>NC_089520.1:31450899-32719801 GCF_963924715.1 Thunnus thynnus | reverse complement strand
ATATAGACATGAAAGTGGTATCAATCCTCTTAACTAGCTCTCAGCAAGAAAGCAAATAAACCTCTTACCCAAAATGTCAAACTTTTCCTTTAAAGCTGCATTATTATCATATTATGCCCATGCACTTAGTAACAGACCTCCATAATAAGCTGGACATCACACATCTCTAAATTTGGTGGTTAGCATGTTAGCAAAAGTTTCCTGTTTGCAGAAACAGCAACAACATTAGAATTCCTTTGGAAATATTCACTCTCACTCAATATTCACTTTCCATCTCACTTTGTTTTGGTCATCACCAACTACTGAGGAATATCTGTCTAGCTTCTAAATGCTCCACAATGTTTGGTGCTGCTTACATTTGGTTTATCTGAGCTCTTTTGCATAAAACAACTGCCAGCTTGAAACAGGATTGATGACGGCACTGAGGCTAAACCAAACAGTTACTTTGTGAGCCAGAAAACCAAAATTATAAGCTAAAGTCGGTTAAAAGCTCCAAAAAGCTGAGAGTGACTACTGATTAGGGTGTTTTGTTTGAACCATTGTTAATAATAAAAATACTGATTAGTGCACCTTTGCTGATTCAGTGACTTTCCTCCCTAAAAAGTGTAAAATTCTGAATAACTGGACTGGTATGTGACGTGCAAATGATCAAAATCTAAAATCGTTAATATCATTATTTGAGAACTAAACAAAACAACCAAACAAAGACAAACCCCAAAACTAGAAGCTGACAAAAATGGAAAGAAAACAGAGGGCAAACAAATCAATTCCAAATCCAATGTCTATTTTCAAAAAAGGACAGTGTATTATTTTCTCATTTCTTGAAAAGTAGACAGAGCAAAATGGGCAAACACAAAATAGAAAAACCTTTCAGAAAGGCTGGGGCAAATTAGTTTTTTCCCCAACACCCTTTGGAGTGACATCCCAAGTTGTTGGGGAATAACAAGCTGAGAATTTTGTTTAGTGTGTATGTGTGTTTGCTCATGTACAAATGTGCAAATGTGTACTAAGGCCTTTTGTCAGACAGGAAGTTCTTCATTAAGCGGAGTGCTGAGGGAGAGCCTGTGCTTCTCCTCATGAGAATTCACCCACAAGTGGCAGGATACACTGCTGAACCGGCTTTTGTCACTAAATTTTTCTTCGTATTTACCATAGACTGTAAAAAATATGGACGTAATCACTGTGACGTCACCCATTTGTTTCTGAGGTTCTGAAGCTCAAAGTGAGAAGCTCCAGCCGTCGCCATCTTGGCAGTGCCTGACTCCGCCTCACTCCCGACTAATCCAAAATTGGCAAAGAAGTGGAGCTGAGGCGGGATGAATGAAGCCTGGTTGCCGAAACAAGCCACCTAATGGCTAGTGACCTGTCACTCAAAGCAGCTATGTTCTTAATTATGCATAACTTTATGGCTTAATAAATTTAAATGGGTGAGTTGTAAAATAAATCAGCTCCCTGTACAGCTGTCTTGAAAGGGAAAAATAGCTATAGAGACCAAAACCATTTTTTGTACCAGGCTGTAAAAATGTTTATTTCTGCTGTAAAGTTGGGCATTTTAACTTGGGGGTCTATGGGAATCGACTCAATTTTGGAGCCAGCTTCAAGTGGCTGTTTGAGGAACTGCAGTTTTTGGCACTTCTGCATTGGCTTCATTTTTCAGCCACAGAGGATGCCACTTCATATTTACTCAAGCCTTCATCTCCAGACCTGCCAACCCTAGACAAATTTTTTGAGTACCACTTCGGCAACCCAGATGCATCAGACACAAATCACTGCTGTTCGCACAATTAATTATTGTACATAATTTGCATACAGATGCATTAAAGTGCATCATTTACATACATGCAGCAGTCAAACAGAAAAGAAGTAAGGGAAGCACTGATATGAAAATTATTTATACCATTAACAGATTGTTTACAAAAATATCTGCAGATGCCAATACTGTTGGCTATGGTGAAATAAATATTTTAGAGCTGGTTAATACAACTGTTCTCATTATAGGACAGCTATTACTTAATGGTATGATGACCTGATGTCAATACAGGCTGAATATGAACATATATGAATATGAACATATCTGTTGAAACTGTAGAAGCAATCACATCCCTCCTTACATATTATACTTAATTTGCAATGGGGGTGTTTCCTTGAAATTTTCCTAGAGTAGGCACACACACACACACACACACACACACACCTCCTGGTAAATTTCTATGTAACTTATTATTTCCACGGTACATGCACTCGCTTTTTTTCCATCGTGCCATGATCTGCCCCTCTTATTACAGTTACAGGTTTGGCTGCAATGATAATTATGAATACAGTACTATGAAAAGTCACGTTTAACATCTGCGACACACGGACAATATAACTTAACGTTACTTTGCCAACTTAAATGCCTGGTGAATAAGCAAGCTAGCTTGCAAACTACATAATGTTAGGCTAACGTTATTAATGTTAATTATTTTCCCAAGATTGGCAGCTCTGCGTTAAGCTTAGTTAACTCAATTCACAATTTTAACTTTCCACATCCACCCCAGTCCATTTACCTTTGCGGAGGAGTTAAAAGAAGTGTCCTCACTTGAGGAATCAGCCAGCCGGAGTGAGGAGGGGGAAAGACGGATAAAATCGATGTCATTGTGGCGTTAAGCATTTGTCAATTATGCTCATCCCTGCCTGATATTTGGGTGAAGGCGGGGGGGAATGAATCCGGCCCTACGACTGGTTGAACTCTTTTGTCTTTCGACAAGCTAGACACTGTTGCTGAGTACTGAACATGCACAACTGAACTCACAGGCGTCACCAGCTTTTTGCGTAGTTTAAAGTGAAAAATCATACCAGCATACTTTGTTGTCAAAATGCGTACCGGCTATGTAAAATGCATACAGGTTGGCAGGTCTGCTTCATGTCTCACAGATCTCCCAGCATGCCACTTTGATATGTTTCGTCACTCTGGAGAAACGGAGAAACCAGCACACTTTGTAATCATAGAAAAAAGGCAAACATTAGTGAGACCATAAAAATAAAAAGTAACTAAGGCAGACAGGCTATTAAAGCAAGTACCAGTCCTTAACATATTCCCTTACAAAGGCATTGTAATTTAATTGATAGATTTGTACTTTTTAATTGTTTATTTTCAGAATTAGAATCACAACAGCAACAAAAATTAAACACATGGATGACTTGGATAAAGTACTCAGGATAAAGGACATTTGTACATCAACATTTCCATGACAACTGAGCAAATTCCATCTGCAGTTGGAATCTCAAGACTCAAATGCACTGAAAGCGATAATTGATGCACATCATTTGATGCTCCTATGGCGCACTGCAAGCGTCACATTTGAAATGCCAACACCACAGAACCAACACAGATTTGTCATTTTGCCACAGTGAATCATCTGTTGACTGTTTGATGGTTATTCATTTATGCTTTAAAACGTGACTGCTGTGAAATAATCAGAATATAACGTTTTATTTCAGAGGTTTTGTTCTCTCTACCGCTCTCTTTCCTTGCTTGACCACCGCCGCGCTGTCTCTCTCTCACTCGCTGGTGCTCAGCTGGCTTGCGCTATCTCTCTCTTTTTCGGCTGCAGAGAAAACTGGGCCCTCATTTGACACTCCAAAATCAAAACAAGGTAGGAGTTTGGCCGTCAAGACATTTTGACGCGCCTCATAACGCTTTTAGTGCGTGTTGGGCCATTAAAAACAATAGGTGTACTTCAAAACGCATCAGACGCTTCCAGTGCATTTAGGCCTTGGGCCTTCACTTTAGACTATTTTGTCATTATTCAATTTTTACACATTACCGAAATGAAATAATAGTAACTGTAGAAAGAACAAGAAGGAATTTTTTTTTTTTAACAAGATAAAGCATCAAGATTTTTACTTGATTTCCATTCATTTGAGTTACACTCAATATGATGTAATATTTTTACTTTAACTCACAGAACTTACTGGCCAATGTACTGGCAGATATAATCTTGCACTCAATGTAAAAATAGGATTTTCGAACCCAGGAAAACTTTTTCCGACAAGACACTTTCCCAAGAAAATGAGAAGCTCACCCAGGAAAACTACTTGCTATACCATGATAATGAGGTCCTGCGAAGGGACAACAGGGCCCTACAACTACTGCCCACCAACCTACACCACGTGGCTATTTATTCCACAGAGCTGAAGAAGTTTCAACCCAAACAAACAGCACCATTGTCCAGGAAGAGGAAAACTCCACTGACAAGGAGTCGAAAGAGGAGGACTCATTGATGAGGAGGAATTGAAAGAGGGGTCCATCAATAAGGAGGAACTAGATGAGACAATTTCCCTGGACCCAGCAGAAAGATTCAGGCATACGGCTGACAGAGTTAAAGTGAAGGAGGAGAAGGATGCCATGTGCAAAAGCAAAGAGGCTCTCCAAACAGAACTTAAGAGGCTTAAGAAAATTTTGTAAGATGAAATCAAGTTCACTCAAGATTTTGCTGAAAATCCCCGTTCTCTTTCAGACTGAAATGTTCACTAATCTCTTGAATGATAAAAACACCCTATCATTATACAGGTCTCCAATCTTATTCAAATGCCCCTCCAGTCAGGATTTTCACAAACAAGTTGTCTTTCCTATTTTAACAGATGGATTATTCTATATAGAGGAGTACTTTTGTCTGTACTGGGAACTTAGCCCACACTACTCTAGAATGCTGCATGATTGTATAACTCTCCTCACCAATCAAACTACCCACAGCATTCTGTGTCAAGGTCTCGATTGGTTTGAATGGGGCTGTGATTTCCTTTTCTATGTGTGTCATTCCAAGGTTTGAACTACAGCTGGCCCAATGTTTGGCTAGCTTTACCATTTCAAATGCAATATTATAAAGCTCTACATGGGGCAAGGCTAGGCCTCCTTTACTTCTTGGATCATAAAGCTTTTATGTACTGATTCTAGGTTTCTTTCCATTCTCAGTCTTATTCCAAGATATTTCATCCCTGATGGTGTCCATTTGAAATGGAATGCACTAACTGCTGCTGCACTACCTTGGACACTGGCATAACCTCAGACTTGTGCCAATTAATTCTATAACCAGATATCTGTGAGAACTCTTGAACTGTTTCCAAAAAAATAGGGACTGACGAAGTTGGGTCTGAGAATAGTCAAAGAATGTCATCCACATACAAAAATAATTTATGTTCCGTGCCCCCTGCCTTCACCCCTTTAATTCCCACTTCCATCCTTACTGCCACTGCAAGAGGTTCTAGAAATAAAGTGGACAATAAAGGCGAAAGCTGATCTCCTTGCTTTGATCCTCTTGAGAGCTGAAAAAAGGGGGACATTTGTCCATTGGTGAGTGCTGATGCTCTTGATTCTGTATAGATTATTTTAACCCAGTTGACAAGTCTCGACCCAAAACCAAAAGCTTCCAAGACATGTACCCATTCGACCCTATCAAATGCCTTCTCTGTATCAAGGGAGAAGCCTGCTACTGGGCGTTTTCTTGATGACTCATCCATATAAGATGGAGCAACTGTCTGAGGTTGTCTTAGGATGACCTCCCCTTCACAAACCCTACCGGGTCTTCATGAATAATATCTGCTAAAATATTCTCGAGCCAGGACTTTAATAAGTACTTTACAATCTACGTTGACTACACTGACAGGCCAAAATCTACCTAGATCAAATGGGAACTTATCAATATTAGAGCCTCAGTAAATGTATTTGGAGGCTGCCCTTGTGAGATTGACTCTTAATAACCTTCAGTTAAAAAAGGTGCAAGTGTATCTGTGTTTTTTTATAATACTGAGAAGCAGAGGCATATTTTTAAGCTTCAAGTCTATTTTCCTCCCACACAACATTGTTATGACAATTATGCAATAAAATAATAAAATACAAATCATAAAAGATTTTCACACGTTTCACTTGCAATGTTTTCAACATTACCTCCATATATGTTTATAGTCATGGTTTAATTGTTTAGAGAGAGAGAAACCGATTTCCCATCAATTTCACAGTGATCTTTTTGAAAATCCAAACTTTAAAGCTGCACTTAGTATTTTTATATTAGCAAGGCATCAAATGACTTTGTATAATGTGAAAGCCCTGACTCACAGTGATAAACTCACATAGAATTATCACCCAAATCTGCAGCGCCTCTCAGCTCTACAGAGCATGTTAGCATCTTTCAGCTCATTCTTTTGGTTTTACAGCCCACATCTTCAGTTTGTTTCACTTTCATCAACCTGGTTCCTAACAGCAACAGGCAGCTATGTTCTTTAAAAAAAATTTTTTTAAATCTGGTAATCCTATGGTACACTACCTGCTCACTAGTGAACATAGTGAAGCTTCTATATACGCTAAAGATACACTCTTAAATGCACTTAATCACTTTCTGTCTGAAAGTAAAATCAGATATTGATACTGATCTCTTCTTAACCTGTGTGTTAAGTAGGGGTGTATCGGTACGTGTATTTGTCCCGAACCGTCATGGTACAGTTGTATGAAGAATACGCTCCATGACGCGAACAATTACTGTCAAAATAGTTTAATAATCCACTTAGTCCGACATGCAGAACAGTAATTCTAGAGAATATTTCTGGCAGCGCACCACTAGCATGCTCATTACGTTAGCCAGCTTAGCCAAGGTAGCCTGGGTTATCCTGCGGTCAGATGACAAACGAGAGACCCATAACACTGACTGAGTGCAACACCATTATTAAAATATGTTCCGTTACCTCCGTAGTGAAATGATACCGTTTACCCGTTGCTGGGGAGTACCACTACATATGTGAAAAAAATTGTATCAAGTCTTGTGTGGCTCCAGAGAGAGCTGTATTCAAAACAACTCGCCCAACCTAATGGAGACTGCTGGGTCTAACTGTACTCAACGTTTACTGAATCTGTGTTTCTCCATAATGACACCCCTGAACCCCTGCCAGCCCCCAAAAAGATATTTTTTAATATTTGACATCCGAATGAATATCCATTCATTCGATAGCGTTTGGGAGTCTCAGTGCAGCACTGTTCCGGTACGTGAGTCAACCTCTGTGTCGTTGCCTGGGAAACTATTGGTAGCGTGGCTCCGTTAAGGAGTATGTTTGCGTAGCAAGTGGGAAAGAGCGAGGGGCAGAGAAGTGACGGTGGATGCGAGCGGGGCAGAGGAAAAGGTTAGTAGTAAGTTGTCAGTCTGGCAGTAAATGTACAGTACAGACTACAGTGTGTCAGTTAATAAATGCTAAAAAGTCACGTCTGTTGTTTCCCCAAATGCTGGAAAAGTAAAGGGGGTTAGCTCCAAAATTAGCAACAATGGGTTAGCATAACCTGAAGACACAAAACAGTGAACTACAGAACGGAGAAATGTGTGGCTGCTGAGTTTACTGTGCACTCTGTCCCATTACACACACACACACACACACACACACACAAACGCGTGACTAATTGATTACTTGAAGATTATGTACAATTTTAGTCAACCAAAATTTTCTTTGGTTGACTACAGCCCTAGTTACTACATCATGCCTGGCGAAACAAATCAAATATGCAGGAAGCTTTTGCATAAGCCCAACACTACACTGAACGCGTACGTGACTTCTGTAGTCAGAGGTTGCATTTCAGCCAGATGACTAGCAAAGCAGGACACTGGAAGTGTGCTGCTGCTGGTTTTTAAAACCAATGTGACTTATAGATTCTTGAACAAGGAGCAACATTGTTTGGTATTTTGTATTTGTTGGACATGCTTTGAAAAGTGTGAGGTCAATTGCAGTGGACCTACATCGGGACATCCTGCAACCCCAGAGGCTGACATGGTTCACTGACATCTCCAAGAAATCTACTGTGACCTACCTTCAAAGACAGGATGACCAACTCACGGACAGCTAAATATTTAATTAAAAAAAAGCAGTGCATCAGCCTTGTTTCTGCTATCATGTAGACTGTCTGGGAAAATAGAACCATTTATAGGTTTAAATCTGAAATCACTTCTTCTGAACACTTATAATTTCAACCTTTTTATTTTAAATTCAATAGATCAGCATTTCAACTCATCTTACTTTGTTCAGGAGGTTTGCTGTAAAAATAAATGACCAGCAAACGTCCATCTTGATCAATGATTTTCAGATCTTTTATGGTGGTCTTCCCTCAAGTGGTTAAAAAAACCGATTAGTGGAAAATTGGACATTTTTGGAAACATGTTTATTTGCGTCCTTTCTGGGAATTGATGAAAATACCATACCACTCTCATGCCTGTGCATTAGCTATATAGCTAGAGCCACAATTCAATTAGCTTAGCTTAGCATTAAGACTGGAATCAGGTGGAAACAGCTAGCCTGGCTCTTTCCAGTGTTCTCCAGGCTGTGTCTCTTTACTTAACCCTAGGGGTGTAATGGCACACCAAGTTCACGGTTCTTACTGCTTTTGAAGTGTCACCAAAATCAGTTTCTGAGTAAGTGGGAGGCGAAAAAGAGCCCACGCAGTTGCACAGTCATACTTCACTTTCTATCTACAACACCAACTTTCTTTCAACTGCAGAGTCCGGACTGCAACTCCACAGGTCTGGAGAACAGACGAAGGAACAAGTTAAGTATTTGTAGGCATCTCAACACCAAAAGATAGCTGCTATTCTGCCGCTAACACTGAATTGTAACAAAAGGAACTGAAGTAACAGGTTGTAGTAACACACATAGTGGCTAGCAGCTGTGTTTTGGTGTTAAAGTGTCTACAAATACTCAAGGAATTCCTTCACATTAATATTGTCCACTAATAACTCTTATAATGCTTTCAATTTGATTATACAGCCAGGTTAAACTGGTTCTGTTCCATAAGTAAGAAAACACTATTCAAAGTCACACTAAAATTAGTAAAAACCATAGACTGTAAAAAACATGGACGTAGTCACCGTGATGTCACCCATTGGTTTGTGAACTGCTATTTTGAACATGGATGTATAAATAGAACTGGATACAGCATCGAAGGCAGGGCCCCGTTCATTCCCATGAAAGTTGCTCAGTGGCGCATGAAGCCAAAAAAGTTCGACTTCCGCATATAAAATTACCCGTATCTTCCAGTATCATTGGGCCCATAGAGCAAGAGCATTAGTGACTTTCTCTGGCCGAGCCAGCTACTTCCAGTTTAGCCCTCCGGTTAACTTGAACGGGGATAAAACAATTCACTCGTGCGGCTCTTTTAGGCTTTCGAAATGTGATCGGACTGAACGGATCAAATTCTGATTGTGAGAATAGTCAAAAAAATGTATTCACTGACTTACAGACATCTCTTTCACAATGTAAGTCTATGGAAAAAAGTGTTTTTGGGCCCAATAGCGTCACGTGACGTTGTAATTACACGGTTTGGCCACTATTTCAAATTGGCTTCACAGTCTGGCGCTGTTCCTGGGAGCTTGATTTTGAAGCCTTGAATGTAGTGATTAGACCATCGCCATCTTGGATTTGACTGTCGCCATGTTTGACTTTTGGAGCCAGTAGTGACTTTATTTGGGTGAGAGGGTGGAGCTGACCCTAGCGCTAGCTGCTAGCTTGGTTGGCACAGTGGATTTTCAATCTATGGTTAACAGTGTTAATGCTAATGTAAATACTAATTTTCTCTAGCAAAAACCAGGCCCAACTCACCAGAGAAACTGATCATCCCACTCACTGGTGGGTCTTTATTAAAACCAAATGCTGAACAATACTTTTTTTTAAATCAGTTTCCATCTAAACTGAATTAAACCATAACAAAAAACATATGTGGATGTAGTATTGAAAACACTAAGTGAAATGTGTGAAAATCTTTTTTGATTATTATTTTATTATTTATATTGAATTTTGCTATATTCTATGAGAGAGAGTGGCTGCGCCAGAGATGAATGAGATGAATACATCTCAAACTTGGACCTAAAAAGACATTTTGCAAAATAACCTTCAAATAATCTTCAGAAAAGACTAAAGAAGAGCATTAATCAGCGAGAACAGAAGAGAAATATCATCTTTGGATATATTTTTTTTCAAAACAACTAGTTAGCTGTGAACTGCTAACTGCCTCCAGAAACTTCACTGAGGAAGCTAGCAGAAGTTATTTTGTGAAGACAAGAAGAGAAATTAAGGGGTCCTTGTTGGTGGTATTCTCTCTCTCTCTCTCTCTATTAACTGGTGTGATGGTGGCACGACCGATGTTTGCAGAGGCCTCTCCTAGGTCCGACTATGCATTGTCTTTGTCCATGTCCACGTCTGTGTCATCATGTGGTGCGCAAGGGAAATATGTCTATGATCATTAATTTCTTTTGGATATTTGTAACAAAGACTGCTTTTGCTACGTGAAATACTGGCCGGGAGCTAAATCAGCTGAGAGAGCTTTGTCTGCTACGCCTAGTGGGCCCAAGGGAGACAACGGACTAGCCTGGAGCTGCGCCAAAGAGGAAACGTTGAAAGTGGTACGACAGGACACGGAAGCAGGGCAAGCATGGAGGAGTGCAAGCTAGGCTGTTAACCCATACAAACCAGCAGCTCCAACAATCATGCTGCCTAATGTTCTCTGGACAGCAAAATGGATTATATGACACCCCCATCGGTGCTGGTTATTCATTGACATACAAGAGCTGTCTACATCCAACTGAGACATGTATACATGTATACATACATATATATATATATACATACATAGATATAGATATCCTAATCCTTTCTGTTGTTGTTGTCAACAGAAAGGATGCTGTCGGCTGGGAGTTTTTTTGTGTATGCAAATACACAAGAAAATGACAATAAACTAAATCTTGAATCTTGAATAATTGTTATAACTGTTATATTGTTGTTGTGTGGGTATCCCAGGGAGGAAAATAGATTTGATACTAGTCAAAGTTACACACGTATAGCTCAAGCGAAATGCAAACAGTTACCAGGTCTGTGTAGATGGCTGGATATTCTACTTTTCTTTCCTGGAGTGGGTGAAAAATCCAATGAATCTCTTCCACCGAGATTTCTTCTTGGGTTTTTCACCACACTCTGCTTCCTGGGGGGAGTCCGTCTTGTTCTCCCTCTGGTCTTCCTCTTCCTTGTCAGACTCTGACTCAAAGATGTTGAGATTCATGGCCTCATATTTCAAGAACCTCTCTCTTCTACATTGCTCCTCGAGATTCTTGATGGTAGTTCGGAGGACATCATTTGTCTTTTTTAGGCCCTGAAGTTCTTGGTTGTATTGCTCACTCAGGACCTTCTCATTGCCTTTGAGCACATTGATGCGGGCGATCTTTTTGCCAAGCATTTCCTGCCTGTCAAAGGACTTCATTACAATGTCTTCAGTTAAGTCTCTTTGACTTTGCAGAACTTTCTGAAGCCTCTGAATTTCTCTTTGTACAGCCTCTTTCTTCTTGACCATGGTAACCTCCCTTTGCTCCCTTTGGCGGAGTGCCTCAATGGTGTCGGTCAGCTCTTGGTTGTACATTGTCTTTGTTTTTTGATGTTTGTAAGTTACAAATATTTGTAAGTTACAAATGCTTGTTGCGTGTGTTCCAACAAAAGAGTATTTTCCTCTTGAACACTGTGTTCCCTTACTCATTACTCCTACTCTCCTAAGACTACAAAGGGAATTCGTCAAAACAAGATAGAATGATGTCACAAAGGAAAATGATCTTCCAAGCAAGATGGAATGATGTCACAAACTTTATTCATTAAGCTCCACCCTTCATAGTTACTGTTGCTATGTCTGTCAAGCTTTCAGTTTTCTCACAGCCCATTATGCAGTTTTATAATTTCAAGATGAAAGATTCATTCAAGATTCATTTTTGTTATCATTTTACAACACAAGGTTGCACAACAAAATGTAGTCTATAGCCCCTCAATGTCACTAACAAAAACAGAAACCACACAAATGGTCCAACAAACAACAAGTCACAAAAACAAAACTATTTTTTATGTTGTAGTGCAGAGGATGAATTGAGGAGTCTCACAGCCTGCCAATTTTTACATTGGGGGCAGGTTATATCTGCCAGTACACATTAGTTCTATTCACAAGTGAAAGTAAAAATTTTAAATCATATTGAGTGTAACCAAATGAATGGTTTATCTTGCTTTGGTTGTTTTGCTTGGTTCCATCTTTCTAACATTTATATTAAGTTTTGACTATTTCATGGTCAATGATGATATTTACTATTTTCAATCAATTTGACCACTTGCATGTCACACACCAGCCCAAAAATATAAAGATTTTACTATTTTCAGTAAGGAAATAGTTTATGATTATGAACTATGAATCAAACTTTTGGAGACTGTGCAGTAAAAGCATGAGCAGAGCACTGATGACTTCAGTATGCCACCATGATTATAAGGGTATGTTGGATATATGTTAGTACAGTGAGGGGAGTATAGCATGTGAGTGGAGCAGCAACTCGGGTTGGGCTTCCTGAACTAGCTTGCAGGTTTTGCTTCATTTCCTGGTACTAATGATAATATATACAACAGGCACAAATAGATTAACTAAAAACATGCCAAACAAAATGTCCCATACTTGATAATAATTGTGTAACTTAAATTAAAATACAAAGTTATGGATCTTTTAAGTGCAGATGTTTTTTACTTGGGCTTTGGCTCTAATTGACTTCAAGTTCATGTGTCATTGTCGAAATATTTTATGATCTCACTCATAATCAAGAATTTTAGAACACTGAAATAGATACAACCTTAGGAAACAATTTTTCCAACAGTATTTTTTACATGTTGTGTATCATGTTGTCCAAGCTCTTGTCAAAGCTATATAATGTTTACACTGACTAAATATTCAAGCCCAAGACTTCATGTATTATACTATTAAGGCTATTCACTGGCGCACTGACAAACTCCTATTTTCCTGCAACTCACTGAGGTTATTTCCTCGACTGTGCTGGTTTGGTATCTTGGTGACTCACTGTGCATTCCAGTACGGTCCTCAAAAAGTCTGGACATTCTTTGTGACGTTGACCAAACAAAGGCAACACTACAGGACTTAAGACAGGCATGTACCCTTTTGAGGGAGATGCTGGTGACGCCCTAAGCGCCAGGGAACGGACGGAACTGTTGGTGGAGCAGCTGCTTTTCCACAGTGAGTATGACATCAAGCACTGCTGCCATTTGTCTGCTCTATTGCGTCTGCCAGATTTTAACATTTTCTTTTTTTTAAAAAACTTTATTTTTATTGTTTTCCTTTTAGAGTTTAACCATTTTCCCCAGCCTTTTGCAAAATATTCTTCTTTCATTTTTAACCTACATGTTAGATTCTCCATCACTAGAATATCATCTATGATAGTCAGCCATTGTGTAATCTGGTGCATCAATCTTGAGCCAGTTTTTACTTTTAGTACAAATAAATAGTTACAAATAGTCTTGCAAAATGTGTGCACTTCTGTCATTTAAGGTTTTTAACATCCAACATTTTTTCAACTTTTGTAACAAATGCATGTAGAATATTTTGCTAACAAAATAATCAAGGCTCATTGAGAAGACAGCCATAAAACAGTCTTTCAGGATTTGTGTATGAGTTCTTTCATTTCAAGTTTTAAAGTTCTAAGTGCAACAATTAAACTTCTTAAACACATTTATAAAATCCAATAAAATAGACATTGGAACCTACAAAATATTCTTGGCCCATAATAAAAACAAAGTTTATAAACAGTCCAGCAAGATGTTTGCATGACTGCAACAATATGCATATTAACACTGTTTTAAAACAACTATTACAATCTACACATTGCATTGCAAAAAATAAATGAATAAATCAGAAGTAGTGAAAAATTACCATATTGTTGCTTGCTCAATTTTTTTATGTTGATAAAATGTCCAAAAATCTGTATTTATTCTATTCTATTATTCTAGTGTGTGTACAACTGTTCCAGCCACAATTATCCATGTAGTAAAATCAGTGTGGACCAAAAACAAGACCAGGTCAAAAGCTAGCATATGGCTGGACCGTGTATGGGCAACGTGTGAAATCGTGGGCAATTTGTTACAGAGATAGTCAGTTGTAGTGTGTATAATGTCAATTCCTGGATATTAATTGTTCATCTGCAGTTTTCTTTAGTGGTCCCAATAATATTTGTTGTTAAAGTGTACTGAAGTAGCATATCACTATGACATAGTTAAGCTACGTTTGAGTAAAAAAAAAAATAAGGAGATGATTATTATAACCGATTTTTTTTTCTTTTTCTTAATTTCTTAATTTGCTTTGCTATTTACTGAATTTTATTGACTGTTTCAAAATACAGTACAGCTGTTTCAAACGTTTATTGTTTCACTGCTGCATCTCAGCTTGTTTTTGAGGTTTGTCATAAGTTTCAAGGAGACTATTTTTCATTGAAAGAAAATGATTGGGGTTCTCTAACTGTGCACTCTCCCTCATAAATGTATGCACCTTTTCCCAATCGATGATCATGGAGGCTATGGTGGAAATTATAAATGAATGTTTTGACAGCTTTTTGGGTGTAAATTCATCAAGTTTAAAGTGGTCTATACAGTTCTAAAAATATTGTAATTGTCAATGAACTTTATCCCATGGGTGAAGCAAGCTGATGTCAGCCATTATTCATGATAACTGTGGTAACTCCCACAGTAGTGCGGGAGTACACACTCTATGTGTTACACCCATAGAGTATAGGCTCACTCAAGGGGAGACATATTTCAGAAAATCATTTATTCTAAAAGAACAAATGGAAAACACAGTGTGAGTCGACTGATCCTCCCTGGCTTTACTGATACATTAACTGCCAACTGAACTTAGTTGGAACGACACATTGACAACACAAAACAACAACAATACAATATCAAAATCACATTATAATATTAAAATTTCAATTTTTCAAAATACAGTAATCATGTAAAGTAGCTATTTCCATTTAAGACCAATAGGCTTACAGAATCACAAATATATATATATATATATATATATATATATATATATATAAAATAGGATATTAAAAATGATCAAATCTATGTAAGAGCTTTGAAAACGCTATATCAGTCTATTATCTACAATGATCTATAATCTATATCTATAATAATTCTTATTATCATTTCCAGTATCTTATTCCCTCATAACTTCAGTCACACAACATTTACATTACAATATAATCTCTCTCATTCATCATCTCTGTCTACATGTGACATATTGCATTCCGTGAGCTGCCTGGTTGCCTTGGCAACGGTAAACAACAGCGCTGCTAATCAGCTGTTCGGGCTCTGACTCTAACTGTCTACATTCTCTTAACCGTTATAAACAAACTGAAAATAAACGTTATTAACCATTATAAGAAAATTAATAAAACAAAATATAAACTACAAAACACTCTAACATTAAATCGTACACATACATATATATCAGTGGAGTCAGGCAAACATTACATCTGACTCCCTTTGGCGTTTTGACAGGTATAATTAGACAATAACCATCAGCATAAAAGGCAAGTTAGTGCCAACTCGTCCCAGTTCAGGACACTAAGCTAGCGCAAATACCGCTGACAAACTACAAATTACACACTACAATACATAACAGTACATTAAGTAGAAAAACTGTATAAATGCTAACATGACATTTAACCACCTAAAAGAACAAATGGAAAACACTGTGAGTTGGCTGATCCTCCGTGGCTTTACTGATTATACATTAACTGCCAACTGAAGACTGCAGGCTGCAGGCTTACAGCTTATATACCCCTAGGTGATCTTGTGCCTTTTTGCCTTGACCTTTTTGCCTGTGTAATTACTGCCATGGGGAGGGTCATTGGAAGGACTAGTGTCCACTGTTTAAGTCAAGAGTTAAGCGTCATTCACCATCGCCTTTGTGTCCTTTGCTGTTGTGTATGAATTTGAGTACTGGTTCTGGCCTGATTCCCAAAACTAGTTCTGGTTTTGAGCCGTTCCTCTGCAATGCTGTTGTGTCCTTGGTTGGTAGTGAGGAACATGTAGTGATTTTTTGACTGACCTTTTTTTTTATACAGCTTTGTCTGTCTAAGGTGAAGCGTTACATCAAAGTGTAACATAATAAATGTTTGTCACCCAGACAAACCTCTGATTCTTAATTTTATTTTCATAAAGATATTGACGGGACTAAGTCCTCTCAACCATTGTGCTGATTTGGTAATAAAGTACTGATATTTGAAACCTGTACCTCAGTGTTAAGTATTTTATATTTGTCAAGGTTTGTTATTATGTATTAATGGCAGTACTGTTAATTCAAAATGATTTTAAATTAAGAAGCACTCTTTCATTGTCTAAGTAGGCATTGAAACTCAGTAACATGGTCATTGAAAGCTATGTCCTTCCTAAAAATTCTTCATACACACATAATGGTGGAACCAGTTAAACAGACATAATTATGAGCTTGATGTAGTTAAATAAAATTAAAAGTAGTGGTTTGGTCCCTCTGACTGATATATTGTTATACATGACATCATTAGATTATTAATACTGAAGCATCAGTGTTAGAGCAGCATGTTACTGTTGTAGCTGCTAGAGTTGGAGCTAGTTTCAACTACTTTATATACAGTTAGCTGGTTTAGTCCAGTGGTTCCCAACCTAGGGGTCCAGCCCCTCTAAAGGGTCACCAGATAAATCTGAGGGGTCGTGAGATGATTAATGGGAAAGATAATAGGAAAGAAGAAAAAACAAAGTTCTGATACACAAATCTGTTTTCAGTTTTTAGACTTTTTCTCTAATCTTTGATTTTTGCTGAAATATTGGATCATTTGAACATTTATTGAAATGAAAGCATGTGAGAAGTTTAGAGGGAAAAATCACTATTTGGTGGAGCTGTTAACAACTCATAGACATGTGAAATGTGACCCTGACTACACACTGCTTTTTGTAAGACGTCAAAAGCCAAAAAGGTTGGAAACCACTGGTTTCATCTTTAACAATGTGTTGTATTTTAAAAGCTTGTTATATTATCCATTGTGTCAAATCTTCATCTTAAAAGTAACTAAAGCTGCCAAATAAATGTAGTGGAGTAGAAAGTACAATATTTCCCTCTGAAATGTAGTGGAGTAGAAGTATAAAGTAGCATTCTTTTCCTAGAAATGTCTCTAATTAATGTGTAATCTCTGTTGCATAATTTAGTTTTGCTTCATGCTTTTCACAAATCAACTTGACCCTTTCCTCAAGCCAGTGCAGAATTGCAGCCTACTGTGTGGTGCTGGAGTGGGCGTTCAAAGGAGAGCACCTTGGTCATGGCAATAGAAGAGTGTTGCCTAGTTGCATTGTTCCTGCCATCAGAAGCAAGTACCCCTCCATTTACACTGGGTTCAAGGAGGCAGAGGACATGTTCAGAATTATTTGATATAATTCTGTATACACACATATCCCATGAGTGACTCTTCAATTACTGCACTTTTGACTGTACTGCTAAGCAGTCTGTTGAACCTGCTCCAACCTTTATAATAATAGCAGAACATCTGTTTGTCTTCCATTTCAAATGTTTGAATACAATCACTGTCAATGCAAATACCACAGTAAAGTATAAACAATACTAACAAGTCCATCCTGGTCAAGTATTAGTCTGTTTTGGGGTCTCTCTTCAGGTTCAATACAAAGGTAAGTATGACACATAATATTTCTTCTTTATCTTACAGATATTACAGTGGTCATTAGATGTTTCATGGATTTCGACATTTTCCTAATGCCACTCTATATCTCATGAAACGTTGCTGAGCTCTGCACAACATATTTTCCCAGCTAGTGAACAATAACAACATAACATAACAATGGAGACTGTGCAGGATCTATTACTAGACATTCCAGTAATTTATCACATCTTTATCCTCCTTTGTTGTTGCCTGTGGCAGTGTTGCCAACTTGGCGAGCGCTAGATTTAGCGACTTTTCAGACCCCTTTAGCAACTTTTTTTTTCATAAAAGCAGCTAGCGACATATCTAGCGACTTTTTGGATGGACCTCAACTTCTTTCCTTGACAGGGAGTCGCCAGTATTTCTCAGTGAATGAGCGCTAATGTGGCTCTCTGGATTGACTGTTCAGTGGGTGGGGCAGCAGCAGCACATTCACTGGACCGATCATCAGCCAGACAGAGTTGTGAATGAGCTGTGAATTTGTGAACCTAAAGACCAATCATTGATCCTTGTTTTTATTCTAAATGATTTGAC
Source organism: Thunnus thynnus (assembly GCF_963924715.1). Classification (NCBI taxonomy): domain Eukaryota; kingdom Metazoa; phylum Chordata; class Actinopteri; order Scombriformes; family Scombridae; genus Thunnus; species Thunnus thynnus. The sequence continues at coordinate 32,701,712 of NC_089520.1, read as the reverse complement.
TTACTAAGTTTGATTTTGTTTTGTCAAAATAGACGGTTAACAAGAGTGAATTTATTCCAGTTCATGACCATCTCTCTATTCATGATACTTCAGTTACAGAGTTGATACAACAGGCTAAATAAGACAGTTTTTTAAAATTAGAACTAGATTTAGATGCACATTGAGGAGCTGCTTGAAAAGAAAAATAGCTAATTAAATAGCTAGTTACAGTCAGTTTAGTTTAATTTAACTTACTTTTCTTTAAATATTTTAAAATCTTGTATGTATGTATGTAATTACATCATGACATCATCGATATGCAAATTAGCACATGACGTCATCTAGCGACTTTTCCTATAGGCTTTAGCTACTTCCCACTGAAAATAGTTGGCAACACTGGCCTGTGGTCTGCCAACGCTGAAGTACAGCCTCTTCTGAGCATACTTCAGCATGGAAGAATGGTAAATCTCCAGAGATCCTGTGTTGGTACAAGCTTGAAAACCACAGTTGGTGCTACATCCACAGATGAGAAATGACCTAATAATCATGTTGGTAGAAATATTTGTACAACTAGAAATAGAGAAAGTGAGTTTACTAGCTGGGTGTAAAAGTAGTAGCAGCATTAGTGCTAGTCTATTAGTGTAGTATAGGCAGTAAAACAGTAGTGCAGTGTTAGTACTATTATTGTGGTGTAGACAGTAGTGCAGTGGTACTAGTCCTCACAGCAGTGGACTTTTTTTTTTACTAAGTGTTGAACCTACAGGTAAACTTGAATGAAAACATATGACTCTGTGAACAAGCCATACCAGTGTGGAAATGCAAGGCAAGTTTATTTGTATAGCACATTTCAACAAGGCAATTCAAAGTGCTTTACATAGAGCATAAAAGGCATCAAGACAGAAGTGTGCCATCTGCTTCAAGTCTTGAAGGAGATTTGTGTCCATCACAACTGCTTTGTGGGCCTGGAAAGCACCTACATCCACTCCCATATACAGCAAGTGGTTCAGTCCCCTCTGGAACCCCATGACCTCCATCGCTACAGACCTGGATTCTTCTGTAACTTAGAGCATAACAATGACTTATCAGATATGGCATATCCACGGTATTTGACAACCTGTCAAATAAGGTTTCAAACAGATGTATTAGGTTCCAAACAGAGATATTTTTACATAGGCTAATACTGCACGCTGAATTACCTCAACCAAGTCAAAACGAAAGTTTTCTTTTAGAGCATCGTCTTGGAAAGAGTAGTATTTGCTACTGTAACCTGGGGAAAAAAACAAAGCTTATACTGTTTCACAGTAAAATTCCAGATGCTGTTTCCTAAGTGAGGCGCTCCATGATTTTGTGATATTGATCATTGAAGAGTACAGTCTAGACCTGCTCTATGTGAAAAGTGCCCTGAGATAACTTTTGTTATGATTTGGCGCTATATAAATAAAATTAAATTATTGAAAAAAATTGAATTGAATTGAAATTGAAAATTGAATTGAATTGAATTGAATTGAAAATTGGAATGAATCTTTGTATGCATACTGACTAATGGGTATGAGTTAGTTCAACTGAATGGCATAAAACTGGGTTTGCTTTGGAATTTGTACATCGAGTAGTTCAGCCCAGTGCCCATGTGTGTTGCTCCAATAAAAAGTGTAGCTGCGCATATCAGAGGATTGTTTTCAGCCATCCCTCTCTGTCCATTTAGGCAGGTCCACAGAATTTTAATTTGGCTAGAATTAATTGTAATTTTTTTCTCGACTATGCAACAGCCACATTTGCTGCATGTTTTATAAAGTTCAGTGAGCTTTGATTCATTCACCAGCCTCTTTTCCAGCCCATCCTCCTGGAGTATCTCCATGGGAGCTTCCTGAGCCAGAGCCAGAAACAGAACCTGGGCTAGAAAGCAAGGTGGTGCTGGGTGGTGCAAAAGGAAACAGAATTTCCACCTGCAGAGGAACCTGCTCACTGCAGGTTCCTCTGCATCTTCCTGTTGAGATTGATTAGACAGGATAGTTTTGGAATTTATAACTAGCAGCAATGATGTGTTGATCATTTTTTTTTCAATCTAACTTCAACAGCAGTACTATGCAGAGTTGATAGCTGTATGATGAAGCCATGTTTTTCCTTTTACAAAGATGACAAGACAAGCCATTCAACTCACTTGTGATACATCTTCAGTAGCTATATGCAAGAAAGTCAAAATTGTGGTTGATGCGGTGGTAGTCTGGTCTTTGTACAGACAAAATCAATATACACTGAGTGTTACTCCAGTAATGTAGGTGAGTGGTTACAATTCAATTCAAAACTTACCACTGATTGTGCCCAAGTTGGAGGCAGAATTGGTTTCTCTTGAAGAAACATCACCAACATCACTTCTCTGAAAAGTAAAAAAGAAGTAGGTTTTTCCCACATCAAAGTATGAACAACATTCCTATTTTACAGCGCCAACTAAAAATTCTTTTCATACAGGTCCTAATAAGGGAGAAAAATGTGTAAGTGTACAGCAATTTCCCTGTCTTCCAAATCAGACTAGCCATATGGTATTGAGGTGTGGTGTAAACATTACACAATTATAGAGCTACAACTTGGCAATGCTGGAGAGAATTATTCAATGAGTCTTTCAGTGTGGACATTAGAACAGAACATATATATGGGCTCATTGAGTTACTACTAGGGGTGTGCCCGAATACAAATACATTATTCGGCAAAGCACAAATAGTGGGTTTTATACGAATATTTGTTTCATACAAATATTTAAAAAATTATTTGGGGGTGTTCCCCAGAGATAAAGCTGAGCTACTGACACAAGCAAAGTGTTCCCAAGGGACTCTCCATAACCTGTTGTTCCCCTTCTCCTTTCCTCAAAGGTTGCAAAAAATAGGCAATAAATGAAGAATGAATGAAGTGCAACACAATAATTGCCTTTGAAGTTCCCCCCTACACATTACACGGTGTGGTGTCTCTGTGTTATGGGTGTATAAATAGGAAGAGGTCTGCCTGTATGAGGTGATGAGTAAAGTTTTAGCTCAGTAATCAGCGTAGTCATCTATGATCTGGGAGACTCCAGTTCAAGACTCAATGTGGGGACCTCCTTTGTAAGGTAGTTTATTCATGAACACTTATTGTAACACTTTAATTTTCTAAAATTAAAAGTGTCATAAAAACAAAACCAGGATTTTTAAGCCTCTTTCCACTTTTATTCGAATACAAATACAGATACAAATAATTTTGCTGCCTCAACAAATACAGATACAAATACAAATACTGGGATCTCTGCACATCCCTAGTAACTACCATCATCATTCATTGACAGGTAGTATCTCTGTGATATCTCCTACTGTATAGAATATGCAAGCTTATTGAGTGATTGTTTTTGCTGTTATCCCGTTCATCGTTATACTGATGCCAAGTGAACACAGTAACTTTAGCTAATAACATTACCTCCACTCTGTCTGCAGCAGGTCTCTCCACTCTTGGAACAGAATTTTTAGTTAGGAATTTGTGCTTTGGTATAGGATTTCTTTTATTCTTTGGTTGGCAGTAGTCCTGGTCAAAATGGTCACTGCAGACCTGATGGTCTGCAAGGTGCAGTGTATGGACAGGAGTGTCAGCATCCATTTTTAGCACAACTAGCCACAACTTTAGTGTGCCCCTATCCAACAAAAGTAGTCATTTTGTTGGCACAATTTGGAAATGCGCAAACATGAACCATTGTTTTTTAAATCTTTTAGATAACACTAAGCTACAGTGAGATTGCAGAGCGAGACTTCTTTGACAAATTAAAGGAAAAACCAACACAAAGTGTCTCAGTAAGGTGTTGGGCCACCACGTGCTGCCAGTACAGCTTCAATGCACCTTGGCATTGATTCTACAAGTCTCTGAATTCTAATGGTGGAATGAACACCATTCTTCAAAAAGATATTCCCCCATTTGGTGTTTTGATGATGGTTGTGGTGAGCACTGTCTAACACGTCAGCCCAAAATCTCATATGGGTGTTCAACTGGGTTGAGATCTGGTGACTGCGAAGGCCATAGCATATGATTCACATCATTTTCATACTCATCAAAGCATTCAGTGACCCCTCATGCCCTGTGAATGGGGGCATTGTCATCCTGGAAGAGACCACTCCCATCAGGATAGAAATGTTTCATCATAGGATAAAGGTGATCATCCAGAGTAACTTTGTGTTGATTTGCAGTGACCCTTCCCTCTAAGGGGACAAGTGGACCCAAACCATGCCAGCAAAATGCCCCCCACTGTTGGGGTCAAGCATTCAGGCCTGTACCATTCTCTTGATGTTCACCACACATACATTTGCCCACTTGTCGAGAATATGGTGAAGCATGACTCATCTAACCATATCACTTTTTTCTCCACATCTCTGTAGACCAGTACCTATGGTTTTTGCACCACTGAACTCTCAAATGTGCATTAATCTTTGTAATGAGGGGTTTATGCACTATATACACTATATATATATATATATATATATATATATATATATATATATATATATATATACACACATATATATATATATATATATATATAAGAGAGAGAGAGAGAATATGAATGGCTGAGAGAGAGGATATTAACACTTTTTACAAGATAAGAATATTTTTATAATCTTTTTTTTTAAGTCATATCCTTCAGTTTCATGAATAATAACATGAGGGTATCATTTATGTTTTACTTTGTAGTAGTACAGCCGTGGACGATTTGGGAGAACATGGAGAAGAACCCATTCATGGGTCTTTGGGATGCTAGAGGTGGAGGCCACATGCTGAAGGCCAATACTAAATTTGGACAGACACCATTCCAGAAGGAATCTGCTACCCATTATACAAAAGTATGTAGTAGATGGTAGTCAAATTCTTAGTGATTGCTGGAGTGCATACAACACTCTGCTCAACAGCAGGGTTACATTCACTTTCAGGTGAACCACAGGCTATGAGAGTGGAATGAGTTGTGTGCTGCTAACTGCTTGTTCTTTTTTTTTTCTCTTGGGATTTATATGTGTTTATCATTTTTTAAAGGGAATTTTTGGATAGACAGTATATCTTTATCCTTTCTGTTGTTGTTGCAATGCTATGGGCTGGGAGGAACAGCATTTTGTTTTTTTGTGTATGCAAATACACAAGAAAATGACAATAAACAATAAACTAAATCTTGAATCTTTGTCCACCCACAAACAGGCGTCCACACTCAGCACTTGAAGTGTACATGACGCACTTACAAAGAAGAGCTTTAGTGCTACAGGGGTAACCTATGTGAACGGTCCATACGAAGAAACATTTGCGTCATTGAGTGTAACTACTGGCTTGGGAAAGAGCGCAGACATGGACTAACTGGCCACTTATTCGATGACATCAGAAAAGTTTATAAATTGGTAATGTGAATTAGCACAATTTTTCTGACACCTGAATCTGATCATATATCAAGAAAATGCTCAGCCTCACACAAAAGAGAAGTACAGAACTTGCTCTTTTGTTATTGCTTTTAGGCTTTCCATTGTAATTATTCAGACTTTATTTTTTATATCCATACTGTGTATCTATTGTTATTATTTATTGTGTGTACTCATTATTTGAATTTAGAAAATAAGTTGTTGCTTGGTACTTTTGAATAGAGTAGAAACCGCTTTAATTGAACATTCCCTCATTGAGTTATAAGGGAAAAAAGCAAAAGATGCAATCTTTTTCTCCAAATGAAGCTTTATTTTTGTTTTTCAAAGTTATTATTCATTCACTTTTAGTTGTCACACAACCAAGTTTATCCTTTTGATACAGTCACATGTAATTTAATGCCAAATTTCTCAATCCCTCACAGAATAAGACAATTGTGTGGTGAAGATTCTACAATGTGATGATATGTCCTCATTCTGCTGAAGTACATTCGGTGATTAATTGATATAAACTTTAAACTGGGCCGTAAAAGCTAAAATGTAGTCTTTTGTTGTAGCTTGCATGATGGCTAGTAGTCAACTTTATTTGAGAAGCCATACTGTGATAAGATTTACTAAATATGTTAAGTGCAAAAAAGACCTGAATTCCTTACACCTAATGAGTCTTCTGGCTAGGTGTCTCTTGGCTGCTTATTAGATCCAGGCTATTAATCAGAGGCTGCATCCATTTCTCCTTCAGTTTAACAATATTTCTTAATTTAAACTCCTATACATCTTTCTCTCTGGTAGTTGCTGGTCATGGATACTTAAAGCCACCCTGTTCCATTCTTTTCATTGTGGTTGTGACAATAAATGTTCATAATTCCATGTTGTACATATTACATAATATAAGGTACCACCTTCACATATTTACAACACAACATACAAAGATGTATGTTAAAAAACATGTGCATGCAACATGCAAATGGATTGACACACACACATTCATACAGATGTATACATAGCTGTGTAGGCTGTATTGTTTACTATCATTTCAAATAGAAGTACTGTATTGCTGCCATAAACATAACTAAATAACAGAGAAAGCGGATCAGTTGTCATTGTCTTGTCTCAAATAATCAATTATAAATGAAATAATCGCTGTGATTTCTTGCAGGGCTATTTTGTTGAATTGTGTTATTTTCAGAGTACATTTCATTACTGCTTGTATCATTTTATATGCATTTAAATATATTGTCATTGTTACACCTTATGCCCATATATGTATCAGACAAGAAGACATGGGAGAGAACTGAAAGATTGCCTATGTATTAAGGCAGAGTGGCCCCCTGCTGGATGTGTTAATCACTTAATTTTAAGCATTAGCATGAAAGAGTTCACAGTATTTATGGCAGGACAAGATGCTATTAAACAAAAGCATTTTTTAATTTGCTGGATATCTCCCAGATTAATGGGATAGGACTGAAAGTGGTTGGTAAACACATATGGGATAATGAGAGCAAGGAGGATGAAGCAAGAGTGGTGGTCGTCGTCACCATTCTGGGAGCAGTGATTCCCGTACTCACTCCAACAGACATTTAAGTATTGAGAGAAGGTAAGCTAACTACATCTACACAGAATGTATTTGTGCCGCTTGTGCTTTTTAAATTCTTGTCTGTGTATGCGCTTATTATTATGGCATTATTATTATGTAATAATGTTGATGGAAAAACAAGTATATCATAAATTAATTGATAACGAGAAATTAGCTAGATCAGTTAACGTTAGATTAACTAAAGTTAGTTAAGTAATTCTGCTGCTGTGTCATCACAGCGGAAGCACCTTGACAGCTCAGCCCATCTGATGACAGTTTTTAAGTTAGTTATTCTTGCTCGCTTTCTAATTCATCAACATGAACTACTGTTGGACAGTGGTGATGGGGGATAAGTTTGAAATAAATGAAAGTTGAATATGGAATATTTTTTATATCCATAGTTAGTATTAAGCTTGACTGTTGTACTGTTTTTCTTCAGCAAATCCTTCACCATGGAGGACAGCATTACAGCCTGGACTACAAGGGCCACTTCCCAGAGTCCTTTGGCCCACAGACAGTGGATGGAGGGGAGTGATGGACAGAACACAGGGGTTGAATGGAAGGGGAAAGGAGTGTGTGTGAACAGAGAAATACAGATGAATGGTAACTACTTGTCGAGATGTCTGACGTGCATGGTATCCAAAGACAAAAGACTAGGGGAGTATTTCACAAAACAGGCTTAGCAAGTTGGACAGGTAAGTATATTTTGATGTTATGGATTTTAATCTGTAAAGTAAACTTAATATGAGGTTAAGAATATGATCCATTTATACATTTTGAAAATGGTTAATCATTAAATTATTAGAAGCTATTCAATATCTGACTAACTGATTAATCCTGCTTTGTGAAATGCCCCCCTGGTTATGAGCAGTCCCTGAATTACCTGAGCAAGGTTTCATTTTTTCCTCATGGAGACTTTTCTCCATGTTGACCTTAGTCCTACTTCTTGTCTTCAATTTTCACGGTTTTTCATTCAAAGCAAAGATGGAAGCATTTCAAATTTGAAGATTCTTTTTTTCCCCATATATTTCAGATGTTATTGGGCCCTTTCTCACTCATCTCAGTTGTACAAAATATTCTTCTTTGTTCTGGACAATGTATCAGCGTCTAAATTTGGATTTGGTTGTGCTGCACAGCATTCCATATACTTATATTGAAGCAGGGCTGGGCAACAATTCAATATCATTGTTAACCATCTTTCAATGGGATCATATTGTGATACAGAAATCTGTTGTCCAAACTGATAATAAAATGCACATATAAAATTTTCTCACAAAATTATATCTGAAATACCATTTGAAAATTGCAGTTTTATATTACATTATATTACATCTTACATTATCATGCAGTTTAATGTAATTAACATCAACTAAATTACATGACCCGCGATATCACGTGAGCTGATACAGTGATATGTTGAGAAAAAGTTCTTATGATTATTGTGATACTTATTTCTCCATATTGCCCAGCCCTATACTGAAGCATTTTGAGAAGGGTTTGCTTGATTGCTTTATTGTTCTTTAGCACAGATGAGATTGTTACAATTATAGACTCTTCTGCTCTATACAGGCTTTATCATACAAAAAAAAGTCAGTCACAAAATCACTACATGCTCCTCACCACCAACCAAAGACACAAAAGCATTGCCGAGGAACAGCTCAAAACCAGAACCAGTTTTTGGAATCAGGCCAGTACCAGAACCAGTACTCAAATCCATACATAATGGTCTCTGCTCCAAAACTGAGCATATTATAGTGGGAGCAAACGACGCAAAGGCGAAGGTGAATGATGTGGAGGCGATGGTGAAGGACACTTAACTCTTGACTTTAACAGCGGATACTAGTCCTTCCAATGACCCTTCCCATTGCAGTAATTCCACACTCTGACACCCTCAGGTCGCCAGGTTGTAAATGCAGGCTTACACAAGGAACCAGGTGAAAACTTAGCACCATCGCAGGAGTTACCACAGTTATCATGAATACATGGCTGACATTGGCATGCTTCACCCATAGGATAAAGTTCATTGACAATTTCAATATTTTTAGACAACTTTAAGCCTGATTGGGTTTACCCAAATATGACTGGATCCAGACTACTCGTCGCCAACCTATGTCATGCCCTTGGGATGCCATACCCAAACAAGAATATGTGGATAATCGTGAAGGACAGTTCACACAAGTAGCCCCGCCAGGATCTCCCCCCCTCACAGCACAGTGCTCCCCTTCACCTGACCCTCTGCCTCACATCACCCAAAGCATTCACAGGAAGACTCTGTCCCAATCAAGGACCCAACAACCCTCCTCCCCCCATCCACCACACTCACCAATCAAGGAGTCAGTTAAAGCTGCAAGGACCCAATGACTCCCCTCCTCCCTCTAATATACTCACCAATCAAGGAGTTGGTTCAAACTCTCAGTCAAATTGATGATGTATTGAACAGCAAGAACCACAGACATCGCCACTCAGGTGTCCACTGAAGATGAGACAGACCTCATGCCACGTCCTTTAACATGCCAGTGATGTTAAATAGCTGGTGGCATGGTCAAACACATTGTAGCAATTACAGACCATCTGGTACCTGTCTCAGTAATCTTAAATTTGTCAATGTCCAGCCACAGCCAGTCTCCTTTCCTGTCATAGAATCCCTACAGCTGAAATGAGCTCTTTTTAATGTCAGATCGTTGGCTAACAAATACCTTTTGGTTAACGATCTGATAACTGAGAAGAATCTGCATTTGTATGTTTCTGTTTGAGACCTAGTTAAACAGCACTACTGGTGTAGCAACACTGATAGAGGCTTGTCCTTCAAACTATAATTTCTATCAGTCAGTTAGACAAAACAGTGTGTAATCACATTGACCTAAGTGAATTTACATCGTTTGCATATCTTGCTCTTGAACTCAAAGCAGAATTATCAGTACTTAGCATTACATTATATTGGCCAGCAAAATATTCATCACTATTTCTACAGAGCTGATCTCACTTGGTATCACTAGGCATGATAGGTCAAATCTGAATGGAGACCTGAATATTCATATTAATAAAAAGCTATGGAGCCTATGAATTTACTGCACAGTCAGTTTTAAACTCACCCAACATGTAAATGAAGCCACTCATCAGCATGGTAACACTCTAGACTTGGTAATAACAACAGGGTTAAACATTGACATTTCAGTATTTGAATCATCTATTTCTGACCATCACTGTGTTTTTTAATGCCAATCTAATCCTAACAAAGACTAAAAGGAAATTTTGGTTCAAAAGAGATTCCTAGATGACAAGGCTGAAACAAATTTTCTCATATTATGAGATCATTTGAGCCATACAGTTATGACTGCTTTTTAAATGAAATGGTTGAAAAATTCAACAATACATTGTCATCTGCTTTAAATACTGCCGCTCCACTAAAGATTAAAAAGAGGTCAACTGACACAATCTTCTCATGGTTAAACAATAACAGTGTTAATGAGATCAAGAGAATCGGTCAGGCGGCTGAAAGAAAATGGAGGAAAACTAGGCTCACAGTTCACTGTAATATATACAAGGAAGCCATGACTGTCTATAACAAAGCAATATGACTGGCAAGAAAAGATTACTTTACCTTTACCCTCCAACATATTATTCTTACATCATATAACAAAATAACTTCAATTAGAGCTGGTATTGCAGTATTGTTGCTGATGTAAACACAGATGATCTGAGCAAATCCTGTAAAAATGATGTAACCATGGGAAAATTCACCTGTACTATATTAACTGAGTTTTGCAAGACTGTCACTGGATGTAACTCCTCCACCTCATGTATTAACCCTGTACCTACGACATTTTTTAAGCGGGTGTTCGACAGTGTTTCAAGTCATGTCCTGAAGATTATAAATACATCTCTTCAAACAGGCATCTTCCCAAACGTTATTAAACCCTTACTAAAGAAACACAACCTAGATCGTAATGCACTGACCAGTTATAGGCCGATATCCAACCTTCTATTCATTAGTAAGATACTTGAAAAAATAGTTTTAGTGCAAATAAACTCCTTTCTTAAAGAAACAATATCCTGGAGGAATTTCAGTCAGGTTTTAGAACACACCACAGCACTGAAACTGCTCTTACTAAAATAATCAGCGACCTCAGACTAAACTCTGATGAAAATAAGGTCTCAATTCTAATTCTCTTAGACCTTCTAGAGGTTGATTGACCATGATATCCTAATCAATCATCTGGAAAACCGGGTTTGTCTTTCTGGCTGTGTGTTAAACTGGTTCAAAACATACATCAGAGGGAGAAAGATTTACGTCAGTCTTGGAGATCATGTGTCTGAGAGACATGCTGACCCCAAAGCAGTTGTCTGCTCTGGGAGCAGAGAAAGGAGCTACCTTGGTCCATTATTATTCACTTTTCATGGTGCCACTTGGTGACATCATCAGAGAGCACAATGTGTTAAATTAAGCGGATGACACACAATTGTACATCTCTGCTGAACCAAATGATGCTGTAGCTATAAACTCCATTCCTACCTGTCTCGTGGCAATGAATAAATTGATGAGCAATCATTTCTTAAAGTTAAATGAGGACAAAACTGAAATCCTATTAGTTGGCCCCAAAACAAAAAGAAAAATGCTGTTTAATAATCTGGGGAAATTAACTCTAGATTAAATCTAAGGTTATAAATCTTGGTTCAGATTCAGGTTACTTTATTTATACCAGTAGGTAGATTTGGTTTGCTGTAGACAAGGCATCCATATTGACACACATTTTACAAACAGTGCAGACAATAGACAAACATAATAAAGTGCTCAAGGCTCCAATAATCAGGATTTAAAAAGAGAAAAATGACAGTAAAAAACACTACAATACATATCTACTAGAATAAATAAGGTAAAATACAAGGTAAAAAAAATAAATAAACGTTGCTTCTATAGCATCTGTGCAATGTTGCTACGTCTTGTTCATTTGATTGATGACTGCTGGAACAAAGCTATTTTTATACCGCTTTGTTGGGACTGTAAACCTCTGTCCAGAGGGAAGAAGCTGGAATTCACTGTGTGAAGAATGGGAGTCGTCATTTAAAATCGAGCTGATTATCCGCTGTAACTTTCTGGTGTACAGAGACGCTGGGTTAAGCTGTGACTTACTAATCAGCCTACAAGACCATTTAACAATTTGATTCAGAGAGTTTCTGTTCTTTAAAGATAGGTTTCCAAACCATGACATCAAAGAAAAAGATGAAATCAATTCAATAAAAGGATGATAGAATAAGGTCATCATGGTTTTGTCAATATGGAAATAGGACAGTTTCCTCAAACAAAACAAACACTAATGCCCCTTTTTGCACACAGCTTCACAATTTGCTTCAAAGTTCAGTTTTGAGTCAATAATTGTCCAAAGATATTTGTAGGATTGCACACATCCCACTGTCTGACCCTTAATGGATATGACTTCATGTGTGGGGGCATTTCTTCTAAAATCAATTATCATGTCTTTGGTTTTAGATATGTTTAATTGAAGATAGGACTCCTCACACCACTTGACAAAGTCATTGATGACTGAGCTGTGGCGAGTCTCATTGTCCTGGAGCCAACTAACAATAACAGAATCTGCATATTTTAGAATGGTCCTATTTTCACACCTGCTCCGACACATATTTGTGTGGAGGATAAATAGCATGGGCGAAAGTACACATCCTTCTGGGGAGCCAGTGAAGGAGCAAACTTGTTCAGACAGAATTCCATTTACCCTCACTTTTTGTGTTCTATTAGTTAAAAAGTCAAGTTTTTCCAAGGTTTCATTAAAATTGATGAGAACAACTGGTCTAAAATCATTACAGGGGAACTGGATTTCAGAACAGGGACTACCACAGCATCCTTCCAGACTTACGGTACATGCTGTGCCTGTAAAGACTTAAAAATGTAGTTGGATACAGGACTCTGTTCTTTTTCACAAAATTTAAATAAGCAACCACAGATGTTGTCAGGTCCATTATTTACCCTTACTGAAAGGAATACCTTTTCAACATCCTTTTGGTCTATGTCAAAGTGCTGATTGTCTTCAAGGTTGTGACTCAGTTCCTGAATTTCATTACTAAAATCAAAAGTATCAAAACGATTAAGGGATTAGCAAACTCAGTGTCTGAATTGAAGACATTCAAAGTGACATGACTGCTGTTCTTTGGATTTCGGAGGCCTGCTACAATTTTCATGGTAGACCAGGCTGAACCAAGGTTGTATGCAGCCATATTGTTCTGTAGTTCAGATTTATAGATCTGTTTTGCTTTTAAATGTTCTGTTTTCAGCTCCTTGGTAGCTACATGCAGATCAGAGGCTACTCCCTGTTTAAAAACAAGTTTCTTTTTCTGTATATTGGACTTAATGGATTTGGTCACTCATGGTTTGTTGTTTGGGTAAATTTAACTCGCTTACAAGAAATGATCATGTTCCTACAAAAGGCAGCATATGAGAACGTTACATCAATAAGTTTGTCCAAATCATCACCACAAGACTGTTTAAACATGTCCCAGTCAGTGCAGTCATTCTTGCAGGCAGAGCACAGATTCTTCTGTCCAGTCTTTTATGTCTTTTGTCTGTGCTTTCTCTCTTTAAAACTGTTTTATATATGGGCAGTAGTTGCACACAGTTATGATTCACAGGGCCTGGTGGGGGTATTGGGAGTGATTTATAAGCATCTTTTACTGACCCATAACAAAGATCTTATGTCTTATCCCGCCTGGTTGGACAGGAGACTTAAAAGTTTCTAAGTGTCTTTTTAAGGGAGACATGGTTAAAATCACCCAATATGAAGTTTATGCATCAGGTGAAATCGACTACAGTTTTTGCACTACATCAAAGATAGTGCTGGAGGCAAAGGCAGCATTTGCCTTCGGGTGGATGTACACTGTTGTTATAAAAAGTGGTGGAAACTCATGTCTCTTACAAATTTTGATCAATTGAAATCTCTCAATAGCATGAAGATGCAGACTATACATGAAGAAAAAACTGTCCACCCAGTTCCTCTAGGAAACTGCAGGTGGGCTTTGAATGGTTCTTAGATAATAGCAGGACCGTTTTATGCAGTGTTCTTGATGTGGTTGACTGATCCATATACTCTTGTAGCAGCTAAAGTCTGTAGCTCTACTATAGTGGTTGTTTGTCTCTGTGTCACTTCCCTCACTTGTCCCCTCCTTACTAGTTCTCCAATGAATGCTTTCAATGCTCATTGGGATTTCCAACCGAAGATTCACTTTATACTATTTTTGTAATGTATGCATCTGCATTACTAATGCACATCTCCAACTGTATGCCTTTTCCTCGTAAATGTTTGTTTTACAACTGACAATTTTACAACTGACAATTTTATTATCAGCAATCAGAATATTTAATTTTGTCTTGCCTTCAGTCTCTTGTCACACTTTGTCTAGACTCAGAAAATGTCGACTATTTATTGTCATATTTTACTCCACAGAACACAGACAATGAGGCCAACACTTCCATGGAGCAAACTGTGATGGGAGTTTATGGCATACAGAGGGAGGGTGTGGAGCCTGGAGATGACCCGGTGGACACTGGTGTCCTGATTGAAGGTGTGGAGGTCCTCAGTGGTTAGGGGGAACACTGCAATTGATTGTGTTTGATTGTGTGTTATTTAGACTGATATACTGCTTGAACCTAAGCTACCTACCAGAGTTCAAATTCACTTATGATGTCCTGCAGAAGTCTGGATGAGCAGAGGTTGTTGTCCGAGGCACAGCTCCTAAAAAACAAGCCTCTGGAGTGAATAAGCTTGAAGAAGACTGATAGAAGCCTGGTACTTTTCATATCTCTGCTATGCAGATTTTTTTGTGTTTAACTTTGAAAGTTCAAAATTAGAAGTCACAAAGTTGCGAGATAATGGAAGCGGAGGACAGTAGTGCAACGCTCTCAGCCCCGGTGTTAAAACCAGTGAAGTCAGCTAAACTCCTGTTCAAACAGACACATACCAGCATCTCTGCCATCTCCTTCTATACTGTCCACTGTGATCAACTCTTTGGCTGACAGTGCTGTCAGCAGCCAAAAAGTGCCCATGGTGTGTTTGGATTTTATAACTGAACTAATACCAGGATGCAAACTTTTTATTTCATTTCGAGTCTTGCAGGTAAAACATGTGACTCATGTAGGCTGTATTATCAGGTTAGTGTGGGGCAGCTGCTCTGAAGGTGCCCTTAATTTGACTGTAACTGTGGTAACTGGGTGGAGATGAGCCTCCTGAATTTACACCCAAAATGCTGTCAGAACTGTCATTTATAATTTCCACCGCAACCTCTATGATCATCGACTGGGAAAAGGTGCATACAGGTATGACGGAGAGTGCACAGTTAGAGAACCCTTATCATTTTCTTTCAATGAAAAACACAGTCTCCTTGAAGCTTATGACAAACTGTCAAAAATGAGCCAACGAGATGCAGCAGTGAAACAATAAATGTTTGAAACAGCTGTACTGTATTTTGAAACAGTCAATAAAATTCAGTGAATAGCAAAGCTGCCCGTTGCATTACTTTATATTCATGTAATAAATATACAAATATTAATTAGATGGTAATCAGCCTGAGAAATTAAGAAAAAGAAAAAAAAATGGTTATAATAATCATCTGCTTATAGTGATCAACTTGACCCAGACAGACGTGATCACTATAAGCAGTTTGCACTGTAATTAGAATTAAAATAAGTTCTCTTTCAAATCAAACATCCCAAGATATGAGTGGAAAGTATTGTTCTTGCAACTGCATTTATACCCTTTTTTTTTTTTTTACTCAAACGTAGCTTAACTATGTCATAGTGATATGCTACTTCAGTACACTTTAACAACCAATATTATTGGGACCACTACAGAAAACTGCAGATGAACACTTAATATCCAGGAATTGATATTATACACACTACAACTGACTATCTCTGTAACAAATTGGCCACAGTTTCACACGTTGCCCATACATGGTCCAGCCATATGCTAGCTTTTGACCTGGTCTTGTTCTTGGTCCACACTGATTTTGCTACATGGATAATTGTGGCTGGAACAGTTGTACACACACTTGTTTTCAAAAATCGTTTCTGTGAGTGGAGCAGTCATATTCACACACAAACACACAATGAATGCTTTCTATTCAACTGTTAAATAGAATAAATACAGATTTTTGGACATTTTATCAACATAAAAAAATTGAGCAAGCAACATTATAGTAACTTTTCACTACTTCTGATTTATTCATTTATTTTTTGCAATGCAATGTGTAGATTGTAATAGTTGTTTTAAAACAGTGTTAATATGCATATTGTTGCAGTCATGCAAACATCTTGCTGAACTATTTGTAAACTTTGTTTTTATTATGGGCCAAGAATATTTTGTGGGTTCCAATGTCTATTTTATTGGATTTTATAAATGTGTTTAAGAAGTTTAATTGTTGCACTTAGAACTTTAAAACTTGAAATGAAAGAACTCATACACAAATCTTGAAAGACTGTTTTATGGCTGTCTTCTTAATGAGCCTTGATTATTTTGTTGGCAAAATATTCTACATGCATTTGTTACAAAAGTTGAAAAAATGTTGGATGTTAAAAACCTTAAATGACAGAAGTGCACACATTTTGCAAGACTATTTGTAACTATTTATTTGTACTTGGTTGTCTTGAAGCCAGTACGCTTAGGATTTGGAAGTGAATACAGCATTCCCAAATGCATGATTGGTTTAATTGGTGCTTCTTATTGAGTGCTAGAAGGAATTAAGTCACTTACTGTTTTAGTCACTAATTAAGTTAAAAATGACAATGGGCCAGTAGCACCTGGCATATTGTGGAGATGCGTTAAAAAGACAATGTAGAGATAATGATGGTAAAGATCTGGTGTACTGTGAGATCCACCGGAGGTCAGAGTGTCTCTTGGTCTCTTAGCTTTGAAGTTTGCGTCAACCATCCCTCAGAACAGTGTGGTTGCAATTTGGACTGTTGGTTTACATTCTCGGGTGGCATGAATATATGATACATATATATGTATATATATGTATATATAATATGATAACTAAAGGGAAGTTTAGCATGAGATGGTTAAAGGGGAGAAAGTTGAGACAAACAGGTGTCCTTTTTATGTATGCTAGTGGACCTTCGGTGTACTAGCACTAATTGAAACAATAAGACTGACATTAATATAACAGACAAAACCTGTACTAGTTCATACAACAAGGCTGAGTTTTGTTGTGCCGATGTTTGACCAAGGTAAACTAAACTTAAATGAACTGGACGAGACCAAGCACAAACATTTGAATTCAATAAAAGGCAAATTAATTAAATGTAAATATTAAAATGACATTCCACCCACAATCTATGTGGTGCTCAAATACCACAATCAAGACAGACTGATTTTACTTGATTTGTATAGATGGAATATAGGAGGCTTGATGAAATTACATTCATCCAATGATTTACTTATTTTTCTGAGTGTAGACCTATAGACCCAATAACATAATTTCCTCTAGATACATGGTATTCCGTTATTAAACAACTGGATTGCTTTTGATTTTGAATTTGAACCAGGAAGGTCTGACTGGATTTAAACAGTGGGTAGGAATGGGTATAACAGCCATATGCACAGTTACTCAAAAGGGTAAAATAAGATGCAGAGAATTAAAAAACACATCTGACCTAACAAACCAGGACTTGTTTAGATATTTGAGCGACTATTATATATTTTTTTTAAAATCTAGAAAAATGAGGACAAAATACATCTTATTATAAAAGTACTTGTGCAAGCACACTAATGTTTTTCACAGAGTCATTTCAATCCTATACTTTTGTTTGATGGAATCTAGAAGGGAATCAACATTATATGTTATGGCTAAATAGGAAAGAGAACTAAATGAAAAGATCCCAGAAAAGATGTGACATGATATGTGAAAAATACACCAGACCACAACACAATCACAGAGATGGAGAGAATTAATTTGGCGGAATCAAATTCATTATTTCATCACACATAAAATTAAAAGTAAACAAATGAATATTCAACAACCATGCTGGAGACTGGAACCAGAACCACACTCACATTTTTTGGAGTTGCATGAAAAGAAAACCTTTCTGGGATGGTATACATTGTGTTCTGCGTGAGACACTGGGTTATGAACCTGTCTTGTTTTATACCTGGGACATATAGAAGGAACTGTTCCCATGGCAGACCAATACTTGGTCAAGATTCTCCTCACTGCTGGAAAGAAGGCTATCAGTAAAAACTAGCTCAAGATTAATGCAGCAGATTACACAATGGCTGACTACCATAGATGATATTCTAGTGATGGAGAATCTAACATGTAGGTTAAAAATGAAAGAAGAATGTTTTGCAAAAGGCTGGGGAAAATGGTTAAACTCTAAAAGGAAAACAATAAAGATAAAGTTTTTAAAAAAAAAAAAAAATGTCACAAAGCTGGCAGACACAATAGAGCAGACAAATGGCAGCAGTGCTCGATGTCATACTCACTGTGGAAAAGCAGCTGCTCTGCCAACAGATCCATCCGTTCCCTGGCGCTTAAGGCGTCACCAGCATCTCCCTCAAAAGGGTACATGCCTGTCTTAAGTCCTATAGTGTTGCCCCTGTTTGGTCAATGTCACAAATAATGCCCTGACTTTTTGAGGACTGTACTGTAATGTTCTACCCAACTTATTTTAAGCAAATGCCAAATGTCCAGCCTATGACTGACCTGGCCCTGCTAAACACACTGTTAAAGATCTGTTGTCTTTGTGTTGTGGGCACAATGTATGGCATCATCAGCCACATTTTTAATGGATAGCCATTGTCTCCAAGAAGCCACCCATCCAGAGGACTAGCCCCCTGAAAGACTGTTGGTATGACAGAGTTGGCCAGGATGAGAGAGTCATGGATAGACCCGGATCATTTGCATACACGTCACCAGGCAATTTGCATCACAGGTTGCCTGGATGTTAATGGAGTGGACTCCCTTTCAGTTCACACACAAGTGAGAGCTTGGGTAGAGGGTACATGTAACTGCACATGTGTACAATCAATGGCACCCAAAACCCCTGGAAATTCACAATTAAGCAAATAATCATGCTTACTTTTTAGCTGGCCCTCAGGTCATGTGGGGAAGACTATGAACACACTGGCATAGCGGACTAGACTTTAGCACATGGCATGAATGGCAGAGCTGACAGCACTTTGGCTCACACCAGCCAGCATGCCCAGCATGCCTATGTTGAAACAACTCTGTGGACAGAAAGGCAAGTGCAGCTGTCACTTTAACTGAGACTGGGAGAGCACGGGGACCTGATGGGTTGCCTTCCATATCAGCACTGAACAATCTGCAGACCTCATTCAGGACCTCCCTGGATATATGGAGTTTTTGTTTGCATTCTTTTCCAGTTAGGCTCATGAATGAGGTCCAGATTTTATACACTCTCTTTTTATATCTGCATCTTTATGGGACATTTTTCAAACTATTGGAGTTTCAGAATAATGGGACTTTGGACCAATAGGCAATACCCCGATGCCTGTAGTGCACAGTAGGTTGACCTACTCTGAGCAGGCAAGCGGGGGACAGTGCGAGATGCGCTCATTGTTGGCACCAAGATTGCAGTGCACTGCGAGATCAGCATCACCACACCCTCTACTATGCCTCTCCTCCCCCTGTGGTGCACAGCGAGTCACCAAGATACCAAACCAGCACAGTCGAGGAAATAACCTCAGTGAGTTGCAGGAAAATAGGAGTTTGTCAGTGCGCCAGTGAATAGCCTTAATAGTATAATACATGAAGTCTTGGGCTTGAATATTTAGTCAGTGTAAACATAATATAGCTTCGACAAGAGCTTGGACAACATGATACACAACATGTAAAAAATACTGTTGGAAAAATTGTTTCCTAAGGTTGTATCTATTTCAGTGTTCTAAAATTCTTGATTATGAGTGAGATCATGCATTTTGACAATGACACAGCTTTGAACTTGAAGTCAATTAGAGCCAAAGCCCAAGTACAAAACATCTGCACTTAAAAGATCCATAACTTTATATTTTAATTTAAGTTACACAATTATTATCAAGTATGGGACCTTTTGTTTGGCATGTTTTTAGTTAATCTATTTGTGCCTGTTGTATATATTATCATTAGTACCAATAAATGAAGCAAAACCTGCAAGCTAGTTCAGGAAGCCCAACCCGAGTTGCTGCTCCACTCACATGCTATACTCCCCTCACTGTACTAACATATATCCAACATACCCTTATAATCATGGTGGCATACTGAAGTCATCAGTGCTCTGCTCATGCTTTTACTGCACAGTCTCCAAAAGTTTGATTCATAGTTCATAATCATAAACTATTTCCTTACTGAAAATAGTAAAATCTTTATATTTTTGGGCTGGTGTGTGACATGCAAATGATCAAATTGATTGAAGATAGTAAATATCATCATTGACGATGATATAGTCAAAACTTAATTTAAATGTTAGAAAGATGGAACCAAGCAAAACAACCAAAGCAAGATAAACCATTCATTTGGTTACACTCAATGTGATTTAAAATTTTTACTTTCACTTGTGAATAGAACTAATGTGTAATTAGCAGGTGATTAAAACCACCCAGAACATCATTGGTACACATTTGCTGAGCATCAGTGGAGCAACTTCTTTCCTCAGGCTGTGAGACTCCTCAATTCATCCTCTGAACTACAACATAAAAAATTGTTTTGTTTTTGTGACTTGTTGTTTGTTAGTCCATTTGTGTGGTTTCTGTTTTTGTTAGTGGCATTGGGGTGCTACAGACTACATTTCGTTGTGCAACCTTGTGTTGTAAAATGATAATAAAAATTAATCTTGAAATCTTGAAATTATAAAACTGCATAATGGGCTGTGTAAAAACTGAAAGTTTGACAGACATAGCAACAGTAACTATGAAGGACGGGGCTTAATGAATTTTGTTTGTGAGATCATTCCATGTCTCTGATGAATTCCCTTTGTGCTCTTAGCAGAGTAGGGGACACCCGGTGTTTGACAGGAACATACTTTTTTGTTGGAACACACGCAACAAGCATTTGTAACTTACAGACATCAAAAAACAAAGACAATGTATAACCAACACCAGACCTGACCAACCAGACCTGACCAAAACTTTTGAGGCACTCCGCCAAGTCAATGGCTCTCTACAAGAAGCCAACCAGACCCTCACCCACAAAAATGTATGCTCCTCCATGACAATGAGGTCCTTCGAAAGGACAACAGGGCCCTACAACTCCTGGCTGCCAAATTGACACCATGGCGGCTATTAATATGAGAGAACTGAAGAAGTTTCACCAGTTCAGGAAGAGGAGAACTGTATCAGTAAGTCGTTCAACTCTTCATCCACCGATGAGAAGTTGGAAGACAGCTCCACCAATGAGTCGGAAGACAGCTCCTCCGACTCAGATTTGAAGGAGAGCCCCACTGATGAGTTGGAATCGGATGAGGCACTTTTCCAGCACCCAGTGGAAAGGCTCCAGGATGTGTTTCACAAAGTTTAACTGGAGCAAAAGGAGGATACCATGGTCAAAAAGAAAGAGGCTGTACAAAGAGAAATCCAGAGGCTTCAGAAAGTTCTGCAAAGTGAAAGAGACATAACTCATGACATTGTAATGAAGTCCTTTGACAGGCAGGAAATGCTTGGCAAAAAGATAGCCGAATCAACATGCTCAAAGGCAATGAGAAGGTCCTGAGTGAGCAATACAACAAAGAACTTCAGGGCCTAAAAGAGATGAATGATGTCCTCTGAACTACAATCAAGGATCTCGAGGAGTAATGTAGAAGAGAGAGGTTCTTGAAATATGAGGCCATGAATCATCAGAGTGCGGGGAAAAACCCAAGAAGAAATCTCAGTGGAAGAGATTCATTGGGTTCGTCATCCACTCCAGGAAAGGAAAGTAGAATATCCAGCCATCTACACAGACCTGGTAACTGTTTGAATTTCGCTTGAGCTATACATGTGAAACTTCAACTAGTATCAAATCTATTTTCCTCCCTGGGGATAGTAGGATATCCACACAACACACAATATCACAATATAACAGTTATAACAATTATTCAAGATTCAAGATTTAGTTTATTGTCATTTTCTTGTATATTTGCATACACAAAAAAACTCCCAGGGCAAAAACAGAAAAGATATATATATATACAGTGCACTAAAGTGCATTTAGAGAGAAAAGTACATGTCTCAGTTGGATGTAGACAGCTCTTGCATGTCAATGAATAACCAGCACCGATGGGGGTGTCATATAATCCATTTTGCTGTCCAGAGAACATTAGGCAGCATGATTGTTGGAGCTGCTGGTTTGTATGGGTTAACAGTTAGCCTAGCTTGCACTCCTCCATGCTTGCCCTGCTTCTGTGTCCTGTCGTACTGCTTTCAATGTTTCCTCTCTGGTGCAGCTCCAGGCTAGTCCGTTGTCTCCCTTGGGCCCACTAGGCGTAGCAGACAAATCTCTCTCAGTTGATTTCGCTCACAGCCAGTATTAGCGAAAGTAGCAAAAGTAGTCTTCGTTACAAATATCCAAAAGAAATTGATGATCATAGACATATTTCCCTTGCACACCACACGATGACACAGACGTAGACATGGACAAAGACAATGCATAGTCGGACCTAGGAGAGGCCTCTGCAAATCGGTCGTGCCGCCATCACACCAGTTAATAGAGAGAGAGAATACCACCAACAAGGACCCCTTAATTTCTTTTCTTATCTTAACAAAATAACTTCTGTTAGCTTCCTCAGTAAAGTTTCTCCTTTGGGATGTTGGTACCAGGTAGCAGTTGACAGCTAGCTAGTTGTTTTGATTTTTAAAAAATATATCCAAAGATGATATTTCTTTTCTGTTCTTGCTGATTAATGCTGTTACTTCTTCTTTAGAGTCTTTTCTAATTATTTGAAGGTTATTTTGCAAAATGTCCCACTTTTTAGGTCCAAGTTTGAGATGTATTCAGGAGCCCATCTCTGGCGCAAAAAAGATTTTCACATATTTCACTCACAGTGTTTTTAATACTACATCCATATATGTTTTTTTGTTACGGTTTAGTTCAGTTTAGATAGAAACTGATTTCCCACCAATTTTTGAGTGATTAGCTTTATATCTTGTATATAACTTATATACAACTCTATATACATGTCCATCATCACTTTCAACCCTTTCTCCTAATGCCATCTTTCCAATTTTTTTAGCTGTAATCTCTGCTGTCAGTAAAAACATCTTCCCATGGACTGGCCTCGTTCTGTCAAACTGGTGATGTTTAAGCAGTGATGGTCTAGGCTTATGGGAAATGATATTCCTTAAAGGCAGCTAAAAACCAAAATATTCAATAAACAATGATATTACATGTTTTTGTTAAAGACTTACCATCCTTATCCAGACATATTGGATGAATGACATGACATACTGTTGAATAAAGTTTGTTCCAAGGCTACTTTTATTTAGCACTCTATGATTTTACTAATTTTAGTGTGACTTTGAATAGTGTTTTCTTACTTCTGGAACAGAACCAGTTTAACCTGGCTGTATAATCATATTGAAAGCAACCAAAGATGGCTGTGTAACATCATGTAGCACCACTACTGCATGAAAATTTAGTTACAGTTATTAGTGGACAATATTAATATGAAGGAATTCATTGAGTATTTGTAGACACTTTAACACCAAAACACAGCTGCTAGCCACTAGGTGTGTTACTACAACCTATTACTTCAGTTCCTTTTGTTACAATTCAGTGTTAGCAGCAGGCTAGCAGATATCTTTTGGTGTTGAAGTGCCAATAAATACTGAACTTGTTCCTTCGTTTGTTCTCCAGACTTGTGGAGAAGCAGTCTGGAGTCTGCAGATGAAAGAAAGCTGGTGTTGTAGATAGAAAGTGAAGTATGACTGCGTGGGCTCTTTTTTGCCTCCCACTTGTTCAGAAACTGATTTTGGTGACACTTCAAAAGCAGTCACAGAATCTTAACACCTGGGCCACACAGCCTACCTCTACCTGAGCAGTGCATGTGCGTCGCTGAACTGCTGCGTCTCGCAGGCCTGCAACGTCCACACAAACAGCATTGCTGCTACAGCACTGCTACTGCCAGTCCTATATTTCTACATAGAATTTGGCTTTGATAATGACCATCAATAATAGCGTGTTTCATATCATTTCATTATAAATTTCATTTATATTTAGTCACAAAAAGATTAAGAAGCATGTGCTCAATTGTTAAAAATAAATAAATAATATGTGAGGTGCAAGTGGTTTTCTTTCTGATGGGCATGGTGGGATTTGGTTGGGGCTACTTCTGTCAGCCACATACACTCCTCACACAGGACGGGTTTTTTTATTGATATATTAATCATTCTGCCAGTTAAAGCCTGCTGTCACCACTCCAAGTGAAGAAAGTCCCTCCAGACGACACCAAAGTCACCAAACAAGCCAAACATACTCCAACAAACAAACCTCCAAACTGTCAGGAGGGAAACTGACAACAAATAAGGAAAATAACAACACTAAATCTCCGCCTGGGAGCAGATAAAACAACAGGCAGGAGTTCCGGTTTGAACTAATATCACAGAAAGTGACAGGAGTCGAGGAAAGAAGCAACGTGTGTCACTGACTCTCCGCACTGGAGCTCCCCACCAAAGAGAGGCTCCCTGCTCTGGCGTGCACCACGCAGGCTGACCTGTGGTGGCGATAATTCATGTCTGTGACATATTCTACAGATATGGACATTGAAACTATAGTGAAAGGTGTAATGTTGCTGGTATGATGTCAATATGACTGTCCACAGATCATTTTCTCTCTATTTTTGCTGAGAACTGCGCACGTCACGCGGAAACAATAGGCAAAACCCCGAAACTCTAGATGATGCGCTGCAGCAGCTCACAGGGGCTGTGTTGCTGCTCTAATCTGTTTACATGGGCGCCGAAATGAAAAGCAAGAGCTCACGAAGGCTATGTGTCCCAGGCCTAACAAGTGGTGCATCTGCCCAGTAAGGTGAAGGAAGAGTTTATGTCTAGGTGACTGAATTATCAATCACCTTTTGTACAGTCAACTTGAAATGGTCTTAGTCTGAAGCTAACTGCTTACTGCTACACCACAATGGAATCAAATAGAAAGAAGCATTTACATTTAGTTATACGAAAGTGTTGTGTGTTATTACTTACTTACTGCTGCATTGAGCATGCACTCACACGTGTGGATGTAGCCATACAGAGAGCCTGCAGGGATGGTTAGTGAGTAGAATGCCAACGTGTGGACAGTGTTAATCTCTCCATCTTCTCTCTTTACATTTTTCAGATCTCTTGTTCAGCAGGTTCACCAGACCCCTGAGAAATGCCTAACCTCTGCGTGAACCCGCATCTCACCTCAAATATGACAGCTTACACTCCCCTCTCATCTCCCTGTACTGCTCTCACTCTGACATACACACACACTCATCTCAGTTTCCCTCTCATCTCAACACACATGCACAGGAAAGTTTGAAACTTCTCCCTTCCCCTTTCTCTCTCTCTCTCTCTCACACACACACACACATACATACACACTCACAGGGGAACTCAACTTTGAGAGGAGACAAGGAAGAAGAGATGGTACAGGGGAGAACTGGAGAAATGTAAGATCTGTCACTGTGACCTTTGATGGTGACAAGTGTGAGAGCGCTGCCATACAACTTCTGTCTTTACCTCTGCCTCCCTCTTTCTCTCTCGCCGAAATATTGGGATGAAGAATGACTCATGTTTGTTTCAAGATTTGAGAGAATCATGAAGTCCTGTGTACTATGCAATTCATTGTTTATTACAGCTAGTCATGTGGTTTCGACAGATATACAAAGTAGATGATTTGGATTAGGTACATTTGTTAAGTATGGTATTACATCTCAAACAGCAATATAAAAATATTTTTCAAAACGATGGCCACTCATTTAAAATATTGCATTTCATCATGAAAAAATGTGTTTATTTTGCCCTGAATTGTACAGGACCTCCTGTTTGGTGCTAAAAGCTTATCTACACAGGATTCAGCCACCTTTTCCTCTGTCATCCAACTTATGTGTGTTTGACAAAACAGATACTATTTTAATCATTGCAGCTGTCTACAGTACACAGGCTGCGGAATAGCTTGCATTTCACTTGTGCTTTTCACACACAGCCGCGACCTGAAGTGTATTTTTACACTGTTTTACACTTTAACCATAGTGATTGTGTTGGACTCTAAAGCTGCTGGCATGTTCCTTTCACTATGTCACCTCTGTAAACTTTGTGTAATACACTCTTTGCATCTTAGCATGTGTTAACATAAATTCTCAAGTACAAGTTACACTTGGAGAGCTTTTTGTGATACAACAAGATAAAGTGATTGTGATAACCACAAAAGTTTCTTGTTAAAACTGAATAATTTGATATGCAGTAATAACATGAACAAGACTACATGTCTATGGCCGTGCAGTGCTTTGAGCTAAATGCTAACATCAGCATGCTAATATGCTCACAACAGTGCTAACAAGACTGATTTTTTTAGGTATAACCTAATGTTTACCACATTTGCCATTTAGCAGGTTAGCATGCTAAAATTTGCTGATGAGCACTAAACACAAAGAACAACTAAGGTTGGTGTGAGTGTCATTTGTTTAACAGATATTCAATCATAGACAAAAGTATGGGAGAAATAAAAAATTGTAGCCTGTAACCTGAAGTTAAGGGATCACCAAGGTTATTACAAACTGACATTGCCATTAGGGGTGTGCCCAAATCCAAATACGTTATTCGGCAAAGCACAAATTGTGGGTTTTTTATTAACATTTATTTCGTACAAATATTTTAAAAATTATTTGTTTTCGGGA
Organism: Thunnus thynnus; assembly: GCF_963924715.1. Classification (NCBI taxonomy): domain Eukaryota; kingdom Metazoa; phylum Chordata; class Actinopteri; order Scombriformes; family Scombridae; genus Thunnus; species Thunnus thynnus. Next base: position 32,674,912 of record NC_089520.1, on the reverse strand, counting down.
AGGAAAAAACCCATGTGCGCAGGTTGGTGACACCACTATCTCAGTCTCTGTCCTCTGCTCTGCTATTATGTCTATCAGCAGGTCTCAATGAGGGAAGTCATATCCACCTGCTACATGACGCACATTTCCTAATTTGGACATCACTGTTGGAGTTGGGGGTGTTCCCCAGAGTAAAGCTGAGCTACTGACACACACAAAGTGCCTCCAAGAGACTCTCCATAACCTGTTGTTCCCTTTCTCCTTTCCACAAAATTAGGTTGTAAAAAATAGGCAACAAATAAAAGTGCATAGCAATAATCGCCTTTGAAGTTCTTTCCTACACATTAAATGCTGTGCTGTCTCTGTGTTATGGATGTATAAATTAGTGGAGGTCTGGCTGCTCAGTTGCAATGAGCAAAGTTTTAACTCAGTAGTCAGCGCAGTCGTCTATGATCTAGGAGTTCAAGACCCAGAAAATAAATGACCAAATTATTAACTTGTGTATTTCTTTAGGATTCCATGCTGCACTGAAAAAGTACCAAACCATGACCCCAAGAAGGTACATACCAAACCCTAATTTTTGTTTACCATTAAACCTCAAGGTTATTAGCTAACTCTAATATAATTGCTAACAAAATACTTTTAAGAAGATTGATATGAATTTGTGAAATATTAAGCAAAACATCACTTTTAGATAACAGGTCATGTTGTCAGATTTGACATGAAGCATTTTGGAATCAATCACTTCACATTCTGTTTTTGAAAGGGCTTTTCCCTCTCATGTGTGGGTGTGTGTACGTGCCTGCAGATGGAGAGCTCAAAATAGTTCCAACACAAAGTAGTTAATGAGCGGCTTTCCTGGTCTGATCTGTTGTGATGTCTCATGCTATTTTAAGAATAAAACCTTTCAGATAGACACACACACACACAAACATTGATGTTCAGTAATTGATGCTGCACCTTGTCACCAATTAGTGTTTCTCCCAGTTATTTCTAATTCCAGCAACTGTGATTTTTCTCGCTTCTCTATATCTCCTCCCTCACTTTTAATTCTCAGTGATGTCTTTTCTTCCTCTGGTGGGTTCCATATAGCCCAAGTGAGACATACACACAGACACATTTCAGATAAGAACATTTTTGTCTCAACAACAATAATAACAATAGCAGTGGTTGTTTGTTTAAACACATAGAACAACCAATGCATACGTTATTTTGTCATTTAGGAATTAGGATTTGTTGGATATGCGATATAACCGATAGACTGTGCACACAATGCTGCACAGTTTTCTTTACTTTCCATTTCATTTATTATCTACCTGCATTGCTCCTTTCATGGTCATGGCGGAGCATGTTTTTGGCAGATTACCAGTCATATCACAGGGTTGATACATATAGACAATCCAACACATAAAATCTTGGTTGCAATCAGAATGTTGTTAGACTGTACGATTTGGGGCATGGTGAAAAAAGTATATGAGAGCAGAGGCACATGATCAGTTAATGAAAAGTCATGCTGGTCAGTGTATTCTGAATCATTTCATGTCATATTCTGATTGGCTGGTTTGTAGACACGGATCAGCAGTCACATTGTGAGACTTTGGTCCTAAATTTCTGACAGTCAGAACTTTGTCACAGGCTGTCTTTGGTCACCGAAGCTCCAAATCTGCCATTGGTGGACGTGTCTCTTGGTGCGACCACCATTTTGGACTGACAACGGAAGATGTGACCACATTTTCTCTCGATTATCAACTTTCCTCTCAGACAGCCCAAAATCACAGTTTAAAAGGTGCCTTTAGACCAGTTCTATGTATAGAAAGTTCCTTTTCTTTGTGAGTTTCTCCAGCACAAAAAACAAAAATGACACACTCAGAGCTTCAAATAACTAAGCTATGGCACACAATTTAAATGACAAATTCTTGTTTATTTTGGCTTTGAAATCATTTTGTTACTAAACAGTGAAAATATATTTCACTCTTCAGAAAAATGATTTGATAATTTAATAAGATGGTTTACAAAACACTAGTATAACAGTTACTCTAGGAGAAAATTGCATCATCACCTTAAAGGATAAGATTGGTAATATTCAGTATTTTTTCTTCAACATACAGCTCCATCGTTGTCCAAAAACTATTAAAATCACATAAATGAGCCACACTGTTGCACTGGGTGACATGTTGCGTCACTACCATGAACACACACACTGTAGTTTATTTTGACTCAATCCCACACACACCATCCTACTGCCAGAAATACTAACTAGCGCACTAAATGTGTATTAATCCACTACTGAAAATAGTCCTGAAAATAATGCTGAAAAACTACAGTGCCCAGATTTTTGAAAAAACAAACTGTAAATTTGTGATGCAGCACTGAGAGATGAAGTTTGTTTGCTTTGGTTTTTTGATGGAATTTGTGACAAAAAGTAAAAAAATACATTGCGGTTTATAAGCATTTGCTCTGGGACACTAAGGAATATTTAGTTACTTGATTTGTGTGTTAAAATAAAATCCATATATTTCAGTGTAACATCCTTTTAATAATTTCAAGTGTCGTTTCTTTTGCTGCTATTGTACATTTTTTTTCTGAGCAGTGAACCAGAACTCTTTCCATGCAGTATATTTATATCCTGTTTCAAAATTCTGCTCATGCTCCCTTGATCTTTCTCTCGCTCCCTCTCAGCCCTCCACACACCACCTGATGTACACATCTCCATCTCCACCTGCACTTCCCAACACACCTGCACTTTTCTTCTCTTCCTCCAAACGTAGACCCTCTTGGGCTCAAAAAGAGAGCCAGGACCTGGCCATAATGCCCCCGTTGTTGCAGGTATGCTGGCTCCAGAGCCTGGGAATAGATTAGATGCCCCCATTCCCACTCTATGACACTCATCCAGGCATACCTGCATGCAAGACAATCTCCTAAGAATGTCCAAGCTTGTCTGAGGGGCTGTTGTTGTTTGGTGCTTTGATTTATGCCATTCCCAGACTGCTGTGAGGCCCAAGGCCAGACCTGAGGGAGTATTGGCTTGTTGTACAGAAAAGCCGAAATACATTTTTTCTTTGTTTTGAGGGAATTCTTCTGCTCAACTTACCTCTCTCCCTTGTCTCTCTTTTTTCAAATAGCAAATAAATGTGTGTGTGTGAGAGTGATCCGGCAGGAAAGGAGAGTAGAGAGAGAAGGGGGGAAGGAAATATGATGGACGTTGAAATCTACTGAGAGGGGGGAGAGGCAGAAAAGCAAAAGGGGAGTGGGGTGGGAGGAGGAGGAGGACGTGAGAAAAGGTGAGCGGAGGTGGCAAAGCGGTAGAGGTTGGAGAGAGAGGGAGGGATGAGAAGCGGAGAAAAGATGGAGAGGGTAGATTTTGTCGGCCCATCAGGGTGCTGTCAGGTTTATAAATAACAGTAATCAATGGCTCAGCTGGCTCTGTCCTCTGCACTAATTGCTGTAAGTGTTTAAAAACCAGCTCATGCACTTTTTCCAGGACAGGATGGCTGTCAGGTTGCCACTGTGCTTTTGTTTCATCCAATGCTGTTTCATATTTGGATTATTGTGTTTTTAGAAGAAGCATTTTTGTTTTCTTGCACTTACTTGTCTTGCACTGTTGTGGTATGTGCACTAGTCGATGTGGGTACAAACTGTAGCAGGGAGAGGAAGGGACTTTTTTCTCCCTTCTACCAGGCCTGGTATTTATCAAACTGATAAAAGTAAAGTAAAGACTTAAATGAAAGACAAGAGTAAAAATCCTTCATTTTACTCCTACTCACAAATAATAATAACACAATAAATAATACATTTGATGAAGCAGTAAAATTAAGAGCAGAGTAGTTTTAGCCTTTTAACCTTTGATTTAAACTTTTGATAGGATGTTATATTACTTTTTCATTTCTTTATTTTTGGCATTTATCAGAGTTGCAAACAAACAAGAATAAACCTGGCATTGATTTTATTTGCAATTATCCGTATTATATGGCGTAGCTCATCTATCAACAGCAGAATTGCTTTATTTGCATTTCAGCCAATTTACTATTATTTCAACTCTATTTATAGGGAGGAGCGAGTACACAGTTATCTGCATCTGTATCTATACTCAGAATGGACAGTCAGAACTCGGAAGTTGCTATATTTATTAAAGTATTTACAGAACAGCCTCAGAATTGTGCTTCAGATCACTTTTTGATCACTAGAGTAAGAGAACTGTTTACAGAACAAGTTTTTTATGAACTTGAATGAATAAACTGCCTTGTCAGGTTGAACAAACCCTGACTGCTGGTTCAGTGTCAATCAAATTACACTCTGTATTACTCATTGTATAATCACTGCTAGTGTAATTGTTTCAAATAAAATAGCATAAGAATGAGAGAGAGAGAGAGTGTGTGTCTGTGCAGTCAAACCTATTTAAGCCTGTGTAACAGTTCAATATAAATCCTAATATTTAAAGCCTATAAGTAAAGCTTATATGAATTTAAAGCCTTCATTTGTAATCTTTAGGGGAAAACCGGGATAAAAGTAACACTTTTCAGATCAATGTCATCATAAAAGATAATGTTACAGACAGATATTTTTGTCGTGATCAACAACTCACATGTGTGTCTATCAATACCAGCTGCTATTTTGTACAAATGTGGAACGACTTCTGTATAATTTGACTTTGAACAGAGGTTGAGCATTGTTACTTTTGACCCCGTCAGTCGGGACAACAATAACACACAGGGGGATCAAAAGTAACAGTATAAACTTGAATTATTTGTATTATTCTTGTTTTTATTAAAAATGTCTGATAATATCTTTGTTAATATGTAATTGCAAACATATTATGTCCTTTATCTTAATAAAAAATGATTACATTTCATTTTTAATTTCAATTTTCAATTTCAGTACATGTACTGCGGGCTCTGTGCCGTCAGTACGTGTCTCATGGGACCAGTTTAGACAAAAGAGACACTGCACCCACACTCCCCCAGGCAAGGATGAGCTGAATGTCTCCCCACACACGACATTCCTCATCCTTGTCCTGGGAAACGGTGGGTGCAGTGGTTTGATCAGAGGACAGCCAGCTGTAACACACACAGTGTGACTGCTTTAGCAGCAGAACGAAAGAAACAGCGGTTACTATCATCCTGACAATGACTCCTGACAGTTAAACCTGAATTACTTCTATACTGAAAAACTCTGACATGGCCAACTTCAGGATGTGTTAAATACTAAATAATCTGTCAAATGATCATAACTATGACACATGAAACAATAAACACAACTTTCAAAAAAATTTATTGCTTGAGTGAATTTACTTACCCTGCCAGCTTTTCAGATAAAACTCCAGGATAGTACGATGCATCCACATGAATTTTCAAGGTTCTGGTAAGTGTTATCAGCTGTGTGTGCTGACACAGTTAAACATATCAAATTTGTGTGGGCTTGAAGAAAATCGCCTTGTTACTTTCATCCCATGTTACTTTCATATCGGCTTTCCCCTAGACCATTATTTATTTTCATGAGCTATAGAGAGAAAAAGTGTCAGGCACTCAGTGCATGACCAGCCATATCTTAAAAAAACAAATTAAAATAAAAATAAAATAATAATAATAATGTACTTTGTGTGTTCAGTGTGTGTGTGTGTTTGTGTGGTCAAATAAGCAGTTGTGTGCTACAAGTATAGGTATAGAATGCAAGATTCAGTCTGTTATTGATTTGGAGCCTAAATCATTACTCTGGTTTTATTATTTATTTATTTATTTATTTAATTAACTGATAGTGTGAACCTGGATGATTTATGCAAATAGCCTGTGTTGGCGATCCAAATATGCATTCAGCCTTGCGACTGTATTCTTGTCAAAAGCATCGCGTCCAGTATGAGACAAGTTCTCCAAGTAACTCGGCTGACTTTAGATATTTTACAAACCGAGGCAGGAGCGAGCTGACGGAAGAAAACCCAACCGGTGTAGAAGCAGTGAGAGTTGCGAGCTGTTAATCCCTGTGGACAGAGTGGCTCTGACGACGGGACGATTGCGTTGTATAGGCTCTGTGTAGGAGAGGAGCTCCATGTGTGGCTGGCCTGTCACAGAACAATGTGGTCAAAGCTACCCACTGAGGATTTTCCATCATCACAAGTATGAATATTGACACATTTTACTTGGATGATACTCATGCTCATAAAAAGTACATTATCCATACCGGATACTTGTTTCATCTGAGTATTTGGCTCAACCTTAACACTTGCACACTGCAAATATATTAGATTGTTGTTAATTTCATATGTTAATTATTCCCGCAGATTTAAAGATTTCACACAAGTAAGATGAACCTTCAAAAAAAGTGTAACTACAGTACCAGTCAAAAGTTTGGACACACCTTCCCAAGTGTTTCCAAACTTTTCACTGGTACTGTATATTTGTTCTTGCAGAATAACATACAACTGAATAACCTGTATTTTTTTTTAAAGACTGCACAATGTGGCCAATGTAAGGTCAATCCATATCTGAGTAGATGTTCCTTCTCTCAGCATTTATACTATATTGTAAATTTCTCAAAGAAATTTGGTACAGTCAAGTCAAGAGTCTGTGATACGTAGCAAGCTAGTAAAGCTTTATAAACGGAACCATGTTTACGTGCATGCGCAGGAGCATCTGCCCTACGGCCTTTACACACCAGGGATGTTTACTTTCATGTAGAACACAAATATTATGAGGTGAAAAAGCAATGTGATTTTTTTTCGGAATGAGGTCGATTTGCTGAATTTTCACACAGCGAATAAAAGCATCAACCAATTACGAAGCGTAATCTGCACAGACAGCTGTTTATTGCGAAGGCCCACATGGGGTGTTGAATATCTCGCTGTATGTGTTTTGAAGTTATATACCGTATCAGCTCCCAGTCTGTCTGTGAGCTTGTCTGTTTCACTGCAGGCAGATAGATACGCTCAACTTGCTACAGTGTGTGAAGAAATAAAGCCAATAAATCAATATATTGATTCATGTATCATCATATGCACCATCATCATGTATTCATAAATACAGTTCTCAGCTCCCCAGGAGCTTCTGCTGACAGACGGCTGCTGCTGTGGACAAAGACACTGAACGCAGGTCAGAAATCATCATCATCATCACTGGATGATGTTGACATCATCCAGGGTCTTTGCAAATTCATGTTTCTGTGTTTCTGTCGCAAGTTCATATCGCTGCCAGTGTGTTTTGACGCAAACTATTTGCAGGCGAGTATTTCGCATTTTTGTGTCATTTATTCGTCCCACCCTCAGTGTGTAAAGGCCTTTACGCAGAACTACTCTCTGGAGATTAAAGACAAGAGCAGTTATAAATTGCTGAAGCCGTTTCTAAAAAAAAATACTGTGACTGTAATCTTCATATTGAAGGAACATGTGACCCAGTGCAGCGGTGTGGCTCACCAACATGTTTTCAATAGTTTTTGGACAACAGCAGATGTCTACAGCACAGAGGAACAAGACATATCAGGCTTTGGATACACACAATAGTAGGATCAATTCCTTGTTGGTTTGAGTCTGTAAATGAGATTTGTTGCCAATAAGAAAAATATAGAAAATCACCAGTCTTATCCTTCAAGGGTAATTCTTACAAGTTTGATACCAGATAGTAAAGCAATGCATCAAATGTGGGTGCAAGGCTAATATGGCATGTTATACAACTTTTATGTTTTATGACATGATGTGAATATAGGTAAATACAGGGCAGAGAAAGAAATTATGAATCACTTGATTCAAGTTGTTCCAATCAGTTCAGTTCAAAGAGGTTTTATTGTATATCACTTCTGAGCTGAACTTTTGTGTATACTGGTGCTCTCAGTGCAACCCAGTCACCAGAAGAAAACATTGGCATTGAACATTTCTGCAAACCACAGAAATATATACGTTGAATATATACGTTTCAACACATGAATTACGTATCATATCAACATTTCTACAAACGTAGCATATTAACATTTCTACCCATTGAAATGATGTTTTATGGTGTGACAACGCTGTGGTTAAGGTCTGGTTAGGTTTAGGCACAAAGACCACTTGGTTAGGGTTAGGGAAAGATCATGGTTTGGGTTAAAATAAAAATAAAATAAAAACGGCCGATGTCTCACTAAAAACACCGGCTTTTGTCGGTTGAAACGGGAGGCGGACATTGGTTTCAGTTTCGAGGTGGTCTCGAACCGTGTTCTCTGCTGATTTTCAACTTGCTGCCAAGAAACTTACTAACCATCCACCTGCCCCTCCTCCTCCTATACAGGAAAGATCAACTCATATAGATCACATGTGAACTACGTCACCTTAGAAATGTTGAGATGATAATATTTTGGAAATGTTGATATAATACGTTTTGTTGAAATGTTGACATAAACCTTTAGATCAAAATGTGATCATGAGACAAAGACATTTTGTAAAAGACTTGCAACTCATTTGTGATGAAGTGGCTTTAGTGGCGTTTTCCCTCAATTGTGTGTGTGTGTAACACTACAGTTCCCATCAGAACTCTGGACCATTTGTTTCTCACACTCTCTAAGTTGTTCCAGATAAGGCTGGCTAAATGCCTAAAATGCATATGAAGGAAAAGTTCACTCATTAATTGATATCTAGCTCTGCATGCGTTGCGTCTGGACGGCTCCATGACATTAAGTTCTTGGTCCAACACTTTCTCTACAGACCTTATTCCAAGTAAGCCTAGTGTCAACTCAGCAGACTCAATTTATCTTCACACATACCTCCCAGCAGCATTTGGGCCAGAAACTTGTCCTTTATTCCAACTTTGCTTGGCAGGTATCCTCTGTGTTTTGGCTAACAAGCACAACTCTGCCCATGAACACAATGGAAGAGCCTCATCTGCTGCAGCCCTGAGATTCTGATGGATTTTGTTTTTCAGGCCTTTGTATCTCTTATTCTGAAACTCTTAAGTAACCTGTATGTAGGGATCAGATTACTAAAATCTTCATATTGATGATGTTTAACTAACATAGTTAGCAGACTGGCAACTGGTTTTGTTTCTTCTATAGAGTATAGTAAAGTGGTATGAATAACAGGTAGTTGCAGAGGTACAAAGGTAGCATTAGTAGTAGTAGAAGTGGTTGTAACAGAATTTCAAGCTCAGTGATTGGGTATTTTTGTACCACAATGCTCCGTAAGACTCATGGTTGACCTCCCTGCAGTCTTGTATTTTAGACTTTTCATCCATTTTTTACAACAGTAGTTCATTGTTTGTTTCAAGCAGGAGAGTTTATCCATGCCTGAATTCCTTCCGCTACCATTCACCTCACAGTATCCATTTAAGAGAGAGTTACATTAACCCTGGCTGCTCAATATAGCCTCTCCCACTACACTACTCTGGTGACAGCCTATATAGTATTGGTGGTAGGGCTGGGCAATATGGCAAAAAAATATCTTTTTTTTCCTCAAGGCTTTTCACTGAAAAATGCAGAAAGACTAAAACATGATTGATAAGTCATATTTTTTAGAATAATCATAACCTGCTATAATAATCATAAGACCCGCACAATTTGCAAGGCTGTCATTGTTACATAAAAAATATAAATTATCCCATCTATCTATGCATCCATTTTAATAATCAGTTTCAGCACAGACAGAGAAGAAGCTTTACATCCACTCACTAATTTACCTGCTGCTGTTGTTTGTGTTTGTTGACATTGGCCTGATATGTGCAGATTGCTGTCTAGCCCTCCTGTTGTCCAACAGGTGTCATTATGTGCCATCATCAAAAAAACTGAAATGGTTTCAAAACAGTATCCTGACTAAGAAATTATGAATTATTTTAACTATAATGGAGATCAGAGGAAATATGTTGATGGATTATGGCAGACTGGTATATGTTAAAGTTTAGTCAGGATACTGTTTTAAAACCATTTCAATTTTTTTAATGACAGCACATAATGACACCTGTTGTCCTCTGTTGTCCTCTCGGGTCAATTTTGACCCCAACAGGAGGGTTAACTATTCACAGCCAAAGCCAGCTGGAGTCACAACAATCCCTTAAACTGTACGTCACAGTTTGCAGGACTGTTGTGACTTAAGACAGCTAATATAGCCAGCTATTATCTACAGTAATTTTTGACTGAAAATAAATGTTATGCAAAAACATAAATTTGAATGATTCACATTAATGTGAGATATCACCCTAACTGGTAGTAGTAAAAGTAATACTAGTAGCAGCAGTGCTTAGCAACTGTGGTATAACAGTCATAGCAGTAACATTACCAGGCCTGTTTCACAAAAGCAAATTCAGGTCATACTCACAAGTATAGTGTTTATTTTTATCAGTGAAATGTGTCAAATTGAGGAAGAGGAAATGATCTCATGTTGCAAACCGCAGCTTGCATGTTGCAAATTTGTTGAAATATCCTTATAACTGGCTTATGATGTCAACAGGAAGGATTTTACAACTGAAATATTATCACAGCAGCAATCATTTTGTCCTCCGTCTCGAGAATCACTATATTAACAGTATGTTACACTGTAATCTAACAGGAACATGCACTTGCACTTTTGATTGGATAACGCAGCACCTTGCTGAATAACATTACATTACATTGCGGCAAAATTAAGCCACATTCAACTGCATGTTTATGCTGAAGCGCTCATTGATATGATGAACTGTATGTGGCCACAGTCCAAGTCTTTCCCTAAACGTAAAGCTTTTGATTGAAATCTTCTCTTAACTCAACAGCAGAGTTTTGATATTCCTCTGAGCTCAAAGGATGTACACAGGTGAGCTCTATGCAATGTAAAAGTGGCAATTGATTTTTCAGGCATGTGAAGGTGAGTGCTTCCACTGTAAGCACCCAACAGCACAATGACTGCTTTCTATTGATCTGTCCTGCTGTCATGGATCAAATCAAAATAAAAAAGAACTTAACCCATGGGACATCCCAGAGGCTTAGTGGGCTGAACAACATCTCACATTTCCTTTGTCTTTTGTTCCTTGTCTTTACTTTATTTTCATTACAGTTTTTTCCTCTTATTGTTGCTCCTCTTATTTCCCCACCCTCTCAACCTATCCTAACCCTCCTTCCCTCTTCTCTCTCAACCAATTCTCTCTTCTTCCAGCTTCTTTCTCTCAAAGGGGAACGCAACCCAAACTTTTCTTTTTCTGGGCCCTTGGCAAAAGTTTGTCACTTTTAACACTGAACTATAAAAGTCATTTGTCTATCATTGAAAATAAATTAGCATGCTGGCAATGTAATAGTTTTGAATTATGACCTTTGTTCCTACTATTTTTCTCTGTTGTTTCCCCTGTCCTTCTTTATGCCGGATCAGATTACACGAATGCAGCTGCACGATTTTGTCATTGCCAACAAATTTCTGGCGTCAGGCCCGAATATGAACGTTGGGAATGACGAACAGGTGTCTTTACCCATTGTAGTGAGACATAACAGTGATGTGGTGTCTGGGATGCCCCATGCTACCCCAACAAAAAGTCTAGCATGTCAACTTGCTCAAAGTCATGAACAATGATTGGTTGGGGTCATTCTTGTAGTGTTGCCAGTCTCCTGGCCAAGACACTGCAAGAATTTATGACACTGTGATTGCCTAATCTGACATGGTGACCATTGAGAAAGACAAAAATTTTGTGTAGTCTGATCCCGGCATTATGGAGTCAAATTGAGAACAGATGAAATAAAAGCAAGATTTTTTATTTTAAATATGAGAACAATCAAGAACTCTACAGTGTCTGAATCCACTCTCTGGATTAGGTGCATATTCTCTACAATCAACTCCAGCTTCCTGTGCTGTGAGTAGTTTGATCAACTCACATACTGTAATATCGGTAAGAAATGATGCTTTAGGTTTGCTGCAATGAGAACTCAGTCATGCATGAGTGTTCTCTGTGCCTGTTTAACATCCGAAATGCTGTCTATCTCCATTGAGGCTTGCCAGTTTGGCTTATTCAGGGGTGTGTTTCACATATGTGTGTATGTGTGTGTGTTCATGCTGGCGTAGCACTAAAATGAAGTGAAACCAACTGTGAAGAGATGACTTAGGCATGCCAGGTAAGTGTGTTTGAGTTTGTGTGTGGCTGGCTGGTAGTTTGACAAGTTGCATGTTAACCTAAGTGCTGCTGAGCAACTTTTTCTGTTTGGTGAGCCTTGTTTCTTGTCGCCAAATAGATACAAACAGGTTTTACGGTGGTAAAACCAGGAGCCCTCTTGATAAACAGACCTACAAGCATTTTTATATAATTTTGATTAAATCTATCTGGCTGATATTGGCCTTTCTACAACATGACAGTCAACATTCATTCTCATTTGAGAGTTTTTTTTTTGTTGGAAAATCAAAGGTTGACATCATTAATATCTGTGTTATCTGTGTTGGATGTCATGTTTTAAGTCTCTGCAATTTGATTTTGCATACTAAACTAAAATGAACCAAAACCAGTGGTTGTCCTTGAAGGTAGAAAAGGCAAATTCAAAAAACCTGTATGCTTGAAAAATTGGCAACAGTAACTTAAAGATCCCTTCCAGATGTGTTTTAACACAAGAAAAGATAATCAGATTTGAATAATAATTTGTGTCTGATGTGGTTTTTCCACAAAGTTCAGTTACTTGTTAAAAAGCCTTACAACAGTGTACTCTCCTCCCTCATTGAAAAATCAAACAATCTATGAATGCGTAAATTCAGTTCATGTCAAAGGTTTAACAGCTGGACACAAGATGTCTCCTACTTCACTGTAAAGTTCATTCTCAGTGTTTTTGCACTGGAGGCTTCAAGTTTCCACATCACACTTGTTTAAGTTTTATGCTGGACCACGATTGGCTCCAAACTAGTTGTGATGTCACAAATACTACTTGTAGGTACATGCCTTAAACTCAGATTTAATTTTTGACTTTCCCCCTTCAGCAGATGAATGTGAAAACAAACTCTGCACATATTTCATTCTGCACAGAGAAGCTCAAACATCAACTGAAGTATTTTTGAGTTTTGGGGGGGGGGGCTAGTAGTGGATTGTGTGATTGTTTCATATTTTATAAGGAGACACAACCTCTGTTTTGGTGTAAGGATCTAATGTCACCTTTATTTACTGGTACTGGCTATGGAACCGATGCAATAATTTACCGACTAGTGACATGGAATGGGATTCCATGCCAGTAGTCCACAGGCTGTTGGTTTGGGCTGGTTTTCCATGCTGATCGCAGTTTGTTTTATTGGTACGGAATCGGTTTCTGCAATTTATTGCTGGACATCTTGTAGATCACTAACCAGACATTTTGACCGTCATGTTTGACATTTTAGTCGTTAAAGAGGACATTTTTACTGCATTTTACTGTTTTAACCATGACCTTTCCCTCACCCGTAAGTGTTTGTGCTTAAATCTAACCATTTCAACCCAAAATCACCAAAAAACATGGGAAGGATTAGCAGCAGAAACATTCCTCCATTTTGAAATAATTTGAATGTGATCACGTGATTCAATACCAATGCACGAGTAATAATTCTGTACCAACAATAAATGGACTATTGCCACTTCCTTATTTATTTAGAAAAATTCATGTGATCCACAGTATCAAAAGCCATCAACAAACTGAGCTGTTTTCCATACTGAGAGAATTTTGCCAGAGGTAAGAATTGAATTCATAATGTGTACAAGTATTCTGGGGGAAACACTGAAAATTTTTTTTTTAATATAATGCCTGTTGACACACACCTTTAGACTAAATGTCTAGTATGGGCATTAAAACAGTAACATCAAATTATCCAACACTACAACATTATAAACAGTGTTGAATAACTTTGCTGAAGGAATTATTGAGAAGGTTTTATTGCCTGAAAGGACACTGAACCCTTGTGTTAATTAGAGCTCTGTGAGATCATGTACCAGAAAATGAAACCTGAAACTAGAAAATGAGAAATTACTATTGAAAGATCAAGATCCCAAGCCAAGTTGTTTCATATAGTCCTCCTTAGAGGAGCGAATGGGGATTCATATGAATTCAAATCAAAACCGAACTGTGCGGCCAAATAGCTGATGAACCGCGAGCCAAAACAGATTTTGTTGAGATAAAAACAATTATCTGTGAGAGGATTAGAGGGGACAATTAGTGGTGAAATAGCGCTTTTATTCAGTGACATTAGCAACAAAAAAGAAGTCTTGTGGCTGTTTATTTAGCATGAGAAAGGCCGTGTAGAGTGAGCCAAGTAATGTGGGCTGGCCAGACAAAAGTAGTCCATCAAAACTCATTAGAGCTGGAAATGAGACATATCAGGAATGTATAATGCTTGGTTATGATGCTGAAAGAGAAATAGTGGAGCTCTGAAAGCAAAGGATGTGTTCATTGTTGTAAAATTCAAATGTTTGCTTCCAACAATATGGCAAGAAAGTAAAAGGCCCACTTTGTATTCTACAGAGAGAGGCACGGCAGCTGATCCCAAGCGTTTTTATTTATGGCTTTCACCTCAGCTATAAATGGCACGATCTGCATGCTGTTTGCTCAAAATGCAGCCTAAAAAAGTAATGCCACCACCTGTAGACAGGAACAAGAGGTCAGGAGGCTAATGTCAGCCAGAGTTGTATAGTTTGACGCAGTATATCTTGTCAAAGGGGATAAACACTATCTCTCAGTGCACTGACAAGACTTCTTTGTCTCAGAGAACGTAAAAGTCTCATGAAAACTTTATTATTTATCTTCTCCTCCACCGCTTGTGCCGAAAATGGAGAGAAGGAAAGATTGAGCAATACAGGAAAGGAAGAGGGTTAGGGCCAAACCGCTGCAATAAAAGTGATGTATGAGACGTCATTCAGTGATTGGCTCGATACATCACCCTCAAAACACGCACATGTATGCACACACACACACACACACACACACACACATCCGTACTGCAGTGCAGTGAGGTACGTAGTCTTGTCTGCCTGTAGGCTAATACATGCAAGATAATATAAGAACTTCGCAAATATGGGATGGAGTAATACTTTATTGGACTGTAACCCTCTCACACACACACAAGACTTTTTTTGCAAAATAGAACTGTTCTAAAGAAAGCACAGGAACATTAAGGTTGAGAATAAGCAGGTGATAACTAAGTGTGATAACGGAGACGGCGACTGCTCTGATTGATGTGTCTATTGGTGCTCGCTGATGCTTGATGCTTCCAACGACACTTATGAACCTCTCAAAGTATGGAGCTTTGGAATCAGGATGGTGTGCGGCCTCACTGCTGTGGAATAATAGATTCATTCTTCCTTTGTCCAGGTGCAGATCAGTCATTCAAAAACAAAGATAATGTCAGTGCAAGTGCTCATAGACGTGGATTTGATGGGCAAACTACCATTACTATAGTAGTAATAAGACGCCTCACACACTTTATTACTATTCAGGATTATTTTTGTTGGTGTATTGAATATGTGTAATGTTTCAGGTCTTATTCTAATGAAACTTGGGTATATAATGCTGTTGCCCTTCAGCTCTCTCAGAAGTAGCCCAGCAGAATTAGCACAGATCCCACCAGCATTTACTATCAGCATCATTTCAAACAGAATTTGAGTCTTGAGTTGAATCACTGCGATCAGTAGATTTATTCACAGCAGGAAAGGAAATCCACAGCGAGTTCTCTACTTGACTAATAATAAACTTTGATTTTGAGGCACATGTAAAAACTAGTACATCAGCAACGACTATGTGAGTATAAAGGTTCAGACATTCCTAAATTGAAATGGTAAAAAGACTATAAAAAGAAATAGGAATGAAATAATGACTAGTTATAACTGTCTTAACTGAAGGTGTAGTGACAGAGTGTCAGGATGTCAGTCGTCCAAAAGCATTTAGCCAGTGACGTTTGAGTGACAGATACAATCTAGTGATGGGATTTCACTGTGCCACTTTCTGATGTGACTCAACACTGATTGACTTATATTTACTTGGAAATATAGATGTCATACGTCTGCAACTTAATGCACTTAATGATAAAGTGAAAAGTGAACAAAGAAATATTCCATATTGCTGTTGCTGTGTGGCTGAACTGTTCCTCAAAAAAAGAAAAATCAGCGGGATTAATTAGCCAAAATAAAGATCACCAGGAAAATCCAGTGAGCAATGAAAAATCTGTAGCATGCTGAGAGGCAGTGCTACTGCCTGCTGGGAGGAGGAGGTGGTGAGTGTGGGTGGGGTTTGGGTACAGGGGAGAGGGAGGTGGAGCGGTGACTGAAGACACTTGAAGTCGCCCATCCTGTTGGCCTCGCCCTTGACGTTGACAGTGCTGTTGCCCTTGCACTTGAAGATGTCAGATCCATGTGTGTCTATGTGTGTGTGTGAGCAGCATCGCTGGGATGGAGACACTTAGATGGCAGTCACCGTGACAGGGTCAACAAGGAGGGAGAGCACTGACACTGACATCACTCGACCTCGGATGACCGCTCTATACACACACACACACACACACACACACACACACACACACACACACACATGCGTGCCTCTTATTCAAACACAAGTTATGCACGACCGCAGTTAGCTGAATAGTGGGGAAAAAAACATTTTTTTCACACACACTCACATTTAAAAAATCTCAAACATATCCTAGGATATAAAAAAGGTACATGGGAAAAGGTTTTGATTTCAAATGATGTATCAATCTTTTGTCCTCTGTGCTGATATCATACAGATTCAGCAATACAGATGGGAAAAGTGGTGAAGCATGACCTGGATTAGACTAGAAACTCAATCACACCAAGAAAGATAATATAGCTGTTACTATAAAAAGGTTTAAATGATTTTAGGTAAATACACAAAGTGTTCCCAGTGTTTCCACTTTCCCACAGTTCAGTCTCCAAGCAATTTTGTTTGATACAGTTACAATAAAACATTTTCAGTCAGGCAAATTAAAGTTGAAGAGGAGGCAGAATGGATTTGGAGGCTCAGAATACGTTTCTGAGCTCTGTGCACTGAAGAACTTACAATTATTACTGTAGTAGGGTGAATGCAGAGGGGATACCACCTACCCTCCATCCCCTTCAGGTTAAAGGTCCTACTACTTTACATAATTTAATTCTAGGTATTTAAATTCTATTTAAGGCTATTTGTTCTAGCCTTCTGCTTGGTTGCACCGGAGACTCAGGCCTCAGAGGCTAAAGAGGTTGTCACGGGTCAGTGGGTCGCACGGACACAGCGGACACACTTGGGATCAAACTCTGGGCAGCAAGTCACACTACAATTTCCCCTCATCTAATCATCAATATAGAAAAAACACCATTTAAAATGAGATGAATAACAGTGAGAGGTGTTAATTACTAAAAAAAAAAAAGAGTAAAAGACTGTGCAGTGATATAATGATAAAAAAAAACATATACAAACATTCAGAGATATTAAAGATGTGGCTGTATATGGTTCTGCAAAATCTGTGACCATAGATAGGGTATCCTCAGTGTTCACATCCTTTGCTGAAGTAAAAGTATCGATACTACTATATAAAAATACTCCATTACATGTCAAAGCTCTGCATTTAAAACTTTGCTTAAGTAAAAGTACAAAAGCAAAAATCAGCAAAATGTATTATTGTTATATATATATATATATATATATATATATATATATATATATATTTAAAGATCCCCTCAAGACATGTTTTAAGATGTTTATTAAGTACTCCACTTTGAATAATAATTTGTGTCTGATATGGTTTTTCCACAAAAAAAGTTCAATTATCTTGAAATCCTTAAAATGACTCTTCATTATAAATTCCAGAATTGATGAATATGCAAATATATTTAATTTCAAAAGTTTAACTGCTGGACACAAGATGCCTCCTACTTCACTGTAAAGTCCATTCTGCATAGTGAAGTTCAAACATCCATCTGTAGGAACAAGAAGAAGAACTTTAAGTATCGTACACAAGTACACATTATGCAGAATTTCCTTCATATTATTATATACATTAAATCTGATGCATTATATGTAAGCAGCAGTTTAATTTTGCTGCCGGCAGAGGTGGAACTGTTTTTTAGTGTCGGGTAGTTTAATCTATAACATTGCATTACGTTTTGTACACTGATCAACTTTATTGGATATAAAATATTCATATTATAGTAACTAGTAAACACAGCTGTCAGTTAGTGTGTTTAAAGATTGTTTACAATATTTCCCTTTGAAATGTAGTAGAGAAGAAGTATAAAGTAACACAAAATGGAAATACAATATTGTATAAGTGCTGAGTACTGTTTTACCTGAGTAAAAGTACTTTGTAGCGAACATGACCTGCACTCGAAAGCCCCACCAGTCATGTTCATAATATTATCACATTAGCAACATGAAGTAATTTAGTCAAATATATCATCATATTTAATTTTGTCAATATCGCCAAGCCTTAATGTTCACATCTATTACTGTGTCCTTGCAGTCGCACATTGACTTCCTGCGCTGGTGAAGAGCGTTCTAATACACTTGAAGTAACATTAAGTTGAGGAATAATAAGGAGCAGAATCTAAAAAGTGATAGATTGTTCTCAGTAAAGTTTCATCCAACACCCCTTACTTTGGAGCAGACAGACTCCATCATGGGTTTTAGTGTGAAGTTATTGTCATGGTTATCATTCTAGATGATAATGGACTTTATAGGGAGGTGGCGAGAGGGACAGATGGAGAGAGACTGCAAAAACACATTAATGTCCTCCTCTTCATTTTTAACCTTGACCTACCTATCGTGCTCCTGAGGTAACCACAGCCACAGTAATGCACACACACACACGCACACACGGAAAAGATGAATTCTGCAGAGGAGGTCATTTATAATTAGTTACACAGCACGACAGTAGTCCTGCTCCGCCACACACAATCAAAGACAACTCACAGCATACAGCATCCACTACATGCACAATAGCAATCAGTATTCAAGGCAATCAAGTAATCACATTTTTAATAATGCATCTCCCACTGGGGGACAGTGTACAACAGTGTAGCCTGAATATTAGATAATAAGCACACACACAAAAAAAGCGTATTTAAAGCAACCCATTATGCTCACATTTTACTATTGCGTTGCACTTTTAACACTGTATTTTTTCACCTGGCAGCAGCACTGTGTGTGTGCTTTCAGCAGTGTGCAGCTGTCAGAGAGTGTGACCGCTCTATACCTCGACACCAGCGGGTGAGACAGGTTGCCACAGAAAGCCTGGAGAGAGCTACAGGGTAATGCTCAACAGCAGCAGCAGTCGACACTGGAACTATAAACCATTTTGTTCCTCCCACTAAGTCTTGGAAAACTTTGCATTTCCCTCTCTGTGGATGATTCTGAGCTCTGACTCTCAGGTATAACTCACAGGAAGAAAGGTGGTGGTTGGTGTGGCTCTGTGGTTAGCACTGTTACCTCGCAGCATTGAGGTCCTGGGTTCAAACCTGCAGAGTTTCCTTGAATGTTTTCCTCCACATGCTGCGGTTTCCTCCCACAGACTAAAGACATGCAGGTCAGATGAAGAGGAAACTGTCTGTCTGTGTCTGCCTCTCCCCCAGTGCATGCTGGGATGGGCTTCATATCAAACAGAATAAAGAGAAAGGCCCTGAGGAACTTGGTATCATAAATGGATGACACTTTATTTATTAGGCACTTATTGTTATGTAAATATACATATTATGGATACACAACTTTCTTTTTTTTATTGACTAACAAAAATACAAACAGAAAGACAGAAAATACAGAATTCTGACAATTAAACAACAAACAAGTGAGTCCCACCATGTCTAACGCCCCCAAACCAATTCACACATCTAAACCAACCCTTTACCCACCCCTCAAACAATACCAGTCATAAACATTTTTACTATCCTTCAATTCTTACTGTACTTACACTTACAGCACAGGTGACATGCAATGTTAATACTGTAGAGCAGCACTGACAGAAAAAGAAGACAACAATTATCTTAATTCATAAAAGAGAAAAAAATCAAATAAAAAGGGCGATCTTGCATTGATTTTTACAGTGACATGACGTACTTTTCCACTGGTGCCCATGTTTCATTCTGTCTCATTATTTTGCAGTCTAAAAGCTACCTGTTCTAACTTAATCATTTCTATTGCTTTGGTGATCCATTCTTTCTGAGTCGGTGTATTTAAAACAATCCAGTTATTCATGATTACCTTTTTTGTGACCATACATAGTGAGAGAAAGATCTTTTTGTTCTTTGAAGATACTCTGCTGAAGTTATGCAAATCCCCCAGTATACATGATTGTGGTGTGAGTAGAATGACTATATTAGTGTGGATCATTGCTTGCTTTGTTATGCCAAACCCAAGATCTTCTATTTTATTGCAGTCCCTCAACAGACACAGACAACAGCAGCACCACATTTTATACACTTACTGTCATCACTTCTGTTCATTCTGTATAGCTGTGATGGGGTATAATATAATTTATTTTGTATTTTAAATTGCTTTAGTTTGTTTTTATACAATGTAAAAACTGCCCTACGTTTTTCCATATATCATTCCGGAAATATCATCCTCTTTTTAGTGGAGGTCCTTGATCCATTTCATTGCACAAGTTTTAAATTGATCATTGGTGCTTTCAATGAATTTTTTTGTAAAACAATTTAACAATATTATTATTGAACAAGTTGTGGTTAAAAAGTATGTTTTCAAATGTGTGTGTGTTGATGTTCAATTTGTCTATGGGAATGTTCTTTTTAATAGAGTGCTGTAAAGTATGTAATTTAAGTATTCACTTTTTGAGATACTATGTTTAATGATTAATTCATCAACGGTTTTAAATCAGTTATTAGAAAATATGTAATAGAGCTTAGTGATTCTGTTGTCTTTCCATTTATTCCATTTTATTACCTTGTTGTTTACTGTTATATATTTGAGATCTGCCATAGCGGTTGATTTCTTGAGGTGGCTGTGTTCATTTCAAGGGTCTTTGTATATGATTTTAGCTTCAGTTGGCCTTTGCATGATCTCCTTTGGAATTTTTTTCATAAAATATAGACATTTCAAGTCAATGTTTAAGCTTTGTAATGTTGTTTCCAATCTTTGCTTACAGAGGGATCAAATAACTTACTTACTTACTTGCTGACAACCAAAGGACAGAATAGTTTCTGTCCTTTGGTTGTCATAGTTAAGTTTGGTAGCTGTGATCCACCTTTTTTGTTTGAACTAGACATCCTGAAGTATGAACATCTTGTTTTTTCCCATGCCATATAAAGTTTGATATTGTTTTATGTAATTCTTCAAACCAGTTTTTTGTGACATGTATACATTAATAAAAAAAATGACATGAAATAATAGTCATAAAATATCCTGAAATAATAACAGAAAATAAACAAAATGGGGAATCGGCATGAATAAAGACAACCAATGGGAAAATAAGAATGCTCTTTGACATGTTAAAGAGTCACTTCTAAACGCTGACCCAGTGATGACACCTTACTGTTCACTAGTGCATTGTTTCCAAAGTGTTTTAAGTCTGCACAACTTTTTGCTGCTTACCTAGCATTTATGCAGTTAGAAAAACTTCAGATTAATAAAATTTAGCTCTCAACTGGTTCACCTCAGCAGTAGAAAAGTATGTTTCCATCATAGAACAACTATACACATGAAGAGTGCACAAATGGATAAGAATGTGAAACATCTCTAACCGTCTGAAGCTCCATGTAAGTATGTAATTTGTCATGTTCTACTTGACCAATTAGGTTCCTGATGACATGGAATCATCATAATTTCCAATTATCATGACAATTCTATTGAAATTAATTCATTTCACTGCAATATTTCACTGTTTTAAATGCTTGTGTGATTGAGCCTTAATATGTTGTTGACTTTGGTCTTTTCAAGTGATTTGGTGACTTCAAGAGAAATATAGATTAACATCTTTATGCTTTAACTGCCAGGTTTTTGTGTTTTACAGTTCACTTGCCTGTGTTCCCTGTGCATAGCACTAAGTCCTCCACATCCCCATGGAGAAAATTCCTGGCATGTAAATTTTCAGCTTCTCCAAATTGCAAAGATGTTGCTCTACACTGTATAGTGGCCCATAACAGAGCAACATGAACACATACAGCATATCTTCCCAATTTTGAATAAGATATATGGATCCTAACTTAAGGAACTTCTTTTCTCATTTGGTTAAAATTATTATCGCATGGTTCACTTGAGCAGTAGAGTATGATGTTTCAAGCAATATGTGTGAAGAATGCATAGATAGATATCTAAGAACATGAACAATCTGTAACTCTCTGAAGCTCCTTTTAAGTTTGTAATTTGTCATGTTGACCTATTAAGGCCCCGTTGACATGCAGTCATCAATCATCATGCAATCAAGTAACCTAAGAGGAATGCCTCTGAACTCCATGTGTTTCAATGGAGGGATGTGAGCTTTACTATAGGGTGGGAGCGCACTCTGACATGGCATGTTTTTTACCTCATGGAGCAAGAGGTGAAAAAGTTGTTAAATGTATTCGTCGTACGAATTGTCTGTCGAATCACGACAGGTGAACAATGAGCAACAACATTTATTTGCATTTTATTTTTGTTGATGTTGGTTTCAACTCGTTCTCTCTTTCTTCTAAATGCAGTATCTATTGCTCAGTCTGTCCAGTTCAATCATTCTTCATTGATTGCAATCATTTGAATAGAGACCAACAGCAATGCGCAGCATGTTGGTTTGGAGCATGGTGTGGGTCTGACTCAGTTGAGGTCCTTAGGTTTATGGAGGGTACAGTATGCCCCAAGACCTCTACAGTTAAAAAGTTGATGACCTCCACATTGATGAAACTCTCCTACATTATGTGTTTTGAGGTCATGGCCACGTGTATGTGCCAAAATTGGCAATCGGAGTTGAAAATCTCAGACACTGTTAAGAAATGATTTCTAAAATATATCTAATCTAGGGCATGACCAGAACAAGTGTGTCAGACCTCCTGGGCACTGAGAACATCCATCGCAGGACTCACTGGTCTCTGGGTAAATTTGGGTCGATAAAGTTTAATAAAGAGGACTCCCCAAACTCTCCTCTACAGCAGCAGTTCCTTATGTGTGGTCTGGGATCCTTCACTGTCCTTTAGGGGTTGCTGGAGGGTCACCAACAACATAAGATGTGTGACCATTTCATTTATTAGAGTAAGGAATTTATTATGATTGTGTTTCTCTTTGAGCTGCTGCATATTTTTCCTCTATATGTAGACAAATCTAGAACCAAACAGCTGTTCCCATATTAGGTTCTTGGGTCAAAATAATTGCTCTGATGTGTGTCTTTTTTAACATTAAAAAACCTTTCCTTTTTTTCAATTATATATATAATGTTACAATGTTGGATGTTCACATTATACGTGGCCAAAGTGTCAAATAATGAGGTAAACGTATGTAGAAGTAATCCCTGTCAGCAAACAGCACTGGCTTCAGACTGCTCTGAACACTCGGTTTCCAACGGTTTTTTTTCTACTTTTAGCCTGAGCCGACAATGGCTCGTGACAGATTTCTTTATATGTTCATCTGCTCCACGCACAGCACACAAGTTCACTGCTCCACTCCACTAACATTATGGCATTTTTCCATTGTTTTGGGGGTAGTCACGCCGAGTATGCTGTCACGCTTGTAGTGTTTTTCCATTACACAGCAGGGCAAAGTAAGATAAGTTGTTTACATGTTGGGTGTGTGCTGGTAGTCTGCAGCTTTTCATCACACATCATCACCACTGTGGCTGTTTCTGCTTGCACTATTCCTCCATGCATTATTCCAAACTGATCTGCTGAACAAAGAGCTCCAAATATCCCCAGATGTTGTTGTGTCGACCAGTTTTTAGCACCACTAACGAAGGGCCGCTAATTTGGTGAGGAACACGTTTAATTTCCTGTAAATTCTTCACAATAAATGCCTCCCATTATTTAGTCATTTAGTCATTTAAAACCCAATATTTCTTCACCGCTTCATATTAGCGAAGTAGGAAATGTTGGGTTTGCATTGGCGGTAACTTAACACGATTCTGATACAGCTGCCCTTCAGCAGACTTCCGGGTTGTGTGTTTTTAGAGGAGAGGGTCTATGCCATTTTTCCATTACATGGTACTGGCTCGACTCAACTCTACTTGCTTTTCTGGATTTCATTTTCCATTGCACATAGTAACCCCTCAAAGTAGGGGTGTTTGCTATAGTAAAGAGAATAATGTGAGATGAGACTTTCATGAGACAAACTACTACTACTACAGAGTTTTTAATATGGAGATTTTGATATTTATTGATTATTTATTCTGTTTTGTTATGTTCAAAAACGTAACATAACGTAGGCTTGTTAATGTAAATGTCGCCGATTTTTTTATTGTGGTGAAAAGTTATTAAAAACAAAATTAAGGTTTGAAATCTTCAGTCAGACATTGGGGGGACCAAGTGGGTACGGGGCGGGTATGGGGCGGATGGAGCTCAGGATTCATCCATAAGGCTGCTTTAGTACAAACAATTCAACTGTAAAAAAGCTGGAATCTGTGTTTAACAGCTGACCTGTGTAGATGTGTAACAGAACACAGAACATTAATTACGGTCAGATCCCGACCGATCTGGTTTTAATGAAGTTGCCGCTGCTGTGTGTTGTGCATAAATGTGCACATCACCCTCCATTTAAAGACGCACTTATCCTTATAAATGCTGGAGACAGCTGCGGAAACTGCTCCACTCACTGTAAAAATAACTTTACCGATCTTATAATACATCCACGGCCTGTATACGTCTTGTTATGTGCAGCACCATATTTCTCCCCCTCCCTCCGATGCTCCACATTAAGTTCTGCTCTGTTACATTAACATACCAGTTTTGAGGAGCAGAAATATGCAGGGCTATGCTCAAAACATTCTAGGCTGAAGCAGGGGCATCCCACAGGACCCACAGGATGGACCCAAAGCTTTGGCACTGCACTCACAGCTGCTTTTCACTGTTAATGAACATGAACACAAACGAGACGCCGCAGGTTTTCTGTGAATGAAACACATCCAGTGCGTTTTGGAGTCAGTTTAACTCTGAATATCGAGGAGAACAAATCAGCTTTCTTTCAGCTTCTGGGGGAATCTGATGTCCAGTCAGTTTCAAATATTGAGGGGGGGGGGGACAAATTTCCATGTTTCGTATATTGAGGTCTAAACTGTGTTGACAGATGGTTGGTTTAAATATCATAATATAAATGTCCGTTATGAAATTAAGACTGTGACATGTAAGTATATGTCGCGTCTACTTGCTGAGCATGGTTGCCATTTGGTATGGACTACCTTTCAGAGAGACAGACAGACACTGCATCTGGACTGCTCACATGTGCCACTTGGTGGTTGTTGGTGCACACTACAGCTACTCCTGGATAAATTATTTCACCCCCCTTCACCACCGCCGCAGCATTACCACAGTAATTACAACAATTGAAATGAGCGACATTTGTAACCTTTCTCACGAGGTGACAAAGACAGTCTTTTTGTTGTAATGGTTAAATAGGCTATGATATTGAGTCAGATTACATGCAGCAGCCATATATTTGAACACCATCAACATGCGTTTGTCATTCAGGTCTATGCACTTTCAGCTGAGTTGCAGAAGCAGCAGCTCAAAGCTCAGCGCTCTTATAGCAGCATATTTCAGCGGGGGTTTGTATGTGTGTCACAGAGCCACCCTGTCCTCTCTTTCACCCCGAAAAATCAGAAATACTCCCTTTTTCATCCTGCTCTTCCTCTCTCTACACCCCCATCTCCCTCTGCCTCCACCCGGCTTTGATCCGCCCCTGCAGCCACGCTAGAGAGATGACAGAGCGGGGAAGGAGAGAGTGGAGAGGGAGGAAGAGAGGAGAAAAAGAGATGACAGCTTCTCAACAAGTGTGGAGCATCAGGGAAGAGAGGGAGAAAAGAGTGCTATTCTGATGATGAGCTTCTCGCCATGGGAGGAGGACGAGACGTGCAGCATCAAGAGGCGCTGGAGCTGGGTTAAAACATGCACACTCACACATGCTCTCTTTTTACATACACACACACACACACACACACACACACACACACACACACACACACTGGGTTAACCAACTGTTTACCCTCAATCTGGATTGTCGACAGTCTCTGTTGCCATCTGCCCTGGTTGACACAGATGCTGACTTGTAATACATCCAGTAATAATCAGTCATAGAAAACCAGACGCTCAGAGGTTGTCAGCAGCTGTAGCTTTGACAGACACACAAACACTGATAGAAAGATATGCACAAAAGTATAAAGGCTGGTAATATTAACAGTAGGTATTTTACTTATTGTCAACAAATCCTATGAAAAGACCAAAAGCAACAGTGAATTCATCCTGCCTGATATAACTTATTCCTCTGTGCCACAGAGCTCCATTGTTGTTCAAAAACTATTAAAAACACTTCAGTGAGCCACATCGTTGCACTGGGCAACATGTTCCTTCCATTTGCTAAATACTACAGTGCACAGCTGTTTAGGAAATAAATGAGCCATTTTAAAACATTACTATATATTTGTGACCCATTATAAAGATTTACTTCAGTAGGAACTAATGGGCTAAGGTTTTCTGACTAGTTTGAGAGATGAACTAAAGGCCTTGTCACATCAGAAATGGGCCACGCAAAATTCACTCGAGTGTCCTCGCAAAATAGGCAGTCCTAGAGGTTTGGTGATCAGGGATTACACACGGCGAACTACTGTAGCTGGCAAGCTAATGGCTAACATGCTAGTAAGTTGGGAACATAGTAGGCGTAGTCAGTCACAATAGCTCTCCGAGCTTCTTTTTTTACTGTGTATTGTGCTGTTTGCTGCCCCCCAAAATGTTGTTAGCCAAACTGTACATCATTAAGATTTACTGAAGAAGGAAAAAACGGTCTTGCTGACAATTGGAAAGCTACCTAGCTTTGTCGTTATTTGTTCTATCCACTCTTGTCTCATTACTACTATCTGCAACTTAGTGGAGCAGCTTAGACTCTGACAGAGTAGGTTAAGATTACTTCTAGAGTTCAGCCAAAGATAGTGTGAGGCTTCAGCAGTCTGAGTTAGACAAATAAAGTTGGTATTTTCCAAAGTTACAGTTTTTGTATGAAAAAGACTGCAACTTTGGAAGATGCCCATTTGGTTGCTTTCACTCGTATTACTGAAGCCTCATACTCGCTTTGGTTGAATTAGTTACACAGAACTAGTAGTCTGAATTTTGTCCCCTATCGCTTACATTGAAATCGATCGAGGAAGCATTGTATTGCAGCCAGGATTGACAAGATGAACGATCACGGAAACTAAAAACTCTTTCAATGTACATATAGGCAGATGAGTATTGTTTTAAGACAAACATGAAAAAATGTGAAAAGGTTATAAGCTACAATAACCTTCTCCATTTTGGACTCTCAAAGGTCAGTACTGTCAAGACAGTTTTTGGTCTTTTAAATGGATTTGTTGACTTTAAGAAAAACATAGAATGACACCAGCTTTATCCTTCAACTGTCAAGTTTCCAGTGTTCCCTTTGTACAGCCCCAAGTGCTGCAACCCCCCAAATGACAAAAAAGCAAAACTCATTATGCAAAGTGGTGCCCATATCATCCTAATGCATTTCAAGCTCATTACTTTACATTAGAGCACTGAAAAGTAAACACAAAACTAGGTGAGGTAATTATTTTGAAGGGTGACTGTACAATTATTGTAGAAACTGAATGGAATTTGCGTCTATTTGATGAACCATGATCATTTTAACTTTCTAAAACACATGTATGCTTGTTGTGTGTTGTTGGATTCATAATACACTCAACTGATCAATGTCATTTAATATTTTAATATTGTTGTAGCTATACAGACAGAGCAACAAAGCAACATGTTGGAACCCAGATAATATATTACACAAGTCAGACACACAACAGACAGCAGTTTCTGATGGACCTGTGCCTGCATGGGAGGAATTTCCTGGCACACAGTCAACATGAGAAAAGGCAATGAGAATTTAGAATCATCATATTCAGCCCATGCATTCCTTTTTGGTGGGAGAAATGTCTGATAACACCACTGACATTGCCCCAAACCAAAATGCTGTCCATGTAATTTGTATACAGTGTTGCTGCATAATTGCAAATCACATGTAATCCCAAATTTAATCAGAAACAACTCGTAAACACAGAGGTTTTCCCTAAGAGAGCTCAAAATCATCCTGCTTCCCTTTATATCTTATTAACATGCACCTCGTAACAGACTGTCTTCATGTAATTTAACTAGATTACATTTAGCTAATTAAAATCATCCCTGTTACACACATTTAAATTGGATTTCTCTTTACCTCACAGAGTATTGCATGTCGCTTCCTCTCACAATATTTATGCATTTCAGAATTGACAATGAAAGCCTCGACTTTCAGTGTTCACCAATATCCTGAACATTGCCTGCTGCCTCTTTTATTTGGTCTATTTTCTTTCTGGTCTATTTGGTCTAGTTTCTTAATGCAGACTGCAGATCCACCATGGTCATACAAATGGATAACAGCACACACTATTAGACAGTCTCTCTTCAAAAACACTCCTGTTGATATGCTCAATTATACACACGAAAAGTAACAGAAGTAGTTGTCTGAAGAGTTAAAAAAGAGTCTGAGAGTTCAAATCCTGCATACTTTGTCACCTCTGCACACCTTGCTTATTGCTGCATGAAGAGGACCATTAATTAATTTTTTTAGTTTAGTTTAGTTTAGTTTAGTTTAGTTCTTTTTTTGGCCACTGGGGGCAGAACTCCAAGCTGAACATCACACACATCTCACATATTATAGCTTTATAGCTAACAGATTAGCAACCACTTCCCCATTTACAAATCCAGCAGACACAGCAATATTAGTATTCATTTGGAAAAGAGTTTTTGGAAATTGGCTGCCTGGCTAACATGCTTCTAATATTCAGTCTCCTTTTACTCTATTCTGGTCTTCACCAACTGAGAAATATATCTGCTATATCATCTGCTAAATGCTCCACTATGTTCACCAGCTAGTCCCTGACTTTGTCTGCTGTTCGGTGCTAGGCAGGTAGCTTTTTCACTGAAAACAGTTGCCTTTTGCTACGTAAAACAGTGTTAATGAGAGCAGTGAGAGTGAACCAAAATAGTGGTGTTATGGGCCGCAAAAAACCCCAAAACAATAAGCTAAAAGAGGCTAAACTGCTCTGTAGAGCTGAGTGGAACTGCAGAGTCAGGTCATAATGCTCTGTAGGTTCATCACTACAAGTGACGCCTCTCACGTTACCCATAGTCATTAAATCCATTGTAAATAAAAAATACACTGTATATCAGGGTATCTTTAAGCAACAGACAAGCAGATGAGCACACACACACACACACACACATACACACATACACACACACACACAAAGTGAGAATCTGTCTTTTTCAATTTTGTAAATCTCACACATTTATTCACCCAGTCAGATCGTGACTGATCCCTGTTCATAAAGAACTCCACACTCTGAGCCACAGTAACTAACTTGCAGATTACTGCATATATAAAGTATATGTGTGTGTGTTTCCCTTTATAAAACAGCCTGATAGGCTCCTTGTGTGGCTCTGAAAACTGCAGCTAAATCTTTTACCACATCAGCACATGCTGCAGAAAGTTGAACTTCAATAAAGTTTGAATCCAGTGTTGAGATAGTGATTAATTCCTCTGTTAGTATGATTTAAGTTAATTTGAAGAGTTTTAAAGGATTTTTAGAGCTCCTACAAATCATTTCTGGCCTTGCGTTTTAAAAAACTCCTGCGTCCCTCCTCCTCCCCCTTGTGCTTCCTCACTCTTCTTATGCCAACTGGCATAAAAGGTGCCAGATTAACACAGTGGCACACATACATTGAAACTGTTGGTGTGCACAAAGTATGTACTTGTGTGTGTGTGTGTGTGTCAGGATAATTGCCTGGATTTATGGCTGACAGGAACAGTTTACTGTGTCATTTGGATTTTCAGGGACAAGGGTTCACTTACCGGTGAATGTGGCTGACAAAGAGCCCGTGAAGACACACATACACACACACCTACATACACGCAAACACAAGCAGACTTGGATGCGTAGGAGTTTCACGGCTTAGTGTTTGCATGTTGCACTGATATCTTGTGTATTGAATGTGTGGGATGGAGGAGCGCTACATGTAAGGAGACAGATGCTGGAGCTCGCGGTGACACACAAACAAACACTGACTGTCTCACACACACACACATATACACACACATATGCATGATGCCCAAAATCTGACAAACACTGCAATGAAGCTGATGTGCTCAGCGTTACTGACTGTCCCACAGATGAACTCCTGGTACTAAGATTCACACTAAACCGGGGGGAGTCTGATCAAATACGGCAATTCCCTACTGTTACCCCCCCTGCCTAAACACACACACACACACACACACACAAACAGTATGGGATGACGGTTGAATACTAATGTCGGACCTATTTACATTTCAAGCTGTACGACTGTCAGCACATCGCTGTTCAGGGAGAGAGTGGGGAATTGTCAAGAACACACAGTTCTCGCCTCGCTCTTAGTTTCATTCCAACATTTAAACCCACAACATAATGTTAGGATACTTTCGCATCAAGGGCTGATAATGAAACTTCAGTTGAAAGGGGGTGGTGGGGGGGGGGGGGGTTGCTGTTTAATCTACCATTTTGTTTACAAATCCAGTGTTTACGGTGGCTTCCATCCTCTGAGAAACCAGCAGAAGTTTAGATGTGATGTGTCTCTCGTGTGGAGTTTCTTTTTTTTTTTCTCCATTCTATTTATTTTGCTTCTCTGTTGCTGCAGACTGACCCACTGATAGCAGTCAGGAACTGCCGTATGAATGGCGGAGCTTTTCAAAAGTCTAGACCTATTCAGATATTCTCATTAGCCATCCTTCGAGCTGTAAGAAAAGCTCAGCCAGTGCTCTGCTGAGAGACTTTACTGACAACAGCCCAAATTAAATCAAATCAGAAAGCAAGTGTGTGAACGGTTGCTTGGCAGACATCAGTCCAGGCTGTGTGCCTGTGAAATGGCAGCATCAGTTGATCACAACGGGGTCGATATTAAAAGTCTAATCCAGTCAGATGATGGGATAATTAGACAGTTTATTCAGGGGTTGGTTCACAAATATTACAAAAATATATTTAATTTTAATTTTGATTAAAATACTTTTTAATGTATTTTTTGTGATCAAATTTGAATGTTTTTTTCTATTTTCTCTCCTTGAATGAATAAAGGAAAGAATGAAATTAAGCAATTTCTGACATGTAAACATAATAAGTCTCTGTGTTTTGTTTCCCTCCTAAATAATGATTCTTCGGTTAATTTTTCATGGTTACAACAAATAGTGTACCTCCCAGGTTTGACAGCAGCAAGATCTTCTTGCTGCTTACTGGAAGAACCTAATGTTATCTCAAAGGCATTGGTTTCTGTCATGGTTGGATATGATTTATTCAGAACAAGGAGCAACCAGAGAACATCAGCACAAGGCAGAAAATCTTGAAATTTTGGGTGAAATGGTAGAAAAAAAGTTTTTGTCAGTGTATATTTAAGTATGTATGTATATATGTGCATATCTATGGTATGTATTTAAATATGCATATAGGCTACTGTTGTAACCATAGTACAGCCATTGTTTTACAACCCAGAGAGGGATTTTGTCTCCTGTCTTTATGTGCATTCAACTTGTTTATATCTTCTGTGTCTTGCTAATAAATACTAGGAAAAAAAGAACAGAAAGTATGAAAGCCATTTCAGACATGCCTCTACATAGTAATTAATAACTAGATTGAAATGCACATACTTTATACTGTATGTTATTTAAAAAGTGGATACATTTTGCCACTCACCTGTAGTGGTATATAGCAATGCAGATATTTTTGTTTATATTTATCATATATATTAGATTTATTTCTCTGACATTTCTGCCTCCTCCCCAATATGTAATTTTATTTGTGGTGCTTAAGCACTGAAGTCGATGTAAAATACATGTATTTGTAAATGCTAATATATGTAACATCGCATGTGAAACACATTTGATATAGGTCTAATTCACACACAAGCACATGTGATTTATGGACATTTCATATGTGAAATATCATAGTTCACATGTGAAAATGTGAATTTTACTTGTGCTTTATTGTAAGGCACAAACTGGTCTATGGTTCTATGATTTGTAAACGGAGGGTATTGTGGAGTGAAACTAAAGTTTAATAGAACTTTTTCACGGCAGACTCTTTGACTTGTCAAACACAGGTGTAAATAATTGATTAATAATTCATTATTAATGGCAGCGTTGCACTGCAGTAATTGCTGGAACAGAGCCATTGTTACTGTTATTAGTTCCACCTGTGCTTTTCCTCCTATAACAAGTTTCTATCAGTCTGATTCATTTGGGATCGATAAAGAATCTAAGTGGTCTAATGCTTGCAAGGTTATCAAGATCCAGGTCAGCAAGATTTATTCAGAAAGCAAAAATACAAAATGTGTGGACACACATTTGACAGGTAAATAAAAACAAAACAGATGATTGCTCATCAAGTAAACACAGTAGTCAGTTCGCATTCAGTCAGCCTTGTATCTTTTGTAAAAACTTGCAGGCAGTTTGAGGAAAGTTTAACATGAATTTTTCATTTGTACATCAGTAACTCAGGAGAAACATGTAGTTCACAGTCCTGGTGATGTTATTTCAGTTTCTCCAGTATTGTTACCAGGTGCTAAAAATGCAATCAATGCATGCTTTTTGTGTAATTAAGGTGAACTGGTCCCTTAAATCATGGTGATTTAGGGTTGATCAGACAGGTGCAAACTACTGTGTAGTTAGTATATTATCTGGGCTGACATTTAATACCATTGCTAGGCTGTACGTTTGTGTATGTGTGTGTGTGTGTGTGTGTGTACGCGCATGCACATGCTTTACATAAATCACCGAGTTAAGAATTAAGTTAAGCAGCACAACCTCCTCTCCATCTTTCTGTCTCGTGCTCTCTGTATTTCTTGCTCCACTTATCCACAGCGTTGCCTGCTGCAGCTACTCATCTGAGAACAGAGCAGAGAAAATGAGGGAATAAACTCTAAAGTGGAGGAGGATGATGTGTAAGAACAATCATTGTGCCGGGAGGCACGATAAGCCTTTGAATAGGAGGTTCATTTATGGAAGTTCTTAACCCTGTTGCTTTTTCTGTTTCTCTCTCAGAGCATCAGCGGGTTGTTTGCAGACTGTCAAACAATGAGTTCCCCAACTGAGGGTGTCACAGCCAGGTCAAGAGACATTTTAATCAGACGTTCACACACATACAGACAGAGGTACTGAGTCAAACATTTTGCCAGCAGGCATCCACTGCTAGTGGCTGACTAGAATTAGGAATGTGCTCTGCACTGCCAAGCAGTAATCCAATTACACTGTGGACCAAATGCAGTCTTAGATTGCCCTCTTTAGGAGGAACAGTGAAGTGAGAGGGACTTACAGACTAAATGGTAAATGGACTGTACTTGTATAGCGCCTTTCTAGTCTTCCGACCACTCAAAGCACTTTTACACTACGAGCCACATTCACCCACTCACACACATTCATATACTGAATGGGTACAGGGGCGACCATGCAAAGTCCCAACCTGCCCATCAGAGGAAACTAACCATTCACACACATTCACACGCTGATGGCACAGCCATCAGGAGCAATTTGGGGTTAAGTATCTTGCCCAAGGACACTTCGACATCCGGACTGGAGGAGCGAGGAATCAAACCGCCAATCTTCCAATTAGTGGATGACCCACTCTACGTCCTGAGCCACAGCTGCCATAAATGGCTGGTTATGTTGGTTATAATAACATTTCACATCAACTTCATTTACCCTCTTTAACATCAGAACTGTCAGATTAACCTGCAAGGCAGCCCCAGGGCAGATTTGGCCCCTTTTTGACCCCCTGGCTCCCGATTGTAGCATCATTATATTTTGCCCAGAGCCCCCGAAACTAATCAGGAGTTAGTTTGTGTATTATGATTAATCAAAACTTTATTTGGGAAACTGAATCATGTGAGCACAATATCATATGAAATAATAAAGGCATTAAAATAGCTGGAGTTTGCCCAGTTGACATGGAAACATTAAGAACTTCTCCTCCATGTCGGCTCAAAAGCTGAGATTCAAAGTTTATTCTTGACCGGTGAAACAGATGTCTTCAAATCATTCTCATTATTAAAACTATTAAAAGTCACTGCTAACTATTAACTTGTTAATAATTTAATTGGTAACACTTTCCTTTAAGTCCCCCTATTTAGTATTTATAAGCAATATATGAACTGTTTATAACACACTATAATGTTGTTATAGTAAGCGTATATAAGTGTTTTCATATTAATCTATTTGTCTCCTCTTGTGGGCACCCATAAGGGGAGTTGCTGTACAAACAGATAATGAATGACAATATAGTAAAACACAGTTGTAATAATATAAAATATATCTTCATAGGAGAAGTTATAATTGTTGACAAATTCTGTACGTTAATAAACACTTAGAAATGTCCTTAAATCTGCTCATAACTACATCATAGTGTGTTATGAACCATTTGAACCATTAAATGTTTATATACTGCTTATAAATGCTAACCGGGGGTGTTACCAAATGCAGATGATATTGCATTATAGTGAGGAATATTCCCAAAACAAATTTGCAATTAATGATATAACAACAAACAATAAACTAGGGACCTCTAGGGCTCTGGGGCAGTTGTCCACATTGCCTGCTTTAAAGTCCAGTCTAATAAAACTTACTTTAACAAAGTTATTCTATAATTAGTTTTGATTTCTATCCAATATATGTTTAATTTAATTTCTTTTTGGTTTCTATTTGGGGGTTTTTGCCAAATTTGCTTTCTGTTCCTGTTCAGCTTTAACAAATGAAAGTTCCAATAAATCACCAATGAAATGTTGTATTATGTTTCAGTATGAGATTGTATTGGAAAGCATAGATTTTCTGTTACAAGAATTCAGCATCACAAATCATTTCAGATTTCAAAAACATAGGATAAGATGTCAGTATCCTTTGTGCAAGCACTTACAAAAGAGTCTTCTTGCCGATGGTGGAATGCAACAATGACATGATCGACGATGGAAGGTTGACAAAGAGGAATTTTCAAGTGGGCACCCTCTGTCCTTGATGAGCCTACTACATCTCTTGGGGGCTCAACAGTGAGAAACACCCCCCTCTGTGTTGTCCCGGCCTGCTACTTCGGTGCCCAGCAGGAGTCTTGCCTCTTCATCCAAAGCCACTGGCTGCTTCTCTCTGCTGCCTCCAACACGGCTTTGATGGCTAAGCGTAGGCTATAGCCTCTGATTCCCAGGTCTCTGAGCAATCTGGTGGTAGATGTTGCCACAAAACCTCTGCACCCCACCTCCACAGGGCTCCAGCGTGTTCCAGCCACGATGTTGTGCCTCAGCAGTTAACTCGGCATAGCGTAGATGTTTTCGCTCATGAGCCTTGTCCACTGATTCCTCCCATTTCATTTTCATGTAACATACTGACAGGAGAGAAATGAAAGCAAAAACCTGAATAAAGAGTGAAGAAACATAATAAATGCAGATGCTTTCACGCAAGACATGAGGGCAAGCTGAATGGTATGATGTGAATTGTATCTCAACCTCTTACCAGGCACCCCTATTATTGTGCACAAGCCCGAAAATAATGTTTGTCACTTTATATTGACGTCATCTGAGATGCGTCACTTCCCCTGTCAATCAAAAGTAACTATAGGTCATTTTTGGTGCCTGAATTTATGACCTAAATGGCATGAAATGACACAGGAAAAGCAAAAAATGCTTAGTCATAACACGCGAAATGACTTAAGAAATTGGTGTGTTATTCATGATACCAGGCTGGTCCAGTCTGAATCTGTTCGTTACTTTACTCAGTTTTAATGTTACTGTATACATTACTGTATGTATCAGGTTAACTCACCACCACCTCCACCATCATTAAAACACCAAATGAAGAAATATCTTTTGGAAGAAAGCAGTTCATCTCTCCAGTAGAAGGAATGTGTTGAAA
Source organism: Thunnus thynnus (assembly GCF_963924715.1). Classification (NCBI taxonomy): domain Eukaryota; kingdom Metazoa; phylum Chordata; class Actinopteri; order Scombriformes; family Scombridae; genus Thunnus; species Thunnus thynnus. The sequence continues at coordinate 32,638,972 of NC_089520.1, read as the reverse complement.
ATGTAGACCTTTGTGTAGTACTTTCTTCTACACATCTTGAGTCCATTTTTGATAAAATTGTAGTGGATAAATGGAGCTGTTTTACACACAGTTATGTGTACATTTAAAATTAAAATGAAACAAAGTAGTTGTGTGCACATCCACAAAACCTCAGTGGGGTAGGTGCTGGATATTAAAAAAGCCACACACTGAATCAGAGCTCCCTTTTCTTTATTTGCAGTGTTTGACCAACTACAGGTCTTCCTCAGGCAAACACTCACAGGAAGGAAATGAGGTGTATATATAGTCAAATAAGCAGTGACATTACAATCATCTAATCACATTCACATGTCAAGACATCATCATCATAAGAAGAATAAAACATTAATATGAAAGGTCATACAAATATGATAGAAGGTCTTGATGCAAAATGTGTGCAAATATTTAGTCAGGAAGTCATAAAAATGTACAATGAAAAATAGAAATATCAAACACTTATTTCATATACAGTGCCATGGGTTAACAAGACACTAGTGGGCAACAAGAGTCATTAAAAACATATATAGTGTGTCCAATATAGAATTAATATACATAGAAATGGAAATAGAAATAGTCTAAGAGGAATATCACCTACCATGTATGTATATAGATGCTAGAAGAAATAAGACTACAGAAAGATGACAGAAAGAAAAATGTTTACATATATATATGTGTAGACCTGGTTTAGGACTGTATGTGTTAGAGGCAGTGGAAACAAATGTACAGTATAGGCCCTAATGATTGGATAACCTACAAAAATGGTTTAATATCAAAGTCCTCATTTAAGCCATGAGGTGACAGGATGTTGAGGGAGTAGATCCAATAAGTTTCCCGCTGCAGAAGCTTCTTATTGTGATCATCCCCTCTAGGCGGCTTTTCGGCTTTTTCAATGCCCAAATATCTCAATGTGCTCACATTGTGACCGTATCATGACCATTGGCCAATTTAAAGTGAGCTGCTAGGGGACTACACATATCACCTCTTCTGATATTACTTCTGTGTTCACAGATGCGAGTGAACAGGGTTTGTGAGATTTTACCTTCATATGAGAGTCTGCGTGGGCACAATATTAAATATATAATGTATATAAGGCTGAAACAAAACCAAACCTGTGATCATTGATCTATGATCATGTCCATGTGCATGCACACATGCATATGGACATGTACACATAGATAGAGGAACAGATACATACAGATAAACATATGTGTACTGATATAGATTATGCATGTATGTACATGGACACATACACCTATAAATATTATGCACATAAATACATCATTGCCATGAATTAGGGAACATACACATGTGCACACATATGCAACACATGTAAATTGATTGTTATGTGATGTACTGATGTACTGTTGTTATTGAGAATGTCACTATTTATAATAATGTATTTCTGGTAGTGATATGTCATGGGTACAGGGGCTTCCATGCAAGGCCCCAACCTGCCCATCAGAGGGAACTAACCGTTCACACACATTCACACAGTGTAGTGATATGACTATTTTAAGTAGAACAGCCAAATCAGGGACAGGTCGCAAATTAGCCTTGGCTAGAAATCCTATATGCAATACATCTGTTTCATGTTATTTTAACCTGTTACTACGTTTTTTTGTATCGTCCCTGACAAATACTATAATAAATACATTTTTAAAAAATGTGTGGTGCAACACAAGATCACACCACTTATCTCGCCTGTGTGTGGATGGTGGAAAGAGTGGCTCTATTTTCTGTTTATATTGATTATATATTGGACACTGTAATGCCGCCACCCCATATAAAGGGTAGAAGATGGTATTTTGGCACTGAAAACCTTCAAAGTGATGTTGGACAAAAACAGGTTGGCAGGCCAGAGTGCAAAAAAGTGAGATTTATTAACAAAAAATATTAATGAAACAGAGGCAAAAATGAAACCCGCGAAATTCAACAAAAAGCAATGAACAAATTTTGCAGCCTCACAGCACGCTGCTACCTACTCTCTTCCCTATTGGCCAGTGAATGGCATTTTACCGTCTCCTCACCTAACTGGAACAATCCACCTGCTCAGGTAAGTATGGGGGTGACCTAATTTCTTGTTAACCTGTAGCCACACTCTATTACTACTATTTATATGAAATGAGTGTTTGATCATTCTATTTTTCATTGTAAATTTTTGTGACACAATTCGCATCAAGACCCTCTATCATATTTGTATGACCTTTCATATTAATGTTTTTATTCTTCTTATGATGATGGTGTCTTGACATGTGAATGTGATTAGATGATTGTAATGTCACTGATCATTTGACTGCATATATGCTTATATTTCCTTCTTGTGAGTATTTGACTGAGGAAGACCTGAAGTTGGTTGAAACGTTGCAAATAAAGAAAAGGGAGCTTTGATTCAGTGTGCGGGTACTCCTTGTATCTAAACTTAGCACAAAAAGTAAGGAAATTTGTGTTTGGTAGATTATTTCTTTGTTGTGACAATGCTTCTTGGCAATAAATCTTATACCGTTGGAAAGCCTGTTTATTCCCCTTTTAAATGGTGCATGTAAGGAACATGCATTTGTGGTATGAGCAGCAGAGCTGTGTATGTGGGTTGCGCCCATGAAAGCATTGCATTGAGAGAGATATTGAGATGAAATTCTGTAACCAGTGGCAATCCCATATCTCCACAGTCTGGGACCAAACTCTATCCTCCAAGATGACAACGCTCGCCCCCACAGAACAGGGTTTATCAGAGATCACCTCCAGAATTTGGGAGTGAAGAGGATGGAATTGCCTGCCAGCAGTCCTGACCTCAACCCCATTGAACACCTGTGGGATCAGCTTGGGCGTGCTGTTCATGCCAGAGTGACCAACACAACCACGTTGGCTGACTTGTGACAAATGCTGGTTGAGGTGCCTGGAGGTGCCAGGCTGTTGTGGCTGTGTATGGTTCTTCCACATGCTACTGAGGCTCCTGTTTGTTAAATGAATAAATTGTTAAATTGCCAATATGTCTTGTTTCTTCAAACTTCAATCATCCAATCCACCAAACACCAAACAAGAGTCAATGGCAGAATAAGCTGTTTGGCATTGGCAGAGAAGATTTGGCAAAGTTTTCATGGGTGCAACCCACATACTCAGCTCTGCTGCTCATCCCACAAATGCATGTTCCTTACAAATGTGGCAACATTTAAAAGGGAAATAAACAGACTTTCCGACGGTATAAGATTTATTGCCAAGAAGCATTGTTACAACAAAGAAATAATCTACCAAACACAAATTTCCTTACTTTTTGTGCTAAGTTTAGTTACATTTAAAATTAACAGTGTGTGTATATAATGTGTATATCTGTGTGTCAGCTAGCTGAAAATCTGTCAGCTAATGTTAGCTTTGCTGTCAGTCAAAGTCAGAAGGGTTACAAGTCTAAATAAATTCAAATGAATTAATTGCCTTGAACTAATGTTCTGTCAAATAACAATACATTGGGATGCCCGGGTGGCCTAAGGTGCATATCACATAACCGCATCGTCCACAGTTTGATTCCCAGCCAGTGGACCTTTGTTGCATGTAATATCCCCCTCTACCGCCACATTTCCTGTCTATATCTCTACTACCACTAAAATTATATCATTAATTAATTGCAATAATTAATCACAGTGGCTATGTCAAAGTGAAAATACCCATTAATGTGTATAAATCTGACACAGTTTGAGTTAATTTTAACACAGCCTTTCTATGACAAGTAGTACCAAAGCTGCTCTGGAGGCTGGTGGTGAACAAACACCTTGCTAAGACACTTTATTTTGTTTTCATTTTTCACCCCTCTGTACACTTACAACCTCTCCTCTTACAAACTAAAACCTAGTCCATATTAGATTAAAAACCAGTTTTCCTGTGTGAAATCTGGTTGTATTTGCAGGCTTTTTTCTTACTGCATTGCAGTTTAACATATTAGCCACAAGGTGGCAGTGCTATACAATTGAGGAAATGGTGAGGCTGCTGATTATTTTTGGCTGCAATTCAACATTTTATTAGAAGTGTTCACACCTGAACGGTTGGATATGAAATGAGGATTTGAGTGAATAAAACAAAGGATTACCTCTGAATTTAATAAATCTATACTGTCTGTAATCTGAGTTTTTAGCTAAAGGTCAGTTTTGTTCCCTTCCTGCTGGGCAATGATGATGCAGAAAATGTGCATCACGTTGAACATGTCCCTGAGGTTCAAGGACTTTTTCTATAGTTGTGAGCTCGAGAGAGCTTGGACTGAAGAATGATCCAGAGACAACTGTAAAGCCATGAAGAGATGGAGAGAGTCACTTCCCTGGTTGCCACGGCAACATACCTGCTCCTCACTACAACATCATCCCTGAACACAGAGACAGAAGTCTGTCTGATGTGGAAGAAGCGAGAGAGACCAACAGAGACACACAGAGAGAGAGAAAGGAAGCGAGGCAGAGACGAGACATGCATCTTAACAGCATTTCATCACATTACACACAACTCCCAAAACACTGAGCAATATGCAGTATTCTGATCAGGATTCAGCAGCTGTTTCCCAAAATCCAACTTATATCATTTCCAACAGTTCAACACTCACACATAAACACACACAGAGCATGATGGGAATAACTCACATTCCAAACAAGCCCTCAGCACAGCCTACAATTTGACAGAATCTACACAAACTCACCACACATGTGGGTGGACCTGAAATCCAATGAGCCTAAAAAACAAAGGTTACTTCCACCAAAAGCCTCCAAAACTCCACTGGAAAGATTTCTGCACGTCAACTACATATTTTTAGGACAAATTAAATGTTGAATCTCCTGAGTAACTGATTTCTTAGGCTTTAAATATACACAATTAAACTACTATATTTGACAGTTTACTTTAAGCAGCACTGTGTCAGATGTCAACATTTCCAATGTTGACATTTGACACTGAGGTTTGAGGAGATGCACTGTACAGTCATTATACACTGCTTATGTGTGTGGTTGTGTGGTTGATATGCTTAATAGGGACTGAAGTGAGCCACATTCAATTAATTTTAATAGTGATTCATTTCAATAATGATCTATTCTCAAACAGACACAATTAACAATATTCCCAATAACCATCCATCATAAAGCTTTAGGTATATTTGTTTTGAGACTGTGATTTTTTTCTGTGATTGACACAATCTGCTTATAAGGGAAAAATAAAAAATAAATATGCCTTCAAATAGTCACTGGCACATTACTAAATAGTTTGAGCTATTGCTTTGACCAAAGACAAAAAAGTGGATATTCCACCATGGTTGGCGGCAAGACCTTGACAACAAATCAGTTGTCGGTTGCTCTGAACACGACGTGCAGTATTTGTATTGAGAGAGATAAGACAGTTTTGCTAATCATGTTGTCAATGTACTCTCATATTTAGTAGCCTCATGTTGCAAAGCAAAACAGCAAGTAAAATTGGTTTAACAGCAGAAATGTATAATCTGTTTTTCAAAAGGGAACAAGACTAAAAGTCTGCAGCCACTCTGTGCCAGCCTGTACTGCTCATTGAGCACCTGACAACTTTGCTAATCTTAGATCCGATCATGTTAGAAAAAATATGTAATGTTTTAGAATCTGAGGGTGAAGCCATGAGAAAGTCGCATTCATCAGCCATCTCATTTCATCTATTTATTTATAAGGACGACACATGTCAATCAACAGTTCTGTAAATGTTCCAGTGTTAGCCAGCTGGCTAATTTTTGACTGCAGTCCTTTGGTGAGATCTTCTGAAACCAGTGTAGTGACAGCTTTAGAACTGCAGACAAGAGAAAGCATGACTCTATGAAGACAACAATAGCAACATAAAAAAACATTCAGAAGACACACAGAGCAACAGGAAACAGTAGATATTGTTGCTGTATTATTGTACTGTGTTGTAATGTTTTGCTATTTGGTACATGCAGCCATGCAAGCAACACTAGGCAACAAAACACAACTAAGCAATATTGATTGTAAACATATTTTGACACATGCAGTTATGTAGAGCAACAATAAGCAATAAGGCAAAGATAAAATACAACAATCATAATCAGGTTAAAATGTTAAAAGATACATTTTACAAGTTAGTAAAATGGCAATACTGTACACCAAACACATTATGAGACATTACTGTAAAAATACTATTGCCACAATGTTAATAAAATACAAATATATTCGCCTATACATATTCAAACCATGCTGATCATCAAGGTTCAGGCAGCAGACATGGAATAATGCAGCAAGCACAACAATGTTTGAATTAGTGATTAATTGTAGATTACAAGTGTTCATGTGTGACTTTTCAGGAAAAAAAAACAGGCTTAAGGGTTGTACCTCTTGCTTGGGTACAGTTTGTCAAACAACATGTTGAGTGAGGGAGGACTGTTGCATTCATGCTTAATATAATCCATGCTGGACTGAAATTAAAGGCTGCATGTAGCGACCATTTTAGAACTGCTCAGTCTCAGCTGTCAGGCTCAGCTCATTATTGTCAAACTTGGCTTTAAACAGTACTTTGCATACAGTATGTCTTTTAATTATAAAACACTGACCCCTGTTGACCTGCTCCTTCACAGTATGTAGTTGCCACTTCTTGTAGCTTTATGACTCTCTGAAACTTCTCAGTGATACGCACAGTTGGTCAATCAGGGGAACACAATGGTATGCTAACTTAGCATCAAGTTAGCTTCTAGTTACCTTGAATGAGGGACTGTAGTTGATGTGAGGCAGATGTATTGGTATGCTTTTCAGACACATAAGTTAGTAATATTGAATGTGTCAGAAAAATATGGGATCCTTAGTTGTAATAACGACTAACATATTGACACGAACAGTATTTATAGGGTGACTTCCATGTGACGGTGCCATAGCTAACTGCCTTGAGTCTGGTGCCTTATGAAATTTTGCAGAGTTTTGCGGAAATTCAGACCAATGAACAAGGAGGACGCAAGTTTGTCAGGCCAGTTAATGAATGAGTTACAATAAAGGGGTTCTGACCAATGTAGTGACAAGCACATGTTCTAATTTATGCAAACCAATGTACTCACATGCTCCTGCTAGCATGTTATGTTTAGCATGTTATCGCTCTAACATCAGCATGGTACATGTACTAGCTCCGTATCAAAAGGTTCCACATTCTGTCAACAAACCTTATCAGAAGTTTGTTGCCTCAGTTTCTGACCGAAAAGTCTGCTGCTTTATAAAAGTTGCAGAATGTGAGACTTCTCCGCCACCAGAAGAGGAAGAATATGTACATTTGCTTTTTTATTTTTTGGCCCATTGTGTCCATAGCTCATTTACTCCACTGAATTTACATGGATGAGTACCATGATGGACATTTTGCCTGTATATTTTTAATAGCTGAATATCTGAGTTTTTCCACCAGCACTTGAACGCCACATACATTTGTGGATTGGAAAATATTAGAATAATGTTAAAACTCCATACACACACGCACAACAAATCCACATGTATTAGGTGATTTGTGCACCAATATTCAACAAAATGTAATAAGGAGCAAACTAATTGTTATTAAATGAATGTAAGCCAGGTTAGGGAATATTCGCATATGTGATATTTATTTAAGTTGAATGGTATCTAACGACGAACAGGAAAATATATGTTATGATCACTACTGTTTATTTACAAAAATGTACATACATTGGAAAATGTTTATTTTATCATGTGTCATGCACACATTTGTCACTAATATTGAGACTTTTTTCTCTTTATAGTCGTTGCATCATGCTAACTGTTCAGTATTTTTTTGGTGTCAGCTTCAGGCTCCAGACATCATGAAATGATGAGAATCATGAGAATATTTACAAGAAATTTAAAAAATACATCAAACATAATGTGTAGGGTTTATGTGCATAACAATATAAAAGTGTACATCCTAGGTGTGCAGCTTTTTTAAGAGTGGTGCTCAACCTACTGTGTGGTTCTTTGTCAAGATATATGAGTTTAATGGACAGTAGTCACACCTCACAATCACAGTGCAATACTGTTATAAAGTGTGTTTGATGCAGTGAAGTGTAGAACTGTAGTGAACACCCATCACTGCTACCATAAACCAGACCCAGTATATCTGAGTTGTTGACTTTTGGGTTTTTCAAAATGGTTTCTATAATATTTTTCCTATAACGGAGATTCAACATTATACTGCAGATGAAGGGGTGCCTTTTATATATACTCTACAGCACTGCATAAAAATCCTATAGTTATTGAAAAAGCTGCTGTTCACCTGTACATACAAAAGTGGAGCAGTGTCAGACCAGCATTGAACCCAATTCAGGAGCAGGCTTGTGAAGCCCGGCCTGAGTACATGTTGACCCATTCAGTCTAAATAAAAACACAGGTTTATCCTGAGTCACTCTTTACATCTAAAAGTGGTATAAGAATATAGGGACAATAATTTTGGTATAAAATATATTTTGCAGCAGAAATTGCAGTGTGCAGCCTAGTAACAGATACTTGTTACAATCTGAAGATAATAAAAATAGGTCTATGTGAATGAAATCTATCACTGAAATAAACACTGTAACCTGTGACTGTAATGTTACAGGCTATACAGCTGTAATGTTAGAGACTGAACTGCTTGCTACCTGCATCTCATGCTGCAGCAGACTGCCAGGTGAAACAGAAGAAGGCTAGTCTCAGTGTCAGCAGCACCACAGTCCATGAGATTACTGAAATATCTTATATTGTATCATTATATATACATGATTTTTGTGCACGTTGTAACCTATAATTGCAATGTTGCTTTATGGTCTTTTGGGACCCACACTGAATGTTTGCATCCAACCTGAGGGCCTCTTTTTGTTTTCTTAAACAGTGCTAATACAACCGAGCCTGCTAGCGGAGGCGGGGAACTATATGCTAAAAATGCTCTGACGAGCAGCTGAGTCCTCCAATGAAAATGAACTTCGTCGTTCAAATGAGCCAATGAGAGCAGTGAGGCGCGGCGCTTCTCCTCTCAGCGGGCCGTAGAGGCGGTGCTTGTCGCCGAGGACCCACCCCTCAAGGCCGCGGGGTTTGGTTGCACATAGGCTGCAGTTTCAGTTTGTTTTATTCACCATTTTGAGTAGCTGAAGGTAAAAAAAAATAAGAATATTTGCGTTTGGAGGACAAGTCGCTGCTGCACTTTTATTTTCACGCGCTAGCTCGGACGGTGGAGTCGTGCGTCAGCCTCGCTCCTCCTCGGTGTTTTGCAGAGCGGGAACCTATATTTCTTTTTTCCCCCCGTCGCTTTTTCTTCTCCCCCCTTTTCTTACATCCTTAACCTCTACAGTATTCCTGCAAAATGTCAAGACCAGTGAGGTAGGTGTGCTAAATCTGTCCTCTGCTCTGCGTAAAGTTAATAACGACGCCGTGCTGGCAGGCACCGCAGATTACACGCACGTCTCGACCATGTTGTGTTTTTATGAGCTGGGAATTTGTGTATTTCATGAAAAAATAATGGGAATGTGTGCGTGTGTGTGCAGCCTCAGTCTCTCTCTAACATGGATCCCAGCGGTGTGGACTGATCGCCATGTCTGTGCCGTGTGTCTCACGCTTTTATACGGATCCATGATGAGCATTGTTGGCTGCTTTGCAGGCCGAGCGGAAAATTAGTCGGTGTGATTTAACCAGCTGCGTTTAACGGCTCACTCGTGCCAGGCCTGATAATATTTTTCCCTCTCTGACTGAGAATGAGAATATGGCCACCCATTCATCCAGGGGAGGCTCTGAAACGCTAAAACCCCCCCACACCAACAAAAAAAAAAAAAAAAAAAAAAAAGGAGGAGGAGGAGGTGGTCGGCCTCGAGATTTGATCTTGTTACCGCGCAGACTGGGCAGGTCTGTGCCGTCTCCTCCATTATGTCGCTTTTCGTTGTATTTTAAAAGGTTTTAGTAGTTTCAGAGCAACAGAATATCGATTATTAGTCAATGAAGATAGCGTTGGTGCAGATCTACATTTTCACTTGTGGCAGTAAATTAACGCTGTTGGCTGATGTCAGAGGGAGGCGGAGAACTACAAAAAGTCACCACACCCCCTCAATGCAAGATTCCCACTGTGATTATAACACATGAGGTGTCTCTGGCCCGTTTTTAACGCACATTAAAACGTCCTTTAACTCGATTAGAAGTCATTTTATGCTTTCAAGTCTTGTATCTAAAGGGATATTTTCGGTTAGCGTTATTTCTTCATCCATATGTGAAAATGGAGCGTATTTTGAGAGGTCTTCAGGGACTGTAAGAAAATTTATGGAGGGTGGAAGCAGGTTTAAAAAAAAAAAAAAAAAAGCAAGGTCCCTAATAATATTAAAACATCTTGAATTAGAAAAAGACTTGTAATACCTCAAACCAATATAACCACTGAATATTTAAGAAACAAATGTTATTACAGTATTTGAATAGCAACAAGAATTGTTATTATTTCTGATATTACGGTAATCTTATATTTAGGTCATTGGCACAAGAAATGCTGAAGTGATGTTTTGAAAGCTTGGTCAGAGGCTACACATGACTACAGCTTGCATCATCAACTACTACATCACATCCCTATTCCTATGAAAACTGAACACAAAAACTTGGTCACACACCAACAACAACCTTAGAAATCATGTTTCAAGCCCACTGCACAATAATGCAGCCTCTCATTTGAAAAAAAGCCTCCCCAAAGTGCAGAGCCATTAAGGACAATGTTCTATTGTGGTCACATTGATTAAAGCACAAACAATCTCTCTGACATTGCAAGATAAACACATAAACTTTTATTTACTATATTTACTTTAATTTTGCAATTTGTATTTCATTACAGATGAAGTAAATTTGGGGTTATTCTGTGAATCTATATATCTATATCTATATTTAGAGAGAGATGAGTTGTTGTGGAAATCCGCTAAATATTCATCCATGACAGAGTTGGAGAGAGGAGTTAAGGGAGGATTTTGTTGTGTTGGAGTACAGAAAACATAGCTTAGTGTTATCTAAAAGATTTTCAAAGTCACTGCGAATATTTAACTGATTTTGACAACTCAACTCTCACGAGGTTCAGTTCAGAACGAGACTTGTCGTTGAGCGAGATTTGGTTAGACACAGTAAAAAAACAGACTGGATCCAGCGAAAGGTAAAGAAAAACATTTCATTTGTCTGTATGGTCTTTTCCTTAATGTTGTCAGACATTTATGATAACAATCTGAGCCTGTCAGTGGCCAAAACAAGCACTTTTACTGGATGTACAATTGCCCCAAAGGATTACATCGCAGCCAGTTTCGTGGCTGCTGGCTGCAGCGCTCTCACTCAATACTGGACCAGTTTCAAAAATTGTTGTCCCCATTAGTCACTAAGACAAAAAATGATTGATAATTAGGGTCCAGGTTGAAAAATACAGAAGTTTCTCTTTAACTTTTGCCTCAGTACATTGCAGTGCCATCCGCTAACACACTATGTTGGCCTGACAAAAATGCAAGCACACATTTTAGGTGTAAATTGCAAAAGGTGGAATTCTACTTTTTACCTTGCCACTGTGGAGACAGGAGATAAAATGGCTGACTTTCATGAATTGTAAAATCCTTCCACACCCCCAGAAGTCTGGAGTAGAAACAGGCTTTCCCCATGTACTGTTAAAATTCCCTCCCCTAAGCAAAAAGAAAGAAAATATCACCCCAACCCTCCACCACACAATTTTCATACTGTCCCTTTAAATGTCCTCAGTGTAGCTTTAGACTTGTGGACATGAATCCCAAAGACCTCCTAGTGGTGTTTAGGTAAAGCAGTTCCATGTCATGGAACAAATGAACAAAACATCAGATTATTTAACTAGATCTGAAATGATTAGTCAATTAATCAATTACAAAAACACTTAATTGATCCCCAGAGGGGAAATTCTCATGTTGCAGCAGTGCATGAAACAGGTAAGAAGAAGGAGGATTAAATACAAACAAACAACTCAATCAGCAGCAATTTAGACAAATACTCATTTGTCTTTTTTTTAAACAAAACCCCAAATACATAATTCCAACTTGTATATTGTAAGGATGTGCTGCTTTTCCTTGTCTTCCATGATAGTAAGTGAATATCTGTGGGTTTTGGACTGTTGGTTAGAGAACACAAGACATCTGAAGACATTTTATTTACATTTTATCATTATTTTTCCAACATTTAGCTAACATGTAGCAGATGATTGAAAATCATCGTTAGATTGATCAATAATGAAAACGATTGTTAGCTGCAGGCCTAAATATAACCATCCATTGTCTCATAATACAAGGTGAGTACGTATATAGAAGCCCAGTTAGGGTTTAATGTAAATAAACAAACATGCAACTGAATATAATGCCAGATATCAGGATGTGATGTCATATATTTGACAGAAATGAATCTGCTTTTGCTGCATTACATCTCAATCTGGTACAGATCAGATCACAGCCCTGAGATATCTGCATCCAAGTTATGTTGTGTTATTGATATTATTGATACACACAAAGTTAGAGAGAATTTATTTGACACGGTGTTAATACAAGATCTTTGTCTCAACATCATCTCTGTATATACTGCACAATAAACAATTCGTTATCATTACCTCATCATACTAAAACACATTTATGATTGTAATCTACAAATTCAACCTTACAGCAGAAAAACAAATAAAATAAAAAAAACTGCTCCTGGCACTTTCACTTAAAAACGACACCAAATACTAACAGATGACATCATTGTAACACCACTGTTGAACAGAAGTATCCAATTTTTTCGTTTCTTTATGAAATCTTAAATCTATCCAACCCCTGGCTCTTACCAGTGAGACAAACTGACTACATCCTGAAACGCTTCCCTTTTAATCGTGTTCCTTCTTAGAAGACGTATTGACATTTTTACTTCTCCCAAAATGAAAATGTAACATCATTAACGTCATTAATTTTCCTGTAAACGGCCCCAAATATAAAAACCAACTTTAGAGCATTTCTCTTTTGAAAAACAAAAACAAGGTCTTTAAGGTTCTAAATACAGCATCAATCCTGCCACACTCTAAAAAACAATGAAAATTGTTTCCACACTTCCACAGAGAGGACATTTATTTGAAACAGTGGGATTCATTACACATATGAAAGCATTAACAGCCACAGCTTCTCCACTGCAACTTACCAGGTTGTTTCTTTTAGGGTTTATGCAAAACTCTCCAGTCTGGTTTATGTGCACAAGTTATCTCCAAATTCCTTCCTCACACTCAGTCTTCTTTTTCATTTAACTTGCTTTTGTTGAAAGCTACAACACAACAATTATACAACACCTCGCCGTTTACAGTATCTAAATCAACATCTTTTAGCGTGTTTTACATCCAGTAATAGTCCAGAACAGCCAAACAAATCAGGGTAAAAATCCAACTCTGGGAAACTCTTCAAACATTCAAATTCCTCTAGTGTCAACCCTGTCAAAAGCTTTTCTCGGTCTAACGAAATGAGACCAACAAATCCAAGCCCAATGAAGTAGAGATGTCCAGAACATCCCTAATTAAAGACACAGTGGGTTTAGTTCACTAATATGTGCGTAGAAATGTTCTTACTTTGAACACAAACTAGGCGCAAAATTACCATCTGATTCATGACATGTGCGCACCAGCCAATTCTGTTCTCACCACCGTGCGTGACTCGCCGTCATTCTGAACGGACAGTTGCGTGCCGCTATCAGCATACTACCACGCCCCCCATTTCTCTATATAAGGAAAGCTCTGTTGGAACGGTGCAGCAGTGCAGAGAACTGTCACTCATTGCAAAGAGGACCACGATGGTACAAATGTAGAAACGCTTTACTGCTGGTGAAATGCAAACAATAGGGTCAGAAGTAGAAGCCAGAAAAGGCAGATTTGGCTGGTAAACATGTCGTTGGCACAATCGTTCGGAGCCTGATTGTGAATCCTGTTTACAGCCTGTTGCAGTACGTCTGTAACAAAATAAAAAGTTGGTAAATGTGTAAATCTATGGTATTGATCTAAATAAATCTCTACTGCTGCACAAGGTGCGCATCATGTTTGGTCTCTGCTCACAACAGGCTGTGATGTAGAGACAGCAGAGCGTCCCTCCCTGTGTCACTGCTGGACTGTCGGGCTGTGAGGACACTGAACAGACTGCTGCTTAACCAGCTGCATATATCACAACCACATCTAATGCTGTCACACTCCAGTATGCAAACGCCAATATATAAGCTATTGTCATCTAAAAGTGGGAACAGGACTATTTTAATATATGAATAATTTCATTACATTTATGATGATGATTTATGGATTACAACATCTTAGCTATTCATTTCATAATCAGTAAATATATCATGTATCATTAGCAGTTTCACACTTTTCAATGTTGTTTTTTGAAATGATTGTGGTTGTAATTAGGGCTGCTCGTTTATGGCAAAAATCATAATCCCAATAATTTTGGTCGATATTGAGATCTTGATTATTTAACATGATTAGTCATTGACATGGAAACATCATGCATTTATTAAACTTTGAAAAAAATGTCTTTAACAGTGGATTTCCTTAAACTTTAAATATAAATTAACTGAAAAACAAAAATGAAATGTTTTTGGGAGGGATAAATTAATTATATAAAAATAAATGAGACCAAAATAATTGGGATCATATTGTTGTAGTGATTGTCGAGATGCATGTTGTGTGGAGAGTGATCAATACTAAAAATGATCGTTCATCGTGGTACTTTGAGAAGCAAGAGGTTTGACAGAAATCATTGACTTGTATTATCCTGCAGTGTGTTTATATGCACCTGAGTAACCAGATTACAGTGAGTTTTCTCCAGAAAGCTGATTTCTCAACTGTCATGTGAAAGAGAAACCTGCTTTCTGTAATAGGAGTCTGGGATCAGAGAAACCTGCTTTCCACAGGTAGTTTTTCCTCTGCCATGTATACACGTCACCCGGTTTCTAATCAGCTTTTTACAAGTCAAGCATGTGCACAAAACAGACTGCAGACCAGAGTTTACACTAAACCTTGTTTTGACATCCATTAATATTCTAGAATTGTGGCCATATAGAAAAACTACCGGACACATGTTTTAAATAGCAATGAACAGCAATGAAACACAAACGCTATGATTCAACAAATATATTTTAGTCAGCACAATGAACCCTTCACAAACCTTGAAAACTTATCATATAGGCTACAACAATAAATGCTGTTGTTAATTGAATGCAGCCATTCAGGCAGCCTGCAGCTCCACCACCACCTCCACCTGCCACGGTCTCCCCAAGCCCACCTCTCGCCGGGGCCTCCTATTGATCAATTACATATTATTTAACCACAGAGCTCCGGGCTGATCTGTTAGTTTCGCTGTGCCAATGCTGAATGTAACCTTACCTGAGAGAAAACAGTAAGACCTTTCAGAGTCGTGTTAACTGCTGTCGAGTCAAAGCACAGGACTGGTGCTGGAGTCTCATGCCACGCTTTGTCACATCTGATCAAACACTCAGTGAATCTCTCAATATCTTAAGGGAGGCAAAACCAAACTTTTGTACAATACAAGTTTATATTAAAGTTGTCTTGGTAGCATATCTTTTAGGTCACACAATCAGTCAGTTAAGAAAATGCTGCAGCTTGTCAAGACCCTCAACAGCTGGAAAAGAAAAGGGGGTTAGCTCCAAAGTTAGCAACAATGGGTTACTAACCTGAAGATGTAAAACAGAGAACTAGAGAACAGAGAAATGTGTGGCTGCTGAGCACACGTTTTCTACTGTCCCCAGGATGACGGCACGCCATTAGTCTCACGTCCTGATTTCAACAGGATCTTATAGTCTGTGCAGAAGACAGAAACCGGCCACCAGTTCTCAATGTCTTGTAGATTTCCTTTTTTCGGCAACAGAGCTATCACAGCTCTCCTGCAACTTAACAGCAAAGACACTTCTTCACCCAACTCCTCCCCAAAAGCATTATAAACACACACATATATATCAACTGACTTCCTGTCAGTGCCAGGGGCTTTGCCAACCTCCATGCCCTGCAGAGCAGTATGCAATTAAGCCAGTCTCACAGGTTCCCCAAGACCAGGATTCTCTTCGGATCTTTGGAAGTCCATCACAAAACGAAGCAGCAAGCAGTTTATTGCCTTTATATTCACTCTTGTACAGTTCAGAGCAGAACTTCACTGCTGTATGCCGAATCTCTCAAGCCCCTGTTACCTCCTGTCCTTCAGCTTAGCATAAGGTATGAAGAAACCTGCTCTGCCCATTTCTTTTCTCTAGACCAAAAAAGAAACCGGAAGGTGTATCCATAAGATTAGCACTCTGAAACCTTGACCGAACCAAGGCTCCCTGCACTTTTATGCCTAGTAGGTCTTCAAGCATGCTTTTTTGGATTTGAGGACTTCAAAATGTCCTTGATTTCCCGTGGACTCAAACACACTTTGAAGTTCCACCATCTCAATCTCTAGATCACTCACTGAATTCTGTTTTTCACTCCTGTAGAGTTAAAATGCCAGAATGCACTGTTTGGTTTCACATTTGCAATAAAAACATTGCTTAAAACTAAAGAATGGTCAGTAAAACTTACAGGTAACATCTGACACATTTTCACAACACCAAAATTACAGTTTGGTGTTATTTCTTTAGCTAAGTCCAGCCTAGCTAAAGAAATAACACTGTCTCTGACATGAACCCATGTATACTGTCTCTTCTTGTCATGCAATCTTCTCCAAATATCCACTAAATCATGTGTTTCAATAAGGTGGTTCAGTAGTCTGTGACTCTCTGTAAGGATCAATATGGTTTCTGTCCAAATGATCATTCTGAGTGCAATTAAAATCTCCTCCCAAAAACAAAAAAATCATCTGCATTACAACTCACCAGAATATCATTCAACACATTTAGTTATGCTGCTCTGTTCAGACCAACAAAAGGTGCATACATATTAATGAAAATAACTATGTAGCATTCAAACTTGGCTTTAACTACCATGAGCCTCCCCTCATCCCCTCTCGTGGTATCTCGTATGAGATTGGGGAAAAAAACTC
This sequence comes from Thunnus thynnus, assembly GCF_963924715.1. Classification (NCBI taxonomy): domain Eukaryota; kingdom Metazoa; phylum Chordata; class Actinopteri; order Scombriformes; family Scombridae; genus Thunnus; species Thunnus thynnus. The sequence goes on along the minus strand of NC_089520.1, from coordinate 32,621,961 downwards.
TTAGAAAAAATGGATGCCAACCTCTCCACTCACTGAGTTCAGAGATTTCAGACAAACCTCATCCTCCCATTCTAGGGCTGTAGTCAACCCAAGAAAATCTTGGTCGACTGAAATTGTACATAATCTTCAACTAATCGATTAGTCACGGGGGGGTGTTGTTAGATGCAATGAGACAGAGTGCACAGTGAACTCAGCAGCTACACATTTCTCTTTTCTCTATTTCTCAGTTTTGTGTCTTCAGGTTATGCTAACCCATTGTTGCTAACTTTGGAGCTAACCCCCTTCACTTTTTCAGCACTTACGGAAACAACAGACGTGACTTTTTAGCATTTATTAACTGACACACTGTAGTCTGTACTGTACATTTACTGCCAGACTGACAACTTACTACTAACCTTCTCCTCTGCCCCGCTCTTCTCTGCTACTCGCTCTTTCCTGCTCGCTACGCAAACATACTCCGCAATGCCATATTCCTTAATGGAGTTATGCTAGCAACAGTTTCCCAGGCAACGACACAGAGGTTGACTCGTGTACCTAACAGCGCTGTATGATTTCCGAATGAATGGATATTTGGCGTTAATTTTGACATTAAAAAACATTGTTTTTGGCCTGGGGGGAGTTCTTGTTGTGATAATTATGGGAAACACAGATTCAGTAAATGTTCAGTAGAGTCAGTAAACGTTGAGTACAGTTAGACCCAGCAGTCTCCATTAGGTTGGGCGAGTTTAAAGTTGTGGAAACAACGGGGGTGTTTTGAATACACCCACGTTTTCATAGGTAATTTGTTAGTCTGTCCCTCCCGCCGCAGGAAATAATGGATTAATCCTGGAAAGCTATTGATGTAGCACTTTTATGAAAGTAACACGGAGATTATTCGACCAATGAGAATTTCGTCAGATGAGAGCATATCGACCAACTAATCGACCAGTCGACCAGCAGACTACAGCCGTATCCCATTCCACCTTCCAGTCTGATTCATTCACTTCCTCACTGTTTCCTGTACAAACATTACATCAATGCCTTTCATCTTTACAAAGTTATATAAAAGTTCTCTTTTTCTCATATCCCTCGCTCCATTTAAATTCGTGGTGGCAACTCTGAACTTACTCATAGGAAGACCACCCATGTCGACAGTTTCACAAAACTACAAAAAATAATAGACATGCTGTTTCCTCTTCATCATCATGTTGAGTTCTTGTCTGACTCTCTGCACAAATTTCCTTAACCTGTAAACATCTTGTTCAGTAAAAGTCCCTTTTCCTCTGTTCTTCATATTTAATCTGACTGATTCAATGAACAACTCTTTGTCTGGGAAATACTTCTCTACTTTCATATTTTTCATTTTCTGTTTCATTTCTTTCACCTCATAACCATTTTCTGCTTTCACACCCGAAGATGCATCACTCTCCCAAACATCAGACTCCTCTCCTGAACTGAAGTCAGGCCCCGTATCCTTCTGTTTACTCAGTTTTTGTTTACTCACCACCACTTTCACTATTTTCTTGTGCTTATTCTACATCCTTCCCTTTCCCTCTCCATCTTTCTTTCCCTTTTGTGTTTCACCATCAACATTCTGCCCCCTGGCACCTCTACCAGCATCACTTTTCTCAGCACTGGAACTCTCTTCTGAGCAAGACCTAATCAGGTGCCCCTCTTTTCCACAGCCGAAACATTTCATGTTTTCCGTTGTTGCAAAAAGGGTATACTCAAACTCACCCGCTGTCAGCTTAAAAGTCCAATTCAACTCTATATTGTTGTTATTCATGATCATCTGCCTTCTGTAGGAAACATGTTGTAGTTCAGGGGCATTACAGCATGACAACAATGCTTTTTTCCCCACTATCTGGTCAACTCCCTTATTATAAGCTCATCACTTATGAATGGAAGTTTGATAATATCATTGTTCTTGCTGGCTTAGTGAGAGGCGTCACCGACACAGATGTTTCCTTTATTACAACGCTGTTTGTGATGACAGTAGGGATGTCAGCTTCGGTTAATTTTGCTTTTGACAAACCAACACCCATTAACCGGTAACTAAATTTTAAGAAAAATTGTGATGTAGCTTTCGTTTGTGAGAACTGTTCAGCAATCAGTGGTCAGGGCTAGCTGGTCTGCCCTGGCTAGCTTGACTTTTAGCTCATCCTTCTCCTCAAATTGTTTTCAATGTGTTTAGTCACAGTAGCTCTCAATGGCATAACATTTTCGGGCTTGGGGTACTGAACTAGTTCTTTCAATCCCTCGCCCTCCGCCACAGTAATTAGCAGCATATCAGTCTCAATCAGCTGGCGCACCAACTGGGTGATGGCCTCGGACCGGCTAGCGGCGATGTGATCTTTGGCTACGACTGCGATCCATCTTCAGACATGGCAGACGGGTGCTTGTTTTTATGTGGTACAGCACGCATCCCCCCTTCCTTTCCAACAGCTGTTTTTGGAAAAATATCATCAACGTTAATGTCCATTACAAAAGAACATCTGATATTGTGAACACGTAATTGTCTAGCCATTAGGGGAGTATGTATGCAAATTAAGCTATAGACCGACATGCAGAACTGGTCGAAAATATTCTCAGTGATTAACCGACAGTTTAACTGTTGACATCCTAGATGCCAGTGTTTGCTTTCTCTATTTCCACACCTCCATTCATCCTAGCAGTGGACTTAATGCTCGATGCTCCCACCACCTTCTCTAAACTACAGTCCTTGACTGAACAAGATGAGATCTTTAAGCCATGTCTCCTAGTCGGTCTGGTGAATGCTGTGACAGTGAGCTGCCCAAGCTTAAAAAAACACCTCCAGCTCCAAGATTTACAGCCAGCCAGTACTTAAATAAGCAGGAGTAAGACAAATAAAGAAACTCACACACTCCTTAGACCCACACTTCATGCTCACACACTCAGTGAGACAGAGAGAGAGAGAGAGAGAGAGAGCAGCGGCGGTCAACCAAGCTAGCCTAGCACAACCCTGCGGGAAGGTGCCACATTGCCGGATTTTGTGTGAATGCAGAGCGTCATCCTGTCTGCTCTGGCCTCTCTGCTCTGCGTGTGTGTAGCTCAGCCCCGCCCTCGGTCAAACAGACAGAGAGAGCAGACACAGAGCAGAGCGGAGCAGAGGAGAGAGACCGAGACAGCGGTCCTGGTCGCTATGCTATGAGTCCCAAGTTTATACGTTGTTTTTTGGGAAAATCCTGCATCGTATACCTTTTTCAATTAGCGGAACGTTTCTAAATCCAGTCTCCTCTTTTTTTCCTTAATCTTTTTACATATGTGTCAAATTAAAGATGCCACCTGTAGAAACCTGGAAAATGATTAAGACAAACTAACAAAACAATTAAAAACCAAACAAATACTGAATCAAGTGAATTTAGTCTGGCTAACACACTGACTCTGTCTCTGGTAAGTCTTCATTGATCCTGTCAACATATCATCCAGTGAATCTAATGAATTACAACGGCTGCTTGCAGCACAGCATCTTATATGCATCTTAGTGGTTTTAATTTGTGTAACATGGGTTTAGGTTGAAATAACGCAGGCCAGGGGCACTGCACATTCAAAAGGGAGCGCTATACCAAGCAGTCAGTCAGTGAGACCACCACCGTCCCTGACATCGTGGTTTGTCAGATTCACGTTCATCATCCAGTTCCAAGTGAGGTAACACACTAATTGAGGCCATTGGAAAATATGTGAGATGTATATGGTAATGTGTTAACTTGGCAGTCATGTCAGTGGCTGCTGTTGCACATGTCTGAGGCCTTTACTGTGGTGAGTGCCAGCATGCGTGCCTGTTGTTGAAATCTAAGTACTTGTAAAAGTTTATGGCACCATTAAGGCGCAAGTATACTCCATCAGAACTGCTTGTTGGATGGTCGCACAGCTTCAGAAACCCCCTTCCCCCCACACCTTTCTGACATTGGAATGGGGGGAGCTGTGTCCCACTATTTTTGTAACCAACAATCCTACATTCACCTCCTGCTGTGATTTGCCATTTGCCTTTTCTTTTATTTTTTTCATTCATTACACAATTCCTATCACTTTTCAGACAGGAGAGACTGTTGTATTTAAATGTATTCCTGTATTTAAAGTATAACACATCCTCCCCCCCCTTTTATGACTTGTGACAGCCGACTTTTCACTCCACCCTCCAGCGTGGCCTTTCGCAACAACACTGTTGCTTTCCGATGTGGTTGGACAACACGTTGAACAAGTCTTCTAGCATAACTCGTGAAAGGAGGAAGGGGCGAGGGGAGAGAGAAACACAGAGAAGCACAGCAACAACAACAATAACAACAGAAATATGACTAATAATAATAGCAGCAGTGGGCATTAAGCTGGATGACAGTTGGTCTGCAGCCAAAGGTCTCCTGCCAGACGAGAAAGCACAAAACTACAGGGAAGATGTCAAGTTACTAACATGTATTAATGGTACAGGAACACATACGAATGGAAACAGTGTCACCATTCCATAGTTTGTCCACCAGAGAGTAATGAGGTTACTTTCTGTTGTTAATTTTTCAACTGTAAAATTTAAGGGAACCTTACCAAAAACATTTTAATGTTTTGGGTTGTGTAAAGAAAATGAATATTGGCCAATATATCATTTTTTTAACTCTCAAATATCAGTATCAGTTTCAAAAAATCCTGTGTCAGTCAGGCAAAAACAACAAAGTTACAAGATCTGACTTATCTCTCCTTCTTTCTAGATTCTTTTATTTTCTTAACTCAATTTTTAAATGTTTTAATGCATTTGTATGCTTAGAATAAAGTACTTTAATTGCCTATATAAATAAATATATATTGATATATATTTAAAAGATGCCTTTCAAAACAACTAAAACTAACACAAAAAGGGATAGATGATTTTTTTTTTTGTTTAATCCACACCAACACTAGTCTGTTTCAGTCTTGCTTCACAGCTTTTAGAGGTGTATGTTACCTGAAGTGTAGTTGGCCGCTGACACCTGAGGCTTCCCTCATACACTCTGCCAAATTAGCCCTGGAAACTGTAGACGGTAGTGTCCGGTTCAGTGCCCCCAACCGGAGGCCGTGTGTGGCCTCTTTAACAAAAACAATACAATCCAGACATTCATACACAGCCGACGTGTCGTTGCCTGTTGAATTTGCCAGACATGACACAGAATAGGTTGTTACCTATCCACCACCCTCTAGCTTAGATGGACATGTCTAATATCAAGTGTGGGCAATGAACTCTGTCCTGTGTTAATGTTATCTGATGCGATGTGTGTACTTCTTCACAGGAACAGGAAAGTGGTGAACTACTCACAATTCAACGAGTCTGACGATGCAGGTAAGAGATGCTTATGACGTCTTTCCTTATGTGTGCTAACAGGGCCGCGTAATGCAGATAAAATCTTCTATTACTATATTTTTACATCATGATATGGATACATGTTGTGATATGATACATTTTCCAGAAATCAGTTAAAAATGGTGAATGAAGATAAAATTTACAAATGTCTGCTTTTGGCTAACCAGGCAAACTAAATACCTGACACATCAAAATACGTCATCTCATTGAGGCAGAAATCACAATCTTAATTTGCAGCATTGTCACGATGGTATATAATACATCCAGAGATGTTGCTAGAGATGGAGAGAAACTGAGTCACAGAAATGTGATTCTTTGATGATTCTGAATTGATTCACAAACTCCAAAAATCGATTCTTGTACATCATTAAATAAACTTGTGTTGATAAAACACAATAAGTTTGGGCGCATTTTAGATTTAATAACTTAATAATCGCCTTTGCAACGCAGCTGCTTCTTCACGTCTCCAAACACCGCTCTTCATCACAGCAACGGTATAATTTGGATAGATGAGGAGTTTCTTCCCTCTATGTCAGGGAACCCTGGTTGGACTTGTGTGATTGGCTTTTAGTGATCTACGGGCTCTGTCCAGGAGGGGGGGCTTCGTTTAGGTTTAGTATCTCGTTCAGAAATTGAGAGACAAACTGTGTGGGCTGTCTGCTCCTTTCTCAACCCCAGTCAGATGCAAATGATTCCGCCTGGAACGACCCTCAAGGTCTTCACATTTGGCTTGCAGGTCCCTCACCTCACCAGTGAAATCAGCAGCTTTCTTTAGCTTTATTACTAATTTACTAATCTCGCAAGAGTTGAGTTGTTGCAGGAAGACAGCAAATAATCAGTGAAATATTCAGCCATGACTTTGAAAATGGTTTAGATAACACTAAGCTACAACACAACAAACTCTTGCCAGCACTCCTCTCTCCAACTCTCACTTATGTTTCCACCGTTGTTTTCCTGCAACAACTCAACTCTCTTGAGATTTCAGAGCGAGACTTCCTCTTGAGCGAGACTTAGACACAATAACAAACAGGCCAGATCAAGTGAAAGGTAAAGAAAAATTTCTCTGTATGGTCCTTTCCATAAAGTTGTCAGACACTTCTAATAACAGTCTGAGCCTGTCAGTGGCCATAACGAACACTTTTAATGGACGTACATTGACGGGGCGCTATTGCCCTGAAGGATTACATTACAGCCCCTATCACAGCCGCTGGCTGAAGCGCTCTCGCTCAATACTGGACCAGTTTCAACAATTGTTGTCAACATTAGTCACTTAGACACAAAATGACGGGAAGAGAGGGTCCAGGTTGAAAAATCCTGAGGTTACCCTTTAATGTCTCGTACACCATTATCCAGATCCAGAGCACTGGACTAACAAACGAGCCAGCCAACCATCACTCACTGCAAAACCAACCAATTCTGGTCGGGTGACAAAGTGCTGGAAACATTTTCCCACCTCTCTGTTTATTCAAATGAGAATCTGTTTTGAATCAAGAAATAATTCTGAATTAAATTGGAACACCAAGAATCAAATTTTCTGCTACCAGTTCAGAGTCTAAATGTTATAAACGTTAAATTTCAATCAATCTACATTTATTTTAACATTATAGAAGCTATTTGTTCTTGCTGTCATAGTATAATGACTGAGCAGTTAGTATACAAAAAAATCAACATACGGTTTCATACAAAGGACACAGTTATTTCTCAACATTAGAGAATGTTTTTTATAAAAATAAAAGTATGTGGATTCATGGGAGTGAGAAACCTCTTTGTCTTTTCTTCATAGATGAGGAGTATGGTGATGATAAGCCTAAGAAGGTGCGCGCAGCCCCTCGTGAGCCAAAGCACAAGCGCTCAAAGAACTCACAGGATGACAGGTGAGCACTGGTATAACTTAATAGTCAACGTGTCTACCTCTTCCTACCCTACGTTTTAGCGCCGAGTTGTTTTTCAGGTGTATTTTCATTGTTCCATCATTTTGTCATGAAAAGAAAAAATTCAAATACGATACAGTATTTTTTCAGTCTCATATTCACATTACAAACATAAATCAAGCTTACCACCAGATATTTTTCTTACAATTAAACAAATTTGCTAGTTAAAAGAATGACAAGTTAAATAAGAGAATATATGAATGACAGCACTGGTGTTTCAGTACAACTTCTAGTTGATTTGTCCATGAATTCTATTGAAGGGCCCCCCTAAATAAAAAAAAATAAAAAAAAGAGAGAGAATATTAATAGTTGTCAGATCAGATCCAGCATCAGGAGGAGCCAGGTGTGCTGAAGCTGTGTGTGTGAGGCAGAGTACAGCTGGTGAGTGAGCTGGAAGAGTGTAGACAGAAAGACACTCAGCTGGAGAAAACTGTGGGGGATGGAGACGAGCTATATTCAACCCATCATGGGTGTAACTTGTGATGTACTACCTCTTACAAATCTTAGTCAGTGGGTCGTGTGGCATTCACACTACCCTATGACTAACACTACTAGTCAATGGGCAGCACACATTTAAACTGATGTTTATTAATAGAAAGGCGTCAACTGGAAATCTTATTAGGCACTTACCTTTTTTTAATTAACATTATTTGGTTTACAAATGTTGCCAATTAAAAGCAGATTAAATCAGCGCCTTGAAAAAGATCGCTTTTGGCTACCCTCACTCTGGTTGCTAAGATTTTGTTTTTCTGATTCTCCGTTCCAGCGAGGACTCTGATGAAAAGCTCTCCAAATCCAAAAATGATTCAGCCGGTAAGTCAGTGGAAGGTTTGTTCAGACACCATGTGAAAACAGCTGGAATTTGATAAGTGGAGACAGGAGAGCGGAGGGCTGGCTCGCTGACTTTTCCCTCTTATGTCGCCGCAGATGACTTTGGCAGCGATGAGGAAGACAACGACTTCGGAGAGGAGGAGGATGAAGACGGAGGAAGCGACTACGAAGAAAAAAGAGGGAAAAAGGGAAAGAAAGCCAAGGTGGAGAAGCCTACCAAGAGGACGCCGAAGAGAAAACGGGCTGCAGGTAAAAAATTATTCTCTGATTGTGGAATATTTACAGTACATGCTGCTTTATATGTCCCGTGTCATGTGATGTTGTCATGTAGATGCAAGTTTATATAAATACAGAAGTTTGTAACAGAACATGATCTAGGGCTGAATATTGTAAGGAAAATATCTAATTGCAGTTTCTCTGACCAATATTGCGGTTTAGATCGTTCTGTTAAATTCTATATATGTAACTCTAAGCCTGCTTGTTGTTGAACTTCTCCCCGGGTTCTTTTTTACCTGTCAGTCAGAAGAAAGTTAACTTCTGAGTACACTTGGCAAAATGAAAAAAGCTTTTTGCTAAAGATTCCCACATTAATGACCTGCAGGCATTCACGCCAACTCAAGATGATTGTGTGATTACAGAGTTGGCCGAGTGAGGGGTAAAAAATACTGTTGACAACATGACACTTAATCCCTTAAATCTGGGTTTAATTACCATCCACAGACTTTGTAATTACGACTTTGAAGATGGCGTGAACGCTATTTACAAGTCGGAATCTCATAAATATGACAATTCTGATATTGCACAAACCGCTCCCAATCCCAGAGGTCCAGATTCAAAGGTTTTTATGTCATAAATTTAAAGGTCTTGTAAGTGTTTTCACTTATTCTTCGCCAGACTCTGAGCAATAATACAAATAAATGTAGTTTATTCCACCCTAACACGTGCAAAAAGCGAACAGGTGAGTCAGGGAGTTGTCAACCATAGCTTGTACAGTCCTGAGAAGAGATCTAATCAGAGACAGTAAAAGCTGATTCATACTCTGTTTCCACGGTCGGCTGTGGACTTCCACGTGGACCACGCATGTGCATGCGGTTCCATTCATATATTTTCGGAGGTCCACGGACACAGACGTGCGCCACACGTGTGCACTAGTAAACAAGGTTGCAGTGTGATAACTTTCCAGAGTTGTAAAATCGAGTCTGAGTATTACAAACCGCTGTACAGAGTTTCTCTGATAAGCCTTTAAGCCCAATAATCTGTTATTCCAACCAGACTTGCTGGATCGCATTTCATTGTATCAGCATTTTAAACAACACACCCACAGCAACACAGCCTCTTGTATTGTTTTACACAATCTGAATGCAGCAGGAGTTCCTGTATGTTGCTGAAGAACAAGAAAAAGTCAAAAACAGAATGAGAACAGGAATACAGTTCATACATACAGTAAATGAGATAGGGGTCCCTGTTTGCTTCTCCAGCACATACACAGTTGACACAAGTTTTGGGCTGTGCAGACCCTCGCGGAGATAGCTGGATGGCGACATTCATGTCACTGGGACCAACACGGACCCTCACGGCCACACAGACTCAGAAATAATGAATTGGCCATAGGTGCGGGCAGGTACTGGGTGCACCGTGGGTGTGCTGTGTAATTTAATAACAGTATATGCGTTTGAAACCGGAAAAACTGCTGTCACTTACTGAACTACCTGCTAGCTACCTGTTATTAAGCAATGACCTAGATCCTTTATCTAGAGCAAGACCCACCACTCCATTGGTGTTTCTGACCCACTAAAAGACTGAAAGCACTGCCTGTTTTACACAGAGCGCCATGTCTTTCTCTGAGTCGAAATAGCACAGGCACTGACATGCACACAGCAGACTGTCAAGCAGCCAACAGCTAAGAATTTCTTTTTTTAGCGGATCGGCTAACTCACAGAATTAACCTTAATGACAAGTTGTCATTGACAAAATCGACGGTCAACTTAACCCCTTCACCTCTTACATTTAGTTCAGACGGTGTTAATCATACAAGTTATCAAGATTGCAGTTTTACAGCGCTGCACCGTACTGATGGCTCAGACAAGAGCTGCTCTTTAGCAGGGGAGGTGAAAGTACAAAAATGAAATGCAGGAAGTCTTGCTTGATATATATTTGTCCTTAAGTGGTGCAGACAACCATGGAAAAAAAACTAAGGCACTCCGTCTCCAGGTGAAATAATCTTATGAATTTATTCTTCGAGCGTAGGCAACCAACGTGCATCGACTCCAAGTCTTCATCAGGGTCTTTTTTTTTCCATGGTTGTCTGCGTCACTTAAGGACAAATATCAAGCAAGACTTCCTGGATCTAGTTTTTTTTATTAAAATTGCAACTCTTGCAATTTGAAAACAATTAATTGTTCAGATGTGTCACCTTTTACACCAAAGGTTCTCCCTAAAGAGCAACTTTGATGATTGAAGATTTGTGTGTAAAGGAACTCAAAGAAGCCTTACAGTCCTCATATTCTAGCTTCTTCATTGGGGGCTTCCAGGATGTTTTGGAAGGTCAGATAGTAGTTGTCGTCCTGTGCTTCTATCTAAAATAATAAGAGGAACTGATGCCGTTGACATTGATCTTTTGATGCGGATATTTACTCTAAAACCAGCTGGGTTTTGTTTGACAGACAACGCTGCATGTGAGTTTGTTCCTCCCACATCCAGCCGATTGTGACTGATTGAGTTGTTTGCCTCCAACGTTCTCCGACACCGCTACACGCCGCTGTGATTAATTACTCTGAATGGAAAGTATGATGGATAAGCCCGATCAATCGGTCTCTGTCATCTGCTGGGCTCAGACTGATGGATGTTGATGGCATCTCATCTTTTGTGATCAGTCCAGTAACAAGACGATGGTCTAAACAATGTCCTCATTAAATATCTGGTTTGTCTAAGGTTATGTAAGGTTTTATTTTGAAAGCCTTTTTGGGTTGTGTGATGGGCAAATTAACTTTTTTTCGGTTGATTTAAATCACTGAAATTAATGCCTTTTTATATTTCTGCCTCATCAGCGTGAAAATGAATAATTATCTCTACAATTTGCGTGCCATCTACGGGGCTTCAGATGTCCCACGCAGCATTAAACAACTTACCTGCAGTGCTCCACTGTGGCTTTTAATGAGACTTTTTAGTGATGTATGTTCCATTTAAAGGTTTTGTTACCCAGAATACACCACTGGTACAGAGGATGACTGTTCTGCTGTTTGCTGATCCTGAAAACTATAAGAAACTTGATGTAGAATGATGTACAATCTGTATTTAGGTATACAAATGAAAACATCTGATGTAATAGAAGATATAAACTGTGTTTTTTTTTTAGAAAATGACCATAATTCTTTACCAACCAGTGAACAGGATGCTTGTGGTTTCTTTTCTAGACTACAGGTGATTACATGCTAATTTAGACACAGTTTGGACAGTGTGAAAGGTGCTATATCTAAGTATAACCATGTTAAATTTATGGCTGCTGGGGATGATATACTTTAATTTTTTTTTGTCAACAAATCCTGAAAAGACCAACAATGAACTGATCTACTAACAAGTGTTGTGTGTGTGTATCAAAGCCTGATATATCCTGTTTCTCTGCGCTATAGAGCTCCATTGTTGTTCCCAAACTATTAAAACACATCAATGAGCAACATTGTTACACCAGCTGACATGTACTCATTGTACTCATTCGACTCAATGCCGCATACACCATCCTGCTGCGATACTCACTAGCCGCTAATGTGTATTAATTCACAGCCGAAAATAGTCCAAAAGATGTGTCTTCAGGAACCAGTGGGCTTGGAGCTGAGAGTGTGGAAGTATTGAGAGACGGAATAACAAATTGTTGGTTTTAGTCTTTTTTTATGGGATTTAATAAGAAAATAGAAGAGCAGCAGTTTTCATTCTTTAAGTCAAAATGTGCTGTTTCATTCACATATAAAGTTAGTTACATCTTCATGTTTCTGTATATCTTTAATAAGCAGAGGGTCTAGCAGAGGCGGTGAGTGATTCAACGGTGTCACTTCACCTCTGTGGGAAAAACAGCTACGTGAAGCCGGTAATAAGAGGAAAACATGTCAAAACAAGATGGCATATATACAGGCCTGATTAATTAGAGAGCCACTTGTTCCTCTCCGTCCACCGTTATTAATCACCGCGCGTGTTTTTTTTGTGTAGATGACAGCGACGACGACAGGGAAGTGAGTCGAAAGCGTACAGTGCGCCAGGCGGCCTCCAAGGCTGTGTCCAAACAGAGGGAGATCCTGCTGGGCGACGGAGGCAGCGAGGATGAGGAGCGCGAAGACCAAGAGGAGCCCTACATGGACCGTATGTACAACACGCTGTACACCGTTACAGCAACACAATCCTTTACCGAACACTACTTATAAACCATGAGCAAGCTGTCACACATCAGACCAGATGTGTTTCTGATACAGATGTGTATTAAAAGAAAAAATAATACAACTTGTAGACTTTTAGGAACACACATGATGTTTTTTTAATTGAAATTGGTCTTAACTCCATTCTACCTGGTGCTAAAACCTCTCAGAATTCACCCTGTATGAAGACTGTAAAGGTGTCAGGCTTATGTAGTCAGATCAGTAAATCAATAACGCCGCAGCGCTTTAGACTGCCGGACAGGAAAGCATCTGTGCCGAAAGGTTTCTCACACATCCCATAATCTATGTGCAGCCGACGAGTCCGGCAGCGACGAGGACTTCATGGTGGAGGATGATGATGACAGTGACTACGGTCACTCCAAGAAGAGAGGCAAGAAGGTGATCCGACGGGGACGGCCGGAAAAGAAGGAGAAGAAATCCCCCAAACCCCGACTAAAGGCCACAGGTGAGCCGTCCAATCAGGACGCAGCCTCAATCATCACTGCTCTGTTCCACGGCAACGTCCGGGATCACAGAACATTTACACACCTTTTTATGATCCTTATCACAGTATTAATAATCAGTCTGATAAGCTATGTAGACTTTACAAGCAGCAGGAATTGTTCACAAGTTTTCTATCAGTTGTCACAGTTTCCCAGTTCAAGTTTTCATTCATATTATCTGAATAATTTAAGCTCATCAACCATAGCAAGCCCCTTTAGATTGATCCATATTTAATATATTCTGCTGCTCGTCTCATTTTCTGCTTTTATTTACGGGTTGTGAACATCCAAAACTGTTTGTGCCCTCAGACAACAAAAAGTACAGATCTAAATAAGTTTAGTTTTGGTTTGACTTTTGAAATCTGAAGATTTGATAAAAGGTTATAGAAGCCCACCCTAGTCACGAGAATACAAATATACACCTGATCCTTTTTGTTTTTCAATTTTATAAAGTTTATTTGAAAGTAATAAATGAAATAAACACATATTAAAATCTATTGTTAGTCTGTATTGTTATTGTCTGTAAATTTATAAATTGTCACAGATTGTCTAAAACTTTAAAACGGCATTAATTTTTGTGTAAAACACGTAATGACTTTGTTTATGGCTCGAAACACAAAGTTTAGGAAGCAAAGTCTTTAGACGATGACTTTGTCCAACTCTAATGAATGACACAGTTTGATGCAGTGTCAGTTCTAATGTTAGAATATCACCTCCTTCCTTCAAAATCAGCTTTAGTTATTGGTAAAAACTATAGTTCTATTTTCTTAAATTGTAAATATGACAGTAAGCTCAGGTCCTATTTACTCTTTATGTCTTATATATCAAAGTCATGACAGGATCCAGGCTGGAGACGAGTCATTTGTAATTTCATACAGACTGTAACTGTCTGAATTTGAGGCTCATGAAGATGTTTATTGATGCTATCAAGTAGTGAGATTGAACCATAATCTTATTGTAAATTGATCGCTGTAAGTTTTGTCCAATGTATTCTTTTTAACTGTAAAGTGTATTGGAACCATGCCGCATGGTGATTCTGCACTTTAAATAAAATTGATTGATTGATTGACGATGTGATTTTATGGCTCTCCTCCCCAGTGACCCCCAGCCCAATGAAAGGCAAGGGGAAAGGGCGCCCCAGCGCCAAGGCCCTGGAGAAGAGCTCACCCAAAGAGGAGGAAGAGGAGGACCCTGAGAGTCCCCTGGAGGAGGAAGAGGAGGAGGCAGAGAAGAAGGAGACCTCCCCCACCCCCAAGACGACGAAGGAGGCCGCAGGAGGGGAGGAAGAGGAAGAAGATGAAGAGGAGGAGGACGGCTCAGAAGAGGAGGCACCCTCTGGAGAAGACTAGAAGATGGTACCGATTGTTACCCATCCTCGATGTCTCTCTCTGTCTCTTCTCAAGTTTTTGTTTCTTTTGTTGCTCTGCGTTTAGAGTTTTTATTTTCTTTTTTTGTCGTTTTTTCTTTTTTTTTTTTTGTTTTCCTCCTGGTGGCCTGGCTCAATGGTTTGGACTTGATGTGCTTTTTCTTTATTTTGCTCCCCTCCCCCCCTCCCTTCCCCCCTCTTCCCCCTCCAACCACCAGTTCTCCCCCAGCCTGGACCTTGTCTGTCACAGTAGCTCAAGACATTGTGCTCAAATGATCATCCGCCGTATGTAAGGAGTTTATCGTATTCTCAACACTCAGCTTCGCTCCCTCCCTCCCGTCTTCATCACTCACAGTCCGCATTTTAAGTTTCACAACAGTGCGACGATTCTGAAACATGTCCACAGATGATGTTAGTTTCTGGCTTTCAAAGAGCATCCGTCCTGAGTGTGAACAGACTAGTTCACTCGTGTTTGTGTTCTCCTCCCTTTTTTTTGGATTATCAATGACTGATTCCTTCCTGTTTACTTTTACTGATGTCTGTGATTACTGGGAGTATTGTTCTGAGCCTCCTGGTATCAGTAACTAAAGCGCTGTATTTACACAGTCAACAAGCGCCGGGCTCACGCCTTCGCTCTGTCCCTTTATCCTCTCTTTGGTACTTTGTGCTTTTAAACATGGAGCATGTTTTAACAGGGCAGTGCGAGGTAGCTGTTTTAAAAAAATCTTTTTGAAATGGTTCATTCAGTTAAAGCTGTATTTTTTTTTTTTTTTTTTTTTTTTAAATTTTATCACCCAGCTTGTTTCAGACTTTATATCCATGCCCTCAACTCTTGTCGCGCGGCTATTTTTCTGTAGGCGCAGCACAAGAGAATGAAATAAAGCGAGTTATTTAGAGAAGTATTCTTGCAGCCGCTGCTCCGTAGATTAAGTAAAGGCGCGTTACACAGACTGGTGGTTGGCGGGTCGCCGCTGAGTGTTCGCTACATGCCGGACTGCCACTAATCACATGTGACGAGCCAGCATGTGTGTGTTTTTATGTACTTGTTTGAATTTGTATGCTTGTGTGGGGTACTTCCTGTGAGAGGGTCTGGCTTCTTTTTTTTTTTCTTTTTTTTTTTTCTCTCAGCCTCCCATCAGCTGCCTATGTGAAATCTCTTATGTCGGGCTTTCAGATGATGCACCATGCTACGTGAAGCTACCCCCGCCCTCCCCCTCTTTTCAAAAACATACAACCCCCCCCAAGAAAAATCCCTGCATGGCCACAGCATCTTCTCCACAGTCAACCCCTTGTGCCAGGCACCCTCCCCCTAAAATCTTTATTTTTTGTTTTTATTTCTAAGAAATGCAAGAAGAGATGTTTCTTTTTTTTTTTTTTTTTTTTTCTTTTGAGAGTCCAAAAAAAAAATGAATGTTGTTTTTTCTCCTGTTGGTTCATTGTTCTAATTCTCTATTCAGATTTTTTTTGTAATGTTTGTTTTTTAAAAAAAGAAATAAAATGTATCTTGATTTTAAAGAAAAAAGTCGACCCTACTCAATCTGTTCTGCCTGATGGTTGGCCTGTGGGGTGAAGAACAGACCAGCCATCCCTCCTGTATTTACTCCCGTCCTTTCTTTCACTCTTTTTGCAAACAACACACCCCCCCCCCCCTTCTCCCTCCTTCTCCCAGTCCCATCAGCTTAATGGTTACTGTAGGTATCCATGCTCATTTGTTTCTCAGAGCTTTTTGTTGCCCACATTAGAGATAACTCATACAGAGGTGTGTATTTCACAAGCGGAACCATTTTAAAATTCAGATGTAAAACGGCACTGATGCGATGACGTGTAACAATTACTTCCTGTGCGAACACACACACACAGGCTGTATCCAGAGATCAGCCCTAGGCATTCATTTGTCTATCAATGCCTTAATTTTCATTGAGTTAAGAGTTTCAGCGGTGGCTCTGAAATCATCACTGGAGGCCTGAGAATGTAATCTGTCCTCATGTTTTAGGTCTTTGCTACGAGCGGCAAATTAGGCTTAGAACGAGTCAACAATATGTACGATCAGCAGACCATCCAAAGCCATAACCGATCTCAAAACTAGTGACTTGGAGATCAGGTGCAGCACTTGCGAGATTGTCCTCTTTTTGTGATACGTAGTGTTTGATGTCAAAGCAAAAACAAAAAGCAAAAAAAAAAAAAAAAAAAAGAGAGAGGAAAGCTGCTATTGTGATCTTGGGAACATGGATTCGTTTATTAGATGAAATTCAGAGAATATTCTTCTGATTTCATCCCAAGGCCACAATAGAAACCAGTCCTGGACGCGTTCAGGACACACTGGAACCTAGTCGGTTCAGAAGCACATTGGATTGTTTTATGACTGTCCTTATTAGCAGGTTAGTGTGTTTTTTCTACGTTCGGATCCTAAATTGACACCCAATCCTTAATAACGTCTGGCATTTTAAGACGATTGGATATGAATAATAAAATAAATTTGAAAATAAAAACCTTTATACAGTCTAATGCTCAGAGAGCTGTTTGCAGTAGGATCAGACACTGTCTTGTAGTTCACTACACTGAGGGCTTGAATGAGGCTCCTCTCCATCATCCCATAGGAGGCACATGGCATAAGGCTATGAATTTCTCCTCTTTTCATCCATTCTACAATTTCCTCTGTTGTACTGTTTTGTTTTTTTTTTTGTTTTCTATATACCTTCAGTTGTACTGGCAATGTAAATGTAAGCCAAGTTGTGATTCCTACAGGGGCCGAAGTGGAGAAGCTTTTGTCAGTAGTGTGGAAAAGGAACGCTGAACTCTTGAATCTTTTGCATGTTGTGGAAAAAGTGCGAAGCGATGATGATGATGATGATGATGATGATGATGCTGGTAATGGCAATATTGTGGTCTTACAAAAAAAGTATTAACGACAATGTTGATAATGTTTTGGTTTCCCAGCTTCTAATAAAGGCAACCTACTTTTTATACGGATTTAACTACTTGTTTTGTGACGTTGAGCTCTGTGTGCTGTTCGGATGTCGACTGGGGGGAAAATGATGTGCCAGAGGTGTTGGTGTGTAATAATCAGCAGTACTCAGTGTCTGCCACTCAGTGGTGCTGTGTACAACAGCAGTTGTACATTATTTTTATGTGTCATTTTCTCATTTGATGAACAGACTGCAGATATCAGTTTAGTTATCAGACACTGATTGCTAGAAATGTTTTATCTAAAATGTACAGAGCCATGCTTAACATAAATAAATTGTGTGTTCCCCCCAGGAGAGATGGGCAACTGATATCCACATCGACACCTATCTTTAATTCTGGACCACTATGTGTCAGAAAATAGAAATATATTTAATAAATAAATAAACATAAAATACATTTAAGAAAAATACATATTTTTAAATATACAATAGAATTAAATGAAAAATAAAACAAAAAGGAGAAAAAAACAAAGACCCACAGGATGTACATTTATATCAATATCCAATAATGAAATGCCCAAAACAAACAGACAACATAGACGTGACATTAAAGGTAAAAAAAAAAAAAAAAAAAAAAGGTTTAAAGGTGAATGAGTGTTTTGGGGCATGTGAGAGCATTGCATTGAAAGAGTAGTCCACCAATTCACCATTGCAGTATTGTAACATTGTCAGGCTCACAATGCTTTTTTTTTCCAAAACAAAAGGATCAAAGTCAATGCAGCAGAATCAGAGATACTATTGAACCTGTTGCTCTGTTTTTTCTTTTTATCTTAAAGTTTGTCTTCTATATTTCTCTTATTGTCAATAAATCTCATGTGCAGAGCCAAACCAACAATGAATGGATCCTACTTCCAAGTATATTGTGTCTATCCAAAGCCTGATGTGTTGTATTCTTCAGTACTTAAGTTTTTTGACAAATTTACAATGAACAGTGTAGCACAACAAGCTAGCGAAGCTCTGTAAACAGAACTGTGTTCCTGTGTATGCACAGTGGCGTCTGCCGTACACAGAACTGCTCTCCTCTTCATGGTGAAGGTACATGTCAGCCAGTGCAGTGGTGTGGCTCATTGATATGTTTAATAGTATTTAGATTAAGATTTATTAGACTTTGGACACACACACAACACTTGTAAGTAGGATCAGTTCATTGTTGGTCAGGTTTGTTGACCATAAGAAAAATATAGAAAATTAGAGAATCTCAAGAGGATTAACACCCAATTCTGCATTTCCTTTCAGCTCTACAGAGCAATTTAGCATCTTTTCGCTCATTATTTTAGTTTTACACCCTGCAACTTTACTGTTTTGGTTCACTCTCACTGCTCTCATCAGCCTAGTTTCAAAATGTTATTTAAAAAGCTCTGATAAACCGACAGTATGCTACCTATTCAAAGCCAAGTACATTGTGGGTAATGTACGCGCTAAACAGTAGTCACAGTTAGCGACTAGCTGGTGAACAAAATGAAACATTTAGCAGCTAAAGCAGCCAGGTATTTCCTTCAGGAGTTGGCGGAGAGAAAAACAGAGCTAAAAGGAGAATTAATATTGGACTTACACTCATCAGGTGGACAGAAACTCTAGATGATGTTGCTCTGTCTCAGCTAGATGTGTAAATATGCAACTGCTCACTAAAGCATTAGCTATAACTTTAGAAAGTGATAATATGTCGATGCTGTGAACAACTTCTGCTGCCACCAAGTGGCCAAAAAGTAAATGAATGCAGCTTTAAAGACAAGTAGACATCTTTCAACGCTATACCAGACCTGCCAACCTGTATGCATTTTGACCTCAAAATACGCTGGTACAATCTGTCACTCTAAACTATGCAAAAAGCTGGTGACGCTGGAACAGCAAGAGGTAGCAGCGCCTAGCCCGCTGAAAAGCAAAAGAGGAAGAAGAAGAGTTCAACCAATCATAGTGACAGATTCATTCCCTCTGCCGTCAGCCAGATATCAAGCAGGAATGACAAATGTGTAATGTCATTTCAAGATAAAAGCAAATCAACAGCAACATACATCAAGTTGAAATTATGAATTGAGTTAACTTTAGTTAACACAGACTTGCCAATGTTGGGAAAATATTTATGTTAATGTTACGTTATTTGCATTAATGTGATTGCTTCTGTAGTTTCAACAGCCATGTTCATATTCAGCCTGTATTGTTATTAGGTCATCATGCCATTAAATATGGTAATAGACTACTTATAATGAAAACAGTTGTATTAACCAGCTCTAAAATATTTATTTCATCGTTGCCACAGAATAGTCTGTATAAGCTGGTTGGGGTTGTACGGTTACATTGTCGTCATCTTTTCAAATTAGCTGAAAATAGTATTTTCAAAAATCAATTTTGATTAGTGTGGAGGTGTAAACAATAGAAACTATAAAAATGCAGCAGTAGTGGTGGGTTAATGTGGAGCCTAAGTGAAATTATGTTCTCGGTAAGCTATGTCTAGGCAGGTGAAAGACATGGACAAACAGGCATAAATGACCAACTAACAGTACTGGCATCTGCAGATGTTATTGTAAACAATCTGTTAATAGTATCAAGAATTTTCATATTAGTGCATTCTTCACTTTTTTTGTCTATTTGACTGCTGCATGTATGCAAATGATATACTGTTATGTGTGTGTATGCAAATTATGTACAATAACTCATTGAGTGAACAGCGGCGGTTTGCATCTAACGCATCTAGGTCACCAAAGTGGTAAAAATTGTCCAGGGTTTGCAGGTCTGCTATACTTCCACCGCAGCTCAACAGGGAAATAC
Source organism: Thunnus thynnus (assembly GCF_963924715.1). Taxonomy (NCBI): domain Eukaryota; kingdom Metazoa; phylum Chordata; class Actinopteri; order Scombriformes; family Scombridae; genus Thunnus; species Thunnus thynnus. Next base: position 32,601,872 of record NC_089520.1, on the reverse strand, counting down.
TGTCCGAGGAAACACTAAGAGGGAATTTAATGCTAAAAAGACTGTAAATATGGCAGATACTTGATATGACTAACTCAGACTGCTGAAGCCTCATATAAGCTTCACATCAACTTTTAAATGCATCTTTGCACAAAGAGGATTTTGGCCTCCATCACTTACACTGAAAGCACATTTGGAGGGGATCTTTTAATAGCCAGTATGAACAGGAGGAATGATTACAGCGAGGAAAACCTCTTTCACTGTTCATATGGACATCTGACTGACTGTTGTTTTAAGACAGATTTGAAAAATTGTGGACCTGTCCTTTGAAGGACAGACAACAAATTCTGTGGTGGAACTGTGACTTCCTGTCCACATTACACATCCTTCTCACAGACATGAAATTTCTGTGTGTGGCAGAAATAAATAGCTGACATTCATCACTCAACAGTGTGCGTATGTGTGAGCGGCATCTTTCTGTGCTTCCTTTTCTACAGCTGGCGTATCTATATCTAGGCTCCTTAGCACCTCGTATTGCTACTGTATTAACTCTTCACAGAGAATATTGCGCACACTAACATACACAAAAAATGAAATTCAGGACAGTGAAATATCTTGGAACAGCCAGCAACATGGCCATCATGCCCAGAACAACAGAGTGAGTAATTCTGATTTTATTCATCACCATCTGCTTTTCACTCCCAACATGGTCAGCACTGTTTACAACACTTTCTTTCCTTCCATTCACTCAAGCCACAGTTTTCAGCTTGGTCCACATGGTTACAAATGTTTGCTTCCACAGCAGTTTATTAGCAGGATATAGCTGTAAGGTTTATGATAGCTTCAGAAAACAACATATTACATCAGAGTGACTTTTGTGTTCTAGGATTTTTATAGTCTATCCTATAAGCTTGTGTCTGACAAGTTTGGAATGAACAGCAAACGGTGTAACTTTCACTTGCTGCCATTTCGAAGTATGAATTTCAAACGTAATTTTCAGAGCTTCTGTGGATAGGTATAGGCTACAAACTCAATACAAGTACATGCGTAATACATGAATGCAATTTGGGCAAGGCACATGTGTTATAGCTGTGGTCTGCAGTGACATTTGCCCTGTGCACCAAACCAGACAGGCTTGCCTCCACTGCACCTGCAAGCCAGCAAGCTAGCCAATACAGAATTGCAAAAAAAAAAAGGAAAATTGATGCTGAAGGAAGACAATTTCAAGAGAGGTGGGAGACTGAGTATTTCTTTACTGAGTGTAAAGAGAAGCCCATGTGTCTTATTTGCCATGAGATGATCTCAAAGATCGCTTTTACATCAGGATGTACAGGATGTATTTTGTTTTATTAAATGCCGCACACAACCATTGAATTGTCATATTCAGGCCTGTGAAACAGGTTGTTGTGAGTTGGCTGTGTGGTAGCCTACTTGTAAGAATGTAATCAGAATGCATTCTTTTGCTTGACTAAATGCTATGATGGCTAAGCAACTTTTTTATTGACTTTTTTGTAAGAATAAACTCTCAAACTGTCATTGGAGTTTCAACAGAGCATAATGGGATAAAAAGTCTTTCACTTTACAGCCTTTATTCCCTGTGAGTGAGAATCTGCTAACCTGTCGTCAGGAGGGCGTGTCCTATCATTGTTTCACTTGCGCACACACAAACTGCCAAATGCTGCTGAGCTTTAGAGGGAAGTTGTGATTACAACAGGTGAGCTGCTGCTGGCGTTTCTAACCACTGGTGTTCCTTGAGGAGAGAGCAAAGGGCTTTTATGAGGCAAGTGAAACAACTGTGAGTTGCTTATTGCTGAATGCTTAAAAGTGTGTCAGAGAATGAAGGTTTGACAGAAACAAGAGGTTCTTGTTTAATGAGTGACTGAACTTCACAACACATTGGGTGTCAAGTGAAAGACAAGGAACTGATGGAGGGGTTGTTATTTGAAACAAACTGCTTTTATTTTTAGAAATGTCTATGTGCCATACTATTGGTCGCATGTTAATGAAGCCTGTCATTCTCAGTATTAGAACAGTACATAGTAAACATTATATGTATTGTCAACAGCAAACGGAGTGACTGGTAGTCAGTACTTATGGTAGACAGATTATTCACACCCAGGAACACACCTCAAATCCCAGCTGCTTTTGTCTGAAGCATAAAGGTCAGACAGTTAAGAAACTGCTGTTGCGTTTGTGCAATGAATTGACACAAGGATTCATGTTACTTGTGGCTAAGAAGAGAAATCCTGATCACATGGTGAGTCATCTCAACTGCCTAAAGGTGACTTTATGTCCCCATTTCTATCTGGCATTAACATACCATCTTGCCATCATACCATATCCTATCTTGATAGGATATCCAGATACAGATGGAAAAACACATTAGTGGAAGGTGTAAATGGACAAAAAACATGTTACTAATGGAAAGTGAATGTTCCAGCCAGACCTCGGGCCTGTAACACTGAGTAAGATTAGTGGGTTTGCCAGCTATCTTTGGGCTTAATTCATGAATTCATGAAGCTGGCTCACTTTTTACCGAGATTAAATCACCATGGTAATTTACGCTGAACAGCTAATTAATTCAGATGATCAGATCACAACCTGTCATCATTCTGACCACTTACCAATCAGATCACTGGAAAAAAGAGTCATCATTCCTACAAGATCTTGACATGGACAAAAGTATGAGTTCACAATAGAGTGACAAGTAAAAAAGAGCAATATAGCCTACTTTATATTCTTATGGGTCAGTAGAAACATTTTATTGTTATTATTACTTTTATTATTATTATTACTTTTATTATTACTTTATGTGCATGACATATTTAGAAGATTTTTTTCATCATCCAACTAAACAGCAAAAAGTACTCACTATACACTAAAGTCATATAATCATTCACACACTCATTTTAAGCCTTAACCTACTTTTAATATTTGGAAATTATTTCTAGTGTCTCTACATCTTCTTATTCTGTTGTATGATTATTTTGTTTACTTTGATTTTGTTGAATATGACTTTTTGCTGTTGTCAAAACAGAACTTTCCTGCAGATAATAGGTATCACCATTTCATCTTATATCATATTCAGTACTTCATTTATGGTTCTGCTGATGTCACTCATAATTAACAACCCCACCTCATTCACATGAACGTGCTTGTAGCTGGAAAATCCAGAGTTGACTGTGCTAGTTAATAACCAGCTTTGTGTTACTGGTTATTCAGGATTGCCAATGTTAGGCTCAGAGAAGCCAGGTCACCCAAAGAGAGCTAGACTAAGTTGAACTTGCTTCATGATACAGGTCTCTCATCTAGAGGTGGGAACTGGCTAGTCTTCCTTTGCAAAAAAAAAAAAGATCTAAAAATTAATGATGCCTGTCCATTCCATTGCTTTCCTTGATCTTGGACATGCATTTTTTTATTGATAAGTCCACCAAACCCACCTGACTAATTTGCACATTGAGATTTGATCATAACGTGGAAAGAATCGTGATAATGTCAGTGGATCTGAGGTCATTATCCAGATAATGTTTCCAAATACAGATCAGTATTTAATGTGATGCAAAATTACCACAGTACTTCTCAAGTTGGCACATGGTACTCTACATTCAACTGAGTCTTTAAAAGTTCTTAAAATGGGGCACCTAAGTGCCTTACTGGTTAGGATGCAATGTTCATGGTTTGATTCTGGTTGTAAAGCCTTGGTGCCTTCTATATTGTCTCTCATCTCTCCCTGTTAGGCTACCTGTTTCTGTCTCTGCACTTTCAGCCATCAAATGAAGGCAAAAAATCTTTTAAAATGCTGAAAGTTTTGTACAATTGAAAGATGTTTTTTTTTCCATCCCTCAGCCCCAATATATTAACAGCAGTCCAGATGGTGCTTTTCTCTGTCTGAACTACACAGGAAGACACCACTCTGGCAGAAGAAGTTGTCCAAAATTTGTCCTCCAATGGATTATTACAACCTACAATCACAAACTTCATCAACAACCTACTGCCAGCAGAAATAAGTAAAATTAATAAAGTTGTATTTTTTGTTTTCTAAAGACACATTCTCTTAGACAACACCAGGCATTATGACATGGAAATCTTACAAAACTGAGCCCAAGCCAAAACCTCTCTGGAAAGAAATATTATTAAACTGTTGTGTCGACATATACCAACAATTTCATATCAGAACTACATAAGTATTCATCAAGAAAACCAAACGGAGGCAAATTGAGTGAAGATGCAGATGGAAAATCAGTTGAAAGGCCTGGTGTGGAAGTTGTTGCTGGTGAACACTTTATCATGTGGGCTGGAGGTGTGCATGGCTGCAGGAACGGTCTACATCCCACCTCTGCTGCTGCAGGCCGGCATGGAGGAACGCTACATGACTATGGTGCTTGGTGAGTGGATGAACCATACACATTAGGTGACCATGGGTGTAAAGGTTTGATGTTGAGGGGCAAGACTCAAGAACGCTCAGGATGAAATGGTGGATGAATGAAATTGTTTTCCTAAAATCTTTTCTCCCGCAATGATGATGATGTACCACATGGTCAGAGCTGATCCATTCAGATCCATTTTGGTATTGGACATATTGACACACAGATCCGAGAGCCATGGTAGTACAATGAGACCATACCTGACCCAGTTAGACAGAGTATAATTTGGACAGGTCCTAGGTCTGTGGACCCGTGAAGACCTCTAAGCCCTAGTATTATACTGGTTTGTACTAATGTCAGACCATTATCTCTTTCTAGTATACCAGTAAAGCTGTTTACTATAGAATTACATCATAGGCTACTTGGCTATTGGCTATATTTGGCTATACTAGGCTATTGTTTGTATTATCAAACAATATGTTGCACTTCTACATGACATATTGATTTTAGGATGAGGACAAACCAATTATTAGTTTGGCTAAGCCATCTCGGATGAACTTCTCCAAACCCAATTCAATATGTAAGTTATCCTCAACTGATTTAGTAGCATCTGGAACCAATGTTACACTGGCTCTCAGGCAGTGGATGTGTCAGCCCTTAACAGACTTTCTAACATAACCCACTAACCAGACAACAAGCCAGACATGCTAGTATCAGCAGCTTACATTAGACCAGAAAAACAAATTTTAATCCATTCTACCTTTTCTCTTGTATTTTTGATCTTGGAAAGGCTATAAAAAAGATGACCCTTCATACTCCTTGTACGCTTCAGCATGAGGAGAAATGTAAAGCTAAACAGGCCTGCTGTGACTTGTTGCTGTTGCTGAGCTATGATTGAACAATCACTGTTTGGGGAACAGGTTTAATAAATGGTCAATTGGTCAGACTCAGCTGCTTACCCATGTGGCAATATGCTTGGTTTATACCCTATTGCATCACAAATGCAGAGAAAACACATTTCTTTGTTAACCCAACACTAACAGTGTTAACAGAATTGTAGAAAATATGCCAGGTCTCACTTGATTGTTTTTTTTCCCATCCTTACCTGCCCAGATCCTCACTGGTCAGTAAATATATTTTCAGAACCAATAAAATCAATCACAAATCAAATAAACTGGTTTTCTCTTTCTGCCAGCGGTGGGTCCAGTTCTGGCCTTGATCTTTGTACCCATGATAGGCTCGGCTAGTGATTCACGCCAAAGCCGTTTTGGTCGACGCCGGCCCTTTATCTGGATCCTGAGCCTGGGCATTTTGCTAGGCCTGCAAGTCATGCCTCAGGCCTGGCGTCTGGCTGTGGTGATGTCCCCACAGCACGCTCGCTGGTTTGAAGCTGTCCTGCAGGCTGCGGCTGTGTGTCTGATGGAGTTCTGTGGACAGGTGAGTTAGGTGCCACAAGTGCACGCTTTTACAACTTCAGTTGTACACAAAGTAAATCAGTCAGTATATTACTGAGTTACTGTTTAGATCAATTGCTTAATTTTCAGTCACAAACCAGGTATGTAATGAATCCTGTACTGTCAAAATTAAATCCATGTCCATGGTGTTGGTGACCCAATTTATACATCAATACAAAAGTATTTAAGAATTTGACTTTCTCTATGAAAATATAATATTTGAGTCTTCAGAGTGAAACACAGGAGTGGTTTCTAGGCAGCATGTAACAAAAACCACATGAATGTGCTAAACTGTGCGCAACAGAGAGAGTACCAAAAGAGAGAAGTACTAAGAAAAACAGGAGATATGTTTTCAGCTCAACTACAGCACCGTCAATAGATTTTGAACAGTTCAAGTTAACCTTTTAAGGCACATTTACTGTGTTGAAACTAGCCTTGTGTTGAACAGTATGATGCAATACACAGTAGTGTTACACTCTTAATACAGGCAGTACATATGCTTCATTAATTTGCTTTTATTATGAAATCTACATCCAGTGGGAATTACTCAGTGTACTCAAAAAGAGGACAAGTAATGCTTTAGAAAATCAGCAGATCAGTGAGGCATAAACCAGTTGAGTAGTCCTTCAAAATCCATTAAGACACATTCACTTCCTGTAAATCAGTGATTTTTTTTAACAGTGACCTTATCATCCAGTGGTAGGGAAGAAAATAAAATCATTCATTTACAGAATCAGTCCTGTTTCAACAGGAACTACAGCACATCATATTTAGTATTAAGGTAGAAGATCTCATTTCATTCTCTCTTTAAAGCTGCCACATGTTGAATCTGAAAAATGTAAACTTAAATGTAAACCCAGTGTGAAAAACAAAACAGACGCTGGAAAACTGACATCTGCTGAAAGCAACCGTTCATCTAATTTCTCTATGTGGCAGTGTGAGGGTTGGGAGAACTATTATAGGAGACCAACCACGCCACCTGGGGAATTGCACCCTGGGAAATATGTACAACGGAGAAATGGGTATTACCAGTTACCAATAACCTTGAGTTCACAATCAGACCAGGCACACAGACTTGTTACTGAGGGGACAGACATGGTTCAAGATAAAGGTATTTTTATCATCAAATAAGGAAACTGGAAAAGGGCTGCTGAAAGACGAAAAGTAATTAGTTAGACAATGTAAAGTTGTAAAAATATTTTATTACAAAACTATTTTAAAATATAATTAAAGTCTTTTACCATTAAGTGTGTTACTAATATTTCCAAGAAAGACAAAAACCTGAGGGGGCTGAGGCTGGTAAATGGGGTGGCAGACTACGCAGAGGTGTGTCTTGGGGTGCTACCTTATACTCACCACATGTGCAGACACAGCAACCTAAACACTCACAGCAATGGGTGAACCACTCATGCATCCCGGTGCCTTTAATCACAGCAGACAGTGAAAGGACCTCACCCAGGGTGACTAGCCTCCCCCAATAGACTGGCCCTCAGCACCACTAAATCAAATAAATAAAAACTTCAAACAAGCTTAAACAATATACCGATACCAGTAGGTTCTATCACACTACAATGTTTAGAATATGACACACAATGGCAACACTAAAGGATGGACAAAACAGCAGGCCTACTTACCACCATGGTATTGAGAGGTCTACAAGCAGGAAGACTGACTGGAGGCACCAGCAAAGACGCTAAAACAATAGTTAAAGTTAGCCATCTATAAACTATTTAGCTTCTTTCTAGCATTCAAATAGCCTACATACCTCTGACCAGGGCACATGGCAGGAGCAAAGCCATCAGGTGTCAGGTTATATAATCTGGCCTTAATCATGACAATATTCACTTGCACTAGGGGAGCATTCCCCACCACATCTACATACAAACACTTGTGCCATCAGAATAATTTGAAAGATGATTGTAATTTACTGGGCCGGCTCTCAATAATCAGTTTAGAGAGATGACCTCACTAACATCGGTCAAAATCTTGTTTAGTTCAGGGCTAATCTGCCTTGACGATAACGCTTCTCTGTGTATGACACAGTGTGTCCTTTGCGCATTAAGCAAGACCCTTTTGATTAGTGCCTGCAATCCCTTTCTTTCCCTGTCATGGTCTGTGTACCACCCATGACAACACCCACACAGTTCTCCCCTTTCAGCCAATGTTCTGTCAGGTAACAGTCAAGAAGCTTAAAGAGATCATCAGCTGTTCCTCTACTTGGGATGTACTTGCAAAACAGCAAATCCTCACACAGCGACTCTGACGCCACAAAGCAAACATAAGCAATAAACAAGCAGTCTTTACTGCTGTCAGTAGCCTCGTCCACTTGTAGGGTGAAACATTTGTCTTTCAGTTTTTCGGTGAGTTGTTCTTCAAGGTCATTTGAAATGTCACATATACATCTGGCAACTGTGTCATTGGACAGAGGGACAACCTTCAATTTTGCGGCACTTGTCTTATTAAGCATAGTTGACACCATATCTAAAGCTGCGGGGAGTATGAGCTCCTCTGCTATTGTGTGTGGTTTCTTGCACTGGGCAATTCTGTATGCGACTTTGTATAATGCCATTAATGCATAGTTGTCCACTGATGCAGTTTTTACAAAGCAATGTTCATGCTGACAGTATTTCACTAAGTTTTCTCTGAAAGAACTCAAGTGGTTTATTGTCACATACTCTCAGCTGCCATAGATTAAATACTCACTGGTCTCTCCACATGTCCTGCCACATTCACTGTGAACCCAAAAGCAAAATAAGCTTTGTCATAGTTTCTTGACTTTTTTTTGTGTTGATTACTGTCACTTGTTTGTTTCAGAAGCATTGCCGATTTTTCTTTTTGTCCCTGTCAAATATCTCTCCGTTATGTAAACCTACAGACTCTCTGTCTGAATGAACACCATTGCCAGCGTGAAAGCACAGTTTGTTTATGTTCCACTGTGAAAAAGACTCCAACGTCAAAATATTAGTTCCGCACTACATGCTACATTAGTTTAAAGCAAGTGTATGTAAACTAATCTGGTGTAACATTAGCACAAGTTGAGTCAGTGATAGGAATATCTAACTAAAGTTTGCTAACATTTGCCATCATAAGCTATGGGTCATACCAGACCAAGTAAAGCTATAGCAACAAAACCCAAGAGTTTTTAATTGCTTATAAATCCAACTTTTTGTTTGTAAGGGGAAGAATTTGTAATTTCTTCTCTGAAAAGTTACAAATTCTCGCTTTAAACCACTCAAAAACTCAGCTAATTTTCTCCATAAGGACTGGGTCAGTATTCGGTCTGGCAACATAGGCAAACTACCCCACAACTTTCATTACATTTTGATTAAAATCCTTGCATGACATCCCCAACTTAGCCTCACTCACTTCATGCCAGTGAAAGCCAAATACACAAATCTCTTGTGAAATAACCCAAACTGTTCTAATTTTGGAAGTTTATTTTGTGTTCATGTAGGACGCCATCGCTTATAGTATGAAGCTGAATGATTAAATATGTTCTCAGGGCCTTTGAGGTAACACAGTAACTGTGATTTGGTGTCTTGTGTTTGGCTAAGCATTGTGTTGGCTCCTCAGGCCTGTCTCACCCTGCTGGTGGCCCTGCTTTCAGACCTGTTCCCCGGGGAGGAGGAGAACCGCAGAGCATTCTCAGTTAATTCTCTGATGACCAGCCTGGGGGGTTGCCTAGGGTAAGGCACATATTAAACTTTTCTCTCCTAACTGGTTCTTTCTTCCACATACATGAACACATACTTATCAGCAGACCTCACCGATTGTCAGGAACCTGTTCTGGCTGAAATGTGAGGCATGCAAACACAACTGTCAGTTATCAGAAATATTATGGAGGAAACAGAGGGATCATGTACAGTATGTATAGACAGAGGGAGACATGAGAAACTAAAACTATGGCTGCAACTAACAATTAGTTTCATTAACAATCTGCAAATTATTTATAAAATATCAGATAATAGTGAAAAATGCCCAACACAGTTTCCCAAAGTGCTTGTTTTGAAAAAACGGAACAAAACACACTTACAATGATTAATTGATCATTAAAGGGAATAGTTGTGTGCACTGCTGTCTGCCAAAGTGTCTTTTTTATACTACCACTGGAGGGTGCCACAGTTAAAAACCTTCAAATTCTACATATAGTGTCTTTAAGAAAAAAAGATTGTGGCTAAAGAATAGCACAGGAACAGTTTCTCAAATTCATCTTTCTTTTTGTTGATGACTTGAACTTCAGAATTTCAATGTTAACATACAACAAACTACTGAACAGTGTCTCTAAGCTATATAAAAGTCTGCTGTAGTGTCTACATGCAAACAAATAAAAAAGGGAAAGAGACTTGGGAATTAATTTAGATAACAAGGACTGATCATTATTCTGTTTGAAAATTCATAAATGCTCTTATAATGTAAGGCATAAACTCAACATAATGCTGTACACAGAGCATATTATACACCAGAGAAGCTACACAGAATGAACTATTGAAGAATAAGTTCACAATTTTTCTTAAAACAACAGTGTCCAGTGAAAGAGGTTTTCCTTGCTGTAATCAGTCCTCCTGTTCCTACTGGCTATTAAAAAATTCCCTTCAAATGTGTTTTCAATGTAAGTGATGGGGACAAAATCCACAGTGTGTCCACACATTTACAGTCTTTTTAGCATCAAATTCCCTCTTTGTGTTTCCTCAGACAGCGTTTCCCTGTTGAGCTGCAGTGGAAGTATAGTAACAAAAAGAGGGACTTTGGCACTAAAAAGACTGTAACGTTGAAAGATATCTACTTGATTTCACTCATTTGGACTTTATCACTCATTTTGGATTTTATCTGAAGCTTCATATTAGCTTCAGATAAAATACATTATTGCACAGAAGGAGGGCTGTGGACTTTGTCCCTGATCACTTACATTGTAAGTGCATTATGAAAGGATTTTCTAATGGTCAGTATGAGGAATTGTTACAGCAAGGAAAATATGTTTCAATGTTCATTTGGGTACATGACTGTAAGACAGACTTGAAAAATTGTGAACCTGTCGTTTAAATCTTGTTTTTGTGTTAGCACTATAAAAAGCAGAAGGGCAACTTCTTTAATATGTTGTGGTCTTGCAGTGTTTTTGGAACTCTGTGATTAGTATTATTTCTTCTTGTCCTCACCTTTTTAATTCCATTATCACCTCACCCGTGTCTACTTGGCACAAGCAAATCAGACTGTTGGGACAAGTCCCAAAAAATATATATCAATCTCACACTTCTAGCTGCAAGGAAGTATATCACAGTTAATTGGAAATCTGAATGTCCACCTACAATACCTCACTGACCAAAAAACATTTGATAATTGATTAATTAAATTTATTTATTATTAAATTTCCTTTCAATATTTTTCAACTGCCAATTGACAAAATTTAGACATAAGACATTACACATGAATAATAAAATAATAACACAAGATATTGGAAAATTTTCTTTGAGCAGAGATGCATGTCACTGTCTTCAACTCTGGTTCCTGGTTCAGGTTCCTGCTCCCTGCAGTGGACTGGAGCCAAGCACCCTTAGCAACATACCTTGGAGGCCAGGAGGCCTTCATCTACACCCTACTCACCGTCCTCTTCCTCAGCTGCCTTCTCACCACTGCCTTCATCCCAGAAGAGAGATCCAGAGGAGGGGAGAGAAAGACTGTCGCCTGTAGGAGTTTGAAAAGCTGGAGGGGTAGATGCTGCCCGCACTTCTTCCTTCCCAGGCCACAGTGTTTCCATGTTGCACTGGGCCACTGTGCATCAGCCTGTATGACAGTGTTACCTCGTATGTATGCAGCATGTGTGCATGTGCCGGCGGTCATATGGAGACTGTTTGTAGCGGAGATGTGCAGCTGGATGGCGCTGACGAGTTTCATGCTCTTCTTTGTTGACTTTATGGGGGAGGGATTGTACCAGGGGGTGCCAAGCGCGGAGCCAGAGACACAGGAAAGGAAACACTATGATGAAGGTAGGGTAAGTGGTTCTTTGACTCTGCACACTCAGGGTTAACTCAGCTGGTGAGATTATTTTACCTCATGCACACCTCATTTCTGCCTCTAGGTGTACGTGTGGCCAGTCTGGGACTCTTCCTGCAGTGTGTGGTGTCGGTGCTGTGCTCACTGCTAATGGACTGCTGGGTTGCTCTGCTGGGAGCCAGAGTGGTGTACATCAGTGGTGCAGCTCTGCTGGTGTTCACCACCATCACCATGAGTATCTCAGATAGTGTGATAACGATCACTGTCATGGCAGCCATGACAGGATACACACTCTGTGTCTTGCACGTCCTACCATACACACTGCTGTGTCTCTATCACTCGGACAGACAGGTTAGTCAGTCTCTTAACCACACACTGTCACAGTCTTTCTTCAGTATTATACACACACACACACACACACACACATATATATAAAGACCACTTAAAGCAGCAAAACCTAACCAAATATGAGAACCCACTTTCAAGTGTTCAACCAGTTCATTTTCCCCTCTGTGAAGTTTATCATTACATTTATGGATGTAGTGACGGAGGATAACCCAACCAATAAACCCATCATTTTTTTATTTTCAGAATTTAAAGGATAAGGCTGGTGATACTCAATATTTTTGTTGTTGTCAACAAATTCCATGAAAAGACCGAAACCAACAATGCATTAGTCCATCTCTCATTACTTTCTGACTTCCCTGCCTGTGGCACTCAGCCCCAAGCTCACTGGTCCCTATTGGAGATGTTAATCTTTATTTAAAATGTGGTCATGGATATATTCATTGAGGGTAGAGAGAGGGGACCCTGGGCAGATTCGCAGCAAGGGCCATGTAGGTACATGGTATGTACCTTAAACATTACAGCTTGCCTACACTGAAAGCATCTTTACATGCCGCGTTTTTCAGTCATCATTCTCATGTGTGTCTGACAGAACAGATACATTTCTATTATAATTAATATTTCTGTTTACATAGGCCTCATGTTAGCTCACATTTCACTTGTGTAACTGTGAACAGAAGCATATTTTTAGGCTTCCTGTCTTATTTTCTTTATTTTTTCTAGCAGCATGCATCATTAGAGGGTGCTAAAGTCAAAATGTCCTAATTGGCTTCAAGGACTACTAAATATACAGTAAATTAGTTTGGATACACTTTCCCATTCATTTAAATGAGAAAGTGTGTCAAAACTTTTGACTGGTACTGTGGATCGAAAAAAGTTTAAAGAAATTTTGGGAAATATGCGTATTCCCTTTCTTTACAAGAGTGAGAGGAGAAGATCAAGAGCACTCTTTGTCTGTGTGTTGAGTACAGAGCTGGAGCTTGGAAGTGGTTATCTTAACTTAGCATAAAGACTAGAAGCAGAGGGAAACAGCTTGCCTGGCTCTGTCCAAAGTTTAAAAAGATGCTACCAAAGCTCAGTAGAAGTGAGGTGGATTTTTGAACTTTGGAGAGAGCCAAGTTAGCTGTTTCCCCCTGTTCCCAGTCTTTATGCTAAGCTAAGCTAATCGCCTCCCAGTTCCAGCTCTGTACTCAACACACAGACATGAGAATGGTAAGGATCCCTTTTATCTCATTCTCCGAAATCAATCTAATTTGATTTCTCAAAATGTTGAACAATTCTTTAAGGGCAGCATATTCTCCACTACATCGTTAAGTATGCATTCTTTATCTGAGAACTAATGACAGTAAATGATCTTCATTTTAGTACTTGTCTCCCAGCTTTCACCCTCTTCTCTTCAAAGGCTTTTTTCACCTCGTCCAAGCCCAGACCCCTTCAGCTCAGTGACAGTGATGACCCACTGCTTGCCAAGTCCCTCCTCTCCTGTGGTCCAGCCACTCCTTATGCTAATCGCACCCCAGGAGGGCTGACTTTACCCAGAGCAGACCCCTCTGTCGGGTCACCCTACGTTCCACTGTTTGCAGGTGGAAGTGACAGAGGTGAAGGAGACTACACACCGGTCTCCCAAAGAGGGTTGTGTTTTGACATGGCAATACTGGACAGTGCTTACTTGCTCTCACAGGTAAGAGTGGGTGATGGGAACATGAATCTGTTGTTCAAATGACTGATTGTTTATTATTTATCAGAACACAGTACAATATGAAATGACACATGGAGCCGATTCTAATATGTAATCAAACCAAATACAGTCCATAAAAATGCATCAGTCAGCTATGGCAAGAACATCAGGCACAAAATCATTAACAAGATACAAATTCTATTGGATTTGCATTTATGGCTTAATTTCCTGTATACAGAACTTACTGACAGTTCAGGAAACATCTTGAAAGACTCCCACAGTCCCTTGGAGCTGTGTCCAAAGTTCCTGAATAACTCAGCAGCTCTTTCAGTGAATTTTTCAAAACTGAACAAATATCTGCAAAAGTTATCTGCTGAAAAACTGAAAAAACATCTTGACTTTTGCATCTTGCAATTCACTGAAGTTACTCTGCTGCCAAGACAGCTTAACCAGCTCTCATTTTGTGAACTTTGCTCTGTAACTGTGTAGCCTTTGCCCACAGCAGACACACAAAAAGATATCTGCTGTATGCCTGAAGATTTATGTTCTGTATATCAGAGAGATCTCTGCCCAAAAGCTCTTCAAAAATCAACAGCATATTGGAGTATCAGCATATCAAGGTTGTGGCAGTACTCAGCTTAGTAGTTTGCATTTGTTCTGTTTCTAAATCTGTTTGGGGATTTGAGGAGAATGAAACCTGCTATGTCTGGGCCATGTTCATGGCTATGACCTATAACTGGCAGCAACATGGAATGCTACTTGTCTAGTCTTGGTCTTCAAACACAAGTACACTGTACATGTTTCAACTTAAGTGAAAAAATTGTGCTTATCCCAATGCTTTAAGAATTTACTTTATTGATATTAAGAAAGAAGAAAACAGTTAAGGGCCTGGAAGGAGGACACACAGGCACTCTCCACACACATGCTTTTGTTTGAGTTGCTAGCTAGCTAATGTGAATTAGCAGCAGTCAAATTCGCACAAATAATGCAGGGCAAAGGTTCACCTTGCATTCTATCTAAATACACCATAAGTAGACTTACGCTCTAGTAACCTCTACAGCAGCTTTTATGTCGACTGAAAATTATATCAAAAAAACCCTTCCAACCAGAAATCGGCTAACATGAATACAACCAGACTAAATTATGAAATGGGATTAAATGGCAATTCAGCCTGATTATCAGGCCAGTAAAAGAAGCCTATATTTTGGTTGTCACTATTACAGAAATTTAAAAAATGCTTATTGTATATCATTAAATGAAACTCTTCAATATTATAAATAAATGAAATTAGAGATTTGGCCTTTAAACACATAGAAATGACCCTGATCACCCATTCAAAGGTGGATTCTCCTAAAAAAGAAAACAATGTAGTCACTTTAGACTCATACAAGATTAATCCCTCTCAATCATCACTTATGACCCACTAGAAGTGTGTGGCAGCGTATGCATCTACAGAGACCCTGCCCTCTGTATTTTCTTATTATTTTGCAGTGGTTGGGACACTTCTGGGCGTCACCCTTTGGGCAGTGGGTGTGTAGCCCCCAGCCAATAACAGCGCGCAGGGTATGAGGTCAGGACTCGTAGCATAGCAAGCAGGTTACATCGCTGTCTCCGTCTCTCTCCTCTGCTCCGCTCTGCTCTCTGTCTCTGTGTCATGGATGTATAAAGAGCTGCAGGTCTGTGTGTCTGCTTGACCGAGGGTGGGGCTGAGCTACACACACGCAGAGCAGAGAGGCCACACCGGACAGGATGAAGCTCTGCATTCACAAAATGCAATGCAGTGCTGCACCTTCCTGCAGGGTTGCGTGGAGGTGTGGGCGTGTTTATTTGTGCTTTAGAGTGTAACTGCTGTGAAACTATCAGAAAATAACATTTTATTCATCTGATTCAAGGCTTTGTTCTCGCCAGGGCCACTCGTTCTCCTCATTCACTCTCTAGCTAGCTCGACCACTGCTGCTCTCTCTCCCTCTCTCTCTCTCACTTGCTCTGGTGTCAAGCTGGGACGGAGGGGCCAACTTTGAATGCTGTGTTTTTACAAACATCAACCAACAAATCCTGCATAGTATACCTTTAAAATGTCATTCTTTATCTCTCTCACTCTGCTTATCTGCAGGTGATGCCGGCAATGTGCCTCGGTACGATAGTGCAGCTGGTGAACAGTGTGAGGGCTTACATGGCTTCCGCCTGCTGCTTCAGCCTACTGGCTTTTCTTTTCTCCACCAGGGTCGTCTACAGCCACGCTGACCTCCAACGATGACCACCTCTCCATTAAAAACATCAGCCGAGGATATGTAGTCACACATAACCTCTGATGCTGAAGTGGTTGCAGTGAAGAAGAACTGCATCTTAAGTGACAGAGTTACTGCCTTCCTTGAGGGTTTAAAGAGGTTCAGGGACCTGTTTGAGCACTGTGATATTTATAAAACAAATCATTTTAAGGATTATTTTGTATTGTTATTGCAGGTTCAGGACACAAGTGTCATATGTAGCATCTGTCTATGACAGTGTGTTCTCATGCCAGCAATGAAATGTGAATGAATGCTGAGATTTAATCAGTCAGTTCAATTTATTTTGGGTGTAAACACAAATCTACGCTCATGTACAGTATAAAACTAGATTTTTTATATTCTTGATCGTGAGTGATAGGGGGTGATATCCTGCTGTGTACTGTTGCTAAGAAACTACACTGGAGTCTTGACACTCCTTGTGTGGTGCATTATGCTGCAGTCTTCTCACCCATATGCTCTGTTTGGCTTCTACAGAGGATCAGTTGCAGCCAGCATGTAATAACTGAATGGAGCTAATTATCAAATAGAAAAAGATCTTTAAAATAAAGCAGCATTTCCAGCTAGGTGCCCCAGTTGTTTGGAGCTATACTGGTTATACTGTTATTTGTGATTTAGGTCAGTGACTAAGATATCATTTTAAAATTATCTCTCCACACCCTGCCCTACTATTGCTCCACCTCTGGCACCAGATACAGTATGTCAATATTGACTTTTACAATGTGTCCGTCAGATTTCCATAGCCCATAGGCACTTACAATAAGACCAAAGACACTCAAATATGGGGCTGGTCTCAGTTTATTGTAAATGTTGCAATAGAAGGATTCTGTGACATTTTATTCATGTCACACATTTTATTCATGTCACACATGTCACACATGAATAAAATGTATGACATGAATAAAACGTATGACATGAATAGGTTTCTTTGGAAATAATTGCTGTTATTAAACTGAGTAAGAACTGTGTTTATGACTATCTCCGACTTAAAAAGAATTTTCAATTTAACGTGGTTATTGTCTTTTTTGCAGATAATTAGGTGAGAAGATTGATATAAATGTCATATCTATGTGTTTAGTATGGAGCTAGAGTCGGGAGGATATTAGCTTGGTTTTTATACTGAAACAGGGAAACAACAAGCCTAGTTCTCGTCGAAATTCAAAAATAAGCCTACCAATACCTTGTTGTTTAATATCTATTGATCTTTTCATCTAACTGTAAGCAAGAAAGAAATACTTCAACATTTGGGAAATATGCTTATATGCTTATATTTCCCAAATGTTAACAAAATTAAGTCTTGTTTATCGCTTGACAAACATATTTTCCATAATTTTCAAACAGTTTAACTGGAGCAACAGCCGTTCAGAACTTTCTCAATCCGTAGGTAATCCAGATAAAACATGCAAGCCTTTTTCAACCCTTTTACATAACATTGGGGTAATATGAACCTGTGTGGCGTCTATCAATTGGTCTATACATCTGGATAATACACTATGGTCAAGATACAAACTCTATTGCGCCAGATTCAGACACAAGCTTGGAGTTCTTTAAGATGAGTTTTCACAAGTAAGTCACCCACATTTTATTACAGGACCTTTAACAAGTTTAAAAGTAATACCAACATAGCTCAAATTATAAAAGCTAATTTGTTTAAGGATTATTGTAACATGTATATAAATGTGTCATTAGTAATCATTTTATTGACTTTCCCATCTCATTATGGATGTAAGATTCATTCTTTGAGTCTGACTTTTTGTGGCCCTACTGAACCACCAGAGGGCCTCTTTGCACAACAGACCAGCAGCACATCAACATCAAGTCAAGGCTGGTGAAGATATTTTATGAAGCACCTTTGTTCATCATAAGACACTTTACAGCAATATCAGCATATTCAGAAGTAAAAACAACAATGAAACTGCAGGGATGATACAGGAAAGTTGGAGTCAAGGCAGTCAGAGATGCTGTGTGGCATTTTAAACAGCAGGTTACCTAAAAGAACAAAGCATGTGAAGATAGTTTGTCTAGGGAAATTACATTTGATTTGTCTTTCAACCTCTAATTTTTGCATAAAGTATTTTACACTGGAAGAGGTCCTGGCTGTTCTTTTAATACATTTTGTTGGGAGCTTTGTAGACCAGTGATGAGTATACAGGAGAACTTCAACTTCACATGAGCATTCTGGTGACTAAATGTTGAAGGTAAAGAGAATAAACGGAATAAAGGGGCCTTCAAGTTGAATTAAAGGGACTTCAATACATCAATAATCAAATAACCTTTAATTAGTGGTTGAAGAGCCTAAGAGGAGTCTTATGCTTAAAAACACAATTTTCACATCTCTCAAACAATAAGAGTTTTAGAAATTTAGAAAAATGTAGTCACGTTTTTCAGACCTTTTGATCATCTTTTATAATTCTCCAAGTGTGACACACAGAGTTTTAATTAATAATTCAAAGGCGCTTACAGTCTCAGCACCTTTTAATTAAAACTGTCAAACTTTCAAACCGTTGAAATTTAACTCTGATGGGGTTTAAGGTACTGTAAACCAGCCATTCTCAAACAGTGGGCCACAGCCCACAGGTGGGCTTCAGGGCACCATCTAGTGGGCTGTGGAGGCAGTGGTACTACCAAATGGTTAAAATTATTTTTTCTGGTAATTTACAAAGTTTACAAAGCTAGTTATTTTTATATCTAAATGTGCTAAAGAATTCACAATAAAAATATCAAATTAAAATACATAATTTCAATGACCAGTTATGTTTTAATATCACCAGGCAAATCACAACACATCATTAGGTAGAGACAAACGTGTTCTACCACTGTTAGCTTCAGAAGACATGGCTCTATCCACTGTTGGAAAATGAACTGATGGAACTATCAGCAGACAGCAGCCTGAAGCTTCAGTTCACACAAGTTTGCTCCAGTCTGGATACTGGCTGCCAGTCAGTATCCCTCTCTGTCAAAACGGGCAATCAAATTTCTGTTGCCTTTCACCACCACCTGTTTATGTGAGTCAGGGTTTTCCATTGTGACTGTCACAAAATCAAAGGTAAGGAACAAACTGAAAGCAAGTTTTAATGCTACTCTGCGTGTCAGCCATCCCGCCACAACTTGATCTCATTATTTCCCAGAAGAAAGCCCAAGTGTCTCACTGAGGGTAGGAAGAATATTTATTCTGGCCATTACAGCTGACATAACCCATATTTACAGCCCAGTCTTTTTGTCATGTTATTTTATTTATTTATTTTTTTTTTCATTTATTTGGGAATGTGGTCCTTGGAAATGTTTTAACAATCAGAAGTGGGCCTTAAGTTACAAAAGGTTGAGAAACCCTGCTGGAGACCTCATGCTCATCTTAAGAAGTGTTTCCTGTACTAGTTCATCTTGCCTATTTCTTACAGCCAACCTATGCTGTTCCAGGAATTTATTTCTCCTGCAGTCATTTTATACACAACGTTACTACTCCACTGGAGTCTGTCTTTAAAGGATATGACTGGTGATTTCCTACGTTTTTCTTGTTTCTTGTCTTCAGTACAAAGTCAGTAAGTTGTGATATGTATAACAAGCTAGCGAAGCTCTGTAAATGGAACTGTGTTCTTGTGTATGTGCAGTGGCATCAGATACTTGTAAGTAAATCAATTAATGGTTGCTTTGGCTCTGCACATGTGATTTGCTGACAATAAGAAAAATACAGAAAATTGCCTTTTCCTTTAATAATAATCCCTATTTCTAGAAAGAAGCCTACTAGAAGCTCAGAGAAGATGATCACACTGGTTGCTGGTGTTCTAGGCCACACAGTTCTTCTACGAGTTTTTACCGTGACATCATTTGTTCCAACATCAGTTATGTCACTGTTTTTCCTATTGTCATTGGCGAGCAGGCCCAAGTCTGCAGTGGCATTACAAGCCTCAGTCTGACACTATTAAAAAAAAGCCAGTAACAGGGGATATTTCTGATGTAAACTGTTCCACTGGGACAAATAATTTCCATGGACCAAAGACTCAGGATTGAGCAGCAACCTTGTGTGGTGAATTTCCTCCCATAATGTAAAAAGATGTTTCCACTTTTACACAAAATGAAACATAAAAATTCTTAATACTATATTCCATCTAATAAAACAACACAGACAAACTGTACAACTGTTATACAGCTGATTTACTAATCTCATTGATTTGCACTTATCTTGCAGGGCTTCCTGTTTCTAATCCATAAACTGATCTTCTTTTCTGTAAATGAAACAGTAGAAAGTGGTTTGTTGTAGATATTGTAGAAGCTTTTGGGAGATCCAGTGTTGTTAGTCAAAATGATGACGAACCAAACAGCTGCAGCTGTTACTGGACTAAATTTTAAGACTTAAAGACTCAAGAATCATAGCTTAGCTTCATAAAATAGGTCAATTGTTTACACTGCATTGTGTGGCACATGAGCTGGGCCAACACTGTTAATTTTTGGCTCTCAGATTTGTGTGCTACTGTATACTCGACTGACACAGCCTATGTAAAACTGATTATGCAGAATGTTTGGTTTGTTTACATGATGAATATTGAAAATGAAAAAATAAAGATGAAAAACAAATTATAGATTATTGGTGGGTGGTGTACAACCTGCCATACACCACCCATACTTTTCTCTTATATATGTGAACTTGAGTTTTGCAATTCGGAGTTTTCCCCGCTGATATTGAACATCGCTGACTACATCCTTGGGACACGTCTTGAATGAGTCGAAGTAAACAGCATGTCCTTGAGGTCTTTCCTTTCAGTCAAAAGTATCTTCAAGGCCAGCATACAAAGAAACATCACTTGGTGTGAACTGAACAAACCTGGGCACTCAGGCAAATACAAAAACATGAGGTCCCTGGGTTCGAATACTACAATCCAAGTTTGAAAATCCCTCCACAGACTACCTCACAAATTCAGCAGCAGGATGTTGTAAGAAATCTTCGGAATATTGGACACATTTTTTTGTTTGTTTGTTTGTTTCTGTTTTTTTTCTTTTCTTTTTCTCTTTGCAGCCGAGGGGGGTAGGGTATAGGGAATGGGAGGGTACAGGCTACTTTTTTTTTGTGGAGTTGTTTTGGTAATGAAAAGAACCTGGACAGAGATATTGATACAGCTTGACTGAGTTTTTGATTCAAATGGAGTGTATATTCTTTGCATGACAATTCCTTTGTGTTGTTTGCCCTGTACGCTTACTCAACTACATAGGGGGAAAAGCAATATAAAAAGTTGGCCACAAAAGAAAAGAATAGTGGACACATCCTCTGCTGAAGCTATAGACTTCCTCTCCATTCTCTTCAGACTAATGCAGGCTGTCAAGGAGCAGCAACAACAGGATGAGGAGCAGACGGAAAAGGTCGATCCTTCTCGTTATCAGCTAACTGTTATATTGGTAGGTGTTTACATTATTTTGTCCACCGTCAATAGGCCACATTGTATGTATGCTGTGTAGAGGTGGTAGGGATCCCTCCATCAACACATGGCAGTCAGAATTTATCGAGCGGCAGCCAATCAGAGCGCTCCTCTTAGGGCGAGCCTCCGCGGCGCTCGGCCAATCAGGGGCGCGGAATAGGACCCGTGCCTCCGAGTTGTGCAGCGATGTGGTCACGTGACGCTGGGAAAAGGAATGCCAACATGGACCCGTGGCAAGGACGGGATGTGAGCGTGCGACGACAATAACACGACGGAGGAAGAAGGAAAAACACGAAATTTATTAAACCCATCGACGGCGCTGCTCCTCTGCACCGAACCTCCTCCGAACAACTCGCGGTAGGTCGAGTCGATAAGTCCGGGATTCTCCTGCTCGCTTCATCCGGAGTGAAGGAGCAGTACAGAACATTTTTTTTGACCCAGCCGAACTTGAGACTCGTGGATTCCTATACAGTCACAGTTGTATTCAGGCGGATTGCCATGTCGTCGACCGCTCCTCCGTTATAAACACTTGTATTTGTAATATTTTCCGCTCTATGGAGCGATGTTTGTTCGGGGTGAGTCTTCCTCGCTGGATGGTTATGGGCGCGTCAGTGCGGGCCGTGTTTACCAGCGCGCTGTTTCAAGTATGAGGCCCTGCTGCAACATGTGCCTGACGCTCTGACAGCAGCAACAAACATCCTTTACATAAGCAACTGAGGATTGTTTTACCAGAGGTATCTTTGTGGACTCTGGTTACAAATTTGGGGTCTGCGAACCTGATAGGGGTCCTAGATAGACTCCCGGGGTCCCCCCCAGCTAATTGAAGTTGACCTTTTCGCGTATTAGAAATTTGCATATCCAAATAATTCTTCGTTATGGATTTTTATAGCTTTTGCTGCTGCTCCGGTTTATATACAAATTTGTACAATTAAATAATAACTGTGCTAGATGATTTTGATGATTATTGGGGTGAAGATGGCTTTTGTAAACATGTGCATTTGTTTTATTATTTAAAATAAGTTCAGGGTAGGGCTAGGATTATTTTTGTTATTGATTAATCTGCTGATTATTTTCTTGATGAACTGATTTGGCTAATAAAAAATCAGAAAACAGTGAAAAACAACACATTTTCCTTGATTCCAAAGTGTCTTCAGATGTCTTAATTTGTCTTACCAACAGTCTAAAACTCAAAGATATTCAGTTTACTATCATTTAAAACACGAAAAGCGGCAAATTTGAGAAGCTGGACCCTCAAATGTTTGAAATAATAATTGCAGATGATTTTTTTTTTGTGGATTGATTAATTGATTCATGAACTAATTGTTGCAGCTCTACTCCAGGGGGATATTCTTTGAAGGAGGCCCTATATGTAACAACATGCTCATCATTTGATTACCACCAGAGCAAAATGGGCAACTGCTCTGGGGCCTCCGCATCTAGGGGCCCCAAAATCTCCCAGGTTCACCGTGTGTTAATTGGTTTTGGTAATATGATTAATTGCAAAACTAAGGCAGGTATTACATTATTACCTCATGTTCAGCACTGTCTTGTAGAGGGGCCCTGTGTCAAAAAATAACACATATTACACATATTTGATCAAACTATCACAAATTATCTCAAATGATTATTTCAACATAAGAGTATTTGTTGCAGTGGATAAAATGTGAACTCAGGGTTGACGGGGTCCCTGAACACAGGGTGGGACTTTTTAGGTTCTTGTTTTACATGTGTGAAGAGTTTGTTTTGCATAACATGACAGCAGAACACAGTTCACTGCTTTGAGCATCAACCTGATTTTGTACAAGATTTTCCCCACATTTGGTATATCATAATAAATATACTGTATGTTGATAATGACATTGAAATTGTGATTAGTTTGAGTCAATTTAGCATTTATAAGCAGCATAGAAAGTTAATAAATGTTTATAACACTATAATATAGTAGTAAGCAGATATAATGAAGTTTATTTATGTACATTATTTGCCAGTAATTATAACTTCTCATGTGAGGCATATTTTATATCTTTACAGTCGTGTTTTACTATATTTATGTTCATTATTTGTTTATATACCAGCATCCAGTTATGTTTCCCACAGGAGGAGTTATAGTTATTGACATATACATTAAAACACTTGTATCTGCTTATCACTACAGTATGGTATGTAATAAACTGTTTATGTACTTAAAGTAAAGTTATACCAATTTTGTTACCCACCAAAATTGCCTTTGGCTCATCTGGCAGTTGATTAAAGCATAGACACACAGCACATAATAACACTGAGAGTGTGAATACTAAGTGATAAAATAAAAACATATTGAAATTGAGTCTCTAAGAAGGCTGTTGCCTGTGAGATGAGATAAATTACCTCTAATGTTCTTTATGGCCAAAGTTTTCAATCCGGAAATAAAGGGAAATAGCTT
Organism: Thunnus thynnus; assembly: GCF_963924715.1. Classification (NCBI taxonomy): domain Eukaryota; kingdom Metazoa; phylum Chordata; class Actinopteri; order Scombriformes; family Scombridae; genus Thunnus; species Thunnus thynnus. The sequence continues at coordinate 32,577,949 of NC_089520.1, read as the reverse complement.
TACATGCACTTTTACTTTCTGCTACTTTCTAATAAAAGCCAATGTCAATGCTGCCATTGCAGGTTTTTGTGATTCGTCTTCTGGATAGAGTTTCTCCAACATCCTCTCTACTGGTTTGGCCTGGATCAATGGTGTCTCTCAGCAGCAGAACGCTGAGTTTGGAGAATGACCTGTTCAGGGACAGCAGCAGCAGCAGCAGCAGCAGCAGCATCCTGTTCTCCCTCGGCCTGGGAGATGGAGCCTGCAGCGAGGGGGGCAGTTCAGCCTCCTGTGACAGCCCCGAGGCTGGGGAGTTGGGGGCTATGCACAGCTCCAGCCCTGGAGAGGAGGAGGACGAGGAGGAGGAAGAAGACGAAGACGAAGGGGTACCTCTGCATATTTTTCTAGGAGCAGCAGAGGAGGAGGAACCTGCAAGTCAGGAAACCCAGCTGCCAGAATTCTCCTTCAATCCGTCTTCCCCATTCTCCCCAACCCTGGAGGACATAGAGGAGTTCTTGAGGGAAAAGATGGAACCGGTCAAAGAGGGGCTGCTGGCCCCTAAAGAGGAGGTCTCCCCTCTACCATGTAGCACCAATGACTCTTCATCCTCTGCTGCGCCCCCAGCCCCTTCCTCAGAGTCTTGCAGTGACTCAGGGACTAGTGCCTCCCATTGCACTTCAAACCCAAACACCCTCCAGAATGAGCAAAAGAGTCCCAGCCCAGCTGACGCTTCCCCTTCTGCCCAAATAAACCCCTCACCATCCACCTTAACCCCGCCGATGCTCCTTGGTGCTCCGCTGGTCCTCCAGCTCCAGCCCCTACCTCTGGCCCAGCCTCAGACCCCAGTGGGGTCTCCTCCTGGGGCCCCAGGTGGCATTTGGCTCACTCATCTGGTCATGGGGCTCCAGGGTGCAACAGGACAAAATCTCACCCTGCTGGCCCCCCAGGTGCCCTCCACCTCCACCACCTTGGTGTCTCTGAACAGTGGGGATAAGTCAGCTGACCAGAAGTACGTGAAGATCGCCCCTCTGCCCATCACAATGAGGACTCTAGAGATTACGGGCGTGACTGGGGTTGGGGGCCAGGGCATCGGTCTGTTGAAGGCCGTGGCCCCCAGGGTGACCAGAGTGCCACCCACAGAGAGGGTCCATAAGTGCTCCCACCCAGGCTGTGGGAAAATGTACACCAAAAGCAGCCACCTGAAAGCTCACTTCCGCCGGCATACGGGAGAGAAACCCTACACTTGTAGCTGGCCTGAATGCGGCTGGAGGTACGTGATGTGATAAACTACTGTGTCTTATCAGTAAAAACCAAATTAGTGTAGGGATGAAAAACAACGGTTATCTTTATTACACATTAATCTGTTTTTCAAGGCATGTGCTATTGCCTCACCTATAACAGTTGGGGATGGACTAAATATTATCTAACTAATATTAATGTATTGTGTTACTAGAAACATAAATGCACTTATTCAATGAAAATAAACAATGTTATTTTAAGGGGGAACATGTGTTTAATCCCATGTCTTATCTAGTCTATGTATTGGTTTTAAATGAAATCATTTTTAAGGTAAAACCTACACCAGAAATAACTAATCATAACTAACTAATAATAATGTATTTCAAACATGTAACTATTAGATGTCGTGACAGACAGAATAATGTCACTCTGGCTGTTTCTTTACACCTTTACACAACATTTCTGTCTTTACAGTTTAACCTGAAACAGGCTAGAGGACATACTAGCAGCAGACTTACAGCTCCAGCCCATAAAACAAACAGTAAAATGTGTGTTTATGTAACGAGCAGAAGCCACCGGCAGCTGCTCCGTTAATTCAGTCGTGAAGTCACTTTCCTCTTCGTTCTTCTTTCTGTTACACTCAACTCTGATGTGGTTTGTTCAAGTGGTGTTGCTGTACATAGCTGTCCAAGATGGCGAACCCGCTCATGTGTGCGCGATGCAGATCGGGCAGCGACAGGCTCTTGTAACATTTCTGGGAAAATGCTGGTACGGCTGCAGTGTGAATGAAAGCAGTAACATTGCAGGGACAAACACGTAAAGGGTACATCTGACGAGAAACGCTTTCAAATGGAGCAAGTGAACCAATCACAAGACTCCACTGATGACGTATTTGAATCTGTGACTTGTTTATGGTTGCCTTGCCAATGCTTTTGAGGATGATTTGTCTTGTGAAGTTGTTGAATATTAAATATATAACAAGAACATCGGCACCAGACAAAAACAGCTACATACACGTACATCTGGCCTTCATATTCATATAGTCATATGTGAAAACGGCTTAGTCAGCCAAATTCTGGACAATGTCCAGAGAATCAGGTCCAACCATTGTCTGGAGTTTCCCTTTCACACATGTAGCACACAGCAGGATATTGTCCATGTCAGACACATTCTCACCCACTGCAAATACTCTGTTTGGTTTAGGTGAGGGGTGCAGAAGGCAGGATGACGCTACGTACATATGTATGTACGTCACAGTTGTAATACAGAAGTTTTAAGCTTTTCATCAGAAACAGAATAGCTTTTATTTCACTAGAAATCACAGGAAGTCCTCTCTCCCATTAGCACTACTTTCACAGCGGAGCGTTCAGGCCCAGTCAAGACAATGCAGCTTAGCTGGCCTGCTGCGTTTATCCAGCACCAGCCACATGTGTAAAATAGAGGCTGTGGATGAGAGGGGAGTTGACTGCTGGAAGTCAAAGACATCGTATTTAAGTTTATGTTCTGCTTGTTCAACAGTTGATGGATAAATTACTTGTACCGTCTCCCTTACTGCCAGATTTTGTTGCAGCGAGCAGTTGTAGCTTCTACAGAGAATGACCTGCTATATTCACACATGGGCTCGATCAGACATTACACAGACTTTGTACAAGGGAGCTGCCGGGGTAAAGTCCATTTAATGTCCGGTCCGACTGATTAGGACATTTGCGTTCATACATAAAGCTCCTCTGGGTCATGTCTGGATAATTTCAGGGATACACTGCATGTGTGAAAGGGGTTTAACAGTAACCATGAGCTGTATTCTCTCCTGGCTGCGCTCTTGAACACCAGACTTAGAGACATGGATGATTCTGGTTTCTATATATTGATTATTTAGTGGGTTAATTAGGAAGTAGGTTAATCTGAAACACTTGATGTATCTCTTTGTATCCTGTGTTCCTAACCCCGAACTTCTGCACCCGTGTCCCCAGGTTCTCCCGATCTGACGAACTGTCCCGTCACCGACGCTCCCACTCCGGCATCAAGCCGTACGAGTGCTCACTGTGCGAGAAGAAATTTGCCCGCAGCGACCACTTATCCAAACACACAAAGGTTCACCGCAGCTCCAGGCCAAGCAGGATTATCAGATCCACCGTGTGACACCTTCACCTGGCCTAGATCCCGGTGTCCCTCAGGACTTTTGGTGCTTCACGAGCAGAACTTTTCAGAAGAATCTTGAGAGCTGGCTATTGTTTCTCTCCCTCGTAATATCCTCTCCTTTCTCTCTTCCCCGCTGTTTACCTTTCACCGTTCCCCTCTGAGCAGCTCGTCTTAGTGCTACACTGAGCTAACAGCCACCTCAGGAAAAACTCAGCTGAAAGTGGATTTCCTGGCCTTCACACACACACACACACACACACACATGTCAAATCACATAAGAGGAGACAGTCTTACAGAGGCCCCTCTACCAGGTACTGTTGGAAGTAGGGTGGTAACCGGTAACGGGAGCTTCTGTAATTATAATCTCCCCTCTTCCTCAAAGCCAAACATCAGGGTCCACATGCATAAAGCTTCCCAATGTTTTTGTATGTCGTCTGAGTATGAATTTACTGTGTTTGTTTAGCATACATTTGGGTCACATTTATGCCATGTGTTCTAATCATAAGGCTCGCGATGGACATGTTCACGTGGCAGAGCATGACAGCCGTGTCTGTAGGATGAAATTCTGATTAAAGCAGCAGAAGTCTACTCTAAATACTTTTTAGAGCCCTATATGAATGAGTGGTATGACAGGAAAAAAAAAAACAAACTTGTGGCTTTGCTTACAATTTGTCCAAACTGCGAAAAACTTTAAAAACTTCCAATGTTTTATGCATCCAACCCTGGCCTTTATTGCATTCGTCCAATCATAATCCACCATCTTGACCTGTTTGCCTTTTTCTCTGTCCCAGTATGCCGTAATCTGGATCGATGCCTTTGATCATGTCACAAAACTTCACTTGATCCTACTGTTGTACTGTTATCATATGACTGCTCTTATTTAACTGTGATTCTGTGAACCGGGGGTTGCCAAACCAGAAATCCCTGTTGTAGCCCTGTGAGAGCATGAAAACGACACCCTCAGTGCGTGACAGTTTATAAGCTCTTTGTTCTCTGAAAGTCTCTTGAAATCATTGTGCAGCCGACTTACGTGGTCTAGAAACTTTCTCGGCCTATATGCTATACTTTGGCTCAGTGGTGCGAAAGTGGAAAAAAAAAAAAAAAAGCTCTTTCTTATTTACAGTAGCAGTTACCTTTCTCTGTTGGTTGTAGCAGCAAGAAAAGCTAATAGTTTAAACAGCTGGAAAGGCAGCTAACATCTATTCAATCATCTGTATAAGCATACTCAATATAATGTGTACTGAACATAAAGGACAAAGATAACATGTGTACAGCCTGTAGCCTTTATATAGATGTGTTTTTTTTATCAAAGAGGATTTTCAATCAGTGCATTAAGCTATTCAGTCGTGTTTCTGGAGAGGTTTTTCAGTCCGATGTGTGTTTGATTGTAGCGTGATCAATCTGTGGAATGTCAGGCTGATTATGGTCTGGGATTTGGAGTCCCATTCTGCCCATTCACAAACCATTAAACCGAGTCTGCTGGTCTCAAGTGCACTTGTGTTAGCAGAAAGCGGAAACAGTCGTTGTGCTCTTATGGCAGTTCCATAAAAATGTATCGGAACCATAAAATGCCAAAAAAAAAAAAGAAAAAAAAAAGAGATGATATTTTGTAAGGAGGGCTAAACTGCATTGCGCAGTTCAGTCACTGTTGTCATGTGTTCTTTGATCTGAACCTTTTGGTGCTTGTTAACCTTCCAGTGCTCCACACGAAGAGACTGTATAACTGAAAGCATAACGCTTCATATAACTGGATTGTCTTTGTTGTCCTGCAGATGCTCACTACTACGAACCGTAGGCTACTGGCAATCTAAGCTCGAGCAACATTGGTGCTATTGGATAAACTGAAAACTAGAGCACTTCAGCATGTAGCAGTGCACATTTTTGTCATTTTACACAGCAATCATCCTCATATCTTTGTTACCTTATGGATACGATAGGTTTCATTTTTTTTTAAAAAACAATCACGCTTAGTAATATGGAAACCCGTTTAAAGCAGACAGACGGGCAGACGTGTTTATCTGTCTGAACCGGTGCTGTCTTTGTGTCTGAGCCTCCCCAGGCTGCTTCTACTGACCTACATCCAGATCTGTATTCCCTAATCATCATCCAGTTCTCTCTCTGTCTCTGTTTCTCTCTGAGTCCTGCTTGTGTATCTGTTTGAACACAGGCTGTATTTTTTTTGAATACCAGAAATGCTATTTTCCTATTTGCAAAAATAAAAAGCAAAAACTTGACAATGCTGAATCTTTTGCTGTGTTGTTATGTGCTTTCTGAAAAGAGCTGCTACTGCATTCATGAGGACAGAATGAGAGTTGGGTTCTTACAAGTGTTTCATTTCTCATGATATAATGAGATATCTTTTCAGATCTTGACAAATTTTGCAATTACTGGTCAAAAAAAGAGGATTTTTTTTTAACATCCACCGCCATTTTAGCTGCCTGTTGCCTGTTTACACATCCAGCAGACATGGAGCAACATTAGTATTCATTGGGAGTCATGTTTCTAGTGACCCACTGGATGCAAGTCTACAGAGCTCCCCTGGGGTCAACTGAAAAAAAAAAAAAAGATCCATGTGTTAACCGTGGTGAAGTTAGTTTAAGTTAGATATTCAACAGACATTCACTCCGGATCCAGCTGCTTCTTCTTATTCAGTTCCACCCAGTGTTGGCAGGCAGAGGACGGTTAGCTCACCTCCGAGCACTTGGGGTTTCACTTAGGGACCATCGATAAATTACTGTTTGTATGACACAAAACCTTTGTGCTGACTTGCCCACATTAGTGAAAATTATGATTAAAAAATGTACTACATTGGTCTCATGTAGCACACTTGTTTTAATTGCTAATGTATAATTGATTTATTTCACATATAAATATTTGAATAGAAAATAATTGCAGTTTTTTTCAATAGCTTCCATGTCATGTGACCCGGTGACCAAATTTTATTACTACACTGTATAAACAAGACACACCTGTTTTTATTGGATTTTAGTTCTTCTATTATTTATTAATATTTTCATAGAGAATTCAAAAAATACTTTCTACCTCCCTCTTCTTTGTAAATTCTGTTATTGTCATTCAGGTTCAGGTGCATTACTGCCACCTACTGCTCCTCAGGATTTCAGTCAACCTGAATGATTGTACAGTCATGCCTCACATTGTTGAAATTTCATTCGTTTCTTCCTCATAATTCTCCTGAAAATAAACAAACATACCTGTATTGTGCTTCTCGAAAATGTAAAAACATGTTGTTCAGTTTGATACAGACACTTTACTATGTTGGCTTCTTCTCATCTGTTCCTTGCTAGAAGCACTAAAATGGTATTGATTTGGAGTCACTTGGTCACATGACATGGAAGCTATTGAAAACAATTGCAATTATTCTCTATTCAAATATTTATGTAAAATAAATTAATTACACATTGACAATCAAAATAGTAAATAAAGAAATAAATCAACAACATTCACTATTTCATCTGCCAACCTGCTTTTATAAAGTAAAGGTGAACCTTCAAATAGTGGTTTGCTTTGCTGTCATGGTAGACAAAGTTAGCATTCTGCTCTCCTGTCATTGTTTCTCTAGTCACGGCCTCTCCTCTATTGTACCCAGCAAGCGTCTCATTGAAATGACACCAATCTGAATTTCCTGCAGCACTGAGCGACAGCAGGATTACAGCACAGAGTGGGTGGCAGGATAACCACATCAAGGCCACTCCTGCATGTCTCTGTATGAAAAAAATGCCGCAGGCAGGTTTCAATTCTGTAATCACTTTCCAATACTGATCTGACTGCTGCAGTGTGGTGCAGAGTCTCAGTGTTCAGTACTCTTAAGAAAGCACAGAGGAGGCTGCAGCTTTGTATCTCTAACCTTATCTATTTGGAATTTTTGGTTGTTGGTGCTTTCCAGTTGTGTTTGTCTGGGAGGGAGCACCCAGAGGAAACTGGGACAGGCTTCAAAGCAAATATCTGCATCGCCTCTTTTCCTGCTCTGCTCTTTTGCACTGTCGCTAATCTGGGAAGATACGGTCAGAAAGAGCTGCTCATCAGATTCATGTCAAGTTGTGCTGTTTTGTTTCACAAAGCTGAGGCAGATGTCTGAGAAGACAGTGGGCCAGAACAGGAGGACAGAGGGAGGAAGGGGGTTTCCATTTAGAAATGAAATGTGGCCACAGGCTATAATGTAATAAGAGTGGCTGACAACAGTTGTGACCAGAGGTTATAGGACAGAGCACTACTGTCTTTAAAGCAGAACAGTACTATCCTTAAAAAGTTGTAGATTTACTCTAATCAGTAAGTGTGTCAAGAACATTTGCCTCCTGAAGCTGAAGACCACAAAGGAATGTATTATTCCAGTTGAAGAGATAGTTTTAAGCTATTCCTTTGACCATGAATAAGAAACTTATTTAGAAGATTCATGAAATGTTTTCTCCCTTCATGCTTTATTCCATCTTCCTCTCTTTTGTACCTCTCTGTGGCCTTGTAGGACACTTAACTGAATTCACAGAGGAATCACAAAAGCAGAATTAGAAAAGCTTAAAGCTGCACTTATCAAATTTTTATATTAATAATATGTCATATGACTACATGTGAAAAGGGGTACTCATAGTGATGATCCTCCAGAACTAATTCTGACATTCCCCTCAGCTCTATAGTACATTTTAGTGTCTTTCAGCTCATTGTTTTGGTGTTGCGGCCCACAACTTTAAAGTTTTGGTTCAGTCTAACTGTTCTCATCAATATTGTTCAGCTTTTTTGTTGAAAGTCACCAAAAATACACTGACGGTACACTACATGTCCGACACCAAACATCAGACAGACAAGAAGAAGTTAGCGACTAGCTGAACATACTGGAGCATTTAGCAGCTAAACAGGCAGATATTTTTCTCAGGAGTTGGTGGAGACCAAAACAGTGCTAAAATAAGAGTGAATATTGAATTTATACTCTTACATTCAGAAACATTTATCCAAATATATGCTAATGTTGCTCCATGTCTGCTGGATGTGTATATCAGCAACTGTTAGCTAAAAGGTTTGTCAACTTCATGATTTCACCCTTGTGTTTACAGCTTGTTCCAAACAGTTTGCGAAGGATTAAGTCCATTTTTATTTGTATAGCCCAATATCACAAATCACAAATTTGCCAGAGGGGGCTTTACAATCAACAACATCCTCTGTCCTTAGACCCTTGATTCAAATAGGGAAAAACTCCCTAAAAAACCCTTTAACTGAGAGAAAATGGAAGAAACTTCAGGAAGAGCAGCAGAGGAGGGATCCCTCTCATCGGACAAATTAATATGCAATAGATGTTGTGTGTACAGAATAGACGAAGAAAGACATATTACAGAACAGTCATTACAACAGTAGAACAGCCAAGAAAACAGAATAACAAAATTATGCTGAATTATGATTAAGATGGACACAACAACTTAAACCTAGAGATACACACCACTGGGTTATAATTAATTTGTGACCTTTCTACACAAACATTAAATTTCCATTGAGAACATACTATTGATTCTCAGGTCAGCTGCAAGTTAAACACTGTTTTAAAACAAATGTGCAGGATATCTATATGAAATATAGACACATTATTAATCTGTAGATGTTAATAGGGGACATCCATAGATTTCACCCTCGGCTGTGATGACTCACTCAACCAACAAGTGAATCCAGCACCACTACTCTATACATAATCACCCTCACTGACTGCACTAAGAGCTGAATAGTCTCAATGTTTATTGGCTGAATTTCAGAATCCTATTTAGACTAATAGTGAGCTCTGATTGGCTGACATAAAGTGTTTACAGCTACTCAGTTTTACTTTGGTTTATACTGAGGTTATAGTGTTTCTTTATTCTGTGATAATGTGGGTTTATTTGGCAATATTTCTGGCTGTTGCAGAAGCTATGTTTCCCTTCAACAGTTCTCAGTCAAAGCTGTGCTCATCACATCACAAATATACATAATAAACATCTGAATGGCATAGATTCAGTATATGTTCTTATATCACACAAACTGGTAAATTGTTACTTGTTACTTATTACATGTGGTAATACTGAGTGTAGCTAAAGGTTCACTCAGTGTCCTTGTCAGATAACAAAATGAATGAGTACACTTACCTTGCTGAGAGCTGGTTGATGGTTATGTGTCACTCCTGTAATATGCTGCCACTTGGTGGTTAATCTGAAAACATGCAGTCATTTCTACATAGTGTGGGTTTGTGTAGAGAGGGAATTACTGTATATATCAGTCTTCTAGTTTATTATGCTAATTCACAGTCTACGTCCATGACTTGTGTCTTGTATGTGTGCTATAATTCCACAATGGACAAGGACTGCTTTTCCACACAAAAAGAGAATTGGTCTGAACCATCTTTTGTTTTTGGCAATGCAATTATGAAGCACATTTCATTACATTTGAAATCACTATGCTTTACATTAAAATGACCGTGTAAACACTGTCACCTAAAGACAGTATGGACCCCACATCCATCCCACAGACATAAACCATACACATACATACATTAAGTAATCATAAGCCTGAGAAAACAGAAAAGTTTTTAATTTGTGTTTGATCATGAACACAGTTGTGACTGTGATAGATCAGTTTGTTCCAGACAACAGGACCAAAGCACCTCCAGATCTGGATCTTATAGGTGCAAACCCACCACCTGATAACCTGAGATGACTGACTGGATTGTAATCAGTGAGCAGGTCAGAAATGATGCACAAAGCCCCTAAAAACTTGGTTTCAGAGGTATGTGACATCACCTTTTTCCATCTGAGTCCTGCCCACATCAAAGCAGTGAGAGACACACAGACAAAAACACAAATACAAATTGCTCAGGGGAAATTTTAAATAAAAAGGGTTCTAACTTTGCCAGAAAAATATTGGGTTCATGTCAGACCCCATTGCCCATAGTAAGAAGCTGACTGAACAACTTGATTGCTTTAAAGACTATAAGCAGAATACTATTGCTATATTGCACTGGGAACCAATCAAGTGATTTAAGCACAGGGGTAATATATTTGGCATTGGGTGTACGTGTGAGGACTCTGTGTTCTGAATGAGCTGGAGTCTTCCTATTGATTGTTTACCTGCAAAGAGAGCATTACTGCAGTCTAACTTGGTTGACATGAATGCATGTACCAGTTTCACAGAATCAGCTTGTAGTACATTAACTCTAACTTTTCATATATTTTTCAAATGAAAAAACAAAAACAGCTCCGGTTACATTACTGACGAGACATACTTTCGAAGTTAAGATCAATCCAAAATATTTTAGGTTATTATATTTTATCATAGTTTTTATGATTACAACTCAGATGCCTGACAATCTACTCTAACTCTTCTATTGTAGCCTGCAGGTTGCACATGTTTTGAATGCAATACAAACAAAGCAGCACGTGCAATATAAGAAGGAAAAAAGAGCTGCATTCGTAACACTTACTGTCTGCACATGGCTCAAGTGTTAAAAGTACAGCAAATATTATTTAATTTGCATGTGAGAGGTGACATCAACATGTTTAAAAACTGCAGGTCTAATTTTTCTTCCAGGTGGTGCAGGGTGGTCTGACAACGACAGGACCGCTCTCTCATGTGGACCATCCTCAGCCTGCAAAATGTGAATAGTTTGCGGGTTATTGAATTACAACCCAATTCCACGAAATGCTTCACGTCATATGAAAAAAGATGTACCTTATGTGTCTGATAGCTCTGTAATAGACTTGTTCAGTGAATGCAAGGATATACTGAAAATCATAATCATAATCATGATTTATTTATCAACAACAGCCAACAATATTCTCCTACAATGACTCTGCTTCTAAAGCACAAAATGGACTGAGATGCTCTCTCCTTTAGTGGCATAAAATCTAATTATTTGACAGTGGACCCATTCATCTTTATCACCTGAAATAACTGCAATATGACATAGCAATATTTATGAATTCATCTCCAATAAATTGTACAAATAGTACAATAGTACATCAGTAACGCGTTGTAAACCACAAGCATACATAAGATAAATGAACAGTGAACTGTGTGAATTAGAAACTTCGCACACTGATATTTTTATGGAGGGAATTTGCAACTGTAATGTCAACAAAATGATAAACATAACAACCAGAGAAACCAGAGAGGAAGTGATCTCAGCGTGAGTTTAATGACACATTCTGGACCTTTCGGAAGCATCGGAATTTTGACCGTCACATAGAAACATAACGACCAAACAGGTGGGAAATTTCTCTACAGGTGTTTCTGTGGTGAAACGCGCCAGCCGCCGATGAAACGGTGATGGTCACGTATATAACATAACCTTTGATATTCCCTGATAATCTTGGTTTATATGCTATAGTCTTTCTGAGATGTCAATGTTTTCAGACACTGCAGTAATAATCGTACTAATAATATTAAAATGCACAAGTAAAGCGCATTTTTCACCTTCGGATCGCAACACGAAAAAGCCGCTTTTTTGCTGCATACGTTCTACAACAAAAACCAACGGCTACCAACATACAAGGCTTTATTCGTCTACGCGGAAAAGCATTTGGAGGGGCAATAGTTCGCGACATTGAGGTGTACGAGGAACCGTGAAAGCAGCATTATTTCCTGTTCAAAGGATATATCGTCAGTACTAGTCAGAGGCAGTTTAATGTATTTTCTGCTCAGGTATTTGCTTGACACACTGTTTGAAACTTGTTTCCTGAGCTATGACACACTAGAAGGCGTTACAGCAATGTTTTGGGAATATTTCGACACGGCTGGACGACTCGGAAATTTAGCGGGCTCTACGAGCGAGGTAATGTTAGCAGACAAGCTAACGCAAAGCTAGCTCGCAGCTAACTTACAGTTAGCGAAGTAACGTTAATGCTTTCATTTGTTGTTCTCTCTGGCTGCTTACACACACACGACAAACACGACAGTAATGTTTGAGCTCCACCCTGTGACTTTGCACCGTTGGTAAATAACTGTTAGTCAGTGTTTATGGTAACGAAACTAACGTTATTCATCAACAAGTGGTCTTTTATGTTGCACAGTGTGGGTGCCTGGCTGTCTGACAGTAGAAACCAGTCTCTCCAGTCCGAGCGTTTATAGCCTGAATAACCCATGTTGTATGACTGATTCATTCTAGCTGACGTTATCTTTGTGCTCTGTAGATAACGTTTGCTGCTAATGTCAGATGTTACATAACGTCCATTGGTAATCTTTTTCCCTGGCAGTGGTTTTTACACTGTCCTATTTTTGCCCCGATATCAGTGGTTTTAACGATGACAGTTTGGGACAGATTGTGTATGTCTCATCTAGCAGGTCTGGATGAGTCAGAGCAGATTTACTCGTCCCCATAAGAAGCTTACACACACAAACACACATGTTGACAGATACTGATAGGGAGAGCACAAGTCATATTCAGCCTGTAACATGAAGTGGACAAAATTACAGAAACATCACATGAGAAGCCAGCGACACATACCAGTCATATTCGGATTAATGCCACATAACAGCATGTGTCAGCTTAGTGACAGTAACTTTTTTGTGTGGTTCTTCAAAGCAATGTGAGAAAAGCCCAGTAGTTGGGGTGTGAACTGCAGAAATATTGCACACAAACCTTATAAGGGGAGCTATCTTATCTAAGTCTAAGAAACAGAAAAATAGAAATCTTTTCCTTGCAGAAGAAGTGGGGCCTCCCTAATATTTACATATGTGCCACTACATAATCGGTGTGTGCATCTCCTTTTCCATACTTGGGTTGCATGTGAAGGGATTATTGAGAGTGGGCTCAAAGGATGATCTAATAGACTTTGAAAAAAAATAGTGATTATGGATGACAGAAGGGCAGATTTTTATATCATCAAGACAAGTGGAGTTGTCAGGCTTTTCAGTAGCCGCAGTCTCAAACATGCACAATAACTGGACAAGAACACAAGTTGCCTCATCAGAACATCTGCCATGTCAAAACATCCTCATAAAAAAACGACAGTGTAGGTCTAAAATTCAGGCGACCGCTTATGTTTACGCCATCTAGTGGCTGTAGTAGTGCACTCCAGCTTTCCTAAACCGTTACAAATCACTGTTAAAAAAATAATGATGTTTTATGGTGTGACAACGCTGTGATTAAGGTCTGGTTAGGTTTAGACACAAAAACACTTGGCTAGGGTTTGGGAAAGATTGTGGTTTGGGTTAAAATGATCACTTGAAACGTGGTTTATACTTTCGTAAAGTTATGCAACCTTTTGCAACAGTAAACACCACAATGTTACAGTTTTAAAAGAATGTCCCGACTCGTAGAAGAAAGTCCTCTATCTAGCCATCCACTCAACCCGTCTCCTCCTAATAGGGCAAAAGTCATCTTTATCAAATCACCTTATATTGACGTCATCTGAACTGCATCACTTTCCCAGGTCGTAATTACTACGGCTGCTAGATGGCAGAAACATTAACTATCGGTCATTTTGGCCAGCTGAATTTTAGACCTATACTGTTGTTTTTCTTGTGAGGACGGGCTGTCCATGTGGGAGACGTAGAAGAACATACGTGACATCGGATGGCAATAACAAGTAATCTTCAAGCTGCTGACAATGTGCAGCACTCTCGCCTGTAGACAGTATGACAACTGACAACCACAGAGGATACTTCTCCTCAATGACCCAAAGACATTTGCAGTGGGCTGATAAACATCTTCAGTGGTCTGTTGAACAGGATGTAGAGCATGAAGTGATGGACCTATCATCCATGGTTACAAATACACAAGCTAGTGGGGGAGGTGTAATCTTTTGGGTGCACTCAGCTGCAATACACTGGGTGCAATAATGCCTGTAGATTGATGCCTTGATAACAGTGCCACCTCATCTAACTGGTTTCCTGGGAGAAAACCTGCAACAAAATATGTCTGCACGACATCTGTCGTCTTTAGTGTTACTTACAACCCATACTTGAATAACTCCCAGCTTCTTTTTGCCTCCTTTGTAGAACAACATCCTGGTATAAGGAGCACAAAACAACAGCAGAGGTTTAGAGTTATCTCTAGGACTGGGAATCAAACTTCATTACTTTTTCCGTACTGACCAAAACATGTCCTTAGCATTCAGTATTGACAACTTTCAAGTTGGCATCAAATCTTTAGTCGGGTTCTCGTGCCAGGATCTGTCAACGCAGGCGTGCACCCGCAAACCTTCACTATTACATGATTGTCGCTCCTTGTTGATGAGCCAGGAAACAACAAGAAGAAAACAACAACAACACACATGCAGTAAAATGGCCAATTTTGAAGAGCGACTTTGCGAGGAGATGCACGAATACAGATGTCGTATGACACCTCATGAGAGATTATAACAACTCCTGGAGGGAGATTGCACAGACCCTCAGCAGTGACGAGCACACTGTAAAAACCTCAGAGACTGCTTTGTCAAGGTGAAAAAGAAGGCCAAGAGTCGGAGTGGAGATCTGGGCGGTGTGAAGTGTTCTCCTGCAATTCTCCGGTCTTTGTTTGCTCAACACTTTCGTGAAGCATTGAGAAACAGAGGGGACTACACTTTGGAAAAGGTGGGTTATGGTTACCCTACAACTGCTTAGTTTTAACTTTGAAAGATATAAGATAATTGCTAATGAATGTGGGCTGTTAAGTAGCTCAATATTGCAGCGACTTCCATGTCTGTTTACCATCTGTGCTCATTGTTCTCAGTAGCACCTCCCTCAAATGTTGTACTCTAGTGAAATTAAAATTCAGAATGCTTTTTTAATTGTGCCTTCATTTTTGTGACATCATGTGAGTATGACAATATATTTTTCTTCCAGACTACAGACAGAGGACAACTTTGCCAACCTCAGCAAGTCCACAATTTTGCCATGCCCTTCAGCTGTTAAGCCAGCATCTGCCTCAGATTTGTTTTCCACGCCCCAGAGGTCCCCTACACTTTTGCCCCTCACATCAATGCCAACAGCAGCAACAGCACTGGACCCTGGTTCACCACTGCAACCACAGGAATCAGTGACTGCAAGGACAACGACAGATTGAGTGCTATTGATGAGAGCAGAGAGTAGAAGATCAATCTGCTGTTGCAGTTTTGCAAGACTGTTACCAGCATGCTCAGCATCCTCCCCCCCCAATGAAAAGTGAAACAATGTCTAAGATCTATCAGTTAATGTACAAGGCATAGCAACAACACGTTAAATGTCCCAACAGACAGGTAATTTGATTTGTGACAGACTTTCAGCTAAAATGTTTGCATATTGTGTTTGCACACTTGAAAATGAAGAACATGCTTCCTTGGAAACTGTTTACATTTTAAGGACTTTGTACTTTTGTAACTTTCAAATATTCTCACTGTTATTGTGTGCATTTTCAAATAAAGATTCTTTTGTCTGTTTCTTAGAGTCTGTTCATTTAAGATGTCTACACAAACCTGGAGATCATTCAGCCCAAGTATTATGTGGTTATAAGAGAACTATTAATTAATCGCGGCTGGCGTGTGCCTCTTAAAATTTGAAACATCAGTCTATGGCTACACTGACAGCTTGCAGCCATAGAGACTGCTTGCAGCTCTTTGTCGATGATTGGCTCGTTGGTCTGTGGTACCCCCAACCCAGTCACTTCCTTTTCTGCCCCCTTACAAAGCACACTGGTCATCAGATAACCAACATATTTATAAAGACCAGAAGAACAAAAAAGCAAATAGAAGACGGCACATGTGCTTCACAGTGGTGACATATAGCCTTTGTAAAAGCTTTGAGAAAAGACAGATGAAAGGCAGACTGTCCATGGCCTCCCAAACCACATCTAAATACGACTGAACCTTGGTGGGAAGTGGGTTTCCTCCTCTTTCATCTCTAAAACAACTGCAGCTGACCCCTGAAGCTGTTCTGAAGATAAAGGATGGTCTTACACTACGAGACACTTAATAATCATGTAGTGTTAGATGTTTCTATATTGTCCACCCACACTATATACATTTATACTCACCCTGTCCTCACTTTTGAACTCGCTGTCATTGTTACTCACAGCAGGAGCCTGTGCATGTATCGAAAGTTTCCATCTGGGGAAAAATGTTTTTCCTGGTGAAAAGAGGAACCTGTCACTTCTCTCTGGACAATGTGTTATTATGTGACCCTTCAGAGATAGACCCAGCTGAGGTGACAGGCAGGAAGGATTGTAATTTATATGAAAGTTTATGTTGACTTGTTTGAGACACTAGCAGGATGCATCAGTTACTCACGCTGGTGATTGGCCAATTCCAAATGTAGATTAGATTGGAGTGTGAAAGATTTTTAGACTTGTTTTCAGATTGAAGATGGGCGCAACAATGCTAAGACACTGCCATGGTCACAAAGCGCCACGTTCCATAAAAGAATCAAAGGTTGTCCCACTGGTGCAACAAAAATATGATGGAGATGTCAGTCAAGCACATTCTCTAAACACCCACACAGTCCTGAGAGGAGGTCTGATCAGCCAAAGTGAAAACACCTGTGTGGTTGCACAACTGGTGTGTGTACGCCCTTTAATCTCTGCAAAGGATATTGTGCTGAAAAACATGTAAAGCTGCAAAGTGCTGCAAAGTGCTGCAGAGCCCCTCAGAAATATCAAAGAAAGTGCCAGATGTGGGTTTGCACCTTTCTTAGCTGGGTGTTAGGAATGAAAATAACAATGTGCATAACAGATAAAGACAGGCAGGGTTGTGCCAAATAGAGGTCTCAGTATAGCCGCATAATGAAATATGTAGGTTGTAATCTCATGCCACCATTTTTAGTTTTCTTACTGTAGAATGTTGGCCTGTGTTCAGCCTTCAGTATTTAACCATTTTATTTAATTCTGTAGTTGAACATAGTCAAGATGTTAATCACTGCAAAATGTGCAATAAAACGTTGGTTGTGAAATAAAGATTTATAGTCATCATGATACAGCATTTGAGAAGAATTGTGATCGTCATTTCCTCTATACAGAGAATGCATTTTGCTCCTCTGGCAGGGTTAGTGTGTTTGCAGGAGGTTTCGTTAAATGGCTTTTCTCAATTCCTGGTATTTGAATGAACCTCTTCAGAATGTCTTTCTTTACCTCACACTATGAAAGGTTTTTCATTTTCATGGCCATGATGTTTTGCAACCCTTTTAAAAGCCAGATGTAAAAGATGTTTGGCCTTGAGTAGGAGTAGTCATTAGCCACATCACAGTGCTACATTTTATAGGTGTCCTTAAAAGAAAAATCTGGCATTTATGATTAGGTGTCATTTTTTTCCATCAATAATTAGCTTAACATGAACAATGTGACATCGCATCCAGATGTATGTCAGTATTGTAATATCATGGACACAACAAGAATGGGCTTGCTCTTTATCCTCTGGTCAGCCTTAGTCCTTGGAAAGCTGAAAGTCCTGAACTGTATGGAGACCGCTATTCTTAAAGAAGTCTTTCATGTCCACTTCAGCTCACTAGAGGATGAAGAAGGTGGAGATTTACTTTACTCTCCAAGCTTCAGAACCTCCCAGAAAGGGAATGGCATGAAAGGTGTTTGACTTCATACAGCTGTTAATGAAACCACTCTTGAATATATTCAGGAGGGGGTATGGTGGCATTATCGTCCTAAAATGTAGCAACCACATGAGGGAACAGTGTTTGTAGCAGAGGGTGCACCTGGTCCTTTAAAATAACCTCTTATTGTTTGGCTGTTGAATTATCATTCACAGAAGTCACACAAGGTTTCGTCCTGCACTGTTATAGATCCAGCTCCGTGTTAACTTGTTAGCAACAGTTCAGGATGACTCATCAGATCAATACTTTCTCCCACTGCTCTAATTGGGTTCATTTTGTGCTCATCAGTATAAAAAATAGCACTGCTTTGTAGTCTGCATTGTGTAGTGTTGTTAAGACTGACAGGCTGATTGTGTTTGTGCTTCAGTCTGTGTGCTGCTATTCATGCTGGAGCTAACAGTCGTTATTTGGTTAACTGATTGAAGGAGAGGAATGAATTAAAATGCTCAAATAATTTGACCATCTTATACTGACTGTAGTTAATGGAAGCCCTTATTGTTATGCAGTGAGCAGGGGTTGTATTGTTCGTTAGCTTGAGGAATTTTCTGATCACTGATTTCCTTTTCTTTCCTCATTAGTGAGAGACATGGACAACTCTGTCACCCTGTGGCAGTTCCTTCTCCAGCTCCTTTTGGATTCCAGTAATGAACAGCTGATCTGCTGGACCAATGAGGAAGGGGAGTTCAAACTGCTGCAGGCAGAGGAGGTGGCCCGGCTGTGGGGAGCCCGCAAGAACAAGCCCAATATGAACTATGACAAACTCAGCAGGGCTCTCAGATACTACTATGACAAGGTAAACACATATCAACTTTTCTCTCATGCGGTGGGTTCTAATTGGTTAAAAATAGCTGCCCTGTATGTGATGCCCAAGCTCAGCCTTTTGGTTTCACTTGTTATAGTTAACTAAAACAGTTACTGAGCCAAAACAGTTACCGAGCCAAACCATAACCACTTGTTGTGCTTCAAGTTTGTGAAAACATCATGTCCTTTTCAGTTCTTTTCAAACATCTGATCTGTATTGGTCTTTGTGGGCAATGCAATGTCAGAAAATGGTTGAGAAAAACATGCTCCTGAATGGTGGATTGACCACAATGTGGTTGATGGGTTACAGGATGTTACTAATGGTTATGGCTAACAGTTAAAGAGGATAACACAATACACAATTAGACTTAAGTATTGATTTGTTTAAGTCATTTCACAGTAAATAAATATATGTGGCAAAGCATAAAATATTTAAGATGCTGTACCCCAATTTAAACCTTAATTTGTTCTTAGAAGTAGAGCTTGACTGATACATTGGTCAGCTGATATTGGCTTATCCCTATATTGGTATATATCGGTATCAATATCTGTGTTTGCAAAAAATGTTTTTTATATATATATATATATATATATATGTGTGTGTGTGTGTGTGTGTGTGTGTATAAAAGAATATTGGGTGATATATCAATATTGGAATTTTTTTTTTTAACTGCCTAATATTGTTATTGGCATCTGCCCTAAAAATCCAGTATCAGTCGAGCTCTAATTAGAAGAAGTGAAATTAGTATTTGCCAAATTTATGACAGACATAACAGAATGCTGCATCATATTTACAGAATATTCCTGCTCTCTTTCTGAACTGTTTTTGAAGATCTAGTGTCACCATACCATCACTGCTACTGAGTAAGTGAACTGGGCACAGATGCCAGATCTAAGGGTGATAAGGGCTTTGAGCACCTTCATATATTTGCCCCTCTCTTTCATTCCAAAAAAATAAGTCTCAATATGACTTTGATCAGATGGTGTGATATCCAGATATCTATGAGATCAGATGTTGAATCGTCAGTCCTAGTTAAACCAATCAAAGAGTTGCATAACTGCACATTTTGAAACAGCAGCTGGAGACTCACAGAAGAATGCACCGGCAAATAACAAAACACAAGTGAATTGCATCTCAAAATGGTTCAAGTCCGCTGTTTAGTGACATGCAGAGGAGAGGGAAAGTGCTGTCTGTGTCCCACACTGCTTGTGGTTTGGCAGAAGCACAGCCTGACCCTGTGGGCGTTCTGGGCTGGGCTCCTCTGGTATGTTTGGCTGCAGCATTTGTGGCTGCTAGTTTGGTACAGACAGGAAGGACAGAGCTGTCCCACGCACAAAGCTTTTCTGTGGTCTCACTCTTCTATTTTTTACTCCTGGTGCCTCTTTGGTGGAGGCATACTACATGAGGGGAAAGTCTTGTTTCCGCTGTTTCACTGTGTTTTCTGCCTATCTCATAATTATGTGCTTCATTTATGTATTCAATTCAGCAAGAGTATGAACTTGTTCTGCAATTCCTTCCCTGTATCTTACAGAACATCATAAAGAAGGTGAATGGTCAGAAGTTTGTCTATCGCTTTGTGTCCTACCCTGACATCCTTAAAGGAGATGTTGCCACCCGAACAGAGGGCGCAGATGTGGGTACTGGGGGCATCCCTGCCCTAACAAGGAGGGGGGACAGCACCCTACAGGAGGGTGAATCTGGTGACCGCAGCAAGGTAGGAGGTAGTACAGGCGCTCTGATCTCCAGCACCAAGCAGTCAAACCGTAACGACTACATCCACTCTGGCTTGTACACTTCCTTTACCCTCAACTCACTGCAAAATGGACGCCAGCTCTTCAAGTCCATTAAAATAGAGAACCCAGCAGAGAAGATGGCTGATAAAAGGGGTCTCTCTGCTGCAACTCAGAGCCAGGAGCCTCAACCACCACAGTCAGCTGTGTTACCATCCGTCATCAAGTTTGGAAACACCCCTCCAAAGCCAGCACTGCCTCCTCAGGTTGCTGTAGACGCAACAATCATGTCCAATCACTTGGACCCTCTGCAGGCTCCACCCCAGAGGACGGAAGACATCAGCACACACTCCACCCTGCCGTCCCAGCACATCTACTCATTTGAACACATCCGCCCATCAGAATCACAGTTCAGCCTACCGGACCTGACCTCGGCCAGCCCGTCCCCAAGCTTAGTGCCAGACTCCTCCCAGGAGCTGGTGATCGACAGCGACATGGAGTCCGGATCCTCTCAGCCTGCCGATGCTCAGGCACTGGAGCCCACAGATGCTCAGGCAGAGAAGGCGAGTATACATACCAGCAGTCACATCTCACACAATGATAGTTTTTTTTTTCATAGCAGAGATTTCTGCATTTGTCTTTGTCTCTGTGCTCTTGTCACTGGTTTGAAGTAGGAGGCTCAGTTTGAAAAGGGTGATGTCACATACTTCTGTGCATCAATCAAAAAATAAATAAATTAAGAATAAAAAAATCAGTTAAATCTGATCAAAACACACACACAGTCCTGATAAAACCGATTGGATCAGTCTGAATGTTTAACTCTTACTAGTAATGATAATTACAACAGCTACAACGATTAGTTGATTAATTGGTTAGTTAATCGACAGAAAATTAGTCAGCAACTAATTTGATTGAGTGATCGAATAATCTTTTTAGTTGTTTAAGAAGAATGCTAAATATTTGCTGGTTGCAGCTTCTCAAATGTGAGGATTTTAAGCTTTTTCTGTGTCATACATGATAGTAAACTAAATATCTGGATTCTGGGCTGCTGATCAGACGAAACAAGACATTTGAAGACGTCACCTTTGACTCAGGGAAATTAAAACAGGCATTTTTTACTATTTTATGACAATTTATAGCAAAAAAGATTAATTGGCTGATTAATCAATAATGAAGATGATTGTAAGGATGTCTATTTGATTATTTTTTTCAAAACTTTAAACCTGCAGTCGCTCAATTGTTTTGGCCACCAGGGGGCAGCAAAAAACAAGTTGAAATACAACATTAACAGATTATCAAGTTGCTCTGGCAAACATGTTAGCCAACATTTGTCTCTTTACACATCCAGTAGACACAGAGCAACATTATCATTCATTTGGAGTTGTGTTTCTGGCCACCTGATGAATGTAATTCCATTCATAAGTAACATTCACTCTTCTTTTAGTTCTGTGGTTTCTACCTACTTCTGTGGAAAATATCTGGTTCTTTAGCCAATAAAAGCTCCACTATGTTCAGCAGCTAGCTAGTAACTTTGTCTGTCTGCTGTTTGCTGCTGAGAAGCTAAAGCAAGGTGCGGTTTTAGAGCTTTTTTACAGTAAATGGCTGCTGAAAACAATGCAGTGATGGTGAATCAAAACAGTAAAGTTCTGGACCAGAAAACAAAAACTTTTGGCTCCACGATGCTTAAACGCTCTGTAGAGCGGAGGGGAACTTCAGAGTAGATGATATTCCATGATTTCATCACTATGAGCAAACCCTTTCATATACAAGTAGTCATGTGATCCCTTGTTGTTATAAATATCTATTGTAACATCAATAATTGCCCAGATTTGCAGTTTCATTCCCTCAGCAGTCATACAGCACTGCACCCTAAAAGCTGCCAGCGCAGCATGAAATTATAGGAAGTAAAGTTCACTTTTTTTTAAAATTTCACTCAGGATGAACAACAAAGCCAGTCACTGGCTTCACTTTAATTCTGCTCTAAAAGCTGTGTCGTTATGTTTTTTAAGTTTTAAGTATTATGTATGCAGAATGTTCCAAAATCTAAATAACAATGGATTTCAGTTTTTCTCAGATACTGTGAACATTAAATGAGCAGGATATACTACTTAAAACACACATACTGATGATGAAACACATGTAGAAATCATTATCTGTCTCTTGTCCTCCAGGTGGAAAGTGGCAGCGGTTTGTCTGGAGATGAGACCATTGTGGTGGACGCTGAAACCAGTTCATCATCAGTGAGCAGCAGCAGCACCACAGTCTGCACTCAGAGCTCAGGAAAGGCACGCAAGCCACCGAAAATCCTGCAGATCAGCCCGCCAACTCTGCTGGTCACTACCTCTGACTTCTCACCCATGAATCTCTGCAGCCCCTCTCTACCTACTGCCTCTCTCACACCAGCAATGCTACAGGTGAGAACGTTGCTTCATCCTCATCGGGTTGTCACACAGAAACAGCGAAATGACAGCTGGGTATATAAAAATGAACTTAGGATAAGTCATTGTGCTTTCAATAAGAAAGGAAGAAGCTGTGTTACGCAAGGCAAGTTTATTTGTATAGCACCTCTCAAACACAAAGGTTTTCCAAGTCCTCTGTAGTCTGCAGTAGACAGAAGGTGATGAAATTATATGTTTACACTGTTTTTCAACTGCTGGGTAAGTTATTCACTAAAATGAATGCCAATCTGAAGTCCGTTCATCTATGAAAACTAGTAGTTCTAGTAGTCTTGCATCCTTGAAGCTTTGGTGTGTATATTAAAATAAAATCTGTGCTAATCTGCTTGCAGAGTTAGTCCTAACTCTTCTAAAAGTAACCCAGTTGATGCCTGTGAGAAGAAAACACTGCATGCAACTCTGTGGAGCAGATTCACCATAATGTGAAAAAAAAGTGATATCACGACTTTATATAAATCGCTGGTTGATAAAGAACAATTACCATCACCAGAACAGTGATAAAATAAAAGAAAATAAAGTTTCTAGATTAAGTTTGTTTGGCATGATCTAAGTCACAGACTGTCACATCAACATGGTTCTTCAATCCCTGGAACCCTGACGATCTCCTCTATCCATTCACATGTGGATATTTATGAAACTTCTGCACATAAAGATAAGATATTTCAATTTACATTTTAGTTGTATTCCATAAAAAAGCTAGAGCACGTATAGTACTACTCCAAAATCCAAAATGATGGCACTTCTGAATAGCCTAACTTGTCTTGAAAAAAACAAAACAATATATGTCACACCTGATTGACACATATAGTGACTCTGCCATAAGCCTATAAATGAAGGAAATATAAAATGAGGAAAAACACCCAGCGGTTTCAAATGATTAAATAATGCCTATAAGATGCATAGATATATCAGAGAATGTAAGATGAATAAAGGCATTAATCTCCATTTGTTTATACAATATATTTTGTAGTGTAAGTGTAGTATTTGCATCACAGACTGTGTTTGAACAGCAGTTACACCACTAGACCAGCATCATTTTCAAACAGTTAAAGAGTTAAGTTCCATCAGCATTCACTGATCCTGACCAACAGGTGGCAGCAGTGCAGCAGTGATCTGTGATGCCTGGCTACTGGGCTTGTTTTTGTGCTCTTTAATTGTTCCCACTGATGCTGTTTACAGATCACATGAGTGTGTGCTACTGTATAGAATTTAGGAGTCTATTAGATCTGCTGGTTGGGCAGTGTTTTTCTTCCTTCTGGTTTCTCTCTCTTCTCTCAGTGATTGACTTAAAGCATTGCCTCTTCATGTTTGAGTTGTTCACATACACACATAGCTGGTAAACTGCTCTCATTCAGTATCTTCAAATTTTGACAAAATTGGGGAAAAAGTCTAACTTCACCCAGGGTTTCCAGTGTTTTTTTGTTAATTGGATAGTAAGTAAGAATAATAGACGTAGTGCAGTTAAAAGATAGAAAGCACAAAGTCCTTATACTGTATATATTCAATCAAACAACATTCAAACACTTAAACACAACTGCTAGGTCCATTATGTTAAAGTAAAAACTGTAAGTTCTCATGTGTGATGAAAGCATTTTTATTATGGCAGCATAGAGCAGCATCTGAAATAAAGTATCTGTGCCAAATAGATGACATGATGCTGCCAATATTCTATTTTATTGGATGTGTTTACAAGCCACTGTTAACTGTGCCAGTTACTCAAAGTCATTAGTCACTTAGTCATAAAATACTCTTAAAGAATTTTTTTTTTACATTTTGGGAAATATGCTTATTTTCTTTTTTGCTGAGAGTTATTTGAATCCAGTATCACTCTCATGTCTGTATGCTAAATAAGAAGCTGATGCTACCAGACAGTTAGCATAGCTTAGTACAAAGACTGGAAGCAGGGCACACAGCCCTGTCCAAAGTTTAAAAAAATTTGCATACCAGTATCTGTAAAGCTCACTAACCGTAGGACAGAGCCAGGCTAGCTTTTCCTCTGCTTCCAACCTTTTTGCTGAGCTAATAGTCTGCTGCCTCAAGCTTCACATTTAACTTAATCTAACCCATGGAAAGCAAATAAGCATTTTCCAAAATGTCAAACTGTTCTTTTTGAAGTATAGCTCTTCCAGGCTGTGGAAGTGATCAGATTATTAAGAGAAATTCTACACTTAATGCAGATCAGCTCCAGTTTGCATTTGTAATGTAAAAAATTGTTAAGACATAACATAAAGGAAAGGATGAATAGTACAATAAACTGTCTACGTACATGTTAGAGTTGACCCCTGCTAGATTTTTGAGGCAGACACCAGTACTGACATTTGATTAATATGATATGTTGATAATAACTTGTTTTAATAATCACATAACGTCAATATTTTGATAAAGATCCCTTAAGTATAGTTAGTAAAGAACTGTGACAGAGATATGTACCGAACTGACATGTTACACTCAGACATAACTTCCTGTTGTGCAGTTTCTTAAATGCAAATGTATTTACCAGTACTGACACATCAGCTCATAACATCAGTCATGCCAGTTGAGTACCAAGTTGAGCTTCTCATGGAGTTGACACTAACACTGTCCTTGTGTGACGTCCTCCTTAGACTCCCACTCTGTTGCTGACTCCCAGTCCCCTACTGTCCAACATCCACTTCTGGAGCACGCTCAGTCCGGTTGCTCCACTCAGCCCTGCCACACGACGCCAGGGAGCCCACCTGTTCCAAGTCAGTACATGAGAGTGTATACCTTCTTCCTTCTCTCTTCTAGTTACATTTTTTTCTCTATTTGTTGATTTTTATTGATTCTAAACCATCATAACATGCTTCTGTCTTCTCTGTTCTAGTTCCCATCAGTCCTCCCCCCACAGTTCCAGATCCCCATACACAGTATGGATGGGACCAACACACCTGGCCCCATTTCTCCAGACCCTCAGAAGACATAGGATTAACCCCCTGCACTTCCTCACTGCATTAGGACCCAGACAGCCAGACACTGACCCCCCCCTCCAGCCCCAGCTCCATCTCCTGCCCCTACATCCAGGACTATGATGTGGGAGCTGAGTCACTGCCATTCCTCATCACTCTGGTGCTTTAAAGTCCTCTGCCACACAAGTCACACTACAGTCAGATGTGTGGAGGGATGTGGAGAGATGCTGGCAGTCCAGGTTTGATGGAGGTTTGTCTCATAGCATGTACACCCTGAGGATGCTATCGTATACTCACACACACAGATGCCATCGGTCCTTACACACTTATGGATTCACTTCGTCTGGCTTGTCTGGATCCTCAGTCACAACAATAAAGAGGGAGGAATTTCCATGGCAACCATTGGTGCATGTGGATTGGACTCTGAGCAGCCATAATCTGCTTCATATTTGGACACAGACCAGTGGGATTGCAGATAGCTGAATTTTTCTTTTTATAGAATTTCCTTCTGATCTTGTGCAACAGTGTTATTGCCAAAAAGACACATTTTCTGTTATCAATTCCTGTTTTTCTCCTCTGCTGACAATGATTGTTTCTTTTTGTGCTCTCTTCTTCACCTTTTACTCTTATCGAAGGGTAGTGCTTTAACCTGATAACCTGCATGTTACCTACAAGTCTCTTATCTTTCACCTAGCTTTGAACCTCGCCTCACCTGCCTGAGTGTGCACTGTTTGCTGCTCTGAAAAGTTGGCTTACTGTAGCCATATCCAATAGGACTTCTTCTACCTAAACTGTCTTATCGTGACACGTGGCCATAATCCGAGCTGAACCTTGAATCATGCCTCCGTGTTAATAGTTTTAATGTAAATACAGTAGGATAGCCCTGAAAGCCAGTGTGTTCTGGTCCGTGTGCAGCCAGTCAGCTTTCAGGTGTGAATGAAAGAAAGTGAAGCCATAAACCCTTTCTGTGCATCGACCCTGCAAGCAACATCACACAAAGTGTGGATTTCCAGCTGCTCTGATGTTGCCTTTTATAACTCTGCATTGTTGAAGGCAGCCAGACTCCAAGCATCATGTCTGACACATTTATTTTAGTGTTTCAATTCAAAGTTGTAGAGAAATGGTTCATTTTCAGGTGCTGTAATCAACTTAAAGGAGTAATTTGACATCATGGGAAATATGCTTATTTGCTGTCTTGCTAAGAATTAGATGAGAAGATCGCTGATATCTGCATGGTACATATATAGCTGGAGCCAGCAGATGATTAGCAAACAGCTGGCCTGACTCTGTCCAGCACCTCTATAACTCACTAATTAACCGTTACATCTTGTTTGTTTCATTCGTACAAAAAAGTGTACAAGCAACATGTGGTTTTACAGAGGGTTATGTCCCAAACTATTTCTCTGCTGGCAGCAGTGACTTCCTGTCTCTGCTGGTTGCCTGGCAACTGCTGGCCAGGAGCACATAACCCCCTTGTAAAACCACAATTTGTCCTTTTTACACTTAGCAAGATGTAACATATTAATAAGTGAGCTTCAGATGTGCTGGTAGGTGGATGTTGTTAGCTTTGGACAGAGCCAGGCTAGCAGTTTCCCCTGTTTCCAGTCAGTTTATGCTGGGCTAAGCTAACCCGCTGCTGGCTGTAGCTTCATATTTACCAGAAAGATTTTTGGTTTTCACTTTCTCATCTAACCCTCTGCAAGAAAGCGAATAAGTGTATTTCCCTAAATGTTGAACTACTCCTTTAAGTCCGGTTTGAACTACAGACAGACATGAAGCAAAATCACAGCAGATCTGGAAACCTCACTGAGCGTCCACAGTGCTGCTCAGTGTCCTGAGCTTCAATGACTCGTTGCTTGCATTGTCTCTGCAGTTATTTAAACTCAGACTCAACCTCCAAATTTGAAAAGCTAGACTCTTGGCAGTCTTGCTTGAACCTTTGCCTGGCCTTAGCCATCTGAAATACATCAACCTTTAATTCTGAGGAGCATTTAAGCACCTTCCTTGCCATAAATCCCTCGTAGATTATCAGCCATGAAAGGTTTACACCTGCTTTGTAAATGACTTTGAAGCCATAAGTCTGAGACACAGAGTGGTAGATCCCAACTTTCTGTGCTATTAAACGTGGAAATTGTACATCGCACTTGTTTACATGATACTTGGATGGAACCCAACAGAGTGTTTGTTTACCCAAGTGTCAATTTCTAACCCAGGGATGGATGACCAGCGAATCCTCTAGAGGGGAACTCATTTTTACTCCACTAACAGACATTTGCCCCCCTGAGCCTACAGTCCATCACATTGATATACGGTGCCTTACCACAGCCGAGCCCAAGTTTATCTCCCAAAAGTGGACGAATTGTATCATTTAAGAGGTAATATAGATGTAACAGCATACAACAGCGTTCCTGTTTAATGTTTTTCTGCCATATCTTTGACCAAACCAGAGCCCCAGGAGTTTGGTGTGAAGCTTCAGAGGGAGTACACTGCAGCTGGTGCTTTGCAGTACCTGAAAGGTGCTGCACTTGTCTTTGGGATGCATCACTGTACATAGACAGCAACATGGGTTAATATGCACAGCATGTAAATTTAATCAGGCCATGTCTTACAGTTAGCGGTCATGTCTCTTTCCAACCCGCTTATAAATGTTTTGTGTTAAGAAATCTACTCAGAAAGTATATAAATATATAGATATACTGTATAAAACTTGTTTATCTTTTTTTGTGTAATCTCCTTTTATTTTCCTGTAACACCAATAGAATTTTAAGATTAATTTCTATTTTTGTAACGGCCAGATATTTAGATGTCTGCTATTTTGAGTTCTCTGATTTAACGTTTTATCTGTGCATGTTGATTTTCTCTTCTGTGTTTGGGAGGCGTCGGCCATTTTGGGGAATCAAAGCCTTATGGGGAGAGATCTAAATCTATGTTTTATATGTCAAGTGTTTTGATATAGTGTTGATATTGTAAATGCAGATGTTGTGATGGAACGTTTGCACTTAAAAACTTTGGGGTTCCTGTAGTATTGGATTCTGTCGCTTTTCTATGACTCAGATTTCTTCTTTGATGACATGTTGTTGATGTTTGCTTACTGAGAAATGTATATTTTCCCAAAGGGAGGATAAAATTATGCACTTCGTATTTTATACGGCAAAACAGAGTTCAGTCTAATCTTTTACAGTATATATATATCAAATGATTTACAATGATTTGTAATTAGGCACTACCACACAATATTTATTTATTTGAATTTATAGTAGAGCCCAATAGAATTGGTAGCTTACATGGCATTTTTGCATTAACTTTGATAAAAACTATACAATAGCTGGATAGTGACCCCAAAGCCCTAAAGCCCATGTAAAAATGTCCTCCTGTTAGTTTGCATAATTCTTCATTTCTGTCTTCTGAATATGTTTCTCCTTGAACTTACCTTGAAATGTAAAATCTCCTTTTAAAAGAAAAGACTCACAGTTCTTGCTTTGTTCTGTCCAGTTCTCTATTTGTTTGAGGCTTTTTCAAATGTTTACAAGCTACTTGTCTTAAGTGGCGTATCTATGTGTGAGAGGATGTAGAGGAAGTGCTCCTAACGGAAGAGTTAGGTGAGACCAATAATAAAAGATCTCTAACTAACCACATCTCTATGCTCTGTCACTACATCTTGTGCTGTTAATGTCTGACTGCTCCGTCCCGCCACCGAGACACCAGGTGCTCTAGCATTCAAAACAGAGGTCATATTTGAACAGTAGCAACCTAATATGCTGTAGATGTTTGACAGTACACTCAGACCTCCACAGTCCATTCACATTCATACTGAAAAGGCAACATC
The DNA here is from genome assembly GCF_963924715.1 of Thunnus thynnus. Classification (NCBI taxonomy): domain Eukaryota; kingdom Metazoa; phylum Chordata; class Actinopteri; order Scombriformes; family Scombridae; genus Thunnus; species Thunnus thynnus. Next base: position 32,548,337 of record NC_089520.1, on the reverse strand, counting down.
ATTAAAAAATCATTAAAGTGCCTTATAAATGAAGCTACAGCAAGTGACGGTTGTGCCAAGAATTAAATTAAGTATTGTGCATCCATTAAGCTACTTGTTGATCATCAGGCTTGAAGTTACACCTCTCTTTAGGTCACAAATGTTCAGTTAGAGGAGGTCAAGATGAAGCACCCGTTCTCATACTGGGGGAAGATGAAGGATTGCCAGTTTTCCCTGAGATTTTTCTTCCCGTGCTCCTCTTTCCATTGTCCTCAGCAGGCACATTCGGATCACGGATCCTCAGATCATGACCCTCCTGGATTTGGCTTCTCTTTCATGTCCATGTTTTTAGAGGAATCTGGGAGGTAAATAGTGTTGATTAGTTTGTCTCACAGCAAATAGATACAAGAGAACTGATATTCATTGTAACATTTGCACAAAAACGGATCATCCTGCTGTCATCTAGACGGTTGGTACAGTGCAGTGTATTCTCTGAAGAAGGGAAATAATTGAAGGAGGTTGAAGCAGGTGTTAAATTAGGAGCACTTGAGATGTGCCAGATTCCTTTTGAATAATAGAAACATTTGTACTTGTATTCAGTTTCTGTTGAAAAGAGTCACTGATCTCAAGCATCTTAGACTGCCATTTATCATTTATCATAGTCTTGTTACTTATTTTCTAAACATTGTCTCCTTAAAAATTAATGTCATTGTCAAATGTATTGTCATACTTATGCATAATTACCATAACTCCATGGTTTACCACAGCAGTGGCCTCTATCACACACACACTGATTTTGTTAGAGGTCATGGGTCTCAACATTAAAGGAGTAGTTACACATTTTATATATGTTTTTGCCAAGTTAGACGAGACAATCGGTATGTGTTGTGGTTGTGGAGAATATGCAAACTTTACTCATAACAGCATTGACCAATATGCCCCAAAAGACCAGCCCAGGTGCTGCCGAAACCCGGGATCGAACCAGGGACCTTTAGATCTTCAGTCTAACGCTCTCCCAACTGAGCTATTTCGGCTTATGGATGCAAACATATGGTGGCCATCAGATGTGAAACAAGCAACATTTTATACCAATCCAAAGAAGAAAAACAACAATATTTCAGGACACAATCGTCTGTGAATTGTTAATGTGTTTTCTGGAGTGGTGCTGTGTTTTGCAGCATGCATATGTTGTTGTGTGGCGGAACAGAAAGGTGCCATTTGACTTCGACAACATCAGCTTTGCGACAAAATTAAACAGACAACACAGTGACTGCAGAAAATAACAACTTTCTAGGAACCAGAGAGATGGATGTCACTCAAGTGGGAACTAATGTTTGTTTTGGACAGCTAAGCTAAATGAAATGACGATAAAAAAAGAGAGTGAAACGATTCACATGTACACGATGTTTTCTTTTCATCATCTGAAGAAGGGCAAGGATGCAATGGCAGGAATATGTCAGCAGGATGCATGTGTTGCAATTCAGACAAATCTTCATCAACTTTGACATCAACATCTCAGAAAACAGCACTAATCATGGTAACAATGTGCATCCAAAAGCCAGGGGATCAAACCAGGGACCTTTAGATCTTCAGTCTAATGCTCTCCCAACTGAGCACCACAATTTCGGCACTAGAAAAACACAGATGTATGGTGGCCCACTGGTCTAAACATTTTAGACAAATCCAAATAAGAAACAATATTTCATCCCAGGAGGTAGGATTGGGACAGCCTGGCTGGACTGAGGGGCACAAAGAACAAAAACAAGCACCTTGTCTCACTTCCTAGTTTTTTTTTTATTATCTCAGAGTGATATCATCTACATCCAAGCACAAGAATGAGAAAGATACTTGGTGCGTTTTTCTTCTAGTTTGTAAAATCTCATTGAGTTTGCTGTTGTCTGAATTGTTTTGTTTTACACATTAAATACTGGCCTACAAAGGCAGAGAGCAGTAACTACAGAAGCTGGTGAGACAGAGGGGGTTTTGTGGTACAGACAGATTTGTTCTACTGCCTTCAATTAATGCCCTTTTACACTGATATGACACCACAACAGACCTGTCATAGGAAAAAAACCACAGACTACACTCTTATTTCAAGGTAAATTCCTATTTTATGTATGTAAATGAATTCTCAGTCTATTGTTCCCTCTGTGTAAACTGACATGTTTTACTTATGTTAACTGTCGACATCTCCTCCAAATCAGTCTCCACCTACTTTGGTTTTCCACTCTGTTTGTATGCACCCTGGAGCTCTTCATTTCCAAGTCAAATCAAGTCACAAGTCATGTAAATTGCTGTCTGCTGTTGCTACGTAACATCAGTGTTCCTGACTGCAATACAGCCGTTTTCTTTAAGGTTTATATTTAAGCTGATTTTTTATTCCTAATTGGGCTTCATAGTGTTTTGGAATTTCATCCATTCTCTCTATATGTGTCCACCTGACATTTGTTTACCTGTGTAGTGGTTTCTGTGGATGTGCTGGACATAGAGGAGCAGCAGGAACAGGCAGAAGCCGATGAAGGATGCGATTGTGCAACACAACAGGAAGGAATAGCTGCCCTTACTGTGGATCACCTGCAGGAAGAGACACACACACACACACAAACACACACACACACACTGTGGTTTTCTAACACTGCAAAGAACCTTGAACAGCAGTGTAGCTACAGAACAGATGTATAATGGCAGTATTTCTGCTTCATTCATTTAGGAACAGCAGGCCACCACCACCACACTAATCCCTGTGAACAACAACGTCCTGCTGTAGGCAAGTTCCCAACGCTGCTGAAACACTTTTAACTGAAGTGAAAGTCAAGGTCCACAGCGGGGTTTCCAAACATTCTTGTTTTTTTATTTTTTATCGAATGTGCATCACAGACATAAATGCCTGTTCCACAATAAAATACACAAATGTAGCCAAATACTTTGAAGCAAATAGAATATTCTAAATGCATCAAAAGAGACAAGTAATATGCAAAAATAACCTTGGGAAAAATCAGGTGAAAACATTGAATTTAATCAATATTGTAATAAATAAATTCACACACACACACACTTATGAAAGATTTCTTACCGATCCAACAAGCAGCTGCAGTATCATCTCTCCTGTGCTGGCACTGGTCACCAGAACAGTTGTGGCACAACCTTTAAGAGACAAGAGACAGACCTAAAATATCTACAGTTACGGAGGAATAAAAATGACCCATTCAAGAATAAATCTATGAGCAAATATATAAATAAATGATGAAACATGTTAAAAATATGTATGTATATATTGGCGATCCCAAGCCAAAACAGACTGTTAGAAGTTGAAAGCAACAGCTTAATTAAAAATATCCACCAAGTTTGGTGATGTTTGGAATTAGTGGCGCCCCCTGTTGAGTGATTTAAAACATGTGGTTCAACATTGCTGAACAGTTATGAAACTGCTTAGTTATGAGATCCTGCAAGTTTTTTAATGATTGGACAAACAATTTCTGATTTATAGTCTGATTTGTGTTATACCATGCCCTTTTCTTGCATTTGTAGTGCCCCTGAGAGGTTGATTTGAATGAAACCTATGGTTTAGGAGATAGATGTCAAAAATGTGTTTTTCAAAAAACTCAAAATGCAGAAATTCTATCTAAAAGTGATAGAGCTGATCTGATCCTGTGACCAATCATGCTTTACAGTGGGGTCAGCACCACTTACACCATGGACATAAAGATACAGAAATACAGAAAAAAATGAATGAAGAATTATAGAAATACAGAAATAAATACATGTGGATTTGTAGAAATGTAGAAATAAATTAGACATTTATTTAATTCCTTATTGATTGCCACCATTTTTTTTTATTAATTTCATCTTTTATTTATTTATTTAATTTATTTCTTTTTATTACAGCATTTTATTTATGTGTTTACTTATTTATTTATCAATGAATCAATCAGTTTAAGTCTTCCATATCCAGTATGAGACTTTTAATACTGACAGCATGTGTTTACCTTTATAGTCCAGTAAGTCCTCTGTATGGGCCAGCATGGAGGGGAACACACTACTGATGCACAGTCCCAACACACAAGTACCGATGAAGAGGAACACACAGCTGGTGTAGAAGATCAACAATGTGCACTGTACCAGTATGACCCCAACCTGAGAGTGACAGACAGAGAGACAGTGTAAGAGAAAGAACATGACTGAACAAAAGTCTGTGTTCTGCTGGTAAATATCCAACACAACAATGTTGCTTTCTGTGCAGAACTTGATCCATATTTAGTGACAATCAAAACTACAAAATGAGCCAAACATCTTTTCATCCACTCCTTAAAATAACAAAGCACTGTGACACTGGTGACACATATCAGAATGTTAGTGTTTCATCACAGCTTTCAATCCATCTGGCCCAAACAAGAGAAGAAGACATCTCAAATCTCAAAGAACACTTATAACCTATGTCTGCAATCCCTGTTAGTGTTCATTTTGGCCCCTCTAAAAGCAGAGCAGAGGGAGGAGTATGTACCTAACACACAGGTGCTGTCATGTAAGAGGAAACCAGGATGAACATGCAAACTTCACACAAAAAGAACACAGTCAGCTCTGGCATTGCTTGGTACAAAACAACCAAGGAGGCAATGTGCAACCAAAAACTGTCCATCTGCTGCTGAAACCCAGGATTGAACCAGGGATCTTTAGAACACTCTCCCAACTTGGCTATTTTGGCTCAACAACCTCCATATATGGAGGTCAAAGGCAGCAACATTTCAGAAAAATTTAAACAAAACACACAATAAATGTTGTCCCCAGTAAAATGTTGTGGTTTCTGTTTTGATTTTTTTAAAGTGATTATTGTACTTTGCATTCAGAGCCATCGTACACATTAGAGCTTCAGTGCAGTCCTCTATACACCTGACTGAAGAAAAATACAAATCCAAAGCCAACTTTACCAGATTTCTAAAAAAAGAAGAACAAAATGTATGAGTTGTAGATGTGGAGAATATTCACAAAACTTCACACTGACTGCTGAGAAGCAACACACTGACCTTGAAGGCAATCTGCCCTCAAGAGTCAACTGCTGCTGAAACCCATGACTGAACCAGGGACCTTGCACTGAGGGCTGAGGGCTACACACAGATCAAAAACCAGTGCATGTTGCCCTGCTTTCTACTTTCTCTCTGAGAGTGACATCATCAACATTCAATTACAATTAAGAATGAAAAAGATACTAGGTGTCTTCTTCAAGTTTGTGAAATGTCATTAGATTTTTTCTTTTGTTACTTTGGTTTCTGAATTAATGTGTTTTACACCTAGGGGCCACCATACAGATTAGAACGTCAGTAATGCCCCACAAAGCAAAGATTAGTAACTACATAAGCTGTTGATTTAATTCCATTCAAAATACTATATTTGTCCTTCAAGGAGCAAGTTGAGGCCTACAAGTTCGCAAACACACATAGGTGATTAAATTTCACACATAAGAACAATCTGAAAATACAAATGACAGCTAAGCTAAATGAATTCACAATAAAATAAGAAAAAGAAACGACTAACATGTATTAGTTCATTTCATCATTTGAAGAAGAGGAAAGATACAACAGCAGTATGCATGTGTCATAGTGTGGCAGGAAAATCCATACAGACTGTGCAGGTGTTTGTTAAACAGATAACAGTTTAACGGTTTAAATCCAGACAGAAAATTCACCAGTGAGACTAAACCGAAGTTGAACCGTAGAAGCAGTTTATAGCCTTCCACTGGTTGCTTCTGCTGCCAGTCAAATGTGTCTGCACTCTAACTGGCTAGTTTTACCGCATCTGCCTCTGTTTTTTTCTCCTGTGCTCGTTCTTCTCTCTCGCGGGGCGTGTGTCTTTGTCCCGCTCAGCAAATCAGAGCACAGAAGCTCCGCCCTGCTGTGATGTGACGATGTATATATCAAACAGCCCCTGCTGCACTCAGACAGCGCTGAGCTGCCCGCTGGTTTACTCAAAGTGTATTAATATTAAACGTGTCGCATGTCCAAATTGCACCAAAAGAGCGCCTGTCTCCACAGTTAATCATCCGTTGGTTGTTTGAAGGTCGTTTATCTGTGCTTTAGAACGTAACCGCCGTGAAACAGTTGTATTTCTGTCATTCACGGGTTTTCTTCTCTCAGAGAAAGCTTTACAGCCTGTCACTGTCGCTTGCACGTGCTCACAGCTCGCTCACCCTTTTCTCGTCTTTTTTAAAACGAGTCGGCAAACCCACAACAAAGCCTTTTAACGTTATCAAACGAAGAGGAGAGATGTCATCTCCTCCTTTCTCTCATGGCAGGGTTGTACAACTCTGATCACGACATGCAGTCACAGAACCCAGAACCTTAATAGCTGATTACTATTAATCAGTCCGAATTGCGCCCAATTCGACATTCGATGTTAGTAGATAAGATTAGCACAGGGTACATGTGTGCGGACAAAAACTACATCAAAAGTCACTACAACTGATAAAACCGAATGACAACTGACACAGCTGTGATCAGCTGCCACCGTCACCAAAAACGGACGTCGCTTCACGTGACGCTTCAGAAGTAAAGATCTATGGTAAAGATGTCTCATTTCTTTAAAAAACATATTTCCTCTTTTGCTTGCATCTTTTCTTTATGTCTTTAGTGGGAGGGACTTGGACACGAGCAAAACGCAAGACGCATTTAGGGAACTGAGATGCACCCATAGTGTGGCAGGAATGTTGTTTTCTTTTCATCATCTGAAAAAAGGCAGGAATGCAACGACACGAATATGTCAGAAAGATGCATGTGTCGCAGTGTGACAGGAAAGTCTACTGACACAAATCCCACTGAAGTTTGTCATCAATATCTGAGATAAGAGCACAAATCATTGTGTTAATAAGCATCCAAAAACCAGCACGGTTGCTGCCGAAACCCGGGATCGAACCAGGGACCTTTAGATCTTCAGTCTAACGCTCTCCCAACTGAGCTATTTCGGCGTGAAAATCACAATCTACGGTGGCCCAAGGGTGCAAAACACGGCAAGCACACAAAAAAGGTAAATTAAAATACAGTGACTTTTCAGAAATTAACTGTCTAGGATCCACAGAGACAAATCCCGCTCAACTTTGAGATTAACATCTGAGAAAAGAGCACTAATCATCATATCAGTGTGCATCCAGGTATTTCGGCACAAAAGTGTAAAAGCTATGGTGGCCAACATGTGCAAAACATGGCAAGCTATTAGAAGATTAAACTGGAACACAGTGACTTTTCAGAAAAGAACTTTCTAGCAACCAGGAAGAGACCTATATCTTGTATACTATCCTTTTTTTTTGTCATGTGAAAACGGGCAGGGACGCCACTGCAGGAACATGTTATCAGAAAGCATGTGTCGCAGTGTGCCAGGAAAGTCTACTGAAACAAATCCCACTTAAGTTTGTCATCAATATCTGAGATAAGAACAAATCATTGTGTTAATAAGCATCCAAAAGCCAGCACAGTTACTGCCGAAACCCGGGATCGAACCAGGGACCTTTAGATCTTCAGTCTAACGCTCTCCCAACTGAGCTATTTCGGCACAAAATGTCGATAATATGGCGGCCCAAACGTGCAAAACGCATCGAGATATCAGAAAATTAAACTGAAAGTGACTTCCAGAAAAGAACATTCCAGCAAACAGGAAGAAACATCTATCTTGTAGAGTATTCTTTCTTTTGATCATCTGAGGAAGGGCAGGGACGCAACTGCAGAAATGCGTTAGAACAACACGTGTCGCAGTGTGGAAGGATAACCTACAGAGACAAACCCAAATCAGGTTTGACATCGTTTGAGAGAAGAACACTAACCATCGTAGCAATGTGCGTCCAAAAGCCAGCACGGTTGCTGCCGAAACCCGGGATCGAACCAGGGACCTTTAGATCTTCAGTCTAACGCTCTCCCAACTGAGCTATTTCGGCCTAAATCGCAATAATATGGCGGCCCAAACGTGCAAAACGCATCGAGATATCAGAAAATTAAACGGAAAGTGACTTTCCAGAAAAGAACATTCTAGCAAACAGGAAGAAACATCTATCTTGTAGAGTATTCTTTCTTTTGATCATCTGAGGAAGGGCAGGGATGCAAACGCAGAAATGCGTTAGCACAACACATGTGTCGCAGTCTGGAAGGATAATCTACAGAGACAACCATTGTAGCAATGTGTGTCCAAAAGCCAGCACGGTTGCTGCCGAAACCCGGGATCGAACCAGGGACCTTTAGATCTTCAGTCTAACGCTCTCCCAACTGAGCTATTTCGGCACAAAATGTCAACAATATGGCGGCCCAAACGTGCAAAACGCATCGAGATATCAGAAAATTAAACGGAAAGTGACTTTCCAGAAAAGAACATTCTAGCAAACAGGAAGAAACATCTATCTTGCAGAGTATTCTTTCTTTTGAGCATCTGAGGAAGGGCAGGGACGCAACTGCAGAAATGCGTTAGCACAACGCATGTGTCGCAGTGTGGAAGGATAACCTACAGAGACAAACCCAAATCAGGTTTGACATCGTATGAGAGAAGAACACTAACCATCGTAGCAATGTGTGTCCAAAAGCCAGCACGGTTGCTGCCGAAACCCGGGATCGAACCAGGGACCTTTAGATCTTCAGTCTAACGCTCTCCCAACTGAGCTATTTCGGCACAAAATGTCGATAATATGGCGGCCCAAACGTGCAAAACGCATCGAGATATCAGAAAATTAAACGGAAAGTGACTTTCCAGAAAAGAACATTCTAGCAAACAGGAAGAAACATCTATCTTGTAGAGTATTCTTTCTTTTGAGCATCTGAGGAAGGGCAGGGATGCAAACGCAGAAATGTGTTAGCACAACACATGTGTCGCAGTGTGGAAGGATAATCTACAGAGACAACCATCGTAGCAATGTGTGTCCAAAAGCCAGCACGGTTGCTGCCGAAACCCGGGATCGAACGAGGGACCTTTAGATCTTCAGTCTAACGCTCTCCCAACTGAGCTATTTCGGCACAAAATGTCGATAATATGGCGGCCCAAACGTGCAAAACGCATCCAGATATCAGAAAATTAAACGGAAAGTGACTTTCCAGAAAAGAACATTCTAGCAAACAGGAAGAAACATCTATCTTGTAGGGTATTCTTTCTTTTGAGCATCTGAGGAAGGGCAGGGATGCAAACGCAGAAATGCGTTAGCACAACACGTGTCGCAGTGTGGAAGGATAATCTACAGAGACAACCATCGTAGCAATGTGTGTCCAAAAGCCAGCACGGTTGCTGCCGAAACCCGGGATCGAACCAGGGACCTTTAGATCTTCAGTCTAACGCTCTCCCAACTGAGCTATTTCGGCACAAAATGTCGATAATATGGCGGCCCAAACGTGCAAAACGCATCGAGATATCAGAAAATTAAACGGAAAGTGACTTTCCAGAAAAGAACATTCTAGCAAACAGGAAGAAACATCTATCTTGTAGAGTATTCTTTCTTTTGAGCATCTGAGGAAGGGCAGGGACGCAACTGCAGAAATGCGTTAGCACAACGCATGTGTCGCAGTGTGGAAGGATAACCTACAGAGACAAACTCAAATCAGGTTTGACATCGTTTGAGAGAAGAACACTAACCATCGTAGCAATGTGTGTCCAAAAGCCAGCACGGTTGCTGCCGAAACCCGGGATCGAACCAGGGACCTTTAGATCTTCAGTCTAACGCTCTCCCAACTGAGCTATTTCGGCACAAAATGTCGATAATATGGCGGCCCAAACGTGCAAAACGCATCGAGATATCAGAAAATTAAACGGAAAGTGACTTTCCAGAAAAGAACGTTCTAGCAAACAGGAAGAAACATCTATCTTGTAGAGTATTCTTTCTTTTGAGCATCTGAGGAAGGGCAGGGATGCAAACGCAGAAATGCGTTAGCACAACGCATGTGTCGCAGTGTGGAAGGATAACCTACAGAGACAAACTCAAATCAGGTTTGACATCGTTTGAGAGAAGAACACTAACCATCGTAGCAATGTGTGTCCAAAAGCCAGCACGGTTGCTGCCGAAACCCGGGATCGAACCAGGGACCTTTAGATCTTCAGTCTAACGCTCTCCCAACTGAGCTATTTCGGCACAAAATGTCGATAATATGGCGGCCCAAACGTGCAAAACGCATCGAGATATCAGAAAATTTAACGGAAAGTGACTTTCCAGAAAAGAACATTCTAGCAAACAGGAAGAAACATCTATCTTGTAGAGTATTCTTTCTTTTGAGCATCTGAGGAAGGGCAGGGATACAAGTGCAGAAATGCGTTAGCACAACGCATGTGTCGCAGTGTGGAAGGATAATCTACAGAGACAACCATCGTAGCAATGTGTGTCCAAAAGCCAGCACGGTTGCTGCCGAAACCCGGGATCGAACCAGGGACCTTTAGATCTTCAGTCTAACGCTCTCCCAACTGAGCTATTTCGGCACAAAATGTCGATAATATGGCGGCCCAAACGTGCAAAACGCATCGAGATATCAGAAAATTAAACGGAAAGTGACTTTCCAGAAAAGAACGTTCTAGCAAACAGGAAGAAACATCTATCTTGTAGAGTATTCTTTCTTTTGAGCATCTGAGGAAGGGCAGGGATGCAAACGCAGAAATGCGTTAGCACAACGCATGTGTCGCAGTGTGGAAGGATAACCTACAGAGACAAACTCAAATCAGGTTTGACATCGTTTGAGAGAAGAACACTAACCATCGTAGCAATGTGTGTCCAAAAGCCAGCACTGTTGCTGCCGAAACCCGGGATCGAACCAGGGACCTTTAGATCTTCAGTCTAACGCTCTCCCAACTGAGCTATTTCGGCACAAAATGTCGATAATATGGCGGCCCAAACGTGCAAAAAGCATCGAGATATCAGAAAATTAAACGGAAAGTGACTTTCCAGAAAAGAACGTTCTAGCAAACAGGAAGAAACATCTATCTTGCAGAGTATTCTTTCTTTTGATCATCTGAGGAAGGGCAGGGATACAAGTGCAGAAATGCGTTAGCACAACGCATGTGTCGCAGTGTGGAAGGATAATCTACAGAGACAACCATCGTAGCAATGTGTGTCCAAAAGCCAGCACGGTTGCTGCCGAAACCCGGGATCGAACCAGGGACCTTTAGATCTTCAGTCTAACGCTCTCCCAACTGAGCTATTTCGGCACAATATAATATGGCGGCCCAAACGTGCAAAACGCATCCAGATATCAGAAAATTAAACGGAAAGTGACTTTCCAGAAAAGAACATTCTAGCAAACAGGAAGAAACATCTATCTTGTAGAGTATTCTTTCTTTTGAGCATCTGAGGAAGGGCAGGGATGCAAACGCAGAAATGCGTTAGCACAACACGTGTCGCAGTGTGGAAGGATAATCTACAGAGACAACCATCGTAGCAATGTGTGTCCAAAAGCCAGCACGGTTGCTGCCGAAACCCGGGATCGAACCAGGGACCTTTAGATCTTCAGTCTAACGCTCTCCCAACTGAGCTATTTCGGCACAAAATGTCGATAATATGGCGGCCCAAACGTGCAAAACGCATCGAGATATCAGAAAATTAAACGGAAAGTGACTTTCCAGAAAAGAACATTCTAGCAAACAGGAAGAAACATCTATCTTGTAGAGTATTCTTTCTTTTGAGCATCTGAGGAAGGGCAGGGACGCAACTGCAGAAATGCGTTAGCACAACGCATGTGTCGCAGTGTGGAAGGATAACCTACAGAGACAAACTCAAATCAGGTTTGACATCGTTTGAGAGAAGAACACTAACCATTGTAGCAATGTGTGTCCAAAAGCCAGCACGGTTGCTGCCGAAACCCGGGATCGAACCAGGGACCTTTAGATCTTCAGTCTAACGCTCTCCCAACTGAGCTATTTCGGCACAAAATGTCGATAATATGGCGGCCCAAACGTGCAAAACGCATCGAGATATCAGAAAATTAAACGGAAAGTGACTTTCCAGAAAAGAACGTTCTAGCAAACAGGAAGAAACATCTATCTTGTAGAGTATTCTTTCTTTTGAGCATCTGAGGAAGGGCAGGGATGCAAACGCAGAAATGCGTTAGCACAACGCATGTGTCGCAGTGTGGAAGGATAATCTACAGAGACAAACCCAAATCAGGTTTGACATCGTTTGAGAGAAGAACACTAACCATCGTAGCAATGTGTGTCCAAAAGCCAGCACGGTTGCTGCCGAAACCAGGGATCGAACCAGGGACCTTTAGATCTTCAGTCTAACGCTCTCCCAACTGAGCTATTTCGGCACAAAATATCAATAATATGGCAGCCCAAACGTGCAAAACGCATCGAGATATCAGAAAATTAAACGGAAAGTGACTTTCCAGAAAAGAACATTCCAGCAACCAGGAAGAAACATCTATCTTGTAGAGTATTCTTTCTTTTGAGCATCTGAGGAAGGGCAGGGATGCAACTGCAGAAATGCGTTAGCACAACGCATGTGTCGCAGTGTGGAAGGATAACCTACAGAGACAAACCCAAATCAGGTTTGACATCGTTTGAGAGAAGAACACTAACCATCGTAGCAATGTGTGTCCAAAAGCCAGCACGGTTGCTGCCGAAACCCGGGATCGAACCAGGGACCTTTAGATCTTCAGTCTAACGCTCTCCCAACTGAGCTATTTCGGCACAAAATGTCGATAATATGGCGGCCCAAACGTGCAAAACGCATCGAGATATCAGAAAATTAAACTGAAAGTGACTTCCAGAAAAGAACATTCCAGCAATCAGGAAGAAACATCTATCTTGTAGAGTATTCTTTCTTTTGAGCATCTGATGAAGGGCAGGGATGCAACTGCAGAAATGCGTTAGCACAACGCATGTGTCGCAGGATAACCTACAGAGACAAACCCAAATCAGGTTTGACATCGTTTGAGAGAAGAACACTAACCATCGTAGCAATGTGTGTCCAAAAGCCAGCACGGTTGCTGCCGAAACCCGGGATCGAACCAGGGACCTTTAGATCTTCAGTCTAACGCTCTCCCAACTGAGCTATTTCGGCACAAAATGTCGATAATATGGCGGCCCAAACGTGCAAAACGCATCGAGATATCAGAAAATTAAACGGAAAGTGACTTTCCAGAAAAGAACATTCTAGCAAACAGGAAGAAACATCTATCTTGTAGAGTATTCTTTCTTTTGAGCATCTGAGGAAGGGCAGGGATGCAAACGCAGAAATGTGTTAGCACAACACATGTGTCGCAGTGTGGAAGGATAATCTACAGAGACAACCATCGTAGCAATGTGTGTCCAAAAGCCAGCACGGTTGCTGCCGAAACCCGGGATCGAACCAGGGACCTTTAGATCTTCAGTCTAACGCTCTCCCAACTGAGCTATTTCGGCACAATATAATATGGCGGCCCAAACGTGCAAAACGCATCCAGATATCAGAAAATTAAACGGAAAGTGACTTTCCAGAAAAGAACATTCTAGCAAACAGGAAGAAACATCTATCTTGTAGAGTATTCTTTCTTTTGAGCATCTGAGGAAGGGCAGGGATGCAAACGCAGAAATGCGTTAGCACAACACGTGTCGCAGTGTGGAAGGATAATCTACAGAGACAACCATCGTAGCAATGTGTGTCCAAAAGCCAGCACGGTTGCTGCCGAAACCCGGGATCGAACCAGGGACCTTTAGATCTTCAGTCTAACGCTCTCCCAACTGAGCTATTTCGGCACAAAATGTCGATAATATGGCGGCCCAAACGTGCAAAACGCATCGAGATATCAGAAAATTAAACGGAAAGTGACTTTCCAGAAAAGAACATTCTAGCAAACAGGAAGAAACATCTATCTTGTAGAGTATTCTTTCTTTTGAGCATCTGATGAAGGGCAGGGATGCAACTGCAGAAATGCGTTAGCACAACGCATGTGTCGCAGGATAACCTACAGAGACAAACCCAAATCAGGTTTGACATCGTTTGAGAGAAGAACACTAACCATCGTAGCAATGTGTGTCCAAAAGCCAGCACGGTTGCTGCCGAAACCCGGGATCGAACCAGGGACCTTTAGATCTTCAGTCTAACGCTCTCCCAACTGAGCTATTTCGGCACAAAATGTCGATAATATGGCGGCCCAAACGTGCAAAACGCATCGAGATATCAGAAAATTAAACGGAAAGTGACTTTCCAGAAAAGAACATTCTAGCAAACAGGAAGAAACATCTATCTTGTAGAGTATTCTTTCTTTTGAGCATCTGAGGAAGGGCAGGGATGCAAACGCAGAAATGTGTTAGCACAACACATGTGTCGCAGTGTGGAAGGATAATCTACAGAGACAACCATCGTAGCAATGTGTGTCCAAAAGCCAGCACGGTTGCTGCCGAAACCCGGGATCGAACCAGGGACCTTTAGATCTTCAGTCTAACGCTCTCCCAACTGAGCTATTTCGGCACAATATAATATGGCGGCCCAAACGTGCAAAACGCATCCAGATATCAGAAAATTAAACGGAAAGTGACTTTCCAGAAAAGAACATTCTAGCAAACAGGAAGAAACATCTATCTTGTAGAGTATTCTTTCTTTTGAGCATCTGAGGAAGGGCAGGGATGCAAACGCAGAAATGCGTTAGCACAACACGTGTCGCAGTGTGGAAGGATAATCTACAGAGACAACCATCGTAGCAATGTGTGTCCAAAAGCCAGCACGGTTGCTGCCGAAACCCGGGATCGAACCAGGGACCTTTAGATCTTCAGTCTAACGCTCTCCCAACTGAGCTATTTCGGCACAAAATGTCAATAATATGGCGGCCCAAACGTGCAAAACGCATCGAGATATCAGAAAATTAAACGGAAAGTGACTTTCCAGAAAAGAACATTCTAGCAAACAGGAAGAAACATCTATCTTGTAGAGTATTCTTTCTTTTGAGCATCTGAGGAAGGGCAGGGACGCAACTGCAGAAATGCGTTAGCACAACGCATGTGTCGCAGTGTGGAAGGATAACCTACAGAGACAAACTCAAATCAGGTTTGACATCGTTTGAGAGAAGAACACTAACCATCGTAGCAATGTGTGTCCAAAAGCCAGCACGGTTGCTGCCGAAACCCGGGATCGAACCAGGGACCTTTAGATCTTCAGTCTAACGCTCTCCCAACTGAGCTATTTCGGCACAAAATGTCGATAATATGGCGGCCCAAACGTGCAAAACGCATCGAGATATCAGAAAATTAAACGGAAAGTGACTTTCCAGAAAAGAACATTCTAGCAAACAGGAAGAAACATCTATCTTGTAGAGTATTCTTTCTTTTGAGCATCTGAGGAAGGGCAGGGATGCAAACGCAGAAATGTGTTAGCACAACACATGTGTCGCAGTGTGGAAGGATAATCTACAGAGACAACCATCGTAGCAATGTGTGTCCAAAAGCCAGCACGGTTGCTGCCGAAACCCGGGATCGAACCAGGGACCTTTAGATCTTCAGTCTAACGCTCTCCCAACTGAGCTATTTCGGCACAATATAATATGGCGGCCCAAACGTGCAAAACGCATCCAGATATCAGAAAATTAAACGGAAAGTGACTTTCCAGAAAAGAACATTCTAGCAAACAGGAAGAAACATCTATCTTGTAGAGTATTCTTTCTTTTGAGCATCTGAGGAAGGGCAGGGATGCAAACGCAGAAATGCGTTAGCACAACACGTGTCGCAGTGTGGAAGGATAATCTACAGAGACAACCATCGTAGCAATGTGTGTCCAAAAGCCAGCACGGTTGCTGCCGAAACCCGGGATCGAACCAGGGACCTTTAGATCTTCAGTCTAACGCTCTCCCAACTGAGCTATTTCGGCACAAAATGTCAATAATATGGCGGCCCAAACGTGCAAAACGCATCGAGATATCAGAAAATTAAACGGAAAGTGACTTTCCAGAAAAGAACATTCTAGCAAACAGGAAGAAACATCTATCTTGTAGAGTATTCTTTCTTTTGAGCATCTGAGGAAGGGCAGGGACGCAACTGCAGAAATGCGTTAGCACAACGCATGTGTCGCAGTGTGGAAGGATAACCTACAGAGACAAACTCAAATCAGGTTTGACATCGTTTGAGAGAAGAACACTAACCATCGTAGCAATGTGTGTCCAAAAGCCAGCACGGTTGCTGCCGAAACCCGGGATCGAACCAGGGACCTTTAGATCTTCAGTCTAACGCTCTCCCAACTGAGCTATTTCGGCACAAAATGTCGATAATATGGCGGCCCAAACGTGCAAAACGCATCGAGATATCAGAAAATTAAACGGAAAGTGACTTTCCAGAAAAGAACGTTCTAGCAAACAGGAAGAAACATCTATCTTGTAGAGTATTCTTTCTTTTGAGCATCTGAGGAAGGGCAGGGATGCAAACGCAGAAATGCGTTAGCACAACGCATGTGTCGCAGTGTGGAAGGATAACCTACAGAGACAAACTCAAATCAGGTTTGACATCGTTTGAGAGAAGAACACTAACCATCGTAGCAATGTGTGTCCAAAAGCCAGCACTGTTGCTGCCGAAACCCGGGATCGAACCAGGGACCTTTAGATCTTCAGTCTAACGCTCTCCCAACTGAGCTATTTCGGCACAAAATGTCGATAATATGGCGGCCCAAACGTGCAAAAAGCATCGAGATATCAGAAAATTAAACGGAAAGTGACTTTCCAGAAAAGAACGTTCTAGCAAACAGGAAGAAACATCTATCTTGTAGAGTATTCTTTCTTTTGAGCATCTGAGGAAGGGCAGGGATACAAGTGCAGAAATGCGTTAGCACAACGCATGTGTCGCAGTGTGGAAGGATAATCTACAGAGACAACCATCGTAGCAATGTGTGTCCAAAAGCCAGCACGGTTGCTGCCGAAACCCGGGATCGAACCAGGGACCTTTAGATCTTCAGTCTAACGCTCTCCCAACTGAGCTATTTCGGCACAAAATATCAATAATATGGCGGCCCAAACGTGCAAAACGCATCGAGATATCAGAAAATTAAAAGGAAAGTGACTTTCCAGAAAAGAACATTCCAGCAACCAGGAAGAAACTTCTATCTTGTAGAGTATTCTTTCTTTTGAGCATCTGAGGAAGGGCAGGGACGCAACTGCAGAAATGCGTTAGCACAACGCATGTGTCGCAGTGTGGAAGGATAACCTACAGAGACAAACCCAAATCAGGTTTGACATCGTTCGAGAGAAGAACACTAACCATCGTAGCAATGTGTGTCCAAAAGCCAGCACGGTTGCTGCCGAAACCCGGGATCGAACCAGGGACCTTTAGATCTTCAGTCTAACGCTCTCCCAACTGAGCTATTTCGGCACAAAATGTCGATAATATGGCAGCCCAAACGTGCAAAACGCATCGAGATATCAGAAAATTAAACTGAAAGTGACTTCCAGAAAGGAACATTCCAGCAATCAGGAAGAAACATCTATCTTGTAGAGTATTCTTTCTTTTGAGCATCTGATGAAGGGCAGGGATGCAACTGCAGAAATGCGTTAGCACAACGCATGTGTCGCAGGATAACCTACAGAGGCAAACCCAAATCAGGTTTGACATCGTTTGAGAGAAGAACACTAACCATCGTAGCAATGTGTGTCCAAAAGCCAGCACGGTTGCTGCCGAAACCCGGGATCGAACCAGGGACCTTTAGATCTTCAGTCTAACGCTCTCCCAACTGAGCTATTTCGGCACAAAATGTCGATAATATGGCGGCCCAAACGTGCAAAACGCATCGAGATATCAGAAAATTAAACGGAAAGTGACTTTCCAGAAAAGAACATTCTAGCAAACAGGAAGAAACATCTATCTTGTAGAGTATTCTTTCTTTTGAGCATCTGAGGAAGGGCAGGGATACAAGTGCAGAAATGCGTTAGCACAACGCATGTGTCGCAGTGTGGAAGGATAATCTACAGAGACAACCATCGTAGCAATGTGTGTCCAAAAGCCAGCACGGTTGCTGCCGAAACCCGGGATCGAACCAGGGACCTTTAGATCTTCAGTCTAACGCTCTCCCAACTGAGCTATTTCGGCACAAAATGTCGATAATATGGCGGCCCAAACGTGCAAAACGCATCGAGATATCAGAAAATTAAACGGAAAGTGACTTTCCAGAAAAGAACATTCTAGCAAACAGGAAGAAACATCTATCTTGTAGAGTATTCTTTCTTTTGAGCATCTGAGGAAGGGCAGGGATACAAGTGCAGAAATGCGTTAGCACAACGCATGTGTCGCAGTGTGGAAGGATAATCTACAGAGACAACCATCGTAGCAATGTGTGTCCAAAAGCCAGCACGGTTGCTGCCGAAACCCGGGATCGAACCAGGGACCTTTAGATCTTCAGTCTAACGCTCTCCCAACTGAGCTATTTCGGCACAAAATGTCGATAATATGGCAGCCCAAACGTGCAAAACGCATCGAGATATCAGAAAATTAAACTGAAAGTGACTTCCAGAAAAGAACATTCCAGCAATCAGGAAGAAACATCTATCTTGTAGAGTATTCTTTCTTTTGAGCATCTGAGGAAGGGCAGGGATGCAAACGCAGAAATGTGTTAGCACAACACATGTGTCGCAGTGTGGAAGGATAATCTACAGAGACAACCATCGTAGCAATGTGTGTCCAAAAGCCAGCACGGTTGCTGCCGAAACCCGGGATCGAACCAGGGACCTTTAGATCTTCAGTCTAACGCTCTCCCAACTGAGCTATTTCGGCACAATATAATATGGCGGCCCAAACGTGCAAAACGCATCCAGATATCAGAAAATTAAACGGAAAGTGACTTTCCAGAAAAGAACATTCTAGCAAACAGGAAGAAACATCTATCTTGTAGAGTATTCTTTCTTTTGAGCATCTGAGGAAGGGCAGGGATGCAAACGCAGAAATGCGTTAGCACAACACGTGTCGCAGTGTGGAAGGATAATCTACAGAGACAACCATCGTAGCAATGTGTGTCCAAAAGCCAGCACGGTTGCTGCCGAAACCCGGGATCGAACCAGGGACCTTTAGATCTTCAGTCTAACGCTCTCCCAACTGAGCTATTTCGGCACAAAATGTCGATAATATGGCGGCCCAAACGTGCAAAACGCATCGAGATATCAGAAAATTAAACGGAAAGTGACTTTCCAGAAAAGAACATTCTAGCAAACAGGAAGAAACATCTATCTTGTAGAGTATTCTTTCTTTTGAGCATCTGAGGAAGGGCAGGGACGCAACTGCAGAAATGCGTTAGCACAACGCATGTGTCGCAGTGTGGAAGGATAACCTACAGAGACAAACTCAAATCAGGTTTGACATCGTTTGAGAGAAGAACACTAACCATCGTAGCAATGTGTGTCCAAAAGCCAGCACGGTTGCTGCCGAAACCCGGGATCGAACCAGGGACCTTTAGATCTTCAGTCTAACGCTCTCCCAACTGAGCTATTTCGGCACAAAATGTCGATAATATGGCGGCCCAAACGTGCAAAACGCATCGAGATATCAGAAAATTAAACGGAAAGTGACTTTCCAGAAAAGAACGTTCTAGCAAACAGGAAGAAACATCTATCTTGTAGAGTATTCTTTCTTTTGAGCATCTGAGGAAGGGCAGGGATGCAAACGCAGAAATGCGTTAGCACAACGCATGTGTCGCAGTGTGGAAGGATAACCTACAGAGACAAACTCAAATCAGGTTTGACATCGTTTGAGAGAAGAACACTAACCATCGTAGCAATGTGTGTCCAAAAGCCAGCACTGTTGCTGCCGAAACCCGGGATCGAACCAGGGACCTTTAGATCTTCAGTCTAACGCTCTCCCAACTGAGCTATTTCGGCACAAAATGTCGATAATATGGCGGCCCAAACGTGCAAAAAGCATCGAGATATCAGAAAATTAAACGGAAAGTGACTTTCCAGAAAAGAACGTTCTAGCAAACAGGAAGAAACATCTATCTTGTAGAGTATTCTTTCTTTTGAGCATCTGAGGAAGGGCAGGGATACAAGTGCAGAAATGCGTTAGCACAACGCATGTGTCGCAGTGTGGAAGGATAATCTACAGAGACAACCATCGTAGCAATGTGTGTCCAAAAGACAGCACGGTTGCTGCCGAAACCCGGGATCGAACCAGGGACCTTTAGATCTTCAGTCTAACGCTCTCCCAACTGAGCTATTTCGGCACAAAATATCAATAATATGGCGGCCCAAACGTGCAAAACGCATCGAGATATCAGAAAATTAAAAGGAAAGTGACTTTCCAGAAAAGAACATTCCAGCAACCAGGAAGAAACTTCTATCTTGTAGAGTATTCTTTCTTTTGAGCATCTGAGGAAGGGCAGGGACGCAACTGCAGAAATGCGTTAGCACAACGCATGTGTCGCAGTGTGGAAGGATAACCTACAGAGACAAACCCAAATCAGGTTTGACATCGTTTGAGAGAAGAACACTAACCATCGTAGCAATGTGTGTCCAAAAGCCAGCACGGTTGCTGCCGAAACCCGGGATCGAACCAGGGACCTTTAGATCTTCAGTCTAACGCTCTCCCAACTGAGCTATTTCGGCACAAAATGTCGATAATATGGCAGCCCAAACGTGCAAAACGCATCGAGATATCAGAAAATTAAACTGAAAGTGACTTCCAGAAAAGAACATTCCAGCAATCAGGAAGAAACATCTATCTTGTAGAGTATTCTTTCTTTTGAGCATCTGATGAAGGGCAGGGATGCAACTGCAGAAATGCGTTAGCACAACGCATGTGTCGCAGGATAACCTACAGAGACAAACCCAAATCAGGTTTGACATCGTTTGAGAGAAGAACACTAACCATCGTAGCAATGTGTGTCCAAAAGCCAGCACGGTTGCTGCCGAAACCCGGGATCGAACCAGGGACCTTTAGATCTTCAGTCTAACGCTCTCCCAACTGAGCTATTTCGGCACAAAATGTCGATAATATGGCGGCCCAAACGTGCAAAACGCATCGAGATATCAGAAAATTAAACGGAAAGTGACTTCCAGAAAAGAACATTCCAGCAATCAGGAAGAAACATCTATCTTGTAGAGTATTCTTTCTTTTGAGCATCTGATGAAGGGCAGGGATGCAACTGCAGAAATGCGTTAGCACAACGCATGTGTCGCAGGATAACCTACAGAGACAAACCCAAATCAGGTTTGACATCGTTTGAGAGAAGAACACTAACCATCGTAGCAATGTGTGTCCAAAAGCCAGCACGGTTGCTGCCAAAACCCGGGATCGAACCAGGGACCTTTAGATCTTCAGTCTAACGCTCTCCCAACTGAGCTATTTCGGCACAAAATGTTGATAATATGGCGGCCCAAACGTGCAAAACGCATCGAGATATCAGAAAATTAAACGGAAAGTGACTTTCCAGAAAAGAACATTCTAGCAAACAGGAAGAAACATCTATCTTGTAGAGTATTCTTTCTTTTGAGCATCTGAGGAAGGGCAGGGATACAAGTGCAGAAATGCGTTAGCACAACGCATGTGTCGCAGTGTGGAAGGATAATCTACAGAGACAACCATCGTAGCAATGTGTGTCCAAAAGCCAGCACGGTTGCTGCCGAAACCCGGGATCGAACCAGGGACCTTTAGATCTTCAGTCTAACGCTCTCCCAACTGAGCTATTTCGGCACAAAATATCAATAATATGGCAGCCCAAACGTGCAAAACGCATCGAGATATCAGAAAATTAAACGGAAAGTGACTTTCCAGAAAAGAACATTCCAGCAACCAGGAAGAAACATCTATCTTGTAGAGTATTCTTTCTTTTGAGCATCTGAGGAAGGGCAGGGATGCAACTGCAGAAATGCGTTAGCACAACGCATGTGTCGCAGGATAACCTACAGAGACAAACCCAAATCAGGTTTGACATCGTTTGAGAGAAGAACACTAACCATCGTAGCAATGTGTGTCCAAAAGCCAGCACGGTTGCTGCCGAAACCCGGGATCGAACCAGGGACCTTTAGATCTTCAGTCTAACGCTCTCCCAACTGAGCTATTTCGGCACAAAATGTTGATAATATGGCGGCCCAAACGTGCAAAACGCATCGAGATATCAGAAAATTAAACGGAAAGTGACTTTCCAGAAAAGAACATTCTAGCAAACAGGAAGAAACATCTATCTTGTAGAGTATTCTTTCTTTTGAGCATCTGAGGAAGGGCAGGGATACAAGTGCAGAAATGCGTTAGCACAACGCATGTGTCGCAGTGTGGAAGGATAATCTGCAGAGACAACCATCGTAGCAATGTGTGTCCAAAAGCCAGCACGGTTGCTGCCGAAACCCGGGATCGAACCAGGGACCTTTAGATCTTCAGTCTAACGCTCTCCCAACTGAGCTATTTCGGCCTAAATTGCAATAATATGGCGGCCCAAACGTGCAAAACGCATCGAGATATCAGAAAATTAAACGGAAAGTGACTTTCCAGAAAAGAACATTCCAGCAACCAGGAAGAAACATCTATCTTGTAGAGTATTCTTTCTTTTGAGCATCTGAGGAAGGGCAGGGATGCAACTGCAGAAATGCGTTAGCACAACGCATGTGTCGCAGAATAACCTACAGAGACAAACCCAAATCAGGTTTGACATCGTTTGAGAGAAGAACACTAATCATCGTAGCAATGTGTGTCCAAAAGCCAGCACGGTTGCTGCCGAAACCCGGGATCGAACCAGGGACCTTTAGATCTTCAGTCTAACGCTCTCCCAACTGAGCTATTTCGGCACAAAATGTCGATAATATGGCGGCCCAAACGTGCAAAACGCATCGAGATATCAGAAAATTAAACGGAAAGTGACTTTCCAGAAAAGAACATTCTAGCAAACAGGAAGAAACATCTATCTTGTAGAGTATTCTTTCTTTTGAGCATCTGAGGAAGGGCAGGGATACAAGTGCAGAAATGCGTTAGCACAACGCATGTGTCGCAGTGTGGAAGGATAATCTACAGAGACAACCATCGTAGCAATGTGTGTCCAAAAGCCAGCACGGTTGCTGCCGAAACCCGGGATCGAACCAGGGACCTTTAGATCTTCAGTCTAACGCTCTCCCAACTGAGCTATTTCGGCACAAAATGTCGATAATATGGCGGCCCAAACGTGCAAAACGCATCGAGATATCAGAAAATTAAACGGAAAGTGACTTTCCAGAAAAGAACATTCCAGCAACCAGGAAGAAACATCTATCTTGTAGAGTATTCTTTCTTTTGAGCATCTGAGGAAGGGCAGGGACGCAACTGCAGAAATGCGTTAGCACAACGCATGTGTCGCAGTGTGGAAGGATAACCTACAGAGACAAACCCAAATCAGGTTTGACATCGTTTGAGAGAAGAACACTAACCATCGTAACAATGTGTGTCCAAAAGCCAGCACGGTTGCTGCCGAAACCCGGGATCGAACCAGGGACATTTAGATCTTCAGTCTAACGCTCTCCCAACTGAGCTATTTCGGCACAAAATGTCGATAATATGGCGGCCCAAACGTGCAAAACGCATCGAGATATCAGAAAATTAAACTGAAAGTGACTTCCAGAAAAGAACATTCCAGCAATCAGGAAGAAACATCTATCTTGTAGAGTATTCTTTCTTTTGAGCATCTGATGAAGGGCAGGGATGCAACTGCAGAAATGCGTTAGCACAACGCATGTGTCGCAGAATAACCTACAGAGACAAACCCAAATCAGGTTTGACATCGTTTGAGAGAAGAACACTAACCATCGTAGCAATGTGTGTCCAAAAGCCAGCACGGTTGCTGCCGAAACCCGGGATCGAACCAGGGACCTTTAGATCTTCAGTCTAACGCTCTCCCAACTGAGCTATTTCGGCACAAAATGTCGATAATATGGCGGCCCAAACGTGCAAAACGCATCGAGATATCAGAAAATTAAACGGAAAGTGACTTTCCAGAAAAGAACATTCTAGCAAACAGGAAGAAACATCTATCTTGTAGAGTATTCTTTCTTTTGAGCATCTGAGGAAGGGCAGGGATACAAGTGCAGAAATGCGTTAGCACAACGCATGTGTCGCAGTGTGGAAGGATAATCTACAGAGACAACCATCGTAGCAATGTGTGTCCAAAAGCCAGCACGGTTGCTGCCGAAACCCGGGATCGAACCAGGGACCTTTAGATCTTCAGTCTAACGCTCTCCCAACTGAGCTATTTCGGCACAAAATGTCGATAATATGGCGGCCCAAACGTGCAAAACGCATCGAGATATCAGAAAATTAAACTGAAAGTGACTTCCAGAAAAGAACATTCCAGCAATCAGGAAGAAACATCTATCTTGTAGAGTATTCTTTCTTTTGAGCATCTGATGAAGGGCAGGGATGCAACTGCAGAAATGCGTTAGCACAACGCATGTGTCGCAGAATAACCTACAGAGACAAACCCAAATCAGGTTTGACATCGTTTGAGAGAAGAACACTAACCATCGTAGCAATGTGTGTCCAAAAGCCAGCACGGTTGCTGCCGAAACCCGGGATCGAACCAGGGACCTTTAGATCTTCAGTCTAACGCTCTCCCAACTGAGCTATTTCGGCACAAAATGTCGATAATATGGCGGCCCAAACGTGCAAAACGCATCGAGATATCAGAAAATTAAACGGAAAGTGACTTTCCAGAAAAGAACATTCTAGCAAACAGGAAGAAACATCTATCTTGTAGAGTATTCTTTCTTTTGAGCATCTGAGGAAGGGCAGGGATACAAGTGCAGAAATGCGTTAGCACAACGCATGTGTCGCAGTGTGGAAGGATAATCTACAGAGACAACCATCGTAGCAATGTGTGTCCAAAAGCCAGCACGGTTGCTGCCGAAACCCGGGATCGAACCAGGGACCTTTAGATCTTCAGTCTAACGCTCTCCCAACTGAGCTATTTCGGCACAAAATGTCGATAATATGGCGGCCCAAACGTGCAAAACGCATCGAGATATCAGAAAATTAAACGGAAAGTGACTTTCCAGAAAAGAACATTCTAGCAAACAGGAAGAAACATCTATCTTGTAGAGTATTCTTTCTTTTGAGCATCTGAGGAAGGGCAGGGATACAAGTGCAGAAATGCGTTAGCACAACGCATGTGTCGCAGTGTGGAAGGATAATCTACAGAGACAACCATCGTAGCAATGTGTGTCCAAAAGCCAGCACGGTTGCTGCCGAAACCCGGGATCGAACCAGGGACCTTTAGATCTTCAGTCTAACGCTCTCCCAACTGAGCTATTTCGGCACAAAATATCAATAATATGGCAGCCCAAACGTGCAAAACGCATCGAGATATCAGAAAATTAAACGGAAAGTGACTTTCCAGAAAAGAACATTCCAGCAACCAGGAAGAAACATCTATCTTGTAGAGTATTCTTTCTTTTGAGCATCTGAGGAAGGGAAGGGATGCAACTGCAGAAATGCGTTAGCACAACGCATGTGTCGCAGTGTGGAAGGATAACCTACAGAGACAAACCCAAATCAGGTTTGACATCGTTTGAGAGAAGAACACTAACCATTGTAGCAATGTGTGTCCAAAAGCCAGCACGGTTGCTGCCGAAACCCGGGATCGAACCAGGGACCTTTAGATCTTCAGTCTAACGCTCTCCCAACTGAGCTATTTCGGCCTAAATTGCAATAATATGGCGGCCCAAACGTGCAAAACGCATCGAGATATCAGAAAATTAAACGGAAAGTGACTTTCCAGAAAAGAACATTCCAGCAACCAGGAAGAAACATCTATCTTGTAGAGTATTCTTTCTTTTGAGCATCTGAGGAAGGGCAGGGACGCAACTGCAGAAATGCGTTAGCACAACGCATGTGTCGCAGTGTGGAAGGATAACCTACAGAGACAAACCCAAATCAGGTTTGACATCGTTTGAGAGAAGAACACTAACCATCGTAGCAATGTGTGTCCAAAAGCCAGCACGGTTGCTGCCGAAACCCGGGATCGAACCAGGGACCTTTAGATCTTCAGTCTAACGCTCTCCCAACTGAGCTATTTCGGCACAAAATGTCGATAATATGGCGGCCCAAACGTGCAAAACGCATCGAGATATCAGAAAATTAAACTGAAAGTGACTTCCAGAAAAGAACATTCCAGCAATCAGGAAGAAACATCTATCTTGTAGAGTATTCTTTCTTTTGAGCATCTGATGAAGGGCAGGGATGCAACTGCAGAAATGCGTTAGCACAACGCATGTGTCGCAGGATAACCTACAGAGACAAACCCAAATCAGGTTTGACATCGTTTGAGAGAAGAACACTAACCATCGTAGCAATGTGTGTCCAAAAGCCAGCACGGTTGCTGCCGAAACCCGGGATCGAACCAGGGACCTTTAGATCTTCAGTCTAACGCTCTCCCAACTGAGCTATTTCGGCACAAAATGTCGATAATATGGCGGCCCAAACGTGCAAAACGCATCGAGATATCAGAAAATTAAACGGAAAGTGACTTTCCAGAAAAGAACATTCCAGCAACCAGGAAGAAACATCTATCTTGTAGAGTATTCTTTCTTTTGAGCATCTGAGGAAGGGCAGGGACGCAACTGCAGAAATGCGTTAGCACAACGCATGTGTCGCAGTGTGGAAGGATAACCTACAGAGACAAACCCAAATCAGGTTTGACATCGTTTGAGAGAAGAACACTAACCATCGTAGCAATGTGTGTCCAAAAGCCAGCACGGTTGCTGCCGAAACCAGGGATCGAACCAGGGACCTTTAGATCTTCAGTCTAACGCTCTCCCAACTGAGCTATTTCGGCACAAAATATCAATAATATGGCAGCCCAAACGTGCAAAACGCATCGAGATATCAGAAAATTAAACGGAAAGTGACTTTCCAGAAAAGAACATTCCAGCAACCAGGAAGAAACATCTATCTTGTAGAGTATTCTTTCTTTTGAGCATCTGAGGAAGGGCAGGGATGCAACTGCAGAAATGCGTTAGCACAACGCATGTGTCGCAGTGTGGAAGGATAACCTACAGAGACAAACCCAAATCAGGTTTGACATCGTTTGAGAGAAGAACACTAACCATTGTAGCAATGTGTGTCCAAAAGCCAGCACGGTTGCTGCCGAAACCCGGGATCGAACCAGGGACCTTTAGATCTTCAGTCTAACGCTCTCCCAACTGAGCTATTTCGGCACAAAATGTCGATAATATGGCGGCCCAAACGTGCAAAACGCATCGAGATATCAGAAAATTAAACGGAAAGTGACTTTCCAGAAAAGAACATTCCAGCAACCAGGAAGAAACTTCTATCTTGTAGAGTATTCTTTCTTTTGAGCATCTGAGGAAGGGCAGGGACGCAACTGCAGAAATGCGTTAGCACAACGCATGTGTCGCAGTGTGGAAGGATAACCTACAGAGACAAACTCAAATCAGGTTTGACATCGTTTGAGAGAAGAACACTAACCATTGTAGCAATGTGTGTCCAAAAGCCAGCACGGTTGCTGCCGAAACCCGGGATCGAACCAGGGACCTTTAGATCTTCAGTCTAACGCTCTCCCAACTGAGCTATTTCGGCACAAAATGTCGATAATATGGCGGCCCAAACGTGCAAAACGCATCGAGATATCAGAAAATTAAACGGAAAGTGACTTTCCAGAAAAGAACATTCTAGCAAACAGGAAGAAACATCTATCTTGTAGAGTATTCTTTCTTTTGAGCATCTGAGGAAGGGCAGGGATACAAGTGCAGAAATGCGTTAGCACAACGCATGTGTCGCAGTGTGGAAGGATAATCTACAGAGACAACCATCGTAGCAATGTGTGTCCAAAAGCCAGCACGGTTGCTGCCGAAACCCGGGATCAAACCAGGGACCTTTAGATCTTCAGTCTAACGCTCTCCCAACTGAGCTATTTCGGCACAAAATGTCGATAATATGGCGGCCCAAACGTGCAAAACGCATCGAGATATCAGAAAATTAAACGGAAAGTGACTTTCCAGAAAAGAACATTCTAGCAAACAGGAAGAAACATCTATCTTGCAGAGTATTCTTTCTTTTGATCATCTGAGGAAGGGCAGGGATGCAAACGCAGAAATGCGTTAGCACAACGCACGTGTTGCAGTGTGGAAGGATAATCTACAGAGACAACCATCGTAGCAATGTGTGTCCAAAAGCCAGCACGGTTGCTGCCGAAACCCGGGATCGAACCAGGGACCTTTAGATCTTCAGTCTAACACTGTCCCAACTGAGCTATTTCGGCACAAAATATCAATAATATGGCAGCCAAACGTGCAAAACGCATCGAAATATCAGAAAATTAAATTGAAAGTGACTTCCAGAAAAGAACATTCCAGCAACCAGGAAGAAACATCTATCTTGTAGAGTATTCTTTCTTTTGAGCATCTGAGGAAGGGCAGGGATGCAATTGCAGAAATGCGTTAGCACAACGCATGTGTCGCAGTGTGGAAGGATAACCTACAGAGACAAACCCAAATCAGGTTTGACATCGTTTGAGAGAAGAACACTAACCATCGTAGCAATGTGTGTCCAAAAGCCAGCACGGTTGCTGCCGAAACCCGGGATCGAACCAGGGACCTTTAGATCTTCAGTCTAACGCTCTCCCAACTGAGCTATTTCGGCACAAAACATCAATAATATGGCAGCCCAAACGCGCAAAACGCATCGAGATATCAGAAAATTAAACGGAAAGTGACTTTCCAGAAAAGAACATTCTAGCAAACAGGAAGAAACGTCTATCTTGTAGAGTATTCTTTCTTTTGAGCATCTGAGGAAGGGCAGGGATGCAATTGCAGAAATGCGTTAGCACAACACATGTGTCGCAGTGTGGAAGGATAACCTACAGAGACAACCATCGTAGCAATGTGTGTCCAAAAGCCAGCACGGTTGCTGCCGAAACCCGGGATCGCACCAGGGACCTTTAGATCTTCAGTCTAACGCTCTCCCAACTGAGCTATTTCGGCACAAAAGCTCAATAATATGGCGGCCCAAACGTGCAAAACGCATCGAGTTTTCAGAAAATTAAACTGGAACAGAGTGACTTTCCAGAAAACAACTTCATAGCAAACATGAAGAAATACCTATCTTGCAGAGTATTCTTTCTTTTGATCATCTGAGGAAGGGCAGGGATACAAGTGCAGAAATGCGTTAGCACAACGCATGTGTAGCAGTGTGGAAAGATAATCTACAGAGACAAATCCCAGTCAGGTTTGACATCATTTGAGAGAAGAACACTAACCATTGCAGTAATGTGCGTCCAAAAGCCAGCGCGGTTGCTGCCGAAACCCGGGATCGAACCAGGGACCTTTAGATCTTCATTTGGGAAGGAATGCACCGGCAGGAATATGTTAATAGGATCCATGTGTCACAGTGTGATAGGAAAATCCACAGAGACGTATCCTAGTCAGGTTTGACATCATCTGAGACAAAACCACTAATCATCTTAGCAATATACTTCTAAAATGCAGCAAGCTTGCTGCCAAAACCCGAACCAGGGACCTTTAGATCTTCAGTCTAACACTATCTCAACTGACCTATTTCGGCATAAACATTTGAATCTTTGGTGGCCAAAAGGTGCAAAACACCGCAAGATAACAAAAAATCAAACTGGAACACACTGACTTTTCAGAAAATAACTTTCTAGGAACCAGGAAGAACCATCTATCTTTTTCATTGTCGTTAGGTCCGACGTAGAAAGATTGCTATCGTGACTTTTATGTAACACTGACTCAGGCGCTTATTCAGACATGAGACCTCAATGAAAAATTGATGTAACATTTATGTAAAGTGATGTATGTCTGAATAGGGCTTTGATAATATTCCAATAACACCTAACACAACACAAGTCTGAATTGTATGCTTTCACATTAATGTAGAAGCTGCAGCATCACAAGTTTAATAAACAGAAAGAGATTTTGTATTTTCCTTATGAAGAGTGCTGTAATAATCACTTAATCATCATCATCTTCTATACACAAATAAAAATAAAATAAAGTAAAATAAAAACATCTTAATAAACCACAGCACTTTGTTGATGAGCCATGACCTCATCAAGCTTTTGAGAAGATCATGTTCGATCAGAACACACTGTGTACGGCATAAAAGCAAACATGTTCTTGTATTGTTGTATTATCTTAAATGGGCTTATGACTCTCACAGCAACCTCTACTTGTGTTCACACATAGGAAAGGACTGCTATGAAACAACTGCACTAACCAATGTGCCACATGGCTTCAAAAAAAAAGAAGAGTCAATTCACTACTGAAACCCTGGATTAAACCAGGGACTTTTAGATCTTCAATCTAACACTTTTCCAACTGAGCCATTTTGGAACAAAAATTCTACTCAGAGCTTTGTTCAGTGGTCAGGCCCACACAAAAGAATAACATCACAAATGTGCCTGCCTGCATTCATTACATTATCCAAAAACAATGGGAAAAGGCAGGAGCACATCCCAAACATGCACGTGTGGTGGTGTGGGAGGAAACCCATGTGAGCACAAAAACTCTTGATCAGCAACAACATCAGCTGCTGTAAGAACATGGTGCAAATCACTGAGGAAATGTGTCCAAAAAGACACCCAACATGCTCCTGAAATCTGAGAGACGTGTCAGAGACATGCACTGAGCTATTTTGGAGCTGAAGACATAATCAGTGCTTCAAGACAGCCAATTACGTGTGGCACAAACAGCATATTAATGCTTGTTGATCACCATTAATAATTTGATTGGTCAAGGACATATTAGACAGTGGGCAAAGAACATCAGTTCCTGGGGTGCTTTGAGCTGTTTTTTTAGCATGCCATACTTAAACATCCTCATATTCTTAAATAAAAAAGACATTAAGACTCTGTTTTCAGAGGATCAAGGAAGCCCGTTTAACTTTTTGTCTGATTGGGATTTGTTGCAATTAATTTTCTTTTATAAATAAAGGGAATTCAATTTAGTTTTGCCATCTGATGAATAACAAGGAGAAGAGGCAGCAATTTGAGTGACTTTTTAAAAAAAATCCTATAGCGACTTATTATTATTGTTATTATTCATGATTCAAATACTAAGTTTACTTGAGCTGAACTGCAAAAATATGAAGAAGGGTTTTATCACAGAAAGTGTGTATTTTGTAGGGCGTTTTCAATAAATAATCAATTATTGATGTTAAATACGAACAACAATAACAGAGAAACAACTAAACCTTTGCATTCATTGTTCATATCAAGTCAGTATCTCTAAATTAATTTATTTCAGCTGATATTTGGGGTTTTTGAGTCTTGTCCCTAATAAAGTGTTGTTCACCTTTCAGACCAGCAGAGGACAGAGCTCAGTAACAGTTGGTGCTGGTATTGAGTGGACATGCAGGCACTTCAATGTATTATTTACTACATTTCTTTGTATATGTATTAATTAGTTTATAGATTATGTAATGTTTTATGAAATTTATTAATTAATTAGATATGTGTTAATTCTGATTCCATCATTCCATCTACCAACATTTCTGTGTGGTCTTCACAGGACACAGGTCTCCCATTACAACATGCGGTCTGTTTGTGGGTTCAAATGTCTGTACACAAGTCAAACATGTTTTGGTTCAGATGTCATGTCTATTCACCCTCCAAAAATACAATTCAAAGCCTCACATTGTCAGACAATAAGCAAGAGAAAGATGTATGAGACATACTGCAAAAGTAAAACTAAACGGGTACTGAAACAACTTTAATTGGTCTGTATTTTGTGGTGGCTACTTACTTAATAAAAATATACAGAGAAAACTGTCAGAACAGTCAGGTAGTGGCCACACAGCTGATTTCATGTACTGCTGAATGCTGAGATGTCATTGACCACAGTGAAAGGAACTTCAATGCAAAAATCAAGCATGTTTGATCTGATGGGATTCTCTCCAAGAGGTAGTGATAATGCTGGGAACAGTGGCAGCAGGTAATAATTGCCTCTGAGACAAGGCCTGATAATCTGTCCCAGGTCTTTGTCGTGCAAATTTGTATATTTAAAAAAAACCTTTACAGCTGCTATTATAAATATTTTTTACATTAACAATGGATCAAAAGACTGTAATGTAGAAGGTGTCGCTTGTAGTGACTAACCCACAGAGAATTATTACCAAACTCTGCCAGTCCTCTCAGTCCTGTAGATCTTTGTAGTCTTTGTAGTCTTTGTAGTCTATTTTGGATTATTGTTTTGGTTTTCTCCTCTCTCATCAACCTTATTTCCAGCCACAGAAGGTAGCCGTTTTCAGCAACTAACCCAGATGAACCCACTCTATGCTTCCTACCCAGCACCAAACAGCAGACACAATTAGCCACTAGCTGGTGAACATAGTGAAGCATTTAACAGCTGACGAGTCAGATATTTCCTCCAAACAACAGCTAAAAGTAGGGTGAATATTGGAATAACAGTTGTTTGGTGGCTAGAAAAATGACTGCCAATGAATGCTAATGCTGCTGTTTTTCTGCTGGACGTGGAGGTGTTTGCTTACAAGGTCCTATGACTCTTTTACAACATGATAAGATCTTTTATATTTTTTAGTAAGTTGCTTTTCCAGCTTGTTCCGCTGTCCCCAATAAAAAACCCAAATCAAACAAACAATAAAACAATTATTGCAGCTTTAAAAACTAGGCTGAGCTTTACATACTGTGTGTCCAACTAACCAGGTTTCATCAGCGCAAATCTAAAAAATGTTTCCCTGAAATAAGCTTACTGCCACAACTTCTACTACAGTGAATACACACTGGAAGTCAAGGCAATAATTTCATGACATGATTAAATTAGACTGAAATGATGGGAAAGAGTGCATGGAAATAAGGCAGACAGTAAGACAGAGGAAGACAAAGAAATACAAATAGTACAGCCAATGAGAGTATTTGGTCATCAGCTTTTCAACTGCCTCAATCAGGTGTTCAACATGAAGAAGCAGCTCCTGTATAGTATGGATAAAAGATTCTGCTGTCTGTATACCTACTTCGAGAATAAATCTCTTAATAATGCCACCTAATCCTTTGTGTAAATTCCCACCTAGTTCAATATTTGGTTAGAACTGTTATGTGACAGCTGTGCATAAGCTCTTTTGCCTGTGTTTGACATTGCTACTTGGTGTGACACAAATCAATATGGGAAAATCACAAACCCTCAACCTAAAATCCGTCTGTTGAGCTAGCTGCACTGTGAACTACACTGCAATACACTCTGTAGGGTGGATTTGTCGTTTCAATGTGTGTTCATACCAGACTGAAGGTCAGCAGCCTTGGTGCTGTGTATCTGTAGGACATGTAAATGAAAGCCAGTCTTCCTGCTGTGATGGAGGCCCAGAATATACTGTCCAGATAGCCAGCGGTCTTATGAGCCATCAGCAGAGGAGGGGAAACAGCGTAGGTGTAGACGAAGCCAGCGTAGGAGCCCTGGAGTATAAGAAACACAGCAGGACATTAGCACAGGACTATAATGTTCAGTGTGTATATGTGTGTGTGGGAGAAGGATGTCTCACTATAATTCCATCAGTGATGAAGAGGATGGCTCCGCCCAGAGCGTGAAGAAGGAAGAAAGTTGGAGGGCGATTCCGGAGTTTGGCGTGGTTACAGCAACCAAACACACTCCCATGACCTGGAGAGGTAGAGATACTGAGAGGTTTGTCGTTTCATGTGAATACAGTTGTCACAAACAGACACACACATATACATGATTTACCTTGGCCACTGTCCCCAGCGGGGCTCGTGCTGGCCAGAGAGTCTTTGTCAAGCAGACGTGGACTGTTGCTAAAGCAAGGCAGCAATCTTTCATAGTACATCAATGTGAGCACTGCTGCTGGCACAGGGAGCTGCCAAGACACACACACAAACACACAAAGAGGCTATTGTTAACCAAGTCAGCAGTCAATATTTCCTGTCCACTGATTCAATTTGTGAAGGTAGAATCCACACTGTCATATCTCGTCCTCTGCTTGAACCCGATCCACTTCAAACAAAAAAATGTAGCGGTACTTCTGCTTAACTGGGAGCTTATCACTTTATCTGGGCAGCAATACCAAGGCTTATAGCTATCTGAAGAAATGCAAATAATTCTGAGAAGAACAAAACTAAAAACACAAGGACACAATTTTCTTGAGCGACATTGTTGGAAATTTCATAATAACATTTACATCTATTTGGGTCATTCTGAAACTGCTAGACTACATGGCAAATCTTGTCATGGGATCCCAAAATTACATGATTATGGGCCCAAAGAAGTTTTACATTTTTTCTGACAAGATTCTTGAAAAAAAGGTTCATCAGTATTGGTAATTTTCATTTTGTTTTCTTTTGTTTGAATTATACTGTGACATTTAAATAATTATACACTTACTTCTCAATGTTACAATGAAAATAACTGCACTGAAGTATAATATTTTTATTATTACGACACACCACAGATGTTAACACGTAAAAGACTGAAGAAGAAGAACCCTTTTTCATCTCTTCAGGGAGGATGAGTTGAGGCGCAAAACAACAGAGCTTATGCGAAATGTTAAGGACAATACAACACATAATAACAGTAGTGGCATGAAGACGAAGTTCCATCTTCAATTTGGTTAAAATACTTTCATTATTATTCCAAGGTCCTGCAAATAATTTAATGATTATACAGTGCTGGTGAAGATAAAAATAAAAATTTGACCAGTGGCATGGAAAGGTACAGTAATGTTGGTTGGTTGGTTGGTTGGTTGGTTGGTCAGTCTCCCATTTTGATTCCCATCACCCACAGCTATATTGTTTTTATTTAGCAAATGTTAGCATGCCAACTAGCTAAACTAGCATGAACCTGCTACACACAAGCATGTTAGCATTGTTGTTATGAGCTCTTGTTTACAGCTTGTTGTGCTGTTACTTCATATTCTCAATTTCGCCATTTGAATGTGGGCAAAATGTTAATATTCGAGCTGTAATTCTCTGCTCATGTTGCAAATTCACAGTCTATAAACACAACAGGCCATTGTACTCAAGCGGGGGCTGCAGGTCGTGTAGCTACCAGTGAACTGGGCTATTTCGCTTCTCATTGTTAATGGAAAATGGAGAACATTAGTAAACTGTGTTGAACAGATTATTATGACACCAAACCATCTAAGAAGTAATGTGTTGAAACATTTTGGATTTCAAACCATGTTGAAAAAAAAATCATGGATAATCAAGCTATTGGCTGACTTTATAAAATGCTAATGCCTAGTCATGCTAGTTTTTCTCTCAGTGGCCTCACTGAGATTAAAGGCACAGCGAAACATAAATTAGGATTATGCCACTAATTTACATGTTAGTTGAAATTCTTCTTGAAAAAGTGATAGCCCTAACAACTTGAGTGTTATTTTTGTAATTATGGCCAGCATTCCTATTGGTTATTATGCAATTGCACTTACTAAGTTAATTGTTGAGGATTAGGAATGCTGTATTTTTGCTAAAAAGAAGTTCAATCCACCAAGAAACATGAGCAGTCAGACGGTCAGGTTTTAAACAGAGCCCCAAGTTAGCCAAACATATTTGGAGGAGAAAATAAAGCAAACAGTAAAATTATTACCCAAACTGTCTGTTGTAAACGTCTGTCATAGTTTACTGACCAACTTCCCAATTCACCTTTGACCTATCATACTCAGTTTTTCAGTGCAGTGAGGGATTTGGGGTGTGCTGACATTTGGTTTTACTTTCAAATAAAATGGTTTAGATAATGTGAATTGTTGGCTTTTTTGCAAATCTGGACTGTTTGCTTGTGTTTGTTGCCCCGTGTGACTTCTATGTAGTGATGTCGCCTTGTTACCAGATCTCAATTACTTTGGTGAGTACAGTGTGGCCAAACTACAAAGATAAAACCCTAGTTGTAACAAACTGGAATTTTCCTTTAACACATGTTTGTTGGAAACCATTGCTCTTGGCTATATATCAGGCTATGTCGCAAGTTATCTGTACTCTTCAGTCAAATCTCACAGCTGAACCTGGCCTCATATCTAGTCTGTTAACTTGCTGCCTCTGTTTCTAACCCCTTATGTCCGCAAATAAGACAGGTGTTCAAACCTGTACTGTACATTATGTGTCTTCATATGACACATGATGTTGACATGAACTCACATTGATAAGAGCCATGATCCAGAAAGCGTAGGACACCCTGGTGATGACAGTGCCATCAGTATTCAGCGGATACTGAGAAATGTTTTGCAGTGCTGCTCCGTGCCCAGCCAGGCTGCTGCGGAGGTGGTGCAGGTCTGAAGAAGAGGAGGACGACGAGTTGGCGGTCCAGTTGGCACCCAGGACACAGCTGTCCTCAGCCAGGAAAGGATCAGCCACCAGTGGGCTGACCAGCGCTCCGAGGCCTGTGAAGAAATGCAAGGCCTGGGAGAGACATAAAGATAGAGTCCTCCTTAAAGATTATTTCATTTTACAGTTTGTTTCTATGTGACATCCATTTAGGTGCCAGTAACTTTGATAATGCTTTATTTTTACATATTTTCCTAACATTTTCAGATGGGAACTGATATGTACTGTAACTGTAATTTCATATGGAGGTTACTAGAAAGGACTACTTAATTTGGGACTCATTATAGGGAAAAGTAAGACGGTGTTGAATTTGTCCAGTGCACAGCTGGTCAGCTGAACATGCTGAAATATAAAATCTGGCAAGCGTATAATTCAATAACAGTCCAATATGTATGATAATGTTTCCAAGAAAAAGAAACAATCAACAAATATTTACTTGGGTTTAATGTATATTTTTCTTTCCAGTTATTATGATTTAAGCAATTTATAATTGACTACTACTTTTAAAATCTAAAAACCCTAAATTTACAGGACCCATAATGTGTCACTGTAATGTTTTATAGCAAGTTTTGA
This sequence comes from Thunnus thynnus, assembly GCF_963924715.1. NCBI lineage: Eukaryota > Metazoa > Chordata > Actinopteri > Scombriformes > Scombridae > Thunnus > Thunnus thynnus. The sequence goes on along the minus strand of NC_089520.1, from coordinate 32,511,640 downwards.
AACACTTTTTTCAAAAGGAATTTAGGTTATCTAACTTTAGCATTAACATATGTACATTATATGTTATTATGTCTATAATCTTTTGTGGTACTATGGGTTTCACACACTTTAGCTTTCTATCTTCGTCTTTCTAAACTTATAGTTAACTATAGTTTATTTGCTTTATTAAGGTTCCAGTAAACACTATAATATGTTGTATATTTTGTTCATTGCTGTCATTTCCCCTCCCATCACTCTCCTCTGACCTGAAGGAAGATGGCGGAGTCCTTTTGGTACAGCTTCACCAGCTGCAAGTTGGCAATAGTGTCAATCACCCCCATGGCTTTGCCAGCAATGGCCATGGCAATGGACAACAGTACCACATGATGACATAGTGGTATGATGGCAAACACGAGGGAGATGATGAGAGTGCAGGAAAAGAGGGCTGACAGGGAGGACAGAAGTCTGAAGAAGACAGAACAACCACAACATTATGAAAATTTACGGGAAAATGATAGATTTATAGATTTTGATTGTATATTAAACATATTCTTTACTTACAAACTCTATTCTTTTATTACTTATTGTCAATGGTAAGCTGTAAGCCAGTAAGCTGACCAATGCTGTACTGTAGCTCAGCTAATGCCAGATAGAAAAGGGAATTTCCAGCGTGTTGTTGCCACAGTAAAGTCACCTTGATGGGCTGCTGCCCCACTAATTTTTATTGACACAGTCAGTTTATCACAGCTTCAACCTCCAGTATATGTCCACAATATCTTCACCTTGTTTCCCTTTTTCCTGCCAACTTTCCACTCTCCTTTTAACCTTGTCCTGGATACCTTTTATTTTGTTAAAAGGACATTTCAACTGTAGCCTTTGATGTGAGGGTACAAAAACATAGACGTACTTACCAACTCAACCATTTTGTGAAATAGTCTCATTTTAAATCCCCAACAGAGGTTATGCGAAATGTTAAGGACAATACAACACATAATAACAGTAGTGGCATGAAGATGAAGGTACCATCTTCAATTTGGTTAAAATACTTTAATTATTATTCCAAGGTCCTGCAAATAATTTAATGATTATACAGTGCTGGTGAAGATAAAAATAAAAATTTGACCAGTGGCATGGAAAGGTACAGTAATGTTGGTTGGTTGGTTGGTTGGTTGGTTGGTCAGTCTCCCATTTTGATTCCCATCACCCACAGCTATATTGTTTTTATTTAGCAAATGTTAGCATGCCAACTAGCTAAACTAAGATGAACCTGCTACACACAAGCATGTTAGCATTGTTGTTATGAGCTCTTGTTTACAGCTTGTAGTGCTGTTACTTCATATTCTCAATTTCGCCATTTGAATGTGGGCAAAATGTTAATATTCGAGCTGTAATTCTCTGCTCATGTTGCAAATTCACAGTCTATAAACACAACAGGCCATTGTAATCAAGCGGGGGCTGCAGGTCGTGTAGCTACCAGTGAACTGGGCTATTTCATTTCTCATTGCTAATGGAAAATGGCAGTGTTAGATGTTAAAGCTAATCTGCAGGAGTCAGTCCAGTAAAGCTGCAATGAGCTGTTGATTTATCAATTAGTCAATTGTCAATAGTCAATTGACAGAAAATCATTTCTGTCAATCATGCATTTTAAGAGAAAATGCAAAATTCCCTGATGCTGGCCTGTTAAATGTGAATATTTTGTTTTTTTAGTCCTCTATGATAGTAAACTATATATATTTTGTTTGTGGAATGTTGGTCATCTTGCATCTTGAACTATGGGAAATGGGGATTGACATTTTTACCACTTTCTGACATTTTATAGATCAAACAACTCATTGGTTAAACGAGAAAATAATGGACAGATTAATAGATAATGAAAATAATCAATAGTTGCAGCCCTACAGTCCAGCATTATTAAGTTTCCCAAAGTACAACAAACTGCATTAATCTCATGACTCTGAGATCCACACTCCAATGTGTGTTTGAGAGAGAGAGAGAGAGAGAGAGAGAGAGAGAGAGAGAGAGAGAGAGAGAGAGAGAGAGAGAGAGAGAGAGAGAGAGAGAGAGAGAGAGAGAGAGTGTGCCTTATGACGTTCATCATCACAATCTCCCAGTCTAAGAAATGTGTGGGTGGTTGAGTGATATGTGATTATTTTCTTTTAAATTTAGGCCAGGATAGTGAGATAAGCCTTTATAGAGGGCAGCTGTCTCACAGCACTGGCTGTGGTGTCTGTAAGGTAGATCAATATTCATTTAACAGGAAATAGACTGATATATGTGTGAAGATGAAGTACAAAAAATCATGTATCATGTATCAAAAAACATCAGATACAAACACACAAGTGTTCATGTGGCTTGAAATACTGTATGTCCCGTTCCACTTCAGAGTAGGGCTGGGTGATTAATCAAATTTTATTTTCAATTACAATTTTGGCTTCCAACGATTATGAAAACAAGATAATCAAGATAAAAAGATTATTGCGCTGCATTTTGTTTCACAATGATGCTCTCGTTTTGTCTTGCATTATAAATCTAGCTCACCCCTGTCCTGTACAGTGGTGCTGTAAAATAATACCAAAATAGTTTTCATGTCGGCTCCATGGGAAGAAAATCAACAGTCCTTGTATTTATTGAGTCATTGATTTTATTTTCCTGCCCACCGTAGCGAGTGAGGGGAGTCTGCCTGTAGTGAAAGAGGCAGCTCACAGACAGACTGGGAGCTTTGATCAATCAATATAGATATGGTTGATAAGTTCAAACACATGTACAGCAGGATGTTTGTGTGATTTAACAGCTGCTTGTGCTGATTATGCTTAGACAGACACAGGGGTCAACGTGAGACACTCACAGAGTCTGTGTGGATTACTACATTTAATAAAATGGAAATGTTTCTGTTCCGTGAGTCATGATCTCAATATTGACCAAAATAATCATGATTATAATTTTTGCCACAATCAAGCAGCCCTACTTCAGACACACTCACATTTACATTTCAGGTTACTGTTCAGTGGCTGCTCAGTGTGCAAGGCAAACCACACCGCTGAAACAGCCGACTGACATTTGTGTGCTTCAGATTTGCCAGTCAAATTTAGAATTAAGTCCAACTGTGAAAGGTGAAAGTCTCATTGTGGTTATGGAATACATTTAATAAACCATATTCATTTGTCAACCTTAGGTTGAGGGCTGCAGCAACGATATCAGAAAATCTCCCACACAGAACTCAACAATCTGAGGAACCTTTTAACCAGCCACCAACCAAACTCTGTGAAATTGTCTGTGTATTTTTTTAACCACAAAATCTCTTCAGTGTGTTTATTAATTTAACTGTTAAGTAAAATTTTTCGTAAAATGTATCTGCCTACATTATGGTCTAAATGTTGTTATAAAGCCTTTTCTACACTGCTGCACAGGTATGCAATTCTGGTGGAGAATAGTAACTACCCCTTTTTCACATTTCAAAATTCCCAAGAATTTTAATGAGGACATAACCTTAGTGTCCTGAATGGTAGTTATGGCCTTGTTTTTATGTTCTAGGAGGTTGAACATGAGTGGGCACATAGCTCAACTCAGTCATGTTCATGCTCTATATGTCAGTCTGATGTGTTCATGATAGTACAAGTTGATGGAGCTCAGACAGTCATCAGTTTTACCAGGATACTAGTATACTTAGATTAAATTACAGTATTTTTTAACTTTTAATTGCCAAATCAAACATTTTTTTCTTTTAAAGATATATTTTTATGACCCAACTTAAATCACAATATGTAGAAAAGTACTGAAGTCCCTTCGCCACAAATTGACCTTGCATGTCTTTACGTGACAAAATAAGTAAAAAGTACTGTCACTATACTGTATTAATCCAGGTTTTGCAGTAACAGAAGAAATCCAACATTTTCTGAAACAAGTTTTCTGAAACAAAATTATGTTGATAAGAAATTTTGATAGAGTTGTCAAAATCATGAGGTATCACACTGATAAAACAGTGTTAGTGTGTTAAAAAGAACCGCTCATTATTTAACCTTTCAACAGCTTTAGATATCGTCAGATAAAATAATATTTACGGACATTATTAGATTGATTACATAAAATAGACTATGGTGACAACAAAGTCCCTGTTAAATGCCACAGACACAATTAGTTTTAAAAGGAGTAGCTACTATATAGTATCTTTTATCACACAGTACTTCAGACATGATAAAGTCAAAAACTCACAGCTGAGTACCACAAAAACACTGTCAGACCGCTGTTTCGTATTCTTAAACCAAGTTTATGTTCAGGTATGTGTGACATCCCTCTTAGTGATCACTACAACCACACTCACGTTTTCTTGAAGAGCCCTCCGACGCTGCTGCCCACCAGCAGGAAGAACTGCTGGGAGAAGAAGACCCAGGTGATCTGTTGCAGGGTGGACTGGGTCTGACATCTCAGGTCCAGGATGGTGGGTCCCAGGAAGGCGATGCACAGGCCAAAGCTGAAGAACACACTCCAGTAGGTCAGAGTATGACGCCAATGGCGCTTAAACAGCGACCAGATCCGCTCGTCCAGCAGCTTCATGTCGTTCCTTCACAGGAGCTTCTACCTGAGCGCTGCACAGCTGCCAGCTGCTCATTTACACTGATGGCGTGGCCAGTCAAACACAACCAAGCAGACTGCCAGGACAAAGTAAACACAGCTTTAGAAGTCACTCAGGCGAGGCACTTCCCAGTGAAGAGCCAGTTATCCTGTTGACGGACGTCACGCTTATTGGCACAATGCACCGCCCTCTTTCTGACTGCTTTCACATCAGTTCTTCTTAGTTAGGCCATAAAACCATATAGGCTAAATTATTATTTTCCTGTCACCATCATTCCACTAAAAAAGTTTGTCATTGTTCATGATTCAGAAAAGATAGTTAGTTTTAAAACTGTGGGGGTATGCCAACTGTAAAAACATCAAATATATAGTAAAAGTAAAAAAAATTAAACGTAGTCATCATTCATGGCCCTTAGTGGGCTCTGGACACCAAACTAGCAGCCACTGATCTGCAGTCTATCGCAGCATCTCTCAGTCACACTGTCCATTGCATGTGTGTGCCTGTTAATAATTTTAAGGCAGCTAAAACATTGTCAGAGGTGTATGCAGGTGTGGGCTTGTTCATTGGTTTGACTTGCATGATAAAGGTTTCTCATTCCTCCCTGTGAGGTTAATGTGGTTTGGCAGCAGTAGGTCAACTGAAATAGTGAGATGAAAATGAAAAGGAGCACCCATCTGCTCCTGTATTTCATAAAGTTGATGATGTTTTTAAAAGTCAGTGTATTGTTGTATAGTTGTTGAAAGGAAATATAACAGACTGTCATTTATCAATTATGTTATATTCAAATACAGTGTAATGGTTTCCTCCTAAAACATAGAAGTCACTTAAATTAAAAATCACACTTTTTAAAAATGTTTTTCCCAACATGAATCATTTTGATTCTGTGAATACTGCTTTATATTTTAGGGGCCATGTATAAACCTCCCATGCATGTTTCATTATTATTATTTTCTAGCAAATGTCTGCCAATATCTTGTCTAAATTGTATAAAAATATACCATGGAATGTAAACGGGAAATTATTCCTACTTAGGTAATTGGGTTATCATTAGGCTATGTAATATCGAGTGTAATTGAAAAGTTATGGGAAATGTGCAGGATTGTTTTTATTTATTTGTTCTTTTGAATATAGATTATATTAAAAAAAACACTGATGTTTTAACTGTACGGCTACATTTTGTATCGCTGCCTTTATCACCAACTGTGCATCAGTCTACAGTAAAAAAACTAATGGGATGTCCTGTACTGACATGAAGTAACCCAATAGCACCATCTTGTGTTCATCTGTGATACTGCGTTTGTTCTATATACTTCAAGAAACACATCCTATCAACTCAAAATTATAAAATTAATCATGTAATGAGCCAAAAATAAAACACTGACCAGGAAAATGTGTTTATTCTTATAGTTTATTTATTCATTAATTAATCAATTATTCAATCAATTTTATGCCTGTTGGCAGTCACAGTACATTCAATTTCTCATTTTATAACAGTGTAGACCAATCACACAAAATATCACTTCTCATACAAAATCTAAACTTATCTTTTATAAAACATTTAGACATCATCTGCAGGTTTTTTTCTTTATTTTATTTTAAATACAGTGCTCTATTTTTTAACGCATAAAACTCACTGAGAAAGATGAAAACATCTGTTAAAATACATATATATTATTTCTTTTTCATTACAGTATTTAAAATAGCTTAATTTACCACAACTAAACACAGAGTAATACTTCTGCCACTGAGGGAAAGGAGGGGGAGGTTGGAAGTGTAACAACCACAGCTATACATCCCTCTGAAGTCCCTGCAGATTTGCCCTGAATTTCTCTCCTTGTTGCCTTGACGTTTGCTTGCTTTCACTGACAGGTGAAGAGAGGGTTGGATGGACTCAACATATGACTTCCATCATCTTTATTCACTTCAGAGGTAGAAAAACTTGAAGCGGCCACTTAACTTTTTTTAACTCTTTAATCTCACACAAACACAAATCCCCCAACCTGCGCACATACGACTCTTCAAATCAGTCTGCAAGCAGGTGCTGGAGTGCTTCAGGGGTTCAGTGCTTTTGAGGGTCAAACCAACAACTGTCTGATTACTGTTTAGTTTTGTGTATTAATGTAAATGAGGCCAGTCTGGCACAGAGATGGATCTGGCAAAACAACACAGAATATTCCAGCAAAAAAGATGAAGCTGATCCAACTTTTGCCAGACCACAAAGGACATCATCTGGAATTGCCAATCAAATTTATACAAGCGCACATTCCTGGTAGATTACTTTCTACTAACGTGAATGCTGTATTTTTTATTTCATGTTCCTTGTGATCATTGTGACAAAAGATAAAATAATTAACGTAAAGATAAGTTTTGGCATGTGAGAAGACTTTAAAGTCATAGATCTGTTACTCCAACCAGTCTTCTAGGTCGTGTTTCATGTCTCACCGGTCCTTGAAGCAACACACTGTATTCAGTCTGAGAACTTGCTTAGCTTCTCTACCTCTGTCTTCCCTCAACGGTCTCAAAGTATCATTCCTAAACTCTTACATGAATCTCATGACCCCTTTAAATCTGTGGATCAAATAATCTAGAGGTGCTAAATCAAAGGCAACTGGACTTGCTGTACATTTCTTAAAGATATTTTGCCTCTCATGCAAAAGGCTTATTCAGTTCTGACTGACTGGTGGGTAGCAAGGCATTATTTATAGGTGTTATGAATGGCCACATTAAGAAAAGTGAAAAGCAAAAGCCTGCTGTCATAGAGGGGCAAGACACAATAATCATTCAAATGGGTATAACAGCGCACACTTTCCTCTAAGTGTCTCCATGAAGGTATTCATGGTGCACTCATTTGTACAAATCAGAAGTGATGGGAGTAGTTGGTGAAGAAAAAAAGAGAGCTGGAAAGAGAATTACAAATCCTGCATACTTTCACACCTTGGTACAAGTGGCCAGTCACTGCATGAAGAGGTTGTTGGATTGTCAGTTTTAAACGTCTCTGTAGGACCAAGCCCCCTCAATTTAAATATCAGAAAGGTATGCTTGGAGAGGCTTTTGTACACTGTTCAGTAATCCAACAAGCACTTCATCTGGAGCATGCCAACACGTTTTACCTCTGTAAAGTCACACATTGTAAGTTTATAAGATTACATGTGGATCTTTAGGCCACATGGCAGTCATGTGAGAGTAATTAGAGGCACTACCTCAGTGGTGGGGGAGGGATGTCAGGACTGAACTGTAAATGGCTAATTATTGGTGTCATAGGTCCCCTCCTCTGTTGAGTGATAATTGTTCCAGTTTAGCACAGATGGCCTGCTTCATTGCTCTGTCATACCACCTGTCTTCTCGGTCCAATATGAATACAGTGTTGTCCTCAAAGTACTGTCACATGTCTACACTAAAACCAGCAATTTTTTCAAATGCCATTTTTGTGTGACAACAACTTGTGTCCACACTAATATTTGCAGGTCATTTCTGCGGAGCTTTCTGACCAAAGAGAAACACTCACAATACAGAAACAGCTAAATCACATCCTCCTCATCCTCTTTCAGTTGGCAAACAACAAACTGCATCACATCCAGCATCTGGTAAGGAGTGAGACAGATAGCCTGGCTGACCACCTAATCATTATTTTATAGTCATCACATCATCTCACAAAATCAACATAAATTCAGATTTATGATAACAGTTGTGCAGTGTGACATGTGGCACAGGTCCCCCAGTTGGGGGAACTGTGTTGCATGTCATACCCCTCTGTCCCTCCCTCGTTTCCTGTCTCTACATGGTCTGTCAAATAAAGGCAACAGAGTTGACATAAAGGCCTGGGACTCACCACCAGTCATTCTGAAATGAGGGAGCATTTCAGATGAGAAGTGAACAAACAAAAAAACAAAAACAAAGGCACGTCCAGTTGTCTTTGACTTCTAGATATGGACATGGATGACTAATAATCTGAAGGCAAGGATGTCGATCCAATCAACAATACACAAGGAAATATTTCATTTCCAGTCCACCATTTATGATATCAGTCCATATTTTAAAACATGTTTGGTTCATGTATAACTCAGTCACAAGAAACAATAAATGAAAATGATAGCAACATTATGATACACGACTTCTTATGTCTTATGTCTGAAAGTACAGCACAGTTTCAGTGACTGTAAGAAAGATGGCAACAGGAAGCCATTAAACAACCTTGTGCATCTCTTTCATATTGCACTGTCAATTTAACAGTCAACTTTGATTACACCTCACAATTTATTAATGTGGCCCCAACCCCATTGTAAATGGCTTACACCTCAGCATTTCCTTTTCTGCTGGATCTCAACAGCACTGGACAGGGAGGATTAGGGAGGGACCGGGAGGGAGAGGGAGTCAGGGCAGATTAAGGAGAGAGGAGAGTGTAGCTTAGCCACGAGCCCCCATCACTTTTGTGTCTGTCGATCATTTTGTCTTCTAGGGCATAAACTTAAACTCTGGGTTCCATCCAGAACAGCAATTAGGGAACTGTGAAGGACACCAGATAAGGAAGATCTGAACATTTCACTTCTGCATCTCTTGAGTGGCAGATAAGTGTACTGTCGAAAGTTATACTGTATGTAGTTTTATACAGTGACTTTTGTGGCCTTTCAGCCAGCTGCTCTATGGATATAGGCCATAGCTATGCAAAACATAAGGGGTAGTGGTGACTCCTACTGAGAGTGATTTGCTACTACTTGTAAGACATACTTTCTCAGTTTACTGGTCTAGGGTTAAGGAGTTTTGGTAAAATAAGTGGTCAAATTTTGTATCATGTAAGGTAAGACACAAAGGGAAGGGAGCAGGCTTCAGAGGACACTTCTGGTTTGTGCAAATAGGAGACTATAAGAAATACATACACTCATAGAGAGTTATTTACAGACACAAAGCAAATGTATCCTAACACATTGGCTACACTAGATCAAATATAGATTCTTCACAAGTCAAAATATCATGCACAGTTTACTAAGGCAACTTAAAAAACTGGAGTGAAAGTCAGCTGTTAACACTGTATGTGTGGAACAAAAGCCCACACTGAGTTGAAACACGGGCACGCTGTAGCAAGGCAACATGAATCCATTTATCATGGAAGTTTATATTCACGATGACTCAGATTTTATCTTGGTTCAATGTATGTTACATATGAGTTGAGGTACTGTAAATGAACAGCGTTTTGCTACCATTTAAATGTCTGGACTGCTTTTGATTCCACATGTACAACTTCAGGACTGCCAGGTGACATACACACCTCTAGCTGCCATATTGGTGACTCTTGACTGTGAACTAATTATTTTATCATGGATAAATCTGACTTTGACTAAGTTATGTAAGCTTATTAGTTAGCTAACATATCTAGGTAGCTAACCATCATTTGCTAATGCATTAACTCTTTAGATTATGCATTAGCTAGCATACAGTACAAGGTTCGAGCCTTTTGTTTTAGAGGTTGACAACTGCATGGTTAAGTTTCTCTGCTTAATTAGCCTGTTAGCTCAGTTGTAGCTAACACTTTCTGTGAATTTGGGGGTTTTAGCAACCTGGTAAAACTTTAAACAGATCCCTGTATCTTTAAACTCAATATGTATAAATTTGATTACTTGTAGGCCAACAAAATAAAAACTAAATCAAATTTTCAGCATTTCTCCACCAGAATTGTACTTGACAGTATGGAGATGGATTAAAACAGCATTTAGACCTTTATGCTGGGAAATAAGAATTACAGAATGTGTAGTTAAACAATTACCAGTATAAATTAAATATGAATAAAAAAAATTGAGTCAGAATTTTTCTGAAGGTGGTGGGAGGTGTGTTGGGGGATCTCATGACCTCAGTATTTGTAACAGCCTGACTACGGCCCTGAAAGCACTCACAAATCCCAGAATGGGAGGATATTTTAGGATTCAGAGGGGCCACTGGGCCCAGTAAGAAAATCAAAGAGTGTATCTTTAAGCTATATCTTGGTGTTTTGGTGAAAGAGAAACCTAAACTTTAGTAAGACAAAACATTAGCAAAATTTGGAAACAAACTGACCTTATTAGACTTTATTTAAAACTGTACCAACCTTCACTCACACTGCACCACTCCCATTTCTGTTTGTCCCATTTGTATTCAGGCAATACTTCTGTACACCTGCAATTCTGTGATGGTTACAGATGTTGTAGCTACCATAGATGGCCAGAGTCCTGGGTTTGCTCTGGATGGAAATTATATGTGGTAATACTATGTCTGCTCTGTTATACAGTACATATATACACAAACTTGTCTGAGCATTTTATTTACTTGCCTATTTTTTCTTGGAATGAATATGTGTGTTGGTAGGATATTTATTCATCTCTGATGTGTGCAATTAAGTAATGGCAGCATGTTCAGTGTCACTGATTGTGCAAATGTGAGCAAATATATGTGTGTGTAGGGAGGGGAGTATATCTCAGCTCAGTCATTTCACGTGCAGTGCAAGTTTATTTCCGGAAACCCTGTGTGTCTCCATGGTCAGCTGCCATGGAAATAAGTGAGGGCACATGAGTTTATGTTCTCATGCAGGTGTATGTTTGTGTGTGTGTGTGTGTGTGTGCATGTTGGTGAATGTGCTGAGCTGTGTTGGCCTTTTTGCTGTTGTCTGAAAAGGCAGCTCCTTTTCTCTGTGTCTCTGTTCCTTCTCTATGACCTCTAGAAGATGCTTTGCCTGCGGTTCTTTCCTCGACCTGGAGAGAAACAAATTGAAATTAACACTTATTCTAAAATATACTGATGGATGTACAGACGGATGACAAAATAAAGGAAAAACCAATACAGGTCTGAATGGTTGACCCCTACAGTGAGGGGATCTTAGCACTCTGTTATGCCGTGGGGGGCATTTTGTTGGCCTGGTTTGGGTCCACTTGTTCCCTTAGAGGGAAGTGTTAGACAGCGCTCTCCACCACCATCATTAAACACCAAATGAGGGAATATCTTTTTGAAGAATGGTGCTCATCCCTCCATAAGAGTTCAGAGACTTATAGAATCAATGCCAAGACTGAGGAACACCATTCTTCAAAAAGGATTCCCTCATTTGGTGTTTTGATGATGGTGGTGGAGAGTGCTGTCTAATACATCAGTCCAAAATCCCCCATAGGCATTGTCATCCTGGAAGAAACCACTCCCATCAGGATAGAAATGTTTCATCATAGGATAAAGGTGATCACTCACAACAACTTTGTATTGACTAGCAGTGACCCTTCCCTCTAAGGGGACAAGTGGACCCAAACCATGCCAGCAAAATGCCCCCCACAGCATAACAGAGCCACCAGATCCCCTTACTGTAGTGGTCAAGCATTCAGACCTGTACTGGTTTTTTCTTTAATTTGTCACCTGTCAAACATACATTATTTTTGACGGTGATGGTCAACAGAAGATACATTTTCAGGAAAGCATTGAATTATCCTTTTCCCTTAAAAGACTTTTCCCCATGTAACCTTCATCAGTGAGTCTTAAAAAGAATATTAAGAGCTTATTAAGTATATAAACTAACAAATGTAATCTGTATTGAATAAGTACTTGAATAAGTAACTTCCTATTTATTCTCATTTTCTTTTCAGTTCCTCTGGGACTCTTCTCTGTGGTATTTTTATTTGTGTGAGGGTAAACAAACTCAGCATGTTGGCTTCTTGCAGACCTTAGATAATTAGCAGAGTACATCCATAGACATTTCAGCATTTCAGATGTTGCGGTCAGGAACTAAACAGCCAGGTTTAATTCAGACAGTTACAGTTGCGCAGTGTTTGAGTGGGTACAAGAGATACAATCCTCTTTATCCTTTTATCCAGTAAACTTGAATTATCTTCATTAAATCTGTTAATTTTATCATCTGTAATATATAGAATGTGTAATATATATAATATACTATATGAAATGAAAGTGGCATGAGAAAAGCTTGTAGTGTAGTCATATTATGTTGAAACTGTGTGGAGGGTACAGCACCTAGAGGCTGAAACACTGAGCTGCGGTGGCCTGGGTCCTTCTGGAGCTGCACCTCTCTGAGAGAAAACACTGAGGCAGCTAAAACAAGAAAGGGAAAGCAGAGGACAACTTTAGAGCATAAATACAATAAGATTAGTGTGTGCTGCCTCTGTTTTATAAAGGCTTTAATAACAGAATACACTGACACATTTTGTTGTACGGTACACTGTAACCTTGAGGTTGTAGCTTGACATAAAAACGTGAAAGACAAATGCACAAATCTGTTAATCAATTAGTCTGAAGAGAAAAATCAGTTTGGTACCATGTGTTGAAGCTTGGAACGCAAAGTGAAAACTAGATTTTATAGTGGTAGTCTATATGTACTGTGCAGGACACATTTTGCAATATGTAGTACTTTCTTTTTAATGCTCATACTTTTGTAAAATTACATAAGGTAAAATGTTTCTATGGCTTTGGCCTAAAATATGTAAATTATACAAGAAAAGAAAGTGAGTGTGTGTGAGGCAGTGGTGACCAAAACTGTGATGAATTACTTATTGAAAAAATAATTATGTTACTAATTACTAATTACTCAGCAGCAAAAGAAATCAGTTACATTACTTGTTACATTATTTCTGCTACTCAGCCCAGCTGAGGTGTCTTTAAGCAACTCCGAAGCTTCTACACGTGCACCTCATATCTTTTCTATTACCACGTGTAGAAATAGAAAACAGAGACATTGTGGTTTAACAAGAAGCCCTACAATTTGGAGGAATTTGCTGACCATCAACAGCAAACCAACTTGGTGAGTACAGCTACCCACACCTCCATCCCATGCATCAAGTGACACGCACAAGACCAATCTGTTTAATGAATGTCCAGAGATCAAGCTAAGATCAGCCTTCTATCCAACTCCCAGTAAAACAGTGACCAAGCACAGAGGATTAAAGCAGAGATCCATGAACAAGCTGGGGAAAATGGACTGCTTACAAGCTGTTCTGAGAAGAATGGGTCAGAGGTAGTAAAGAGTGAATGGTACCCCCTTTTATTATTAATGCAGTTTTGTTGTGGGGTTTTTTTTTTCAATGTAAAGTAATTCAAAAATAAATAAATAAAAAAAAGTCAAACAAACAAACGAACAAACAAAAAACAGTGACCAAGCCAATTCCCAAATGAGAAAGTAACGGAGCATTACTGTAACAAGTAAATGTAATGTAGTTACTGAATTTCAAATTGTGATCCCTTACGATGAGGTTTTTTTGTGTTGTTGCTGTTTTTGTTAGCTTTTAAGTAGCTATTTAGCCAAGCTATATCTTCAACCATGCAGTCTTGACTCAAGAGATGAGCCACTGAAAAGCCTCCTAAAGACCATTTTTAAAGCATACATCTTGACATTTCATAGCAGAAAAAGCACAGGTTTAATTAATAATGCTAATAATGATGCCTAGTGCTTGGGACACATAAAGGAACATAATCATTGTTAATATAATTAGTTCCACCAGGACTTTTCCTGACATAGTCAAAATGTCTGCTTTGAAAAAGGTCATTTGCTTCCTCCAACTTTCCCTTCAGGTGTCTGTTAGTGTTTTCAGAGTGAGACTACAAGAATAGTTACTCTTTTCCATGAGACAACAATGACTAGCTGTTAAGCTAGCAAGCTACAAGCTAATGAAGAAGAAATTAATCTATGAGGCAAATAATTAGCCACATGCAAAATATGGCTCAATATTAAAAAAGATCTCTGCTGGCATAAAGATTGACCTTGATTTTTTTTTACCTATCCCATAATAACTGTGTGCTGTCAGGCCTTTTTCCTGTGCTGGCACAGTGCGTATGGAATTTGACCAAAAAGCACAGGAACTATTTTCAGAAAGGTTACTGCTGAGATGGCCAAGTGGTCACCTGCATTAACAGTACAAGTACAGTTCACTTTTCACTGTCAGTGTTGCCAGGCTTTTATACTGTTTGTACAGTATATGTGTGCATATGTCTTACTATCTGCCAAATTGTGTATGTTGTCTCCCAGACTCAGGAAGTAGGGGTGCCGTAGAGAGGCTTCAGAGGAGATTCTGCTCCTGGTGTCGTACTGCAGTGACAACATAAAAGCAGATGATTAGACCATCTCTAAAATCACAGTTCTTTTCTGCCTTAAATTCAGTTGGAAGGTCATATTGTCTGTGCTTTTGTCTCATACCAGCAGTAGAGCAGACAGCAGGTCAATCCCCTCTGTGTCCAACCTGATGAAGACAAAGACATTTTTTATACAATGAAGGTTCAGGGAAAGATTATATGCTGATACCAATAATAAAAGTGAATTCAGAAGACGCCCTAAAGTGAGTTAAGTTTTCATAAAAGTAATCATATCATTCGGAAGTTTCAAACTTTAATCAAACCAGATATTTCTCCTCCCATAACCAGGAGTTTGACATGATACCACCATGTTAACATTGACATGGACAAACTGGGGACTGATATGTCTTTCCTCATCTGTCACCACTCAGCTGAACAGACTGAAACATACAGTATTATGCTGGACGCCAGGGGTTACATTTACATTAATTAATTTGGCAGATACTTACAGATACTACCAAAGCTATGAACAAATGAGACCTGACACAAGAAGTAGCATCTAAGTGCCTAGCAGATTACTTTTTTTTTCTTAGAAAGAGCTCCAGAAGGATTTAGAGCAAGAGGATATTAGGTGAGAAAGTACTCTCAGAAGAGGCATGTCTTCAAGTGATTTTTGAAGACAGAGAGGGATTCTGCTGATCGAGTTTGGAAACTCATTCCACCACCAAGGAACCATCCAGACGAAGGGTTTGGATTGAGATTTTATGCCTTGCAATGTCAGTAAGACTAGTTGTTAATTTGCAGATCTTAATGAAAGAAGAGGGCTCATAAACATGAATTATGGAGTTCTGGTAGGTGAGTGCAGTGCTAGTGGCCACTATGTAGGTAAGCATTAGTGTCTTGAACTAAATGCAAACAGAAACAGGGAGCCCATAGATGGCATAACCCTTAAAGTATACATACACATTTTTTTTCAAATTTTAAAACAATACTGACATGCCCATGTACATTGCAAGGATTATTGGTTGGTTAATTGATTTAAGCAGCAGTATTAATGAAGCCTAAGTGTTACCTGGGCACATGGTTGATGAGAGCTTGAGGTCTGTATTGAGGAAAGAGGTAAGACCTAAACTCCTCATTACTGCTGATACCTGGCCAAGTCTCCTCTGTTGGAGTCCCTGAAAGACAAAAAAACATCATGATGTCAGAGGACACCACTTTTAGATTGGCCTGTAGCATATTGTTATCTTGTGCTGCTGTCTTACCAATGAGCCTGAAAATTAGATGTAGTTCCTCCTTCACTGTGGCACCAGGGAACATGGGACGACCTGTTGCCATCTCATAAAGGATACAGCCCACACCCCTGGAAGAGGAAGGAGGAGATGAAGATACAGGGATGAGGTGCAAACAACAATTAGGAAAATCTAGGTTAGGTTCTGTTCAACAAGAACACACTTTTCAAAGAGTGCTGATCATAAGTGCAAACATGTATGGTGTGAGTGGGCACAGTGCAGCCTTTTGTTCAGGATAGCATGCTGAAGAGGCACACTGTGGTCTGATGAGAGCTAGGTGAGCTCATAAAAGGCTATCATGTTGCCAGAGAGCCATGTTTAGTCCTCAGTGGTTTACCAGAGCTGTGCAGGTTTTCTCACCTCGGCAAATTACTAATGAGCAAATAATGAAAGTGAACGCAGAAGAATTTCACTCCACTGTATGACTAGTGAGTCATCTTTCTGCTAATAACCTGGGAGATTTTAATAGAAGTGCATGGTGATATGGAAGAGTCATGGAAATCCTGGGCAATCCTCAAGCTTATGGATATTCATGTAATACACCAAGCATACAGCCTCGCTCAATACCAGGACTAGCACTCATATTTTTTCCCTAAGAGAGTTTAGATAATCAGCTGTGTTCAGATCCAGATCCAGGATAAAACTACGGTTAGTTTGGAGAAACATTAGACAATCTGAATGAAAACTCTATGTACTCTACATGTTGCTTTCAGCCCATTTGTTGTTAGTTTCTTGGGTCAGATGAGAGGACTAAAACCACCAGTAGGGGTCGCCAAAGTCAGAAATCTCAAATTTCTACATATATAGACTTAAAGATCTTAGTTCTCAATTTGCAAAATAATATGCTTATTCAAAAATATCAACAGTGCAATGAGTGGTAGCACTCCAGTCGGTGAGCAACAAGACATCCTGCACCATATTTGATTTTTCATGGTTTATATTAACTTTGATGGAGGAAACCTTTCTCGGTCATGGCAAAAATTTATTTTTTTGTTGCTTTACACTCACCTGATGTCTTTTTTCCATCCCTGTAGTTGCTAAGCGGCCTGCCTTTTATCCAATGAGCTCATAATTTCAACATTCCTCTTGTAATACATTTTATGAGCTGCTGATTGACTGAAAGGCCCAACATGAGAGACTGTGACTTGGACTGTGTGTATAATAGTCCTGATCCAGAGCTTAGCAACAATTTGTCTTTTATATTTTGAGTAATTAAAGTGATCTACACACATGAACAATTCTCTTTGAAATTCTCAGCCTTACATTCAGAGCCTGAATTAGTACTAATTTCATGCAAATACACAATATATACAGTACATTATTTTTGCATATAAAATGTGCATTAATTGCATTAAATGTGCATAAGCAAACTAGATGCATATTGTTTACAATCTCCACTTAGATTTGAAATGTCTAGAAGCCCTCATATTCTCACTAGATAACGCTGGTGGTTACAGTCACTCAACACAAAGTGATTGCTTCAGCAATCCATGTCTTACAGTTTGTATGTGAGCAGATGCTCATTGTGGAATTGTAGATCATGGATCACTGTTAAAGGACAAAAAGAGAAGAATCCTTTCCAGCATGCAAGAACATGTTGGAATACTGATAGTTGAATATACATATTGCACTACTCACCACATGTCAATGGGTGTGGAGTATTCTGTGGAGCCCAGTAGCACGTCAGGGGGCCGATACCATAGAGTTACCACCTCATTCGAGTAGGTCTTAGTGGGGACGGACTTAGCCCTTGCCAGACCTGGACAAATACAGCACAGTCTGGGTTTAACTGGAGGTTAGCAGTATGGATTCTGCAAAGGTATTTGTTGCTATAAATCTGTGTTTTGTCCCAAAATTCCATGAAATTATAACCACTGTGTGTCATAGTAAAATTTACTTAAGTCTTGTATAGTTTTGTAAAACTGTGTCATCCAAGAAAAATGTTATAATAGTCCTGATATGAGACCATTTGCTGTGCTTAGGTAAAACTATTTATAAATCATCAGGGAATACTGGTGGGTTTATCTGCCCACTTCCAGCACCATATTGAGAAAACTCAGAAAGAGGGGCCACAGTTGCTAGGATACAGGAAGTAAGGGTGCTAAAGTAATCAGGACAGAAGATCTCAGAGTGGCAGTAAAATATAATTGGAAAGCAGTTGTGGCAGGAAACGTGCTATCTTATTCCCAAATGTCTGTGTCTTTATGAGCACACTTGCATTTGTTGATGTCCGTATGCTGTATGTGTTTGTTTTCATTCCTACCAAAGTCGGCCAGTTTGAGCTCGCCCTTGTCGTTGATGAGCAGGTTCTGAGGCTTAAGGTCTCTGTGGAGGATTTTTCTCTTGTGACAGTAGGACAGACCACGCAGGAGCTGGAACATGAAGATCTGTAGGTGAAAAATGAAAATGATGACGATGTTGATGACTTTCCCATCAAAAAGACATATACAAGATTATTATGCAATATTGATTACTAAAGGCATAAAGTAACCTACGATCAACTCTCATCAATAAATCAACTGAATTTACTTCCTCCTATTCAAGTCTTCCCTCTAACCCTTCCTATCCCCTTTATTTTAATTTAAGTCACAAAATTCATGAGGTGTTCAGAATCATTCAGAATTATTTTTTTAGCTGATTTTTTTGTTTTCATGCAGTTATTTATTAGTGGCACAGATGTAAACCAATTCAAGTTTGTGTCTGTCTTTGGTGTATAGATGGGTTTCTGAGCAAAGTCATCAGTGAGCATGTGCATACAGGTGGTAGAAAACAAACTGGAATGATTGAGAGCTTATGAGAACGTCAGCGTGTGAAGTTGTTTTTGTGTCTTAAATTGTACGAATTGCAAAAGTAATGGATGGAAAATGATCCCAATCAGGAAACCTCCTAGCTTCACCAGGTTGGTCAGAGCAGACATTTCATGCTAATGTTATTTTTGTATTTTTTATGATAATGTCATTTGTGTGAGGGGGGTATCTGTGCTTTTAACCAGTGCTGCTGGTTGATGATTTGGGACGTTCTCATTTCTCACCACCTGTAGAACTTTGTGTAGCTCTTTGTAGCTGTGTGTTGAGCTTGTGACATCCAACGTGGCTAATAATACAGCTCACCTTAACGTTATGCATGCTCATGAGATTCCCACAGTTGTCCAAGTACTGTTTCAGGTCGCTGTCCTGTAAGACACAACAGCGACACTCAAATCTCTCCATATTCCGCTTATGTAGTTGGGGTCAACACCTTTTGAACACCTGCATGCTACATGTTAAATGTACTCACAAGATACTCAAACACCAACGTGAGGCAGCGGTCCGTGTGGATGATGTCGTGCAGCGTGACAATGTTTGCGTGTTTTAGGTTCTTCAGTAGAGACACTGGGTGGACAGAAGAAGGACAGATGAGTTGTGTTTTCTCCAGGTGCCTTCAGAAAAACAACAGTAGAAACACCTACAAAACAAACTACTACACCGCAGGGCTGTTGCTCTGTCATTAGCTTAGCTGTAGTTTAAGATTAAAGACAGGTTTGAACCGGTGTTATGTGGAACAAAATCACAAATTCTGTTAAACCTCACTGTTGTGTCCTTAGAGGCTGTTGTTCACTTGGATGTTTGAGCTTCACTGTTTAGAATGATGTATGTGCAGACTTTGAGACCAGAAGGCTGTTTTCAGGTTCATCTGCTGAAGACGGAAAGTCTCTCTGTGCTCTCACCTTAAATCTGAGTTCATGGTGTGTACCTATGAGCATGATTTGTGACATTACAAATACTTAGGTTCGAGTATACAACTTGCACAAGTGCAATGTTAAAACTCGAAGCCTCCAGTGCACATACACTGGACTTTACAGTGAAGTAGGAGACATCTTGTGTCCAGCAGTTAAACTTCTGACATGAACAATATTGACACATTCATATAAAAGAGTAAATGTTAACTAATTAAACTTCTTTTGTGGAAAAACCATATGAGGCACAAGTAAGAGTATTTTATATGTCTTAAAAAATGTCTGGCGGAGGATCTTTAAACTTTGTCTAAACCCAGTTGATGTGTCCTGTAGAATTCCCCAGAGCTCACTGTCTCTGAGGTTTCAGACATGCTCTGACAAAAGTTCAGATTATTTTATCAATTTTAAATCATGTATGTTCTTATGAAGGCAACTATATTGTGAGTCCAATAATTGAGATATTTCAGCCTGGACCAAAGTAATGGACTGACGTCCAGACAGAGATTACCATCCAGAGAGCTGTGCTGCAAGTGTTACTTAGCATCCAGCTACGTTTTAGACTCCAGCAAGTTCTGGTTTAGCTCAACCACAGCAAGGCTGACCAAATGTTAAGTCACACAGTGACAGCCGCCTCCACATCAAAATGTATATGAAGTCATATTTAAGTGACACTGACAGTCGTAAATGTGCTCCAATCCGTTCCTTCTCCCTAAAAAGGAATTATTATCCACTGGAGGGCAGCATCCCTGGACTGGAGAATCTGTGTGTGTGTGTGTGTACCCTCTCTGATAGCTGTACAAGGTGCTCCCTCCTCGTGCTCCAGCCGAATCTCCTTTAACGCCACCAGGTTCTCTGTAAGTTTGCTTCGCCCTTTGAACACTGTGGCATACGTCCCCTATGAGCACAAACACACACGTATACTTTAGGTATCCAGCTCTAGCTGACATTCTGTTAATACTACATTCTCAAGAGCTGTTACTCACATGCTAGCAGGTTTACCCTTTTCTATTAATATAGACGGAATAATGTGGCTAATTTGATTGGAATCTGTTTACTTTCGCTGTTTACTTTCTCACCATCATCTGTAGCAGATAAAAAAACAGTAAAGCTTAACAGATAATTAATCCCAACTGACTGAATGAGGTTTTTAATTGCTATCATCCACAAGCATCATCAAAACATTACTCCAATGTGATGGAAGCATCTCAAACAGGCTTTGTTTTAATCTGTTAATTAAATGAAGATGTATTGCTACATAATTGTTTTTGATTACTGAAAAAAACTGCTGGTTTTCCACTGCAGGTAATTCTTTGTTCTAATTACTGTAGATCAACTACTGCAGGCCGAAAAGAGAGCACATCTTTTCAGATATCGAGCAAACGAATAGCAGTAAAATATGTACTTCTATAATGACCAAATCTGCAAATAACTGTAGCTCCACTGCATGTAAAACAAACCAAAGAAAGGGCAGGTTGTGTGAACCACACGGGTTATGATAATTGAATACAAAAACAGCTCTTCACAATCTCTCACCGCTGCTGTTATCTGCTGCTGAGGCTTGTGACTGAGAATAATGCAGACAGTTTCTGTCACTAATCATTCCTTACTCCTTGAGGCAATAGATGTTCTCAGATAAATGGTGGGGGGTTCAAGTGCATCAGCTGTGTCACGCAGTCTTACAGCCCTCCTCATCCGAAGCATGTCTATGCTTTGTGATCCTACAGAAAGCAACATGGCTGATCGCATGGAGTGAATGCAGATTTAAAACTTTTTATTCTTGTTAAGTTGAGCCAGCCATGCAGAACTGATGAAAGAAAATGGACACATGGGTATACTGTATATATACTGTATATACTTGTTTGTCTCATTTAGGCATATAAATAAGGCCTAAAGCACCCTGCATGTGTTGTACCCATTTTGACAGGCTCTTGGATCCCTGAGAGGCTTGGCTCACAGAATGCCTGAGAAATCTAATGAAAACTCGCAGACAACTTGAGGTCAGCATGGTTGACATTAAACACCAGGGAGACGCTTTATTTTCAATTGATAAGGTTCACTTTAGCTTCAAGTTATTGCTCAGTGGCAGCAGCAGTGGGTGTAGCTGCTGCACACTCATTCCTCAATGGACTGCATGATAGCCACTTCCATCGTCTGTCTGAAAATTATTAATAGGTGAATGTTTGAGTAATTGACGTACCTCACCCAGTTTGCCGAGCTTCACATATGTCTCCAGTTTCCCAAAGCCTATGTCAGACTAGAGGAACAAAGAGAAAAAGAACAGATTAAGCTTCTGGTATCAGAAGTCATAGTTTTGTCTCCTGATTACACTTTCAAAGCACCAAAAGATTACATTTGCATACATTAGTTAATATTTTCTTAAGTTAATTAAGAACAAATCCTTGTTTACTCTGTTGACCAGGCGGGAAACAAAATGCCTCTTGATGGAAAAGTGTGGTTAATATAAAAGAAAATAACATTCTCATTATAATAATAATACAGAAGAAGGCAAGATAAGAGGACTCCTCATTTGCAGAGAGAAATTATGCTCTGTCATATGAGCCAAGATGTTTACTGGCTCAACAGTAATCTATCAAATAAACAAGAAGCCAACATAGTTGCTAAAATGAGATTAATATGAGGGTTAACTAAACAAAAAACCCGTAAATATGAGGCTAAATATGCTGTATTTAACTGAGCTAATACTATAAGCCTGTGGTCATTTTGAATATGAGCTCAGGTATATAGATAAAGATAGAGTATATATAAGTATGTAGTCATGTAGAGTACTAACCAATGAAGCACGTCGAGACATGCGACTGAGAGGTTTGCAGAGCGGTGAGTTTTCACTCTCCAGCTGCAGTTTCTTGAGAAACTCTGGAGGAAGGCGGATGTCCATGGGCAGGGACATGCGCTTACTGACGTCCTGCAGGCAGTCAACAGACACCAAGGTTACAATATCCTGTCTGTCTGACTGTCTGTTGTAGATGTAGAGATTAGCTACCTTGTTAGAGTGCAAGTTTGTTTTTAAAACCACATGAAGCTAATGAAGTTTGCCACTTAGCAAACTTGCGCTCATTTTGCCAGTGTAAAGGACATGTGGACATGGTACCACTTTTTAATAGGTATACTGTTTAAAGGGTTTATAAGTAGTAATTAATTTGGGGCTGCCAACTTGTGAAAATCCCTTTGTATCTACCAGCATAACTTGCTCTCTCTTCTTAATTAACTCTCTAAGGAAGGATCCTCCAATTGAGAATTTGACCACTTGCCTTCTTTAAAAGACTCAGCCCTCACTGGACTTCATCATAGCTACTTCCATCGACTGTCTGAAAATAAGCAATGTTTGGGTACAATTTAGGTCAATATAGCACTGACACGATACTGGGTTAAAGGAATAGTTCGCATTTTTTGAAGTTGGGTTGTATGACTACCTGCAGTAGATGGGGGTTGGCTGGGCTCTTCCAGTACAGTAATACATGAAGTCTGGATTTGTAAATGTTGATAATTTAGTAAATGGATTTTGGTCTGAAAGGTCTGCAGCTCTTTGCAAGAAGGTAAGTGGTTGAATATCGGAAAGGTTGTCCTGATGAATAAAAATTATACACAAGTCAAAGGGATTTTTCACGTCCTGGCAACCATAAAATTGTCCTTATGACTTACTGATTTATAACCATATAGAAATTTGTTATAACTTATTAAAAATTGTATTAGAAAGAGGTACATACATGTCTTAAGCTTGTTGAATAAAGCTACAGTATGCAGATTGTCTAAGCCCTCAGCCCTCTCACTGTCGCACCATTATTTCTGTCTTCACAGCACCAAGTCTTTCCTGAGTGCTTGCTCCCCTCTGGCATAGCTTCACTTGACTGTCTGGTATGAGTTGTGTGGAGTATGAGAAAGACTCTGAATCACACTTGCTCCGCAGGGATGTTTTCTGAAAAGGTGGAACCGTGAACTCTCTCACATTTCCAATAAAAAGGTCTGGTGCTGTGGGGAGGGTTAAAAGCTTCTGAGGTGACTCATCTCAGTGAGCTGGCAGAGGTGGAAATGGCGAAACGACTCCTGAGGAAGAGTTTACACAAGAGAACAAACTACTTGTGGCACTGATGATATCTATGTCAGACTGACTTTTAATGCTTTTAATGTGCACTTGAACCAAGACCATTTCCCATCAGTGCTTCCTTTGTAATGCAAATCATTATTAACTTTACCATTCTGTAAATGCGGAAGAAAAGCTTGGTAGCAAGTAAGTGCAGCTTGACCAGAAACCTAAGTGAAAACTTTGCATTTTAAGTCCCATGTCATATTAATCTCTTCCCACAGCTGTTCTTCAAGACCTCTTCTTACCTCCATGGAGAAACGTCTGTGCTGGGCCTTGCTGTGGTAGTGGAGGTGGGACGGGGACTGAGCTCCCGGTGTGGTTGGTTCAGGGCTCACTGGACTGGCATCATGAGATGGAGGACCCAGCCTATCTGGAGTCAGGCCTGACACACAAGGGAGAGACATCACATTTGGTCAGCATTTGTAGATTGATGACCAATTAAAGGAAAACTACCATGAAGTATTAGAGCGCTAAGTGGAGATTTTGCATCTGTAAAGGCCACAGTATGTGATTCACGCCATTTTCATACTAATCAAAGCATTCATTAAGCCCTCATGCCCTGTAGGGAAGCATCTGCATTCATTATATTTCTTCACTCATTTATTTAGGTCTCCCTGTAGTTAGTTGCTACATACTGTCCTTTAATCACACGGCTAGAGCTGACATTTAAACATCAAGGGCAAACATATCCATTCTTGGTCTGTGCGAATCATTAAATCCCAGGAGCTTCAGAGCAGTCCTTCATGTGGAGATAATTTGAATATTGTCATTATTAAATCCCCTCTGTAATTTTAATTCTCATCTTTTTTCTTTACCAAATAAAATGAACAATTCAATACCACTTAGGACCTGACCACTGCCCTTGTACGTTGTAAAAAGTGAATCTAAATCATATGCACACAACACAAGTTTAGGGTTTTTAAATATTCATACATTAAAGTCCAGATGAAACAGCATTTTGAGAGTGTCTAACTTCTGTATTATGACGTATTTCCAAGTGAAGCAGGATAGACAGGCTGGGAGTAATGTTGGGAGGAATTTGATTTGGACGTTGAAAAGTGGACATGTCATAATGAATCTTAGCTCTATGCTGCTAAAAGTTGAAGACTGATTGACTGATGGGTGGATGTCATGACGTTACTGGTTGAAATTGGTTGGTTCAAGCCTACATAAGCGCACATCATATTTTGGTTTACAGGAAGAAAACATGATTGGATTTTGATATAAGAATATAAAGAAATAGTTTTTTTCTTTGTATTTTTTGGCATATATTGTTAAATAGGTGCACAGGGGATGTGATCTAGAAGGGTTAAAATGGTATTTTTCATTTCATCTCGACTTTAATGTGTGAACATCATTAATGCAGCAGCAGGTTACGGTTATGGTTTCCTTTGTTAATATTTGAGAATTTAAATAAACTGAGTGATATATTTTATTGATCAATAGTCATAAAGCTGATTTAAGCAATATTTTCATGTTATCAATTGACCTAATTACTATGCTTAATGTGAAAGGGATCGCTAGTAGTAACAAACACACAGAGAATTATCACCCAACTCTACAGTTCCTCTCAGCTCTGTGAAGCATTTTAATGTCTTCATTATTTTGGTACTATAGTCAGCAACTTTACTGTTTGGTTCAGTCTCATTGCTCTCATCAACCTAATTTCCATCCACAGCAGGCAGCTGTTTTCAGTGAAAAAGAAAAAAGAAAAAGAAAATGTTCAAGAATTTTGACAAAGATATGTAGTGAGTGGAACATTTTACAGCTGAAAAATGAACTTGTCAGTGCTCTTTGGTTGACAAAATTTGTAATGGTGACACTCTCTTTCATATCTACCTAAACAAATATATGTTTGGCATATCCACACTGAAATCTCTCATCTCTTACCAGTTGACATATACTGGTATATATGCACCTGTGACAGAACGGCAGAGTGGTCTGCACATGAAAATGAACTTCTTGTTTTCAGAAAAAAGGCTCATCAAGGATACTGAGGAGATCATAGTTAAAGCAGCTGAAGTGAACGTGTTATACAATTAAGGCAGCATTTCAGTTCAACAACTACCAGCCACTATGGCAGGAAGAACTTTGATCCTCATCATACAACATTGTATGTGACGTGTGTTTGAAGTCTGGTCGGCGTCTTTTAAATCCTACCTGCTGTGAGGTTTTAGCTGCAGTTTGATCTCCCATTTCAATGGCCAGTGTTGGCTGCCTCACTGCTATGGCAAGTGCGGCGTGTTAAGTGGATATGTGTCTCCATTTTATCAGTAGCCTTCAGCCGTGTGTGTGTGTGTGTGTGTTACAACCGTTCCCTCCTGGGGTGATGCATGAAGCGCTATAACTCCCTGTTTCCATGGGGACAATGGCTAACAAGTGAAGCAGGTATCGATGTTAAAGGGGAACTCCACTGATTTTACACATCAAAGTCTATTTACAGGTCTTAGGGAGGAACACTGTACATACATGTAAATCAGGTTGACTGAGTCAATGAATTCTTTTAAGTTTCCTCTTGAAACATACGTTTATTGGCAAGCCTTTCCAGATTTTACTTGAGTTTATATTTTCTTTTATTTCTTTCTCTTGTTTTATCTTACACTAAACTGGTTTTATTTGTTGTTAAAATGTAATGATTTTATGATTTGTCTGTTTTATTGTGCTGCCTTTGTGAAGCACTTTGTAATGTGGATTTTGAAAATTGCTAATGAAGATTATTATTATTATTATATGTGAAAAAAGGCGTATACAGCCTTCCTGGCTCCAGAGGGAGCTGTGATGACTTGATACAAATTTGAAAAAAAAAAAAAGAAAAAGAAAAGGAAACAGACCTCTGTAGCCTGCTCCTCATCTCTGCATGAGGCTAGCTGCTCCAGACTACATTAGCCACTACTAGCATAAGCATAGCATAAGTACGTCATAACACACCCGAATCTCCAACTGAACTGTTGGTGGTTGAATTGCATTGTGGGTAATGTTGGCGCCAGGTTGAGATAAGGAAGAAATATATGATATATACTAATATCAATATCTGTTGTTCTGCTGCATCTATTTTGATCCTTCTTCATCGTGAGTGTTATAGCAGTGCAAAGCTAAATCAGTAGAGGATGTCTCATCTCTTTAACAACAAGTCTTTCAGCTAAACCAACAAAATATGTCTTTGGTCAATGCACTTTGAACGACACATACAGGCGTTTTCTGATCTGATGCCCCTATCACCAGAATGACATCATCTGTCGGTACCTTCTGCAAATCATTGATGAATAAATTAATAAACAAACATGTTATATGATAGGACTAAACTATGGTTAATCTTTGTTAGGGTTTAGGCACAAAAACCACTTGTTTAGGTTTAGGGAAAGATCATGGTTTGGTGTCAAATTACTTAAACTCAAAAGCTCAAAAGATTGATCCTGTCATTTTTCTTGGCAGGACAGTCTCCTCTTTAAAACCTTTCCCTCAACATGCACATATTTTTATGTATACACACAACATTAATATTTACTGCACAACCTATGATCTTTTTCACACCACAGGAAATTCAACAGTGTTGTATTAATTAAACACATGCACTAACATACAACTACTAAAACAAGCTGCAGGTGTATCAATGGCAGTAAAAAGATAAAGGAGGCAGACAGATAAAGGCCAAGCTGGCTCATGCCTGGATGAGTTTAACAAGGCGATTTTAAGCTGCTTGCTACAGAGAGGTTTCCAACAGGCCACTTTGTGTCAGATTGATTGACAGACTAAATGGGCTGGGGGGATGAAATGACAACCTGTTTGCTAGTCATTTGAATATCACAGCTACAGCACTGCTTTGATCTCCCGATGCTAATTAGGGTCAGCAAATGCAACACTGATATGTACACACGCACACAAACACACACACAAACACAGACACAGACACACACAGTGTCTGATTGCTGTGAGATATGGATGGATGCCTGTTAGACATCTTGTTAGGAAAAGGACAATCCAATATGGCACACCACATGATGTTTTTGAAGCATTTCCAACTGAAACTGTGGTTACAGGGAGACGGAGGAATAGTCTGTTGGGGAATACATTTCAGAAATAATGACAGACCACAAACAACTATGCTAGAACTCGGGACCTAATGTTGGAAAACGTTTTCATATTCACTGAATTACACAAACCTACTAGCTAGGTCATTATAGCCATTAAATAGCTTTCCTGACAATAGACCCACATTTTCCATTTTTCAAAACAGACTTTCTTCAGGGCCAGAAGCCTTGGCGAAGAATGATGTGAATACCAGAAAAATGATTTGTGTCTTCCACATAAAAATCTGAAGTATAGTTCTCAGCACAGAGAAACTTTTATATTTAAAGGTACTGTGAGGATTTTTTTTCCTTTTTTTTTTTTTTGTGACCGCTATACACATGCCTGCCAGTGGTTTCAGGCTATTCTGCTGATTGACAGTTAGAGATAAGGCACCAAAAAAACATAACAATGCAGGACCTACCAGCAAACATGAATGTAAATAATGCAAAATATTTTTAAAAACTGGATTTGTAAATGTTTTATGTGAAAAGAGAAACGCCTTCAAACACACTTGTTATGCCTCAAGGGTTGGTTTTCTGTGTATTGGTGACTAAACTTAAAGCTGCACTAAGTCAAGTTTATTTATATAGCACCAAACAATGCCACAAAAGAAGTTATCTTGGGGCTTTTTTCACATAGAGCAGTTCTAGACTGTACTCTTTATTTTACACCCAGACCCAACATTCCCCCATGAGCAACGGCAAGGAAAAACTCCCCTTTAATGGGAAGAAAACTCAAGCAGAACTGGGCCCTAGGTGGGCGGCCATCTGCCTTTACTGGTTGGGTTGAGAGAGAGACACAGAGAAGCACAACAATAGCAATAATATAGAAATATTACTAATGATAATAATAGCAAGCAAGGGTGTTAAGAACGACCACTGCAGCAGGTGGTCCGCAACCCTAACACTAATTCATATTTTTATATGACCAATGGGTCAAATATATGAGAATTATCACCGACCCGACAGTTCGCCTTACCTCTACAGAGTGTTTTATGGTCTTTCAGTTTATTGTTTTGGTATTACCACCCACAACTTTACTGTTTTGGTTCGGTCTCAGTTCTCATCAACCTAATTTCCAGCAACAACAGGCAGTAGTTTTCAGCACAGGGCAGCAAAGGGCAGAAACACAAAGTTAGCAATTAGCTGGTGAATATAGTGATGCATTTAGCAGCTTAAAGCTACAGTGTGTAAAATTTAGCGGCATCTAGCGGAACAGACTTGGCAGAAATGGAATATAATATTCATGAGTATGTTTTAATTAGTGTATAATCACTTGAAAATAAGAATCATGTTTTCGTTACCTTAGAATGAGCCCTTTATATCTACATAGGAAGCAGGTCCTCTTCCATGGAGGCCACCATGTTGCACTGCCATGTTTCTACAGTAGCCCAGAATGGACAAACCAAACACTGACTCTAGAGAGGGCCTTTTGCATTTTTTGCGAGTTTTGCAGCCACCATAGGTTCTCCTGCATGCTTAGAAGGGGAGACGGAGGGGTATTCAGTTTGTTGTAATCTGCAAACTCAACACTAGATGCCACTAAATCCTAAACACTGCACCTTTAAGAGCTAATTATTTCCCTCAGGAGCTGGTCAAGACCAAAATTTCTAAAAGGAGAGTGAAAATGGATTTACATTGATTAGGTGGCCATGAAAAAATAGATAAAATGTTAGCCTTACCAACCTTTTAAGGTAGTAATGTATACTGTATATGTAAATGTTAGTTTTCGCTAATGGGTAGCTTTCACTCTGACATAGCTACATTTATCAGGTGGTCAAGCAGGTTGAGGGGAAGGGTGGCTAATGGTGTTTCAGTTTCCAGTAAAAGCAAATGGCAGTGTACCTTGGACAACAGCCAGTCAACATAACCAAGATAAGGAAATCTCACCTGCTTGGTGATAAAAAGGCTTTGTGACTTTGTGAAATGTGTGTGCCAAGGGAGTTTGATCATTTGAAGACATCTGATGAGGTGAATAATCAAGTAAAGAGTGACCAACTCACTGTCACATAGAACTGATTTAAATCAACTGACTTGAACAACGTATTTGTTATTCCTTTAATTAAGATTTATCACTTGCAGCACAACTTTTGCAGACAGATAGATTTAAATCTGATCAAGAAGAAATTCTCATCAGAGAGCTGACATGTCACAGTGGCTTATGTGATTACTCTCAACATTACATTAGCATGAACTATGGGAGCTCAGCAAAACAGCTTTAAATGGACTAATATATGTAGAGTGAATGAGGGGATTCTACTTAATGTGAAATATTAGCAGGTAGTCAGGCAGTGAGTCCTGGCTATCCCTTAGGACACTGACTCAGAAATACACACACCTATACACACACATACACATAAGCACTATTTCTTTTGAAGCTCAGAGTGTATACCTGTGTTTGTCTAAATAGATGTAGAATATCTCACCAGACTAAACATAAGAAAGATGTGTGCGTGTCTAATAATAATAATAATAATAATGATGCATTTAATCTGTACCGCACTTTTCATTCACAGTGAATCTCAAAGAGCTACAGCATTAACATATAACATCATTTGAAGAAAATAACAAGAGTTAAGATGAAAAAGCCTTCCTGAATAAAAAGGTTTTTAAGCCTGTTTTAAAAGAGTCTAGGGTCTGTGCTGCCCTGAGGGCTGTTCCACAAGCGTGGTGCAGCAGAGCAGAAGGCTCGATCCCCCATGGTGCAGAGCTCGGTAGGCGACTGGGGGCAGATCTGAGGGTGTGGGTGGAGGTTTGTGGTGTGGTCAGTTCCTGTAGGTAGGGAGGCGCATGTCCGTTAATGGATTTGTATGTGAGTAGCAGGACTTTGAAGTCAACCCTGAAGGAGACAGGGAGCCAGTGCAATGAAAACAGAATTGGTGTTCATGTTCACGTGTTACTCTATTGTGTATTTGTGTGTATGTGCATCCTTAGGGGATGAGAATGAGTTCATTGTGCTCAGTGATCTGAGACTGATTGACTTTCTTTGTCTTTGTCGGTTTGAGCCAGCTGCTCACGTGTTTAAATGAGAAAAACAATATTAGAGAATCCAATAATCTGATAGGACTGAAGTAGTTAAACTCACCTGAGCATGAGCTCTATCTTCAATAGGATTTGTGGAGTAACGTAGCAATAATAATAATATTACAATGCAAAAGTACTTGTTA
Source organism: Thunnus thynnus (assembly GCF_963924715.1). Taxonomy (NCBI): domain Eukaryota; kingdom Metazoa; phylum Chordata; class Actinopteri; order Scombriformes; family Scombridae; genus Thunnus; species Thunnus thynnus. The sequence continues at coordinate 32,480,728 of NC_089520.1, read as the reverse complement.
GTCTTGATAGACCTGTTATGGAGGCTGAAAGAACTTTAATTTGTGGATTCCTCTCCAATTCAACAGTCTGACATGATTGAGAGGTCATTTTGTGATAACATTACATACAAGTAACTGACACATTTACAAGATCTTAAGTAATAAGAAGCTCATTAAAGAAAAAAACATTTTGGGAAATGTGCTTATTTTCTTTCTTGCCATGAGTGAGATGACATAGATACCACTCTCATGTGTGTGCGTTAAGTGTGAAGCTAGAGCTAGGTGGTGATTAGCTTAGCATAAAGAGTGGAAGCAGGAAGAAAGAGCTAGTCTGGCTCTGTTCAAAGTTCAAAAATACGCCTAGTTACTTGCATCTCTAAAGCTGACTTGTCAGCGTGTATCTATGCAAAAACAGTAATGTCAAAAGTACAATTTACAGTTTTAGTGGGAGTTTTACTGTTTCTTTATGAATCAGAGTTTATCTGCCCAGCATTTCTGTGCAGCATCTCTGCTGGTAGCCTAGCAAACTCATGGTAACAATAGGATTCTTGGAAGTCACTGTTCCTAGCTGTTGCAAGAAATAATTATCGCACTTAACCTCCTCTAAGACCAAAAATTGTTGCTTTTACATTTCTGTTTGTGTTCAGATTAATTAAACAAGATAAAACTTGTTAATCTTTGAGGTTTGGAGGAGTTTTGGAGAGTGCCAGGCTGCTAAACTAAGCTGACGTGCACAGAACATATGAGTGGTACCATCTTCACGTTGTCAGTCAGCAAGAAAGCCTTTAAGAGTAATGTTGAACTATTCCTTTAACATACAACACACTGACCTTGATATCCATTGGAAAATGCACCATATGTGAATTTTTTTCTTGCTAACAGAATATTTTGGCCATGTGATGATTAAATCCCTGCAGATAATGTCCATAAACAGCAGTAAATGTTGTGGATAACACTGTGGGAACATGACATAATCCTTCATCCTCACATAGGAGGGAGGAGAGCAAGATAGAAAGATGAACGACAAAAGGTATGAGAGGAGTGTAAATATCAGACGGCTGTTGGATTTGGGTCAAACACTGTCTCTCTGTGTCTCTTTGCTTCCTCACTGAGTTATTTATCTCCATTTCTTTGTCATTTTCCACTCTTTCTGTCTGTCTGTCTGGGTCCCTCTTTCCTGACCTTCAGGAGCAGACAGTGATGCAGACTCTGTGGGGGTGGGGGTGATGTACTCTGGGGGTTAAACTACATATCCAGCTGCTTCTCTCCATCAAGCAGCTTAACAACAACCTCACTTAACTGTACTCTGTGTTCACACAGGAAGCAGAAGCTTTAGTTGCCTGATTTTGATTATTTGACTTGAGCGGTAACACACAAGCAGGTCTGATGAAACCACTGGATTACAGTACATCATGCTTACATTGTAATGCTTGTGCATTAACATAAATTCACAAATCAAAGTTTTATTTCCCATCACTTAGCCTATAGCATGTAGCCAGGAACCACAAACAGTGAAGACAAGGTGTAGGATGAAAGTGTTAACCCTCCTGGTAGCTTTCACAACTTTGTTATCCCATCTTTTTGTACTATCTTGACATTAATTCAAACTCTACATAATAAAGCAGACACATTCAAAAAACAAATTCTGAATTCAGGTCCTTTGTTTTATCTACCCCTACTTGTCCCACCATAAACTTTGTTTCCCTTTGAAGCCTCCTGATCCCCTGTGGCTCAGCGCCGGTGGTACCAGTCGTAGCCGGAAAAAACCCAGTTAATCTGTGAGGGTCTGCTACAGACACGGAAGGAAAGAACTAAGGCTGGAAGGCTTTTGTATTTGGCATTAAAAGCCAGAACAAGATTTCAGCTTCTGCTCTATTATTAGACATGAGCCATTCATTCACACAGAGACCAAAAGACACAAGGAGGTAGAAGAGCTCAGGGTCTTAATTACATATAATGAATGGTTAAAATGGTTTAAAATGGTTTTACGTGGCGACCTACAGAACCAACAGAGCTCTAATAGTTGACAGTGGAGAAATTTGGCTGGTTTAACAGTTACATATCGGTGGTTAAGGTTTGAGCTAATGATTACACTCACTGACTTCACTGTAGTATGTTTGGACAGGTCCAGTATCCCTTGGAATTAAGGGCATTTTCAAAGTTTGTTTTGACACAAAGAAAAATACAAGCAAACCAAAATGAGTCTTGTAGTTGGGTCAGAGTGAGGTAGGATCACATTTCGTTTTCAGTGAGAACAGCCTGAGACCACATCCTCTAAAGGGTCTCAGTATGGTTGTTTTGGTCAGCACCCAAGTACAATTGCTGTGTTCAGACCTGCCCAAACATATCGCACTGAGGGGAAAATTGAACCGCGGTCCAATTCAATTGGACCAAACAAGGCAAGTCTGAAATTACCTTAATTATGGATGACATAGCAGTGCACAATTTGAATCCAATGCCAATGTTCAGTACCAAAGTAAGAAGCAGTGTGCTGTTCATATAGCTAGGCAGAAATAAGTGCTTTCCTACTGGAGACAGACGTTCCCTTCCATCTCTGATCTACAAGGAAGTTTGGCAGTTTTTTTTACCATTATCACATTTTCTGTAACTTTGACCAAGATGTGTAAATCAGCATTAATTGATTTTGTTTTTTTCAATTTGGGGGCAGTGGAACAAGCAGAAAACACAACATTAACATATGACCTTCTGAGGTTGTTGTGGTGAACATGTTAGCAGTTGCTTTTTCACACATCCAACAGACATGGAAAAACATAAGTATTCATTTTAAGTTATGTTATTCACTCTTCTTTTAGCTCTAGTTTGGTCTCCAACAACGTCTGAGGCAGATTTGTGGCTCTTTAGCTGTTAAATGCCCCACTATGTTATGTTATCCTATACCAGGTAACTTTTGCCTGTCTGATGATAGGTGCTGTTAGACAGGTAGTGTACAGTGGGTTTATCAGAGCCTTTTCATTGAAAACAGCTGCTTGCTGCTATGGAAACAGAGATGAGAGAGGTGAGACCCCTTTCACATTACAAATAGTCATTGAATCCATTGCTAATATAAAATTATGAATTAGTACTGCTTTAACTGTAACCAGACCTTAAAGATTGTACTCGCCGTGCACACAATTTTCATATTTAAACTTCAAAAACATTGATATTGAATGCTAAAAAATGTCATTCAACTTAATCTTGGATTTTGCAGAACTGTCCAATATTAATGTTCTGTCTGGTATTAGAGTCGGGAGGAAATTATGAGATTTTGGACCCTGACAGAGACCCTCAGGGAGGGTTAGTTTTAAGGTTTTGAACAGGTGACCCACTGCTGAATGAGGCTCTACCAAGAGACAGAGAATGGGTAACGTACCCTGAGTGTGTCGAATGTTGAGCTGGTTGATCTGCTCGGTGAACTCATTCTCCTCAATGGTCTCAGTGCGAGGAACAGAAAGAGAGAAACGCCTCTTAAAGTTCTTCATCTTGTTCATGGTGCTGAGGAGCAGAGTCTGGAGGAGGAAAGACACACAGAGTCATTACAATGACAACAGAGACATTGACCAACACGTATAAAATCAATCCATCCATGTGTGCTCCTACTTACATAAATGTACGAAAGTAAAAGGTCATTTGAACAAAACATATACTGTGGTACATAAATCGAAGAAACTGAAAGTTTAACACACTTTGCCAGAGCGTATGATGAGCTGTGATGGATCTTTATGTGCAGCTTGACCAAAGAAAATCTTCTGTCATCTGATAATGAGGTAGAAAGCATCAGGAAAGCAGCTGATCAATATGCTCTCTCTTCTCTGCTCCCTCAGTAGGTTACGCAATCACAGTCAGCCCTACTAGTTAGTTGTCGCTCTCCTGCTCTTTTTTCCACTCATCTTTTTGTTCTCTTCCTTTTCCTCTGTTCTGTGTGCTGCAGAGACCGCCGTCATGGGGTCTCTAAGATTGCTTTACTGTCATGGATTTGTGTATGTGCATCTGTGTGTGTGTGTGTGTTTCTGCTCATTATTATGAAAGGCTAAAAGATGTGGTGGATTCAATTGCAGCAAGACTCCACATTCCCTCCTGTTATTTTTAAACCTCAATAACCCATCGGAATTACAGTCTCCGAGTGTGTTGTCAGATTACCCTGCCTATTGCAATACCTGCACAGTGCAGGTCGTATGATTGCCTGAGCCCAATCAGGAACATGCCATGTACACATGGTCAATACATGTATAAAAATACACACAAACCTACTCAACACACACACACAAAGTGACTGGGTGCAGCCACGTCATACAATGATAATAACTCGTCCCAGCTATCTTATTATAACAGCCACTGGCAGTAGTGACCTTCTGACCAACACCATACAGCAATACAACAGTTACTGCAGTGTTGAGTAATTAGAGAATAGAGATTTTAATATACAGTTAATCTCTGGTTTACCAGTTATTGAAAATCATGAGCTTATAGAGAGATCATCATGAGGAGTTGTTTTTGTGCCTTAAACTACATAAATCGCTAAAGTAAGGTGTGGAAAATGTTCAGTGTCTGAAGAAGGAAACCTCCCTCTTAGCTTAGAGTGCATAATTAGCTATTAGCATGTTGCAATCAGGTCAGAGCCCTTGATTTTAGTGAGGTGGTGGAGAGTTTTGCACAGACACTGGTGAGGAGGAAACATCTGTTTTATGGTAAGACAGCTCACTCTGTTATTGTGTGTTTATGGCTGTTTATTGAATATTTCATGCATTTTTCAGAGTGATCAATACTTTGGTGATTAGTTTGATGTGTGAAAATGCATGACATGGTTACGCTTATAACTTTTTTAGAGAAAAAAAAAGTTATGTCTTTTATTCATGATACTGTGTTGAATCCTGTGTTGACATATACAGTAGTTTCTTGTGATTGAATGTTTGCATGTCAACACTGCAGGTATCTAATGTAAGTTTCTGGAACATAAGACATCGGCATATATCTTGTGCCTGGTATATTTGATGGCAAACAGGCAGACCTTCATGCAGACATTACTAATATGATATATAGAATAAACAAGCTTCTGTGCTCTTAACTTGTTAATGTTACTTTAATTTTTAATGTTACTTGCTACCTTTTGTGTGTCATATCAGCTATAATGTCACATAGCTATTGTGTGCTCTGACAAAGTCTGGATGAAAAATGGGAAGGGTTATAAAATTATTGTTTTCATGGCCTTGGTCAACTCTGAAACTAGAAACCAGGAAGCGGCACAGCCAGCTGTAGTTTTAGTTGACAAAGATATTTTTTTGTTCACCCAAGGAATTCCTTGATAACACTTTGAATAATAATCAGTGAAAGGTACTATTTTATTTAAAAAATCCTTTTAGGTTTAGACAGTGTTTAAAGGGGAAAAGTTCATTTACTATGAAATCAGATTAAAGCACTAAACTAATTATATACTTTCATTTATAGAGATGAAAGATATAAAGAAAGATTTGCACAAAAGCAGACTTAAGAGAAAATAACAAAGGGATTCTCAGAACCAAAGAAGTGTGGGTGGCAGCCATAAATTGAGTGGAGGAGAGGAAGCAGCTCAAAAGGCGAAGATGGAAGCAAGTAATCCCCAGATCAGTACAGAGAAAAGAGGGATTTCTAATTCCAAAAAGCGGAAGTCTTTAGAAATCAATCAAATTCAGCTCATGCGACTCTTGGATTGGAGAGGGAAACATGCTCTTGGTAGCGCAAGAGAGTAACTGCCACAGCACTGCTAAAGAGTGGGAACACCAGCCTTTTTGTGGTGTTAAAAACATACAGTTGTGTTCAATGAGCAGCTGAGGCAGCAACAGAGACCTCGTCTTTATACTTCTGGACCTGGAAAATGCTTGTGGCTCAGAAGCACATCATGAGAGTAAAAGTGCATTTAACATCTATTTCAAACACATACTGATGTCTTAGTAGCAGTAATTTACTGCAGTGCGACAGGAGTTTTCTTTCTGCTCACTAGGGCTTATATGGATAGCCTGACTGTCATCACTACATGATAAAAGAGCTGCTTAGTTGGAAAGTAACCCAAAACTGGCCAGAATAAATATAAAACCATGGAAATCAATAGGCATTTATGGCTAAATGTCAGACAAAATGTACAATTCCAACAATATCATGGAAGCCTATAAAGCTTGAATAATAAAAAGCTATCAGATATAAGACAGATTAAGGGGTTAAGAATTTAGTTGGAAAGAAGCTTAGTGTACAGAGAGAAATCAATACTACTAGGCTGGATAAAGTGGTGGTGTGTTTGTGGTTCTGGCTGCTGCTTTTCCCTCTGAGAATCTGTGAGGAGGTCTTTGTAAAGACAGACTTCCCCAGTGTCCCCAAAGGTTAGAACTATATACTGTAGCTAGTGGGTACCTGAAGAACATTTCATACAGGGGTACAAAAAAACAAAAGTACACTGTAGTTGACACAGCACCACCAACGCTGGGTAGTCATTAATGCCCAGATGCCAGGTAGCTGAGTTAAGATAGGCAAAAAAGGAGAATGGAAATTAAATAAATAAGGGAAACAAGGAAGTTATTCAGGGTACAAGGATGGAAGAAAGGAAGCCTTGAGCAAAGAAAGTATACTATATAGGTGTGAAGAAGGGAAAAATGACAGGGAAGAGGAGATTGAGATGGCAAATGAGACTAAAAGAGAAGGAGAGAAAGAAAGGGATGAAACGATGAGGTAAAGAAGGAGCAAGTGAAGTAAGCAAGGACACAAAAAGTGAAGAAGGGGACTAATGAGAACAGTGAAGGAGGTACCAATGCAGGGAGGAGCTATAGCTATATATTTTATTTTTCATCATCTTTAAATCTTTACACTGTTACTGCAGAGCCACTATTATATTGTTGATACAACTTGGCACCTGGTAATTGTGTGAGGTCATGAACAGCAAAAAGCATTAACCCCTTAAATTGGTGATTAATTGTGTCACATTCATTTCAATATTTCATGAGATTTTGCGGTTCTGTGTGTTGGATTTTAAGTTATTTGCTATTTGAAATGTTAGCAAATATGTATTTTTAGCCAAAATAGTATATATGAGGGCCTGTCCCACAAAGCTTTTATGATGTTATTCAGCTAACTTGACGGATTTGCTCAAACACGCTACTCAAAGCTATGCCACTTATGAATTCAAGACTATTGCTTTTTATGAAAGGTGGCAGATGGTTGTTATGTTGATGCCTTTGTTATGAAATGACTCAATCAAATACTGACAATCAAAGTTAAATAAACAATGAGTGGTTATTATTAAAGATGGCTCTGAATTAGTCATTGAATCAATTTCTGTTTTTCTCATGCCAGCATAGCCAGATAAAAGTATCAAACCACCTGTTAAAAGGCACCAGAATACAGCAAATGACATCTACTCTGTTAAAAAAATCTTTGGAGAGGACCCCCCAGACCCTCTGTTAGATTGTCCCACCCACATTTTCAATGCTTCCTACACTTGTGGCTGTACTGTATTTTTTTCACAGTGCTTTCAGTCAACTAAGTGTTCTGGCTTTATGATTTCATAGACAGGAACATCTTGTAGCTGTTGCAATTGCTGCATCACACTATTAATATCTTTCTCATCCTGGAAAACATCTTACACTAGAAAATAGATACATCAGAGGATTCATCTTTTTTTTTTAAGGATAGTTCAGATTTGTTTACATGACGTGATGAGTCACCTCTCACGCATTAAAAACACTCTCAAGATATAAAAAGCCTTTTTGAGCACTGTGTTGTTTTAGTTTTCCACTTGCTGCTGTTCATTTCTGTCTCACATGTTCAAGTTCCACTGTTCACAAGACCTGTGGCCTAGATTCATGTCCATGCATCAATATGACTTCCAGTGAGTAATCATACCACCTTATGTTGAAAAATAAACTATCCTTTTAAGGTATTATGACCACAAATTGTGGTTGGCCATGACCAAATGAAGGGAATAAGACACTTTTGTGGCCTACGCATTTGGCCCCTTTGAATGAAACCTATTGCAATTTGGAATGTGATATTTTATAACTTCACACCACACTGATCTGCAATATTTGTTAAATGCTTGTATCAAAGCAGCTTATCTGTATTGCATTGTGTCTGTGATCAGCTCCTGTTATGATATGAGTCGCTATCAGGGCCATTTTCAGGCATAGGTGATCTAGGTGTTTGGTCAGGGTGCCATTAGCTGGAAAGGCAAAGAGGATCATTTTTTTGTAATCAATTTCAGACACCCAACCTACGAGTGACCCAGAGATTGAAAAGTGGCTGATGGTATGCCACTCTTGTTCTGATGGTTTGTATCGATTCTGAGTGGGATGTCACTGTTGGTTTTCCGTATGCCGCTCCCATTCTACCACTTTGTGGCACTTATAAACGGTATGTCACTCATGTTCCACTGTCATATACCAATTCCCACTGGCATATCATTTGTTTTTGACATATGCCACTGCTTATTATGATATGTCTGTAACTTATAAACAGTGTATCACTCTAGGGAGTGGTATCTTTCAGTGGAAGATACCGCATGTGTTGTTTGACAACGCAAACAACACATGGAAAAACCTCAGCAACAACCATTAGCAACAAAGGCTACGGAACAGACAGCCATTTATGGGCATGCATGACGAGCTGATGTCAGCTCGCCGCAAAGTAGAAAAAAAGCTTTCAGGCCAGGTTGAATCCCTGGCTTTTGACTTGCAGGGAGCATTTCTGTATACATTAACCTCAAGTGTTGGAACTTTGACCGTATATAAACAACAGAAAATCACAAAACGCATAATATGTCCCCTTTGAAGCAGATCTGGCAGATATGCCATTGTCCACTGGCAGTTACTGTGTAAAACTTAGGTTTCATGCCATAACATCATAACGACTTACTGTAGACAACAGTCACTGCTGTGATGAACTAACAGCAAACATCATGCATAGCCTTGGACAAAGTTTGACCATTAAAGTTAGCAGTATGGCAGATGGGCATGATGTTGAAATGTAATTTTTATTCATTTGTTTTTTATTAATTTAATATGAGAAGTGGTATATATCAGTGGAACATAAAGCTGGTGGACAGTGGCATAAAGGTTTCATGTGGCACACAGCAGCAAGTCGGTGAGGAGTGGTACATGGTAGGGGAAGAGGAGAGGCATACCGTCTGCATGTTTCATATACAGGTCAAACAGCAGCAACATAACATCAGCCAAAGTGTCATAAAAATCTGCATATGTCACTAAAACAACAGTGGCTAAACCACTGGGTCGCAGCAGTTACTCTTTAAGTAAAAGTACACAGGAATCATCAGCTACATGTTAGACTCTTGCCAGTGTAGCCACAAGTTGCATCTGTATTATCTGTTATGTTATATCTCTGTATGTTATATATTATCATATATACATACAGAGCATTTGCTAACAATTATAGTGTATAAGGCACCAAATGCAACACAATGTTTTGTCTACACCCAGTTCATGACAATTGACATCTTAAAAAACCTGCAGTACAATTACATTTTTACCATTCGTGTCTTTGTTTGGAATAAACAAAAGAAGAACCTGGTAGTTATGAGCAAATAAAACCTGTCACAGCTAAACTCAGACAGAAGAGAATGCCACCTATAAACTTTAATTTCATCAAAACACACTGTGATTGAAAAGTGGTGTTCAGAGAAGTTGGAGACTATATAATAAAACACAACAAAATTCCTAGTGATTTCCTCTTCAAGCTTATTTTAGTATGGCACTTCACCTACACACTTAAGGCTTCCCTGAATGAGAGCTTCAGTGAAATGTTCCAAATGTAAATATTAATACGGAAGGAAAACCAATAGAAGCTTTCCTTGTGGCCTCGGATGGGTGCAGTAAGAACCCAAGACCCACATTCATATCTAAAATAGCTCCTTTCCCAAATATTTGTTGCTGAGAAATTACTCAAAGTGTAGCAACTTTGAGTGTACAGTCAGCCTTTCTTGAATATAAGTCATAACCAGGAATTTATCCACAGTCCACAAAGCATCTTTCAAAGAAGTCTTTCTAATTTCGTTTTCCTATTGTTCTGCCCATCTGTACTCACAGTTCTGGTGCAACATGTTCAAAGTGTGTCACCCAGAGAAGACTGCTGAGTTCAACTTGATGATATTCTCTTCTTGTCCTCCCTTGTTTTCTCTTCTCTGCTTCGCCTCTCGTCTGTCGCTCTGGCCTGATGTTTGAAAAATAATCTAAAGTCTCTTTTCTAAACAGGACACAGAAAAATGCAAGGGCCCCCCACTCTGATTGGGGGCCTCTCTTTATTCACTCTACTCTCTCATTTGCCCTGTTGAACAATTTAATTGCATGGGTCGTGAGTGAGAAAATTCCTGATTGCGACCAGTGTGTGTGTGTGTGTGTGTGTGTGTGTGTGTGTGTGTGTGTGTGTGTGTGTGTGTGTGTGTGACTGGCGGTGTGCTCCATTTATCTTGTGGACAACAGACTCCTCTGTTTGGAGAAGGGTACAATTTTGGGGTCTGGGTGCTTGCAGCCAATCAGGAGTATCTGGCATCACTCTCAGAGCTACTCCATCAAAGGGAGGAAGTTGGTCTTTAGGTTGTGTGACACTGTCTGACTACACACTCTCTCTCTCTCTCTCTCTCTCACACACACACACATATACACACACTCAATCTCACTAGTGCATCTGCTCTGAGTGAGGTGCCAACAAATCTCAGTTTGTCTGTAGCTGTGATCTTCCCTGGACACAATCATGTTTCTACAGTGACAACTCACCTCTTTCTTTTTGTTCCCCCCTGCTCCTCTTTGATCTCTGTTTGTCTTTCTCTGCTGCCCCCCCCCCCCACCCTCTCATGCATCTTCATGAGGGTTTCCATCTTTCCCATTTGTGGTTTCACAAATGCTGTTCAGTTGTAATGTTCATCTCTGTTCTCATACATTCTGGTTCACGACCTCCAAAATGAAGGCAGTTGACAGCAGGCCGTTAATATGCCAGTTTCTGTAATAATACAAATGTGCACACAAAGTCATTTGATGTGTTTACTGAAATCAAACAGACTCCCAGTACTGAAAAAAGAAATGGTGTGCAATGTTACTTAGTTTAACAAGGCTACAGCCAGCTTGTCAACAAATAATCTTAAATGAAAGGAAAAATAATCCCTGGAAAAGGCTAAAACAAGCTTCTCTAGACTCAGAAAGTACAACCCAGGACACTGAAGTCATGTGCTCTGTATGTTTGGAGAAATTTGGGGGTTTTAAAGAGACTTTCCTCACAAGAAAAACGACAGCCTAAAACAACCTTTGTCTGTGTTTACTCGACAAAGACCTCTATTATGTGTGAATTATGAGTCTTATTATGAGTAAATCAGAAATGTAGTGTGACATTGTGCAAAACCTTGTTTGTTTCCAGTTTTGTTGTTTCCAACAGTCAACATTGTTTTCTTTTAACCGTGTATTGCAATCCGTCCCTAACTTTAACCAAGTAGCTCTTCTTTTGACCATCATGATGATTGGTTCCTAACTAATGTAAACCTTGACTTTAGCAGTCATCAAATACCTATCAATCTGTGAAGGGACCCTCGTGTAGGGAATGAATATGTTTAGCCAGTAAACATAAACTCCCACAACACTGTTTATATTAACATACACACAAGAAACTAGGTTACTCTGAGAAATCAGGGTATGCCAGAAATCTGACATGTTTACATGCACCCTAATAATCTGGTTACTGTGAAACAGAAATAGCTCACATGCAGCAGGTCAGTCATCAGATTTCTCCTCTGCCCCCAAATATATTTTGGAACCATGGCATATTTATTTTAGGTGCATTATTAATACATTGCTTCATGTTTTTTCTCTGAGAAGTCAGACTGACGTTCCAGTGAGAGGAAAGACTTTTTTATAGTTCAATAGTTTTTCTATTTTATTTATTTATTTATTTTTTACAAAAAGTCAAATGTTCAGCAGTGGAAACAAACTTAAGACCAGAGGCTACTTCGTGTCTGTCTGATGTTGTCCGACCTTGAATGGAATACTTTAGAAAACAAAGATGTATCACCACGTGTAATGATCTTTCTTTTCATCCTGCCACTCTGTTGACAAAGCAATACTGAAGTCTTTGTCATGCAAACATGTATAATTCTGTTAGAAACCCCGTTATGTGTATACATGGCCCCAAAATCAAGTTACTTTAATCAGTCTAAAAAGCCATTTTGTTTCAAATTTTCCAGTCAGATGTCATGTTTGTGTTTGCCATTCTTTGTTTTGGAAGGGTTGTTCTAACCAATCAGTGGCTAGTGAGTATCCGACACCCCTTTCCAGACCACACTGTGTCAATTAAACCTGCACTAATCAATATTTCTATATTAACAATAGGTCAAATGAATATGTGTAATGTGAAAGAGGTTGCAGTTCCCCTCAGCTCTATGGAAAATTTGAACGTCTTTCATCTCGTTGTTTTGGTTTTTACAGCCCACATCTTTACTGTTTAGTACACTGCTCTTTTCAGTCATACTTGATTTTCAGCAAAAAGCTTAGATAAACCCACTGTACACTACCTGTTTAGCACCACATGGCACACAGACAAAGTTAGCGACTAGCTGGTGAACACAGTGGAGCATTTAGTGGCTAAAGAGCCAGATATTTCCCTTAGGAGTTGGTGGAGACCAAAAACAGACAGAGATAAAAGAAGAGTGAATATTGGGCTTAGATTTGTAAGGTGCACAGACACACAACTCCAGTGCTAATGTATCTCTATGTGTGCTGGATGCTGGATGAGCCATTGTTTGCTAAAATGTTAGCTGTGTAAACTTAAAAGGTGATTGTATGTCTGCCCCAGAGTGGCCAAAATATCAAGTAATACAAGTTATGTGTTAAGTACAAGTAACACAGTGACCACATCCACTAAAGCAGTTTAGTGGTGTTCAGGGGTGTGTTTGAGTCAGCAAAAAGCCATATGTCAGAGGTCCAGTGACCCACGCCTGCTCCATCCAACTCCCCTCATGTGTACTCATTTAGAATGGGGCCAGCTGATGGAAAAGATGTACGGCTTTTTTAGATGGGCTTCATGTTTTTTTACAGGTCAGTAGGCATAGTCATCAGAAAAAGATGACACACATTCAACAATCCATCCGCACATGAGGCATACAGCACAGGCATGGAGATGCACAGTCATGACTCACGCTGGTGATGTGTTCACACGTGCACACACTCAGATTCAAACCCTCTGGCACTGATTTTTGGACTCTCTCTCTCTCTTTCACTTTCTGCTCATTCATTCTTCTGTCCAGTTTGTTGAGATTGAATGAATGAATGACCTTGAGAGGCCAGTGAAAAGCAGCTCTGGCACAGTGTCAGTACAGACCATTAGCCCGCTAACAGTGAGACCACAGCGCCATCCGACCGCTGCCTTGTCCAGTCAAACCTGACATGGCAGCTTCCTGCTCATGACAGCCAGACAGGCTGACAACACAAGCTGTGATCTCTGGGAGGGTCAAGAGGGAGGAGGCAATGACAGAGATGCGGAAAACAACCACATGAGACACATAGAGAGAGGCGGAAAGAAAGGTGACTTTCAGAGTACACGTGGTCTGCTATTTGGAGATGCAGCAATAAAAAGAAGAGGAAACACAGGAAGTACAAAAAAAGAAAACACACTAAGGCTTAATTTGTGTAATTCTGAGATAGTTTCTTATAAGAGTATACTGCTAATGCCAGACCCAATTAAAATAATATCCTTTATCCATTTCCGTTGATGATTAGAAGGAATTTCAATAATGATAAAACATTTTTCTGAAACAAAAGTCTTGCTCAGCAGCCACACATTTCCCAACTCTTTACACTTATAATGACAAAGCTTTTCAGCCTTCATATAAGGAAGAATAAGGAGCTTCTTCAAACTCCTGAGATGAAACACAAGAGTGAGAACAGACGAAAACGTGCTTTGGTCCCAACATCATATTAGAAATGAATTCAACACTACTAATGTGAGGAAATCATCCTTACATGTGCACTCCTCTCTGTGCTCCATTCTTTCATTTTCCTTATACTCTGCTTCTATTCCAGTGCTGTTTACAGACAGTGTGTGTTTGTGTGTGTGAGAAAGACACACAGACACAAATGTACACATCTGTCTGTGTCATCTGTGTATCTGTGTGATGGGTCATATGCTCTAAAACTGACCTTGGGCCTGGGGTTACATTACTGTGTGCTCCAGTAGTTCATATGGACTGAAAAAAACAACTTTGCTTGTACAACTATGCGTGCACACATGCAAATGCACACACACGCACCCGCACACACATTTTCCCTAAAGGAGATGAATGGTAATGTCAGTGCTGCTTCACAGAGACCAGAGTGGAGAGAATCATTGTTAAACAGCTGGTGTGTTTAGTCTGTAATGAAGCTAATCCAATTTTAGCAGCCATTATCTAGCCATGCACCAACAACAATACACATATAATGGAGATAATACAAATGTTTGTATCAGTGAAGTGTTTGGTGAAATCCACTGCAAAATGGGAACTTATATAAACATGGCATACTTTGGTCTTCATACACTTATAGGCTAACTTCATCCTGAGGGGGACATCAATATCTCAACCAAATTTTACAGCAATTCATCAAATAGTATTCAAGACATTCACAGAACAAGTCAACGGAAAAAGTCAGGGGTTCACCACAATGGGTTCGTCCTCTGGGGAGAAGTGTCTGTAAAAAATTTCAAGGCAATACACAAATATTTGTTGAGATATTTCAGTCTGGACCAAAGTGGTGGACCAACTGGCAGATGTTTGCCATCCATAGAGCCAAACTGCTAGCATGGCTCAAAAGTGGCAGTATTAAAGACTGTTTTAAACTTTTAACACTGTGAAACCTATTTGTAACAAAATACAAATACTGTTATTTAGAGTTTTCTTCTCTGCCAAATTCTCAATCTTGATTGTGTGGTTTTATGTGGCTTTTCTGTACTATATGTTTTCTGGACAGAGAAAATGAAGGGGAAATCGCCTTTTTGACAACTTTGAGATAGAGTTTAAAACAGCTGTAAATGTGTCTAACAATTTTGTGTCATATCAACAGAGAATCAATGAGTAATTCAAAGATATACATTGCAGGTGAATTTCAGCCTTACTCAAACTGACAAACTGAAGTAGTACATAAGATGTGCAAAGGTTAAGCTTTCTATAATCTTAGATTATAATATTGTTAATTAGCTAAAAGAAGCTAAAATGCTTTGTTTGGTTGTGGAGAACTGCAGAGTTGGAGGTTATGGGTTTCATCACTACAAACAACACCTTTCACTTTACGCATACTCATTTGATCTATTCTTTATACAAAAATATTTATCAAGGTTTAAGTTTAGTACAGCAAAGCCCAACAAACTAAAGAACCATGAAGCCTGAGCATTAGCTGAGTTTGTGGATGGTCATATCTGTGTTTAGCCCATAATACACAGAGCTTTACAGTACGTAGCTAGGTCAGATACCAGCCAGATTATATTCTCCTGAACTCCAAACAAAGCTTCAAGAGACTCTCTCAACAGTCTGATTGTTGCCTTAAACAACATGGTCTGAATTAATAGGAAGTTGGGATATACTAACATTCCTCCCTTTTACTTCCTTCATGCTGCAGTGAAAACTAATTTCACCCCGAACACTGTTCTTAAAAGGGCACGGAGACTTGGCTTAAGTACCGTCTGTGACAAGAGTGATTGGTTTAAGAGATAGAAGCAACCCAGAGTGTTTTTCTTCTCCTTTTCCCACAGCCATAATCAATTCTGCCAGACATTTCTCTGTGCTGACACAGTGTTGTGGGGAACAGTAGCCAACCTTGAGCTTGTGCTTGAGCCCCTGTCCCTCGAAACAGCTGTGAAAAATCCACCATACTCTTGCTCAACATCTTTATGACATGTTACACAAGCCATGTAGTTAGAAATATGATGTCATGTTTGCCACTTTTCTTTGTCTCCAGGCTGAAGCCATAATAAAGATGACCTTTTGTTTCCTCCCATCCCATCTTTTCTTGGAGTCGTGCCTCAACAGACAACAATCACTGCCTTATTTGCTCTGTCGTATGGCTATACATTATACTCTCTCTGTTTCTCTCACATAACTGTTTTCTCTTCATATTTTTTATCTGTCATTGTCCTTCCCTCTTCATACAACTCCCCTCTCTTCAGATTTTTCTACAAAATTTCTTTGGAGAAGTGTTAATGATGAAGGTGTCACTTGCAGCATTCTTGACAACAGTGTTGACAGCAACAATAAATCCCTCTGTCTTTTTCTCTGTCTTCATGTCACCCCCTGCCCCCATGTGAACATTAGCCCTTCTGTATCCAGGGAATAACAACACTGCTGGGGTCAACATCAGACTGGCCTATTGTACCACAGGCCACCATGGTTTGTGGAGATTTTTTTCAATGGAAGAATAATAACTTTCAACGGAAACCCTATCTCCAAATGACTTAACACAACAGTTTTTCTGTTGATGAGAACTTTTGTATTTGTTTTACTAAGCTAGTGGTGTTCAAAAGATAGTTGAGGGACCCTAAAGGGCCTTTACTAACACTAGTGGCCCCATATCAAAAGTACAAATCTTTTCATTTGACTATAAAGCAATTTAATAAACACTTAAATAAAGATTCTTTTTGCAAGAAATCTTTGATAAACAATTATTTTATACATTTTACAAGAAACTGTTCTATGTAGCTAATGTAATGTAAAAGAATGAATTCTAATCATTCATCCATCAGATGGGTCCATTTTGCATTGGCAGCAGACTTAGCAAGGTAACCCAGACAGACAGTCTGTCTAGCTCTTCTTGGGGCATCCTGATTCCTCCAGCATGTTCTGGGTCAGACCCAGCGTTTCCTCCTAACCACCTCAGCTGGCTTCTTCTAGCGCAAAGGAGCAGCAGTTCTACCCCAAGTTCCTCACCCCATCTCTAAGTGTGAAGCCATGTGAGGAAAACTCCTCCCAACTGTTGGAAGGTTAATTCTTTTGGTCTCTACCCAAGGGCTCATGACCATATGTGAGGTTTAGAACGTAGATCACCTGTCAATCGTGAACAAAACCCCTAGATACTTGAACTAGTTCACCTGCACCATTGATGCACTCTCAACGCAAAGGCAGCTGCCACTTCACACTCGGCTACAAACCCTCCGGTGCACACTGGAGGTCACGGTCTGATGAAGCATCTGTGAAAAGCAGAGATGCAGCTGGTGGCAGTTGTGGTAAGCGCAACATAAACAATTTCCTAGGGTGCCAGTGTGTTTGGGGCACATGGAGAAGGGAAAAATAATTGCTTGGTACATCCCTTGCACCTTTTCTTCTCAGGGTCATACAGTAACTCAGTCAAATCTAACACACAGACACGATACACACACCCCTGGGAATCAGTGTGACTTACACTTTACAGGGATACCTCCCATGTGCATCATGGATGAGCATACATATTTTTGCTTACAAATGATGGAAAACATTTCTTATGACTTCACTTCTTATAACTTAACATCTTGTTCCATAATCATCATGTTTAGACTTTTTCCTTATTATCAAAAGTTATCCAGAGTTTGGAACACTTGGCAGCGGATTCTGTCGGTCATAGAGCCAACTGAAAATATGGACATTGCTCTCACTTTGCCCGAAATACTCCCAAAATAACCTCAACAAGTTACAATGGGGGACATGGTCATACAGTGTACCTTTTACATAGCCACAAAGCACATGCAGGCTAGAATTCTAATAAAAGAGCTAAAGATCAACACAAATCTCATTAACAGAGTTTGAGGAGAGCTATATTTTTAACAGTCAGTATCTGAGTATTTGTATTTCCTGCTATTCTTTTTATTTATTCAAACACAAGTAAAAGTGGGTAGCATGAGCAGCAATAGCCATCATGTGCTTAGTGACAGAATACCACACCCATAAGAACATAGCACCAAAGATGGAGAATAAATAGAAACTTGGTTCGCAGGAAACAGGTTCCTGAGGATTAACACTTTGTTAGCATTGGGAGGCACATGTATTTACCTATGTGTTTGCTGCATCCACACACTCTAGTATCTATGTCCATGTAGCAGGAGTTCTATAACAGAGGGTCTGTGTACTTCCCTGTTTGCACCTTATATGTGTTTAAAGGCAAAAACAGCAGAACAAATGTGACCAGAGCTTCCTGCCATCTCAGATGTAGCCTCAGGTTTTCTGGTCATATCTGAAGCATTTGTAAAGATACAATTGATTGACACAAGAGCACCTGGATACTTTTAAGCTCCAGGATGAAGCCTAAAACTGGGCTGACTGTTACATGTTTAGGAATTCACACATTAACATGCAGTATGTTTGCCTGTTTGCTGAGGCTCTGGTTTACTGATACTAACAATGTCTCTTACTCCCTCTCCGTCAACACCTGGACCCAACCTACCAAAACACACACATAAACACACGCTGATTACTGATGCCTGAGTGACATCGGTCAGGATGCAGATCTTAAGATATGTTACCACGTGATGCCAGGCATGAGTCATTTTAAGAGTATCTTGGCTTATGATTTAACCACCAAAAAAAACCCCAAACAATCAAAAAAGGCAAATTGTGCTCTGGGGATGAGGAAAGCAGGGGTAAATGAGGGAAAAGGTTCAGGGGTGAGGAAGGAGAGAAGGAAGACATAGAGATTCAGAGAGGAGATAAAGAGAGAGCGAGAGAGAGTACATGAGATTTTTTTGGAGGAGAAAGCAGCAACACAGACGGTTATCATCCTCAGACAGGCTCAGTCTAATGGACGTCTGTTTGTTGTGCCTGAAAGCATGAAATTACTCGAGCAAGGCCAAAAGGGCATGCTGTAAAATCAGATTGGGGAGCTTCCTGCTGACAGGAAAAATTAATAAGATCAGTCAGAGCTTTCATAACTGCAAATTACTAGAATCCACACCGGTATGTAAGCTGAGTTTTCACTTTCATCCTTGCAAACACTGAATGGTAGAAGTCCGTGTTTGTGGACCTAACTAGGACTTAGCAGTCAGACTGTGTGTGTACTACTCTTGATTATATCACTCTCAAAACACACTGTTCCCTTGATATGTATTGCAGCTGCGAGATAAAAGCTTCAGTGGAATGCATGTGTACTAAAGGTGTGTATTTATCCAATGATTAAATGTGTATCTAGACACATGATCCAAAACGCCAACAAAAAATGTTAAATTTGTAACATGATGATGATGCAAAGCTGATACAAGTTACTTGCAATTTAAAACTGATTCAGCTCAGCTGTGATACGAATTTATAGTTCTACTTGTTCATGAATGACAGTGTATCAATTTTCAGTGGCAGTAACTAAGTAACTTTATTTTAAGTACTGAATCAGAAATTGCTGCCACATCAACAAGGAGAATACATTTTTCACTAAATTGGGTATGTCCAACAATACGTGTTGTAAATAAAACAGCTCATGGCTTTAATTGCTTTTGACTGGTTGGAGTTTAATGCAGAATACTTTGATATTGCTGTTATCAGCTAATGTTAGCATTACTTACCTTGGATTGATTGTTCCTGTCAGTAACTTACTATTAGCACCTGCCTCGACTTCTTGAATAAATAGCAATATTTGTGGTCATTTCACATATTAAATGTACATAAGTGGCTTAGGTTTGTGATTGGGTAATGTAGCTAGCTAGCTATCAGGAAAGGCATTTTGACAAATTGGGTTTGGATCTGTTATTGTGTATTGATGTAGATGCATTGGTCAATCTTTACAACCATAATGTGTAGGCATACATGTTCAGTACTCCTGGTCAACGTTTACTACATGAGGCTAACCCTTGTTGATGATTTCTTTGCATCTTGGAGATGACTGTGGACCTTTACCAGTGATGTACTGTGCACTCTCTCTGGCCTGTCTAGCTGTTGGCTGGCCACCAACAATGCTAAAACTCAAAACTCAAACTGTTAGTTATTACATTAAAGATAAATGCTCAGAATTAATTATTATTTGACTAAGAACAAAGACCAAACCATGACCTTTAAGTTAGATACACATGACTCAATAGTGCAGTTAAGAATATTGTCCAGTTTAATGTCACTAACACACATCAGTGTTTTAGACCTTTACATCTGTCACATTGGCTTTGTGTCACATTATCTGTGTGTTTATTCTGATGTGTTGGTTGTTTGGTCTTTTCCCTCAGGTTTTGGCTTATGGACGTGTTTCTGACAGGAGCAGCCCTGTGACTCATGGCTTATCTCACGCCACTCACACAACACATTATACATTTCCCAAGGTGGCCTCTGTTTGTGTCAGTGTGCAAGCCAGCCTCTTGTAAACCATCACAGCTGCAGCACTAGACTAACAACTTGGGAGGAAGAGACCTGCAATTATGTAAAGCACCTAAACACATCACAGAGCACGACAGTTAAGAGTGAACACGCCGGCTACTCTCCTGCCCAGAGAAGCAAATCCTGGACTTCAGGGTGCTAAACTAATCATCAACCAGCTTCTCTACGCTAGACAGTGCCTGCCACAACATTTGTGTTTGACCAGTGTTCCCTGAAAACAACATCATTCTTTATAAAGCATTGGCTGCCTCAAATAGGGTGGATAATTTTAAATTAGCTGGGTAGCTTGGCTGTGAATGCACCGCCCACCCACCTGTGAAGAGCTTTAGAAGCGTATTGGGTGTGAGTGAGGGAAGCATGCGTAACAACACTTGAGGATCTTTAGGTCTTTTTTTAGTATTTTAATGTGACCCTGGCAGCAGCAGTGGCACAGGATGAGGTACGTGGCTGCTGCTCAGCAACAGAACAAAATGGGACTATTTCCTGGTGCTGCAGCTGAAACCTGGTCATGCCATTTATTCAGTTAACCAACGGTGATTCCTTATAATATTGTCTTTCTGCAATTCAAGCACAGAAGTATTCACCTTTCTCTGAACGAGGACTTTATTTTGTTACATATTTCTATGATGCTTTCTCAGAGAAATAGAAAGATGCCAACAAAAGCCTTACACTTCAGTGCAAACTTTTAATTTAAAGGTCAGCTGTTGTGAATCTGATGTATTAGATTTTAGCACTCAGATAAAATGTTAGTGAGAAACATGCTCTGATAAGGATGACAAGTCTACTGCAATTCTAGGGTGTGTTTGTGATTTTGTTAAAGGGGACATTTACAGAGCCAGTATTGTGTATAGACACCGGATTTTTTTTCAGCGCACACACAGAAAGGACAGCTAGCGGACCGTGAGGAGATATTCACTGACTTTGACAAAAAGTGTATTGCAGTGTATGAGCCATTTGGACTTCCATAAGGTTGTGATGTAACAACTATAAGCACAATGTTTCCCCTATCATTGCCTTGGAGGGGCGGCCCACTACTACTGCGTTTTGCTGTTATTTATGTTCACGCTAGTTTCTCTCCTCCCCTCTGCTCTCTGTGTTTCACTGGCTTAGCCCTTCCACTCACATACAGAGAGGAGCAGAAGAGAGACAGTTGCAGAGAAAATGCTACACAGTTGTTGGATGTCAGGAAGCAAATTTGTCGTTGCACAGCCTTCCAATGGTTGGATAACATTATCCTCAACGGTGGCCATCTCAATTTACTGGCGAGTGTTACCCAGAGCCCTGTTTTATCCTAGCTTGAGTAGGCTACAATCTGTTACCTGTGGTTGGCCTGGGTGTGCATCACTCAGAAAACAGTCAGCCAATCAGAAGAGAGGGGCATTGAGCAGACACAAAACAGCACGTTTCAGGCTGAGTAAGAGTGAGGGGCTGCATCCATAGTTTGTACAGCTGTAATTAGATGCTTTTTGACCATAAAAACATGCAAATGTCTGAAATGGACCACAAAAATGAAAATATTATACTCCGAAAGGGGCATATTATGACCTCTTTAATGTCAAATTTGAGTGACTGTTTTCTCTAATTTATATATATATATATTTAGGATGTTTAGGCACCTCGACCTTGTTGCTATGACAGTCATAGCACTCCTGAACTCATAGCACTACCCAAAGGTACCCTGGGAGTTTTTGACCACCAGTAGCCGTATGGAGCAATTTTACAAGTGGGTGCCCATTTTGTTTCTAGCAAGCATGAGGACACACATGCAATGAGATACACATCATTCCTGCCAGTTTCCTGTTATGCCGCTAATCACTAGTTGGTAGTGGTTATGCCAAGGAAGGCAGTGAAGAAGAAAACTGCAAACTAGCAAACCTGCATGTAAACAATGTATGGTACTGTGCTCTTATTTCAGTTTATTCAACAGTGCACTCAGCTACTGAGAAATGTATGCAATAATGTAGTCATATAGTACATTCTTTGCCGTTAAACAGTAGAGAGTGGAAAGTAACAAGAAGACTCTGAGGAGGGTTGATCATTCTGACACAACTCTCATAGGTGCAACTGGCAGTTTTTCATGTTGGCATCTCAAAACGGCAACAAGAGAAACACTGTATTACCTTGAAATCCTGTAATGTCAGTATGCAAACAGCACATTCACATTTCCCAACACAGCCAGTCAATTATCTCTTTACACCCAAAACACTAAAGCAATAACTGAGCCAACATATCTAATAGTAGTGGTCTTATAGTGGTCTTCTGTGTTGTTTAGGAAACAGTCTCCACTGCTAGAATACAGCCTCTGTGATATAATGTAGACGAATAGGAAGGATCCATGGACTCTCAGGTTACAGAGATGATGGGTTTATTTTCTCAAAAGATGCTTGCTGAAGCATTAAACCTTTCAATGTGTCATCACAGAAGCCAGTAGATTGGTTTGGTGCTGGGTGAAACGCAAACTGCCTTCCATTTGGTGTATTTGACCAAATGTTTGCATGTGTTTGTTCATCTGAGAGTGCTGTTTAGTGCTGGTGCCAGGGCTATTGTTGAATATGGTAGGGTCTATCTGCACATTATCATGGCTGAGTGGGCCCGGGGCTGTGTGATGAATCAGGGACCCAGTAATAAGCTGCTTATGTAAACACTACTATTGTGCCTCAGCTGCAGCATGCTAAGGCAAAAGATTGCTACTATGGACTCCAAATTACAGAAACAACCATTCTCAAAGGCAAAGAGATAATGGTTAAAAAATGTAACATTACAGAATGCAAGGACTCTGATGGTGTCATGATGTTGCCTGGAATTAACTTTATGACTTTATGACCATCTTGAAAACCAAAATAAAGACAAAGCTGGCAAAGACTGAACAACAAGGTTGCTTGGAGTGAAATGTTTAGTGACATGAGTTCAGTAGTAGGCAAATTTCATTAGTCTTGGTTTATATTAATCTTAAAGTCAACATAAACTAGATGTGGCCCACACTAGTTACACTGTATTTTACTTCAAGTAAAACATTTGATATAATCATTTATAACACTGCTGCCAGTCCTAGTCATTCTTTCATTTTTGAAACTACAAGATTCATGATATTTATTTAATTTTATTTGATTTAACTTCTAATTTATAATCTTTAAATCACAGTTTCATCAATTTACCTTTTGCTTTGCATTTTAGTGCTGTTTAGTGCTGTTTATGAAACAGTGGATTTCAGACAGAAGTTGATAAAAGCAGTTTCTGATTTTGAGTGGGTGGCCAACAGATTCGATAGATTAAAGGACAACTGTCGCTGGCAGATATGGCTGCAGCTGGTTAGCTAGCCAATTAATGTTTACTCTATGAGTTGGTTGAAAACTGTTTCCAGCTGACTTGTCTTAAAATGAGAACCTTACAAATGTGTATTTGGTGGCTGTTGATGGCTATGTACATGATATAATGCTAACTATAATGCAACTATGACAACTATCACTATTACTAAAAACCCATGAACATCTCTTTAGCATGATCAGAAAACCAAAGCTTGACAGACCTGGACAATCATTGTTCAAAGGAGAGTTTTAGTGATGTGATCGTCACATCATAGCTGCAATGAAATGAGACTTCATTCAAAATAAACCTGTATAACATGATAAACCAAAATATTATATCTAAGAAGGCATTTTGATGCTTTTGAAGACCCTAAAATGTAATAACAATAATAACACAATGGTAACACATTCAGTCAGACTTCTTGGTGTGCTCAACATGCAACACTTCCAACAGAAGTGTAACTTCTCACTAACATACAGCAAGGCAGCAGTCTAAACTCTGCATGATTCAATGACGCATGACAATAATATGGAAAAGGGAACCAGTTTTGTGTATGTACACTGCAAACACACACACACACACACACACACACACACACACACACACACACACACACACACACACCAGACACCAAATTACACCCACAGGCCCTTATAGGTAAACAGGTGTTGTGTGTACAGTGGTTACGGATGGACTTCTGTGTATTTGAGTGGCCCCTCCTGCACTACTATACCAGTGTCAGTTTACATGTGAGTGCTAATGCATGAGGCTCATCAGAGAGCAGAGAGGTGGATGAGTGAGTGAGTGGGTGGGTGCGGGGGGTTCAGATGTCCTTAGATGTTCTCATTTTTAAGGTGGGCACCAAACAGAAGCAACAGACATAGATAAACTATATTCTACATACCTATAACTATATACTGAACTTTACAAATTAAGAAAATGAATGACAACCAGCACAGCCTTATCTATCTTGACATCACACCGTTGCACTCGCCACATATTATGTACTGACTGATATTAGTATAAATACAAACAAATACGATATAACCTTATATTTGTGACTCCCATTAGGCCCAGAATTACAAATATGTCCACACATAATGTGCTTTCTTCCATTAAATTTTACAATACCATTCTTACATCATACCAGTGGTAAGTCTGTTAAACATACAGACTTTGTATTGTGATGTAACCTCTAAATTTCATTAGATCACCATAAAAATTAACTTCAGGATAAAGCTTCGACCCAAAAACTGAATAAGTAACAACTAATGTGACCAATTAGTAGACTCCAGTGAAGTGCAGGAAGACTTCCTGAGATGTCCAGGGAGCCTATGAGGAATTCTGATAAAAATAATTAACAAAATTACCCCTCAAATCATAAGTTCAGCCTAAAATGAGCAACATGTACCTGTGTGTCCTCTGACCCCTGACCCTTCCTGAGAGTGGATATGTCTCCTGCTTAATGAAAAATGTGAGTGGATGGGGCTGCAGCAGGGATACTTACAGAGGAGCAGAGGTCATCCACATACAGGGGGGAGACAGGGGGGCAAGGGGGTGGGGGGGCCTCTCTCCGCTCAGGTTTCCCTCGCCTTCCCAGGTGTCACTGATGTGCAGTTAAATCCACAAGATGCAGGCAGCTCTGTCAGAGTGATGGATAGATGGCTCGGCTCAACAGGAAGACAGGCGGCCGGGGGAAAAAGGACCAACCTGTCCACGACTCCCTCTGACAGCTCACCCTTCCACTGCTCCCTCCTCCACTGACCACTGTCAGCTGCCTCACTGGACAGAAAACAGGAAAGACTAAATAAAGACACAGAGATGCAGTGGAAACAGCTCAGGAGGAGAGAAATTGCTGCTCAGAGGGGTTTTATAATCAGCCTGTAACTCCTCCCCCACCAATCTCTGACTTTGGCCCTCCCTTGTTGGTATGGCAACGGCCAATCACAACTGGGCATAATACAAGCCTCCTCCTCTCTGTCCTCCTCCTCCTCCTCCTCCTCCACTGGCCTCTGCTGTTGACAGGATTGTCACACACCAGCAAGAGCTATGAAAGCATGTGGGTATGTGTGTGCATGTTTGCATGTGTGCATATGCCGTGTGTGCATAAAAGTGTGACTGTGTTATGTGTGATGAAGGTGTAGTGTATGTACATGTTTAACTGTGAGTGGGTGCACCTTCTGTATATACAGTATTTCTATGTGTGTGTTTGTGTATGTGTGAGAATACATACTCGTACTAGTGCATATATGTGTGAGTAAGTGTGTGTGTGTGTGTGTGTGTGTGTGTAGGTTTGTGTTTCTTTTTCAACATTTCCTTAATAAGCAGCAATTCAGCATCAGCTGTACATTTAAACCTGGTGTGATACATGAGTTCATGTTAGTGATTCCATTAGCAACAATACCACATTGTGGCTGTTAAAACACAAATACTGCAGCTGCTGATAGCATAAAATATATAGAGATAAGTAGTAGCAGTGCTAGACATGCAGCTGAGTTCATGCCCTGTTAAATTTTATGTTGTTCAAAAGGTCCTGGAATCAAGTGCACTTTTTTAAGGCTTTGCTATTGTGCCTGTCTTTGTAATCCTCAGCTTCAGTGGAGAACACTTGCGAGGTCGACCTTACATCTCCAAAACACCAGACCAGACACTGCGTGATCTCCACCTCTGCAGCAGCACAGCACTTGAAGCCGGGAATTTTAGCACTGAATCAAGAACACAATCCATACTTTGGTTTGTTTGTAAGTGTGATCATTCCAGCAATTTGCACTCTGCTTTAATACTGTGAGATAACAGCTAAGGTACTAATAAAGTGTGACTCTCATTGCTACAGTTAATGAATCAATAATTCAAATAAACATCGGGAATAGGAGAGGTGTGTTTCTAAAAGCAAGCCTATCTTCATTTACTGTGTGGAGGTAACCAGGTGTACACACCAAAAACAGTACTGCATTAAAAAAGCTCCAGGGGCTGCGGTGGTGAAGGTGTGTCGATTCAGGTCTTGTTAAGGTGAAAATGACGAGGCATGAAGGCTAGTTCGAGTAAGGCCGCGTTCAGATCAACATTAGCCCAGAGTGAAAAAAGGCAGTCCTCTCTTTTGTTTTAATGAGGACAGTCAGGCTTAACTTTTGCCGCAGAGCAATTTGATGTCATCCAGCAAGGTGCTGCATTGGTTAGTCACATACGTACAAGACTACTGTCTTAACATGAACATTACAAAGTAACAGGGGTTGCTAGTAGTGAGAATTATCACCATAGTCCGCAGTGCCCGTCACCTCTACTGAGCATTTCAGCATCTTTCAGCTCATGGTTTTGGTTTACAGCAAGCATCTTTTCTGTTTTATTCACTACTCTCATCAGTGTCATTTTCAGTTGCGGCAGGCAGCTGTTTTCAGCAAAAAAGCTTTGATAAACCCACTGTACACTACCTGCCCAGCACCAAACAGCACACAGAAAAAGTTAGCAGCCAGCTGGTGAGCACATGTAGCATTTGGCAGCTAATGAGTCGGATATGTTCCTCAGGAGTTGGTGGAGACCTAAAACAGAGCTAAAAGGATAGAATATTGGATTTACATTTGTTGGATATCCAGAAACATGACTCAGGGTTGCCCAGCAAAACAGTTGAACCAGGCTAACTTTTTTGACCAATCACATATACAAGCACACATTCCTGGTGAATCACTTTGTAACATGAACTGGGTATTTATACCACTGACCTTGCGACGGTTGCAACAAAAGATATAATTTCAGTGATAACTTTCCAGAGTATTATAAACCACTTTCCAGCATTTTGGAATCTGATAAGCCTTCAAATTCACAAATCTGTTATTCAAACTTTACTTTGTATTGCATGTCTCACTGGCACCTGGAGCAACATGCTCCCACCAATGCAGCCTCTTGAGTTGATTTAATGCAGGGTTGTGTGTTCATATTATTTTTAAAGTGAAAGACTGGACACTACCTGTCACTAGGTCATCATTAAGTGTACTTTACATATATTTACTGTACCTTTGACTTTTTGCACTTGTCACTTTAATATGAATTCTTCCATATGTTCTGATCCATAAGCCTGAATAAGAACTGCTCTTTGCTGGTTTGGTCTATGGTATTATAAATGTTAGTCAGAGCCTGTCATGTTTTATCTATTGTACAAATAATTAATAAGAGGTCATATTGCCCTGCCCTAATACATTCAAGATTTAACTCTGAAAAGTGACATTTTTTCTCTTGAATGTGATTTAAATAAAATCTGACAATATCAGAATGATTCACATGTGGACCCTTCCTCACCTCTCACACTGGGGTCAGTGGGAATCTAACCTCTAACACTTTGCTCTCTTTTTCAGAAGTCTCTTTTTCTGTCACACAGACACACATACAGAACTTAACCCCCTCCCCCTACCAGGTAACAGTGAAAAACATTCTAGCAGTGATGAGTCAACAACTATCACAGTCCATTTGCAGACATTTCAAATAGATTGGGTTATATAAAAAGATGTTGTGGCAGGTCACTGAGTGTGTATTCGGTAAAGTGATGATTAATATCAGCAGTAACATGAGAACATGACCCATTGTGCAGCAGCAATGATTCAGGCCCCATTGTGGTTTTATACAGTACACACACACACACAAATGTTAAAATGTTTGTCTGATTGAGGTTGACTGGCCACTGCAAACATAAGGGTTGTGAGTTTGGTTCATTCATGCTTTGTGAAATGCGAGGAAAGGTGCTTTTTATACTTATTATGTAATTATATTTAACCACAGCATTCCCTCGCACTTTAATAAATACCCTGCACTTTTCTGCTGTGTCTGAGGAAATGATTCTGCTCTCCCAAAAGTGCCTTTTAATTTTCTCTTTGAGCAAAGTGGTTCAGGTAATCTGACCGCTGGTTTGTTTACAACCTGTCTGATCGAATGACTATTAGTGTTTCTTGTCCCACTGAACATCACTGTAGCAAAACAAACCTACTATCATGGTCACTGGAGCATTCAATGTCCCCAGAGGATGAATCCTACTGACTTTGGTGAACCCCTGACTTTTCCACTAGCACCACCATGAGGTTGACATTTTTGGTTCAGAGTGAAATATCTCAACAACTATGACATGGATTAGCATGAAATTTACAAAAGATATTCAAGGTTCCTAGATGATACTCTCTAAGAATTTTGGTGGTCCTCTGATTTTTCTTCTAGCACCACCAGCAGGCCAAATTTTCCACTAATGCTGTGATATATCTCAACATCTACTTGATGGAATAGGTTCAGACATTCATGGTTGAGATGATGTATTCTAATGACTTTGGTGATCCTCTGATCAATAATAAACTGTTATTTGATATAGGGGAAATTATGCATCTCACCACACCGTCTTAGGAACTTGCAAACAGCTCTGATTGGCCAAGAGGGGCTGCTACTGTTGCAAGTCAAACCTGAGCATGATATCTGCATCAGTTATAGTTCTATATGGTCAAACTTTATAACTGTGTATTTTTATTGTGACCCAAAACTTAACGTGCGGGCTACCTGTTAGGCCGGTCTTTCAAAACATCTATCTTCCAGCTGATTTGTATGTTTTCTGGATTTTCATGCATCTATACTTCAATGCAACAAGGTCAGTGTGACTGCCAGTGTCCTCAAAATAGGAGTAATCATTTTATCTGCCTGTGATTCATCTGTGCACTGTTCTACAGTGAACCCATATATAGAGTCTTTTAAAAGAGCAGTGTAGCCCATAATGAAAGATGCCAAAGGTTAAAGGTCAGATGTGTTTTTTTCTGAACAGAACAGAACAGGATGGAGGGAATAAAGCAACAATGAACCACTGAATTCTTTCCAGCAGATTAATTGGCTTGCTACAGAATTAAGAGAAATCCCTTTGGGCTTCTTTGCTGCTGCCCACACTGAAAGTTTTCACAGTTTCACTGTTTTTCTCCTTCTTCTCTTCCCTTTCTCTCTATCACAGTTTCCCCTTCTGTAGAATAAAAATAACAATGTGGAAGCAGTTTACAATTACTCTTACATGTTTTATCTCTTTTGGTTCTGACAGTTTGCTGTAGACTGCTCTGTGAGTGAAGCTTGTTTTGATGTGTTATGATGTCAGGTGTTGCAGAAACCTTCATCTTCCACACAGCTGATGAAGAGAGGTCTTTTTTTTTTTAATTTTGAGGTATGTTTTAGCTTTTATTGGATTTGGGGAATGACTTGCAACATATGTTCCCAGTTGTTGTTCATGGTTGATGCCTAAGGCACGGAGGCACCCCGAGTCTTCTTAATGAAGGAAGCAATTAAATGCCAAAATCATTTTCAGTGATGATCATGTTTGCTTATTGTTTATTCTCTGGGTGTGATTTTCTGACAGCATAGTTTTTTATATTTCCATCCCCAAGTCTTATTACACTCATGAGTAACAGGACTTGGTCTCTGGACTCAGACCTGGGTCAGAGTATAATCTATGCATTTACTTTATGAGCTTGACAACACAAAGAAAACAGCAACAGGCATAGTACTTTAGCATTTTTTCTTCTTACTAGATGTGTATGGAGGTGCGTGTGTTCAAAATCTGTTTATAGAATATAAATGGGTTTGTGATAAATGGGATTGCAGGAAAGAATAAAAGCTGTTTCGACAATTTAGTCCACTTGTCAGCTGAATCAGACATCAGAGGTCCATTGAGGTAGCATGTACTGTATGTCTGTAGAGATTCAAAAATAGATAAGACTAATTTATTCACTAATGAACAGATGATTGGTGCTGTCACAACAGCAAAGCTACTGTTAACAGAAATCATTTCACCTTGGCTATTAGTCAGAAATGAAGTCAAAGCATTTTGAAGTATTGTTAGGACAAGGAGAGAACAGCAGGTGACATAACAGGAGAGATAAGTGACTTGCACACTTAAAGGTTAGAAATGAGATGTAGACATCACAGACAGCACAGAAGGTGAGAGGTAAGGGGGTAGGGAGGTAAATAGGGGCGCATCAATTAATTTTTGCTTTAACAGGTTAATCTGGCCATTGTTTACACTGATTTATTACAAACCATTCATTAGTTGTAAACAACAACTCACATGGATTGACATGAAAGCCATTTATTGGACAGTGCTGGTGACATGTCATCCTGCATTATCCTACACACACCCATAAGGGAAAAATCAAAACCCAGTTATAATCAGATGCTGCACTTCACTGCACATGAAAGCTTATTTATCTTTTCTGGCAGCCATCACGATCTCATAAAATGTACAAAAGATTAGTTAGATATGAGCATTAACTGAAGATGCAAAGAGACTCCATTTCTCAAATGATGAAGATTTAATGAAGTCTGATACCATCATCACACAGTTCAACTCTAGTTCAAGTTCGCTCTAGAGTTCAACTGGAAGTGGACAGAGACCCACCTTTTCAGGTGGTCTTAGTAGAGTCATATCACCAACTGACAGGTAGGAGGTTTTGCCTTGTGCATCACAATAACATCATTATCATTGTGTGTAATATTTCACTCTCCCAGAGAAAGGCAGCTGGAAAATGAAAAGTACATTCTAACTTTTCTTTGATGTCATCTGAAATCTCATGAGGGCACGTAAACGCACACACACACACACACACGTGCACTATGGGGGGGTGAAAGGAGTAATCAAAATACCACACACGTACTTAGGTTTGTGTGTTTGCACATGTGCATGCACACGTGTGTGGTAGTGCTGCTTGAAATGCCCTACTACACACACACATATGTTTGTCTGCCTCCTTATCTTTTCATCTGCACGTGAACATGTGTAAATCTCTTTTAGCAGCTAAATCAGCCTATTATCAGTTATCAGCTACTCTAGTCTAGTCTAGTCTATTTGGAGTTACTGCAGGTCTTTCTTGGTGGGCGAAGATGTCCTTATTATGATACCATCTGATTTTAGGGGAATCCTTGCTGCACTGGTTCACAGCAGGACTGGCTGTATATATATATATATATACTGTATATATAACCTGTATATGATAGGAATATTATAAAGGGTTTAAAATGATAAACTCAGTAAACTATGGTCTGGATGTTTTTATGTTTAATGTATTATTAGTATGTTTTTAATGTTTATGTAACTGTAGTCTATTCATCAAGTGCAGGCATGGTGTTGACAGTCTTTGTGACAGAGATTTGAATAAATTAATAAATACCTCGAAAATGAAACAAACCACCAACCACGCACATGTACTAAGTGTACACGAAGGTACGTACGTGTGTGGTGTTTTGATGACTCCTCTCACTCCTCCATACAGGCACACGCACATGCTCACGCACACACACAGACATACACACACCTCTTAATACACAACAATGGACAGGGTACAGCCAACAGCCTGGCCGGGAACATTCTTCAGTGTGATTAGATTGCCCTTGTCCTTCTGTACAGGGCAAGTCTCTCTCTCTCTCTCGCTCTGTCTCACACACACACACACACGCACACAAGTTTGCGCAGCTATCTTTGTTAGGACATTGCATTGACTTCTATTCATTGTGGACAGCCTAGACCAAACCCAAACCCTGACCTTAACCTAACTTCAATTCAAACCTTACCCCTAACCCTGAGCAGGACCTCAGAAATGATGTTTTGCCTCATTACGACCAGGCTTTGGTCCCCATGAGGACTACTGGTCCTGAAAAGGTTGGTGTTTATACCGGAAAAGGTCCCAGTGAGGTAACACACACACACACACATGCTCATACACGCGCATGCACACACACACACAGAGGGACGTAGTGTACAAGCACACAGCATTACAGAAAATTAAAATCTATCCTGGGGAGCTGCTGGCACCAAACAGTCTGTTTCATATTTGATGAGCAAACATGGAGCTCTCTCTCTCTGCTTCTCTAATTCCCTTTCCTTCAGACCACCAAGGCTGTTTTTGAACCCTCACAGTTGCAGGCATGGAAGTTATAAACATCACATCTATGCTGTCTTTCTAAAGATGTCTGAACAAGAAAAACAAAATGTCAAAATCTGAACACTGACTCAGTGGAATAATTTTCTCCCCTGCAACAAGTCCAATTAATTAGAGTCTTGGGTCTGAGACAAAATGAGACATTTGACCTGATGACATTTGTAGAGCGATAGCAGGTAACTAACAATGTCATATGCATCAGATATATTGTGTAATAAAGAGGTAATGAGTCTTCCTTCATACAGTAATTGCTGTGTTTCTCATTTACTGTAAAAAAAAAAAATGATAACATCCTAGTGCTGTCAACATGGAAACTTTGCAGCAAACCTTCTGAGACATGAAAAGCAAATAAATGTGAGAAGGCAGACCAAAAATGCGAGAATATGTAGAAAAATAAGACTCAATATTAGTGACAAATGTGTGTTTTATGTTTTGAAGTTGTAAACAATGGTTTTAAAACCCATAAAAAAATGGATTAAATGTCACATTGTAATGTTTTCAGTATTACAATACAATTGTATGTCTCCAAATTTCCAACCTTGCTTTGCAGATACTCAATACACTCCTTTTAAAAATTCAACACATGTTTTTCAGAGATTCATATTCATATAGATTTTTGACAGGTTAAAAAAAAGGAACTCCAAAAGACCAGACCATCCTGGGTGGGAACTCACAGGGGCTCAACCAATCATGTGGCTTCAAAAGGACTGTATAGCAGTAAACTAACAGGGTGCCGTTTAAATACCTTTCCATTGGTCACACTGGATGTCAATCTATACAACATGGGAAGGAAGTGAATCTTCAGGTTTCAAATATAGGACATTCTGCTAATTTATGCTTCCTCCTGTTCTTGCTCCTCTGTCCTCCAACCGTGACCTGGAAATTGAGCTGCCTTTGCCATCATTAAGCATGTTCCAATCCCTTAAAGCCCTCCTCCAGTGTATTTTGCCATTTTAAAGATATTCTATATTTTCTGAGTCATTTCCTGGCTAATGATGATTAGCCACACTGTTCGCCTACTATTTTTTGACAAATAACTTAATTTTGCACTCAAAGATAAAAAATTTAAGCTTTTGCTAAAATGGAACAATGACGTATGACTATAGTAGAACGCTGCAGTCATATGTCATCCTCATAAAATTGCTTTGTTTTTATGAGGCTACTGATACAGTATCAGGCACCTGAGTTTCAAACTCAGTACTTACTTTACCTTAAAAGGAAAATAATTTATTTCAATTAAACGTTCTCTGACCAAAATCAGCACAGAAAATAAGGTTTAATGTGGTTAAAGCAGGAAAGTCAGTAAATCAGTCTACATTGATCTATAAATGAATGTGGTTGATTCTTACAGTATCTGCTGCCCACAGCTGCTTTATACCGTATAAGAAACTTCAGTTCAATACATCTCTGCAAAATTCGAAGGCAGCAGGACTGATATATTGATAAATCCGCAGTCTCTGAGAAGTGCTGCGCCAGAGTGCAGTACTGTTACACATGGTCGTTACCTTCGTTAAACCATCTGATGACACCAGGCTGCTACAGCATAACCATACACACCTCTACACACATCAGACTGGTTGGTTATAACTAGATATTCTGCTTTTTTATGAAGGAGACGTCGGGTTAGCAGCTCATCAGCCTCTTTTCCAATGTTCTTTTTAGCAAAAGTAGCATCTCATGTTTTACCCTTGAAACCCACTGCAGTGCAAACTCTGTTGTGTAACATTAATTACTAAACTATGTGACCATGTATGAGGTGAGATGTTTTAGAATTATAGCTGAAATAGCGTTGGTCCGATATAATCATATAAACGGCTTCACCAAATCAATTTCTTAATTATTTATTTAGTAACTAACTGATGAAAAAAACTACTCCAACTGTCTTTGGCTGCAGATTTGTGGTGATGTGTGTTCATGTCGTGACATTCTGAACCATCCAAACATTTCCTGAAGTAAAGCTTTCTGTTTGTCGAGCTGTCGTTATCATGTTTAACTGTGATTGGCTCAGCTGTTTCAGAGCGATGAGAGCAGTGATGTGACTGGCTGAAAGAGTATTTAATAATCACCACACCCGCAGATCTATATTCACCTTCACTCAACCCTTTTGCACATTGCACTGCTGCACAGACATGAACCAAAATAGCAAGTGTGCATGAAGACGCCCACACAGTCCATGCGACTCTGCGCTTGCATGGACCCTAGGCATTGTAGGTCTTGACCTGCTACTCTGGTCTTGGTTCCCTACATTCCATAGTGCTCTCTGGCCTGTGTACACTGGATGTGGTAGGTACTGCTCTTGATCTCAGAGGTGCCAAAGCTTTGTGTGCTGGAGGCTCGCTGCTGGTCCTTACTGTCACCACTTCCCTGTTCATTTGTAAGCCTTTCCTGAGTTTAGGGACCTCAGCCCCTTTCTTCTGCAGAACAGGTGGGAGTATGGGCTTCTGTGCTACACTCTGTGTGGCCTTATGCCTACTTCATGGAAAGGTGGTGCAGGCTTTATTTCTCCTCTTACGACAAAGGCAGTTACCACAAAGGGAGGTGGTCTTGGTTGCATGGGAGATGCAGAGGGCTTACTGTCTATTTCTGATGTTTTAACAGTTGTACCACACAATCCTTGTGACTGGGAATTCTGAGCGAAGACACCCTGCGCATTTGCACTTTGACAGGAGTTGTAGCAGATTTTTGTTGAAAAACAACGGGAGAACCTTTCTCATCTGCTGCCTCGATTTCCTTCCTTGTGTTTTCTTCATTGTAAGACACCAAATCCAAATACAGCATCTTTGAAGCATCCGCTATCTCTGCCTGAGATGGAACTTTTGCAGATGCTGTAGACATTTCCACTGGAAGTTGTCTTTCTGTGGCCTCTG
The DNA here is from genome assembly GCF_963924715.1 of Thunnus thynnus. Lineage (NCBI taxonomy): Eukaryota > Metazoa > Chordata > Actinopteri > Scombriformes > Scombridae > Thunnus > Thunnus thynnus. The sequence goes on along the minus strand of NC_089520.1, from coordinate 32,445,341 downwards.
TTGTTACCTTCATGTTTCCCAGGAACTTTTTCTCTGAAAATGGCACATAAATGTAGCCTATAGGATAAAGAGAAAACTTTTAAAAACATTGGTGTCATAACTAAAACACACGGGATCCTATTTTGATCCAATACATTTTTGCAATAAATATTAATATACACCACTCCAAATATGCTGATGATGGTAGAATAAAAATAAAACTGATGTATGTTGTATATACTGCAGCCGGTGGCATACTGGCACTGACTCTTATGTTGCGCAAACAATTAATGTAGGATAATTCGTACATTTAAACTCTGCAGTTTTAGTCCTCCTATGCATATTTGAAAGTCCTGTTTTGTCAAAATGTTTAAATAACTAGGTAGGATATCCAAGTGCTGCCAAGCAAAAGCTCTGAGCCTGTATTTGATAGCAAGTCAGCTTAGATTTTATATTAACGGGTCAGATTGGAATTCATTTAGAGATAACTGAGGGTAATAGATCAGTTTGTGTTGAGCTTTGCATGTGTGGGGCGAGGCCGGGTTTGCAGACAGTGTTCGACTCAGTCAGGAGAAAACAACCTTACATGTTTAAACCTGATTTAAAAAGTTTGTACTAACATGTTTCATTTGTTCACAGCATTTGTATTGTCTCAAGGCAATATAAAATCTATGCACTGATGCCACCCCTGCCTGTATTGAATTACTTTGCTTAATTTAATATACTGCTGTATCTAGTACATGACAAATGACAGTGCATTTGTTGGAGACTATTTTCACCTGTAAAGTAACATTTTGGTGTGCTAGTGAGTATTTCTGGCAGCAGGATGGTGTGTGTGGGACTGACTTAGAATAAATTACATTGTCTGTGTGTATTGTAATGAAGGAACATGAACATGAAGGAATACCCAGTTCAATAGTGTGGCTCACTGATTTGTTTTTAGTAGTTTTTGGACAAAAATGGAGCTCTATGGCACTTAAACAGGCAGGATACATTTATTGCTGATTTTGGTCTTTTCATGGGATTTGTTGACAGTAAGAAAAATATAGAATATCTCGAGCCTTATCTGGCACACCAACAGAAACACAAACACAGTAATGCACAGGTAAGAGCCCATGTCAGAAGGTCTCTTAATAATTAACAGCACAGAGCAGGGTATTCCCATATCCTTGCTACTGTACAGGCACAGTATGTGCCTTTTATGTCCATTTTGTCGTTTTGAGTGCAACCTATTACACAACCGTCTCTATGAGACTGCAGAGAGAGAGAGCACACAGACGGCCAAATGAGATTTTCCCTGCAGGGAAACAGGTGGAGGAGTTTCCCCATTGGATCGAACAGCACAGTGAGAGATGAGGTGCTGCAGAATAGCTCTGCTCTCAGCAGGAGGATAAATACAGCTCCTCCTGCCTCTCAGACCTGCTGAGACCTCTATTCTCTCTCAACAGCTGCACCACCTCTCATTCAGACAGCAGGGATACTTTCAGTAACAGCGGCTCTCCTCTGCATCTCTGGTATTTGCTTTGGCTCAGGGTTAAAGTGGCAAAGGTGTAACCTACACTTGGAACAGTCATATATTCATCTTTTCTATTTACCATTCAAGACACCATAAGTAAGAGGTCACAATAAAATTCTCTGTGGATTTTTGAGCTCCTGTTGGTCACCTCGTGATCACAACACAGACTTTGAATCATGCATGCGTTAATGATTGTTGGCTCCGGTGCTTCATGCTAACACTTAACATACATATTCTGAGAGACTGTAGGCTCCATGCCAGCACATTTTAAGGACCAGTAGAGATGCACCGCCTTGGTTGAAATAAAACGCACCTTCACTGACATCACAAGAAGTTATTGCATTTTAATGAACACAATATTAAGTATCAGGGAAGATTAGTAGAGGTGCTTCATCACTGTTTAAAAAGTGTCATCTAGTAATAACATTGATCAACAAAACAAAATGCATCAAGATCAGTCTTACAAGGTCTTAAAAGTGACATTGATGAATTGATCAATGACATCACATGTTTGCTTTGCAGTAAGAAATCAGAGCAGAGCCATTTTTAATGTTGTCAGTTCCACCTGTGCTTTTCCTGCTATGACAAGTCAAAATATCTGCTGTGAAAAAGGTCTATGACCAGATGTTTTGTATGTAAAAAAAAAAAATCTGAAAAGTAACTGGTGAATATAGCTGTCAGATAGTAGATAGTAGTAGTGGAGTAAAAAGTACAATGTTGCCCTCTGAAATGTAGAGTAGAAGTAGAAAATAGAAATACTCAAGTAAAGTAGAAGTAACTCAAAATTTCACTTAAGGATTGGTATCAGGTCAGATTGGTGCATACCCAGGGAAAAGTTGAGGCAAATAACATCTTAATCAGTAGGGGTGTAGATTATTTGAGATCTATTGGAAAAACTATTCAAGAGTCAGAGATTCTACATCGATACGCAACCACAGATCCGACTCACAAAATTTGGGGAAAAAATCGATACAGCTTTAAAATAATAGATCGGCTGAAAGCCCCCTCTCTTATCTCTCTCTCTGCACTCTGCGTGTAGCCTCTGTATGTGTGTGTGTGTGTGCCTGTGTGTTTGTTCCATCACATTCCCACACTGAAAGAAATGTCGGTACCACTGTGTCCTCTGCTGCCTGGTGTTTACGGTATCATGAAATATGCCGGGAGCTTCAACACATGCTAGCGTTAGCAGCTAATGCCACTTCCAACTGACCCCCAGCTCCACCAGGCTGAAGGCAAAACTGTTACTGAAATCATGAGCAGTTTTCTTTACGGGGACATGGAGCCATACAGTGTTATTCAGAGGGATGATACTGACTCAGCAGAGACTGAGGTTAACAATAAAGTCAACAGCATGTTAGTGAAAAATTGGCTCAACTAAAAAGTAATCCAGTGTGTCGCTGCACATGTGCACTACTGTGAGTGTGACAGAAGACATACTTTGTGGAGTGTTTATGATTTAGTGTTTGAAATAAGGAATAATATATCAATTATTTTCGTCATACTTTATTTAAAAAGTTAAAATATCAATTCCTAATTACAGCTGAATAGAATTCTATGGAATCGGGTTAGTATTGCAGTGTATCATAATGTTACAGATTTGTCTGTATGGTTTTTGTATGGGATCATGTATCTAGATATGTATCGAACTGTCTGAGAGGGAGAGATAAACACCACTATTAATCAGTCACAATCCTCTTGGCATGTGGGACAAAAACATCACTGCTAGCTTTAGGCTGTACACAATCCATACAGGATATATGTTATCATAATATATACACACACCCATGGTGTGGGACAGAGCTTAAAAATACCAGTTTTTGTAACAATCCCTTCACATGTAGCCCACTGGAAAGCTAAGTCTGTCTGTTATCTGGGTGCAACCACAGCAGCTAGTACAGTAGTATTACCACACTGAACTGAGCAAGTACTGGCTAATATGTGGGTGTATACTTTAAGAGAGTGTTATGAGAGTATAATTGTTATTATTATTACTACAGTCCCATGCTTGCCACTTCAAAACGTGGAGAAATTCAAAGCTCGACAGGCCCACTGTATCATGTTACAGTTGCAGTAATTGGACAAATGATGTTCAGTTTATTTTGGTTTTTAATTTACTTTATGTCTGCATTATTTTCTGCGTTTCTTATTATTAAAGTCTCTAATAGTGTCACCTTCATCATCATTTCAAATTTAGCTTTTTTTTCTTTCAGCTAAAAAGAAGTTTTAAACCACTTTGTAATTGTCCATGTGTGTTTTTGTATGAAAGCCCACATCACTGATATCAAGTCAATTTTCATAATGAATAATGCAATCCTGGCTTTAGAGACACTGAGATGAAAGGAGGATGAGTGCTGAACGTTGGGGTTCAAACAGATGGCTGCAAAGACAGAGAGAACAAAGAGCTGAAAGAAGGCCACTGTGATTTGGATTCACTGCTCTACACTGTTTTGATATGTTAACAGTTCCATTACATTGAGTTTGTGAGCAGATGATACTGAACAAGCTGTTTGATTACAGTGCTGTCTGCCCCTGTGAATACCAGACAGACTGACGCATAAGCAAAAGACAGATGGATAGATAGAGGCAGGAATGCCACAGAGCAAGCCAAGCAACCAGCCAACATGAAACACAAAAATTAGCTATTGTCACTGAAAACAATGTACTCATGTACTTTACTCACTAGGTTTTGTAGTAGTTTAATGAGTTTTTGAACAAGACACAACATGAAGCAAAAATGGTGTATAGGTAAGAGTGTATAGAAAAATAAAATGATATTTTTAGTTTTTAATCCAACAGCAGTGATGTAGTTATTCAGCTCTTTCAGCTGGAAAACCCAGACAGACATCTTGGTGGGAAGCCAGCCAGAAAGTCTGACAGATGGACAGACAGAAAGACAAGCAGGTGAGTCCCGGTACAGTAGTCAACCAGAGAGACAATGAGATGAGACAGGGTGAGGCCAGTCAGGCAGCACAGGAGTTTTCTCTCGCTGTACGACTTCTGTAATTACAGTTGCAAGTGAATCGAGTTTATTATAGAACTTTTCCTATCCCGCTGTCAGACAGCACATGGAGTACAGATAATTATCTCTGCTGCACACACACACATACACACACACGACTCCTCTGCGATGCCAGAAATGGTGCAGCATATTGCTGAGGGGCCTACTGGATCCTATTAGCAGCACCTAAAGGCTGAAATGTTCATTACACCAAACACCATTTTGGTATTCTTCTACTGTTACTAATGGTAAAAATGTGTCCTGAGTGGTCTGGCTAGAGGAAAAGGTTCATCATCTAAAAAGTGTTAATGCACTCTGAATTATTTTTGTTTTTTTTTGGTTGTACAAGCACAGTATGGGGGTCACCAAAAATATTGGGAATCATACTCTTGGGAATATGAATATATGTTCTATTCCAAATCTTTTGGTCATTAGGCGAACAAACAAACCATCGAATGGACTCACATCACCATTCTTACCTCCATCACTAGTATGGAGTAAAGAATGACATATCTGTCGGCTTGCAGCTTTCTTGTTCGTGGAGGACAGCAGCTGTAGTCACTCTGGATTCACAATAGTTACCTCAGATGTCCACTGGTTGTGGCTCTGTTGCATTGTGGATGCATCGTGTCTCCATCATGTCTTCTTCATGTCTTCCACTTAGAAACATAGTGCACAGATTTTCTTCCACATTTTCATAGGTTTTCCTAGTACTGGTACAGTATACACTATTGAGGAAATAAAGATACAAAAACTACATATATGACAGTCACAAAGCATCAGTTATCACATCTAAAGGTGTTTTCAAGCCTCTAGACTATTTACTCTGATCCGAATCAGTGATCCGAATCATGATTCAAAAAATCAAGAAGGCAACATACTTCGTTGCTAGTCCAGGTCAGATCTCAATTCATTTCATTTTTGCTCATTTGTGTCACAGCATGCAAAGCGCCCCCTCCTACTGGAGCCATTTAGCTCGAACTTCCACTTAAATTTTAACAAACTTACACAACAATTCATTTGTTACTTTCATGAAGCTTTATCAGCTTGACAGTGCACAAAATACATCATTATAACTGTTTCTCCTTCATTTATGATATACGTACATCCGCACTCATTTCTTAGCCTTATCTCATCTGTCTAAAGAATGTTGTTGCCATTCAGTTGTCCCTGTTCATGTCTGTCGTGATCAGACATGTCGATCACGACATCTTAGTCAGGTTGTTCATAAGGTGTATGACAGGCACCCATATCTTATAAATCTTCAACTTTACCTTTTACTAAGCAAGTCAGTTTTTCTATTGCCAAATTGCAAGACATTTCCTTCATCCATAGAGGAAGGTTTTAAATGAAGGTCTTAGGCTTGTGGAAAATGGAGAATAATAAACTTCTTCTGTTAATGTGTGTGCTTAGTATGTTTAGTTAGTACATTGTTAGTACTAGTACACTTTTCCAATACATAAATACTGTGCTTCCAGTGGAGCTTTGGAGCAATGATGTGACATGGGAGTTGTGTACTGTTGTTGTAGAGAGACTAATGCATTTGCGTCACAATGAACACACAAACCCACAGGGGTGAGTATTTTAGACTCAAAAGACTTTCAATCACCACTCTGCAAACATAAACTGTGGTGCTGTTATGCAATTACAAGTTACAAGTTAATAATTTACACCCTTTTACATTTTCTTTTGTTACTGGAGTCTATTTATTAAGTACAACTTCCTACAGAAGGCTCAAAGTGTTTGTGAGCTGGCAGATCTGACAGGCTGTGTGGTTTCCTCTGGGCTGTACACTCGTCCAGGAGATTTGACATTAATTACACTAGCTGACACTAATTACCACCATCCACTGTTGAGGAAGGAGAGTTCTCTGGATGTCTTGCAGGCTACTTTGGACTCAGGCCTTTCAAGGACAGGTTCCTGCTGTAGTTGTAAGGATAGGGGGAGCACTGATTGAAAGACACACTGGGGAGAGCAGGGTGGGTGGAAGACAGAGGTAGCTGTTGTGGTGAATTCTCTACAAATTGAGAGGAATGGCCATTACACAAATAATAAGGAATGAAAAAAATAAGCTACTCTTTAAAGACCAAACATATTAAACTGTAAAACTGACTAAAGAGCAGGACTCAAGAGATAGTTTTTTCAGCTCAACCCTTTGGAACCTTTTGGTTTTAAGAATAACTAAACTGCATAACTAGCTTATGTTGCATGTGCTCACAAACACTACAGTATGGAAGCCTGCTTTCAATGAACCTGTGACCGCAACAATGCTTTGTTATGAGGGTTACCATCTCCCCCTGAAGTTCTGAAGTTCCATACTTACATCACCTAATTACAACTGAGCAAAGTCTGTTTGTGAAGATAGTGACATGTGGTTAAAGCTCCAGAAAAATCTAGTAAGTGGCATGCTCATGCTCAACAATACTTTCTTTTTTTCTACAAGGACCTACACTTTAATGTGTCACAATGCCTCATATGTCATATTCAGTTTGTTAACATCATAGCACAGGACATTTAGATACTGAAGATATAGATTAGATATTAAGTTACCAATTGCTGCCATTTGCATCCAAAAATATGCTGCACACACAAACTGTGAACTCCAGCTATGAGGACCAATATATTCAGCTGCTACAGAAAGTGAGAATTACATAAATTGTAGCCAAGGACAGTATCTATTGACATCCAAAGGGCCTTGGTCAATGATTTTTCCATAGACAAATAAATACAGTAAACTTGACAAAAGTGCCATTTTGTTGCTAGGAGAAGGAAATATGAAGATTTAAGTTGTTGCAAGTTGACTTATAATGATTTATCTTTTGCTTTTGTAATGTTGCTGCACTGTAATCATATATTAAAACTGCACTAATCAACATTTCTATGTTAACAATGAACCAAATGGCTGTTCATAATATAAAAAGGATTACTAGTAGTGACAAACCTATAGAGAATTATCACCCAACCCTGTTGTTCCCCTCAGTTCTGCGCAGCCTTTTTAGCCAGTTTCAGCTCATTGTTTTGGCTGTACAACCTGAAAATATATGTACAGCATCGGGATGTGTAGAGAGCCCAGTATTAGCATTTGTATCTATATTTGTTGAGACAGCAAAATTATTTGTATTGGTATTTCAATAAAAGTGGAAAGAGGCTTAAAATTCCAATTTTTGTTTTTATTACACTTTTAATTTCAGAAAATTAAAGTGTTATAATAAATGTTCATGAATAAACTACTTTATGAAGGAGGTCCCCACACCGGGTCTCGAACTTGAGTCTCCCAGATCATAGATAACTGTGCTGACTACTGAGCTAAAACTTTACTCATCGTCTCATTGCAGACAGACCTCTACCTATTTATACACCCATAACACAGAGACAGCACACTGTGTGTAGGGAAGAACTTCAAAGGCAATTCTTACTTTGCACTTTTCATTTATTGCCTATTTTTTACAACCTAACTTTGTGGAAAGGAGAAGGGGAACAACAGATTACGGAGAGTCTCTTGGGAGCAGTTTGCCTGTGTCAGTAGCTCAGCTTTATTTCTGGGGAACACTCCCAACTCCGGGAGTGATGTCCAAATTAGGAAATGTGCGTCATATAGCAGGTGGATGTGACTCCCCTTGCTGAGACCTGCTGATAGACATAACAGCGTAGCAGAGGACAGAGACTGAGATAGTGATATAACCGACCTGCATGCTGGTATTTGATTTTTTTTTTCTTCCCGAAAACAAATAATTTTTAAAACATTTGTATGAAACAAATATTTGTAAAAAAAAACACTTTTTGTGCTTTGCTGAATAACATATTTGTATTCAGGCACACCCCTAGTACAGTACAGCAGCCTAGTACAGCAGTTTATTGGCTTTTGGACAAGAAGATGACAACATACCCATTCTTAGTATTGCCATCAAGACTTTGATTTGTCATTTGTTTCTCCAACCGGCAGAAACAGCTGTCAATAAGCACGACACTAGACCCATAAAAAGCAGGTTTGAAATCAGGCTACAAAAACCCAGGGGGCTTGTGGAGGCACCAAAGGATCTGAACCATTTCCATCTTACTTTTGATAACGCTGTACTTTATTAAAACATCTTAAATAAATTATTTTAAATCACATTATTCTCTTCATTGAGTTTTGATAAAAACTTTTAAAGTTGATCTTTTTTTTATCTTTTCATTTTGTGGACACAGTTCAAGTGACAAGAGAGTTCTATTTATTGTGTTAACCTGATTAATCCTGTAAGAGGTAGATTCTCAGTCTTTCCTCTGTCAGATTGTACAGTCCTCAGTGAGAATCAGTTTAAGCTCTATGAGGAGACCTTAATGAAAGCAGCCAAGGCTACTTTTTAAAATCTGTTTCTAGTCACCTGACCTGTACTCTCATTTCCTGCACCTACAGTTTATTGATCCTTCAGTTCCCATCTCTGCTACATCAATCAATATACTGATATTTCTCCAATTTGGCAGCAATATACTGTTATAATTGCAATCCGTAAGTGTGACTCATGCTTTAGGAAATATTGTGGCAAATGGCAATTAGAGCACAAGAGGTTTAATAACAAGGAAATGGAGACAATTGTCTTCAGCTTCCTACAAATTAAAGCTTTGCCTCTCTAAACGCCTTCTGATGAGCAGTTAATTTCGTTTCCCCTTACATGTTTCATTCTGTGTTTGTACTCAGTGGAGTGTGTGTGGGTCTTTTTTGTTTTTGTGCTAAGTCTGTTTATGCATGGGTTTAAAGCTCCCACATTCCTCCATCTACGGCATGGTTAACCTTCACCCACAGTAGCTCTCTCAGGTTATGTTTTCACTCCTCTTTCCACTTTGAGTTCCTGCCAACTCTCTACTCACCTCCACTCACCTGCACTCATCCTCCGGAAGGTGAGTGCAATGGAAAGTGAAGAAGTAGGGGTGAAGAGAACAAACAGATGGCACTGAAAAAACAAGAGTGATGCAAATGAGTGCCCCAATAAAGAGTCTCAAGTTTGTATTGTGCTGTGACTCGAGATTGTTCTTTTGTTGGTTCTCTAAAGAAACTCTGGGTCTTGTGCAAGATTTTTTTTTTTACCCTAAACCTTTTTTCTGTGAGGCTTGCTCATACAAGTGTTCTAAGAAAACTCTTAACTGCACCAATTCGTCATACAGGTGTCGATGATTGATCATTAGAATAATCCACGCCCCTAAAATTGCCATATAAGGGCTACATCTTCCACTCCATTTGTGGGCAAGTTTCATTCATAAAAATGTTCCCATAGAGTAAAAACAAGAATTTCACAATACAGAAGTTCAAGTTCTGCTGTCAGAAATCAGCAGACAAAAACATAACAAGTTTAACAGTGTCAGTCGTCGTATTATTGTACCCAAAACAATTACACATATGAATCCAGCTGCCAACAATGTGTCATCAGAGCATCACTGAACTGTGACAGAAATAAAGAAGGAATGCTTTTGACATGAAGTTAGATGCTAAAAAACGTTGTTCTAAAGCAAAGCACTCCATGACTAATATGAGAGGTGGTCAAATGATGTGACAGATGTCACAGAAATATTAGAGGCGAGAAGATTACACTGATGATGATACTGGACAGAGACCTGTAGAAAGACCCTGAGGCAGCTGTTTACAACAACTACTGAAATGTAGAAGCTGCTGTTACAAAATATGACAATAAAAATAATAAAATCTAAAAATCCTCAGTAAATTGGCAAAGAAATTAGCAAAGAATATTAATTTTGCATTAAGTCCGTTTTAGGTATATATTTTATTTTATATTATACTCGGAGTCCAACACTTAAGAAGAGTCAAATAGAATCTTAATGGATTGCCAAATAGACACTCTCGGGCATGAGGGGTGTGGGCATCCTCATAATCTTCCTGTTGTCTTTTACAGACTGAGAATTAGAGACTTGAATGTGATAGTTTCCAGTCCAGCTACAATAATATTACCATAACGTAGGATGGACTCAGTTATAGCTCTATAAAAAAAATATGCATAATATTCCTGAAGACAGAAAAACTGTAAGACTGTTATTGTGTACGGCAACAGGGCTATGATCACATACTGACCCAGGATACAAAGCAATCTCCTCAGTTTTACAGACGCTAAAGTGAAAAATGATGGTCATCACACTGGTCCACAAACCCATCGACCTTAGCTTTATAATGTTGGAGTAAATAAACTGAATAGCAGTGCCATGTGAACATCTTTAATACAGATTGAATTAGATTGAAAGTTAAAAGTAAATGAAAAGGCTTTGCTAGCCGGTGCATTGATTACTGCTGTATCAAAGAGTTGACTCTCACCTGTTGTGAGTCAATAAAAAGCAACCTAACATACACAACAGAACTTTACAAGTACTTCAAAACAAGATAACAGCATCATCAGTGCTGTGATTTTTCTTGAAAGTAAATTGATGCTGATCTAGTCATGGCTTTACCTCCCATGGCTGACAATGGAAGTTAATGTCACTGACTTATGTGCTCGCAGTTTTTTCTTTGGACAGGACTTATTGACATAAATTCGACCCTAAAGTATACTTGTGCAAAGATATTATTATTGTCATTATTCCTTAGTAGCAGCAGTGAATGTTTTATTTACTACTACTATTAACTCACATACAGCATTAAATTATCAGAAGAATTCAATCATTGTTTTGCTGAAAGCTTGAATTTCCAAAAATCTGCATAAAATAAGAACAGTGGCTTCCTTTTGAATTTGACCACCAGGAACTTCTGACTTTCTGAATTCAGGAGAGTGTTGAGAGTGTTTTAAAGCACCAAGAATCTTCTTAACCACATATGAACATCAACGTGCCCCTTTATGTGAAGCAGCTACATTTTTTAAAACAGTAGTGTACATACAAACATGTCCAGCAGAGGACAGTGTTTACTGTGTTCATAACTTAACACCAGCTGGAACAAGAGCAGGTCTGTTTTACATTGGATTCAGTGTCATTGTGAAATAGGCTGTACAAAAATGCATGTAGGTAAAATTCCACTAAATTTCCACTTGTTCACATAATACATTTGTTAATTGGTCTTATTATTCTGAGATTAAATTTTGCTGAGGGCTTTAAGTGGTAATTACTGTACATCAAAAAGATATACAGTACCTTCTTTTTTGTTTGTGAACTTGTTTTTTTCGTTCCAGCTCAGTTCTGAAATTGAATTGTGGAAACTCATTGTAAAGAACTTCAGTATATTATAAACTGCAGTTAGAGCTCTGATTACAGCCTCCATTGCTACTAATTAACTCCACCAACCTACAAAGAAACTTAGAGAAGAAAAGTCTGTATCGGTTTACATCGGTTTGGTGGCACACTAATGCTGCTCTACTGATTCTCATGTATTAAAGCAATGGATCAAATGGTTATGTAATGTAAATATATTCACCAGTAGTGACAAACCCACAGGGACTTATCACCCAACTCTGCTCTTCCCCTCAGCTCTACAAATCCTTTTAGCCTGTTTTAGCTCATTGTTTTGATTCTACAGACTGCAAATGTACTATTTGGTTCAGCCTCACTGCTTTCATTACAGACTGTACACTACCTGCCCAGTGCTGAATGGCAAACAAAGAGCCTATAAGAGTGTTTTAATAGATGTCCATAGGGTGAATGTCCATTCTACAAAATACCATGTCACCACGACAAAGGCAACAGCCTTCATTTGCATAGTTCCTCATGACTACAATTCAGCAAGATAAGAACTACAACAAATGCAGTACTGTACAGTTGGAGTGAAGTTGGAGCACCATCAACCTCCGTGATGTGACGCAGTGAGTAAAATAGAATGAATGTGTAGGTATAACTTAGGGAGGGATTTGATTTGATTACTCAAAAGTGGGAATGGCAAAACAACTATGGAGTCCCGGAAGTACCACATCGAGGCGAAGTTGGGTAACCACCCTATTTTCAACTTTTCGCCTCCATCTCCCTCACCTGGGCTATTGGAGGAGGAGGAGGGGGAGAAAAGAGCTTTTCAGAGAGCAGGAAGCAGGGGAGGAGGGAGATAATTATGTAGTCTGGAGTGAATTGAGGCAATACATGTTTGGAGTCTTTGCCTCATGCGGTGGACAGAGACAGCAACTTGAATACTGATGCACAAACTTACTTCCGTGATCTGCTGGATCAATGGTAATATCTGTTTCTTGAATGTGTAACTGTTAGCTTGCTACAATCAGTCTAAGTTTTGATGAGTTTATGTAACTTTGATTTGATTTGATTACTCACAATTTATTTGAAAATCTATTAGCTAGGTTGAAGTTACACAACGGCTTGTGAGGCAACAAAGTTTGTTGGCTGCCTGCATGAAATGTACTACACGAAGACATGACTGACAATTGTATATGAACATAAAAACAAAGAAGAAACATATTCCCAACACCTTTGCACAGTTTTGATGCAATCATCAGCATATAAGTCAAGGACAAAGTTACAGATAGATATTAAACTAACTCCCATTTCAGTACAGCTGCTTATGTTTGAATACCAATGTTCATTTCAATGCACAACCTACAGTGGAAAATATCTTCTGTTGGCTGACAAATGAGAGGACAGACTTTTGCCCTTAGTCTTGGCTTAATAGTATCTCTGTCAAGACATAAAATTCACACTAAATAGTGAAGGCACTAATATCCTGTCTATGCTTCTCATCCAGGAGTCACTGTGGCTATTGTCAGAATATGACTACATGGATTGAAAATGTGTGGCTAGAATGGTTTGTGGTACTGTATTCACTGTTTAAGCCTTGGCCTATCTGTCCACAAAAATGAAGTAACTGTTCTTGAGGACCCACAGCCTCACTTTCCCTTAATCATTTATTTGGCCTTTAGAAATGTACCAGTAAAAAAATCTTTAGTATTCTAAAGTCAGCTTTAGAATACTGACTTTGCGGTCTTACACAAGTCATAGACAACTGTCGAATGGTAGACCTATAGCCTGGGTGCATGACTCAGCATCCAGACTTTGAAACAGCAGGCCTCAACCCATGGGTCCTCCAGGTTGAGTATGCATCCATGGTCCAGCACTATGATCCCTTTGACCCCAACTCTCTTCATCACTGCCGCCACACTGCCAACAGAATTGTTGTCAGATGGTGTTGGGGCTACCAGGGAAGACAAATGTAGTGTGGTGTTTCCTTCATGTGATGTCGTCATCATCAGAGTTACCATCCAGTCTGACCAGTACACAGACAGCCTTCATTACATGCACTACAATCAAACATGGCTGAACAAATATTGTATTGTCTTGATGTTCTGTAAATCTAAATAACAAAAATTGTGGCACAGATATTAAGTACCTGTATTTGGGGAACTGGGTGTTTTCTTAGCCTTAGATCTTGTGTAACCATGTGTGGTGAGACATTTTTTATCCTCAGTGTGACTAACAGGAGGCAAGAGATTACTTAATCCCTTTTAAAAATTGTACTAGGAGCATTCTTTGCTGGAGCGGATTTTGATATCCACCTTAAAATCAAAATCTAATGAGTAATACCCAAATGAATATCCTAGAATTAAATGTACCCACTTCATCTTGAAAAAGGTTCAGTTCGAAATACATCCTGTCAGAATTCACTAGCACAGTGTGTTTATTGAAAATAATTCAGAGTTGGAGACTGACACTAATAACACACTGGTCTGTATCTCATTCATCAGAAACACAATTAAAATGTAGAGAAGCAGCTGACACATTCACAATGCTTTTAATTTGAGGGGAAATTCTAAAGTTACCAAAACATAGCTATATGCATTGTTAGATAACTTCTCCTTTAGATTACAGTCAAAACATGTATGGGAATTGCAATTCTGCATTGACTGTAACCGAAACTTCACACATCAGCCACTAATATGTGGATAATTGAGTTGGCCTTTTAAGGTCAGATGTAAATGAAATGGTGATAATTTATATGCAATGTGAGCACTCACTACAATAAACACTAATGAAATATGCAATGGGTGGCAATAATATGTTATTATATTGGAATTTCAATGCAATTTAATGGTTCTCCTTTTTCTTACAGGGTGTTTAATTGGTTAGTGATGTGTCTTTAATGCCCGTCTGGTGTTTTATGTAAATACCAAGTTAGCAGCATATCTGTGCTGTCATGCCATTGCTGTTGAGGCCCTTCAGCCATGGGATTGGATTCAATTTTGTCTTGCTACTTTTAAAAAAAATCTGTTAATATCTGTTGTTTGAAATTACGTCTTCCATCCTTGTTCAGTCTGGGGAACCAGCCCAGATGGACAATGCTGCAGGGTTCCCCTGTCAGTGGCGTGCCGCAGGCCAACTTTATACTGAGATTGATTCAGGTCCAGCTGGTAAAGCTGGCCAGAGACTGTGAGGACATGTTACAGCCTGGTTACCTCCAGCTATTTTTTGATGGTGCAGAACAAACTGAAGAAGCTGCTTTATGAGGTGGGTGTTGCTCATCTTTCAGGCATTTTTTTTCATCGGACAATGCTAAGAAACACTCACAAACCTTTGTGTTATTTTTTTTCTTGATGAGTTGATGATGTTAGTCGTCTATGTGTTTGTCCTTTAAGCTTATAAAAACCTTTCAAACGTCATTGGATGAAGGCAGGGTTTTGGTATTGCAAGGTATTCAATTGGCTCACATTTTTATAGTTATTTTGTTCAATCATTTATTACATAATTTTTATTTCTATAGTGTGTTTGATTAAAGAAAAATAAAACACCCTGATCAAGGCCCTGTACTGAAATGTGTTGGCTGAATAAAGAGAAGACTGTTGCAGCAAGTCAGTGTTGCAGAGTTATTTTTTCACATTTAGAGTCGTGCAGACAGCAACCCTCCTCCTAAGAAACGCATGTAGAGCAACTTTGAGACCATCGAAGCTCATTAGCAACAGCGCCTGTGGGTGAGTAAGAGACTTCTTTGTGTTCAGTTGACTCAGTCTCTTTGGACACTGAAGAGTCCAATCACAGCAGAGAAGAAACAAATGAGGACGTGGATAAAATGAGTTGTGTTCACAATTAGAATTTGTCTGGGTGATTTCATTTCTCCCCACTTGTTCTATGTTTTCCCTCCTGTGCAGAGCTGTAAATCTGGTGTGCCACAGGGAGACCTGTTAGAGTTTTGCACTGAAGATGATCAAAGGTTGGTTAAAAATAATGGGATCCAGCAAGTGTTTGTGGAGTGAAACATCCTTACCTTCACAGAAAACCCCCTTACTGTGACTGTGTTTTGCTATGTTTAGACATGGAGGCACCTTTGCATGGTCATAGAGTATGTAGGAGGTGGGGGTGGTATGGATTACAGATATGAAAATGTTTATTTAAATTTTTTTGCCAGAGATATCGGAGCTTACTATGTGATGTACAGCTCTGAGCAAATTTTCCCCTATATTCTTAGAACTACCCACACACTGGACACTGACTTCTGTCCTTTTAAGTGGCAAATCCACAGCTAATTATTTTTAATTGGCCACAAGTTTTCTGTGTGTGGGCGAACTGTGCTAAAAGAACATGAGAAAGTGTGTATTTTAAATGTGTAGCTCAAGCTTTTATTATTACCTGAATGCAAAAAGTATTCTGATTAAAACAGGAAGTGTCTTCTGCTACTTACTTGCTGTACCATATTTGCATTTTGAAAAAAAAACATGTTTGTGTATAAATGCTTACCTGGGCCTGTACAAGACCAGAAGGATTCTTTAGTAAATTATTTGTTTGCAGTTTCATCTTTCTCAGATTCCTCTTCTTCCAACTATAACACATTAGAGGAGTTCAGTGCATGTACATATGAATCTTTAACACCAAATCTGTAAACTGAACTGACTATACTGAATCACCATTGTTACTGTCTTAATCAGTAGCTTTTAGCAGTGTAGCCTCCTCACTGGTGACAGAGCACTGTTGTCATCTTGAGATGGATTAGGAAACACCAGTTTGTGATTTTTTTTCCTTTGACAAAATGTGTAATAACATGATCAGCAAAGCGTCATAAAGTGTGACAAATGTTTGCGCTATTCAAAAGTTAAAACAGACTAAGCTAACCTTAAAGCATTTCTTCTCCACCAGTTTCTCTGCAAAACAACTACCACATCTTCAAAATCCAGTCTTCTAGCTTGGCTGCTTCATTATTTAGGCAGGCTGAGGTCAGTTTGGTCAGTACCACATCAGAATTGCTCGTCAGACTGTCAAATAGCTAAAGAAACCCTCTTCTCCTATGCCTTTCCAACACTGAACTGGGGGTGGGGGCTGTCTGACAATATCTTTCCAAAACAAAAAATGAAAGTACAAGTAAAAGGTACAACAACTCCCACGGTCCACTTTGGCAAGGAACATCACCAAGCTTAAAATTCCATCATGTGTGCTGCTAAAGGTGGGCAGAATCTTAAAGGGTACCCATTATGCTTTTCTGTATTTTCAGGCACATATATAATGTCACAATGTTGGATGTTCATGTTGAAAGTGGCTGATGTGTCAAATAATGAGGTAAATGTATGTAGAAGTAATCCCTGTGAGTAAAAATAACCGGCTTCTGACTGCTCTGAACACTCAGTTTCCAGCAATTTTTTCTACTTTCAGCCTGAGCCGATGTCGGCTCGTGATGGATTTTTTTATATGGTCACCTATGAGAGTTCACTGCTCCATTATGGCATTTTCCTTTGTTTTGGGGGTATTCACACCAAGCCATGACTCCACTACACAGCACTGAAAAGTAAAATTAATAGTTTATTTAAATTGAGTGTTGGAGGTGTGCTGGTCATCTGCAGCTCTTCATCAAACATCATCATCACTGATGATCATCATCTACTTGCACTATTCCTCCCTGCATTATTTCTAAGTGATGAACAAAGCGCTCCAGATATGTCCATATGTTGTTGTTGTTCCGACGGGTTTTAACGAAGCTCCTCTAATTCAGTGAGGAATATGTTTCACTTCCTGTAAATTCTTCACAATAAAAGTCTCCTGTTCTTTAGCCATGTAAAAACTTTTAATTTGAAGCAGTAAAGGAGTAAATGTTGGGTTTGCATCGGTGGTGACTTAACACAACTCTGATACGTGCTGCCCCTCTGCAACTTCTGGAAAGCTGGCCAATCAGAACAGAGTGGGCTCATCGGGATAGGGCCCTTATAGAGACAGGAGCTCAAACGGACTGTTAGTGACAGAGGCTGAACTGAGGGGCTGCATAAAGGGCCAGTGTAAAATAAATAAGGAGTTTTTCGAACTGTGAATCATGCAAAGCTAATCCAGTGGAGTCCAAAAATAAAAATTTAGAGCTGTAAATGAGCATAATAGGTCCTCTTTAGGGTTATGCTGTCAAGAAAACAGATTTAACAATCTGCAGATTAAACCAATTTATTTTGTGATTCAGAGTCAATGCACTTTACCTGTTTGCAGCTTACTGTGTACATATTATCTTGTTAAACTCCTCCTGTTGCAATACACAGTTGAAAAATATTGTTATAAGTTATAATATATATCATCTGTATGGAGTTTGCATGTTCTCCCCATGCTCTCTCCATTTACTCCGGCTTCCTCCCACAGACCAAAAACATGCAGGTTAGGTTAACTGGTGACTCTAAATTGCCCGTAGGTGTGAATGTGAGTGTGAATTGTTGTCTGCCTCTATACTATATGTCCTGTGATTGACTGGCGACCTGTCCAGGCTGTACGCTGCCTCTTGCCAAATGTCAAGTTATACTTTTGCATAACTGTGGCTGTCACTGTCCCTTTCTCCTGTCATAGCTTGCTCATATAAAACATTTCCTGGCTCACACGTGTAGGGGAGAACAGGGTAACATGAGCCACTTTTTACATTTGATGATTTTACTGCAAAATAAAAGTGTATTTGTTTCAAATAATAGTCATTGTGTAATTTGCTGTTGGAAATTAAAACAAGTTATCTAATTATTATGGTTTTAGAACAATGACCCATGAAAAAAGTTAGTCCCATGGCACAACTTGCCACAAATGAGCATGGGGTTGGGGTAAATTGAGCACCCTGGGTGTAAATTCTGCGACCGTTAAATACTGGTATAAAAATGATACAAAATCAAACAATTTTGAGATAATTTTGAACTTCATTAATGCCATCAATTTAACAAAGGCAAAAACTCATACTTTTAAGTAAAACAATGTTTGTTGTTTGACAAATTAATTGTTATGCTGTGTGGGGCATTTTGCTGGCATGGTTTGGGTCCACTTGTCCCCTTAAAGGGAAGGGTCACTGCAAATCAATACAAAGTTGTTCTGAGTGATCACCTTTATCCTATGATGAAACATTTCTATCCTGACTGGAGTGGTCTCTCTCGATGCCCCAATTCAGGGGGCATGAGGGGTTAATGAATGGTTTGATGAGTATGAAAATAATGTGAATCATATGCTATGGCCTTCGCAGTCACCAGATCTCAACCCAACTGAACACCTGTGGGAGATTTTGGATGGATGTGTTAGACAGCGCTCTACACCACCATCATCAAAACACCAAATGAGGGAATATCTTTTTGAAGAATGGTGTCCATCCCTCCGCATTGAAGCTGTTGTGGCAGCACGTGATAGCCCAACACCTTACCAAGACACTTTGTGTTGGTTTTTCCTTCAATTTGTCACCTGTCTGTATGTACAGCATGTTTCTGTGTGGCTTAAACTTAACATTAGTCAACAATTAGGTATTTATTCATCAACATTTGTAACGGTGATCAAACATTAACATGAACAGTGTCTCTAGACTCCAGAATATCAGAAAATAATACTTAAATACACAGATTACTCTGTACATATGTGGCCTATTTACACTTTTGGGGGTAAACTGAGCCATTGACTCACAAATATGTTAAGTTTATGGCCTTGTTTTGTAGCTTACACTGATTTAAATTAACATGTAATAATGTCCGAAACGTATCTATTATCTATAAAACTTATCTATTTCCTCTTAAGAGACAAGACTGACAACTTTATTAACATTATGAACTCACTTGGCATGACAAAAATCTTTTTTTTTTGCTCTGTTTTGCTTACCACTCTCTCCATGTGCTTGAGTCCAAGATGGACTGCGTAATGTGAACTATACTTTCTTATTTTATGGTCATATTACTTTTGTTTATGGTTACCTATATATAGAGGGTGGCTCATTTTACCCATTGGCTTGACTTACCCTGTTCTCCCCTACTGTATTTTGAATCATAAATAAATACAAATGTCAATTAGATGGTAATCTGCATGAGAAAAAGAAAAGATATCTTTTATAATAATCATTCGTTTATCGTGATCAATGTGACCTGGACAGAAGTGATCACTGTAAACGATTTCCACTGTATTACCATAGCCCCTGAGGATTTTAAAAAAATTGTGACATATTTGGATATTGTTCCTCTAAAATATAGACAAAACATGTATCTGACTCCCCATTCAGAGTAGTATTAGTTACTGCTCCAGTTTGACTTTATAAAAAGTAGTGGTTATGTCTTCACTGCTTTCATGTGCAAAGATGGTTGACATAAATGTGATACTGCAGTTGTGCCACTGGGTGGCAGCGATGATACACCTGACTAAACATGTACTCAGACAGAGACCAGCTGCAGAATTTACTTTACTCATTTTATATGGGGGTACAGCATGTCTGCAGGCATTTCTGGAGTTTCTGTGAAACAGTTTACTTTGAACGCAGAAGTGTGAGAAGAAAAACAGATCATGAAAACCTCATGTTGGCATCTAACTGTCTGTTTGTTGGGAAGGGGAGGTTTGAGTATGTCTCAGCATTCTGTGTCTCTCCAAAGCCAGTCTCTCTTTTCCATCAGAGGTATCAGACAAAATAAGAAACTCCAGGAAAGCTGCTCAATGGCAGCAGCTTCTACATGTACGAGTACAAGGACAGGTATTGCTGTAATGGAGAAGTAGGTGCTATAGAATTCAGTACATTTAGATGAGGTTGTGTTCAAACTGCAGTTAACACTGCAAGAAGAAAACATACCCTCTTCATTCATTTCAATGAGATAATTGCCATCAGAGGGCTCTGCCAAAAGAAAAAAAACAACAACAAAAAAACCCCCACAATATGGCATCATCTAACAATACACTACGCAAGTCAGTTTATACTGTTTACCTTGCAACATTCGAAATGGATGATAAAATAATTGTTGCAGAGTAACTTTCCAGAGTTGTAAAATTCTTCCTTATAGTATTATAAATGGTTTTCGAGGATTGTATTTTATCATCTCACTGGTACCTGAAGCAACAAACAGCCTCAGTGGTTTTATTGCAAGGCTGTTATTTATTTTTTTATTTGTTGGTTTATTTAACAGGGACAGTGCACAATAATAAACACTGCTTGAAATGCACCAGAGTTGGCCAAGAGGCTATATTTCATCTGTAGTCTCTGGACGAATGTTACAGTCACCCTTAAAACAGAATACAAGATTGAATTTACAAAGTTATTGAGATCATTTATAAGCATGCAGGACAATAATAAAAAGAAAAGAGAATATTAATGTTAATGAAAACATCATTCAGGACTCCCTTATTACAGACATAAAAAGCATGCACAGTATATAAAATTCATAAATCAGTCTGATACAATAAAGGCAAGACCACAATAAGACATGCATGCAGGTATATGAGGGCAGACTGGCGATAGCAAAATAGCAAGGGAAGTTCAGCACAGACAGACTGAGGACAGTAAGATGCAATTGAGTTCTAGTGCTGACAGAGTTGAGTATTAACAATTTCTTTAAGTGATCTCTAAATAAACCGTATTTGTCCTGTTACCTCATAGTTGCTGTGATTGTGTGAGTTCCATTCTAGTGCAGCTTTAACAGAGAATGCAGACTCACTGAAAGCACTTTTTCTGAGTGGGATAGTGCAGTCCCCTCTTGCTGCACATCTATATGCAGTTGTTCTTATGTTGACAAAGTGAGTGGAGGAGATGTCAAGCCATATACAATCTTGTAGGTAAGACAAACATCTACATATTTAATCATGTTTTCCCAACTCAGAAAGTTATATTTTTTAAAATTTTGGGCAATGATGAAAATGTTACAATTTCTTGTCAAGGATTTTAAGTGTTTGTTTATACAAAGACTGTAATGGTTGTAGAGTAGTTGTGCTAGTCTGCAACCAGGTTGTTAAGCAGTAAGTGATATGAGAAATGGCCACAGAATGCATGTACATCTTCCCCGCCTCTGTTGACATGTTATCTTGGATGAACCTGAAATTTGAAAGACTGAATTTGACCTGGTTACAAACCTTTTTCACCTGAGCCTTGAAAGAAAATTTGGGATCAATCAGAACTCTGAGGTGCTTGCATTCAAGATACGACCTGTAGCCTCCCTCTCCTCTGATACAAAGACATCTGGCTCTACATTAGAACTGTTTGTCTTGGTAAAAAAAAAACATGCATACTGTTTTAGACACATTTAGTTGTAAACAGCATTGCTTTAACCATGCTGTTACATGAACCATGGAGTTTGTGAGTTCATTAACAACTTGTGTCATACTGCTACCATGGACATAAATACAGTGTCATCCTCATACATTTAGATGTTGGTGTCAGGACATACAGATGGAAAATCACTGATATATAATGTAAATAGCAATGGACCCAGGATAGACAGAGGGCAGTTGATTGATGATTCTGTCTGAGTACAGAATCATCAATCGATTTAATAGATAGAATTCTACCAATTTCAGTGCATCTGAAGAAAAACTGAAGCTAGATAACCTAGACATGAAAATTCAGTGATTAACAGTGTCAAATTCCTTCTTGTGGAGAGAACAGCAAAGCACAATAAACAAACCAATCCTCAATCAAGAATGTAGATATTCAGTGATTCTGCAAAACCCGGATTAAATTCAATGACAGTTTGTTTTTTTTTTACATCCACTGGCAATGTTTTTAAAAAATCTCACTTTCAACAATATGTGCACATTGCACATTGTCATTTGATACATTGTTATTAAAAAAATTATAGCCACTTTAAGGATAGGGAAAGATAAGATTAATAAAAGTTGAATGCTCATACTGTATGCACTTACCACACCAAGCTCACAGCCTTACTTTCTGCCTTGCTATATGCCTTAGCTTGATTTATAAGTGAGCATGTTTGAGAGAGCTCACGTTGCAGTTTCAGTTATGTGGAGATCTGTGAGGTTTAACTAAATTTGGACCCAAAAGCAGGATTCAGACACATGACTTGCAGTTTTATTGAGGACTTGTTGAAATGGAAGTTTGGAGAGATGATCCAGAATAAAGATGGAGCAGGGCAGGCAGAGAGAGCTGAGCTGTCGGCTGAAGGCAGGCTGGCGAGACACTGGGCGAGGCAGGCAGACAAAAACTTAAGATGGTTAATGAACCTGACGCACAGGCAGGAAAACAGTCAGACTGAGTTCAGGCAAACTTAAGACTTGAACTTGGCTGTAATGTTAGTACTATGAATGATCTGGTGAAGACTGGAAAGTAGAATCGGGGTATGTATATACTGCAGGAGTTTGATGAGTGGATGGGTCGCAGGTGTGCAGGTTGATCGGCAGCAGGAGGGAAACAGAGCGCCACACCCAGACAGACATAGAGAGAGAACAAAACAGGGGACATACTAGA
Organism: Thunnus thynnus; assembly: GCF_963924715.1. Lineage (NCBI taxonomy): Eukaryota > Metazoa > Chordata > Actinopteri > Scombriformes > Scombridae > Thunnus > Thunnus thynnus. The sequence continues at coordinate 32,422,298 of NC_089520.1, read as the reverse complement.
AACACAAGGGAGGGGTAAACAGCAGAAACACTGTGAATGAGGGAGAGACACAGCCGGACCATGACAAGATCAAGCATTCTTTTCAGGCCTGCTTCCTCATTTAGGCTGACACTTCAAGTCCAAGCGCTCTGTGGTTTTATGAAGAGTAAAGCAGCTGGAGAGCAGGTAAATGCTTTATTAAATATTCCATGAAGAGCATCAAATATTGTCACTTTTCTCACCTCCTCCTTTCTCGTCTTTCCAGGAACTAAGGAATATCATGTATTTTCAGTTCCATGATTGAAATAGACAATGTCTGAACCCTGAAGACTTTAATGTAGGAACCCAGTCATAAATCATTTAGGGTTGTGTCAGCTAAATGCTGAAAATGCAAGTGAAAGGTATGAATGGCTGGATTGACCTGCACATCATCTCAGGTCTTCGACTATTATGGCAGTGTCACCGTCAGGTTTAATGATACATACCTAGCTAACAAATTATATGGTAACAACAAAATGGCTATTAACTTAAAACATGAACACACGTCGTGTCCTGCACCTTAGCTTGTTGAACAAGCCACCAAACAAACATTCATCTGGGAAAAGTGTACTTCTAACGTCAGTTAGAGACAAAAAGAAGCATTTCTGATATTTTTCCAAAGACCTTTTTTATTCATTCTAATAATACAAAACTATTAACAATACATTTAAAAAGCATGTGGACATTTTATTTGACTGCAAAGAGGGATGATAAAATGTGATTTCAGTTGGACTCACAGCACTTCCATATTGTTTAACACCCAGTTGGATATTTAAAGGTTTTCATAAAATCTGAGGTTCTGAGTCATAATTATGACTTGGAGGATAACTAAACTGAGTTTACAAATTGCAAACTAATTATGAAAACTTGGATTTGTCATGAGTAGAAAATACTGTGAAAACAGTGGATGTGTCATTGATATGTGTAGGACCTTTTAAATCTACATTATTTTTATCCAAAAAATGGATCAAATGACTAAATATGAGTGAAAGGGGTTGCATGTCATTTAAGTATGTCATTAAAAATGTTGTCATCACTAAATAGTGACCTAGTACCTATGTTACCTTTCAGTAAAATAGGTACAATGTATGAATTGCTATGATGACAATAAAATTAAAAAGGTATTAAAAAAAGAAAGGGGTTGCTTATAGTGACAAACCCACTCTATTACTTTGTAGTAGGGGTCTTCGTGGATCCAAAATGTTGGATCTGATATGACCTGTTAAATTTTTATAAAAGAGAGACCCAAATTAAAAGAGGACTCAAGCAGCGCCAGACCCAACCCAAATAGACCCAATGATAATTAGACCTGATCCAAAATGCAGTTGACCCAAACAGAGAGAGAACAATAACACCAGCAACAGAATGATGATCTTTCAGTAATCATGATCAGTCTAACAAGCAGCTGCGGTGGAAAAGAGCAGCGATACTATAGCCTAATAATACTGTCTTATGAGTAAATACAGTCATAGAAACTAATTCCAAAATAATTAGTGTATACAGTATGCTTCAAAGCCTAAAGATATAATTTAAGGTGCATCAAGAACAAAACATTCTGTAGTCAGCTGGACTATAGATAGAAGATCATTTTCTAACCAATTTAATATCTGTGAGCCAAATTCAAAAAATAATTATCATTTATTGGCATCCATTTTTAATATACTACAGGTCGCAGGTTTTCTACAAATATTTTCTGCAACTTTAATGTACCATGTGTTAACCATTCCTGCTTCAGCATCCAGACCATGGGTCTGGAAGCCCGGGGCCGAAGAACTTTAAAGTTAAGCCCCTTCAATTTACTCAGGATTTGGCGAGCAAAGCAGGGGAACTTGGTCTTGAGGAACTGTAGCATTTATCAACTGACAAATTGAAGCTTAAACTGTACATTCACAGTTTTACTATTAACTTTAATCTGCTCCAATTGATAGTGCCTGCCTGCTCTGCTGCACACTGTCACTAGTCTCACTTGTGTCTTGTTTTCTCAGAACTGAGTGGACTGGTGAAGACCTCTGCTTTGCGGTTCTCCCTAGCGTTTCAGTATCTTTCAGCTCACTGTTACCTCGTTTACCGTTCTGAGGAACTCAGTGTATGTAATGGAGGGTAATGGAGGGATTGATTTTGAAGGGTTTAGGGGTTCTTTTGACTGGGTAGAGAGCAACACTGGGCAACCGAGGAGCTAGACCCTAAAAAGTGAGTTATTACAACACTTAAAACCAGGGTATAAAAAGATCAACATAAAATATCAAAATAAATAAAACTGTTTAAAAGCAAATTAAAAAGGGTAAAAGATCCTCAGCTAAAAGCAACTAAAAAGTCTTTAAAATTAATACTATAAAATTCTGAAATTAAAATATCCTTTCAATGTTCAGGAGTAGGGAGTAGGCTGTGGACTGTCACCAGCTGCTCCTACTCCTGAGCCGCAGTCTTCTTGTAGGCTGCTGGTCTCCGCAGGTGCTCTGAGGACGGGGAGAAAGAAATAGAAGTCACTTGTTCTGCACGCACACACAACCTTCTAACGGTGCCCAGAGTACTGCTACTATCATGACTCACATGTCCGGGCAGAGCTCCAAACTCTGCCCGACTTCTGTGTCCGCTGCACTCTCACACCATTCCCTACAACCCTGCTCCAGACTTCCAGTCGCCTGGAGGGGAACGTTTTGGGGGGGCTGGGGAGCACCACCTCGCCTGTGGTTCCTGGTCACCCTGGTGGGGCAATCTCTGGGCCTTTACTCTCTCTCCCCCTCCCCTGGGGGTTCCTCCACGGTATGCCCTTAGATGTGCTGAGGAAGAGAGAGGTGCCAAGCTGTACAAGACTAAAATTGGCCCACCTCATCTTTACCCAGACCCCAGGCATGGCTAATAGCTGCTCCCTATCTCTGCCGTTCCCCTCTTGTCATGTGTTCCCCACTCTTCTTCCTACTTCCTGTCATCTGTGGCCTTCCTTCCGCCATGCTATGTAAACATATTGATAGACCATATGTTTACAGACATCTGCAGATAGAAACAGATGGAAACAGGGTAAGTTAACAGATAATCAGAATAGTTATAATGAAAATTAAAATAAATAATCTTTCAAATCAAACATCCCAAGATATGAGTGGAAGGTATTGTTCTTGCAAATGCATTTATACCCTTTTGTGACTCAAAAGTTGCTTAATCATGTCATGTGATATGTTACTTCAGCACACTTTAACAACAAATATTATTGGGAGCACTACAGAAAATTGCAGATGAACATTTAATATCCAGAAATTCACATTATAGACACTACCATTGACTATCTAACAAATTGGTCACAATTTCACACACTGACCATACATGGTCCAGACATATAGGACTAGGTTTTGACCAAGTCTTGTTCTCAGGAGTTAGTGGAGACTAAAACAGAGCTAAAAGGAGAGTGAATATTGGATGTAAAATTCAGTTTAGTTGGCCAAAAACAAACTCCAAATCAATGCTAATGTTGCTCTATGTCTGCTTAATGTGTAAAGAGGCAATTGATTGCTTGTTCCACTGCACTATTTTTAACAAAGGGATTTTATTCCTTTTTGGTTTTATTGTTTAAAACAGTGGATGTAGCTGTATTGTGTTCACAGATTCAATCACTATTGTGTTAAATAAATCAACAATAGAGGAAAAGAACATGTGTACTTTGTATTGTCATGAAAATTGAGCAGATTGTTACTTTCAGTTCTTTGCAGTTCTGAGGTCTTGGGAACTTAAAACTTTGATTTTATAACCCGCCCCCTCACCTCACAGTGTCTCACAAACAGACACACATACACAAACACTCACGCACGCACACACACACACACACACACACACACACACACACACACACACACACACACACAAACGTGCACAGAGCCCAGAGGGAAACAACAGGATGCTGCAGAACACTGCATTTGCAACTGGAGCAGACACAGTTCACCCGACAGGATTTTCTCCAAATCCTTCAATTGAATTTCTCCCTCCCGCGAGGGGAAGATGCTGCCGCCTTTCCAGCCCAATATCCCAGAGCAAACACTTGCGTCAGCTGTTTGTGTTTGCCAATACATTATGACTATGAATATTTAAAGGCAAAATGGAGTTTGCTCTTCTGTAACATTCGTCACTTTGAGGAGGAGCCGATGTTTGGAATTAATTTCAAATGCGCTTCATTTAGCGTTCAATAATTACAGCACTTGTTGTTATAAGCATATTTTAGTCAAATAGTTCAATATGACATGAGCAGGTTAGTTATTGAGACAGAAAACCATCATTGTCTTTATTTTCAAACTCAACAAGATTTTGAAATATCAAATAATAATGAATAATACCTTCATCCCTCCACATAGCAGTGACCTATTAAAGACTTACAATAACTAATGTGAGGTCATTTAGATCTCCTAGAAGCCTCATTAAAACTTGCCTTGCAGCTTTCCTTTGTTTGACAAGTATTTTCAGTCAAGGCTCTTATTCTCCAGGTGAAAATAAATTCATGGTAATTGTGAATTCTTTATCGTGAGAAGCTTTTTTTTTTAATCCTTACAGTGCATCATATGGAATTCCTCCTGGCCAGTGTGTTGAAATGATGCTGTCACTGCAGGCAGGTTCACTTACAGGACTGTAGCTGCCACTAGTAGAAATGATAGTATATATATAACAGTCTGATTTTGAATTGCCTCTGTGCTGTTCAGGAAAATGAAGCATACTGTTATCGGTGATTCAACAGTAATGTTTATTTTCTTCGCCCTTGATGATACCTGATGTCTATCAGTCATGTTATTGATGAGTAGAACATTGCAGCCAGTTTAGCTGTGCACGTCCCTCCATTTCATTCAGCCGTGCTGACTTGAGCTGATATAAATTGAGTGAGTGCAATTGATTTTGGGCATCTGCCTTTCAGCGAAGGGGAAGTTGGTGAAAGGAGGAAGAGACAGCAGCACCTCGGTGCAGCGAAGAAGAGGAGAAAGAAATGTGTGTGAGAGCGATAGAGACAGACAGATGGTGTTGCTACACAGGAGCCTGCCCTAATGTAGTTTAGTTCAGCCCTTATCACCACTGGCAGCATTTGGCACAATTTAAACAGATACAGGGAATAGTAAACACAGCTAAGCTTTAAAAGATTTATGACACATTTCAAAACACATTATCTGCATTAAGTTTGCCCAAAAAAAGAGCCAATTTGCAATACTTTTCATCAGATCTGTTTCTTAGCAATAATATATTATTACTGTTATGACAAGCCATGCTACAGTAGGGGTGTGGCCCTAGACACGGCAATGTCAGTCTGTCGATCCAACACTTTGTTTCAGGCTAAAATATCTCAGCAAGTATTGGATGGAATATCATGATATTTGGTAGAATCATTCATATTCCTCACAGGATGAATTCTGAGAGCTTTGGTGATCTCCACTTTACTGTCACGCAATCATCAGGTCAAAATGTCAATTTGTCCAGTACATCAAATGTTGCTTGTGGCACACACTAAAATGTACCATATAGACAGTGTCACACCCTGCCTGGACTTTGTGTGTTTTTTGGTCTTTTTATGTTCTTGTGTTCTTTGGGGTCTCCTGGTTTGCACTTCTGTTTAGTCCTTCGGGTCATATGGGTTTTCTTGTTATATTTGGGTGGTGGGTTTGGACTGCCTTTTGTTGTTTAGCCTGGTGTGTTGTATACTTTAGTTTAGGTTCATGATGGTTCTTGGACAGGTTGGTGTGGGTTGTATTAGAGTATTGTGTTTTCTGGGTTTTGGTTTTGTTACTGTTTCCCTTGTGTGTTCATGTACTCCTCCTCATTTGCCCTGCTTCACCCTCGTTAGCCCTGCTCTGCTCTGTGTCTTCCCCACACCTGCCCTGTATCAGTCTGGTCAGCTTCCTGTGTTTCCTCAGCCAATCACTCCCAGCCTGCCCTTGTGTCTCGTCACCTGTTCCCCATTCCTTGATTAGTTTAGTCTGTATTTAAGGTCTGGTTTTGAGTTGAGTCTTTGTTGGATCATTCGTTTTGTTTTGTCTGCTAGTTCTGTTCAGCTCTGTTTGCCTGTTCTTGACCATCCATGATTAAAGGAGATTTTCATCAAATCTGCATTCCAGCCTCTGCGTTTGGGTCCACTCCTGCTTCCCCAACCTGACAGACAGAAATAGTAAAAACACAGTGGCAGAGATGTGTTGATCTGGTCAGTGACTGTATGTATGTATGATAGAACTGCTGCTTTTCTGGAGAGTTACATTGCTGGAAAGACAGCAGAGATGCTGCTTGTGTGCAGGCTTACACAGAAAACAATGTAGACCTGCAAACTTGTTGCCATTTGCCAGTGAAATGACTTAAACTTAGTTCGGCCAAGCGACAGCACCGACCCATTCCAGTATATGTAAGGCAGGTGATTCCCTTCTCAAAGCACTGTAGCTAACAGCGCCTTGATTCACGATAACTCTCCAGGAAAGTCACAATTATATCACTTTTGCTGTCCTAATGCACCCTGACTGCTACAATACTTCTATCTGTATGGTGCACCTGTGTTACTGTTATTTTTATATTACATGATGTCATGCAATGCTGAAAGTAAGAGTTTCACTCCAAGCCATCCTCAACTTCGGCAGAGAGAAATGGTCAAAAGAGGGAAAGTGGCAAAAATAGAGGTACTGGGCTAAGCAGAGAGAACATGGGCTTAGCATCATACATCATCATACACCGCCTGTACAGTATGTGTTGCACTTAAGTCTTATTCCAACATAAAATAAGTTGAGTTTAACAGCTTTAATGTATTTAACACATAATAAATTGCTAACAACATTAAGCAGTCATTTATGGGAGTCAGCAGGGCGGTTCAATAGCAGTAGCGAAAAAGAGAAGACATTTCTAAAAAATACTGCTAATACTTCACTACTAATGCTGTCATCTGACCTCTAAAGAGCTGACCATGACAGGTAAAAAATATATTGTGCAGGTGATAACATGACAAAATGTCATCACTTTGTACCTCTTTCACAGTTAACCTTTGCCGGCTGTTTTTATTCTCCTCAGTCTGATTTACACACATTCAACATGTCAATTCAGTCTGCGATCCAAAATGTCAAAACATATTGAACAAAACTCTGATGAAGCGAGGTCATCTTTTATCACCCATATTAAAAGAGATCATTTCCTGCGGAGGAAAAACGAGCTCTGCTGTAACGTCGGTACAGATTGCTCCTGTATATTTCTTCAGGCACAGTTTGCTATCAACAGCAGATATTTATAGATGTCCACCAACTCAATTTCCTTGCCTTCGATTGCAGTAGGCGGTAATCCTCTAAAACTTATAGCTGTGTCCTTAGTTTTTAAAATGTTCAAGTCTAAGTAGAATTCATCACAGCTTGACACAAAGTCATCAGTAACATGGCCACATGCATTTCCCCTCTGCTGCAAACATCCATGAGGAGGATCCCTGCACTCATTTGCTTCCACACATTTGCAGTTCATCATTTACTTTATACTATATAGGTTTCAAGTCATCAAATATTCACAGAAAACTGCTGCTCTTTCACCACAATGACAACACACTTTTCTGATCATTAATAATTTTATTGGCCTTATCGCTAGTAAATTGCTCCATGTACCAATATTACCTTACATGGCTTTGGGAGTAATATCATCTGATTCAATTTCTAACACAGCATATGAAAACAGTATAACTGCAGCACTAATTATCACAGCTTCATGATTTAGTCATGATAAGTCAGTTCTCACTTAGTTTCTAACTTTCAACCCTGTTACACAAGCTTTATGAGACTGTGCAGAAATGTTAAAATATATTTATATGAAGTTGCATAAGCTTACATTAAAGGAAAAAGAATCAAACACAAAAACACCCACTTAAAAGAAACCATGGGATATCTATATTACAAAACGCTTAAACAGAAATATGAGTACTACACTTGATTAAAAGGACAGACTGTACAACAATATGTTAATACTGAAAGTAGGAGTTTTAGCTATTGAAATGCCATCAGAGGGAAGCATTCAGTGTGACTGGTTCTGACATAATACACCAGTCAACAAAGCTGAGGCACTGACTCAGTGTGCAAAATCTCCCAATAAGAGCAGAGCAAAGGAACCACATGATTTTCACTGTTTTTTTCACGGTTTATTCATTTAGGACAGGTTCATAATTTTCTTGATTTACAGTCTTTGTTAAAACAACAGTCAAGTGCCCAAATGAAAACTGAAACAAGCTCTTGCTGTAATTCCTCCTGTTCATACTGACCATTAGAAGATCCCCTCCAAACATGCTCGTGCTGTATGTGATGGGGAACAAAATCCACAATCCTTGTTTTGAGGTTTCAGTCATCTGAGTTAGTCAAAGCAAGTGGATGTCTTCCACAGTTTGTCTTTTTAGTAAAAAAAAAAAAATCCCTCTTTGTGAATAAACAGAGGGTTTTCCTGTTCAGCTGCAGTGGAAGGATTGTACCAGAAATATGGAATTTGGCATTAAAAAGACTCACTTTGAAAGATATCGACTTGCCTCATTAACTTCAAAAAAACTTGTATATTATAAATATATTTTTGCACCAAAGGAGGGCTGTGGATTTTGGCCCCCATCACTTATATTGAATGTGCATTATGAAGGGAACAGGAGGAATGATTACAGAAAGAAAACATGTATCAATGTTCATTTGAGCACCTGACAATTATTTTAAGACAGGCTTTATAAAACAGGGCCTTTTACTGTTGCTGCTCTGTGTTTGTAACCAGCTAAAATCTAACACATGAAGTGCAAGTTGAGTTTAAGCTTTGTCGATGGTGTTACTTAACGCAGCATAATATGAAGTTTTTGTCTAGTTTGGGAGAAGTGGAGCATGCTGTAAACACAACATTGACATGTCACCTTACAAAGGTGTTGTGGCAAATTTATTCACAAACACCAACAGCAACATTAGCATTCATGTGGAATTCACTCTCCTTTTCACTCTATTTTGGTCTCCATCAGCTCCTGAGAAATTATCTACCTGCTAAATGCTCCACCATGTTCACCAGGTAGTGGTTAACTTTGATCATGGGCAGGGAGTGCACAGTGGGTTTATCACAGCTTTTGCTGAAAACAGCGAGAGTGAACCAAAACTGTAAAGTTGTCAACCATAAAACCAAAGCAATAAGTGGAAATAGTTGTCAAGTTGACAATTCTGGCTGACTTTGCCACTAAAAGTGACATGAAATCATCTGAGCCATTGTTAAAATGATAATACAAGTATGACTTTAACAAAGTGACTGGTGCTGGTTGCTGTGTGACTTAACAGGACGGTAAATGGAGACATTTATGTTACAACTATATTTGTGAAATTATATATTGGTAACATGCTTATTCCCTCTGCCACTGACAAGGGCACAAATGTGTGGCGAGTTAGGAATTTCAGTTTTAATAGCAAGGTAGAAAAGAGAAATGTCAGTTTAGGTCCATGGTTAGATTCCATCAACAGCTGACAACAACATGTTCGTTTCTTTGCAGCTCATCTGACAGCTCGGCTGGCTCCCCACCTCCTGCTGTCTCTCTGAGGGAAGGGAGGGACAAAAATTATTATTTTCTCATGGCACTGAGTAATTGGTTATATTCTGTCTGTGAATATGAAGTATTTATGTGTAGACTTTGTATGTGATTATAGCTTTCTAATTATTCTGATAGCAGAAGTTTTTGTTTGTGCCTTAAGCCCATTCATCCAGTGTCCCCTGGTTGGATTTGTGGGGGGAGCAATGCATTTAATCAATGAGTATAACCTGATCAGACCTGAAACTACTTGATTTTCATCACTTTTAAGTGTTATGTGTAAAAGGAGTTGGTTTTCTAACAATATGCCATTGCAACTGGAAAGCAAAGTTTGACTAATTGATCACTCCTAATGACCAATCTATAACGGCACTGATCACATCAATAACTAATTATGTAATAACGATCACTTTTTACTTGAGACACATTTCAAATGTATACAGGTTTGAAGCAGTGCTCTTTGCCAAAAGAAAGATAGAGACAAAGGGAAAAGGACAAAATGAGTATCTGAGGATTATTTCCTCAGCAGAATGTGAAAACGGTTGCACCCACCATTAGCTATTATTCTCTCACCATTTGCATCCATGCTGATCCCCGCTAACCAAAATCTCATCTACTGGGTACAATAGTATGAGTTGCCTGGTATGGCTGATGAGTTGGCTGGATGCACTGGTCTCCAGCAGAATCCATCAGGGTAACTGTGCCAGTCAACAACTCTAAAAGCACCCAAAACAACACCATGATGCTCACAGGAAACATTTTGTAAGACCAGGCGGCTAGACAAATGCTAAATGGCTGGTAATTATTGTAAATGAACTACAAAACCAAATTTACATGTGTATTAGACTAGCTCGAGGCAATTAAGATGTGGGTGATTCAGACAAATGGGTGCCATTCAGGCCTGATCATTTTAAACGAGAAAACAAGTTTGTAATTTCATTTCTGATCACTGAGTCTGATAGAGGATGTGTTTGCTGTGGGAAGTAAACACACTTCAAACACACAACACATCTCCCACCTGAGGCATAAAACCGCAATCATTATCAGGCTCTGCTCTCTGACAAGGACACTGTTTGAGTTCAGCATTGTCACGGACAACATGGAGCCTGTCTGATTATGATTAGGAAAGTAATCAGAGGTAATTGCAGTTCTGTCAAACTATTCATGCTGCACATCTCTCTTGGTCATGACTTTCAGATAGAGAATTAATCTGAAAATCTAAACCATTTGTCATCGTAAGCATGTCAAGACTCATGTAACATAAAAAACAATGACAGAATTATGACAGGAATTCATATTTGAAGTCATTGATCCTGTTAAATTAGGAATATCAATAACAGGTTTCTTATAACTTACAAGCTATTGACATTTTTGTGACATGTGTCAATGGGAACTTTGATTGACAGTGTGGGTAGGCCTAGACAGACTAAGGGCTCTATTTTCCTTACACAGGTGCAAATGCAAGCACAATCCCCAGGCTCAAGCACACATGGACATGAGTGAGGCTGAAGTTTCTGACAAACAGAGAAAAACTTCACCTCAGAGAAGCACCCAAAGTACCAAAACGAAAATAAAAAAACACCCCAAATCTTAATATACATCAACCCGATTATGCTGTCAGTGGTAGAATGAACAGGCAGTTGATGTATAGGCTTATTTGTGCCACAGCTGCTGGCATACCAGCACTGCCGGTTATAGTTGTTTGAACAATTAATAAAAGTTGATTAATAGATTCAAACTCTGCTGGTCTGCTTCTCCTCTGTATATTTAAAAAGCCTCACTCATGTCTTTGAAGTCCAATAAACATAAATGAGTACATATGCAAAATATCAATCTTTATTTCCAATCCAATGAAGGAAAAAAAATAAACCTAATATCTTTAAACAAACAAATGCAAAATAAAGTTTAGAGATTTGCTACTTAGTGAGTAGTAAAGTTCAGAAAAGTCAGATGCGATAAAGGCTGGTGTTGCGTAGGAAGGTTTAAATAATGAATGCAGGTATCCATGTTGTGGCAGCTGTGTGTAAAGTAAGCAGGATTGTGGACATGTTTGAGTATGGTTCTCTGCCCTTAAGTTAGTCTGAGCAGGCAGAAACCCAAGTGAACATAACCAACTGCTTCTGAAATCTGCACGTATTGGTGAGGTTTTTAAAAATCATTTACTTGTTTCCTCTGAATGTTCTGGGCCCTGAAAGTAACCTGCAGCTTTTTCCTTGTAAGCCTATATTTGCTGTCTGGGTTTGCAAACTGGACCAGTGTGGATATATACACTGAAAAAATACTGTCAAATGTTGTCATGTTTTAACTTGTTTTCACACAGTTTAGTAGTGTTAATGATTATGTGGCTCTGTCTTCATGTGCAGAAGTCACTACTGTAAATATTGTGAGATGTGACTGCAAGTGGCAAAACTGAAAACACACTGTAATAATCCTCGAGACATGACAGACAAAAAACATTTTGATTCTACAGTGTAAGCGGAGTTTGGACTTTAGCTTATAGGAGCTCCCAGTCAGCAACTATGCCAATGCCGACCAATAATGTAACCAATGGTGGCACCCACCCTCAGCCAGGTGTCACCACTTCTTGTATCCGCATTTCAAATTAAAAGCCCTCTAGTATTTCATACATGGTTTAGCCAATCTTGTTTACCAGACAAGTGTGGTTGTGAAGAAAAAACATACTAAAAGGAAAAAGCAAAATTATAAAATCTTATCAAAAGAACATTAGGCAACTCAGCAATTAATAAAAGGGAAGGACCTTGGCTAGGCTCATGGTTGTTGCACATTAGCACATACTGCTTTCAGTAGACCTGCAGCGGAACTGATCTGCACTCCAGCAATGAAATGAACCCTTAAAGCTTCTTCATCCTCTTTTCGTTTTATTGGTGGTTGGCAAACAGCTTTCGGATGCATTACCACCAACCACTGATCTGGAGTGTGGACTCAAGATCTACCCTCTCTCTGATATTTCTACCAAGCAAAGAATCAAAATCAAAACAACAAAATAGTCATAATAAAATAAATAAATGGGAACCAAATTAAAATAAATAAATAACTAATACAGATATTTCTCAGTCATTAATCTTGTTGATCTTAAGTACTGTAGTAGGAGTTTCCAACACTTGTCACCTGAAGATTTTTTTTTTAGAACATCACTGATATTTTGCTCTCCAATCTTTTAGTGCATTCTTTAAAATTTCTCTTTCTGGAATATACTTCTGGCAATATAATAAAACATGGTCCACTGTCTCTTCCTCTCCACAATATTCGCACTTACAGTTATGACAGTTATGCTTTCCGATCAGCTAGAGAGAACTGTTTAGAACAGTATGACCATTCCTCAATCTTGTTATAACTCCCCCCTCCTATTTTGTCCTCCAGAACCTGCATTCCCAACTAAGGGTTTATTTTTAAAAATATGTCATCCTTTACTTTCTTCGTTCCATTCACTCTGCTACCTCTTTCTGATTAGTGCCTTAATCACCACTTTAGCTTCTAACTTAGTAATATTTACATTAATGTGACTACCCCCACTCTTCAAAGCCTTTTTTGCTGCTTCATCCGCCTTCTCATTCCCATCAATTCAAATATGAGCAGGGACCCACAGAAAACTAACAGACAATTGCATTTGGTGAATTCTGATTAATGACTGTAGTATTCCAAACAATAAATTCTCTCTACACCTGGAGTTGCAAAATTTTAAACTCATTAATGCTGCACACGAATCTGATGCAATTACCACTCTCTCTGGCCTGATGTCCTCTACCCATTACAAGGCAATAACCATGGTCATCATTTCACATGCAAAAACAGATATATCATCGGTAAGTCTCCCATACTCAACATTAAACTCAGGGATGACTACTGCTGCAGTCGTTCTTCCTGTCTTTGGGCCTTTAGAATCATCTGTATAAATCTGTAAATAACTGTAGTAATTCCTTCTGATGTATGAATTAATGATCTTACAATTTCCCCACATTCATCTCTTATCCATTCAAAGAGGCTAAGCTCTATCTCTGGCTGTGGCAGTAACCAAGGAGGTATAGCTGGCAGAACAACAGTTGGAGAGTAACTCCTTTCCAGTTTACCCATTTCACTAGCCTTCTTTTTAATGACCCAACCAAAGCTCTGTTGGTTTTCGATGTTCCCAGCATGGCTCAATAGCATTTACTGTAGGATGGTTATTATGTCCTTGTAAATTGACCCAATATGTCATCATAAGTTGCTGTCTTTTCCCCATTTCTACCTGCAACGCTGGCACAGATGTTGTTTTAAAAGCCCAACTACATATCCTTAATGCTTGTGCTTGTATTACCTCCAATTTTCCCAACAAGGTTTTAGAAGCTGACACATATGCCACACACCCATAATCCAAAACTGATCTTATTAAACATATATATATGCTTTTTCAGTTCCCCACTCTGTTCCCACTAAACATCTCATCACATTTAAAACATTTTTACACTTATTTACAATTTTATCAATATGTACTCTCCAGGTGAGCCTTGCATCAAACCATACAATTTGAATGAGTCTATCCTTTTCAGCTCCTTACCATATAAATACAGTTAGACCTCTGCCCCAGTTTTCTTCCTTGTGAAGAAAAGCGTATTTCTTTTCTCAACAGAAAATTTAAATCCCCATTGCAGAGACCACTGCTCCACTCTTAATTGTTTCCTGCAACTGTTTCGCAATATAGTCAACATTCATACCTCTTTTCCACAGTGCCCCATCATCTGCAAACCAAGATCTCCCTAGACCTTGCCCAATATTATCATACACATCATCAATCATTATTGAAAAAAACAAAGGACTTCTAACACTTCCTTGTGGTGTTCCATTGTTCACAACATAGCCTGCTGAAAAAGTTCTTCCCTCTCTCAATTCTACAGAGCGTCCAAACAAAAATTCCTTCACCCATCTGAACATTGTACCTGATATTCCTAATCTTTTGACCCCTCTTTCCACAAAAAATCATAACCTTTTTCCACATCAAAAATACTGCTACTTCCTGCTGCTTCCTCACCTGTATCAGATCCATTGTTCCCCTTCCTTTTCTAAATCCACTTTGATGTATAGATTCCTTACTTACAAATAATATGTTAGTCTTTCTGTGATCATATGTTCCATAATTTTACAGATGTGGGATATCAATACAATTGGTTTATAGTTAGATGGACTAGTGGGATCTTTTCCGCATTTCCTGATGGATACTATAGCTGCTTGTTTCCAACTTTGTGGTAATTTTCCTTCCTTCCAAACATTGTTATATAAATGTAATGTGACCTCTAATACTACATCAGACAGATGGCTAAACATGGTATAGCACATTTGATCTTTTCCTGGAGCAGTGAGTCCTGATTTACATATAGCCTGCTTCATTTCCTCTAATGTGAAGGGAGCATTAATTGCATCATCTTTCTCATCCTCTCTTTCCAGCAACTCTTTATTTCATTCACTTGTTTTTGTCTTCCTCTTATCCCTCTTCTGACAAATTTCCAGAACTATGAACCTCAACCAATGCCTTAGTTTTCATATCTGCTTTTGCTTCATTTTCACCAGCCAGCACCCCACCATTTTTACAATACTGGTACCCCCACTCCTGTCTTACTCTCCTTCTTTATCATTCCCAAAACTTGGTTAATCAGAGTTTTTCTCCCTACGGAGTCACAAAATGTTCTCTAATACCTACTTTTAGCTTATTTAATAGTCTTTCGAACCACTGCTTGCTTTATTTTATACTGTATGAAATGTTGGAAATTGTGAGGGTTTTTTAATACCTTAAAAGCCTTATTATGTTTCTTTAATACCTTACTACATTCATCATTCCACCACGGAACCAACTTCTGCCTTTTGCTTTCCTTATAATTGTCTGATTAACAACCCCATTTATAGCATTTCTGACATTTCCCTTAAATATTTCTATACCCTGTTCTCTTTCTATTTTAAAACTTGTTTCACTTATTTCTCTGAATTTTTCCCACTGAGCCTTTCCAAATACCCATCTTTCTCATGTATCTTCTAAGCCCACCCTGCTTTCACTACCTACTTTACATAAAATGGGGTAATGACTACTTCCAACAGTTGTATGATTCATTACCTCCCACACACAAAATATCTGCCAAGGACTGTGATACTAGTGTTGAGTCTAAACTTGACTCATTGCCTGTTCTACAATCAATCCTCGTGAAATTCCCATCATTTAAACACACAAGTCCCAAGGAGTCCATCAAATCCTCCACTATCAAACCATTCCTATCAGTCCTATCCCCTCCACAAAGCATATTATGGGCATTAAAATCACAGCACCAAATGACCCTTCTTCTTTCTAGTTCCTTTATTGCCTCTAATGCTTCCAAATCCAACTCCTGATGTGGATTATAGAAAGTCACAATAACCAAACTTTGATCCCCTAACCAAACTTCAACAACTACATACTCCAGATATTTCCCCTTTTATATTTCTTTTTACCAAACATCTGACAGTGGAAACCAGGCACTAATCATCACCTACCCAATACCATCCCACCATTGAAGCATGATGGTGGCAGCATCATGCTGTGGGGGTGTTCTCAGACTGGGCCAAAGGATCACCTTCCAACAGGACAATGACCCTAAGCACACAGCCAAGACAACACAGGAGTGGCTTAGGGACAACTCCGTAAATGTCCTTGAGTGGCCCATCCAGAGCCCTGACTTGAACCTAATCGAACATCTCAGGAGAGACCTGAAAGTGGCTGTCCACTGACGGTCCCCATCCAACCTCACAGAGCTTGAGAGGATCTGCAGGGAAGAATGGCAGAAAATATCCAAATCCAGGTGTGCAAAGCTTGTTGCGTCATACCCAAGAAGACTCGAGGCTGTAATTGCTGCCAAAGGTGCCTCAACTAAGTACTGAGTAAAGGGTCTGAATACTTATGTCGATGTAATAACCTATTTCAGTTTTCCCCTTTTAATAAATTTGCAAAAATTTCTAAAATTCTGTCTTCCCTTTGTCATTATGGGGTATTGAGTGTAGATTGATGAGTAAACATTTCAATGATTTTAGCATAAGGCTGCAACATAACAAAATGTGAAAAAAGTGATGGGGTCTGAATACTCTCTGAATGCACTGTATACTGTATATCCATGTTCACTCTTAGCCTCTGCACTTCCACTGCCTTCTTCCTCACTTCACAGCCACCATAGGCCACACTGTATGCACCTCAACAATTAACACATTTCATCTCTGCCCCATCCTCACATTTCCCATATTCATGATCACCTCCACCTTTGTTTCCCTTTACACACTGCTGCAATATGTCCATATTTTTGGCATTTGGAACATCTCAAAGGTGGCGGGACCCTTTCATTGTAACTTATATATATCCCACTGTCACTTTATCAGGCAACAGCTTCTCTTGGAAATCCTGCAACACTGATAAACTATCAACCCTCTCTCCTCCGCTTCTTGCTTGCAGACGTTCAATGCCGATAACTTTATCACCTCTTATGCTTGACTTCAAAACCTCCAACTTTTCCTAAACTGGGATACCAAATATAACACCTATCACAAAGGGCCCATCACCTGTCTTCTTGGCTTTCTCTATCATTTTGTTACACAATTGTCCTAACATATAAATATTGGCAATAAATATTGTTTAGGGAACTTTAAACAAGACTATCCCCTGATCACAATGAAACCCTCCTCTGTAGTCAACATGGTACAGTCTCAGTTCCCCTCACTATAAAGTCTATCGGAATCCCCACTCCCTATTTGGCAGTCTGGACCTTTACCTGGGGGTAACATGGATTGGAGCTCATGCTACAAACATTTGGGTAACTGAAGTGGAAATATAACCAATGTGTGTGTCAAATTTGTAGAAATGATTCTATTATAAGATAGTTAGCATGCAATACTCAACATCTGCTGTTTGTTCAGGCTCTGCTAACATAATCTACAGTAGCCTTAGAGGCCTGGATACACAATACAATGGAAAAGTGATGCAGTGATAAATTAGATTAACAAGACAACTAGAGCTACAACTCTATATAGCTGGCTGGATGAAATGAAGTATAGACTTGCAGAAACTAGTGTGTGTTTGGCCAGTGTGGAACCAGTTCCCCTCAACTCTACAGACCATTTTAAATCTTTTAGCTCCCTGTATTGGTTTTACAGCCTCTAGCTTTACTGCTAAAAGGAGAATGAAGATTTGTCTAATGTGTTAGGTGTTTATTTGTATGTGTTGTTTTTTAAGCTTTCTACACTGCTCCCAATTTGCCAAAAAAATCAACTAGTGCTGTTCTATAATGAAATGTTGCAACCCCAATAGAAAAGTTCAACCATTATTAGTATTACAGTGTATTAAACTATTATTTTTTTATTATTATTTATTTTTATTTCACTGATTTATTTGCACAGTAAAACAAAGCAGCATAAACACAACAGCACATGAGAAGAAACAAATTGTGCAGGTGAGATTTAGAAAACCTCTAGAGGCTCATGGAAGTAATCTCACCTCATTACATATTTTAAGCAAATACTTAAGTCATGTGATCCACAAAAATAAGCAAACGAGCAACCATAGTATCAAAAAGCAAATATAAAGTAGGCAGCATAAATCCAGCAAAGACATAAAATAAATTAAATAATGTAATGAGGGTGTGTGTGTTTTGGTGTATGTGTGAGTGTGTGTGTATACGTGAGTGTGTGAGTGTGCATGCGAGTGTGTGCACACGCTTATTGAAGCACACTTGTGTTGTCAACTCCTTACGACCTTATGACGAGATATGATCAGTTAAGTTTGGTTCATCAGACAGGTCCTAAGCTTACATTTGAAATTCTTGAGAGAAGTAGACTGAAATGCAATTTGAATATAACTGTTCCACAGCTGAGCCCCCCTATAACTAATAGAGAACTGACAGAGCACAGTACAGAACATTGGGAGGTGTAAACATTTATAGTTGTGTACATCACCATTACGCTGGAAAAATGAAAGCAGGCTGATACGTCTGACACTTCTGATGAACCAAACTTCGAAATTTGCTGATGATGCCAATAGATTTGGACATTTTATTGCAAAAATGAATACGACTCAATAAACTTACAATAAATTTAAAGTGCTGTTATTGCTATATTAACATGTGAGTAGTATTTTAATATTGTAAAAGGTCCACAGCCCTGTGATAGATTGGCAACCTCACCAGGGTGTACCCTGCCTCTCGCCCAGTGTGAGCTGGGATAGGCTCCAACCCCCCACCACCCTGCAAAGGTTAAGCATGTATAGACGGATGGATGGAAAAGGTCCAAGTGAGTCCAGCAACTTTATAATAGGTGGTGAGTTTAAACTACACAAATGCATACTGTTGCTGTTGTGTGAAAACCTGCAGTTTTAGAGATTTTCATGCTTATTTGAAAGATTTCATGTTCCTCCACGTGGCAAGGAATTTATCTAACATCTGTCTCTGTTTACAGTTCTTATCATGCTTACAAATGCATTTTCACCGAGATGAAACAAAACTGTTGGCATTCTAGATGTAGGAGCTTGTGCACATCATTATTGATATTTATGCACTTACTTTATCTAATAGAATCTACTAGGAGCTACAGATTTCAGATAAATATAGTGCAAAAAAAAAGATAGAAAAAAAGATAGTGGTTGTAAAAGTATAAAGTCTCAGGAAGTGGGATACTGAAGATACTACCAGTGGTTTATGAAGATGTCTTGAGTAAATGTACTTATAGTAGGATGCCTCAGCACACTGACATTCACTGTGTCCATACATTTTCAGCTCATTTCATTTCCAGTAAAAACTGTGTTGTTTGAAAGTGATGAAGACACATCCATCTCAGAAATTCCATATGTTGTGGCAGATGGAAGGTTTGAGTCATTCACCCTGAATCTAGAAAAGATGGATTTATCACCATCTGTGTAGAGATGCTTCTACTGGTGACACAGTGGCAACGTCAAGTGTTTACCGTAGCAGGCTGTGTTGCTGTACAGGAGAATATTAATATATTTCCTCTATTCTTTAGTTTGTGAACTTCACATTATAAAGACCTGACGTCTGGCTGCTCTAACTTTGACAGAGCATGAGTTTCTTCTTACCAAAAACAAAACCGAAGTGGTTTGTTTACAATTTGTTCCACTAATATAATAAGTAATTAATCTATAACCCACAGTAAGAATGTAGTTGAAATATTCTTATTTGCAATTAAGCGATCCCTGTGGATAACCATTGCTGCACAGCAAGATTTATTAAGAACAAGATGTTCTGTGTCTGATTTATTGAGATAGCAGCTCATTAATCGGTCAACTCAGAAATAATAACAGTGATCTTGATTACAAATATTATTTGTATGTGTTTCAATATCACATACTATGTAAATTAATAGCCTCATTTTGGTTTTACATGAGCTTAAATTAAGTCATGTTTCCTTTCCCCTCTACAACTTTTCTTGTGGCTCTTGTAAACTCCATCTGCGCAATGTTTACACTTTGTCTTCAGAGGCAGAAATTTTCCCCCACAAAACTGACAGTTGCAGAGTGCGTGACCTTCACACTGCTACTGTAGTGTGGCTACAAAGCATAAAACGTGAATCTCTTCGTTTTGGGTTCAGTAGTTTCAAAGACTGAAGCAAAGCCTCAGTATTTTTGTAGTTTTACCATCTCTTAAAGTCAATGTTTGAGTATCTTTGTCTTCTCCTTAGTCAACATCCTTTTTCCTTTTTGCCTTCTCTTCTCCATGTGCTGTTTAAAGTTGTAGTGGTGTCTGAAAATTCCACTATAAAGGGTATGATAAAGAGTATGATTTCATGTAATTTATATTGTTTTTACAGCACATTGCAATGGCACTATAGCATATTCTTGGAGGGCATATCCATGCCTAGGCAACGTTTAGATCTTAAAGCCAAATCTCTGATGTCCATCCAGACACTCAGTACAAACACATGTTCATAAGTTAAACACAAGTCAATCACTCTTGTTCATTGGCCAGGAATCCTGCTCACTCAGTGGAAAACTCTGCCTTTCTGACACTCATTGGTTACCTTAAAAGCTTTTCATCATCGAAAACATATCAAATTAAACCATGACAGAGATACATTTCCAAAATCTAATACAGTTTAGCTGGAAATTAAAGTCACTAATGAAGATTGAGGCAGGTCTGAAAATATCTGTCCATCATAACCCTCCACAAAATTTCTAACATGCCATTAGTTACTACACATAAACTTGCCATTTGTATGTATTTGTGTCTTTGGTATTCAGACAGCATGAAATACAACCAGAAGTAGCCAATACTAAAGGCATCTTGTTTTTAATAGTGTTTCAAGAATATAAAATAAGTCTCTTAAAAAAATAGATCTTTCAAGAATTGACTATTTTCAGTTGCTTCACAAAACTGCTAGAAATGATTTGCAACAAAGTTCAGTCAGGTGGAAGGGAACATAGCAAAAAACACAACAGATGCAAAGGCCCAACAGAGCAACAATTGATTCAACAAATCAACAACTTTCTCCTCAGCAGTTTCCTTCTAATGTTACATCCATCCATTCAGTGAAATATTTTTCTGGCCTGTCAGAAAACCATACTACTACTAGCATCTGGATGTTCTTTTTGTGAGCACACTGCAGAACAGCAAGGCCTTTGATTAAACATTGTAATACAGCAGAAAAAATAAAATGTGTTGTTGAGAACAATGGAGAGAGACACAAAAATATTTTGAATTGCTGATTTGCATACAATTACATTTGAAGTCTAGAATCACTGGGAAATGTAGCACAACAGATTCAGTAAGTAGGCCTGCGATACAGGCTGGAGAAAGATACGTATGAAGATGGAATGAAAGGGAGGAGGTGCGTTTGTTTGTGCGTGGGCGCACTTGTTTAAAGGCTCCCGGTCGGGCCGTGACGTACCAGCTGGGTAGAGTCATCCTCCTGGCAGCAGCCTGTCAGCCTGCCTCAGAGGTGTAAAACAGCCACAATGGAAACAAAAAGCTCCACAATGGATGGTAAACATTCTGGCAAGTAAGCACTCTTCAATTCAGCAGTCAAATCAGTCAGATCATAAGAACAAAAGTTAACATATGTTTCTTTGTCGTGTATGTTGTCAAGACATTTTCTGGCCTGATGAGCTCATAAGAAAGTCAAGTACACATTCTCCCAGATCATAGACGACTGCGCTGACTACTGAGCTAAAACTCTACTCATCCCCTCATTGCAGACAGACCTCTACCTATTTATACACCCATAACACAGAGACAGTACACCCTGTAACATGTAGGGGAGAACTTCAAAGGTGATTATTGCTTTGCACTTTTCATTTATTGCCTATTTTTTACAACCTAACTTTGTGGAAAGAGTCCCTTGGGAGCACTTCGCGTGTGTTAGTAGCTCAGCTTTATCTCTGGGGAACACCCCCAACTCCAGCAGTGACGACCAAATTAGGAAATGTGCCTCATGTAGCAGGTGGATGTGACTCCCCTCATTGAGACCTGCTGGTAGACAACAGTGGAGCAGAGGAGAGAGACTGAGATAGCGATGTAACTGACCTATACACTGGTATTTGACATGGGTTTTTTCCCCCCCGAAAACAAATAATTTAAAAAATATTTGTATGAAACAAATATTCTTAAAAAACCCCACTTTTTGTGCTTTGCCGAATAACATATTTGTATTTGGGCACACAGCTACCAGCTAGCCAGTTAAATATTCTTCTGTAATATTTTTTTTCTGTGAATCACGATAAGTTAGCATTGTCAGCAAGTTTATTAAATTATATGTTTAGTTTTAAGTGTGAGTTTAGAGATTGTTCACTTTTGACATCTTTAAAAATCATGAATCTAGGTAGACCCCGTAACCCCTGTTTAAGCAACATACCACATAACTGCAATGTCAGGCTGCAAATCTTTCTTACATGTCATACCCCTTTCTCTACCCCTGTTTCCTGTCTCTCTGCATTTTCAATTGTTGAGCAAAGGCAAAAAGTGCCAGAATGTTTAATGGAAAAAAATCATGAATCAGAGAAGCTTGTTGTGTGTTGTGTATCTTTGGGGCCTGTCCTGCCATAAAAGAAAGGTTCTGGTAAAGCAGGTTGGCTTTAGAAGTGTTTTGTAGATTGAGGCTTGGCTTTTATTTGGCTTAAGCTTGTAAAATTGGTCCTGAATTGGCTTATTATATTGTGGAAAACTCTGGTGGTTGGTGAAATTGATAAGTACAATACTTGCAGCTATTTAAAAAAAATTAAAGAGCTCTTGCAAATAGTGTGAAATTGGTTGAATTTGCATTCATTCTTGCACTCGCAGAGGGACCATGTACTCTAGTTCAAATTTCAACTGGAAACAAAATGTTTGTTTTTGTCTTAAAAAAAAGGGACTAGGATACATTAAAGCTAGCTAAGACATTTATTTCTCATATAAGGAGCAGGGTTCTTGGGATGGCAAAGTCCATTCATCCACCTCTTTGATCACAGGTGAAGTTTATCTACAAATATTGAATGGATTGCCATGAAGTGCTGTACAGACACCCCAGAGGATGTATGGTAAGCCTGACTTTTTATCAAATGCCAGCAGTAGTTCAAAATTGTCATTTATCCAATAAAGTGTATTTGAACAAGAATTTGTACAGTCATTCATGGTCCAAATCCCAATTACTTTGGATCTCTTACATCACCAGCAGGTTGACATTTTTGGTTCAGAGTAAAATATCTCAACAAATACTGGATGAATTGCCATGAAATTTTGTGCAGACCTTCATGTTCACCACAGAATGATCCCTTAACTTTTTATTGACTGCCACCATCCGGTCTAAATGACATTTGTGTTAATTAACAATTAGAAAAAAGTTAGCTAACATGTCAAATGGTAACAGTGGTAAACATTACCTGCTAAATATCCTACATGTTAGCATTGTCATTGTCATTAGATTTTACTACCTTTCTTTTTGTTTTTTCTACCTCCTTTTCCACTGGATCTAATGTTAACTGAGAGCATCCGAATCTGTTTCCCCTTGAAATCTTCTGTTGGCTCTCTCAGACACTTTAGTGGCTTTGCTCCAGAGTATTCATACTGTACACTTGTTTAGCTGATAAAAACAACCCAGTGGGAACTGCTATGTCATTTTCTATGTGTATTACACATTTCATCCTTTCAGGATGAGAATTTCTCTGCTGTTAGTCACTTTCAGGTGACTAAGAGCAGAAAAGAATCTAACATTAAGTCGTCTTTAGCTCCATTATTTGCTTTTACCTGAAAGAGTGCTCCGCATAGAGATACCCTTATACCCTTAACAAGGATGTTAGAGACCACACATGTTAAAGAGCTGAAGCATTTTCATGTCGGCGTGCATGTGTCTGTGGGACGATGATTGATGATTAGCGTGATGATAAAAGTAGTAATCACCCTGCCAGGGAACCGAAGGCACAGTGGCTGCTGTTTTTAAAAAGTGGCACGTTCTTGTGTGTGTGGGTTCGTAAACAGATGACATTTCTGTGTATCTCTCATCAACACCCCCTCACCCAACTGTCTATCCATCAAGATGTTCTATAGCACAAGTGTGTGAATGTGTGTGTGTGGCCTTTGGACTGTCGCGTGTCGCCTGTTACTACAGCAGAGTAAGTGTGTGAAAGGCTTACGCACATGAGCTACCAAGCATGTGTGACATCTTAAATTAGACAACGTTCCTGGCCGCAAAACCACTCAACCCTGCCAAACACAACGCAGACAGCACCATTCATGTGTGGCAGACTATGATGACAGGACGCACACACACACACACAGACATGGTGACTCATACATCTTAATTAGAAGCTAAGCAGCAGCGTGTTAGCATTAGCGAGGAGAGGCGAGCCTGTCACTGCAGGCAAATGAGAAGGGGCACGGATAGCGCACAGACATACACACACATACTGTATATGCATATGAAGCAAATGCATAACCTAAAGTCCAATTAGTTCAATACCAGAGGAACGCTCAAACATGTGTGTGTATATGTGTGTTTGTGTGTATGTGTGGTCTGTTATAGGCTACTTTTGGGGACAAATTTCAGACTCAGGACCAGTTAACTGGGGACAACTTGTCCAATTGTGGACAATTGCTGTGTCCTCATTTAGGAAAAAACTGATTTTGGATCAGTGTTTAAGGTTAGGATTAGTATTAGGCAATTAGTGGTTATGGTTAGGGTTAGGGCAGGTCTCCAGGAAGTGAATGTAAGTCTATGTAATGTCCCCAGAAGTGGCCATGGTCTGATGTGTGTGTGTGTGTGTGTGTGTGTGTGTGTGTGTGTGAACTCGGTGCTGTAAAGCCGGCACTCCTAACACGACCTGAAAACCCTGCCCAAGACCCCGTTGTTTAGTTTGATGGTGTCACTGGTCAGTGGCATTTGTCGAAGTTCAGGAAACACATACACACATACACACACACACAGATGGTGGCATTTGGTTGGAGTGGTGCGGGGGTTTTGGGGAGGGATGGGCAGGGTGTTCACTGACGTTCCTGTTGCTACGGGGACAAAGTGACCTTAAACAGCCTGTAGTGCGGGAGGTACGGGGGAGTTTCCGGTGACTGATCAGCTCACCTTAACGTCAAGCACTCCACACACACACACACACACACACACAGACACACACACACACACACAAACACGCACACACACACACACACACAAACACGCACACACACAGACACACACACACACACAAATACACACTGTTGAGCAAGGTATTCTGACCAGATAAAGTGAGATACCTCACTTTATCTGTTGCACTTCCTCCCATTCTATTTTGCCCTCCATTCATCACTCCATCTTCAGATCTCCTTGGTTTTTGCTTGCTCCATCCTTCTTTCAATCCTATATCCGTTCTTGCCTCCTCCAATCTAGAGATGCTGCAAATGTTTTCCAACTCCTCCGCTGTCTTTCTGATTAAAAGAGCTAGATGGCACAACATTTTCTGCAATTAAACCAATCCAAATGGGAAATTACTTAGCCTCTCTTGCTCAACAGTTCCTCTGCAATCCAAACTTGGTTGACCATAATCCAATGTAAAGGACTCTGCTGACAATTTGGGGATTATATTTGACTCCAACCAGTTGTTTGACAGCCAAGTATCCAGGGTAGTCCAAGCACAGTCAGATAAGGACAATTTTTTGTAACTGTTTCAAAGAAAATAGTCTTTTCTTGCATTCCGTCTCACTTGGACTCCTGTAATTTGCCTGGTCCCCTTAGTTACTGTTGCTACACCAGAGTTTTCCCATTCTCACATGGTGAATATGCAGTTTGCAATGATATGGCAGAGGGATTTTGTTAAACAGTGGGTCTTAAATTTCAGACAGTGGTAGACAAAAGCTGCTTCTCATTTCTCTCTCATTTCTAGCCAGAGACTGTCAATTCTGTTCATTTTGTGGACCGAAAACTGTCACTGGGAGAGTACCTCTAGCTAGTTAGCTAATCAAGCTAACATGAGTTGGTTGAAAAATCTGTTTCTGGCTGTTTTTTTAAATTTTTTCAGCCAGCTTGTTTTAAAACAAGAATCTTGCAAAAGCGGTCTAAAATATGTACTTGAAGGCTACATGATATTGTGCTCAAATGTTACAAGGATGTAAGCTAGTTAGCCACACATGCTAACATTGCAGCTTCCTTTAAGAGCAGGGAAACACTGTTTAACGCATTACTTTCACTTTTGCATCTGCGTTTATTTTTGTAAAGACTAAAAAAAGACACATCCCTACAAACTCTTCAAATGTGGAGTATCTCTTACTGAGTTTTAAGGCTTTGCATGGTCAGGTTCCAAGTTACACGTGAGACTATGTTTGAATGCAGTTTTTGCCCTTATGCCAAAAAAGAAAATATTCCTACTTAGCTGTTTACATGGCTAATGAAAATGAAAATTCCACTAATATTTACATGCAGAGAGTTTTCAAGGTTTCCCTCTGCTTCTTTAGGAACAAGAATCACAAGATCTCAGCAGGCAGTGAAGTAAACCAGCGAGGTGAAAAAGAGTGAGCTGCTGCCCAGTATTGCCAACTATTTTCAGTGGGAAGTAGCCAAAGTCTGCAGGAAAAGTTGCTAGATGTTGCTAAATGATGTCACGTGTTAATTTGCATATCTGTGACATAATTATGTAATAACCTTTACATACATAGGCCTACACGATTTTTAAAAAATCTAAAGAAAATTAAGTTAAAATAAACTGACTGAAACTAGCTATATATAGCTATTTTTTTCAAGCAGCTCCTCAATGTGCATCATAATCTACCTCTAATATTAAGAAACTGTTTTTTGCAGCCTGTTGTATCGACTCTGTAACTGAAGTATCATGAATAGAAAGATGATCATACACTGGAATAAATTCACTATTGTAAACTGTCTATTTAGACAAAACAAAATCAAACTTAGATTTAACTTAGTAAAATTAAATCATTTAGAATAAAAACAAGGATCAATGATTGGTCATTAGGTATACACATTCACAGCTCATTCACAACTCTGTCTGGCTGATAATCAGTCCACTGAATGTGCTGCTGCTGTCCCACCCACTGAACAGTTAATCCAGAGAGCCACATTAGCGCTCATTCACTGAGAAATACTGGCGACTCCCCTTCAAGGAGAGGAGTTAAGATCTGTCCAAAAAGTCGCTAGATATGTCGCTAGCCACTTTTATGAAAAAAAGTTGCCAAAGGGTCACTAAATCTAGCAAGAAAGTTGCTAATTTGGCAACACTGCTGCCGCCTGATTATAGGTGTAAGTATTTATAAGTAATATTGATATGACTGATATTATAAATTTATAGTTACAGGCACATCCGGTACCTAGGTTGTCCCATGATGTTTACTACTTCATTTTCCACAAGAGGCTGTGTGTCGTAAACTGCGGTAAAAACCAAGTTGAGACGCGTATTCTGCATGTGCTGTATACATGTCCAAAGAATTCACCTAATATCCGAATAATATCGGCATCCCACATGTCTTAATCAGAAAATGCTACATTCGGAATAAAGCCTAATTTGGATTATCCAAACGGAATATGCTGTTTACATGACCCGTATCAAATTCGGCATATTGTCATATTCAGAATAATAGTGGAATATGAGTGTGCATAGTCACTGTTGAGACAATGTGTGTCTCCTGGGGTTTCTGACCACTGGTGTTGTTACCCGGGATCACCAGGGACTGGTTGTACAAAACACCTTAAGTATGACACTTAAGGCTTAATTTCTCCTTAACTAAGGGATTTACTTGGGGGTGTTTCACAGAATCCCTTAAAAGGTTTCCTGAGGTAAGGAAAAACATTAAGGGATTTACTGCATTGAAAGAGATTTTACAGTAGTGAAATTCTACAGTTTCCAAGGAGATGGTTTGTTTGCTTGCACTAGTGCTTGTGATACATATTATCATCTCACAAATTTGGCCTATAGTAAAAAAATGGAAGAAAAGAAGACAAGAAAACCACATTGGTCAGAAAAGATTATACTTCTGGAGGAATACAATAAATGAAAGCACATACTAAAAAGTAAATATGATCCGCAAATAACAGCAAACAGAAAACAACAGACAAAGAGAAATCTCTGTACAGAAGTCGTTCATAATAGAAATGACATCTTCTTCTGAGTTATTTATTTATTGTTGTTTTCATTACACATTAAAGTATTTAAGCTATAGATATTAACTAGACTGTAACCTTATAGCCTACCGTTAGCTAGCTAGCATGAAGTAGGCTTAAGGCCCCTATAACATTCCATGACATAAACTAGCCTTCTCGTTCAGATTGTAACTGTGCTATAAAATAAATCATTTACTAACAACTGTAATTTTCCAGGCAGGGGTCCACCTCCAAAACCTCTTTCAAATGAGGCAGTGATGGTAGTGGACATCACTGATCACGACTCACCTATGGAATTACCGGCAGAGGGGAGAGTAGAGGTCATTTGGAAAAAGGTAACAGTCTTCAGTTTAACCCTAATTAACAACATTGCTGTTAATGGCATGACTGTATACTTGACCACTAAAACCAGGCCAGTAAACCCTCCAAAGACACCAAGAGTGTCAAAGTAAGAAGTTATTGTTATGCTGTGCTACTTTCCTTTTTCCTATCAATTTAATTTTCACAAAATCTCAATCCAAACATACTGTAAAATAAAGATCATATTTTACTCTAACAAAGTACTAAATTATATTTCTTTCTGCAGTGCACTTAAAATTCACATACATTTTAAAACTTTACTGCTTACCGTCTTGTTACTGCTAAAGTTGCATTATTGCTTGTCCCCTCTTTTTTTCATTACAGAAGCAACGGAGACAGTCCATCTGTTCTGGCACTCCGAGGGGAAGTTTTACTTCTCCAAAAAAGGAAATTAGAGCTTCAAATTGAGAACTTGGCCATAGAGAAAAACAATTTGTACATGTAAAATGTTTTACTGCAACACGAAATAAGCAAGCTCTCTAAAGAATCAATCATATTAACTGCGGCTGCTCTTGAAGAATAGACAGGCCATGTATCCACTTCATAACAAATAAGTATTAATTATTAAATATTATAATCATTCCTGTCCAAACATATACAATCCAAAAACAAATGAATTTACTTAATTACAATAATTTGTGGAATCATTCTTTATTTATAGCCTTTTATTATTTCTTTTAGCTAAATAAATTGGTAACTATGGTCTCTCGCACAGTGTGGCCATAGTTTTCAACTCCTTCCTCCCCATCCTCCTCGGCCTCTTCAGTGGTCTCATGCTGCTCATCCTCCTCATCTACTGCAAAGTCCTTCGATAAGTTGAACAGCACTATGCAAGAGTGATCTTGCATGCTCTGCCTGGATCCACACGAAGCTCAGCATGCAGGCAGTGGAAGCGACGTTTCCACTGCTCGTTGACCCGCTCGATAATTGCCCGTGTCTTGCATAAACTGAAGTTGTAGTTCTCCTGTTGTGTGGGGAGATGGAGAGAGAGAGGAAACCGCATGGTACTATCAATTATTACCAATTACATTTAATCAATTATAAATTAAGGTCAAGCATGCAGCTGAACAAGGTAGGTATATGTTACAATTTGGATACTTAGACCAATTGCTTGAGATCTGTTGGCAGGATTTCTGAATGGTGTCATTAGCCATGAACGACATAGATAATCACTGTCCCCAAGAGGGATGCCTTTATGCCTCCCCTCCTCAAACTCCCTTGCAAGGATGCTCTCATCCAAGCATCATAGGTAGTACCAGGCCATTGTGCTAGAACATTTGTTATTTTATTTTTATGATTGCAAACTAAATGGAAATTGATTCTGTTTATTTTTTCTGTTAGCAAATAGATCTTCATATTGTACGGGTGTTTGAATCCTGATGTTGGTCCTGTCTATTACCCGGCACGCTCTTGGGAAGCTGGCAAGGTTAAAGAAGTGTGCCGCTATATCATCCTCTTCTTTTGATGGGAACTTCACAGTGTTTAGCAGATGGGTAAAGGTGTTTTAAACTTGGTGAATGAAGCTGCACACCATTGACTTATGGACATGAAATACCTCGCCTATTACTGACTGGAAAGATCCCATAGCATAAAACCGTAGAGCAGTCATTAATTGCAATACAGCTGGAAGAGCACAGCTGCAGAGAGTAGAGTGATCCAACTCTAGATGGTCGGACAAATCATGATTGACTGCCGGTCAAATCCATCCATCCATCCGTCCTTCCGTGCATCAATTTTATGCCGCTTATTCGGGACCAGGTAGCGATGGCATCAGACAGAGTAAGGAAGCTCAGACATCCTTCATTCCAGCAACGTCCTCAAGCTCCTCCTGGGGGATCCCAAGGCGTTCCAAGGCCAGAAGAGATCCTTCGCTCCTTTTGATGCGGGGGAGCAGTGGCTATACTCCAAGCTCCCCCTGGATGTCTGAGTTCTTCACGTTATCTCTAAGGCTGAGCCCAGACACCCTCAGGAGGAAACTCATTTCGGCCGCTTGTATATGTGATCTCATTCTTTCAGTCTTTACCCAAAGCTCATGACAATAGGTGAGGGTTGGGATCTTTAAATCATTCTAAAAACTCACATGGATTTGGTTCTTTTACTTTTCAACTTTTGTTATTTTTACTTTTTTAAAAAAAAAGTTTTTCACTTTCACTTTTTTACTATGAAGCACTGTAACTTTGTTTAAAAAATGATATATATCATATATACATATATGTTCAGGCTTCGTTCTCCTGCTTTATCCCTCCATCTATCTGTCTTCCATCATTCCTCCACCCCTCCTCCATCTTTGCCCTTTGCTCTCCACCCTCCATCTCTTCATCCTTCTTCAATCTCTACTCTGTTATTTCTTCATCTGGTGTTGATTCCTCTTTCCATCCTTCACCAGTCCCTTATTCACTATCCTACACACTATTCTTACCTCCATCCCTCTCTTTTGCCCTTTCCTCCCTACTCTGTCCTCCATCCACCCCTTCCTCCATCTTTTCTTTATCCATCTTAAATCTCTCCTCTATCTTCCTCCTAATATTTGCTTCTTTGCCCCTTCATTGGCTATTCGTCCCGCCACCCCTGTTACTCCAATCCCTACCCCTCCTGCATCCCACCATCTCTCCATCCTCCTTATTTTACCTCTGATGAGCTGAGATGCAGCTCCACTCATCAGATTGCCTGTCTCTCCTCCCTGCTTTCTTTAACACTTGTAGAAATGACCTGACACATCCAATCCCAGGTTATTACACAGATGTGCCAACTCTCTCACACACACACACACACATACACACCAACATTTGGACCAAGAAAAAAGCACATTCCCAGCGGCTGCTCCCCCTCTCTCTCTCTCACACACACACACACACACACACACACTCACACACAAACAACCAAACACACCCAATTACAGGAGCCCAAATGAAAATGAATTATGCATTCTGTCCTGCCACTCGTAACAAGTATATGATACATCCCCTGTTTCCACACAATTGGGTGCAGAGAAACACATGCAAAATGGGAAAAGTGGTTGCGCCTGGAGACACACGCACACACTCATGTACACACACAAGCACAAGCACACGAAAAGTTGTGAAAACAAAGGCATGAACGTTATTGATGCTAATCTCAAACAAGCACAAGCTCATCATTTGCAAACATGTTGCATCATTTTGGGCTGATGACACTCCTCACAACCGAATATGTGATGATGGCGTTTACACTGGGATTTCTCCAGAAATGAACACACACTCATGCACAACCACACAAGGCCATCATTGTTTTCAGCGCTCATGTTTACCGCAATTTTTGAATGATGTGCCACCCACAATCAACTCCTCCTCCTCCTCCTCCCTGAGTCCATACCAAGGTCGTTGGCCTCCCTCCTGGCTTTAGCATTCCCCTCGTATCCCCCATAATCCTCACTGTTTAAGCCTGAGGTACAAATACATTCTATTCAACCCGCACCAAGGGGTCCGCTAATACCCAGCAGAGTGTGTGTTTGTGTATATGTGTGCGTGCTTATGTGCCGCTGAGTAATGTGTACTTATATACACCTACCTCTGTGTGTGTGCGTGCACACCGGCGCCTGTGCGGGGCTTTGTGTTTAACACTCATCGGTGCTTAGTATTCTCTCCGCCATGTGCCCTTGCATCCCCATGCTTATTCTTTCCCTCTCTGTTCTCCTCTTTCAGATGAGAATACCAACGCCTGATGGAGAAAGGAGGAGAGAAAGAGGGTTAGAAGAAAAAGAGGCCGACAGGAGGAGACAGGGGAGTGAGCAACAAAATGCAGGTGGATAAAGTTTATACAGCATGACTGATGTAACCTTGGAGCTATAGTGTGCATTCTTTAATAGACAATCAAAGCGGATGCAGCTGTTGGAGTGCTGAATAGGACATTGTTATGTTGTCCAATGGGTATCTATACACAGTAAAGGCTATGTCGATCCTGCATATCTTTACACAGATATAACACAAAGGGGTTTAGGAGAAGATAAACCCACCTACGCTCTGTTTATCCTCCCTTTATATGACAGAACTGAGCTTAACACCTTCTAATGTTCATATAATTCAGTTTAAAGTTGTGTCATATTCCAGAGTTATACAATACAGAGTTCTATCACATGCTCGTGCTTTTAGCCTACAGTATGGTTAGTAATCACAGGTGATTAGCATTATCCCGACAGTAAGAAAATGGAAGTTTGTAGCAGCACGAACAGCAGTTTACTCCAAACGAAATCTAATTTAGCGTGTTCTCAGGCTGCTGCCGAAATGTGCTCCTGCCAGATGGTGAGGCTTGCAAGTCACGGTGGGAGCAGACATGCCTTACAACGTCCTCAAAGCAGAAAAAGTACAGACGAGAGTTTTTTCTGAAACTAGTAAAAGTAAATCAAAACTGTGCAGCCCACAATCAATCATATGGCAGTGTTGACAGTTGCAGGCGAAGGTGTACTGGTGGGCGGTAGACAAGGCTGTGTGACAAATTTGCCTGCTCTCAGTTCAGTAAACGGTTGGAAGTGTATAACAGTATTTATCGAGGGTAGCAACAGAAAAAGACTTGATGATTAGAATCCATCGATGTGAAGCATCTTCATTAAGCGTAAGCCCATGTAAAGATTAGAGATAGGACAGGATTCCTCAGTCGAGACACTGGCAGTGGTGGAGTAAAGCCAGCAGGTGGTTGTTGGATGGTCTGTTGGGTCTGCCAGAACATCTTGGTGCTCAGGACCCTGAAGCCCGCGATATGTTTTTTTTTAAGTGGATAGAAATATGAGTAAAAGGAATACATGGGGGTAGAACAACATGTTAACAAAAATATTATATATCAGTATACTTGTAAGGGTGTTTGTTGCTTGTGTAAAGTATCCAATTAAACCACTTGCTGAGCAGAGATGAAGTAACAAGAGATGTTCCATATCAGGGCATATTTTTAAAAGATTGGCATCTGCTAAAATAAAGCCGATCAAATGCTGACTCTTTACTGAACTCTACTGTGTTTTGTCCAGCTCAACCTGCTAGCGTCGCAGTGCTGCTCTCCTTCACCACAGCTGACAGCGTGAGCATTTCGCTCGTATATGCGAGTCCCGAGTGTGTGGCTCTGAATTCTGATGTCCTGGTTGGCAAAATACACACATTCACTAAACTACGACTAACTCTCTCTTTCTCACTGCCAAAGAGTAGCAGTGTACAAATTGGCAGATCATATCAGCTGTTGCTAATTAACATTAATTCTGTGAATAACTTTAATTCAGGCCAAAATTAAAACTGTTATTGGGTTTGTGAGTCTGTACTCAGCCAAAGATAATTTGTGAGGGAGGGATCTCTACTCTGTAACACCGCTGTTATATTGTGAGTGGATTGAGTGTTTCTGTAGTTCCCACAACTCCAACAGAGTGACACATCTTCTCTCTATGGGTATTTGAATTAAACACAGTTTCCCCTATAATTGTATAGACTTGGTGGGCCACCGGGCCAAGAACACCCACCATGCAAAAAAACAACCTTTTTTGAATGCCAAAAATAACGCCAAATATCCATTAATTCTGAAATCAATAGCATTTGGGAGCCTCTGTGCGACACTGTTCCGAAATGTGAGTCAACCTCGGTGTGGTTGCCTGGGAAACTCTAGATGGGAGCAGAGTGCCACTGCTATCAGAGTCCCTTTAAATTACTGCAGAGCGAGCGCGTATGGGATGCAAGATAGCTAACGTGAGCTTGGAACCGCCTAAAAAAAGAAAAAGCTCTTAACATGGGTGACGGACAAACAAATATATCGTTTTTCTCCAAAAGTCTGGAGGCAAGCAAAAATACAGATGGGGAAGAAGTGAGAGGGGCAGCTTATTTTTAAGTAATAAATGCAGCTTATTAAGTCATCCTCTCCTTGTGACCACTTTGTTTTAAATCTTGTATATTGATAGCCAAAGAGCAAAACCTCCTATCTGAAAAATTCACTTTTTTGAAAAAACTAAAAAAAACTTGTTTTCCAGCAGAATGCTTTTTGTTAAGGATACTCAATACATAATACACTGTTTTTGGACTATATTACTATATAATTTGTTAACAATACCGTAATAACCATACAAACATACTGTAAACAATACCACATAATATAGTAATATAGTCCAAAAACATACCCAATACATAATACACATGTTTTGTGTATCTTTAACAAATAGCATTCTGCAAGAAAACAAGTTTCTTTTAAACAAGTTTTCTCCAAAAAGTGCATTTTTCAGATAGGAGGTTTTGCTCTTTGGCCATCGCTACACCGAGCAAACAAAAATTTGAATGCAAATATAAATTGTAGACCACCTGCTGCACCACCTGACCGAAGCCCACCGCGTGAATATGCCATCCCACGTGCCTCGCCCCTTTTTTTTTCAGTGCCTACCACCAGTCCTGAAAAAAATTCTAGGGGGAAACACTGGAATAGCTTGTGAAAAATGTGTGCCTTCTATGTTAATCAATACAGCTCTCTACACAGCCCATGTAATGGTTCACATATCGCGACCCGAAGTGTATTTTTAGGCTTCAAGTCTATTTTCCTCTGTTTTGCGCACGTCACTACAGTCATTGTGTATTGGGCTCTGAGCACTTCCACCTCCTGTGTAGACACACAACACTCAGCACGTTCAGCACTCACTGCGGCTGCTGCTCTGCTGAAAATGCTGCTCATGCTACGTTTGAGATATGATGTAAGTATTGGATTTGACTCAGTTTTGGCAAATATCTGCTTGTGATCCGTGCCAGAAAAACTTGATCGCGACATGCCTAGAAATAACACTTATGTTGTGTATATAAGTGTCAGCTGGAATTTCAACATGGAAAAACACACCCTTAGTGAGTCGGCAAAACTTAAGGGGACATATGCTTTTTCTGGTTATCTATTTTTATACTGTTATGATGTCGGATATCTACGTTAAATATGGTCAAAGTTCCAAAATATGAGGTTAACGAATGTAGAAATGCTCCCTACAAGTCAAAAGCCAGGGCTTCAACCTGCTCTAAACATGTTTTTCTACCTTGCCACATGCCCATTAACAGTTGTCCGTTCCATAGCTTTTTTTTGTTAAGGTTGTTGCTAAGTTTTCCCATATGTTTGCGTTGTCCACTCTCATGTTTTGGATCGGATTCCGGCTCGAACATGTAGGCTACAAACATATTTGCGAAGTTATTATTTTGAGATACGAAAAATGAGAAAAAGTAGTGGAATCCCACTACTACAGTTTGTTGCATGGTTTGGTGACGTAGCCTCCGGAACAGGCAGATGTCTGCAGGGGGGCTTCTGAAAGCTGGCCAATCAGAACAAAGTAGGCTCATTGGAGAGGGGCTTTAAGGAGACAGGAGCTATAACTGACCTATTTCAGCTGAACTGAGTGGCTGCATAAATGGCCGGTATAAGATAAATAAGGAGTTTTTAGAACTGTAAATCATACAAAGATATTCCACTAGAGCTCCAGATTAAAAATATAGACCTGGGAATGTGCATGATATGTCCCCTTTAAAATAGAACTGAAAAGGAAGTGAGAGATGTTTGCTAGAGACAGTGTTGTAACTGACAAATGTCTATGATAAACTGATGTATTTCAAATCTTTCATCAGACCAGACAGACAGAATGCTGGATTGTTGACTACAGTCAACATGTCCTAACGTGCTCATAGAGTGATCATTTTAATTGCATTATTCATGTATCATTTCTGTTTTGCTCCTTAAAGAAAAATAACATATCACGTCCATGGCTTGCACATAGCAAAACAGAACTGAAACATTGTTAATATATACCAGAATAATCAACATTAATGCAACATTATACCATACATGGTGTGCAGGTTATTAGTTCTATGTCTGCTTGAAGCCACTATACACTGTGCATGACAAAAAGTTACAAAATGAGTTTCAATAGTATGAACGTCCAATTAGACTTTCAGTGTATAATGGTATGAATCATATAGCTAAAGTTCCTGAGAAAGAAAAGGTTTTTCTTTATAGAACAAATTGATCTAAAAGTGACGGAAAATCCAAAACCAGCTTTTCCAAGTGCTTCAAAATAGACAGTCTCTTAACTGAATTATTCCTAAAAGATGTATTTGTATGGCCACTGCAACATGGTTAAGGACTGGATAGGGTTCGGCATTTTCACCTTGAAATATTTTAAAGTCAACATTGATTGTCAGTCTGCAGCATCAAAAGTGTCAAATTATCACCTTTTTCCACACTACATAAACAGTATATTTATACTACCTGCATTGGCACCGAACACTGATGTTAGAGGTAAATTGTGTCTGTCAGAAACATCCAATATGAACAGAATTACTGAGGAAACTGGGCTGTATAAAAATAAAAGTGTAATCTGTCCCGTCCCTATTGAGCTTTGAGCTGTGTTGTTCATATTTTTTCACACGGAATTGCTCAAAAAGGGCAATAAGTGACTCTTCACAGGTTGCTTATCTATGAGTTGTGAGCTGTTAAATGATTTTTTAAATCATTTTGAATAAATGCAAAGATTAGAGAAACTTCCAAGTAATAATCACAATTTAAAGTTAAATTACGTAAAGTAAGAAGTAATCATAATTTTGTGTAGCAGAATTCAGGCTTTATTATACCCTACTCTGGTATCATCTGGTGACCCCTGTGACCCTGTTGGTAGGTTGGAGGTTGGGAATCACTGATCTAGTGAGTCCACAGTGGATTAAGATGTTTGACATCGCTCAACCTCCGAACAAGCCCACACATACAATTCCTCTCCTCAGGCTTGAACATGGATATAACCTCAGAAACAACCAGGATCTTTTAGGATTTTTAAAAAAAATGAGAAAGTCAATAGCCAGTTGCCTTCACCTTCGTCATAAGCCAGACCTGCACACCTGCCACAATATTTGTACTTATTGTATCACATATTGGAGAACAGAAAGGTCATCAACGGGTTTGAAAACTCTGACTGGTTCACAGTGCCAAGAGCAGAACAAAGGCCCTAGATATTTACTGTTTCAGGGCTCTGAGTGAGCTGTTTTCCAGGCAGTCCAGACTTTCTAGCAACGTCACTGCGGTAAGGTGACCAGTGTACCAAAGTTTCAAAAAGTCTGTGAAAGCTTTTAATTTGTTTCTACACATAGTTTCATGCCTTACAATGACCCCCAACTACTATACAGTGTTTAGTACTATATCAGTGTTAAGATCTGAACATTAGTGTAGTGTGTGTGTGTGTGTGTGTGTGTGTGTGTCAGGGTGGTTATAGTCTTTATGAAGCATGTTATGAGCTACATAAGTGGTTGGATGGATGGCTCGGAGCTGATTGATGCTGGCTGGACTGGCTCTAATGCCGTCTCGCTTGTAGCATACAGAATGTGACATTGGTTTGGTCTGGAGAATATTGATCTAGAATGGTTCTTGCCGAGCGAAGATATGGAAGGCTGTATTGATGTTCACCATGGCTCTCATTTCAAGCTCATCTCACCCCTCCTCTGTGTATGTGTGTGTGTGTGTGTGTGTGTGTGTGTGTGTGTGGGGCAGCAGCAGCGCCGGAGGCTACTTAAGTGTGAAATCGTGTGACGGTTTCTCCATTGCGCTTCATTTAGCCACACATCGCCCATCTCTCATTCCTGACAAGTTTCTTAACTGCTCCAAAATGCGAGCGCCTCGGGGTGGGGTGGCAATGTAGTCCTGTCAGTATACAATGAGGTGTGTGTGTGTGTGAGTGCAAGTGTATTTGTGTATGTTTGTGGGGGCTAAAGTGAGAGTCTAATAAAGCCAGCAGCTGCCATGGAAACCAGGGCAGAGGCTAACTCATCCTCTGTGTCTAGGGACCCATCAGGGCCTCGGCCATGGTACAAACACATGCATGCACACACACTTACACACACAATCGTGTTCCAAAGGCATGGCAAATGACTCTTAGAGGGAGGCCTCTCATACACACTCACATACAAACAGCAGATGAAGGTCCGTGAAATAAGCTGTGGCACCACAAGAAATAGGGAAGCAAGCTGCCACCGCCAATGGCCACTTTCCTCACACACACACACACACACACACACACACCCTGTGCTGGTACTCCAACACCATGACATGGAAGTCAGGATGGTTTAAGATGCACAATATCCAGCTGTAATCCTCTCCCCTTCCTTATCAAATATGTGTGTGTATGTGTGTATCCATTCGCGAGTGTGTGTAAAATAGGTAGATAAGAGTGACAGCGTGCTCAGGTTGACGCCATGACAGCAGCATTCTCCATGTGACAGGTTTATTGCATTTCTAATCTCTGTTTACATAAACTCTCAACATCCCGTGAGAGCGCGCGGACACACACACACACACACACACACACGCACACACACATAACTCATCATTCCCTCCCCTCCTTGTCGTTCAGACAAAGAAAAGGGCAGAGGAAGCCAATCAAAATGATCTCTAATAAGAATATTACCCATCAGGCTGTGGGGGGGTAAGGAGTGGGGGCGGTGAGGCTTGCCAAGCTTCATCTGACATTTATAAAATGAATTGCAGGGCGTGCACTGAGAATATAGCGCGTCTACGCATTATGGGATGCAGGTTCTCCCCCGGTCTCGCACTTGACAAATCTCATATCCTCGCTCTGGACTGACATGCCAGCAGAGAATTAGAGTATTGCAATCGAAAGTGTGATTGAAAGGGAGATGTTGGTGAAGGCGATGGTGAGTGCCACCCTGGGTGTCACTTAGGTGTCACGAGATGAGGAAAGATGACAACAGTTTAAGGCGGTGGGCTGTTTCCTTGACTGGACTGCAGATTCAGTTAGGTCAGATGAGATGAGACTTAAATGACCCCTGTGGGGATATCGGCTCAATGCGGCAGCAAAGAATACGGAGAAGATGAGGGTAAGACAAATGGTGAGTAGAGAAAATGATTTTTAGAGACCGCAGTTCAAATGTTGCTTTTAATCTTGTCATCTCATTTTCTTTGCTTCCTTTTGTTAAAAGGTTCATTATTTGCTGTTCTAAACGTTTTTAGGGGCCTTTAACGTCTTCCACCATCATCTGCAGCCAGAAACTGAAAGCTTTAGTCATGTTTGCACCAGAGGAAATGAAGCATATTCATATAGCTCTTACTAACTGGTATAATCTCAGGGGGGCTTCGTAACGCCTACATGATGAAACAGTAAATGAAAATGGCACCCCACAGCCTTAAACCCACAATGAGAACAAGGAAAACCACCCACTAAAGCCTTATTAAGAAAAGATGAAGGAGAAACTTTAGGGAAGGATTTCACACAGAGGGAAACTGCAATCAGTACAGAATAAAGTGTAGAAGTTCAGGTAGTGGGCAAACAAAGATTAAAAACTAAATGGAGCAATCAGAATAAATGTTAGCACCATCTTGGTCATCACCATGTACATCAGTGGTTCAGTATTGTAGGATGTACTGATCTTTTTCTACCCTTGGTGTGGTACACGTGATGAAATTGTGGGCACTGTTTGGTGGGAGACGCAATATAAATGTACTATGACTATACTTAGTCAAAAAGCACTACAACAGAAAACGTTTCTGAAGCCAAACAGTACAGATTAAGCCAGATTTTAACTTTGTTGGTCACTCCTGGCTTATTTTAGAATCAGGCTGAATTTCTGCCAGTTGAATATCTTTGCGTTTCTCACATGGCTGCTGGTGAAAGATTTGTTTGTAGTGAATAGAGCTGAGATGACTAGCTCATTAATAAATTAGTCGATCTACAGAAAATTAATCTTCAACTATTTAGATTATCAATCATTTTAGGGCATTTTTCAAGCTAAAATGCCAAAGAATCATTGGTTTCCGCTTCTCAAAGGTGAAAATTTCCAGAATATCTGAGTATGTTTGGGTTTTGGAATGTTGATCAGACAAAACAAGACATTTAAATTTTCCAATTGGGCTTTAGAAATTGGTGAGGCATCTTTAACTACTTTTTATATAACAAATTTTTAGCTAATTAAAGATTAACCAATGAAATAATAGAGATCAATTGATGATGAAAATAAGTGTTAGTTAGAGCCATAGAGGTAAGCTTGTTTTAATATGATTGGAGTAGTATCTTACATGGTGTGGCTATGACTGAGACTGCTGTGAAATAATACTGAACTTCACTGCAGAACAGATCGTATTATGTGCATCTTCCCAGCCATTCCTTTTTTTTTCTTCTTACTTTCTGTTAGTACTAGACTTGCATAAAGTTAAACTCCATTTGTCTTTTTGTCAGTGTTGTTGAGGACATGGTCATCTTATTTTAATAAACTTTTTTGGGACGGTCAATGGACAAAATTGTGCGGGGTTTCTGTGTTAATGTTCAGTGTGAGCAAAGTTATACATGCAGAAAGGCAGAGTAAAGGTGTAGTGTGAGTTAACTTGACAAAATATGATAATAATAAAGTACAGTGCCTCACTAGCTTTAGAAGACAAGTAGAACCCCCCCCCCAAAAAAAACTTTAGTACATAAGGAGAAAAATGGTGGAATGATGGAGACTCCAACAAACAAATTGTATCACTTTGTAGATGCCAGGGTGGTTTTTCTTCGTGGGAAAAGGATTTGACACTAGAACCACTTACTCTGTGCCGGTACAAAGCTATTCCTGCTGTTAACACACTCACAATGCCATTTTTGTCGGCTGCATGTCAGTTCTTTGCTTTTGCACCTGTTTGGTAATTTACAGGCTCCAAACAAGCCTGCTTGCACTGGGTCGCTTGAAGAGGCGCAGCTGTGGTTGTATTTTTACTCATCAGTGTGGTCCAATTTTAGTGCTCGTTTTGGTTTGAAATAGCATCTCTTATCACAAACACAAGCACAAAGGGCTTTTTTAGTGGTTTGAGGTGCACACTA
Source organism: Thunnus thynnus (assembly GCF_963924715.1). NCBI lineage: Eukaryota > Metazoa > Chordata > Actinopteri > Scombriformes > Scombridae > Thunnus > Thunnus thynnus. Next base: position 32,381,028 of record NC_089520.1, on the reverse strand, counting down.
GGCCTCTGCAACATCACATAAACTCTTATCATTTATGTTCAATTATGCTACTTTAATGTTTTATATTTGATAAACATTTAACGACACATTTTATCGTAATTATATGTTTATAGCAATGTAGGTTGTTTTGCAGTAATCAAGTCCTGAGTTCCGATGATTTGGGACTCACATCTAAATGTTAATAACATTGTTGTGAACTGGAACTTGTGCACTTTGAGGACTAAACATGAAAACAATTCACCTTAGATATGGGTTACACTTTTTTTTTTTCTTACATATTTTTTAGCATTACTGTAAAATTGTAGCTCTTCACATGGTTAGTCAATGTTATAGGAATACATCTTGGCTTTGAAAACCACTAATAGAATGATGTAACATATTGCACCTGAGTGAGAGTGTTGCTGCTTGAGTGATACATGTACTGTGGATGGCTCTACAATGAGTTGTTGGCTTCACTTGAAACATGAAGTGTGTGAAATACGAACCGTTGATAGACAATCCAATTGCAGAAATGACTGTTCAAGCTTTAATGTCACCTTGGATGTGACCTTGGTGGCTCATTAGACTGAGGACTTGGAGACTCAAAAAGCTTTGCTCATTTTCATTTCTTTGATTACATGTGTTAAGATTAGATGAGGCTTTAATGATCCCTGTGTGAGCAAACATAATTGTTGCAGCAGCAAAGAAAGGGATATGCTGTTGGTATGAATAACACTAAACTAAACAATGAAATATTAAAGGACTGGTGTGTAGGATTTAGTGGCATCTAGCAGTGAGGTTGTAAACTGCAAACAACTGAATACCCCTTCCCTTCCAAGCGTGTAGGAGAACCTACAGTGGCTGTGACACTCAGGAAAAACATGAAAGGCCCTCTCTAGAGCCAGTGTTTGTTTTGTCTGTTCTGGGCTACTGTAGAAACATGACAGTGCAACATGGCCGCCTCCGTGGAAGACGACCCACTCCCTATGTAGATATAAAGGGCTCATTCTAAGGTAACGAAAACACAATGATTCTTATTTTCAGATGATTATACACTAATTAAAACATACTTATGTTATACTGTCTGTTCCGCTAACAGTCGCTAAATTCTACACACTGGTCCTAATATGTCTATGGAGGTAAGAGCCTTAATTTGCATTAAGCTTAGAATGTATCTACATATAAATAATAATAATAAATATGTGATTTAATATGAAACTTAGTTGATGGTAAACTTGTTGGTCAAGAAAAGATGAACACCTGAACTTTTAATAGTAATCGTACCTACAATGGTCCAATGAAATAATGGCCATGCATCACACCGATGTCTTTAGAAGATTTATTTTATCTCTCTCTCTCTCTGTTCATCAGCAGACACCGTGAAAACTATAAGAAAATAAAGACATAAAAAGTTTAAACATACATCTCTCAGTCATTCTAAAGTCTCTCAAGCTAGTGTCCGTTGATTAACAGGCCCAAACAAGTCACCTCAATAGAAATGTGATGAAATCAAATAAAATTACTGAAAACATGTCATATTGTCTATGTAAAGGCACATCAACAAACATTACACACAAATATAAAACTAATGAAAGGTAATTACCATGTGCGCCTCTTCGACCATGTGCAGAATGGTTATTTTGGGGTCTTTCCTCTGCATCCATGTTGGCTCTGACCCACAGTGCCACGGTAAACTCTGGTCATGTGACCTTTTACACTCTAAATTAAAATAAAACCTTAAATAAAGAGCACTAAATTTTTTAACCAAAAATTATTTTAACGTGGTATATTTTTGTGTATTTTTTAATTTCATTTTATCAATGTTACCCTTTTAACATCTTATTTATATTACATTTTTAATCGTTTTTTAATGACTGTATGAACTCAAATAATCAATTTATGACAGAAACATATGAGATAAACATCTCAATGAAACATGTAATTGAGACAATTGTAGTAATCACCGTCATCATCTTATCATACTGTATGTGAGGTTTCCCCTCTCCCTCCCTGCAGATGTGATTTTGTTTTATGAAAAACAATGTTGTACCAATATGGTGATTATGACCATTCAAAGCTTACCCATTCTTACAGCCTTTAATAGGTGCTTAACAGATGCTTGGAGAACACATTTTGCCAACTAAATTGATTAATTCCACCTAATTGGTGCCTGCCTGCCAGCTTTGTAATCTCATTAAAGTGGACTCGTGCAGTAAAATTACATGATTTGATTGTTCTCAACATAGTAACAGTAGCTGCAGTTGTAGATGGAGTCAAATCTTGCAGTACCAACCTCAGTTTTGTAGTGTGAAAACATAGCACGAACACATTTTCTGTCTCCCTCTGAGTGTTACAACGAGCCAATGACAACCTCATGACATCCCTGACTTATTCTGACCTTTTATAGTGTCAGTTTTTTAATGCTGCAGGGCACATTCATTATGAAACCTGTTGGTCTGTCAGACATGTTCTGTCCTCCATGTTGTTGCCTATTCTTCTCATGACATCGGGCTGTATAAAATACATGTGGCATTTGACACAACGCACCACATTTTGAGAAATATGCTTTCTAGCTGAGAGTTAGATGAGAGGATTGATAGCACTCCCATGTTTGTCTGCTAAACATGAAGCAACAGCCAGCAGCTGATTAGCTTAGCTTAGTATAAAGATTGGAAGTAGGAGGAAACCATTAACCTGCCTCTGTCCACGATAACAGAAAGAAAAATCCATCTACTGCCGGGCCAAATTGTGTACTTTAGAAGTGTTGGTAGGTGGATAGAAGGAAAAAATGTCACACTCATCCAAAGATAAGATAGGGTGCTAAACTTTTCATGAGCCACACTAGCTGTCCATATGTTAAGCTAAGATACAGTAGCTATATTGCTTCTTATTAAGCACCCAGACATGAAAGTGGTATCGATGTTCTCATCTAACTCTTGGAGAGAAGAGTTGTAAGGACTTCTTGTCCATGTTTGCTTAGAAATTGAGATTGATAGATTCCTCCAGAGCAGCTACTATATGGATCTTGTGGTGGAGATTATCTTGTCAACTACTAAGTTCAAGAGCAAACTTTCAATTAAGTGTTCAAAAAACATTTTATCACCTATATTGCTTAATTCCACCTTCTCTGTCCTTGAAGGCAAGCTATGCAATCTTGTTAGTGGAGCCATGGAGTTTACATGATTTAATTGCTCACAACATGATTAGTGGCTACAAGCTTTTTATACCAACAACTGTCTTGTAGTTGGTACACGTTTTCTGTCAAATAAACTGATAATATGGAAGTTTCACTTATTCTGAGCTTTTATAATGTCATTCTGTTGTACGGCGCAGAACACGCTCATTATGAAACCCGTTGGTGTGTCGAGGCATGTTTTCCTCCTTCATGCATGTATGTATGAAATCAGAGTGGTAAAGATGTGTTGTATTTTCGAAATTGTGATTGTTATAACATCTAACCCCTCCTATCTGACAAGAATGTAATCCATGTTCTCTTATGCTGTGTCTGACTTCTGAAAATTACGTGACTCATAATAAGCAAATTTGAGTTGTTTGTCACACAACAGTCGAAATTCTGCTCCAGATGTTTTCTCAACTTCCTGAGAGGGAAATTCTCAGGGAAACACTGAATCCTTGTCATACTTTTTTTTTTTTTTTTCTTTTCAAGTTGAAAAGTTTTGGCTAACAGCAGTTTGAATCCCAAAATAGAAGTGGAGCTTGAAGCTGAAACAGAAGCACGTGCGCGCCGTTTGCTCCTCGACATTACCACAAGAAGACGCTCACGTGCTCGCGTTCGTGCGTACATACGCACACTGGAAGGACCCGAACACACACACACACACACATAGACACACACACACATAGACACACATAGAGGGAGAACAATAGATGTAGAGGGGACACCTGCTTGCCTGAAACACCCTCCTCCTCCTCCTCTTCTTCATCCTCCCTCCCTCTCCTCCATTAGGATTCAGTTCAGGGCTCGGCTCCGTCTCCGTGAGTGGGTTAGCCATGCGTGTCATGGCGAAATCCAGTGAATGATAATGAACTAAGCAAGTGTGTGTGTGTGTATCTGTGTGTGTGTGTGCGTGTAAGGAAGGAGGAGAGGAGGTGGCATGCCTGCTGAATCACTCCCTCTATCCATCCCTCTATCCACCTACTATATCTATCTGTCCATCCATCTATTCCTCCTCCTCCACCTCTTCCTCGCTGGTGGTGTGTTGGTTAGAAGGACGGCCCCCGTGCTCTGACACACTCTCACACACACACGCAGACGCACACCTCCATGATGTGTCACTACCCATTCCACCTGCCTCTTCCTGTCATTTCCCGCTCACCGTTCCATCTACCTACACTTGTTCTTTTCCTCCCTCCCTCACTTTCTCCTTTTTTTTTTTTGTTCTCTTTCAGTCTTTCTCTCCACTCGTCCTCACTCCCCCCCCCCCCCCCCCCCCATCCCCTCCACCCTCCACTCCACCCCCCCACGCTGTGTGTCACCGCTGCCGGGAAGAAAGAAAAATGCTCCGGCCGACGAGAGTGAGAAGAGAAAGGAGACGGAGAAAACGAAGAAAGGGTCAGAGAGGAGAAGATAGTGAAAGCTTGAGTGTGTTTGGAGCGCAGCGATGCCTCCATCCACCATGAGCCGGACTCTTCTTTGATGGAATATCCCAAACGGCGGAGGGCAGAGGGAGGGAGAAGTAGAAGGAGAAGAAGAAGAAGTAGTAGAGGAGGAGGACTGATAGAAGAATAAAAGGAATCAGAAGGCAGGACGGCCAGCGCTCGCCTCAGGAGGGTACGGACACACAAAAAAACGAATGAAAACAGAAAAACATATATTTCATGCTCTTGCCAATCACTTCTCTAACAACTTAAACTCCTCTGTCCCTTTCAGCATTTTTCATTTGGGTTTTGAGCTCCCTTTCTCTCGCTCTCTCCAGTGCACTCTCTGGCTCGCTCACTCTATGTGCTGAGTTGTGTCCATAGGCTCTGTTTGGGACTTTGACTAATTGTGAAAGTATTCTCTGGACTCTAGCGGAGAAGAGACTTTTCTCTTCCCTCCATTTCTTTTTCATTCTAATTAATTCCCCCCTGTGCAGACCCTCAAAGAGCCCCCCTCTCTCTCTCTCTCTCTAACTCTCTCTCTACCTCGCTCTCTGTTTTTTCCCCTCTCCCCATCTGTCTGCCTTTGAGAAGCAAATAATTGGATGTGGAGATTGGCTTCTCTGTGGCTGAGCCGGAGGATTGAGGCACTTCACACACACACACACACACACACAGACACAAACACACACACACACACACACAATTACACACACATACACCTGGAACTCAGGGTGTGTCTGCGTGTGTTTGTGTGTGAATGTGAGTACAAGAAAACGCTGGTGTGAGCCGGACACGCAAAAATCTAATTCTTCAAGGCATTTTTGTGTAGTCTGCGAGGGATAAAGCAGATGTTATTAATATATACATATTGTTCTTATTGTTAACAAATCCCATGAAAATACCAAAACCAACAATGTGTTAGTATGTCACTCAATACTTACCAGCTTTCCTGTCTGTGGCACTCAGCCTCAAGTGGCGCTACTGAAGGCGTGAATCTTTGAAAACTGGTCACAAATATATAGTTTGATTGTTTAAAATTCCTAAAACAGCTGGGCGCTGTAGTTTTTAGCAAATGTTACTCAAAGAGGAGTGAATTTTGCGAACTATTTTCAGCGGCGGACTAATACATTAGTGAGTATTTACAGCAGCAGAATGGCGTGTGTGGGATTGAGTCAAAATAAACTACGAAGGAACACGTAACTGATGTGTTTTTCATAGTTTTTGGACAACGAAGGAGTTCTATGGCACAGAGGAATAAATGACATATCAGGTTTTGAATACTGCTTGTTAGTAGGATCGATGTATTGTTAGTTTTGTTCTTTTTCTAAAATCACGTTTTATTATTTTTTTTATTCTAGTGCATTGACGTGCCAACTTCTGTCGTGCTTTAATTACAGGAATTCTCAAAACAAGAAAATTTCTGTTGGAAACCGGGTTAGTTTTAACAAAAAAGGTTTTAGGACTCCATTATAGACAGAAATGGTCTGTTAATCTGGGGATTTTATGTGAGAAGAAAAAGAAAGAATTTGGTTGCTTGAGAAAGAGAGGGAGCGGTTGAGAGACCTTTGAAGAGATTAGTGGCAGAGGTATTTCCCTGGAGAGAGAGAGAGAGAGAGGGAGAGAGAGAGAGAGAGCGATGAAGAGTGAAGAGGAGGCTTGAGGAGCTTCAGAGACAAGAAGACATGAGATGTGTTGTAATGCTGGCGAGCTACAGACTAGCTGATCGAGTGGAGGACACACACACAAACGCACTCACACACACACACACACACATCGACACTTAGAAGAGACGTAAAGCCGCTCTCGCTACACTTTCTGCTCTGAGGCAGGGCGCCAAGTCTCAAGTGACGAACAGGAGAGCTTTCACACACGCGCGCACACGCACACACGCAGTCACCTTAACACATTTTACACACTCAAGACACACACATACACACAAAACCACAAATGGAACAAGAGGGACTCCGCTTCAGTGGGACCCTTTTCTCCTTTCACGTTTCTTTTTCTTTTTTTTCAGCCACTTCTTCTTTTTTTCTTCTGCTGTATTTCATTATTCACTCAGTCTCTGTCTCTCTCTCTCTCTCTTCTTCACCTTCCCACCCAACCACATATCTCCCTCCTCCCTCTCTTCTCCTCCTCCTCCTCCTCCTCCTCCTGCTGCTTAGCTCCATCCAGTCCAGTCTCATTGTCCTCACACACACCTCGCTGCTGAGTGTGTGTGCACGCGCGCGTGCGCATGTGTCTGTGTGAGGACGGGGCAGCAGCCGGTCATTTCGACACCACAGTGCAGCGGAGCTCCAGGTTCCACTCTGAGGTGAGTGTGTGTCGCCTCCTTATTTCATAAAGGTACTTTTCACTGTTTTTTCCTGTCATTTAGTTTTTAAGGCTCTTTAAAGTGTGCGCACGCTGTGTTTAAAGTGTGTGAGTGTTGTCTTATTTTACGTAGACACAGTGAGGATGGTGTAGAGTGTGTGTGCGTTTCTGTGTGTGTGTTGTTTGCGTTAACAGGGGGTCAAAGGTGCTGGCGGTGACATTTGGATGGCTGTAGGATTGGATATGGAGCTGAGATTGTGGCTCAGGCTTGTCCAGACTGTTGGTGTGATTGTGAGTGTGCGAGAGTGTGTGTTTGTGTGTCTGTGTGTGTGTGTAGCCAGAGGGTAAGCTTGGCTCAGTCTGTACGTGCTCTGCTTATGAATTACTGACTACGGCTCGAATCTTACTCCCCGCTAGTTCACATTGAGCTGCTAACACTCCCTCCTTTGGTTTTTTTTTTTTCCTCTTTTCCATCTATCTATCACCCTCTTTTCTTATTCTGTCTGATTTGAGTTCTGTGACTTAACTGGCATGTCTACTTACGGGAAACCACTCTGCCAAAGCAGTGTACTAAATGCAAATTCTCCAAAAAAAAAAAAAAAAAAAAACAGCTAACAGTTTATATGTTCAAATGAATCTCTCCCTCTTTCATGCTTTCTTTCTTTCTTTCTTTCTCTCTTGGTCGCTCTCTCGCTGTCTCACACACACATATACACACATTCCACGGCAGATTTAAATATTTCCCGGCGGGGTTTGAGGGTGAACAGAAATAGATCTAATTCTAAATCAGGACGGAGAGCTGGGCTCAGGCAGCCTCGCCACCCTCCCTCTATCCCTTTACGGCCAGCAGCTACAACACTTCCACCCCACCCCCCCCTCCACCCCCCAAAAAAAGTTCAAAGATAAGTTGCTAATTTACCAGTTGAATTATAAAGAGTGAATATGCTGCGACGGTGTGAAATAGCACTAATACTGAAACGTTGCCAAAACCCCACACACTTGAGCCTCGATGCTGGACATAGGAGGCGTGAGGACAAAGGGGCGTCTCAGTTTTGGAGGTTTTGAAACAATGCGGCTTTTGGGAATGAGGCGTTTTTGTTGATTTGCAATTGCGCTGCCCACAAAATAATAATAAAAATCAACACACAAGATGTTAAAGTGCCCGATTTGTTCATAGAAACTTGCCTTTTGAAAGGTTTCGGAGAGTTTAAGCCACATGGATTTATCTGTTCCGGCTCTTGGCTGCGGTGGAGAGAGCAGCCGGATTAAGCCTCTAAGACTGGAGTTAAGATACAGATCTGAGTATCTAGCTGCCTGTCTATCTGCCTACCTGTCTGCCTGCCTGCCATGTCTGTGTGTCAGCGCTGACTCCAGAGCAGCGATAGGATAGGTCACAGCCCGCCAGCTGCCTCCAGCGGTCCCGGACAGAGAGAGAAAGACGGGAGGTGTAGAAGGGGGGAGAAAAAAGGAGGAGGAGGAGGAGGAAGACAGGGGAGCAGGTTGAAGGAGTGTGTGTGTGTTCATATGTCAAAGTGTGAGTTTGTGGCGGCGGTGTGAGAGATAAAGCGGGACGGGGGAGGAGGGGTGATGGTGGAGGGGCTGGCCTGAGAGAGAAAATAAAAGATAAGGACGCACAAAGAGAGACATGGGGATGTGAGGGAGGGGGGTTGAAGAAGTGGGTGAAGCCTCTGATATCTACCTACGGTCAGGACGGACGTCAAATCAAGACCCACTCATCCTCTCCCTCTCTCTCTCTCCCTCCATCTCCCGCACTAACCGCCCTCTTCCTCTCTACTCGCTCCTCTTTTTTTTTCTTTTTTTTTTTTGACAATGAGCCGACAGCAAAGAACAAAAGAAGACATAATACATGCAAACCCTCCTCTCTCTGCAGTCAGAAAGGAGAGGAGGAGGAGGAGGAGATGGGAAAAGGAGAGAGGGATGAGTAAGGCATAACATGTAAGGCGATTGCGGTAATCAAATTATATAAAAAGGAATAAAAATAAAATAAGTTCCAGTGTAGTTGCTACAGAAAAGTCAAACTGGTGTACTTTTGAAACGACAGCAGGTGAGTGGGGGAACTTTAGGGATGCAAATGTCACTTAACACAAATTGAAGAAATGATTCCATTTGACATTTAAGATGTTCAGATGAAGCTCTCCAAGAGCTGATAAACGTAAAAAAATGAAGACCCCATGTTCCCGTTTCTTGGGGTTTTTTTTTTTTTGAGAGGTGACCTCTTGTGGTTGTCCTCTCGCATCTCAAGCAGAAATGGCGCGACACTTCTGTAGTGTCATGAAAAGCCTCCAAGTGTTGGACTCGCACACCAGTTGTGATTCACATCCCATCTTTTACCAACACCTGATGTTAATCATCTTTCCATAGTAATTCTAAGTACGTAATTTTAGTTTCCTAAACTCGACCAATTCGCAAAGAAAAACTATGCTTTATCATAAATTAGATGTTATTTTCATATATCCTGCAATTGGTTCTATTGGTTTTGATCCCACTGCACTCACGATGTTGTATCTGATTGAAAAAAAGTAGGTTGAACGATGCAAGTTATGCCCAGGTTAGCCAAATGTATTTGGAAGTGAACCAAGGTGAACAGTTACATAATTACCCATTCTGACCAACATAGAATGGAATAGAACAGAATAGAATAGAATAGAACAGAATGCCTTTGTCATTGCACATAGTCACACAGTCTCTTGAACACATTCATCCATGCAGGCAAGCAACAACAACTTCGGTTCAATTTGCCAACCTACTATACTTTCTGTAGTTTGTGTACACTTATGGTTTTACGCAGTAGTAAGTATTATAATTAGCCTCACTACTGTAGTACTCACTGTGTTCACAACCTGACTGGTATTCTGACCGTACATAACTGTAATTTTAGCGATGTCGCCATGTTCAGAGATGTTAGCAGCGACTTTGGTGAGTACAATATTATCATAAACGATAAGACCAACTGCAAAAACTGCCAATATAAAACCCAAGTTGTAAAAAACTTTAATTCTTTAAGCAGCCATATGTCTCCTTTGGATTCAACTATATTTCGAGGCGATGACAAATTACCTATATAGTTGTTTGAAAGACTTGTTGAAAGTGAAACTTACTATTCAGTTTGATGAAAGTAATATAGCAACTAATTGCTATGTCACAACAGCACAATTAATATGTAAATATAAATTTAAAATCTAAAACTGCAGAGTTCATACTATAGATGTAATGTGGAATGACCCCAGAGAGGGAAAGTAATTACCAGTGTGTGTAACAGTCTACAGTGGATGCTGGGATTATATATCATCTACTAGGTTGTTTGGCTTGAATCACTTATTCAACCTACTTGATAATTAATGATTGCTCTGTATTACACATCTTATGGAGCCCCATACACACACATGCAGTGATCACACTCAGCCAGTGATTTCAGCTGCGGTAATTAAAGAAGAGTTAGCGGTGAGTGAATAAAACATGCATCAATCCCTCTTCCCTCCAACTGAACTCCCCTCCTCCACTCTCTCCTCTGTTTTTTTCTCTCCCTATTCCCTTCTCTTCCTTTTCATTTCCTCTTTTTTCCTGTTAGTCATCCTCCTCTTCTCTTTCCCCCATTTTTCTGTCTTCTCCACCCTCCTATTACTCTACTTCTTTCCTCCTCTTTTTCCTGTCTCTGCTTTTCTTCACCTCTTTTATCATTGTCTCCCTCCTCTTACTCTTTACCTGTTCTCCTCCCTGATGCCTCCTCTCCTCCTCTGCTTCTCTCCATTTTTTTCCATCATTCCCCAGAGGTGAACCAGTGTGTGCAAGCTGTTGCAGGCAAGGGCAGCGCTGGCGTAGACCGAGCTAGTTTAGCAGGGATGAGATATACAGTGTGTGTGTGCGCACATGTAGACACACACACACTCTCTCTCTCACGCACACGCCTTGTAGACACTGCAGGTGCTGCATCAAGATAAATGAGCCGTCATTAGCCAATCAGGTCAGCCGGTGGGAGGGCGATGGAATACCAAGGAGCGAGATCAGCTAGTGGAGGTCAAGCCTCTGACAGGGGAGATGTGTGTGTGTGTGTGTGTGTGTGTGCGCATGTGTGTTTTTCTGTGAGTGTGTATTGCATAAAGAGATTGAGAAGGAGGATTCCCTGATTAGATGTGAGCTCTCGCAAAGTTTTCTCCTCCTCCTCACTGCACTAGCTTCCCCTTCCCTGCCTCCCTCCATCACTGTTCCTTCTTTTTTTTCCCACCAGCGCTCCTCTGGGAAGCGGAGGAGTGCTGAAGATTGTTGTGCTGCCGTTTGACGGCCTAATTGGTATCTCTGGCCTGTTGTTTATCTCTTCATCGGCAACTCATCAGAGTGAAGGAGACAGAGGTTGAGGAGGAATTAAAAGCATTTCAGAAGTCTAGTTTCCAGCCTGGAATTTCTGCTGGAGAAAAAGGTAGATGTCATATTATGTTTTTTACTTTTGGTTTTTTTTTTTTTTTTTTAAGTTCCCCAACATACTTCTCCAGGGAAAAGGCAATGAAACCAATTAGAGAGAAAGTAAGACTGGCATATATTCTCATTACAGCGCTATAATCAATCAATGTGTATGTGTGTGTGTGTATGTGTGTGTGTGTGTGTGTGTCTTTGCCCTCTTAACATTTACACTAAGGCTAATGCAAATGGATTTATGCATAAAGTGCTCATTCCCACAGCCAAGGTGCTGCTGGGAAGGAAGAAGGTAAATGATTAACCCCCCCCTAATCTCCCCCCCAAAAAACCCTCTCTATGAATGTGTGTGTTTGTGTGTGTGTGTGTGTGTGTGTGTGTAGGGGGCTTTCAGGATGGCCGCTGGCTTTCTTTGATCACTAATCCTTTCTCTGGCCTGACTTTCTGTCCCTCGTTCTTTTTTTCCTCTGCCCATCTCTCTGCTCTCCTCTCATCTCCTCTCCTCGCTTGCCTCGCACGGCCCGTTGCCATGTTTGCATTGTGAGCAGCTTACAGGCGAATATCTAGGGCAGGGTGCCCTCTCTCTCTCTTTCTTCTCTCTCTCTCTCTCTCTCTTTCTGACTCTCTGTCGTTCTCCCTCTGCCTCTCACGCCTGCTTTACTATTCTGTTTTCTTAAGAGCTTAAAAAATATTCAAGTCTATTTGAATACAGTACTCACATGCCCATATGCATGTGGAGTTACTGTGAAGTAATCCTTTCCTAACACAATGGCACTGTAAAGGTGTTTTCAGACTGAACGTGAAGGGAATTAAAGACAGAACGGACAGAATTTGCTCTGGGATGCTGAATTATACGTAGAGACACATGAGCACAAGTTAAAATTGTTTTCAATTTTATGTTTTCATAATATGTATCTTATTTCAATTCAGTGTTTCAATTTGCATTCATACCAAGTATGTCTTCAACTGACAAATGTACAGAGACAAGAGAAAAACTGCCACACTTCACACACATATATCATTGGTATGCATAATGCTAGCTAGCTACAGCTAACTGAACTGTTCGTCAGACAAAGCAACAGACAAGCAATTTGAAGACTTGACCTCTGAGACCCCTGGGAACTTGGGCATGTTTTACTATTTTTTGATATTTAAATGATTAATCAGAAGAAAAATGGATTGGTTAATAGACATACTGCCACACTCTACTCATTCACACGTTTGGTGCATAGCTAGCTAGCTACAGCGTCTATACAGTCTGTACACTGGCTGTTTGGGGTAAATAAACACAAACTACAAAAACACTCAAATCCGCACAAATAATGCAAGGCAAAAATTTGCTTTGTTTTCAGTCACAACACACCTCAAGAAATAGGAGATAAAATCCACATCCTCGTCTGGCACAAATACAATTAGTTTAGCTGAAGCTAATATGCAAAATTTGTAGTTGGAAAGCTGCAGATTTAGCCAAATGAAATGGACATTCTCCAAAATTACAGTCGTTTTCACACAAAATTTTTGTTTTGTTTCCGCAGACAGTGATACATCCTGGTAGTTGCATGTATGTTTGTTGGCAGTAAATTTACACATGCTCAATTTCACTTGACTATACATTAGAATGCATTTCAATAGAGAGCCGAAGTCAAGGCCGAGTCACGTCCGAGCTAGCTCTGCTCTTCCACTAGCTTGTGTAACTCAGTGCAATCTCTCAGTCTTTATCTGTCTTGATGAGGTGATGAAGATGAAGTGTGTTCCTGGCCTTTACTTTAAATATTCTAAGACAACTCGGCTCCACTGCGCTACTTGCTAACAGAAGTTGAAACTTTTGTGACTTTAACAAAGTTCAACAACAATTACTTTGTGTGCACAGGAAATCTACAGCTACCATGGACAAATAACAGGCGCAGCAGCACGGGTACTTACACCGTCATAACTTAATTTTGCCAATATCCAAAAACTCACCAACGCTTTCTTCTAAAGTCATTTTTTCAACTTTCTAGTTGTAATCTTTGCTGACTACAAACTTGTACAGCGTTTCCTCATCTCTGTCCTGCTGTTATTACAGACATGTCTAACCTCGACACAACCCCTCCACTACCTCATGGACTTGCCTCCTCTGTAGAGCCGTGAAGTTTAGCCTGTGAACGTCTAGGGCTCATGAGAAATGGTGGTTGTTAAAGACGGCTTAACACATAAATGTTGAATAAAGAACAATATTAGATTTTTCTTTTTTTAAATATCGTCCTTATGAAGTGAGCCACACGACATACTGTTGAGGAAGACTCTGTTCCAAGGCTGGATTTTAACTTGTTAGCATAGTTACAAATTTGGGATTTTGATTAAGGTTTTCTTACTTCTGGAACAGAAACTAAAAGTTCTGGTTTGACTGTGGCTCTCTATTCAGAACAAGGACTGTGGATTTTGTACCCTGTCTTTTTCAGTATTGTTATGCTTGGAAGGCATAGTTTCAGACCAGTATGGACAGTATGACTGATTACAGCGACTAATAACTCTTTCAAAGGAACATGAGTAATACAGTAAGACAGACCTGAAAAAATCAGCAACTGTCCTTTAAACAAATTTTTGCTTTGAACATCTTCCCTCAACAGTGTTTCTCTCATTCTATCTGCTGGTACTCTTTCCATTCCTCCTCCTACCCCCCCTTCTATCTCCATCTCTCTCCCTCTCTCGCCACTGTTCTGAGATCACAGTGACCTTTCTGTCCTCTTTTTTTCTTGCTTTCTCTTTCACTCAATTTTTTTTTCCTGCCAGTTTCAGGTAATCTGTCCAACCAGCTGAGGCGCAAAATCTCTCGGCTATGGTACACACTCTCTCTCGCTGTCTGTCTGTCGCTCTCTCACAGTTCACAGCCCCTCTAAGGCTCTGGCCAATGCCTTACCACATTATTATTCAGCACATTCATAACTTCATAGAGGAGCTCAATGGTTGGCCAGACGGTTGTAGTGCTAGTGAGACCTCGTAATCCCCTTGCTCTCTGCCCGGGCCTCGTTAAGCCTTATTCCCTACTGGGAACCTGGAGGTTATAATTAACGTACCTCAGGAGCGCCTCGCTGGCTCTCTGTAGTCCTAATCTCGTTCCACAAGGGGGCAAGAGAGATAACTATAGAAGCCAACAGAATACACAAAGTTTATTTATCAGCAACTTCAGGGAAGTTGGGAGCCAACTTTTCTAGTGTAACATAGATGCTGAGACTGCAAACAAACATCAGCATTGCTGTTCCTGTTTTTCTCCATAAATTATTTTAAACTGTAATGGATGTCCATGGACGGAGGCTAAACAGACCTAGAGCCAGCTTATGCCTGAAACTAACTAATTCATAGGAAATTTTGTCTAGCCTCTTCAAAGGCAAAAGTGTAGGATGTAGTGTGAACAATGAAAAAGTAGCGCTTGAGGGAGAAGTTCAAATACTTCCAACTTTCTCAGCTTCACACACCTGTCCAATTGCCTTGTGAAGTGGATGCACTTGTCCTATGATTCAGAAAGTTTCGACAACTGTTGGATGCGGCTGCCCCAATTCCGACGTCAGAAAGCTGTGTGGGTGGGGGTTTGACAAGCAATATGTTTGAACCATTGTGACCCTCAACCATTAAAACCCCTGAAAACTTGGCTTCAAATCTTAGGTATTTCTACATAACATTAAACCTTTAATGTTCAATCAAAGTTGAATGAGTCAGAAATTCTTTCGGTATTATTAATTATGAGTTAAACTTTCAAAAACTTAATCAGGACTGTGCAGGCGTGGTTTGATCAGATTTGATTGACAGTAACCAAACAATCCACCAACTGTCATCAGATTCTGATTCAAATGTTGCTAAATCTTGATTGGTGAATGCAATGCTGAAAAAATTACTGGATTAATCAATTAGTCAAGTGACAGAAAATTACTGTAACCGACAACAATTTTGATAATTGCAGTCATTTATCAAGCAAAAATGGCATTTGCTGCTTTGTATCATTTTTATATCTTGAATATCTATGGGTCTTTGGACTGTTTGGATTAAAAACAACCAATCTTAAGATGTCGCCTTGGGCTCTGATAACAATATAGGCATTTTTAAAAAAAAATGTTGACCCAGAAATGATGTAATGACTTGTACATTGCATCACAGGACCTTAAAATCACTTCCAGTCGTTTAACTAGTTTCCAAAAATTGTATTGCATCTTCTTAAATGGTATTATTTTTTGTGTAAAGTGGGTTACTTCACAATGTATCAGCCACTTTATTCCCAGAAATGAGTTGCCTTGTTTGCAGTAAAAAGTAGTGGAATTATCTCATCCTATTTTTCACTTTAATATAAAAGTAAGTGACTTGTAAAAACAGGTATTTTTCGCATCTCGTGCGACAAAATTGTCATATGGATGTTGAGTATCGAGCTGCAAGAGGGTGGATTTATCTAGGCGCAGGTGTATTTGTGTGCGTGTTGGGGGGATTTTGAGTAGCAGGAGTGTGTGTGTGTGTGTGTGTGTGTGTGTGTGTGGAGGGGGGGGGGGGACAACAAGCACAAAGCACTGGCCTGTGGAGAAGAGAGAAAGCTCCTGTGTGTTACAGAGTCAATAGGCTCTTTGTTTGCTGTGCCTGGGAGACAGTTAGCCATGAGGACAGACGGAGACTCCAGTGCACCATAGTATACCTGAACCTGCATACACACACATACACACACACACCAGCTCACACACACTCAATCCGAATACCTATGTCTGACAGGACGTCATTCAATATCTGTCCACTGTTCCTGCTTTACATCCTTTACCACCTTATCACTTTTTTTTCCCAAAAACCTCCTCTTCTTTGCGCCACTCTTCCTAGCTTGCTTTTTATCTTTCTACATACTGTATAGTATATCCATTTGTCTCTCTCCCTATCTTAGCCTCCGCTCGGCGTCTTTGTGTTCAAGCAACAGAAACTGTTTCCCTGTTTTTTCAGCCCTCTCGGTTATCTAGGCTGGGGGGGTTGGTGGATGGGAGTTTTTTTTTTTTTTTTACCTGAGAGCTGGACAGAGGGCGTTTTGTGTTGAACAAGGGAGTGAGGAACAGCGAGAAGGAGAGAGCTGAGGGGAGGGAGAAATGGGGGGGAGACAAGAATGCAACAGATACAGGTAAAAGCTTTGTGCAGGGACCAGAAACAGAATCTAGGATACACACAGGTTATAATGTCCACATGATAGTAGAGCTTGGCTTAAAATCCAGAAAAGAATGGATATGAAGAAAGAGGAAAGAGAACAAGAGAAGATGGAAATGGCTCATACCTGTCCGCATTATGATGAGAGAGAATATCCCCCTCTTGGAAAAGTGCAGGATTGCTGCTGATATGGCGATTACATGATGTGAGTATGGCGAAATCTGCAGGTGTCTCTCATTTTATGAGCTATTTTTGCTTTAAAAAAGAAATCAGTGGATTCTGTGCCATAATGTGTCCCCTGCATTTAATGACCTAAAAAACTCTTCATGAAAGCGAGTGCATTGGGATTGGGAATATTCGAGGCAAGTACAGAGTAAAACTTCTCGCAGCTGTTCTGGTTTAGACGCTGGTTCGAGTGTGTTGTTGCCTGATTGAGGAGAAATGTTCTGGATGGGAGGTTTCTCAGTGGCTACTTATATTCTATGAGAGGAAGTCAGGCACATGTCAGTATGAATCAATTTCACATACAGTGTTTGGGCTTTGTGTGCGTGTCTTACGGTAGGCACGGTATAAATAATGGATAAAGGTCTAATAAGCTTTCTGTGGAACGTCTCTGGGCTGTTGACCATTGGGATCAGCTTTAGGATTCTGTCACTCAAACTCAAAGGCACAACACTCAGCTTATCTATTGCTCTGCATGGGCGCGCGCACACACACACACACACACACACACGAGTTTGAGTACACAGATATATACATGCATGCCCGTATGTTCGCACGCACTCTCGCAAACACTGATCGCCTTATCTCCTCGTCCAAACAAGAAGATAACAAATAAACCACATTGTCTGTTTCCACAGAGGATCTCGATAAGACACAAATCAGCTTACATACACACACGCTGACAAATACACACACACACACGCATAAACATATACAAGCGCATACAGGGAAACAGAGCCGGTTTTCACAAGGATGAGGTTGAAAAAGATGGATTAAAACAAGGATGGATGACTTTGACATTAATCTTACCTGCTTCAAGCTCTCTCTGAGTGTCTCTCTGAGTCTCTCTTGCTTTTTTTCTCCAACCCTGCTCCTTTATCTCTCATTTCTTGTTATCTCTGCATGTCTTTCCAGCCCTCTGACTTTTCCATTCCAATGCTTGTTGCTAGAGCAGTCTCTCTCTCTCTCTCTCTCTCTCAAAATAAAGGGATTCCCTTCCAAACTTCAAAATAGCTCCTGGTACTCCAGATACAATACAGTGAAAACATACCGTGCATCTGTCTGGTTATTTGCAACCTTGCAAATGTGTTATAGGGGACCTATTGGGCTCATTTCCAGCTCTATATTTTAAATTTTGGACTCCACTAGAATAACTCTGCATGATTGACAGTTCAAAAAACTCCTTATATATCTTTATCATATCTGTATTCAGCTCTCAGTACCTTTGTAGCTTCTAAAGGAATCTCAGTGGTTTGACATTTTTGTTTCTGTCTGCGTTTGCTGATCGCTTTAAGCATGTACCAGAGTCATGTTAAGTTACTGCTGATGAGAACCCAACATTTCCTGCCTTTGCTGCTTCACATTAAAAGCTTTCAAATGACTAAATAACAGGAGACTTTTATCGTGAAGAATTAAAGGAAATGAAAAATATTCATCACTGAATTAGTGGAGCTTTGTTAGCGGCGCTAAAAACAGATTGAAACAAAGATCTGGAGATATTTGGAGCTGTTTGTTCAGTGGATCAGTTAGAAATAATGCAGGGAGAAATAGTACAAACAGGAAAACAGCCACAGCGATGATGATGTTTGATGAAGAGCTGCAGACGACCAGCACACCTCCTACAGGTAAACTACTTATTTTACTTTGCTCAGCTGTGTAATGGAAAAACACTTACAGCGTGCGAGCTCGACTCAAGTCATGGCTCAGTGTGACTATGCTCAGAACAACGGAAAAATGCCATAATGTTAGAGGAGCAGAGCAGTGAACTTGTACCCTGTGTGTGTGGAGCAGATGACCATATATAGAAATCTGCCAGGAGCTGATGTCAGCTCGGTCTGAAATTAGAAAAAAACGTTGGAAACCAAGTGTTCAGAGCAGTCTGAAGCCTTCTACATATGTTTACTTCATTATTTGACACTTTGGCCACATTTAATATGAATATCCGACATTGTAACATCATATATATATATATATATATATGGCTGAAAATAACGAAAAGCATAATAGGTCTCTTTAATATGTGTTTATGCCTTAGATTATAAGTGATATGTATTTCTGAAGGCAGTTTCCCATATCAAGAGTTTTCATGTTATGCTAGGGACAGATAAGCACAATATCATGTCGAGTCTGCCTGACAGACTTGCCAAAAGATCAAAAATGTATTTGATCTTCATAATACAGGCTTGTCCACATTTTACAAGCTGCATTTTTATGAGTTTTATTCATATTTTGTATTAGTTGTTGTTTATTACACAAATTTGCGAAGTTTCCTGTTTAAACTTTTTACATTTTTTTTTTTACAAATGTAACTTTTTCTTTATCAAAAATGGTTTTTAATTTGTTTATACTTAATACTATCGGCTGATATATTGTTATATCGCTATCAGTATCAGCCTAAACATCCAGTCTCAGTCAGGCTTTACTTGGGACTTTAAAAATCTATGTTTAAGCCCATGATATACATTTTTTTTGTGTGCAGGATTTAGTTTTTAACAGCACAATGATCTACCCAACCACTGAATGGTGAGGAAACTTTGAAACAAATAACTTACTAGTTAAACATGTCAATGTGCTAAATATCCCAAATATCCCAAATGCATTGTTATTTTCCTTTTACTTATTAGCCAATATCAGCCAAAATGATCTGTCTAACCCTTGTTTGGATCCCATCGTGGTTGGTTGATGCATGGTGCCACGCTGTATTCAGGCCTGTGGCTGTTCATTTACGTGTGTATTTGTGGATGCACGTGGGCTGCTTTGCCTCCCTCTCTTTCTCTCTCTTGTTCCCTCCCTCTGTTAACGTTGACTCATCCATTTTCAGCCAGTTAATAATTCAGAGGGTCTGCAGGCTGTGTTTTCATCTGTCTCATCTCTGCGCTCTGCCTGTGAAAGAACCCCTAGTAATTACACACCACCAAAACAAGACACTGACTCCGATGGCTGGCAGCGCGTTTGGGGATGGAGACCGAACCAGTTTGTGGGGGGGGTGGGGGCGCTGGGAAGAAGGAAAGCAGGTGATAGAAGGAGAGATCGAAGGACAGGAGGGGAGGGATTGGAGGACAAGAAGGATACACAGCAGAGAGAGGTGTCTCAGCACAGTTGTAAATCCTCTGCAGGGCCTTGTAAGCTGTCAGACAAGCTGAGGGTGTTAAAGGCATGAAGTGAGAGAGCTGCACACACTCGCGGACACACACGCAGGAAGTGCGTGGAGAGAAAAGTTTACTCCTGCTACCGGCGTGACTGGCTCACTGCTGTGTTTTATGGCTTTCTATTCCTATGTGATTTTTTCTGGCATGTCACATAGGGTCTAAAGCCATTGGGTACAGAGTGGGAGATCTGCAGACGAGGATTAGATGGATATATGGAATGACACAGGAGGGATAAAAGAAGAGTAGAAGGAGGTTTAATGGCATATATGAACACACACACACACACATACCTGTATACAGTACACTGCATGGCCCAAGGCGTTTTTGTCTCTGCTTGCAGGCAGCCCAGGGTCTAGCTCAGCTAATTGCCCCCATATGAGACAGGTTGAAGTGAGCATCAATCCCTAAAGCCACACACAGACACATGCATGCAGACACTTTATGCTCGGTCTGTGCCTGTGTTTTTGTCACCCACTCTCTCCCACTTGTATTACACACACATACACACAGTATAGCACTCCCCAGCCAGGCCTGCCGGTGCTGCTGACTCAGGTTGGTATTTAATGAAGCTCTCAGTTTCACCTCGCGTCTTCTAATCTCGGCGCTCGTTTGTGATTGGCTGCTAGCACGCTAGCGAAAAATGTTAACGTCGGGAGTTTAGAGAGCCTTAAGACGACTTCTGGCTGTGCGAGTGTGTGAGCGGGAGAGGGAGACATGGTGAGAGTGAGAAAGAGAGAGAGAGTAATTGAAGCGCAAATACCAGTGTGAAGAAAATGTGAGAGGAGGTGTAATGGTAAAGGAGTTTTTCTCCTCATTGAGTGACAGCACTTAATAGACTGCCATGCCAATCTTTACCGCAGTGTATGTGTGTGTATGTGTGTGTGCAGTATGTGTGGATTGACCTATTGACTGAACCTACATAACTTTCTCTGCATTGAGTTTCTTGCTGAGAGCGCTGCAAAAACGTGAAAGACATACACACACACACACTGCCTTGAGGATTATATTGACAGCTGTCTGCTCAACCCAGTATCATGGCAGTTCGTGTCACGAAGTTTAATCTATAAATTTTTGTACATCGACACAAATTTTTCATTTATTTCGTGACATTCAGCACGACTTTCAAACTAATGCGTTTCAGTCAGAATATCTTTCGTGCCTTCGCTACTTTTTTTTTTTTTCTTCTTTCCGTCAGTCAGGACTCGGGAGCACAGAAGCTGTGTTACTAATTGAGGAAGACTGTTGTAAGAAAGATGATTTCATATTAAATATCCTCAACCACATATTCTTGAAAATATAAAATTAAACGAGCAACTTCACATTTTACAATCACAGGCTATAAAACGCCATTTCTTAGCAGAGATAGTGGCGTTTGGATTCGGGTTGCAGCGGACTGGCGGCAGTTTGAAATGGAATGAAACCAACTGACAGCAGATTACTCAAACAAGTAGTCAAACGCACCACATCCACCCACAACACACTGCTCTTCCATAGCCTTCCGCTGTCACCAACTGACAAAAAAACTTAATCAAAATCGAAGATGAAATAATTAAAACTGGTGGCCTTTACAATAACCTGTCATATTGTTGAGTTATCAAGGACACTTTCCTGTTTTGTGTTGAGAAATGTTAGATATTAAAAGAAGACCTTAACATGGTGACAGGGAGGAAAATACTTCAGCCACCGGACTGATGCTGATAAAATTAAAATAAGGAGGTAAAAATAAGGATAAAATCTTGTGTTTAAATGTTGAGTACTGTAGTGGTTATAGTTAAAAATGCATAACAAGTGAGAAAAAACAATATAGCTTCTGTACTCTCGAGTCCAGATTGACATAACATAACATATTTCCAATTGAAATACATTAGTTTGAAAGTCGTGCTGAGTGTCATGAGCAAATTGGGAAATTCATGTCCATGTACACAAATTTATAGATTACATTTCATGACTATTTCACAAACTGCCATGAGACTGGGTTGGTCTGCTGCATATTTACTGGATATAGGCTTGTAGTTAATATAAGTGATGGACGATTAAGATTTGAAGCCATGTAGTTTAAAGCCATGATGTCAGACCAGGAAACTATTCCCTTTGGCACCTCCAGACTACCATTCTGGCTTCTTTGAACTTACATCAACATTAGTGTCCAGGGCTCTCGAAGTCATGTTCATTTTCTGCATAGACAACATTATGTGACTGGCAGTTAGAGCGCTTCAAGGCATGGATGCTCATAAATTAAAAGTGCAAAAGATGGAAAGCTGCATTGAATAATGGTTCCTGTGTCTTTGCATATGTGTTGACACTATGTAAATGCTAGTTTTCTGGGTAAAAATACTTTGAATGTTCAAAACAGGCACTGTATGAATAAGATCAGTGCTAAAGATAGATGTCTGCATTGTACTGTTAGGGTCTTTTGCTAAAATAATCTACTGCACAGCATGAAATGGCAACTACTTACTCACTTGATCATATTTTGTATTTCATGTCCTCCAGATAAGGACAAATGTCTTCATCATGAACTTAAACAAAGTTAAAAGTTCTAATCAGTAAACTCACATTGCCTCAATATACATAAAATAATGAAAACCCCTTTCTTCTTCTTTGATTTCAGATATCCATGTGTGTTCAAAAGACTTCATAGGAGAAAGGCTGCCACATGAAAGAGGAATGTTTTAACGCCTCCCCTCTTCTCCTCCCCTCTCGTCCCTCCCTCCCTCTCCCACCACAGGTTTACGTGGATGCGGTGCGTCAGGTAGGCCATGCCCTTCACCTGTGCCTGCTTCTGTGGCCTGAACGGCTTCTGCCGCAGACGGAAGAAGAAGAAAAAGGAGCAAGTGGAGGAAGAGGAGGAAGAAGAGGGTGAGGAGGTAGAACGATGGAGGGATCAGGAGACAGAGGTGTGACAGTCACTCTTGTCACCCTCAGCGGGGCTTTACCCTTTAACGGACTGGAGTGTACAACCCAGGTTATTGCTGTCTGATTATATGTATAGAGATACTATAACAGGGATGGTAAACAGGCTTCAGCTTGCACAGGCTTTTATTCAAAATTCATAATTAATTGGACATTTTTAATTTACTCTGCTCTCTAACTCAGTTGTTGAAATCTTTGAACCAGATTCTGTATGTTTTCCAGCAATATCTGTGACTAAGACGTCAGGTTCTACTTTTTAAACTGCCAGAACTCAGCAACCACAAAACTATCTTGAGCCATATTAATCAAGATGAATCAGATTTGATGAAAATAAAAGCCTTTGAGCGAACTCTTAGCTCATCCCCATTACCCATCCCTGGAGCACTCAAATTCTCCCTTGGCAGCTGACTGAGAACTTTGCTTGTGCTGATGTGTTTCCAAAAAAAAAAAACATTTCTTATCTGTTTGATTCATTTCTTGCCATAGCTGGTGTACTGTATAAGGTGTGAGGAGGCGGTGGGCTCCAGAAATCCATTATTTCTCTCATGTCACACCTCTCTGCAACGCCCCATCTCTCCCTTCTCCTCCTTAATCGCAGCTCCACAGAGGCTGAATTGGAACCAAAGCCCCTTGGAGCTCTGCTCCTCCTCACCTACCTGCTTATGTCAGATCAACTTAGCGAAAACTTCAGGCAAGTGAGAAAGTGTACAGCCATTTCCAAAGTCACCCATGGAGTGCTGGAGCCCATCTCGGTTTTCACGCTGAGCTGGGCCCGATCTAAAGCCAATCAGCAGCTTAGCTGGAGTGTGAAGATAGGAGTCAAGGGTCAGAATGAGCAACAGGGTTTTGTGAGAAGTCCCTCCTAGATGCCGGAGCTTCTCTGTCTCATTAATAAGCAGACAAGTAATTACAAACACACACACACCAATGCAGACCCATCAATTAATGTCCCCTGGAGGGAGTGGAGTGTCTGTCCGTAAATGCCACTGCGGTGCGCTCCCATCTGTCACCTGTTTGAGTGTATGACTCTGCAAGTGTGTGTGCGAGTGTGCCTGTGTTTCTTTTTGGCTGCAACAATAGACTTTCAAACCTGAAACAAGTGGTTAAGATATCCATTCAGCCGCTATAGAACTGCCTTTTCACAATGCACATGGAGACACAAAGACAAAGACACACACACGCGTGTAGGTCTCATTAGTGTGTGTGATTATGCATGGCACGTCCAGTCAGGCAGTGGAGATGTAATTAACCTTTTCCAGCAGGAAACAGATGCCTGGATGTCACACACACAAACACACACAATGATATACACGCACACACACACACACACACACACACGTCTGCTGTCAGGGAAACAAAGCCAACGTCACGGTGTCACGGAAACAAAGCCCCAAAAAGCGCCGCCTGGCACTCTGTGATAATCCCCTCACGCATATTTACATTCGGGGCTTAGAATACGGCTCGGTGCCGCCGTCTACACCCCACCACCCTCCCTCCCCACCCTCCCGCCCGCACTCCGCTCTGCTGCCCTACCATCCTCTCTCCTCTCCATCTACCTTTCGGCGTTCCACCTCATTCACCCTTTTCCTCCCGATATCTCTCCTTCTCTCTTTTATCTTTTAGATCTCTCCCAAAAACTCTCCTATGCAATCCCCTTCTTTTGAGTTCATCTGTTTATCATCAGCGGATAGTACATGGCCTTGCATGGCAGCTCCCATAGATTAGCCCCCACTCTCTCTTTTTTTTTTTTTTTTTTTTTCCTCCGACTCTGAATATCACGGATTTCTTCAGGCGGGCAAAAAGCTGCTTTACGACAGATTAATGGACGGCCCTGATTGTGTCTGTTGGTGTGTGTCCGTGCCTGCGTGGAATAGATTGTCTGTTTACTCATTCTCTCGCTACAAGCGGCGAAATGAGACAAAGCTAAAGCCATTTCACAGTGTAGAGCACCTATTATGATTCACTGTGTTACGACGCAGCCCTAATGAGAAAGAGAGAGAATGAGAGGAGGGGTTGGAGGATACGAGAGGAAGAGAGAAAAGACGGTAATGAGAGCGAGTGTTGGATACGGAAGAGGGGGGCTAATGCTAGACAGAGTAGTCATGCTAATTGGCTACAGTGGATAACTTTCTGAGGCGGGGGATGTGTGTGTGTGTGTGTGTGTGTGTGTGTGTGTGTGTGTGTGGTGGGGGGGCAGAGAAAAGAACAGCCTGATCTGTCGGCGTTACACTCGTTTAACGCTCCCTCCATTTCACCTCTTTAATGAGAGGAATATTCGCTCCAGTAATGGCGAAAGACTTGAAATTGGTGACGATTTGTTGCACACATACATACACACACGCACCTAGAGGTGGTAGGGTGGGTGGGGGGAGGTGGGGGGGGATTATGGATGGGGGGAGGATGGTGTTGGTGGGTGTGTGTTTTCCCTCAAGCACCACAACCCAGTCCTTTATGGATCATGGCAATTTTCAAGGATTGTAACTCTTGGACAAACAGCTAAAAATAGAGGGGTGGTGCACGACTCCTGCAATAGCGGGAGGGGAGGGAGGTGGGAGGAGGTGTGTGTGTGTGTGTGTGTATGTGTGTGTGGGTGGGGACAGCGAAAACGAGTCCTGTCGCATTAGATTTGGGTCAGAATCGGGGGAAGAGCCGACGAAGCGGAGAGTGTTACAGACGGTGGGGAGATTCATCACTCGCTGCTCCCTGTACCTCTCACTCGTCTCCTTCAACACCTCGCCGCCCTCCCCCCCTCTCTCCCCCAACTCACACACACATATACACACACACCTGCAGGAGACAGAGGGGACGGTGATGGGAACAAGGACGGCGGGAAAGGGGGAGGAATTGGTGAGAAAAGATGGTAAACCGCTGGAAAGACAAAGGAGAAGCAGCAGGGCAGAAAAAGAGAGGATTGAATGTATAATGGGAGAGAAAGAGAGACTGAACCACTGCTAGGTTAGATAACATTATAATATTAAAATATGCCATTTTATCCAAGGCTCTTTCCTGTATAATGAGTGCATACATAAATTCATACCATGAATGATCCCAGTTGGGAACGAGCTCTAATGGTAGAACCTAGCTCTAACTTCTGAATTGAGTCAGAGGGTTTGTTCCCAGTTTAAAGCAATAAATAAATATTTTGGGAAACATTCTAATCCCCTTTCTTGCTATGAGATAGATGAGAAGATCAATGCCACTCTCAGGTCTTTAGTATGGAGCTAGAGGTGGGGAGCAATTAGCTTAGCTTAAATACTAGAAGCACGGTGAGAGAGCTAGCCTGCTTCTGTCCAAAGTTCAAACATACACTCACTAACACTGCTAAAGCTCACTAATAAACATGTTATATCTTGTTTGTTTAATCCTTTGAAGTGTGAAGAGAGACAAGCTAGCTGGTTCCCCCTGCTACCAGTCTTTATGCTAAGCTAAGCTAATTATCTCCCAGCTGTTGCTCCGTATGCCATACAAGTGGTAACAATCTTCTCATCTAACTCTCAGCATGAAAGCAAATGAGCTTATTAGCCAAACTGTTCCTTTAATTCAGTGGGTAGTGTGTTGGTCCAGCCTTTGCATCACAGAAGGGATTAACTCCTAACTCTGTTTATGTCAGTGCCTTGTTCAAGAAAATGAACCCTCTAAACCTGACCACTTAAAGGGGACATATTCTGCACATTTCTGGGTCTATATTTATATTCTATGGCTCAACTGGAATATCGTTACATGATTTACAGTTTAAAAACTCCTTATTTATCTTATACTGGCCCTTTATGCAGCCCCTCAGTTCAGCCTCTGTCTAAAACAGGCCATTTTAGTTTAGTCTCTTTAAGGATCACCTCCCTAGGAGCCCACACTGTTCTGATTGGTTAGCTCCCGGAAGCTGCGTCATGGCCGAAATCTGGCCGCTCGGGAAGCTACGTAAACAAACCATGACACAAAATATAGTAGTAGGATTTCACTTCTTTTTCCTGCTCTTTACTCGAAATGTCAACTTCTCAAATACATCTGTACATGTTCGAGCTGAAATAAGATCTGCAATATGAGAATAGAAAACGCAAACAACACCAACAACTCAACCTCAACCTAATAACCTCAAGTTTTTTTAGCACAGATATCTGACATCATAACAGTATATAAATGACAGAAAATCACAAAATATGGCCCCTTTAAGTGCCATTGAGGAGATGAACTGCTAACTCTCAACCCATGCAGAAGTCTGTCTATAAAGGTGCTTTCAGGCAGCCAGTTGCCACCACTGCTTCTGTATTCAGCCATGGTGGTGAAATACTAAATGGCCAGCAGGAAGGTGCAACTGTTGTTTCACAGAGGTGATTTGCAAGAGCTCCTTACATGCAGATGGCAAATGGTAACAGCATCACGTTTTAAAAAATGATTGTACTCAGAAATTGATTACTGGGCTCTTGCATGCTTAGCATTGGACTTTTTTGATTAATGAGACTTGTTGGAATTAACATGAGCAAAATTGTTGTCATGTTGCAAATCACACCTTACATGTTGCAAATTAGTTTGACGTACTGTATGCTTTGGGTTGCTGCTGTCCACCTACTCTAATCTCATCACATAGTTAATACTGCTGGTTGTAGCTTTAAATAGAGGAAAATGGGTAGCTATACACACAGCATGGCATGATTAATATAGCGAATTTAGTTTAGCTAATCATCAACATTTCATAGTGACATTTCATAACCTTGGAAAAAATTTGATGAAAAAAAGCTTAACTTAAGGTCTACTTTTTTCTGAGCTTAAACTACTTAATCCAGCTATGAAGACCAAGCAATATGGTTTTAAGCTCCAGACAAAGCTAGTAAGTTGTCTTTAAAAAAAATAATAAAGTAATAAATTGTATAAATATATAATATATATTATAATAAAATAATTGTTTATTGGCCTACTCTTCAAAATCAGACTTTGAAGCTGATATTGTGTATATTTCCAAGTACTCAGCTACCAGTAACACTGGCACAGTGGCAAGCTAAAAAAGTTCTATCATACAGTTGTCCTGGTGGCCTAGTTGTCTCGCCATCTGAAAACACCTGTAGGGCTCAACAGGCAGTTAGATCCATGACAATGTTAGTGTTTTCCTTCAGGGAGTGGAACTCTCAACCCTGGCAGTATTAATGCGATGTGATACAGCTCCTCTTCCCTCTGAATGTCCCTGCATTACTGTCTCCTTCCCTCACCCACATCTGCTCTGTTTTCCTAATGAAGAGGAAAGTGATGGTCCCACCAAGGCTAATTAGGAGACTGAGATGCGGAGCACTGATAGACTGGTGATAGAGTCAGGAGGGACGCGCCAATGCCGGCTGCTTATAGCTCCCATCAGTTCCAGAGCATCAGAGGAGGAAAGGGGAGAAGGGATGCCGAGAGAGGAGATAAAACCGAGTGGAGGAGGAGGAGGACAAGAGAGATATATAGCGTAATTGAGACTGTAATGGGTTTTGTCAGAAGCACCTGTCAGGGTCAAGTTAAAACTGCTTCGGTGAGAGTGGAAGAGAGGGATGAGAGGATGGGTTAGGAGAGAAGGGGCCAATTGGAGTCAGGATCCCGGTGGGGAGAGGCCTGTGTCCATGCCAACCTCACCTGATTGCCAATTTGTGCCAGTCTACAGACATCAAACGCCAATGCGAGCCACACGCAGACTCACAAACGGCGCTGATTGGAGAGTGCTAACCAGCTAAAAGCACCCATACCCATTCAATCACACATATGCGTGAACTCATGCTGACAACCCACCTACGCCCGCTGATTGGACACATCTAGCCGCTTAACAAGGTGTCCATGGTGCAGACCGTAAGCCGTGTGATTGGAAGATAAAACTGCCGCCATTAAATATCTAATTCTCCCCCACGTCTAGATGAAAATAAGGTGCAGCGCTGATTAGATTGCAGCCTGCTGTGCCAGCCTCGGGTCTGCGCCATGTTCATTACCAGCCCTCACTCCCCAACCCTAACCAATCCTATCGCGGCCCGTGTTCGCCTGCCAAACCCAAATACTCTATTTGTGATGGAAACGCAATTCTGACACCCTTGAGAGTTAGGGTCGATGCCTGAGGAGTGATGAAATTAAGTAGAGTAAAATGTATTTATAAATTGCTGTTAAAGCTGCACCTGGCAATTTAACATGTTGACAGCCCCGAATGGCAGCGAGACATAACTAATTGAAATTTAGGACCTCAGTACCGAGAAATTCTGTAAGGTGGTGTCAGTAAATGTTCCACTCTTGGGGGTGATGAAGAGGTTCAGCCATCATCCTGGGCACAAAGTTCCCACACGCTGCTGTTAGAATTTTACTTTTTTCAGAATTTCATTGGGACAGACAGTAAAAAGCTCAAGATTTTCACGGTGGCTGATGAGAAAAGTGTTATTTTTATTTAATAAACGTGCTTTACAGAAGTCAAAGATCAGATATATACAATATGATTTATTATCTAAATGTCCATAATGACTGGCTTTTCTAGCTGTGTTAAACCATAAAGATTAATGCTGCACAGGGCCGTAGCTACCTTTAAGGAGACTGAAGTCATATTCTCAGTTTTTTCTGGGAAGTTGGGGTTTTTCCAGATCCCTGAGGGAGGTTACATTCTACTTTAGTGGATATTTTATGTGCTTTAATGCGCTTTTTAGACTTTATTTATTTTTACGGCCAATAAATAAAGGACTAATTGTTTCCACAACAGAATTTTATTTTCTGTTTTTCTAGAATTTTATTTTTTGTTTTTTTCCAGGGGAGGGGATGACTCAAGCTTATAACCTCAATATTTCTAAAATCCTGGCCACGGCTCTGCCCCGCCACTGCTGACACACCATGATTATCTTTTTTGCTGTGTGACTAACCTATAAACACTATAATAGCTATTCCTCTGCACAAAATTATTACATTTGCTGCAAACGCTTGGAGTCTAAGATTTTTCTCTCTGTAAATACTCACCAGGAACATTATTACTGAGACACTTTGTGGAAAATAATCTGGTTCACTGCCACAATTTGGGTCTCGGAGCAGTTTTGCTTAATAGTCTTAAGTGTCAGAATTTAAGTGGGGTAACGGGAACAGTTTTTTTTTTAAACCGGCAGCAGCAGTTCTGCCAGCAAAACATCAAATTTATGTCCAGTTTGAATGCTGGAAAGCTCCTGCAGTCCTCCGTTTCAGTGGGAGGTTAAAGGAGATGCGCGGTGAGATGGCCACTATTTTTTCTCATCTCCTTGAACGGAATCCTCCATGACCCTTAACAACTTCTTCAACCGCTCCAGGCTATCTGAGCTCTCACACACACACACCACTTTCAGACAGCCTCTCTACTGCTATTTTATATTTACCATGCAGTCTGGAAATGGAAAAAAATGAGTGTATATTGAGCTGTTTTCAACTGAACACAGGGAAAAACTTTTCTAATTGGCTGGGGGCTGTAAACAGGTCAGTGTCCCACATATCTGAAGCCAAATCACCATCATCAATGGGAGATAAATCAATTTCTCCCCCCTCTTTCCTCAGTCCTTTCTCTTCATCCTGCCCCACCTCCTGTTCTCTCTCACACTCTTTCTCATCCGCACACACAAGCACACTTTTCCTGCAGCTGGTCGATACCGGAGCGGGTATTGAGCAGTGGCTGTGGTCTAAATGAGAGTTTGATTTCTCGGGGGGTGTTAGCCCCTGTAACCATGGTGTAGAGTCGCCATCAGAGACTTCTTCGCCAAACGCTCATTGATGAAGTGCGTGTGCGTTCGCCGGGAGCGTGCACTTTAAGCACCTTTTGATTTAGTTGTGCTCAAGAACAATACTTTTCATTAGAGGCTGATAGCATTCATTAAGAGCAATTCAGCAGGGCCACTAATGAGCTGATCTGCTCCTGAACACTTAATTCTCCTCGAAAAACAATGAAGCCTGGCATCCCACGAACACACACACACACACACATGCAGAGACATCACTTGTCCCGAACGCATCTTGAGTCAATTCTCCAAACTGTTAGTTCATCAGAGCTCCAAATAAGTGATGACTCGCTGGCTGAGTCTTTGTTAGGAAACTCTGCGCTTTGCTTTCTCTGGCAGTGAGCCTTTCTGCTCCAACTGCAAATACACTTTGTGCCGTTTGAGCCTATTCATAACGTTTACTAAGCCCCTGATATCGTCTAAACCAACAAAAAGCCCATGCCTTCCATCCAATACACGGCCAAAGCTGTTGAGCACATTGCAAACCACTGGGCGCTCTCCAGAATCCAGCCATTAACGCTGCTGCGCTCTGAGCGTCCAGACTTCAGTTTGTTTGACGGTTTTGTGTTTGTTGTTTGTAGTATCTTGCAGATTCTTTCACCCCTGTTAGCTTTCTGTGCTCGCTAACACCCAACAACCCGCACAACGACCTGTTTTGTCTGAGTGCGTGTACTACTATCTCCTATTTCTAAGGAGTTTTTATATAATTCATATCTCCTGGCCTTTGCAGCAGAGAACAAGCAAGGCAGAGATGGAGAGAGAAAAACGGAGAGAAGGAGGAGGGACCTTTGACAGAGTTGCATTGACGAACAGCTCGACACAGTGAGATACATAAACATGAGGTCAGAGAGTATTGCAGTAGAAGACGGAGAGGGAAGAAGGAGAGAGGGCAAGAGAAAGAAAGTGTGTGTGTGTGCCTGTGTGAGAGAGAGAGAGAGAGAGAGCGGGTGGGGAAAAGACATATACTGCATTAGAAAGGTTGTCTCTCATTGACAAGCTCTCACTCTCTTCAGGAAATCCAGCAATCAATGCTTTGGCACAGCACACACACACACCAACCTGCAAAGTACTGTGTGTGTGTGTGTGTGTGATAGAGGAGAGGATGTGTTAGTGGTCTGCGTGGTGCAGGAGAGTGTGTGTTTGAAATGCAGAGCACGTCAAGAGTCCTAGGGAGCTCCTTTTGCAGCAAAGCCTCATTAAAGAGACAGCAAGGATATACTGCCAGACCACACACAAACACACACACACACACACACACACACACGCTCAACACCAACACTAGAGATTCACTCAGGCTAACAGAAACTGACGCACACGCAGAAACGGCTTCGGACAAATCGAATAGAAATCTCAGTGAAGAAATAAACACGGAGCAAGTGGGGGAATAAATGTGTTGTAGAAAACGCCCTCCATTTTAATCTTTTCTCTTTTTTTTCCACATTTCCTCTCCTTGTTCTCCATATGAATAAAGTTTAATTTATCCACCGGCTGCCCCTCCCCCCATCTCTCACTAATATTATATTCATGTATATTTGATTGTGTCAACTCTGTGGAGATTGGCTATGCTGTATCTTGTGTGCCTTTTAAAAATGCATCTATGAATAAATAATGTCTGTAACCGCTGATTGAAAAAGCCATATTGCCAGAAAGCCATGATGAAATGATAATGTAATATCTGTCCCTGTGTTGAATAAAGCAAAGCACCCCTCCATCCTTCCCTTTTTTTAAAAAAAAAAATTCTCTCAGTAAATGAGACCTAAAGCTCTGCTACTGCACCTTACACTGCCTGATGACATTCCCTTGTATGGTTTGCACTGCTGCTCTGAGTGTGTTTTAATAAAGAGAAAGCCTCTTTCTATACATCTGAGTTCCGTGTGGTTGTTTGGAGATATTAATAAAGAGAAGCAAACCGTTTCCCCCCGAGTGGCTCCCCAGCTAATTGACAGTGATAGCAGAGACTCGTCTCCTGGGCTGATGTAGGGAGCCTAATAAAGATGCATTACTACCAGCCTGCGAGAATGATGCGGATCATGTGTCCCCTCCCTTCGCCCATCTTCCTCTCTTCCCTCCTCCTCCTCTCCGAACGCAGGCTGATTAAACTGATAAACTGCGCCAAAAAGAGGGAGAGAAGGGGATGTAAATAATGAAATAGGAGCGAGAAAAAGGGAGAGTCAGTAGGGGAGGTGAGAGGAGAGGTGGGGAAGGAGGCAAAGCATGGAGATAGAGAGAGAAATCCCATTAGCAGCAGCTCCATGCCTAATGAATAAAATGCTAAGTTTGATATCGCCTGCTTAATTTCACAAATTCTTAATTGGCGTGACATTTCAAGTTAAAAGCTCTGGCCTCGCTCTGACCCTGTGGTGTCAGACCGTAAATAAAACACACACACACGCACATGTACACAACTGACAGGGAGCCGCCGCCGCTCATAGCTTTGATATACTGTCATTAGCATAGCAACAGCGAGCTGACCATCCACAAGGGATACAGTAACCCAGGCAACCAGAGCTGGCCGGTCCAACTATGGGGACCAGAGGCACAAATGGAGCTCCCCTCCCAGTCTCCATCCTAATGTATCAACACTCACAGGTCTGAGCAAACATTTACACCCAAGGGTGGAAGGAATGATTTGCAATTGTTTTTGTAAGTGAGCAGCATTTTTATGTACAGTTCCAGTGATTTTACTCTCTGAAACACATGCTCTAGTTTGCTCAATTTACTAAATACCCCATTTCTCCCTGCTCTCTACAAGAAAAATAAAATGAACCTCAATACTTCTGAGTACTGACTGAAATTAGTCTGTAAAATCAAGAATCAAAAAGTGTCAAATTGGCATCAAACCCTTGCTCAGATTCTAAGGCTTGTCAGCCTATTCCTTGGTCAGATACTTCCTTCCATCCAAGCCACTGTTTCTATATACGCCATATCTTCACATGGAAACTACAGTATGGTTAAGGTTAGAGAAAGTCTGTAGTTAGGATTAATATAAAGCCTAAGTTTCATGTGATAGCACACAAATCTTGGATGAAAGTCATACACAATACATGTTCATCCAACATCCCGCTCTCCACACTTTCACTTTCCGCCTCGCTACAAAAAGGGCACAAGACTACATCTTGCTTTGGCACTGGACATACATCATGAGATGCGTAATTGTACCACATGAACATAATTCTTAAAGATACTGGGCTGACTCAGGAAACCTGTCTAACTTAAGAATATATTTTATTTAGCCAAATTTAGGATTCAACCAATTTCATACTGATGCATCGAGCAGAACTGTTCTCACAAGAAAAATAACATTTAATGTTTTTTGAACTATGACTTCATCAGACACAAACGCAGATATTTTTACGACCCCAAAAAAGCTTGTAGGAAGGGCGTTAGGGTGGATGGTTGGGTCAACAAAGGGTGTGACTTTAAGAAATATGTGACCTTTGTGTCTATTTATGCATATTTGATACAGTCAGTCTTACAAATGGATGCACAGACTTTCAGAGAGGCTCTCCTTGAAAGTATTCATGGTTTCGCACACCTGGCCGAGTGCTTTGTAAATTGGGCATGCTTGTCGAATTGTGGGTTTCAGAAAGTTTTCAGATGCAACACCCAGCCAGTTCTTACTTTAAAAAGGAGTGGGTTTATGATATTGGACATTCTGACAAACCTCTTGTTTGAAGCATTCCATCCCCTTACACCTAAAACCCAACCAAGCTTGTACCATAGTGGTATTTTTTTAATGGTCACTTTTAACAGTTTTTGAAGGTTCTGACAAACAACGTTGGTGGCATCAGATCAGAAAATGCTCTAATGGTTCCTCTTGAAAGGCGATGACAATTTTGTCTTTGGGGGACTTGCTGCATTAAAGGTTAACTACACACTAAACCAGTTTTTACATTGTACACATAATCACATATGTCTTACGTTGGCATATGATGTTAAAACAGGTGATTTTCAAAAAAAAATACACGTTAAAACTGTGTTTTCTAACTAAAGTTAACCATGACAAACAGCTGGGCTATGGCTACATACTGACACTCCCCCACACACATCAGAGAGCCTCTCGTGGTAGAGCCGCTAGCTCAACTACAACACAGGTGCAACACAGAAACTTTTACAAAGAGCCATGAATGTGCTTCTAGTGACTGTCAAAGCTCCAGCTGACTCTCTGTTTCCAGCACAGATGCGGAGAGTCTGACAGCAGCGGCTCATGGCTGTTTAGCTGCTGACTACCAGCTCTACATCACTGTTCATGCTACAGTGAGCGGTGGTCAGTCAGTGTCCCCTGTACTCCCACATCGCACACTACATAGCCATGACACCACGCCCCTTACAGTAGTTGCCTTCCAATCTTCTGCTGCAGTTTTTAAATATGCTGGCAGGAAGGGAGCTAGCAGAATTTGAGTGTGTTGTTAAATATTGTTAAATGAAAATAAGTGTTTGAAACATGTTTACAAAAGTATCGTTTTGGTATTGGTATGGAAACTCAGGTATTGTATCGGCAGCAGTATCGAGCTGTCAAATAATGTGTTTGTAGCAGTTTTACAAAAAATTCTTAACTCAAGGTCCACTCACTAGCTTTTTTCTGAGCTTTCAACCCTATCTCATGGTCTTCCTCTGTTAATAGTTTGCTGAGTTTTCATGGAGATAGTTCAGTTGTCTTCATGCTCATAGTAGTAGTAGTTTATCTGCCAATTCAAAAAAAAAAAAAATCGAATCTATTCTCTTTATTTATTACTTTTAACATAAACCTACTTCCACTATGCTCCATTTTTTTCTGAGCAACTTTTTGGTTCCATTTTGAATAAACCACTTACCACTCACCACTTTTCTTAAACAGACTTTTACACCACCACATTTACGCCATTTTCGAATCCAGCGCTATTTTTCCTCCTCTTCTCAAGAGACATTTCAGCCAAACAGCTCCTCAAAATTGAGTGCGACATTGTAAAAGTCTCTCCACCCCTGTTTATACACCTTAAATATAGACCCTACACTGGCAGATGGAACAGTGTCAATCTTTCTCCATCATTTGGCATGGAAACCTCACAGTTTTTGAAATGCATATGGTGGATCATGCACAGATGGATACATCACACTGGCAATTTTTTTTCCACCTGTCACAGTCTATCCCACCTGCCTGACACACACACACACACACGCACACACAGTCACACACACTTGCTAGAGCAGTGGAGGCGGTAGTGCTGTAGTTAATTAGAATTTAACATATCAAACTGCGTTTTCTCAGTACCCTGGTGTGTAATTGTGTGGGCAGAGTGACTAGCTGCATAGCTGTTTGTGTTAACTCAATAAAGAAACACAAGATATATATGGGAGCTTCTAATAATAGAGACATGGACAGATTGGAAAATCCTCTGCACAAGCAGAATAAAAAGTGCTTTAACTACATCTCTGGATAAGCAAAGAGGCAGCAGGAGAGAGGAGAGGGAGGAGGAGGAAGAGTTGAGAAATTGAAAGGGTTTGTTTTTACTTTCCTTTATCTCTTTGTGATTGTGAAAAGTGTTGCTGTTCAGTTTTGGACAGTGCTGTGGTGATATGGCAGGCTTTTTCAGTGCAGCGTTTGCCTCTGTGCTCTTTGTATGCCGACCCTCTGCAGGCCTCCCAAAGACACAACTCTTTAATGAGCATATCGATCAGTGTTTCTCACACCTTCATTTCCCCCACAGAGAGAGAGAGAGAGAGAGAGAGGGAGGAGAAGAAAAGGATAGGGAAAAAAAGAGATGAAGAGACGAAAGCTTTAGAAAAGCTTTAGACTCACAAAGTGGTGCTTTTTTTCTAAAGACCGCAGGGGAGTCGGCTTTGTGCCTGTAAAATTCAATTTACCTTTTCACAGATGGGCTATACAGCGGCTGGTATTGAGGTGCACAACTCATAAGCCGTTCTGAATGTGTGTGTGTGTGTGTGAGTATGTGTGTATGTGTGTGTTTCTACTTGTACCGTATGTGTGTGCACCAGTGAATAAGCATGCTTGTGTGTGTGTGTGTGTGCATGCTTGTATGCTCATTTGTGTGCATGTGAACAGAGAGTGAAGCAGCGGTGTAAGCCTACCCAGTGTGAACCTGGGTTTTTCTCTCAGAGCTCCGTCTCGCTCCAGTCGCCTCTCTGCATCACATTACCTCTCCACCTCCACCCAGCCAGCACCACAGACAGAGGGAGGAAAAGAAAAACATCCAAGACAGCCGATGAGACTTTTGTAGCAACTTAAATTGCTGAGATATGACGTCTTTGTTGACTTGAAGGAAAAACAGTCGATACTTCACAGTTTTTGGGAAGTGGGGGGGCTTTGTTGACTTTTAAAAATCCATCCGTGTCTCTTGGGTGCAGTGCTGCACTTTAGCAAACACCAGGTTGAGTGATAATAATATGCAATGTCAGCGGAACATCCAGTTCCACTTTGTATGCCACTGTAGTTCTTTCAAGTGATGCTCTGCAGTAACATCTTACAAAATCAATTCCTCTCAACACCTGATAGTCTACTTGGTTTGAGGAAAGCAACAGAAAACATCTGTGAATTACATGCCTGCTTGTAGTGGTTACTTACTCACGTTTTTGCTAGAACAAACTCTGATGAAACACAGAAACCAAGTAACCTAGGCCTTCTTTTATTATTTGGAGTTTGCTGATGTGTTGTTGAACATGACATAAATCTACTCAGTGTATGAATAATACTGTCAAACAGCAAATTACAATTGAAGCATGTGGTGTGTCTGTTTTACATACATTATAAAATAAAAGCATGCATCCATTTGCCTTCTTTTTATGTCTAATATTCAGACATCACTAGCGCAGGTCCTAAAACTCTGATTTATTTAGAGACATGGCAGGATACAAAATCAACTGCCCACTGAATACGACTGCAAAAACCACCAATTTAATTGCTGACATCTCTATTTATACATCCTTTATGAATCTCTGCATAAGGATTTACCCCATTCTTAATATAATAGTTCAGGAATTTTTGGGGGGCATGAAAAAGATTGTGGATGACCTGAAGAGACGAGGTTCTCTTTATGTTTCTTTACAAGGCAGAGTTACAACTGTCAAAATAAACATTTTGCCTCGGATTAATCTCTTGTTCTTTATGATCCCCCTATCACCGCCACCTAAATTTATCACAGAAATGCATTCCCTCATATCGCAGTTGATCTGCAGAGGAAAGAAACCTTACAAAGAAGCAAACTCACTGGAGGCTTAGCTGTCCCGAACCTTAATCTTCACTATTATGCTTCTCAGATTAGAGTATTGTATGTTTGGAGAAACCAAGAATCTGAGGTCCCTTGATGGCCTATAGAGGCAGCACATGTGAAGCCACACTGACTATAATTCTTACTATAAAAAGGCAGGGGGCGCAGAAACATTCATCTATGATACATGAGCATCGTAACCAATTCTATAGCTGTATGTAAAACAGTGGAAATGATGATAGGCAAAACAGGTTTATTTCATCAATCGTCTCCGTTATGGAATAACTATCACCTTCAATCAGGTGGGCAGCCTTTAACGTTTCTCATGGTTAAATAAAGATGTTTCCATTTTCAGTGATATTTTTAACAATGCCGGACTCATTCATTACAAGATATTAGGGGGGAATATGGTTTACCGGGCACCTCTTACTTTCTTTACTTGAGACTGAGATCTGCAATGATGCCCTGGAACAGGCTATTACCAGAGCACCCTGTGGAGGAGTGCATTGGGCCTGGCATATATATAACTGTGCTTGATTGTTCTGTTAAGACACTGGCAGTTGAGAGGGTATGGGACAGGGAACTCTACAGCGACAGTCTGGAACCAGATTAGGAAACAGTGTGGTCTAACTTTAGCAGTACCTCTAAAAACCCTGCACATCAACTCATACACTTAAAGATGATTCACAGAGCGTATGCTACACCTATCAAATGTTTTAAGATGAAACTAGTTGCTAGTCCTAACTGTACAATCAGATGCTGGGCACAACAACACATATGTTTTGGGAATGCTCACTGGTTAGAGATTTTTGGACTCACGTTCTGTTAACGACATCAGAGTTATTAGGATCTACAATAATACCTAATCCCTCCTTTGTCTGCTCAATGATGACTTGTCTTTGTCTCTCAATTTAAATCAGCGTAGGCTAATGCTGGCAGGCCTTACAGCAGTGAAAAAGACTGACACTGTGGTTTAATCCCAATCTCCCTTTGATTCAATACTGGATGGCATCCTACCAGAGTCTAGCAACTCGAGTGTACAACAGCACGACTCAATAGAGTCAAGCCTGCCACTGTGTAGGCATGGTCAGACATAGCTGTATCCATGAGGGAATACCTCAAAAGAAGGTCTGTCCCCCCACTCCCACACTCACTCGTCCGTACCCAGTAATATCAGACCTGGAGCGCGCCAGTTTTAGAATGGATGCCTGTACACAATACATGGTTTTGTTTTACTGTTTGTTTTTCTTTTCTTTTCAGGCTACTGTTATTTGCTGTTATTTGAATGTTTGTTATTCTTATTTATTTCTTATTCTTCTATTTTATTCTGTAAAAAATTCTTTTTTTATATATATTATTCAAATTCAAATTATTGTTAGTGTGCCGGCCTGTTGTTGTTTGTGTGTTTGTTGTGTCCCGTACTTTTAAAAATAAAAATAAAAATGGTTGATCACAAAAAAAGCATGCATCCAATTACAAAATATTATAAAATGCTGCAGCATGTTCTATTGCATAACGTTCAGACACACACTCACACTCATACATTTTAAATTTTACTTGTACATTTTACTAGTCTTTGGAAATCTGAACCCTTCAGAGCAACGTCAAAACACCTGCACCTATCGTTTTCTATGTAAACCCACAGTAAGCCCTGCAATGACACGAGTCTACACGTCAGGATACGCAGGTCAGTGCTCCAGAAAAGCAACAATTTTATCACATTCACTCCAGATCAGCACCTCCAGATTACTGCACCGTGACTATTTCTTCAGTCTGTATGATGTGTATTAAGGGCATCAAATTACATAATGGTACACCAGCGGTTCCCAAAGTGGGTGCCACGGAGCCCTGGGGTGCTGTGAGGACCGGCCAAGGGTGCTGCAAGATTTATCATATCATTGCTCATCTACTGTGTGTTTTTAAAAACGTTTCACCGCATTCAAAAAAATCAGCAACATTTACATTAACTACACTAATGTTATGTTTTCAAGCACATCAAAACTGAATAACTAAGCAATAAATATCAAAATCACCGTATTAAAAACTTAATATGCAAGTAGTCGCAGCTGATATGACAACTCACTGTTGCTGGTTGTCATAGTATTTCCAGAGCAGCAATGGGAAGATTTGAGATGGTAAACAGCTCAAAGAAAAGCTGAAACATCTCATTTCTCAACACAGAGACGACTGAATCTGAGCCGACTGACAAGACTGCTTGGCTAACGGCTTAACAGACAGATTTTGGCTGCTCATGGAAGACAAATATCCATCATACATTCAGTGTGGTTTTACACTTTCCCACAATTCATATTTGTGTGATGTGGCTCTCTGATTACTGGTATACATGAAAACAAGACAAGAGATGTCAGAGGAGTCAGACCGCAGGTTGTTTTCCCTCCATCAACACTCTCACATTTCCCATTAAAATGCCTGCAGCCTTTTTGGGGTTTGTTTGTTTGTTTTTCCTTGTACATCTTAAATATAATCTCATTTTAACTGAAGAAAATGAAAGAAGTACATTTAACATATTGACGTAATTACTTGTATTAATTGTTTATTTTAAGTCAAATTATTTATCTGTAAATCTGCACAGCACCTGTTGACTTTTATTCAGAGTGATTAAGAACAAGCTTATATCATTCAACTTAATATTGATATAATACAGACTAATATATTGTAATATAATATTGTTAAAACTGATAAGCTTCTGTGTACATATAGGCTATGAAAGTTATATTGGGGGTTGGCTGTCTTGGGTTGCCATGACAAAAAATGTCCTTTGAAGGGGTCTAAAGAAGTCAAAAAAGTTTGGGAACACACAACTTTTAGCATTAGCCATGATATTATTGCACTGGTCTACATCTATGCTAATACAGATTATTGCTACTCTCCATTCAAGTCTGAACTTCAGATCCTTTTACTGCAGGTTCTGCTTTGTTTCACACAGGATTGTTGGGGGGATTGGTGGAGTCTGTGCAGCTAACTTAATGGAAAATAACTATTTGCTATTCAATCTGTTTGATTATCAGGTGAAATTTGTAGCCCAGCAGGCTACAATGTGAATGTTGTTCACAGTAGCTTGATCCAACAGCAATTCTATTACAAACCTGACAGCTGAAATGTACGTTTTTAGTGTGGTCTATAAGAGGATGATGTTTCTGTACAGTTTTATTCAGAAACACTTTTTCATCTTTTATCTCCAGCACTCAGAAACATCTGCACATCCCGGGGTCAAAGTTCAACAAGTTGAACTTTTTCTCCCTGCGCTGCGCACCGCATACATCATCACATGACCCTCACAAAACTGCAATTGTTCACCGTTCAGACTATTGTGTGATATCACGTAGAAGTCAGGGAGGGCAATCTTTGTTTTCATTTGGCTAATGAATATGTGATTACTGAAAACTCAATATTTATACTTATTATATGACAAACCACATGGAATATGACCATATGGTTTGTTTTATTCTCCATTTTTCCACCACATAAATGAAAATTGAACAGTCCAGATGTTGTTTTAATAGTCGTAGTTTGTGTCCATTTTGCTCAGAAAGAAGAGCCTGAATAAGTAAGACGAAATAATATTTTTATTTTAAGAAAAAAGAGGGAAATAACAAGAATGCAACAGTGGAAAAGAAGAGTGGAAGAGGGTGAAGAAAAGGTGAGGACGAAGGTGGGAGGGAGATGAAACAGAGATGAGACAGAAAGAGAGAGAAGCGTGTATGTCACTGTGATTGCTCTGTCAGGTTCCGTTAGCTTGACTGAACCTTCAATGTAGCTTCAGTGTTTATGTTTGTGTATTCATGTGTGTGTGTATGAGTCCATATATCTGTGTGTGTGTGTGTGTGTGTGTGTGTGTGTGTGTGTGTTTGTGTGCACCTGACAGACTCTGCTCTTCTGACAGGGTTTTTAATGAGGAGGAAAATTCTCTCCTTGGCATCCCGAAGTCTCTGCTAACTCAGATATGAAAAGAGAGAGAGAGAAGAAATAGTAGTCTTCATACTACAATTACAGTGACACTCCTGCTATTTCTCTGGTTTGTAAAGACACGGTGCAGCTATGCAGCAGCCACAGCAACTTCTTTGACGTTTCAGAGGCAGAAAAACGGAGAGAGAAAGTGGCTCACTCACGTCGACAGAGCAAACGTCAAGGTTGAAAGGGAGTTACAAGAGTAGTGGAGAATGTATTCCCTCCGTCTCTGTCAGTCTCCGTCTCTCTGTGGGTCTAGCTGTCTGTCTTTTCCCACACATTGTCTCTACATGTTTGTTGCTACAATACCTGCAGTGACTGCCCATATACCATTCATGTCAACAATCCTTTAACCTAATAAAAGACAATGAATAAAATACATTGGGATATTTACCATAAAAAAACAACACCATCACTAAGGAAACAAAGGAAGCCAAGACAAAAGAGGCCAGTTGAGTCGCTGCAGCCAGTCCAGACATGGCTAACACTGATAATAGCAGGACAGGACTGTGAAACGGCAAAGATGTTTTTTTTGGACAGTATAGATAACAGCTGAGAAAAAGGGAGGAAAGGGAGCAAAGCTTATTTCACGCACTGCTAAGCTGGGAAAACTTCATGGGAGCATTTTTTTATTCAGTATGCTAACAAATGAGTTGTTGTTTAACTTTAAATCACAAAGGGTTCAAATTTTGATAGCGTTGTAGTCTGATATATCCTGGAATATGAAGAGTAAACGCAGGAACACATTTCATTTCTTCACGGGAGATTGCAATGAGTTACACAAGGAACAGTGGGTGTCTTGATGTCAGGACTTCAGCTATATTTCACAGCCGCAAAATGCTGCACATGTTGCACCTTCAACCTGCAATAACCACTGCCGCTTCATGGCAAAAACTGTTGTGCACACAGCACTGACATATCACTGTTTGAGGTGATAGAGCAACTTGTCAGTAAACTGTTGCCTGTTCTGCAGTTATAGACCAACATTATCATTCATTTGGAGTCATGTGTCCTGCCACCAAGGGAATGTAAGTCCAATATTCACTGTCTTAAGCTCTGCTTTTGCTCTCTGGTCTTTGGTCTCCATAAAAAAAAAAGAAATATCTGTCCCTTTAGCTGATAAATGCTACACTATATTCACCAGCTTGTCTCTAACTGTGTCTGCAGTTTGGTGCTGAGGTGAAAGCAGGTGCCTGCTGCAGCTGAGAATAATACTATGAGTGCGGTGAACCATAACTGTAAAGTAGC
This sequence comes from Thunnus thynnus, assembly GCF_963924715.1. Classification (NCBI taxonomy): domain Eukaryota; kingdom Metazoa; phylum Chordata; class Actinopteri; order Scombriformes; family Scombridae; genus Thunnus; species Thunnus thynnus. The sequence goes on along the minus strand of NC_089520.1, from coordinate 32,338,134 downwards.
AGCCGGACAGCTAAAGAATGAGCTGAAACTCACTATAAAGCTGCGTAAAGCCGATAGGAGCTGCAGAGTTGTGTGGCAGTTCTCTTTAGGTTCATCACTACATCACTACGGGCAACGCCACTCACATTACACGATATCATTTCATATATTTATAATAAAATATCAATTATGGTCTCATACCTTAGCAACAACATAGGTTTTCAGCACCTTACATAATGATCCATATCACTACTACGAAAAAACAATTAAAGCCTTTTCTGAGCTACCACTTCTATAGTTTGGAGTTGTTTTAAGTTTTGGCAACTAAAAATACTTGGTTAAGTTTTAGGTGAAATCTTTATCTACCAATAAATCAAATTTCATAATACAAAGTAAAAAAAATATATTGTTGTATTCATTTAACCACCATTGTGTTTCTCCAATTTTCCCAGAAACAGCTGTAGGTATTTCTGACTGGAATGTGCACTAATATGCCACAAGAAACCAGGTGTTTGAGAATGCAAGGGGCACATTATGGCTGCAAGCTTCTTCCAGCAAATCACTCTAAGGCAACCTGAGGTTTGTAAATGAGCTACACCTAGAGGATAATGAAGTAAATATTGGAATGATGGACCCACATTGCAATCATTTAACTTCAATGTGTTTGGAGTATTTTTAATTCACTCTTTGCCTTGAATGGAAATCCAAAAGGATTCGACCACTTCTGCTGTTTTGGGAGAGACCAGACTGATGCTGAACCACATAACTCATTTGACTCACTGTTATTTTGACATGAGATAAATATATTTATATTCTTTTTGTTTGGAGTCTTCATCAGACCACATTCCTAACAAGCAACCTCCTGCAATCTTGCAAATACTTACTGTCCTCTGACAGTAGCAAAGGCAAAGGTCATGCAAAGGAGGATGGTTGGACACGTAAAGATTGTACCTTCAACATTGGAGGCTCTGGTCTGTCCACATGCTGTATGTAAGTCTGATATTCACTCCTCTTTTAGCTTTGTTTCAGGTTTCACAACATCCTGAGGACAACTGTTACGTGATAATTCTAAGTGGGTTCGTCACTAAGAGTGACCTTGTTCACATTAAACATAGTCATTTCATCCATTGTGAATATAAAAATATAGATTGAGCCAGCTTTAACAAAGTAGTTTCATATGTCTTTGTCCTGCTGTCTGGGGTGCCACAGAGCAAAACACTCAGGGTTGTTTTGTACAACAACAACCTCTGTTGTTGTTTAGTTATGACAGCTTGTTGCCCTACTGGAATATATGGTCCTCCTGATGATAGAGCTACAAAAACACACTCACATACACACACAGACGATAGGAAAATAAATCGAAAAGAAAGCTGCTGGAATTCATTTAGACTTCCAGTCCATTCACCTGTTCCCCAGGCATACTGGGAGCAGAAAGGAGAAAAACCTCATCAACAGAGTCCACAGACATCCTGTTAATGTTACTGGTGGAGCAGGGACACCAAATGGAAACTTGCAGTACTGCAACTGCCACAATATCCTCACTTTGACACTGATGCAGATGGGCTGTGACTCAGGTTGGATAAACAGATCCGAAAAGTAAACCTATCTTCTGTCTTGACGTAATCAACCTGATTTTATCAGACTTTTGACCAGCCGTGTGTGTGTGTGTGTGTGTGTGTGTGTGTGTGTGTGTGTGTGTGTGTGTGTTTGAAAGGCTGCTATGAAAGCCCAAGCTTCTTTGACTGTTATCAGAAGTCTGATTTCAGCCCAAGCTGTCTGTTCTCTACAGGCTATGTCAGCCGCTTGGGATTTTGGGCAGCCAGTGTTGTTACAAAGATATCCAGACGTCAGGACTGAGGGTGCTTCCCTCGGGAGATAAGGGAGCTCGATGGGTGACTGCCTCGCGGCATGATGGGGAACAGTTTACAGCCAAGGATGAGGCATCGGGCTGCAAATCGTTCTTCATCTGTAGAGTTGAAGGTCAAAAACTAAAGTAGTCTAGACTCACAGAGGGAGATTTCATCAAAACGTGACTGACATGCACACATTTTAAGCTCTTAGTGCTCACTTATTTTTGCCTTCTTATTTCCAAGACATAGACTAAGCATATCATATTTAAATGCTCATTATATCTTATATCTTATATAATACATACAGTATACTGTATATTTATTAGAATCACCAACAACAACCAAACATCAACAACCAAAAACATCGGTGTGGTTGACAAAAGCATAGATGTTTTTTTTGTGATCAATTTTTTATTGGCATTGAAGCATAATTGTACAGGGCTGGGGTTATGAGTTTGATAGACCACAAAGAAAGTAAATGAATGTAATCACAAATGTCCATGTATTAACCAAAATAAGATTGACAAACATCTGCTCTGCAACTGCATCTGTTTTGCAGCTCCATAAACCCCCCTCATCCCCAACAAAAGCCTAATGTGAAATGGAATATGAGGAATATGTGGTAGAAATTAATAAATATTGGAATATTAACCACATGTATTTTTAGCCATGCCAGCCATGTGGCTTTAGGATTAGAAATGGGTCGGTCAGTCAGTCTAGCACTTTGGTCCAAACTGAAATATTATTGGATACTACTGGATAGATTGCCATCACATTTGGTACAGGCATTCATGGTCCCCAGATGATAAATCCTACTGACTTTGGTGATCCCCTGGCTTTTCCTTTAGCGCCACCAACAGGTTGACATATGTATTTTAAGTGAAATGTCTTGACTAATCTTGGATGGATTACCGTGAAATTTGGTTCACTCATTCATCTTTACCTTAGAATATATTGTAATAACTTTGGTGGTCTTCTGACTCTTCATCTAGTGCCACCATCAGGTAAACATTTCACTTTGTCCAAAACTTTACCATAAAACCAAATTTTATATATATATATAATTTATATTCCAAATGTTGAATATGAGGTGGATATTATACGCATTTTAATTATAAACATTTTGGTAGATAAACACTATGCATTGTTTACTGGTCTGCTTTGTAACTATTGGCAGCACTGTTTTCATGAAGTCTCATGAATCTTGATAGTCATACTCATCAACACACAGCAGATCATCAGACTATCTCGGTGTATACATGTACATGTGTGCAGGAATTTGTACCTGATCACTTCATCTAAACACCAAATCCTCAGTAAGTCCTCCGCCTCAGGACCAGACTGGTATTTGGATTTTATAGTGCTACTTCTGTCAGCACTGTGTCCGGTAGATTTATTGGAATGTTTCACCACTCGTTACACTGTGGACTCACACTTCCAAGGACATGAAAAGACAGAGTCGGTAATGATACATCTCTCGTCTCTCAGCAAGCAGACAGGAAGGAGATTTCACTGTCTTTCCAATTCTGATGCAATGTCTTATTCATTACAAGCCTATTGCAGTCTCTCTCGTTTCTTTTTTTAGAGCCTACAGGGAAATGTACATCTGATATGGACTGGAATTGGAATTAATTTTTTTGCAGGAGCCGACTATCCCGCATATTTGTGTGTTTTGGCGTGGCACGCCTTTAATGCGTTAAAATGGTAAAGCTCCCTATGGAAGTAGGTGAGTGCCGATAGAAGCCATTCCCTGGTGTTTCCCTCATGCCGGATGTTTGATTTTCTCTTGTTTTTTACTCTTTCATCCTCCCCTCTCTGGTACATGGTGTGTACCCCATTCTTCCACCCTCATCTCTGTTTGTTCTGATAACGAGCATAGAGGCGCACTCAGCCTGCCCACAGAGAGAGCGACAGAGAGACACAGAGGCAGAGAGCAGAAGAGAGAGTCGGGGAGTAGAGAGAGAACACTCTGTTTTCATAGGAGACTCCTTGTGTTCCACTTTTGCCATAATGGCCTATTTGTGTACGACAATCTCACTCCAACACCTCGCCTCTGATGCCTGGTTTATTTTAAACAATGCAGCGTATGCTTCCCCTGACATAATTATGTACGTGTGTGTGTGTGCGCGCTTGTGTACGTGCATTTGTTTTAATGTGTGAACACGTGTCTGTGTGCATGTGTTTTTCCAACTACGTGGGAGGCCAACACCCGCGCCTCTCATCTGTCAGCTCAGTAGGGTTGCTATGGGAACGACAGAGGGCTGACAGAAGTAATGAAGATGCTCTGAATTGTTGCTAGATGACCTTGAAAAAGCCAGAGCAGCCTCATCTGCAGATAAGAAGCACGAGATACAACGTTGTTGATCGTGCAAACGGTCAAAGAGTTACTTGGAAAGGGGGGGGATGCTCCCACAATGCACTGCGACATGTGTCTCTCCTGCTTGTCTCTCAGCAATTTCAAGTCACCCACTTTATAAACTTCTTTAAGAGGCTTCTGAAAGGACTCGCTGCACTGCAGTGGTGGAAAGTAACTAAGTACATTTACTCAAGTACTGTACTTAGTACAGTTACTTGTATTGTATTTCCATTTGATGCTACTTTATACTTCCACTCCACTACATTTCAGAGGGAAATATTGTACTTTCTACTCCACTACATTTATTTGACAGCTTTAGTTACTTTTCAGATGAAGATTTGACACAATGGATAATATAACAAGCTTTTAAAATACAACACATTGTTAAAGATGAAACCAGTGGTTTCCAACCTTTTTCAACCTTCTTTCCTCTCCCATTAATCATCTCACGACCCCTCAGATTTATCTGGTGACCCTTTGGAAGGGCCCGACTCCTAGGTTGGGAACCACTGGACTAAACTAGCTAACTGTATATAAAGTAGTTGAAACTAGCTCCAACTCTAGCAGCTACAACAGTAACATGCTGCTCTAACACTGATGCTTCACTATTAATAATCTAATGATGTCATATATAATAATATATCAGTCAGAGGGGCAAAACCGCTACTTTTACTGCAATACTTAAACTACATTAAACTACATCATAATATGTATGTACTTTTACTTTAGTAGGATTTTTCATGCAGGACTTTTACTTGTAATGGAGTATTTTTATTTTGCTCTATTGGTACTTTTAAGTTAAGTAAAGGATCTGAGTACTTCTCCCACCACTGTTTTATTGGTAGCTGTTTAATCGCTGCCTGCAGATGCTTCCTTCAAATATTCAAACTACTCCTTCCAAACCGAGCTGAGGCCCCGTTTTACACACAGGAGTACTGCAGATCACCAGAGTGCTGGTATTAACACTCAGCTTTTAATCAGAGGCTGATGGAGTGGCATGGAAGCCAGGTGGAGGCTCTTTCTGGGAAATTAGTGCCATTAACTGATCAAGTAAAGCAGCCGAAATGCACGACAACAGCAGCTGTACTCCCTAATGGAGTGGAACTGCTAATAACTCCATGTGTGTGCATGTCGGTGTGTGTGCATGAGTGTGAATGTGTGAAAAAGAGGTACAGTAACAAATGAACAAATGTGCTTGTGTCTATGTGTGTGCGCATTCAGGTCCATGTGTGTATTGGCAGAGGAAATGAGGAATTGAGGTCAGAGGAGGTGCAGACCTACTTTGAGAGATTCCTGTTCGTTTGTTAATGTCAAGCAACCGCCATTTAACACTGATCCCACCTCCTCATTGTCTTGTTCAGATTGACCTCTTTGACCCTGTGTGTGTGTGCGCGTGTGTGTGTTTGTTTGTGTGTGTGTGTTTCAACCGCCACACCAATCAACGCTGGCACCTTTATTGATTGCACTGCACTCTGCTCACCTTTCCACTTGTTTACTTGTTTTAGTGATTAGCCTGGCCCCCGGCAAGCTGAAGCTCATCACAACAGCTTGCGAATGGAAATGGGGGAAGTGCTCCGGGTAGGAAGGTCAGCAGAGGTGTGACGAAAAGAGAGGAGGCGAGAAGATGAGGGAACGAGGAGGCGAGGGAATGAGGAGATGAGGGAAGAAGGCGTGAAATCCCATGATGGGTTCTGCTCAGCATCCTGAGGATTACAGCAACATCCACATCCACCATTGAAGTGGAAGGGAGTGTTCCTGATGTACACACCAGCGCTTTTCAAATGAAAGATCCTGCACTGGAAAGAAAACAAATGTATACTTTCATAAGATGAGTGCGGTATGCTCATAGACAAAAGTTTTATTTGGTGGGTTTTATTTCTTTGCACAAAGGATAAAAGGCAGAAACCAGAGGAGGGGATGGCAAAGGTAAAGGCAGAGTATTGTCAAGGCATGGCAAGCTATGGATTTTTTCACATGTCAAAGCAGCGTGTATGGGGCTTTATAGTCATATTCAGTATTTAAAGTGTTTGGAGCGTGGTATTTTATTTTAGGTTATTCAAAACCAAAAACACAATAGCAAAAGTGTATTTATCTGGTCTAACGTAAGCTTCAAACAATAGCATGTCTGGCTGACTAGCTTACCACACAAAGTAGTAACACATATTAAGGCATTAAATATCTTCTGAAGACTTTTTTATCTTTAAATTATTTAAATCGAATTATTTATAGGGAATTGTCTGAAGTAGCTCATAATAAAAGAAAAAGTTGTTTTTACAGTGATTATTACGATTATAATGGCATGCATTATTACATTAATCCTTACATAATATCAATGTTAGCTGTATAATTTGTTTAGTTATCATTTACAAATAACTAGTTTTCATCAAGATATCATAATCATAATTTTATGATGCAATTTATACAGTGGGCTATATTTGGGCTAAATGAAGACCAAAGCACATGTCCATCTTGGACTAAATTAAGACCAAACTAAACTGCCCAAACGTAGCTAACCTCTATTTTTGGGATAAATAATGGCCACAACTGGCTGACCTGATTTAGCCCAAAAAAAGTCTGTGGACGTTTGGTGTTTGGTGGGTTACTTCCAAGGCCAAGCAGCATTTCATACTACAGTAAATTATTTTGTGTGTTTACAGGCTATGTTAAAGGGCTGGTATTGGACACAAGTAAAATGAGTTTTGGAATTGTAACCCACATGGATTATAGGGCTACAAAACCCATATGTGATTTAGAGAAGTAGTTACATGTTGTTCCCACAAGGGGGCGCATATACATTGTGCGCCTGTTATGTTGAGGGAGCTACGTGCCCTCTTCGTTTTACCGCAGCAGCACTCCCAAATACAGCAGACGTGTGTGAGCATCATGAATGTATAATAAAAACTGGATAGGGCGTCGCCGCTCAGCCTTGCAGCCAATTTTTCCCAGTGGCCACTCGCGGTATTGCAGTGAAAAATCCCCCTGCGGCACAAAAAGGATTTTCCCCATAGACAACCATTGTAAAAGAGATGCCAGTAAAACTGTTGACAGGACCCCTCGAACTGCAAACAACTTCAATTATGAACTTTTGATCCCTGGAGGTTTTATGTTTGTAAAACTTTCCTTGAGCCAAGAAAAGCGATTTAAAAACCCGTGACGTCATCATAATGTAAAGTCTATGGGCCGAGCGGGAGCTCGCGGGCGGGGCCAGCGGGGGAAACACTACTGCGCATATTCAGTGGGCCGCACAACGCTGAAGCAAACCCGGAAGCTAGTAACTTTTTTGGCGTATGCGCCAGGCGAACAATTCCTATAGGACTGAATGGGCGGCATTTTTAGTCCGGTATCCAGCTCTCATGTAAACAACAGAAAAAGCGAGCATTTCCTGGTATGAAACACCGCAAAATAGTCATAAAAGTCAAATTAATGTTCATATAACAATGCTAATAATTTGGTCTTTTAATAGAGGTCCATCTGTGAGCGAGAGGGAAACAACTTCCGGTGAGTTGCCATGTTGTCTGCTAGTCTGTTGTTGTTAACCACTGTTAAGGGAAGCTGCATTAAACTTACTGTTGAGTCCAGATACTTTTCATAAAAACCAACCGGTGATTGTGGAAATGTGGTGTAATGTTTATCACATGCTTTGGTGCAACTGTATCATTGTATTTACAGTCTGAAAAGATCGCTAGCTGCTAATCGCTAATCGCTAGCTGCTAACGGCTAAGCTAATCGCTAGCTCTGGCTAATGGAGCCACCGTCACTGTCAAAACTTTAAAGCACCATTGCACTGTTTTCTAATATTGAAATCGTTGTGTTTGAATAGGAATTGTGCACTTTAATGTTTTGAAATGCCATTAAATGGTAATTTAACTGATTTTGGTTGCTAGATATACATGTTAAGTGAATCACAGATAATTCAGTTCATTTTCATGATTAAGTTACTAAATTAGTACATTAAAATGATGCATAAAAATGTAACAATACAGCAAATAATTTAGGTAAATGTTAAAATATTATTTTGAAATTCATAATAAGCCGTCTGTTACTTTAAGAATACAAATGTTGATGTGACAGAGGGAAAATTCATTGTAAATAATTTATTGTTAAAGTTAAAAAGACATCTGTTTTAAAGAAATTCATGGTAAATTGTTCATGTTAAAATTACCAGTTGTTAAAATATGATCATTGTAGTACAAGTATATCCTTAATTGTTGGTTATATGATGTATGATATTCTGAGGGAGAAAAGACCTTAATGAGATCTCATCTTAGATACATAAAGAGAACTGAATAACTTATTATCCTTCACTATCTGTGTAGGTTGGTTTTTTTGTGACCAGAGCCCAGCCTGTGACCCTGTGACCGGTTGGAGAAACAGTGTTGGCCAGACTGTAGGAACTGCCCACAGAGGACATCTGATTTAAAGTGATACCCATTTTCATTGGGTTACAGATAAGACACACATTAATTATCCTACCCGGGTAGTAGTGATAGTAGTGACATTAGATATTTGGAACAGATACAACACAAAACAACTTTGAACTGAACTCTTGAGCTCTTTAATCATAAGGAGTCCCTACGGATTAATGGGACATTCAGTGAACTAAAGAACATTTCATTGGAGGTTTTCCACCTCCATAACAGACTATTTCTGTTTATTTTCTTATTTGATTTATTTATTTTATTTTTTATTTTCCATTCTTTAAAACTGAAAGTCTTGTGTATTATTGTTTATGAGTCGAGGCAATAAATTGTCACTGTTCAACCGTACATTAATTCATTCCCTGAATTATTAAAGACAATTGCTCATTGGACCTAGTTAGATGTTAGTGTCTGACTACTACTATTGGTTAGCACTGAGGACGCTACAGGATGGATTAGGATGATGATGGTGGCCCTCCTGTGCTGTAAAATTACTCATTTATATCTCCGCTGTCTTTTTAACTTATTTGAAATTTTAAAATTCACAGCTCAAGAGCAAGCGGTGTTGAGGCTGAACTTGTTATACTATGTCACACCAAGCAGAACAAATCAAATATGCAGGAAGCTTTAGCATGAGGCACCGCCGCACAGCACTATGCTGAGTGCGTACGTAACTTCTGTCGGAGTTTGCATTTCAGCTAGATGACAGCAAAGCAAGACACTGGAAGTGTGCTAAAGCTAAGCTAGCAACCTCCAGCTCCAGTTAGGAAACGATTTTACAGTTCTGAAACATCCTGTTCAATTCTCACCTGTGCAACAGCAAGTTCTTCACTTTTATTCATAATCAGACTCCAGATCATAGGCCGCTGTACATCAGACCGGCAATACATCATCCAGAGTAGGCTCTCATCACCACGTCCCTTTTTCAGGGGAAACAATCCTGTGTCCCCTGTAGACCTCAACAGCATAAACAGAGGAAGTTGAAATATGTCTCCAAACTTTAATTAATAACGCTATGCTGAAGAGTTGCTGTGTAGTTGGTTGTGCGAACAACAAATCCAAAAGCGCTGATCTCCGATTTGTTCCCCTTCCATGTCTTATAAATATCCTGATAGAAGGGCTGTATGGCTCCAAGCTACATGAATCAGAAAGAGAAATAGGACATTGATGAAAATTAAAGGAACGTTCTAATGGCTTTGGACACAGATGAGATGGAATTATTGATTTTTTTTATTGCTCATGATTTTTTAATATGATTATTAAGAAGGCAGAGAAGAGCGCACTAATGAGAGGTCTTCTGGCCACTTTATGTTTCTATGTTTTTATTGTGTGCTACTTAACCCTGTAAGCTTAGTTTAGCTTATTTTAGGGGGGCAAAGACAAACCATTTTTAATCCATGAATTTAATATTAACAGCTGTAGCCTAATGTTAGGAGTACAGATGCTTGTCAGCCACAGTACATATTGCAAGGGCAGGGCAGTGGCAGCGAGACTGTGTGCGCTCATCCGCTTTGCAGAATTAAGGTAGCTAATAATTGCATAAAGATTCATAGCTTCCTGTAACCTACATTATATAAAGAATAGGTTGTAGTGGGGCCCGGGTTCTTTGTAGGCTCAGGTTAGACTGACCAGGCTAATATATAAGCTATAACATAGCTTGGTCAGTTGTCAGAGCACAGTGCTGTTGCTAGCTAGCATACAATTTGTAGAGCAGGACTGAAAAGTAAAATATTTCGCTGATAATTTGCTTATCTGGAGACTCAATAAGGTGTACATCTAAAATAGATGTACGGGTAAGACACCTCTGATCACGGTGAGTGGAGGAACATGACTGCAGATGTATCTTGTGCATTCTATGGCAGGCAGAGTAGACATATATTTACTTGACATAGTGTCTTTGGGTCATTTATAAACTAATTCTGGTGTATTTCTATTGGTTTTGTTTTGTACTGCTATTTTAGAATATGGGGCGGGGACGTGTTGCAAGCCAAAGTTACCAGATGTGCTGGTCTGATGTATGTACTGTCTTACGTCTCCAGCAGCAGCCATAACTCCAGGTAAAGATGCGGTGTAAGGGAATTTGCATTACTCATTAGGTCGTATTCCGATTGGCTGGGAGTGAAGGTGGGGGCCACACCTCCAACCAATCAAGTAGGTGCTCATTAATAATGCTGATTTTATGTAAATAGCTTGGGAATCAGCCTGCTGGAGGACAGAGGGGAATCTAGGCTGTGTTTAAAATAGACCCTATTTATAAAAATGAGTCAAAAAAAAGGCCATAATAGCAGATATTTAAAGAAAGAAACAGCACACCTGTTTTGCACAGCCAAACAGGATTATCTTATGAAAGAGTGAAATAAGAGTTTGATCTTTCTTTAGCATACTTATGGGTCTAACTCGTTAGTTACAGGACTAACTAGCTTTTCACTCTAACGGTGCTTCTTTTTTATTTACATGTCTTCTGCATGGATCATCAGCGGGTGAGGATGCTGACTTTTTGCCTGGGACATGCAGCTTTAGTCTCAGTCTGTTAGCATGACATCATGTATGTAGTCATTAAGTGCATATTGAACGAACGGTCAAAGATTTCCACAATTGCAAGCTACATTCATTCCTCTATGATTGTGTTCTTTTTGTTGTAGAAAAGCCTTTAAAACAGCATGTAGACCTGCACTGAAACCCAGAACAAGACTAGAAAATACAGTTTACAATACAAAATCTTATCTTGAGATTCACTTATTAGCCTTTCCTGGCGCTTTCACCTGCATCTCAAAATCTGCATCAGCTTCTGAGTTGTCAGTCTGTTGATAAAGACCATAAAATGAAATTGAAAGCTCAGAAAAACACTATAAAGCAAACTTTGAGTTAAGATTATCATCAAACTACTATTTTTAAGGCTGAGAATGACCTTTCACTAAATATAGTTTCAGGTCCTTGGAATCTGATTGAAATATTAGGTTAAGATCATTCCCTATATAACCAGTTTAGTAATGATCAAACTGTGAATCAGATCTGATTATTAATAAAGACCAACTTCAGGAGCTAATGAGATCCAGATAATAAATAAAACAAGGAATAAGAGTGAGTGTGTGATGTGTTGACAGTCTGTATGTGGATGTGATAACATGAAGTTGTTATGGTGAACAGACAGCAGGTGATCTTGAAGCTGCGAGTTGTTAGAGTAGCTGCTCATGTAAACATGGACTTTTGAATTCAGCTAAGAGTCTGTTACGCAAGACAAAGTGAATTCTGCTTCATGCATGTATTTTTAAACACTGCCCTGTGTTCAACCTGCAGTTTTCAGTTTGCTTTGCTATAATTATTATCATGGCCTCATTATGTGCGTATAAACTCATAGTGTTTTGTAGGAACAGCTGAAATCTCTACATATAATATCTCTAAGAGGTGTAGACACCCAAACAGCTCCTGTGTAATTGAGGACATCAGATCTCAGCCTGCCGTGTCTGTCGGTCCTTTCAGGGAAAGGCAGAGCAGTCTCAGCTCTCAAATTACTTTCTCAAGTCAGATTGGAACAAAAGCTGTTTGACTCAAACTTGAAGGTCATAACTGAAGAATTTATTCATTGTTTCATCTCTTCCTGGGACAGAACAATTACTCCTCTATATTCTAATCTTGCTATGCATCCATGTACACTTCTGGCAAACTTCAAAGGGTTCCTTTGAAAAACAGCCCTCCTTCGCCCCCCACCTCCATAACAAATTACCATACAAAAGTCTCCCAGCACAAGACGCTCCACTACACTGAATCTCTTCACAGACGGGGCTCCGCTGGATGATTGAAGTCGAGCTCTCCTGAATTTCCTCAGCTCGCCTCCGTGATCAAAGTGGATGAAGGCAGGCAGTTAGCAAGACGGGCCCAGAAGTGAGGCTGTGCCTGGGGCTCACTGTGTTCTGTACATGGGAAAAGACTTCCCTGCCTTGTACCCTTCACTCTGCAGAATATGCATTGTCTGTAGCTCACACACGGCATGCCTCAGCTTCCCCAGCTTTACTTTTACTGATTGCTGTGCTTAGTAGTTGTAGTAGTAGTAACTTTTATGAGTTTTTTTTAAACGTTGCCCATACAGACAGATTATATAGTGTGGGCTTCTAACATAAATGTCTGAGGTGAATACATTATCAGAAGTATGATGCCCCCTCCTGCCTCATCTTAGTTCAGCAATGGTCCCATGTGAGAAATGGAATGTGGCTGTGATGCTTTTTAACATTTTATAGCCTGTCATTAGCATTCTGCAACTTTGCAAAAAATGGTTTTAGCTTCATATTTATGGTCATGTATGACATTTACTTAGTAAACTAAGTGAAGTGTCTTTTTTTCTTTGCTGCTGGATATTCACCCTGTTTTGCACGTTACACTACATGGCCAGACATATGAGGACACATTGACATTGCACCCAACTGTGTGATTAGAGAACATGTCATTCCAAATCTATGGCCATTTATAAGTCTTTGTATTATCCTCCTCCTTTTCTAGTTTCAGGCTTTCCACTAGAGTTTGAAACCTGACTGCAATTGCTGAGAGTGCCGACTTAAACCTACCCTGGTTTTTAGGGGGTAAGGTCGGCAACTGATGTTGAGTGATAAGTCCTGGTTCTCAGTTGGTGTTCCAGTTAATCCCAAAGGTGTTGGATTGGGTTGAGGTCAGGGCTCTGTGCAGCTCTTCCACACCAAACTGGGAGAACCATTTCTTTATCTACTTGGCTTTGTGCAAGGGAGTATTGTCATGTTGAAACGGGAAAGTGAGAAATACAAACTGTCACAAAGTCGGAAGCATTCTATTGTCCAAAATATCAGGGCATGCTGTTGCATTGAAATTTCCATTTAAAGGAATCATTTTACATTTTTAGAAACATGCCTATTTGCTTTCATGTTGATAATTATATGAGACAATCAATACTACTCTCACAACTATGGAGCTAGAGCCAGGAATGATTATCCTAGCTTAGCACAAAGAATGAAAGTGAGGAAAACAGCTAGCCTGGCTCTCTGAAGCTCACTAATTAACACCTTGTATCTGTTCTGTTTAATCCGTAACAAACACATGGATATAAAAATGTCAAATCGTGGTTTTACTGGTAGTTACATGATAAAACTATTTGGCAACCACAAGTCAGGTACAGTGACTTCCCAGATTCTTGTCACTGTGAGGTTGCCAGGCAAGACTCCAGAAAGTCACTACCTTTTTTCATTTTTGTATAAACATTAAACAAAAGAGATACAACATGTTAAAGTAGGGCTTTAGAAGTATTGGTAGGTATATGTTTTAACCTTTGGACAGAGCCAGACTAGCTGTTTTCCCCTGCTACCAGTTTTTATGTTAAGCTAAGCTAATGGCCTCCTTGCTCTAGCACTACACTTTGTGCAGGCATGAGAGTGGTATCAGTCTTCTCATCCAACTCTCATCTAATGTTGAACTATTCCTTTAATTGGAAGGAAGGAGCTTATCCAAAACCACAAACAATACCAAGACCAAAAAAACACAAATGTAGGTTTATTTAGATATTAAAGGCCGTATAGTGTGTTTTGACTACACTCCTCCATTCATGATCGAAGTAAGACCTTCACACTCTCAAGTTAGCCTTGATCTGGGAAATCCTTATTCTGCTCATTAAGCCCTTAATTGAATCATGTTAGGTTGAGCTGAAGCAGTGACACACAGGGTAGGTGTTGCTGTATGGATACACTCAGCCCAGGATTTCTCTCCATATTAGATTATTCCACAACTCCAATGCCATCATTCATTGAAAATGCAGGAAACAGAGTTCCCAGAATAGTGCTGGGTGTTGAGGTTGGGGTGGTGGGTGTTGGTATGGAATGTCTGACTTTCATATAGGATGACCAAATTTGCATCCCATCCCAGACCTGGATTAAATGTAAGCCTACCTTTATCTTTAACTGTAACCACGATCTTTCCCTAGCTTTAGCCAAATCCAAATCTAGTTGCATAACCCTAACCACATCAGTGTTTATTTGCCATAATGACAATATTTCCATACTTTAGTTGTCATGTGCAAATATTCTAGACAGCAAGAATTGACAAAGAACTGACATTGGGCATAAGAAGACGTTGTCATTAAAAGGTTTTGCAGAATCGTCCAACATTGCCCCTCTTGCCTGGATATAAGGTCGATCAATCCAATGTTAACGAGTGACATAGCCCTGTGTGTGTGGTCAGACTAATGGAATTTATTCCAGCTTCCTCTTTGTGTGGGAAAGTACTATGAAGTCTATAAATATCTGTTGGAGTGTGCAGTGTATGGCGCAGCCACAAGTTTATCTGATTGTATTATTTATAAAAGACAGTTGGCTATATTGCCCGGTTACATAATGTCTGTATAAAAATAGGTGACTGCAAAGCTTCTTCCTTGCTTGGTAAAATGTGTTTGTACGCTGAACTGCACATCTTTTTCTTCTGATGTGTGTGGTTTTTTTCCCCCAACATTCAAAATGCAACTGAATCAGAATGTTACAAGGAAAAAAAGGAAAACAGTATGGCATTCAAGGAAAAAGCTAAATTGTATCTTCCTGTTTACAACATCTGCTACTACTACAAACAACCACTGAAGCATTCAGCCATACATACCAATGAACATGGGAACCACTGTGTAGACAGTTCTTCATGAGCTGACTGTTTCTTAGTTAAGTGTTTGTGAAAGTAACAGCCTGAAGCACCAGAACCTGTGATCTACAGATGGACAGATGGATCATTTTGGTGCTTGAGTTCTCAAAAACTAACATGTAAGTTGAACAATAGAGCATTTTCTATAAAACTGGGAATACTCGTACAAGTAAGGTTTAGCAATTGGTTTGCACAATCTGAAAGAACATCCTGGCAAGTAAAAACTGCTGGCTGTAGACGGTTGGAATCTCAGTTGAATTATAGATGTAGCAGTGGATTCCTTTCCCCCAGACCAGTGTTCTGCTCCGACGGAAACATCAGTGATAAAGAGTGACATGTCGACAAGCCAATTATTTGACTGGCCAGCTGTCAATGGCAACAATATCTCCAAAGTCATCTCTGTCTCAGGCCTGGAGGCTTCAGAGAACCAGAATATGAATTGACAGGAGACCACATGGACTCAAGGCTCTAAGAAAATAATGCGCTAGTTTGCCTTGAAAAGGCATATTCAATGAGCTGCGAAGAACAGATGTGCATCAAGAGGGCAGTGGCACAACTGTGTGTGTTTCAGTGTGTGTGTGTGTCCAGAAGTAAAAGAGAGAGCATGATGGTGCTGTAATCAGGCTAGGTCCCTGGAGGGCAGACAGCAGCGCTGACAGCGAGTTGGTACCCATCTTCAGAGCAGGATTTCTGGGCCACAGTCCTTCTGTCAGACTTTAAAAAATAGCTTGGTTGGGGGTGGAAGCACAGACGGGAGGCAAAGAAATTAATGCAGTGAAAATAGGGGAGGCTTGATTTTCTGGAGGGTATAGGAACTGCAGTAACACACACGCTGGACGGTCTATCAGCCTAATTGACACAGTGTAGATTTGGACTTAGGATGATGTACGGGGATGATAGCAGCCAGTAATGTGGTCCTTGGTGGTTTCTAACTGAACAAGGCACCGTCTGTAAATCTTGTAATGAAACATGTTCCCTTTGTACATTTATTAATCATTGCTTTTGCAATGTTGTGAATTCATTCTTAATAAAGACTTATTTTATCAGTTTCTCCTAATTAATCTGTAAAAATTCATAGTAAGATATAAAGATGCTTTTTCAGTCTTTTGAAGAATATTTCAGAGAGTAATTTCAAAAAGTACTTGTATTTACTTTTATGTATGCTTACCCTCAGGAAATGTTAAGAGTACTTCATCAATAGCATTGCACTCCAGTAACATCAGATCCATGATGGATCTGAAAAAAAAAAAAATAGAACATCAACATTGATGGAGCTATCCTATTTTTTTATTCCATGCATTCTTCTTGTCAAAACTTGGTGCCTACATAACCCACAATGCAACTCAACTACTGACATTTCTGTTGGAGATTTGGGTGTGTTATGCAAGCAGTGGCTAATGTAGTCTGGAACTGCTAGCCTCCAGCAGAGATGAGGAGCGGGCTACAGAGGTCTGGTAACCTCATTTCTTTCTAACTCCTCACCTCCCTTTTTTTTCTCCCAAACTTGTAGTCTTCAGCCCCCCGCTGACTCAAATTTGTTATTTATTTCACATAGCTCCCTCTGGAGCCACAAAAGGCTTTATACAACTTTTTACAAATATGCAGTAGTACTCCTCAACACCCGTAAACACACTTTGATGTGTAAAATAAAGTTCCCCTTTAGGAAGTTAGAAATTAAGAGTAAAATCCAAACTGACTCTGTACTGAACTAGCCTATAGCAGTAAACTCATCAGTGACTGAAGAAGACATTGACTGACACCCCACCCCCCACCTCCCAAATAAGTAGTGGTTCCTCCAACATGTGGTGCTGTTTTTGCAGTTTTAAAATAGTGTCTCTTCAAATAAATGAAAAGATACCTACATAGTCACAACCATACAAAAATGGAAGATGGCAGCCACCTTAAAATGTGTGTGAAGTCTGTTTCTGTTGGTGCAGTCACTCAAGTGCAGATAAGCATTTTTCATATCAAGAAGACCTCCCTCTTATGTGGCTTTCACTGTATCATCTTACTAAGCCTTTAAAACTGCATTGAGGAATTGAAAAATGCTGTTCATGGTGTATGTGGGTGCTATTCAAGCAGATGGCTGCACACCATGACACAAAGGGGTATTTTAAAGGCTGCTTTCAATATTTGTAGAGAAAATGTATTGAAATTTGACCTCTTACATTACAACAATAAATTTAAAAAAAGATTCTGTATTTCTTTACTATTACTTTATTAGCAGCAGAATGGAGAAAGCTTTGAAACAGCATTTAGACCTTCATGTTGGGAATTAAACAGTAAATGACCGTATAAGAAAACTGCAGGCTATCTTTTTGGTGTCTGGGAGGATACATTAGGGGGACTTGGTATCATAACCTCAATATTTTTAAAATCCTGGCTACAGCATTGCTCACTGGCTGGAGTCATTTCAGATGAACTGATAATTTAACACAATATTTTGTCTTACTACAACAAATGGTGTTAAAATGGGAGAGTTGTGGTGGTAGTGGGTTGTCTGTGGAGCTGTTCAGTGGTCAATAGCAATACAGTGGCTGTTCTGTATGTGATGCCAGTATAATTCCTATTTCCTTATAACCCATACCTTTAGATTCATCTCATCTCTAAAATAGTCATACTATGACCTAAATGAGCTGAAAGACCAGCACTAAAATTCATCTTTCAATTCAAATACTCGAAATAGTGTCAGTGGGCTCCCCTTTACCAAATATAGGTTATTATCACAACACAGAACAACACACAGGCTCTCTCCCTCTCTCTCCGGATTGTACCATTGAAGGGATGAATTGTGACTTGTGCGATGAAAGCCGGAGATGAACACTTCATCTCTGACCCACATAATGGCGATTTATCAGGCTCTTTAAGCGGAGCTCTGTCGTATTACAGCCGGCTCCTCTCCCCTCCTCCGCGGCCAAGGGGCTTCCAGCGGCTCGCCTCGCCTCCCATCTTCCTCCGCCTGGACCCGACTGCTCTCCTCTCTCCATCTCCATCCAGAGAGAGGAGAGGAGGGAGAAGGAGGAGAAGCGGCACACATACACACCGAACGAGGAACGACGGAAAACGGAAAAAGTAAGTAGCTTCAGAGAGGAAATAAATGGAAACGCAGCCATTTAAACAGATTTACACGACTCCTGGCTCAGTTGAAAAGTGATGTTGGTACTTGGACTAGCAGTATTTCGTTACACTGCTCCTACGTTAGGCTACCCAGCAGTCAGGAAACATCCAGAAAGTTACTGTTTTCTACCGTAAACTTCGGCTGTAAGAGGAGACTAACGCACATTAAGCTAGTGCCGCGATAAGATTAATGTAAGCTAACATTAAAAGTATTTTTAGAGAAGGGTGACATCTTGTTTTGCTTTATTGCTAGATGCAGTTTTCATGACAGTGCAGGAAGTCAATACACCAAGCCTAATACACTGTAAGGCCACTACAGTGGGGCATAATAGTGTAAATGCTGCTCCTGTTATTGACGTTGAGTGTTAAACTGTGATAAGTTAGCAGCTTCTATTACAAATATTAGGATAAACTTAATGATAAACTAGGGTCTATGGTAAGGTATTTGTCGAATATTGACGAATATTAGTGATAAGATAGGACATTAAAAAAAACAAAACCTTTGAGTACCATTTCACACACCATTAATTAGCCTACCACAGACACACTATAGTGATATTTAAGCTATAATTTAGTGATAACATAGGGAATAATGTAAATACCATGAAGTACTGTAATGTTACTGTACTGCAGATTCATAATTGAGTATTAAAGTACAAATATAATATACTGTACACTCACTTGACAGTTTGTTAGATAAACCAACTAATGCAATCTAATACAACAGCCTGTGAAAACTCCTACCCTGGTAGGCTATAACTTTAGGAAGGTGTTTCTAATATTCAGTCTACCTTCGTTGATATAGGGTGACATAGTAACCATAAAGATGAATAAACACCTCTCTAAAAGAGTTTCAACAAGACCTGTATACTATAATCTTCATGACAGTATAGGATTTATGACATTGCATTGCAGCGAGGTCTATCTCATAAACTAGCAACTGAGTGGAAATCCCAGTCTGAATTTTATTGAATTGTTTGTCACATAGGTTTCAAAAGGTTTTTTAACACCCTCTCCGGCCCGAGCAATGATGATTGATGATGATGGATCTATTGTTACAGTCCTCATGACAATGATGACAGTGAATATAAAGACCATTCAGGCCTTATCTGAAAGGTCACTTACTCAATATTCCCCATGCCTGTCTGTCTGTCTGCAGTCCGTCTTGGTTCAGGCTCAGCACAGATGTACAGGAGGAAGAATGACATTTCCTTCTCCTTCTTTCTTACCCGAGGGAGGCTGTCACTCTTGTCTACTTTGACACTTTTTGTTCCAAAGTTGGACATTTTCAACTTAACTTACAATTAAATAACAAAGTAGAAAAGTATTATTCAGTGGTCTCCATTAGAAACATAAGGGGAGAAACATGCTGCAACACTGCTCAATGTAAACTGCTGTTTCATATAAATATATATGGTATTTGACAGACTTCAATACTGTTGACATATTTCATCGGTACCACAAAAAGTACTGATGTTGATACCCAGCCCGAGTTGTGGCTGCAGAGTTAGGTAATACTCAAGAGTAATTCAGTGTCATTTGAGTCAATGTTAAAATGAATCTAATGCAGCATTACGTATATAATTCATCAGGATTAAAAAGGAACTTTCCTAGGAGACCGAGAACCTTTTGAGGAACAAAGTGAGTTTTGAGGATTAGAAATATGTATAATATAATGTGGTGTAGAGTTTATAGTGCCAACTTCTTGATTTCACAGGTAATTAAATCACAGCACTGAGAAATCGTCCCGGGTTTGCTGTCTGGGTTTCCAACCTGAAGGTACAGTAGTTCCATTCATTTTCTTGTAGGAAAAGAGCCTCACCTCCTATATCTTCTCTCTCTTCTCCTGACACTCTCCACTCCTCCCTCCTCACCTTTTACTTCCTGCCGTCATGCTTTCTTGTTTTAGCGAGCATTGATTACTTCCTTCCTCACACACTCATAAATACCATTTCAGTCATTTGCTATGCGCAGTGAGCAGTGGTTATGTTAAATCGATGCAGTTCGATGCCAGCCTCAGCGTAACGTTACCCTGCTCATTTGCTCTTAAGGCAAACATAGGACGAGGCTCCTTCCTGTCAAAGTTAGGAGGAAGTTTAAAACTGATATACTATATGTCTGTCAGTGCCGTTGGGATGCTGGGCCATCTCTCTCTGACAAGGCAAGTGACATTTTCAATTTTTATA
The DNA here is from genome assembly GCF_963924715.1 of Thunnus thynnus. Lineage (NCBI taxonomy): Eukaryota > Metazoa > Chordata > Actinopteri > Scombriformes > Scombridae > Thunnus > Thunnus thynnus. Next base: position 32,317,589 of record NC_089520.1, on the reverse strand, counting down.
TTGCCGGCAATGCTCCAAAGTCACAGTTTGATTGACGTCTGGTAGCACATGCTTTGCATGTCACGATCCCGTCACTGTCCTATCTTTTTTGTGTTATTTTCTTGTAGTCCCTAGCCTCCTGTACTCCTCTCCAGCCTGTTTTTCCCTCCAAACCTGCCCTGCATCAGCCTCATCAGTCCTGCCATGCTCCTATTGTTTTCTGTACTCTTCTCTAGCCTGCCTTTCCCTCCACACCTGCCCTGCTCCCAGTGTTTACCCCAGCCAATCAGCTCCTCACCTGTTCTCCTGCCCAGTCACCTGTTTCCTGTTCCCTTGTTAGTTCAGTTTGTATTTAGGCTAGGTCCTGTTGTTTAGTTCAGTCTTAGTTGGATCCTCTGTTCTGTTCAGTTTTGCTTTGCTTGCACTCCTGAGTCTTTCTGTAAATGAAGATAAATTCTTCAGCTCATGTGCCCTCTGTCTCCTACATTTGGGTCCAGCTGCTCTTCTCATTGTTACATTGCACGATTTCCTTTGAGTGCAAAACAGCACATTACATAGGTAGTTTGTAAATTCAAACACAGTTTAATTCCACTGCTTTGGCCTGCTTCACCATAACATATTTTTTTCTCACAAACACAATTGGTGGTACTCTAACAGACTGCAAAACAATATTTCACATAGTATATATATATAGTCAGATAATGTTTAGTTTCACAAAACAAATGCCGCCAAGTATAGATATCAGAACACTGATAACTAGCCTCAGTTTGTGCCTCTTACAGAGCTGCTGGTAGCGTTAATAAGTCTGAGAAGAGACAATAGAGAGGCGATGTTATACTAATAACCCAATATTCCTTTACTCTTGCAGTAAAAACAACACACGACCTGCCGATAACTAACTGTGCAATATTCAGAGCCTTGCAAGATATTCAGGCTGACAATGGTAACATAAACAGCAGGGCTACAGCTACATACTGACACTCCCCCACAGACACACACTGGAGAGCCTCTCAGTGCTGAGCCGCTCGCTCAGCTATAACACAGGTACCACACAGAAACTTTTACAAAGGTCCATGAATGTGCTTCTAGTGACTGTCAAAGCTCCAGCGGACTCTCTGTGTTTCTAGCGTGGACATGGAGAATCTGACAGCAGCTGCTCATGGCTGGTCATTTTGCTTGCATTTCTTCTTCGTTGTCACCTACAACTGCCGTCCATCTGACTGTCACCGGTCTGTTAAGCGCCTTCATAAGGAGGCAGAGGGTAATGATGCTCTGGTAGTGGTGAGACAAAGTAGCTGAATCTATTCTGAGTGGTCCCATGTTTAAAAAAAAAAGTATTGATACTTGGCGTCAGTGTATCGATAATGTACGGCAGGTTGAAATATGGCGATATGTTGCAATATCAATTTCTTTGTCCCACCCCTAATGTAGAGTAGTGAAATTTAATGTATCATTAGTATTCTGCCGTAACTCTGCCCTGGAACAATTTTATGAATCAGTTTTATTCTTCAATAAATTGAAATAAATAAATAAACAAAAACATAGAAAAACAAGACATATGTTATTCTATATGTGATGATATTTGGTCAGGTGGTTCCTGTGCAGATGACAATGATCCTAATCATTCCTCATCTCTGCTGGAGGCTAGCAGCTCCAGGCAACATTAGCTGCTACTAGCATAACACACCTGAATCTGTACAATTGAGTGAAATGAGTTGAGTTGCTTTATGGGTAATGTAGGCTCAAGGCAGGGTCAGAAATTAACGGGGGCTCAGGGCAAAATGCCTCTAAAAAAGTGAAATTGCCCTTGGAACTGGGACGACGGGGGCTCTTAAATGCCCTTATAAAATAGTTGAAACAGTTAAACAGACTTATTTTGTTTTGCAAAGTGTGTCTATATTTTGCTCTGTATTCAAACTGCGACTCAGAATTGGCTGGGACAGCTAGTCTTCCGTTCCCGCACAACCCCCTCCTCATGCTCGAGCATTGCGAGGTTGGGAGGAAGCCGCGATGGCTATTAACGGTAACATTATCAACATGGAGTCGCCCTTCCAGCTGAGTCACAGTCAGTTCGAAATGAAAGTATGTTAGAAATCTTGACAGTCATTGACCCTCTCCCAATCTGTCCTGTGCCTAAAAAAACTCTCATAGCACGTTATTTTGGAACATAGAGTGCCGTACATAACATGCCAGACAATCATCAACATTGTTACATAACATTTTTGTTTATACTTAGTTATAATCTGTAGCTAGGATATAACTCAGTGTGAGTATTTTTCCCCATTAGTTGTTCTTGCATTATAAATTCGGCTGCTCCCTTCGCTTTTTTAAATGAGACTCATCTGTCAAGCAACATAGAACAAAGGTATTTCCCATCATTTGAAAAAAAAAAAACCCTGGAAATCATCCAAAATGCCACCAAAACATATTTCATGAAGGCAAAAAAAAGTAAATTTCCTTCCCTGGCTCCAGGTTTGACAAGGAAGAAGAATGCATTGACTAAAAATGTGATATCTCTGCTGCATCGATTTTAATCCTTTTTTCTTTCTCTCTTTCTTTCTTTCTTTCTTTTTTTTTTTTAACTGTCCGTCGTGAGTCCAACAGTGTTAGAGGAGTGCAATGCTAAATCAGTAGAGTCCACTTTTAGCAGTGTGAGTGTTTTCATACCAGCTTGAGGATGAGCAGCCTGACTCGCTGTGTATCTGTGGGACAGGTAGATGAAAGTCAGCCTGCCTGCTGTGTTAAAGGCTCAGAATACGCTTTGAAGACCTCCTGCTGATTTATGATCCACACACAGAAGAGGGAAACACCCAGTTTATGTGTTGTATAGATTCCTTTACCCATAGACACACCTCCTGAATAACTCTCCGGTGGATGTGAAGCCTGACAGAAAATGCCTTCACTATGCGCAAATGATCTCACTCTAAAAGTCAACCACTCAATTCTTAAAGGAGTGCAAGTACAGGATACACACTCACACACATAAAAGCAGTGAAGGGACCGTTAGGGAGTTAATTCCAATTCTGCTGACAGTAGATAGGTCCTACCATTCTCTCTCTCTATCACATAGTAATTACTTATAAGGCCACAGGGATTATGATGTCCCCAACTCCCATCTGTAATAGAGCTTGTGCTCCATATAACCCTTTAGCTTTGCTCCCCCGTCTCTATCACCCCCTTCATTAAGCTGTCCCTCCCTCTCATTATCCCCTCTATGTAATATCCTCCATCCATTAACTTATCCCACTTCTCCCACTCCTCACCATTACTCCCCCTCCTCTTTCTACCTCTCCTCCATTTTTCCTGCCCCCTTCTCCCCCTCTTTTCTTACGCTTCTTCCTCCTCTGCTCTTTTCTCCACTCAAGCCTTCACAGCACTGCCACACTGGATCAGCTCACTCTAATTTGACTCCTACACAGCAGTCGGTGAGAGAGAGCAGAACCACTATGCCCTGAATATAAGTGTTAGAGTCGGGGAGGGGTTGTGCTTCAGGGACACAATACAGTATGGTGGAAAGTGAATATACGTTGCCCTTATGTAACCAAGCACGTTCTTCGGTGCAAGCATGTCATGCCCGTGCATGCATCAAGCTTCGTTTTTTTTCTCAGCTCTGCAAATGTTTGATTTTTCCTAAGCGCCTGTATCTATTTCCGTCTCGTCTCCATGGCTCCTGGCACAGCAACATGCAAAATACAGCCATGTTTTCTGATGAGCTTCTCTTCGGCTTCAGCTGCCTCCAACAACTCATCCAGATGTTTGTGCATCTGTGCGTCAAAGAGTGCGAGTGTGTGTGTGTTGTGTAAATGTGTATGTTTGTGTAGGTATACTGTATAATTGTTTTTCAAAAGGTGGTTCAACTCTGACCTCCAGTCGGTGATCATCAGAGGCCTCCACCCTGTAATACAAAGAAAAGCCTGTTTTATTTATTTATTTTTGAAAAAGCAGTCATTTTTGTTCTTAACCCTTAGCTCATATAGAGAGAGCGGCAGAGATCTTGAGCTGTGGAATGGTTTGTGGTAGGTGTTGACTGCTTGTGGCTTGAAGACTGTAGCTAGATGTTCTCACAGCTCAGCCACATAGGGGAGTCCCATGAGGATGCTTGTGGTGATTTGGTCTTTAGTCAGGGCAGGATTGTCATCATCCAACTTATAACTGTTGGACATGCTACATCTACCACTCCCCATCCTCCTCCTAACTTATAAGATGTTCTGCTGTATGTTAGGGCTGTCACTTCTTTTTTGAAATTCGAGCCCTAACCCCTGTTCGAACATGGTGAAAAATTAAATATTCAAACTTTAATAACCTTTAAAATTTATAATCTGTAAGTGCAACAGACTGCCTTGTGCCTTTTTAAAATTCGCTATCAGCTTGACCTATTGCTTTCTCTTTGACCTATCAGTAAACTAAGCTAATAAATAAAAGCAGATAAAGACACTTGCGAGCAAAGCCGTGCTGATCATGACACTGGAGCTTCTGAGAAGCCGTGTGTTGAGGTATTTCTAGTGCAGCTACCAGATTGGCTCAGCTTGCCAGATGGGCTCAGGCTCCTAGCTGTGTGTTCTACAGAGTAGTGATGACATACTTCCTTGTGGTCTTCGTTTGTTAGCTAACATTAGCTACGTCAGCATACGTTAACTGGCTAACTAATCTAACTTAACAATATCGTCCTTTACATAATGCCATGAGTTATGTTTGTTTGTTTGGAGTTATTGTGTCTTGTTGTGGATAATTTATCTGTTTTTTGGGTTCTAGCATAAATGCTACAGCTAATTGGTGCACTGCCATAACGTTCCGGGTGGAACTCATGCTCTAGAATTACTGTTCCACATGTTGGAGTAAGTGAATTATTAAACTACTTTGACAGTAATTGTTTGGGTCGTAGCGTATTCTTTGTATGACTGCATGTACTGAACTGTAATCTCCGTACCATGATGGTTCAGGGCCAGTACATGGTTCTAGGAGAGACTGTTGATTAGGATATTGTATTAAGACACAGTTGGTAGGAGATTTGAATGCTGGAGAAACAACTGAGGTTTCCTCTGTCAAGATGGCAAACTACTGGTTTGTCACAGTTTTTCAGCATTTTTGCCTTACTGAAATGCATCTGTGGGTTGTACATTAAATTAGTTGTTGTATTTTTTCTAATAAATAATGAAGCAGTCCCAGACTGCAGCAGTACATCTATCTATATAATGTAGTGTATGTATATATACTGTATATACATAGTAAACTTAGTTTGGCATTTACATTTTATTAGATGTGGACCTCTTTCTCTACACAAACAATCACACAATCAAGATTTGTTTGTTTAAACGGTTGTCTGTGGTGTGAACACACGGCATCCATACACTTTCTGACGTACAGTCAATGATAAACCCTTCCCAACACACAGCCAATCATAATATGTGACGTCATCTGTAAAAGCAAGACCCCGAGCTGATCTGGCAGGCTGAGCTGATCTGGTACCCACACTGGGGCTTACACATAGTAGGTTTGCCAACTTTGTAAAAAACAGCTGCTGTACTCAACAACGACAACCAATGGCGTTTTAAGAGGGAAAAATGGTGGGGCAACAACAACTACTTTTGACATAATGCTTCATATTCTCCCTGAAATAATAATGTTTTCACTCCTCTACAGCATAACTACAGGACACTACAGGACTAGAATAAAATATGGCAATGTGACTGTCAATATAAAAAGCTGTTTGCAGGCTGAAGAATAGTAATAGGAGGAGGCATTTTCTTGGGAACATGTTTTAAGAAAATGCAGGAAGGAGAATAGAAAATGACAAATAAGTATCTCACTATTCACAGGATCGAACAGTTCAGCAGCAGTGAGTTTTGCACCAAGCCTTTGATCCACCATAAAATCCAGCCATAACCATTAGAAAAATGACCTAATGGAACAACATTACAAATGCATTCCAGGCTTTAACAGCAAGATAAACTATAATTCTTTTTCTCACCATTTCAAAGCTCAGTTAAAGAAAAAGGAGGCATGGCGGTTCTTCCTCTGGGCAAACTTTTCAATAACTCTGATGTTAAAATCCTGTAGTTGCTGTTTGTATGTGCTGTCAATTTATAGCCTAAGCTATGTTTACTTGGCCGAGCCCAACTTTACCACACTTTCCTAGTCTAGATGACTCCCGTTGCTTTCATGTTTGATAATCCTCTCAGAAAGATGCTTGAGATCCTGAAAACCTGCTCTTGACCTTTCTGAAAACACATACAAGAAGCAAAAAAGTGCCTTCTTGGACTAATTTTTTCTAAAGAAGCAATTAAATATGCAATTATTTTTGCCTGTGGTTTGGTTTATAACAATGCCCCATGGCTGGTGGGCACCGAGGCATTTAATCTCACACTTTTATTCAAAAAGCAGAGTTTTAAACTTGTGTTCTAGAAGATAATCCACTTTGTTCATGATGGCAGGTAATTTTCCAGGAGAAATACACTAACCGCTAACTACAAGCAAATGAGACAATTTACTGAGCAAATAGAGCCAAATAAATAGCAGTGGGGCAACAGGCAATCAGCCCCACTTGGCATCAAGTTAAAGCCACCTGCTTTTATTGCCAAAGGCTTTGAGCATATGTATTGTTGTTTTGTTTTGTGAGGCAGCAGAGGCATCAAATGAGTGGAGCACCATCAACTCTACAACATGTCTGACTGCCTACTAAAGACACAGTGCAATCTCAAAACACATAGTGCAGATGTATGACACCACACAGGAAAATATAAAGACTGACCGCTGACGAATAGACATCACTGGCCATATATGCTTATGACAGTCACAGCAAATTGTATCTGAGAAACATTACGGTAGGCTTTATGGGTTGAGTTTGAGTTAATATGAACAAACTACTTGATAGTTCAAATTTGTTTAAACTTGACGCTTTGAATAAGTGATAACCCTACTCTATGTAGGAGGGTCCTCAACCCCTTCCTTCAGCTTTCACATGAGCATTATCATCTTCCAGATCAAATAAATACATAAAGGCTAAGAAAAAGGGTTCAGATCAGGGCTGGCCGATATGGCCAAAAAATAAAATCAACATTTTTTTCAAGCTTTGGATCAATTTTTTCCCCTGCAGAATACAGGAGTGAAACACCATATTTTTTTAAGACATCATATGCAAGAATAATAAGACTTGCACAGTCTGCAATGCTGTCATCATTATCCATGAAATACAGCTTATCCCACACAGCTCTCGACTGTCAGTACCAGATGCTTCAGCTAAGTAAAGGACAAACACGCAGTTTAATGATCAGCTCCAGTACAGACAGAGCAGAAAGGTCTGCTCACTAATTCACCTGCTGCTCGAAAAATATCAGCCTGATATCTACAGACTGCTGGCTAGCTAGCGTTAGCTACCTCGCAGGCAGGGACAGACTGGGCATCATCTCAATTTGCACATGTAGAATGTGCAAATTGTTATGTCGACCCCCAGAGCTTCAGCTGCCGTAACCAGAGATGATGCCTTGTCGACAAACATACCAAGAGCACAGTTCAGTGTGCAATCATTTTCAGTGCGCCCTTCTTATAGATGATACCAGTAAATTCACTATAAGATATCCACCAGGAGTCATCACAGTCCAATAAACTGCAGCAGGTGTGCATGAAGTGTAACTATTCACGTCATTGTTCACAGGAGTGTCGTGACTCAAGACAGCTAATGTAGCAGCTATCATCTAGGTTACTTCTTGACGAAAAGTTTTGTGAATGTTGTGATTTGATTTGCACAATTTAGACATTTTACTCATGGGAGGAAAAAAAATCAAATTTATCCAATTATCTTCAGTATACTGCACAGCCCTTGTTCAGGCCCCAGCTAACTGAATAGACTCCATGGCAACGTTGGCAAACTGTCAAACTTCCTGTTTACGTCACCCCAAACATGATGGGAACTTTAGTGCCAAAACTCAAGATATCTTCATCTCAAATGGAAAAAAACCCCAATATGAGTTTTAGTACAATAGGCAGTACCAAGACATAACATTACCTATCAGTATAGTTCTTAAATCCCTGCAACACTGAAACTCTCCTCTGTACATTCATATAAAATATTATCATATATGTCTTTAATTTATTCAGTGAGGTAACAATATGGCATTCCTGTATCTAAGACATATAGTGACTCTGCTAAAAACCAGTAAATAAAGGCAGTGAAGACAAAGCAAAAATTCAGAAGTAACTATGTTACTGTCTCCACCTGATAAAGAATAATGTCAGCATTTAATTGGCAGGTCATCTCAAGTTATGTGTGTTTGCTGCCCTCAATATATTGTTGTCTTTTTTATGTGTTTCTCAATGGGACCTCACAGGCTGATAGATGGTCAGTGAGTTCATCTAATGGACACACAGAGTGACATGAAAACCAGAGCAGGAGAAAGAATTAGGTGCTCTGTTCTCTCCTCCTCAACATGACTGCACACTTGAGTTGCTACGGTGACAGTGTACATTTACAGCATCTGTCAGCTGAACACACAGACAAACGCGTGTACACACACACACACACACAAATAAAACACACTCATGTAGACGGCTAAACCAAGCCAGGAGAGGGGAAAAGAGTGAATTGTTTGTCTTTTAAAGGCAGATAAGAGAAACGCCAACTGCTCTGCGTCAGCCTCGGCCAGCAATCAGCCACAACTGATTTAGCCTCAGCTCTTTCATTATAGGACCTGGACCCTGCGTTGCCAGATTCAGCCTGCTAATTCACTTCATCAGTACCATCACAGACACAGTAACAGCTGGGCTGGAGCGTTTTGTCATTTCAATCTTCTGTAAAATATGTAAATGACAACATGCACAGTGAGGTGGCCAGCAGCAGCAGCAGCAGCAGTAGCAGCAGCTAAAAGAAGATCCGGGGACAACAGCAGGTAATTTTCCTGCTGCAGAGTTGTGGCAACATTATTATGCAGCATTGTTACTTCTCGCCATAGTCTTTTTGTCTGTTGAGAGTGATTTATTACAGATAGCACATGGTGCCTTTCTGTGTGCACAGTAGAGATAAGATTAGAGGGGAGAGCAGCCATTGGCTCTCTTTTCCCCCTTGGAGACTGAGGGATGCCGTTTCTCCCTCTGGCCTATTGATCCCGAGGTCAGCTCTCAGACTCAAAGGAGAGTCTTGGTTGAGCGACTCCGCAGCTCACAAACCTTCAGACTTTAGCTTTCTGCCTGGCTCTCTTAAGGCAGTACATTCACCTAATCTGGTCTGGACCGTTAGATCATTTGGAGCTGGGATGCCAGGTAACCCGGAGATTCATCTAATCTTCGAGCTGACCAACCAGCAGGATGTCTGCAGCTGCTGCTGGGAGCAAGCTGGTGATTCAGTTGGCTGAGAGGAGTTGAGCTGCGGATCTGTCAGCCAGAGAGGCTCAATGCATTCACAGTGGAATGTGCTGTATGTTCACATGGTGAAGGAGAGCTCTCGCATCTCAAGCTGCCATAAGAGGCTGTGTAATTGTCATGTAGAGTGTAATGTGCAGAGGAAACAAGGCCTGCTGCCCGGCAAATCATACCCAAAAGCAATCCACAAGTTCCTCTGTTACTTGCTGACTCCCTTGTCGCTGTTCAGCTCTTTGCTGTGGTGTGTCTGCTCTGCACTTCCTAGAGATTACCTATCAATGAAACCGTATGGGTAGCACTTCTTCTTTCCTTGCATTTACTTTAGATGAAGCTTGGGCTTTTCTACATTTCTGTGCATCGCAGCTATACTGCCAGTCCTTCTACTGGTTCCAAAGAAACAAATCACATCTTTTTTTTGTGATTCAAGAGTTTCAAGAAGGCCCTACGTGACACCAAATATTTGCAACAGTTGTATCAAAGCTTTTAGGGACTGACTATCACAGCCTCTAACAGGCTCCATACTGGCAGGAAGAAACCTTGATAGCATGTAAAGCACTTTTCAGACATGGAACATGGCTAGTTTCATATATCTATTAATGCGATGGCATTTTGTCATTTTTTTCCTACGGCTTCATCCATGACAGGACATTTGTGGAAAGTGCCAGTGCTTGCACGATATTTGACACTTGGTGCATGAGAGGAGGCAGAAAGAGAGAGACAACAGTAGTGAGTTGGAAAATAAGGATATGAAGGAAGAAGAGCGTTTTCTGTTCTCTCACAGGCTGCATCAGTGATTAGCGGAAAAAGATTTTGCTGTTATTTGTTGTTATGTAATTAATAACTAGCTATAGGAGCAGGGTTGGGGTTAGCAGGTGTGAGATATAGTATTATCTTTATTTTACTGTAGCTTTTAGAGCTCAGGGGGAACAAGTGGTCTGAGGGTGGAAACCAGCCCCACAACTGATTCAGGAAAAAACAATGAATTAGAAATTGTTGTTTATGGACCTGGTGCATTGCCTCGGCCCTTCCGTATGGTGCATGGCACTCTGTTAACCTCAGTAGGCTGAACTTCAGTAGTGTTATTCTCATTGAACAGATAAAAAGTAACAAAACACATTTATTTATATGAAAATGTCCCATATTATTTACTCAGAGGCCTTTAGTAATAAAGAAGAACTGCTGCGTCTTCACTTTGCTGCATCTGTCTTCACTCTCCAAAGTTTTTCTTGCTCCTAAAGTTAAATGGATCTGTATCAATAGCGGGTCGTTGCCATGAAGTAGTTGGCCTCTGCTGAACTTCACCAGATAAGACTTGTTTGAGCCAAAACAGTGCTGATTGTATCAGACTCAGGGAGGTGGAACTGCTATTGGAGCTCTGGGGAATGATTTCAGCATTGTTAAAACCAGGCCAGTGTGAAAAGCTGTTAGTCTGATAAAGCTCTGGCAACCTTCTCCGGCATTTTTACACACATTCACACACACACACACACACACACATATACACACATCCAAATAAGTGCTAACAAATTTTGGCAACTTTAGTGATGTACTGAGGTCAGCTACAGACTGCAGCACAGATGCTCTATTTGAATACTGCAGACTAATTAAGTACAAGTCAATAAACGATCCCTTGCTGAACTGCCTGCACACACAGTGAGAGTGAGAGCAGAGTACAGGGAGGGTTGTTTTTAGATCAGAATAAAGCTCACCAAGCATTTTATCTGACCTCTAAATAATAAAAAAATAGGTTACTGCACTACAAACAACCTGGTGTAGGAGGTTACTGAAGCCCTCTCAAATCACAACCCAACATGTAAAGCATACTTGAGAGGAGGATTAAAGGAGACTCATGCAAGGAGTTTGCTCTTAAAATATTCAAACCATATAGAAGGTTAAATATTGCTGCTGTATTTTGAAGCTTTAATGTGGCGGTCAAAGCAGTAGCCACGATTATGGTTCTTTTCATCATTAATTTCAAAGCTGTTTATTGCCCATATGCAGGATGGATTTAATCTTGTAAAAAAAACAAGATGAAAGAAACATGTTAATGCATACGTTAATTCACATTTAAAGGGGCACTCCAGTGATTTATTCCATAAAGTCGGAGGACTCGCAGGAGAAAGAATAAAAAAAAGAATTGGCAGAATCAAGTCAGCAGGGGGCAAAATATTTTAGTTTCCAAATCACTGGATACTACATTTCCCATAATGCAACCCAGTAGTGTCTTTCTTTATATCTTGCTTCCACGGGGCATGGCTACGTCGCGTTCCATTTGCAATGCAGTTTTGTTTGGAAATCGGAGCATGTCAACAGAATCGGGCAGTTCAGTTGCGCTGCTACTACAGTAATTACGGCAGCCTAGGTCAAAGCCTAACGAGCACCTTTAGTATACCGTAACTACCGCAGTAGCAGCGCAACTGAACTTCCCAATTTTGCTGACGTGCTCCGATTTTGTTGATTTGGTCATTTTTCTTTGATTTTTGTGCTTCTACCATGGGTAGGTAGGCTACATAGTTAAATGGTTTATTTATTTGTCTGTTTTAATTGTGTTTATTGTTGATATGCGATCGGGATTCTTCAAAATTGAAAATTCACAGGATGCTCTATGCTGTATCTGTGTCTGACTTCCTGCCTGGCTGGATCTACTCTGTGCAGCTTGACGCGGCTTACGTCAAAAATAGATTAGGCACGTCTTCTTAGCATAGCAGAGTGAAGAGCCGCTTCTGTGACGCTTCTGAAATGATGGAACTGATGCAGCCGTGCCCGGTGGAATCAAGGTGTTAGACCCTTTGTGCATCTACACCCAAACTCTACACCCCCAGTTTCTAATGCAGGCGTTCTGTAAATTCATAGTCTCCAAGCCCATGCCAATATCTTTAAGGTTTCTTTTCTTTTTTGATATATAGAAAGAATTTGTTGATCACACCCTCGTTCACCAGTGATTGTGCTTATGCACAGTTTCAGGAAATTATAGACCACAGACTGCATTCAAGACTGTGGGCGAATCTTATTTTCTGATTTCCAATGTATAGGAATGACTTTCCAGATTGTGATGTGTGATCACGTCAGATTTTTTTTTTTCAGGCATCCTTTAACTTTCTGCATTGGTTGCTGTGGTAACAACCTAGATGTGTGTATGTATTCTAACTGCTGGTGTGATTTTTCAACACAGAACGAAAACAACAAGCTGCCATCTAGATGGAAATATGTCTCAGTCTATGCCACAGGAATATCTTGTTACAGTCCTCCACTCAAACAGACATCAAGGAGCGAGGAGACTCTTGCTGTATACAGTCACGTGTTGAGCTGTAATCACAGCCTGCTACTTTGCAATCTGGATGTCAACATTGTGATGCAACGACAGTTTCAAATGTAACTGAGTGGCCAGACTGAGACACATCTGAGGAATAATGTCTAATAATGTTGTGCAACCAGGTAGCATCATACTGTAACTAATTACTACTTTCATCCTTGACAGTTCATTGTTATCCAGAATGAACACTGATACGATGAATTCAGCTCCCTAAAATAGAGCTATGCAGTAATTTAGGGTACTCATTTCTGATTTTGATGTAGTTTGAGTTTGAGTCTTTTGATGAAAATGTATATTAGTTTTGGTCAAATAGTCATTTGAATCTCCGGTTTTAGTCAACAAAAACTAAAGTCTTTTTAGTTTAGTCAGTTTAGGTCAGCATTTTTAGTGATCTCCTGGACTTAACATCTGTAGCTTAGCATCTCAGGTAAATGAGCAGTCTGTTGCATGGCAGTAAAGTGCATTGCAAGACTTAAAACCTTCTCTTACTATACAGATTAGTGTACAATCTAATATTCACTGTTCGTCTCTATCATACATATGTATGATCAGGAATAATGGTTAGTTAAAGTGAAGTTAACTCCTGAGAAAAGGAGACTTGGTCCTGATTGGTTCCCATTAATAAACAATGACTAAAAGCCATCCAATCAGGTGAACTCGTAGCGTTTGAAGTGAAAGTCACTGCCTGGCGTGTTTTCCTAGAAATTCTTTCAATTGAAGTAATTCGATTAAATTTTAACTGGAGAAAATGTATTTGAAAAATGTTCGTCACGATACATTTGAAAACAAACTCATGAGAAATGAATAACATTGGACTGTAAATGTGAGCGTTAATTCAATCTGATTCTCTGTTAGTCTTTCCCGGGGAAGAGTAATGCTTCCAGGTCTGATTAATAAGGGATTAACTGACATGGCGGTGCAGTTGGATCCAGTTTAGTCATCTCAAATATTCCAATTTGTTGTATTAAATGTTATTACTGGCTGGATTTGTTCCTTGGCTTCAGGTTAGGTTTTGCAATCTCAGTATTTGCATATTCATGCGTTTAAGATCCATAAGGAGAACAACCAACAGACCGAGTTCAGATGTTCCTCCTCCACTACAACCTGTTTATCATAAATTATTTTTATTGTCATTCAAACTCGGATGGAAGGTTGATAAGATACTAATCAATGATAAGAGATGATATGAAATTAACATACACTTCATCATGCTTCATTTAATGAATGAAGCTTTACATTTAGAGACATTCCCTGTACGGAGGGAGCGTAGGGAGAGTTACTACGCAACCTAATTAAAAGTTTCAAGTTGGAGGCATGCTGATTGTAAATGACTTCAGATGATGCTGGTGGGCTTACTGTTGATCTCAAGCTGTTCAAGCAGTTAATTAAAAAAAACGATGTGGCGAACCAAATCGGTTACAGATTGCAATTAATGCACTCCGTGAGCCGACCGAGAGAGAGCTATCCTGCCTCGTTAGCAAGTGCACGCCTGCCGGGGTCAGCCTATAGGAGAGCAAGCGCTTTTATTGGTTTCTCATCCTTTTTCATAAGCCATTATTAACTGCAAACCAAGCGATAAGCAATCATGTGCAAAAGCAAAAAAAAAAGCTAAAGCTGAACCTCTTGGGAAAAGCCTAACTGTTGCTATGGCAACCTACCCCGCACACTAAAATGGGGAAGATTTTATTTTGAAGGGCAGTCCTCTCTTTATCTTCACCCTCCATTCGTTATTCCTCCGTTTGTGTGATGATCAAAGGTATGACAGGTAGATAAAGCGTGGTAGTAAAACGGAGGGAGGTGGGCAGAGAGGGAGAGAAAAAAGGGGAAGGGGTGGGGGTATGTGTTAAAAAGAGATGTGAAGCTTTAAAGGATAAACTGCTGAGAGGCTGTGTTAAATCACAGCTGGGTATTATAACAGTAGTCACATTTCCACTTAAATCTACTCCCTGTGACCTCCTCATAACACACCTGACTGACAGTAATGACCACAGTTATGTCTCCCTGTGTGACATGTAAAGCTGTGATACAGGGAGCATTTAAGGTAATGTAGTCAGAATTAGGTTTTCAGTGCACCGTGGGTTTATTCTGGATGCTCCCTCCCACGTCAATGACAGACTTCCTCCCCTGTTCCTCGCTGGAAACTATACGTAGGCGGGAGATGTGGGTTACACACAGGAAACAGAAAGCTACTGAGGGATGACACAGGAAAAAACAACAGCGGTGCCTGACATAGGAACGACAAGGAAGGAAACTTATACATGGGAGACGCTGTGTCAGTTCAGTTCCACTAGTCTACAGCTGCTACTCATCTGAGGGGAGCATGGAAGATTCACAGTTACATGCAGGCAAAGTGAAGTAGTGTTAAAGGGAAACTGTAACTTGAAGTGATTGATCATCATACAGTAAACATCTTTCATGCAGTTTGTCCTGCCATGTGACCAGACAATCCACTTGAAGGAGATCCAAGGCTGGATGAGTCATTTTAATGAGATACTTGTAAAGCTGCCAGACTTGTTGAAGACAGCAGATTTTTATGTCATAAAAAGTGAATTCTTACACCAGAATTGGGTGTGTGTCGTTGGATTTTGTTGACAGTGACACTGTTGACAGTGTTAGCTTATGTTTCTTTGTACTACTCATTAATGTAAGACTTGAAAACCGTTACCTCGGAGGAGTACCACAATAGTTCAGGCAGTAGGTGTATTTCTTGAAATACTCTTCTGTTCATGCATCAGCTTGAAAAAGTATTCAAGACCTTTACTTATTCGTTGACTTTTGGGCCACTTTGGTGCAGTGCAACAAGCTCTTATAAAGTTGATATGGCAGATGTGTTAGCAAACAGTCGCCTATTTACACATTCATCAGAGCAACATTAGCATTCATTTGGAGTCGTGTTTGTGTCCACCTGGCGAATGTAAGTCCAAAATTCACTCTCCTTTTAGCCCAGTTTTGGTCTCCACCCACTCCTGAGACTAATATCTGGCTCTAAAGCTGCTAAATGCTCCACTATGTGCACTACCTTTGTCTGTTTGCTGAGCAGGTAGTGTAGAGTGGGTTTAGCAGAGCTGGCTGAAAACAACTGCCTGCTGTCAAAGCTGATGAGAGCGGTGACCCTGAACCAGAACAGTAAATCTGCAGACAGTAAAACCAAAACATTCAGCCGAAAGACACTAAAATGCTCCGCAGAACAGAGGGGAACCATAGAGTTGGATGATAATTATTGGTGGGGACATTTTTCACATACATACACAGTCATTTGATCCATTGTTAATAGAAAAATATTGATTTAAGCAGCTTGGAGTAAAAGTAGCAATATAACAATATAAAAATACTCCATTATAAGTAAAAGTCCTGCAGTCAATTGTGCTCCCTAAGTACAGTAAAAGTACAGAAGTATCATTTATAAAGTATACTAAAAATATCATGTACCGGATCATCATTTCAGATGCATTAATGTGTAAGTATCTTGAGCTAATTATGCTAATTTTGCTGTTGGGCAGTTTAATCTGTGAATCTTTAAACAATGAATCTTTTATAAGACAATCTTATGTTTTGTATGAAAATCTTAATCTGCAAAGTAAGTAGTAATAGCTGTTAGATCATTTTTAAAGAGGACATAACATGCACATTTACATGTCTGTAGTTTTAATCTGGGGCTCTACTGGAATATCTTTGTATGATTTACAGTTAAAAACTACTGATCTTACACTGGCCCTTTACTCAGCCCCTCAGTTCAGCCTCTTTAGTCTCTTAAAGATCCCCCTCTCGATGAGCCCATTCTGTTCTGATTGGTCTTCTCTAATACATCCTTACGTGTTAGAGTCATCCGATCCGAAATATGAGAGCGGACGACACAAACAACACATGGAAAAACATTGGCAACAACCTTAGAAACATATGCTATGGAACAAACAGATGTTTGTGGGCGTGCACAAACAATCTGACATCAGGTCGATGGGGAAGTAACTTTGCAAACGGAGAGTTCAGAGCAGACTGATCACGGGGCTTTTGACTTGAAGGCAGCATTTTACATATGTTCACCACCTAACATAGACATCTGACATCATAAAGGTATGTAAATGACAGAAAATCACATTAAGCACGTCATGTCCTCTTTAAGTACAAGTACCTCGAAACTGCATTTAAGCACAGTACTTGAGTAAATGTACCGAGTGAGTTTGCACCACCGATGATGAGATGTTTCTAATGACAGACTCTTCATCTTCATCTTAATCTTTGCTTTGCTGTGTTCACATCTTACAGGATACTGTAAATGTCCACTCAACAGAAAATGCGCACACTGCTCTTCACTGAAGTTCTTCCAATTTATTTCACTTTCTACTGCTCTGCTCTCAGTGTATTGCAGCTCTAAATCCATTTTCACCTCATATCTTCTCCAGGGCCCAGCCCACTATCCACAGGGGAGGAGAGTTCAGCCTGGCCTTCAACTAATCCGACACTCCCACCCCTTACCTCCGCTTCACCTTTCCAATTAAGAACCTCCCCCTCACCCTGGGGCCTTGTCCTCACTCTCCTAGTTCTCCCACATCTCTTCAGTTTTTAGCTTCCCCTAATCAATCCACCCCCAAAACCTTCCTGATTGTGGGCCTCCTTCCTGTTCCTTCTCAGTCTCCCCTGAGGTGCCGAGGCCATGGCGGTACCTTCAGCCCAGGAGTTTCACTGGCAGAGCCTGGCACGACTGCCCAGTGGCCGTGTCTACCACACTCTGACTGAGGTGGGGGGGCAGATGTACATGCTGGGGGGCTGTGACGCTGCAGGGAGGCCCTGCCCCAGCCTGGAGCTCTACTCCCCTGAGGTATGAGATAAATGCCATTCGGACACTGTATCTGATGTTTAATTTTTACACCAAGTAAGGATACAACTGGTAGTGATGATGTCAGTCAACAATATTTTAGTAAAACAATAAGGGTCCTATTTTCTTGAAATAAGGTGCTTGCGGCTATGACCAACAATTTGTTGCAATCTTCCTGACCATCAGTGACCAGGCTCAGCCAGGCATGTAGGTCTACTCAGTTTAGGAGGGAACGTGCTCAGTACAGGACCTCTGACTGTCAGAGGCTATTTTACACACTGATTATATGGAAACACCCGTCAATGCACAGAACTGACTACTGCGAGTATTTTGAGACGTGACTGTAAGTAGCAAAACTGAAAAGTCATGATCCTTGTGACATGACAGAAAAAACTGACTGATCCTGAAGAGTTAAATAATTAATGAGGTTTCCTCTGCTGTGTCATCCACATGTTAACTGATGCACAGCCCCTCTCTCATATCAGAGACTGTAGATGAGACATGTGTATCATGACTACAGCTGTTTAATAAACATGGAAAAGATCCAATATTCTGCAAGTTGTTGTGGGAAACTCATCCAACAGAGCATATTTCTGAACTCTGGGTCACTAGATTATGCTCATGAGGATGATATTATTGGTAAGAATCTTCCTTAAAAACAAACTTGTGTTTTGATTCTCATGTCAATCTGCAGTAGATGAAAGAACATGTAGCAAACTGAAAGGAGCAAAACTTAACATAAATGAAAGGAGTTCTGTGATTTTGGAGACGTCTGTGTGCCTCTGCCAGCTGAAGCCATGAAAATTGCCCTGCGTCTGCGTGTGTGATAAGAGGTGCTCTGAGCAGGTTTTATCGCAAACACAATTTCATGCCAAAATGACCCCCAGAATTGCACTGCATCATCTGCATAAACACAGCCTGAGCTGCACCTCTCCTCCCACGTCAGTGCAGGGGCGTTTGTTTGATGCCCAGAAATGACCAAACAGGCACAGACGCAAAAAAAAATAGACTTGCGCCCGAGGAATACTGCACAAAGACTGCGCTAGCTTTGTGAAAATAGAGCCCTAAAAGTTTGAACTAACAAACATTCAGACATATGCTCAAATGAAATGACACATTTTCACAAGGCACTGAATACACTGAAAGGGGGAAAATGAAACTAGAATATTAGACTTATAATTTTCTTGGCAAATCAACAGCAAAGTAGTACATGCAGCTGTATTTCAATTTCCACTGTGCAAATGTTTCAGGGTTTATTTAAACATTAATGAGATCTAAGCCCCCTGAAGACACTGTCACAAATCAATGGATTTAAATTAGAAATAAACTAGCTTTCAATATAAAGCAAATCCTGGCACAGAAGAGGTGCACCAAGTAAGAAAAGAAAAACTTAGAAAAACTTCTACCTTTTTAAAGCACAGAAAACTTCAGTGGCTGCTGCTGCTGCTGCGAGTGAGTATTAATAGTAATGATTGTAATAATTAATTATTTGTAATGATTATGATGATAATGAAACATCTGTTCTGCCCTGTTTGCCATCAACATATTAAGTGTGTCACAGATGAACCAGGGAACGTGTACTTGGCAGTATGACCTCATTCAAGTTAGTTGAATCATACAAGTGAAAATTCACCAGCAGACTTGTCCTTCGTGGTTGGTGGGTTTGTATGTAACTGCTCTGCCTGACTGAAGCTGCTCGTCCCTGTTCGCAGGGGGACCGGTGGATGAGCTTGGCCCCCATGCCCACCCCTCGTGCTGGAGCAGCTGTAGCAGTGCTCGGAAAGCAGATCCTGGTGGTGGGGGGAGTGGGAGAGGACCAGAGTCCCCTGAAGGTGGTGGAGATGTACAACACAGAAGAAGGGAGGTGGAGGAAGAGGAGCGCTCTGCGGGAGGCCCTGATGGGTGTATTTATCACTGTGAAAGGTATGGACTGAGTCATGATGATTTAGGGGATGCATATAGTAGGTCATATATATATTATTTATGATATACTCTGTTGGTAGCCAACGCAGAATAAGCAGTAATGGAAGAAGTATTCAGATCCTTTACTTAAGTAAATACAGCAATGTAGAAAGTACATAAGTATTAAGAGCTTGATATAGTTCAAGTATTGCAGTAAAAGTAGTGGTTTGGTCCCTCTGACTGATATATTATTATATATGACATCATTAGATTATTAATACTGAAGCATCAGTGTTAGAGCAGCATGTTACTGTTACTCAAGTAAAGTACAAGTACTTCAAAATTGTACTTAAGTGCAATACTTGAGTAAATGTACTTGTAAATGTGTAAATCTTCTAAATGTGCTAGAGCAGCACGTACTCAAAGGAAAATCAAGCTGTGCACAGATGGATGTCAATCAAACTGCTACTTTGGAAGCATACTGAAATCTACATTTGGAAACCTCACATAGAGAAATGCTTCATGAAAAAGGTTTTACAGTTAGATTCGGTGTAAAAGGCTCTTTTCTTTGAGGGAGCTCTTAAAGAATCTGAGCAGCAACAAGGAGTCTTCTGGGAGAGCTAATCCCCCCCCCTTAAAGACACACACACATGAACATTAAATCTTAGTTAAATCAACAATAGCAAAAACAAGGAGGAGGAGGCTGAGGCGGTGGAGAGAGCTGCGGCAGCTATCGGTGTTGTATATTCAAACAGAGAGACACACTGATTCCTCTTGCTATCGGTATCAATGTGCATTTTATGGTGCATTCATGTCTTATGGGAAAAAATGATTTAAGTTTTGTAATGGAACATACTCTCTACCTCAGGCTTCAATATGTTAACTTTGTTTTTTTCTCCAGACTTTCATCAGAAGTTAATGATTCAAATGATGAATGATGTCCTGATGTCATATAACATTAACCAAACTAACTACATACACCACAACTTGTATGTAATTATTGATAATTGGATCTTATTTTTATTATTGAAATTGTAGTGTTCACTTTGCTTTAACACACATTAAAAAACAACTCTACAATACGCTCTATTAATTTGAACCAAGAACCACATAGTTTCTCCAATATGAGGGAATAGCAGTAATATTTTCACACTCACTTCTTAGGATCAGTCCAACAGTCAATACAAATAAAAAAGCCTTTTCAAAGAGCGTCTCTTCAACCGCGGTGAGTTTGTGTTCAGTCTAGCAGGGCATCTGTCAGTGTCTGCTAGAACACAGATAGATGTTGTATACACGCAGACTTATTTGCTGCGTATAGGTTCATTGTGCTGCTCTCTCCATCTCCCTGACCAATCTTCGATCCTTGGCCCTTTGCTCACAGCCCCCCCCCTCCCAAAAAACTCATCCCAACTAGCTGAAAAAGAGACAAATAGTCTGACAAAATGATCGATAGAGCCAAATTAAAACAAATATGGTATTTTTAAAAGGATAGTCAGTCACCCAATTGACTAAATGATGTCATTTTTATGGATATTTGAAGAATCATTATTTTTCAGATATTAGATAATGAACTTCAGGTAATGAGTTTTACTTCTACGCCAAAATGAATACAAAGTGTTTTGGAAACTTTTTTAGTAGCATGGATGCACTGAGGTCGGATTTAACTGGAAGTAAATGGCAGGTAAATTGAGAAGCTAGAAAAATAAATGAGATATATAAATAAATAAATAAACATGTAGATTGTTTCCTTGCAGCTCTTTTTCTTTTCATTCTGATAATTAATGCTATATTTTCTCTTGCTTCAGCACCCTCACCCACCTCCATTCTTATGCTAGAGGTGTTATGCCAAAGTGCCAGACATGGACTTGTGCATTTTTATTCTGCTGCTGTACTCCCCAAGCTTCCTGTGTCTGTCACAGTCTCCTGCCTCGTCACAAGCTAACTTCTTAAAGATCTTTCATAAAGTAATCTTTATCGAGCAGGTTGTTATTGTTCTTTGGTGTCAGTTTATTTAGCACCATTTTCAAAGACAAATGTATCTACCCTCTCAGCTTCAACCTTTCTCATCTGACACATGATAATATGCTTACAAGCATTCAGATGGAAACTTTGACATGTGTGTGTGTAGATGGCCGGGCTCTGGCTGTGGGGGGAATGGGTGCTGACCTGCTCCCTCGCAGCATCCTGCAGCAGTACGACCTTCGGAAGGACGTGTGGGCGCTACTTCCTCCCATGCCGACCCCCCGGTATGATGCCAACGTACATCTGCTAGCCAACAAGCTCTACGTGGCAGGTACAAACTGGTGTGGGTGTGTTCGCTGTACTTTTTTTTTTTTTTTAAACAGTATTTTATTAAGAGTTTACACACATACAGGAAAAGAAATGAAAAAAGGAAAGAAAAGAGGAAAATAAAAGCCCTGTAAAATGCTCATGCACATAAAGAAAACAGAATATAAAAAGGTTTGACACAAACGGGTAGTTAAAGGTTTACTATGCAGGATTTGTTGGAACATTCTTGTGTTCACAGTACTTCATTGAAATGATTTCTCACTGTTTCAATATGAGCTGAGTAAAGATTATATCAAGCAGTGATGTATTTACACAATCTTCTAGGTGGCCGTCAGTGTAAGCGACCGGTGAAAGCCTTCGAAGTTTACGACTCAGAGACACGCTCTTGGACTACGCTACCCATGATGCCATGTAAACGTTCATATGGGGGAGTGATATGGGACACAGCTGGGAGGCTGTGTCTGCTGGGAGGACTGCGGCAGGGAGGAGGACACCAGAGCTCCAAGTTCACCAAGAACGTCAACATTTTTGACACCAACCAAGGTACAAAAACATACTGTGCACATTTACTTATAGAGGTTTCCATTTCTTTAAAAAAAAGTTTTTTAAAAGTAAGATAAAAGTTCTATATTTTCACTATAAACTCTAATGATCTTCCAGTGACACATCTCACCTTTTCAGCACCGCTTGTTTCGCCGTTATTCACAAATAAGAACACATACACATGCACACACACAACACAACTCTAAAGTTTTGAAAGATGTCAGATATGTCAGAATTAATCACACTGTAATGTGTATAAAACAATCCAGCTGGAACTGCAGATACAACAAATGTCATCATGAGTTTGAATATTTCACTCAGTATATGCAGGATGTAGGAGAGTTGGAATGATTATAAAATATCAAGTAGGGTTGAGGGCTTTGAGGGCACTGTATGCATAATGTTGCTCTGTGGCCTGCTATAAATATTCAGTTTTGTTAACTTGTTGGAAAGATATAGCTGGCATATTCTGGAATAGCTTTTAAAGTAGTAGTTGAGCATTTTGGGATATATGCATAATGCTTTCTTTCTGAGAGAGGGATGAGGAGACTGTAGAGCTGGAGTCAGCACATGATTAGCCTGGAAGACTGGCTAAAGACTGGAGGAAGAGGAGTATAGAAGGCCTGGCTCTCAGAAAAAAGTGAAAAGTGAAAGTTAAAAATACACCAACCAACACATCCATAGCTGTCTACTGTAGATCATGTATCTTGTTTGCTTAACTCCCATAAGAAACAGACAGACATGCTGTTTATCCATCCGCTCAATACTTGTCTGCAGTGTCTGCAGCTCAAGTGTGTGCAGGTTTGGTTCTGGTCTCTGTACAGATGTGATGGTACCAAACCTGGTGATGTCACTATGAAAACAAGAATCTGGAAAGCCTCACACAGTCTATGCACCCGTCTGTCATTCACCAAGAAATTCTTCCAGCACGTAGCTCCCTATAAAATCACAAATTGTCATTTTTACATACAGTACTGTGCAAAAGTTTTAGGCACTAAAAGTAAAGTGAGAATGCTTACAAAAAAAATGCTATAAATTGTTTTAATTTATCAATTAACTTCCTACAAAGTTGAGTAAACAGCAGAAACTTAAATGAAATCAATATTTGCTGTGAGCAGCTTTGCCTTTAAAACAGCAGTAGTTCTCCTCGGTTCACTTGAACACAGTTTTTCATGGTAACTTGCAGGAAGGTTGTTGTAACCATCCTGGAGAAAGAATGTTCTTCTGTGGATTTATTCATTTAGGCCATCTCAGGTGCTTCTTCATGTAATCCCAGATTGACTCCATGATGGGGGCCAAACCATACCATCTGTTGCAGGACTCATCATTCTTCTTGTTACTGAAAATAATTCTTTATGACTCTAGCTGTATGCTGGGGGTCATTGTCATGTCATGAATAAATTTGGGACCGATCAGACACCTCCCTGATTGTATTGCATAATGGATAAGAATCTAAACATCTAGGGTGTCTAAAACTTTTGCACAGTGCTGTATGTAAACAAGCGAGATACACAAAGTTAAACATTTATAGCATTTATTCAGGCTGGCTGTTTCCCCTCTAGTTCCCCTCCAGCAGCCTCCAGTCTTTATGCTAAGCTTGGCTAAATATCTAGCTCCATACATAATGCACAGACAGAGTGATACAAGGAGATTGATGCCAATCTTATAAAGAAAGCAAGTCAGCACATTTCCTAAACACATGAAGTATTCCTTTAGCAGTTCTCTTAACAATAAGAGACCTGTCTATCAAGTCTGTAGTCTAGAAAAAATGAAAATTATTATGCTAGAGCAAGAGATTTTCCTTTGACAACATACCACACAGGCACTTTGTTTTTGGTATCAGCAAGTGTCTCATCATCTTCTTGTCACTGACAGCATGCATCTTCATTTTGACTTCACTGTCATACAAAGCAGCCATTAACATCAACCTCACTGTGGAAAGAAATACTTTTCTACTGCAATAGGCTCGTTCCTCTCTTCATTCTGTGCACATTCTGTGTCCCACAACACAGCGAAATGACTTATCCCTCTATCCGGCAAAGACACCCCAGAGTAACAGGTGAACAAATTGAGGAGGGACCAGAAGGAGAAACGGGAGAGCAAAAATCGATAAGTCATTTTAGACAGCCGGGTATGCGGTCACACATCGGGATCGGTCGAATGAAAGCCAAATAAAGCAGAACACGGGAGTGATAATGTTAATGTATGATAATAAGGGGAGAAAGTTTGCCTTGTGTGTAAGAGAGAGAGAAAGAAGGGGAGAAAGGCCTTCCAACACACATAAACACAGCCACTTATATACTGATGCACATGCACACATGTACGGGGGAGGCAGCCGTAGCCCGTTCCTCCAATCTAATTTTGGTGGAGATGAGACGTGAGATGAGCTGCGGAGGGAGGGCTGTGGATGAGAAGCGCTTTAAATTACAAGATCCAGAAACAGATTGCTTTATTATCTATCTTCAGCAATATCTCTCCGCACACATACACACACATACACACACATGTGGTCATGCAATCTGCTGTCACACAGTGATATTCTATTACTGTTCCATTCCATATCGCCAGTATTAAGATGCACGCCTGTTAGGTAATGTCTCTGCGAGAGTTTCAGTATTGTATGCACGCCAGCAGGCAAGCCGCAGCAAGCACAACCGAAAACACAAAGACTGGAGTTGTGAAAGATAATAAACACGTAGAATGAAAAACTGTGGCTTTTGAAAATCATTTGAAAGGGTCAGTTCACCCAAATTATATAAAAAAAACAACATTTTTGTCTGTTCGCTCTTGTGGTATCTAGTCATGCAGGTAATTTTAGTTTTATTTGCTCAGATTTTGAGGTATTCGTCTCCAAAATTTCCACATCTATCACAATACAGTGATCACCACAAACAAAATAACATTCACCTCCATTATGTTGAGGTGAAAGCAGATACCTCAGGTATCTCATAACCTGGGCAAACGCTGCTAGCAGAGTTAGCCTGTTTCCACCACAGCATCTTTTCCAGTGGTCCTGAGACTATTTTAAGAACTCACAAGCCTTACCTGAGTTTCAATCAAAGGAACCAGGGTCTAAATTCAGTTCAAGGCCCCAAAATAGGCTCCTGCTCTAGAGGTAGTACTTTCTAATGGTCCATGAACTATTGTTGCTGAGTTTGCAGTGCTGAATGTCACTCATTGATCAAACACAAACCTTGAGGTTGATGCAACTAGTGCAGAGTTCAAATCAAACAGTAGGGAAGCACTGGGTTCCAGTAAAATCTAAATTAGGATGAGGGACGGACATTTCTTGTGGTGTTCATTGAATGTAGTTTGACTTCCTAACATGTCTAAAAGGCAAGATAAAGAAAGAGAGAGTGTGTGAATCGAGGGAGAGTTCTTTGAACGCCCCCACTCCTCCATCTCGTAAATAATAAGATGAAAATGCATGATAATAGTAGTAGTACAAGAAAGCTGAAATGGTATGTAAATCAGCACATTATTCATGCACTAACCCTGTAATCAGGTTTAGTTTTTTGACCTGATACCGTAAATACATAAATTAAACTATGTTTCTAGAGTTTCATACACTTGAGTAATACCAGCAGTCTTCCTGTCAGGCTGCATACAGCCTCAACAACCTCTACCAAAAAGAAAGAGCTCCCTCTATGTTGCCTAAGAGGCAAAATCATTCACTTGCATACTGTACATTTTACCCTTGTCTCTTCTCAGCATAGATTTGAGCAGCTGGACAGTCAGGAAACTGTTTATACTGAGATCCTGGTTTTGCTCCTGAGGTTTCTTAGTACCTGGAACTATTTCCAGATCAAAAATTTTTGTGCTTTGGGGCGAACAGGCCTTTTAAAAATTTCTATTTCAGTTGCTCTTCTCAACTAGAGTAGTGAATCCTGATGCGTACAACAAAGAAAGACTTTCATCAGCCCCTCTTGCCTGAACAAAAAGAACTCTGGCAACAGTAACAATAACCACAAATGATGCAGTCCCCCTGAGGCCAAAATGTATTCCCATGTTGTCTTTATTTCATTTATATCCTGCTTGAAATGAGAGTAAAATTACCCAAAATGCAAAAGCAGAAATGCGAGTAGAGCAAATGTGCGTCCTTGGGCCAATATGTAATGATTAAAAAATGCTAGAACATAATGGATCTCGTTCAAAGGGCTCATCTGAAGGTGGTCATCAGTGTCTAAGATTTCACACGTGACAGACAGACAGAATCCATCAAAGGCCGAGAGCCAATCACCATCCTTTTCTAGTTTTTATCATGAGAGACAATTACAGAGGAGAGCTGTGGACAAAATTACCACCAGACAGACTACAAAGCCCAGCCATCAGAGAATCGCCTCATCTCCCTCATTCTATTGTCACTCCCTCTCTCTGACTATATTCTCTATCTCTGTATTTTTCTCTGTCTCTCTGTCTTGTTATTCTCCTCAGCTTCTCCCTCCAGAGTAGAATAATGTATGCTGGTGTTTTCCCTGCATCCTACAAAGAAAATCTTGGAGCGAACACTTGTGTAATCCCTCCAAATCAAATAGGAATCAGGCCTGCAGTCGCAACTTGGTCTCAGAGGACTGGACCATAAGTCTGTAGTGTGATGTGTTGACACAACTGTAATTTAAAGAAGAAAATCCAGCCTGTAACATAGGGGCACTGTTTAAAAAAAAAAAAGAGCTGTTGTTGTTGTTGCATCTTGTATTCTGCATCCATCTTGTTGACTGGTGGGTAGGTATAATAGAAGTTAGAACACAATGTTTTGGTGTATTTCCCTCAGATTCAAGGAGAAGTAGTTTATTTCTAGAGCCACCATTTTGTATAAATGTCAGCAGTTATTTACTGGTAAATCCATTACAGAGAAGAAAGGTTTTCACATTTCTGCACCACTAGTAGCCTCAATAGACCAGAATGTAGCCACAAATTTGCATGCAATTCTCTGACTGCATGTTAAAAGAAAACACCTGCATGTAATAAGTTCAGGTGCTGATTGCATTAGCTGTTCATAAGTTCAAATTTTGTCTAGGTTGAAATGTTTTCAAAGTGGACATTTATGCATCACTGAATAAATACAGCCTGCATCACACAAACAAGTTACGTAGATGTTTAAATAAAATATATATTAACACCCAGCAACTGCTCACTGTTGCATTTCTGACCAAACCAAATGACAAAACTAGCTTGTTCATATGTTAGCCACTTAAAATGGAATATGGTCAACACTTAAATAGAAATTACATGTAAAATCCTAAAAACACCTTGCCAGTAACGTGAGACTAAATTACCAAATAATGTTGATTAGGTAGCATAATCTCTTTCCCTAAAACGGTCATATTACAGCTTGTTATTTTCGTGGATGTATTAAGAAAAAACTAGATACAGTGTTCCAAGATGACATCCCATTCATTAGTATGGAAGTTGCTAATCGGGTACATACACTGAAAAAACATTTCAGTCTTCTAAGTTTTTGGAGGGAAGGACTGGAGTACGATGTAGACTTTCTCTGGCTGAGCAGGCTGACTTCCTGTTGGCTCCCTGCACACATGGCATAAAATAATTTAATGATACAGCTATTTCCAAAAACTTGCCAGATTTAATTGGACCAAACGGATCAAACTGTATGTGTCATATCACTAGGCCCTGCAGAGGCTGTGCTGTCATAAATCTACTGAGCCCTCTGACAGGTGACACCAGTCTCTTACTGTCAATTGTAATAACTTTGGTGATTTTTCATCTAGCGCCAGCATCAGGTCAAAATTTCAATATGACCAGTGCTTTGTTTTATAACTAAAATGCCTGCAAAACTAACGACATTCCCATCAGCCTCAGCTGTACTTTGTGTTTACTGCTAATTAGCAAATGTTAGCATGCTAACATGCTAAACTGAGATGGAAAAACATGGTAAATATTACATAAGAAGAGAACAGAGCAGAGTGGAAGCTGTGATCTGCACTCTGTTCTCCTCAGTGTAACTTAACCAGGCTGGAAAGGAGGACACATTTCCTCATCACACACTGCTGCAACATGTAGGAAGGCTCACCATCTGGCTACTTATCTCTCTTACCTCTATTTGTTTCTCTCGACCTTGTCGTCTCTGCCTCCTATTTAAAAGAGAGATGGAGGATAGAGGAGAAAGAGAAAAAGCGAGGCAAAAGGGGTAAGAAGTAGAAGACAATAAGAACAAGAGAATGAGAGAGAGAGAAAGCAAAAAAGAGAAAAACAAGTTAAAGATGATAGAGAGATCCAGACAAAGAAAGAGAAGATAGACAAAGATAAGGAGCAAGATAATGTTCTTGTACTTTCACTCTCTGGTTCTTTCCAGTACTCTCTTGCTCCCTCACTCCCTGATGAAGTTATCTTTCTTCCTCTGTCACGATTCTCTCTAGTCTGGGTTTCCTTCTGACAAACAAGACTTGGCAGCAACAAAACCTGGAAGTAGAAATAAAAACTTGTACAGAATCTGTTGGGGAAAGAGAAACATGGTTTTGATGGCTATGTTTTCATTTCCTACACTCTCAAGTACACCCTTTATCATCTGGAGTGCTTCAGCTTTGAGTGTTGTGGAACCTCTACACAGACCGCAACAGTATTGGAGAGAACGTTGTTGTGAATCTTAAAGGTGCAATGTGTAGAATTTAGTGGCAGCTAGTGGAACCGACTTGGCAGAAATGGAATATAATTTTCATAAGAATGTGTTAATTAGTGTATAATCAGCTGAAAATAAGAATCGTTGTGTTTTCGTTACCGTAGAATGAGTCCTTTATATCTACACAGGGAGCGGGTCCTCTTTCACAGAGGCCGCCATGTTGCACCGCCATGTTTCTACAGTAACCCAGAACAGACAAACCAAACACTGGTTGTAGAGAGGGCTTTTTGCATTTTTTGCGAGTTTCACGGCCACCGTAGGTTCTCCTACATGCTTGGAAGTGGAGAGGGAGGGGAATTCAGTTTGTTGCAACCTCACTGCTAGATGTCTCTAAATTCTACTCACTGGTCTTTTAAATGTCAGGTAATGAAGGAGATCCAATTAAAATTGTAATGTCCTACACCTGCAGCTCCAAAGACCCTATTGCTGATGCTCCTCGCTGTCTGGTGAAAAGATTTGACTTCCAACTCTGTGTGCAGCAGAGCAAGCACAAAGATGTCCCCAGGCGGCATGTATACCCATTCCAAACTGAAATGGATTTGTTAAAATACACACAATAACCCCAGAAGAACCTCATTTTTTAAATGTATCCATTTCCATGGCAAATAACTCCGAGAATGTAGAGTTTACTGTTGCAGATGTGACAAAAACAAGATTTAAAAACTGTGACCGTCGGATACTGGAGGAGGCTTGAGCAAGGATACACGAGGCCAGCAGCCTTCACTGATGTCTTTTACTGGGCCGAAGCAAGCCTTCATTGGAAATCTGTTTGTGATTGGATGTCACACCACAGCTTATTGGAGTGGTCTGATTCTACATCACTGCAGTTTTATACTGGAACAAATAACAAAACCTAATCAAGTGTATCACTCCAAAGTTTAAACATTTACTTGACTTTCTTCATTCATCTTTAGATTGCAGGTAAAAAGCTGAATTTTCCACCTCATAGCCATGACTCACTCCATCTCACACTAAATAGAAAACACTCCCAGAAATAGAGTTGTCCATATTGGTCTCCCAATATTCACCAGTTAAAAGTTCAACCTTGAAAATAGTGTCACTAACAAGCAACATTATCCCCGCTTTCTCACTCTAGTAGTAGTCTGATACTAACCTTCCTTTCCCCTCTCTATCTCTGTTAGTCTCTGCTTGTTTTAACCTCTCTCTGTCCTTGCCACGTGTATGTGTGTGTGTGCGTGTGTGTGTGTGTGCGCGCGCCGTACATATCCTTGCTGCAGCTGAATTCTCCGTGACCTGTTTGTGTGGGTCACACTCAAAAAAATAAAAAGTTCAGCAGCATCCTGTCCAGCTGAAGGTGGACTACAATGCCACTGACTTCACCTCTTAGAAGCTTTTACACACACACAAGCACACACATTTGCTCACTCCAGCTGTCGTCTCTTGTTCTCTTGCAGGCGCCTGGCTGAAGTCAGAGGAGACGGTGGCGATGAAAACAAAGAGAGCGGACTTCGTCGCTGCTTTCCTGCGAGGCCGCATGGTAGTAGCGGGGGGGCTTGGTAAGAGAGACGAGCAGGAAAACTAAAAGTTATTTTAGCTGCATTCATGTATGATTCATGTCAAGACTAACTGATAGATTAAAGCACATACTCAGAAGCCCTCACATGGCTTGTTTGAAGCTGCCAAGACTTCATAGCTGAAAGTTTCTGTGAACCTTGGTTGCTTCTGATCACCTTTTCATATTTGACAGATATGAACAAAATGAATAACGAACTAGTTTCACACAATAATTAATAAAACATTGGAATGTCAACAACGGAGGAACAAATCCAGTGAGAAAGTAACTATAAAATCAATGAATGAATGAAAATTGTTTGTTTCATTGATATGATCAAATGCACCTACAGGTTTGATGATGATGACTGTGTGGATGATGTCAAAATGTAGGAAGTCTGAAATATGACGTCCACCTGAGAAACCTCCTGTGTCTGATATGTCTGATATCTGTGTGTGTGTCTCTAGGTCATGAGCCCTCGGCTCTGGACACAGTGGAGGCCTTTCATCCTCAGAGGAAGAAGTGGGAGAGGTTGGCTCCCATGACCTTCCCCCGATGCTCCGCCTCCTCCATCGTTATCAGAGACCGCCTCCTGGTGGTGGGAGGAGTCAACCAGGTAAACTAGCGCTCATTTTAAAGGGTGATGCTGGTGATTTTCTATATTTTTCTAATTGTCAACAAATCTCTAGCGAAGCACTGTAAACAGAACAGTTCTTGTGCATGCTCAGAGGCGTCCGCCTCACACAGAACTGCTCTCCAGAGGCTGAAAACATGATCATTGAAGTGTTTGTAATAGTTTTTTGACAACAAATGAGGTCTACAGCACAGAGGAAGACATATCAGGCTTTGGATACACACATAATACTTGTAAGTATGATGAGTTCATTGTTGGTTTGGCTCCAAACATGAGATTTGTTGAGAATTAGAAATATATAGAAAAAAAATCAGCCTTTTCCTCTAAACAGCACTTAATTACATCACCTCATCAACTGAATGAGTAAGACATCTCATCAGTGTCATTAGCATTTTAAAGAGTGTGGAGTGCGTTGCTTATGTATGGTCTTGCTCTTAATGTGAAGTGCACTCAACTGGGAGTGTGACTCCATGGGGAATGACTCTCCATTAGGAAGAAGGGCCAGTGAGAAGTCCTAGCTGTCTGTCCATCAGGTTCACACATACACTCATCTGTTGCTACATTTCACATTTCACATGACAGTGTCGGATAGTAATGTGCTGCTTTTCACGGTAATTAACAGATTCATGTATTATTTTCCAAATGTATGTATAAAAATTACCAAAAATACCACTCGACTATCATTAATGTGCCGCTTCTTAAGAGCCGACAAGCTGCACTTACACTTGTAAGTGCAGCTTACAAGCTGTTTTTTTCAAGCATTTTACAAAGAAATGTGAAAAAAAGGGGAAAAAATCTGTAATCGGTGTGGTGCAACCGCATGAAAATCTACTGACAGCAGTAGCAATAACTGGGATCAGATTCCCTGTCTGCTGAGCATAAAAGCAAGACATTGTTTTCGTTATCATCACTATTAAATATCAGATTCCATTTGAATTATCTAAAAGCTTCATCCTACCCCCACAATTAGTGTTCATCATACTGTAATTCATCATAATTAGCTGCTAGTCGTGATCATTTACAAGAGAAAAAAAAAGGAAAAAGATTTCAGTCTTCAGATGTGATGCTGTAACTCAAATAAATCAAGAAATAACATAATTACTTACATTAGAGTAATGAGTGGAATATGCACTAAAACATAGACTTTGTGTCTTTGGTGTCTTTTATGTGTAATTTCAGGGTCTCTGAGATTATAGATGTCTCAATATTGACTCCGCAAACTCTAAATCAGTCACAGTCAAGTCTCCGCTCATCACCTCTGATAGATAGGGTTGATAATCAGAAAACAAGCAAATGTATAGTGCACTATACTGTATATCACTGTGGATTACAAGGAATCCATCATAATGGGAAAGAATCCAAAATAAATGGATTACTATGCAGTTTCTACCAGTTTATTGTCATCTTGTATGAAGGTAATTGGATTTGATGTATAATCATTTGTACACTTAATACCTAAAGCAGTTGATATACAAAAAGCGACCTTATACAGTGCACATTAAATAAGTGACACTGTATGACAAGGTGTCCCAGCTTAAGAAAACAAGGACACACACGCAAACACAGTGTCATTAATGCAGAGCTCCTGGAAGCAGGCCCAGCCACTATCATCCAGTTACAAAGCCACAGTGTCAGCACTTTCAGACCTGCAGTGCTGGACCTGCAGCTCTAGTCCAACCTGCACCACCTGTTGGCAAGGAGAGCACCAGCAGCAGCAGTTCAGATATGTCCCATCAACAAACAAGCATGCAGGTCGACTGAGCTCTGTGTGTTGAACGTTTGAACTACAAACTGAGATCAATGCTACATCTGTTGAAACTCATCAGACTGAGTTTGCTCAGTTGCCAAGAAACTGCCAATGTTCAAACTTTCCATGGTGCTCAGAATCAGTCTGTTGATGATGAGGACTGTGTGAAACTGTTGAAAGCTCCAGAAGAAGTGTGTAGGCGGACCACGTCGACTGTTGTTTCCAAGGTCAGGAAAGAACTGTCAAGCTCTACGTATCTTTTGCTTAATGATAGAACACTTTGCTCTAGACAGGGTACTATTTCTACAATTGACACTTTGACGTAATTTGTCTGACAGTCGAGCGCCTGAAAGAGCATAATGTTAAAGCTCTGAAGATTTTGTATTATATAGCCCTTGAAAAATTGGTTTAAAATCTTTAGTATATCTCTGTAATAAATATCATGGAAATTCAAAGAAAAACAAACATTCTACATATTATTTAATTATTATTTATTAAGATTCCAAAGACGATGTAATCTGCTTCGTCAAGACTCTGCTGGTGTGGTTTGATCAGTTTGACAGCGGCTGGTGCACAGAAGTACATGACATCACTGATTTCTAACTGAGCCCCACCCACGTCAGACCGATGAGAGAAGCGCAGACAAAAAAACACAAATAGAGAAACGTCTCTCGTGAAATAATCCAAACTGTTCTAATTTTGGCAGAAAAGTATCCATTCAGAACCACATCATTCACAGAAAGAAGCTAAATGAGATCATATGTTTTTAGGGCCTTTAATATTCACTGAGGCATAACGTGACACAAGAATGTTAACCCTTGAAACACACACATAAAGACAATAAACCTGCAGCTAGCAAGGAGTGTTAAACTCATAGCTGGCAACACATGAATAAACTGATCTGAGAATGACTGAACAGCTCCCCCTTGTGGACAATCTGCAGTCTGCTAACACTGACTGACTGAGTTTGTGAGTTTCAAGCTATTTCTATAAGGTGCCTCATAACCAGTAATGATCAGTATTGGACATATTCTAAATCAGGACACATCAGCGTGCATTATTATTCTCATACCACGGTCACTATGAAAGGAACGAAAAGAAGAGTGTCTTGTTTCTATGGTGATTACCTGCTCTTGTTAAAATTCAATAACTGATATGTAGTTTTAACAAACACCTGCCAGCCAATCAGAAACAAGCATTTTCATTTACTTATGGGCTTAGTATTGAATGAAATGTCATTATGGTAATATTAATAGCCTTTCACCATCCATCTTTTCTTTATTTCTCTCTCTCTCTCAGGTTCCCAGCTCGGCGCATGAGATCCTGTATGTGAAAGAAGAGGAGTATCTGTAGTCTGTAGTGACTGACACCACATGAATGCAGCAAATCAGTGATTCCGCTTCCTCTTTTTCTGTACAACCCTCCTGAATCAGATGGTAGTGCAATACATAAGCAGCATCAAAAACACTGAGTGAAATGGAAGTGCAAGTCCGACTCTCTAATGTAATGTAACAGATAACACTGCCCCCTGCTGGGCTGTGATGACTTTGAGACCCCCACATGTAAGCACACACATGCACAATGGAGGAGCTGGCTCTTTCTTTATACCGACTTCTGTTTCTTGAGAATTTTTAGTATGTAAGACTTCTGCGTTGTACGTTGTAGTGCATACTTGGGGAGAAGAAATATTTTGTAGCTTATATGTCTAGTATTGTAGACAGAGAAATATATGGAGGATTTACAGTATTTTATAGCATATATGTATTTCATTTTGTTTGGTTTGGTGTTTTTTGTGTGCTGCTTGCTAACAACTGAGCATTTGTACTGCAGATAGTGTGATTTACACATAAGATTTTAATTCAGTTCCATGATGTGACTGCAATATTTGTATATCATTTAATATCATCTAGAAAAAAAGTACTAAAAACTGGGTAATGTTTGGTGAATAAACTGTACTGTAAAAAAAATTTGCAGTAAAGCGATTAACACTGATTGGGAGTTTATTTCACCATCGATCATTTGTAGTAGCTCTAGTAAGTACACTGAATGCTGTACTATCACTCATCTGTGCTGTAACAGTTCCCATGTGTGGGTATGATCATGATTTTATTATTGCATATATGAAAAGAAATGACAATATGTTGTTTGTTTGTGATTACCAGACTGATGTAGGCAAAGAAAATGATCTTGTTTGACTGATTGTACATTTTATTCCTGCAGCAATACATTTTCTGTCTTTTCAGTGTTTCATTTATTGCAACATGTGCTGTGCAGTAATAATGACCATTTATTAACACTTCACTCAGGTTTGTGATGTTACAGATTTGTTTTTGTGACTTTCTACTGACCTGTATTATGTTTGCTGTCATTATAGCCAAAGCCAAACTCTTGTCTGTTTGGCTGAGACTGTTGTGTAAGAGACGAATAAGAAATATGTTATTGTGCTGAAAATTCATTTCCGAAGATTTGATTTCATCCTACAATATGACCCATCTCTGTTCTGTCCTACACCCAATTATGTCTTGTAATATTGAGGATATGAGTAGTCATGTTCAGTGGAATAAATGGGATCTGTAGTTTGTATTGCACTTGTTTACCACTAGATGGGAGTGATTACATTGCACGAGAGAGCTGGTGAGGTTTTCACTGACTCATGGCACAATTTTAACTTCTCAGTACGTGAATCAGTACAAATTGACAGTATATTGTTACATAAGCAGATATGTTTTCTAGGTGAGTGGATTTTCTTTATATTAATGACACACTTTCTTAAGCTAAATAGGTTAAGAAAGTCTTAATCTTAAAACAAATCATAAACATTGAATGTACATTATGATAAGCAATACTGTAATAGGGTGAGAGAGGAAAAAGGATAAATGAGTATTTTCTGAAAATGGAATATTTGGCCATTTAAGTGGCCATAATGATTATTGCTAACAGGATATCATTGTTGACTCTTCTTATTTTAATACTATGACGTACTGTAGATGGGTTTCCCAGCCGCGTCATTGTGAGATGCTCATGGGGGGTCGAAAACAAACAGTGACTGTGAGCCAGCGAGGAGATCAACATGAGGTGGTGTTTTTCTTGTTACTTTTCTGTGTTCCTTCAGTTAGATGTTCTCTTCACTTTGCAGAATGATGTATGTGCAGAGAATTTGTTTTCACATTCATCTGCTGAAGAAGGAAAGTTTCTCTGTGCTCACTTCAAATCTGACTTCAAGACTAAAACCTATGAGCATGATTTCTGACATCACATCTAGTTCAGAAGCCAATCATGGTCCATTATGCAACTTGAAAGAAACTTGAAGCTTCCAGTGCACATACAATGAGACATTACAGTGAAGTAGGAGAGATTTGCATTGTCATAGATTCTGGATTTTTCACTGAGGGAGAAGGAGATCTTAACGAGCTAATTTAACTTTTTTGTGGAACAACCACGTTATTTTTCAAAGATTAGTATTTTATATCATGTCTGGAAGGAAACTGCACGAATCTCAAAAGAAATGCCTGGGAAATATTCAATATCCCAAGAAGGAAAACTCCCTCTAAGTTTGGAGTGCATAATTAGCTAGTAGCTATCAGGTCAGAGCCATCGATTCAAATAAGGCAGTGGATAGTTTTGCACAGAAACTGATGAGAAAGAAACACTAGTTTTAAAGTAAGGCAGGTCAGGATCCATTCAAACTGGTATGTAGAGTCCTCAGTTCCCCTGAGACCCTTTTCACAGGTTATTTCTCTCTACCTGTAGAGCTAACATAGCATAGTAGCTAACCAACGAGCTTAGTTGGCATTATTACTGCTACTAGCTGCCATTTCTAGCTGCCAATTCACTGGAATTAAATGTGCCAGGTTAGCTGTCTAGAGCTGACAGGTGTCTACTGTATCAATGTGTGGCAGTAAAGAAAGTTTTATAAACTGGAGGAGGAGTGCCACCCACAAATTTACCTCTAAAAAGTAATTTTACAGGTTTCCAGCAACTTGGTCCAGAAATGAAAATAACAAACTATCATAACAGGCTACCCCTCTGCAGAGCAAACAACCTCAGCTGCTTGTAAATGGATATCTCTATATAGGACAAGCACTTTATTTTGAAATTTGAGATTTACAAATTGCTATGTCATGTCTTTTTCAGTGATAGAAAGCTCCGTAATGCTTATTCACTGCTCACTCTACATCTACCATGATTTCCTTTTTCTGCTGCCAACTATGGATTTAAGTTTGTGCAGCTATTCTTGTTAGGACATTGCATTGACTTCCAGTCATTGTGGAAAGCCAAACCCTAACCCCTAACTCTAACCCTAACCTTAACCATAACCAATTTATGCCTAACCCTAACATTAACCAGACCTTAGATATGATGTTTTGCCTCATTAGGACCAGGCTTTGGTTCCCATGAGGACTACTGGATCGGACAAGGTCGGTGTTTATACCGGAAAAGGTCCCAAAGAGGTAACACACACACACACACACACACACACACACACCCATTTTAGGCATCATCCAGTCTAAAATGGGTTGATTGCATTCAAGTGAGGCTGGCTGCGTGTTTGTGAGCGCTCTCTCTGGCTGCTGTATTCCTCTCTGTGTTTTTTCCACATTAAGTCGGTCAAACTAATTGCCCCGGCAACGCAGCAGAGGGAGACTCAGAGGGGGATTGTTATTGGCCTGAACTGGTGACTCTCACTTAACCTTTCCAGGTACCGAGAAGATAAACTTAGAGTAAATGACCATGACACACAGAAAATAAATTCATCTCTTATGTGTCCTTGTGGAAAAAATGGATGTGTCACTCCAAAATGAAATGCCAGTTGAGGGAATCAGGTTATGCTGTTAATGTTTAAAGTTAAACAGCTTCATATCACCTGAGCATCTTTTATACAGGGTGGAATTTAAAAGAATGAATCACACGGCACATGGATAATAATATATCTTTTCTGGTTGTCTGCCAATGGGTCATATTTGATCTGAACACAAGGTTTCCAAACCAACTGTTGCATAAGTTGTGGGAACATTAGTATTTGTACAGTCAAATGCTGCTTTAGCAGGAAAGTACAAAAGTGCATGTGTGTGTGTGTGTGTGTGTGTTTCAGAAGATGTGTGGATGGTAGCAGGTGTAAGGACAAAGTACAGCACATGCTGAATGCTGGAATCTAACTTGTCATTCCCTGCATTTGACTTATAATAATAATTTAAGCAAAATGATATTTTAAAATACAAAAGTAAATCCAGAAAAATACCATATTAGTGCAATGATGTGTGTTAGATATGAAATATTTTACATATTCTGTAATGTTTCCTAAAAAAAATTTGTAATGTTGCCGAATGTAAATGTTAACATACAGTGTTTGGAACAATCCACAAATGAAAAACAAGTCTCTCTGGTTTTATAACAATAATGAGTAGCCTAGATACTCGAATACACACACATATACACAAAGATAAATAAATAATGGTCACATGGAAGCACACACCCATGCTCAACAGCAGCTAAAAGCCACCCCATCATCAGCCCTCACTTATTGATATGATTGAAAGGTCGTTCTGATGTTTTTGTATGTTTACATTACTGCCAGCCATGTTCCAATGTCTGTCTCACGTTATGCTAGTGGTAGAAAGTAACTAAGTACATTTAAGTCCTGTATTTAAGTACAATTTTGAGGTACTTGTACTGTATTTGAGTATTTCCATGTGATGATACTTTTTACTTCCACTCCACTACATTTCAGAGGAATATTGTACTTTCTACTCCACTACATTTATTTGACAGTTTTAGTTACTTTTTCAGATGACACAATGGATAATATAACAAGCTTTTAAAATACAACACATTGTTAAAGATGAAACCAGTGGTTTCCAACCTTTTTGGCTTTTGACATCTTACAAAAAGCAGTGTGTAGTCGGGGTCACATTTCACATGTCTATGAGTTGTTAACAGCTCCACCAAATAGTGATTTTTCCCTCTAAACTTCTCACATGCTTTCATTTCAATAAATGTTCAAATGATCCAATATTTCACCGAAAATCAAAGATTAGAGAAAAAGTCCAAAAACTGAAAACAGATTTGTGTATCAGAACTTTGTTTTTTCTTCTTTCCCCCCCATTAATCATCTCATGACCCCTCAGATTTATCTGGTGACCCTTTGGAGGGCCCCGACCCCTAGATTGGGAACCACTGGACTAAACTAGCTAACTATATATAAAGTAGTTGAAACTAGCTCCACCTCCAGCAGCTACAACAGTAACATGCTGCTCTAACACTGATGCTTCACTATTAATGATCTAATGATGTCATATATAATAATATCAGTCAGAGGGACCAAACCACTACTTTTACTGTTGATAATACTTATGTAGTTTTACTTAAGTAGGATTTTTCATGCAGGAGTTTTACTTGTAATGGAGTATTTTTACATTACTGTATTGGTACTTTTACTTAAGTTAATTATCTGAATACTTCTTCAACTTCTCGCTTATGTTCTGTCTATTATACTTCAGGCAGCCATTTTCAGTATGAAAATTAACATTACTTCAAACTTGACTCAAACTCAGCATTCAAGTTTCTGCAAGTTCATTTTCATGCTGTAGTGTAAAGAGCACATTAAAGACCGGTATGGTCTTTTAAGGCAAGGCAGGTCATGCTTCTCTCTGACCTGAAACAAACTATTTTTGTGATGTGATGATGATGTCTGTTTTGTTTAATGGGTGAGCTATGTGCTGCCTGCAGGAGGTTACTCTTCACCCACCCACCCACCCACCCACACACACACACACACACACACACACACACACACACACACACACACACACACACAACAGCACACATGAGGACAAGGCAGTTAATCTGTGAGGCTGTTTGTTACTCTCTAACACCTTTCTTCCATTGACAGCGAGATCTCGTTGCTGCAGAGTTTCTGTCTGAATAAGTAATGTTTTTGCTCCTACCATGTTTGACGTACACATCTTCCCACCTGGAATATTGGCAGTATGTCATGTTTCACTGCTGGTACAACCATTTGGAAGGTCACAGCTCATTCATTACAAGAGCTCAGGGTCACAACTCTGCGATCCTAAACAAAGTTCACTGAGTTTTTAGAATAGGTAGTAACAATCTGCAACTGTATTTTCCAACAATATCCCATCAGGAAGACATGTTTTTTTCTTTTCCATCACCTCACCATGCATACAAAAGTATTCAAAGTTGAACAAGGATGTCAGTCTGTAAACAATGGAGAGACTCTTGACCACCACCACAAGCTGCAAGGCGAGGGTCATGTGACTGAAGGGGATAGCCAAACTAACACTACCACCATTGACTGTGCGAGCGATTACAGTGTAATCTAATGTGATCATGACAATGTTTTGTGAGTTTTTACAATGTTACAGTAGACACATTTTGGTAGGAAGTGAAAATGACATTTTGTTATCTTTTGGCATTGAACTGTGCCACCTGTTATTTCTCCAGACTTTCTGAACAGAGGCATTGGAAGTCTTTTAATGGGCAACAAACCAGCACATTTGTCTGCCAATAAAAATTAGCCTTCTGATGCCTTTAGCTGTCTGTGTCAGTTATGTGACTCTTGTAGCAGTAAATTGAAAGTCTCCTATGACCTGCAAAGTGAGGGTCACATGACAAACAGAGATACTCCATCTATACTTTTACACAGATTGTGATTGGATCTCAGTCAGGTGTAAATACAGTCTGTACAGCGTGACCACATTCATAAGAAAAAAATTGTCCCAGTAAGTTGAAAGGTCACTTAGCTCCGTTTCTTCCTACCAGCTAAAGCAAGCCCAGCAAAAACTAAAAGTAGCAACAGTTAGCTAGCAAGTCTTCCCTTGCAAAAATTGAACATTCATTCTTGGTGTCTACTGACAAGTCTGCCAGCACCACCTCACTTGAGTATTGAGATCCAATTACAAAGTGGGCACAACTGAGAAAACAAGAACACATTTTAACACCAGATGTAAATGCAAAGACTCATGAATCAGATGTCATCATCTAGATAATGTATCCAGATACAGATCACATGTTAACACCAGGTCTAAAAGACAGATGAAGGCATCACACTACTTTTCGATTTCACCTGTTAGCTAGCCAAGCTATTTGTGCTACGAATATATACAGTAGAGAAATGGCAACACAAAAAAATGTAAAACACTACAGAAATGGGTGAAAAGGCACTAAACTTGTAAATTTAGTTTTGACAAAGCAGCATTTAAATTTTTGACTGCTAAGATTATGTTTATGAGAAAATTAAACCAACCTCCTTCAGACTTGTGGCAGGCCAATGTCCCTCCAAATTATGATATCACATCACACCCTTCATGAATATTCATGTAAACAACTTCTGGTTAGTCAGCTTTTGAAATCCACATTTAAGGACCCATTCAATGAACAAATCACAGAAACTTCCCTTACGTTAATGGGCACGCTGCCAACAACAATGCTACTGTAATAAGAACAACACAGTACTATTAGCACAACCATCAGTGATTGTCTTACAGTGTATATGCTAGCAATGCTAGTACCAGCTTGCACTGGCTCGGCTTAGAGGTCATAATGGCTTAGAGGTCATAGTGGTCCCTAGAGAGTCTCCTGTAAACTGTGATGGACAGTTTGAGTGATACTTTACAGTTTGCCTTGAATATTTCTTTGCAAATAATTTAGCTAACTTTGGAGTTTGTTTGACACTTTGTGATTGCCTGAATGCTCGTGTTTTTTGGTCCATCTGACTTCTTTTTAGCAATTTGTTTCCAGATCTCAGTAATTAACTTGGTGCAATGTGATTAATACGGATACGAATGATGGTTAAAACTACAAACCAGAAATGTTCTTAAGGAATCTGATGGAATGATGTGATGATGTTTAGTGGCAGCACTTTCTCCAGGGGATGTAATGACTCTCAGGAGAATGAGGAATGAGGAGAAAAAGTGAAAACTTAAACTTAGGCCTGTCGCAGTTTTCTGCCTGTCCTCTGTGTGTGAAGGAGGAAGGTTAGAGGGGATGGGAGAGAGAGAGAGCGAGGGGGGAGTGTGGTCGGTGGACAGCCATTCATCCTGAGCTGAGGGAAGGTTTCCAAATCTTCCCCCCCGACATTCTTCTGAGCTCAAAGAAGCCCCGGGACAGAAGTGGCCCAAAACTGGCACAGACCGCCTCAGCGTTGCCAGGGACAGCCACTCTGCCGAGGCGTTGCTGGGGCCCAGCGCTGTTTTGTCGTCCGTTCTCACCTCACTTCCTGGTTTGGAAAAGGAGGCTGGAGGATCATTAACCACCAGAAGTGCCCCATACTACACTGTATGTCCACATGTAACCAGACCTCAGGACACGTCTCCATTCAGTTACCTAAATACCTGTGTATATACCTACTTATATATGGCTACTTTTTTCACTCTAAAGCAAACATCCATTCAAGTGTTGTCAGGAAGATTAGATTTCTTCACTTGTAAAAAAGATATTTCAAGTAGTTACACGGACCAGTTGCCAAATGAGTAAGGGCACACATTGTTCCATATCCTGTCTCTGACTACAGCTTACAGTGTAACTTTTGAATCAAACGTATATCTCCTCACTGGATGAGTACTGTCCTCTAACTGATGATGGGAAGATCTGGTTTAATGATTCAATTCTGGTATTCTGAAGAAGCACTAAAATGTTTATAAAATAATCAAATCCAATAATTTAAGCTGCCATCTGGGAAATTTTCCATTGTTTCAGGATTTCTCCAGTTTCTAAATAAACACTAAACACTCATAAATTATAACTGATTTATATTGTGTCTTTGTTTTCAAGCTCTGCTCTGATCTCAAATGACCATTGTCAGAGGAGTATTAGAGGTTTTGGAGACTATTTAACTTTAATGTATCAAGCCAGAACCACAACTACCTGTGCAAGGCCTGAATCTATATGTGCATGCAAGCACAAGAGTTGTGTCTCAACACAAGACTGAAAACTTGTAGTATATTTATAGTGAACCATAGCTTACGACACATCTTTTAATCTCACCAGTAACTTATTCCGTTTGTTTGTTTTGTAAGAAATGCTAATGATGAATATAATAAGACTCACACCTCGTCTACTAAATACTGTATCATGTGTGCTGAATCTGAGAATGAATCCTCTTAGCTCCTGAATCCTCTTAAGGTCAACCCGTGAGTCTCCACACTCCCAGCTTGCATTCCTGCAGGGCTGCAGTCAATGTGCTCCACCAAGCCCTTATAGCATCTGGAAACACATGCCCTGAAGTCGCTAAGAGTAGCCATTTTAAAGTCGTCCCCACCCCCCCACCTCGAAAATGTGTTTTGCTTCTTGTTGGATGTTTGTGCTTCACTGTACAGATTGATGTATGTGCAGAGTTTGTTTTCACATTCATCTGCTGAAGGAGGTAAAATATCTCTGTGTTCATCTTAAATCTGAATTTCAGATGTAGACCAACAAGCAAAATTTGTGACATCACAACTAGTTGAGCCAATCGTGGTCCAGTATGCAACTTATTCAAGTGAAATGTGGAATATTGAAGCCTCCGGTGTACATATGTGGACTTTACAATGAATTATTAGTCATCTTGTGTCCAGCAGTTAAACTTTTGTGATGAACAGTATTTGCATATTCATAGATTCTGGACTTTTTTCAACGAGGGAGAAGGAGTAGATGTCATTTTAAGGATTTTTATGTGGTAAATGAAAAATAAAATAAATTTTATTCAGGAAAATCCATACCGGGCACAAATTATCATTCCACTCAGAATATCTTAAGACCCTAATGAGAATGATATTTATAGTATCATCTTTAAAATCATTCTGATACAATGCATTTTGTTTCTGCAAGAATAAGACAATGTGACAACACTGTCACATACTATCAAATCATACATCTATGGGCTTTAAAGCAATTCTGGGCACTTTCAGGAAAATCTTTTTTTTTTTTTTTAATTACCTAGAAACCATCAGCATCATCAGCAAAGTACATTTCATTACTGAACTTAATGTGTTGCTGCTGATGCTGCAGTATGCCATCTTTGATGCTGCAAAGATGGCCAGGTAACTCCGGGTAGCAACAATGATTATT
Source organism: Thunnus thynnus (assembly GCF_963924715.1). NCBI lineage: Eukaryota > Metazoa > Chordata > Actinopteri > Scombriformes > Scombridae > Thunnus > Thunnus thynnus. The sequence continues at coordinate 32,273,801 of NC_089520.1, read as the reverse complement.
ACTTTAATCTAACAATGGATCAGGAGCACAGACATCCTGTTGTAAGTGCAATAAAACATTCTGAGGTGTCTGGATGTACTGAAATAATAGACTGTAGAACTTCTCAAACCACTACAGCATGATCCACTTCTCTTGTGTCTGTCTGCATGCTTAATATGTAACACACACTCATATTTACATTAAAATATGGCTAAATACACATTTTAAAATAAATGATAGTGTATCATCCCGACAGTCATCAGCAGACGTGGTTGCATGTGACATTTGTAAACAGCTAACTATGCTAGGAGCTTTGTATTACTCCGTATTTAGGCTTTAATATTATGTAATAGTGTTGGAACATGTCGACCAGACAGACAGACACAAGAGAAATGCATTTTTTCCAACTTTCTTGTACACATTATGTAAGAAAGTATAGTAAGATGGCAGCTTGATGTAATGACTGCCATGTAGTTTGACAGATCACATCCTGTTCATCCATGTTCCCTCATTTTAGTTATATATTCATTCAGCTCTGTGCTGCTGCTGTTTGAGGGGAAATTTTAAAAAGACATAAAACTGTAGGTTAGACTTTGAATCACTGCCAGTAAATGTATGTCGTAACATTTTTTGGTAAAACAATAAGTTTTTGTTGCAAAAAAGAGAGAAGAAATCCTGCCCGATCAATGAATGACAGAGTCTCAGCTCAAATGTGACTTTACGTTTATATTCGTTAAATGATTGTGTGTGTTGGAGTTAATATTTTTACAGCAAAAAGCAGATTCAGTCCCAGGAAGATAAGCTTAGCTTTATTGACCATCATCAACAGAGTTATCAGATAGATGAAACATTGAACACAACTTTGCTATTCTTAGTAGTTTGGCTTAAGATTTCGAGTTACATTCATAGACTCAAGTGTTGCACTTGATAAATCAGAGCTGTTGCTGGCACTAGATACAAATTCCACAAAGTCATTATGATTCCACGATGTATTAAATTTCAAAGTAATCCATCCTGGACTGCAACAAAGTGATTACTGAACATTGGCATCCACGAACTAAAACCAATAAAAAGTGGTATTATAATTTAACTGATCTGATTTCATTCATTTTTCATTAGATTTGTACCTGGATGTTTTACTGCTGTATTTTTAATCCAGTAAAGACATAAAGGAGATCACAGACATGTAACCATACACAGTCTTTGTCAGTAACCATGAGATAGTATAAAAATAGTTTTAAATCATATGGAGTGATCAGAGAAGAAGAAAAAAAGAACAGAAATGTGATGGCCTCTCATCTTGTCTCAACTCCTGTTGTGTTCTCCAGAGAGTGCAGGAATATGAAAAAGTGCCTTAAAGTATCTCCTGTTATGAATGTAAATGTGGTTTGGTGAAGACAATTCAAGCCATGTCAAGTAAAGTTGATTCATTTAACCCAAAATCATAAATTTGCCTCAAAGGGCTTTACAGTCTGTACAGCACACAATAAAAAAACATCTCCATAAAACTCTTTTATGAAGAATAAAACGATCAACAGAGCATGGATCCTCTGTTGATCATTATAATACTGAGAAACAGGAGGACTACACTCAAAACCTTTTTTTTTTTTTGCTTTTCAAAAGAAAATGCTCAAATTCTCCCTCACAGTGTTTGATTGCTGTCACCTTTTTTTTTTAAATTGAATGGAAATAAATGAGCCTGAGATACTGGACATATGGATTCAAATATATATTTATTGTGTAAGTTGTATATAAACATGCCACAATTGACATTAAATTGATAGAAAATATTTTAAAAATCACAGGTGTTGTCCTAAATATACTGTTATCGGCCTGAAACTGCTTCACTGGAAATGACGTGACACCGTGAATATGTAATCCGCCTCTGTTGCAGTGTTATTTTCCTGTGATGTTAACTCTGTGAACTCACATCTGTTCCAGGAAGCAGTTTTACCGAGTTTTATGGAAGTCTTTGATGTCTGGGCCCTGTTTCACTGAATATGCAAGCTGCCACTTGCATCATCACCACATAAAACACATATTCCTCTCCTGTTGATTCTGACACTTTTCAGTAATCAAAAGTAGTACCTGCAGACTGTACATGAGCATCTGAGAGCCCTGTAGGACTTGCAAAGTAATCTGCAATTTGTGAATGACAATCATTTGTGAAACCACCCTTGCTTCTTGGAACAGGCTGTACGGCATGTAGACATCCTCTACAGAAAATAAGCTGCAGGAAGACTTTCCTGTTCTTACATCTGGAAATAGGGAACAATAGTAAATATTCACTCGTGTTCAAGTGGGGCATAAAAAATAAATGAATAACAAGCTATGTCTTTGTAAAAGGTGATGATTTATCACAGAGCATATACTCAATCCAAATGTTCAGTTGCAGTTTGATGTCCTTCAGCCTGTGTGCAATACAGCTTGACATTAAGATTTATTTGAAGTAAACCATTTGGCAGTCAGCCACAGGATTCATCCATCAATGTATAAGTGATCTTCAGAAAGACACTCCAACTTCTAGTAGCACATCTTCTGCCTGACCTTTTTCTCTCACTGCTCTTGTGCAGCTCATATTTGTATAGGTCGGAGGAATATGCAAAATAATATAAGCCTAATTTCAGTGTGAGTAATATGACCACAAACTGCAAGCAAATCACAACTTCCTTTTCTCCTACAAGTCTGGGAAAAACCACCAAACACATCCACCCACAGACCACAGTGTGACTGATTCTCATTCCCCTGTCATTACTGGATGTTTACGCTGTGTGCAAACTGGCTCGGCTCACCACAGTGCCAGCATGGGGGGGATGTGGATAGATTGTAGCCTCTGCTCTCTGGGCGATGCAGGGGCTGCTGATGCTGAGCCGAGCGGCTGTATAGCAACAGGCGAACAGCACAATAAAGCTGCAGGTCCTCTGGGGACGTTGTTAGAGCTGCTGCTCTCTTAGGAACAGCATGAGGAGGCTGAGGCAGCGTGCAATTTGTCTGTTAGATAACTCGCACATCACACACACAAACAAAACACTGACATACTTTGCAATCCCTTGATGAAAAAAACTTCTGTATTCCTATAGTAAATAATACAAAAAATAATACGGCATAAAATTTACAATGCAAATTAAAAAGACACAAGTCAACATGTAAGTGCAAAAAACAATTATTTCATAAGGTTCAGTTAAATATAGAGCCTCTGAAGTTCCTGAAAATGATTTTAAAACAAACTTGATCCATAACTTGTGCACACATAATAAAAAAATATCCTTTTTCATGGCATCAAAAACATGAAAATTAATATAATAAACTGCATTTAAATGTATAGCTTGAAGTTTTGGTTAAAAAAACCCCCCCAAAACAAAACAAAAAAACCCACATTTGCTGAAATGTCCTGTCTTCACTGTGAGGTTACCAAGCAACCAAAGGAGACTCCAAAGAGGTCACTGCACCTGGCAACTGTTCACCAAGACATAGTAACAGCACATAACTCTCTGTAAATCCGCCTAAAACCAAAACGTGTTGATTTTACATTTGTGTTTGTGTATGGATTGAACAACTGTGGTACAACGTGTTAATTAGTGAGCTTTAGAGGTGCTTATAGGCATATTTTTGAACTTTGAAGAGAGCTGGGTTGACTGTTTCCCCCAGCTTCCAGTCTTTATGCTAAGCTAAGCTAACTGCATCCCAAGAAAGACAAGAAGAAAAGACAAGAGAGGAAATGAGCAAGTTAAAAAAAAAAAAAGTCTAATTATTCATTTGATAATTTAATGTAATCAAAGTCGGAGCAAGTCTTATATTTTCTAAGCAATTGTTCCAGCTCTGTGGTGCACAGGTGCTACTTTTCAATATTTTGTTTCAGTTAGCACATCACTACCACATGAGCGAGGCAGAGACAGTTCAGTTTTGTTCAGTTCTCCTTGTTAGAGTTAACTGGTTTTTAGTTTTCAAAGACAGAGACCAGAAGAGATACCTTTATTCTAAAAAGGCAATTATGAAAATAATTAAGTTTTATCTGTATTTAGCTGAGGGAAGTACATCCAATCCTTATTTATTTCAATGCACTTGCAGAGAGAATCTGTGGAACTGTCCCTAGATGAAAGCAAAGTAAATTACTAATAAATTACTGCATAATTATGATTCATTGTTTTACATCATTTGGCTTAATGGAAACATATCAATGTTATGAATAAAAGAGGCCTAAGGATTGAGCCTTGGGGAACTCCACAGGTAGGTCTATAAACCCACTTAACCAATGCAACAAAAAACTCCCTATAAGGGGAAGACCCTATAAAGTCAGGCAAGGTCACTGGGTCTCTTTGATAAACTCACTGATGAATAGGGACTCACTATAGGTCCCTAAAGGAATATTGTTGTAAAATTAATATTATTATCAATCTGTGTTTCTGTCTTTATTGTCAATGCAATTATGCAATGTGCATAATGTTTCTACTCGACCATATTCACCTCTTGTGTTTTCAGGTCACGCATGGCGCATGGCGTAATCTCAACAGTCACTTATGTAAGACTTGCATTTATTTATTCTGTGTGTTTGTGGATCAGTGACTAAAATCAGCCCCAGCTCAGTTATACTGTACAGACATGCGTGTGTGCCCATTCATTCAGGAATCTAGACCTACTGTTAAATTAAAACTTTTAATCATGTGTCTCATCCCGCTGGTAGTAAATTAGTAGGCTTGTGGAGGAGAGTGGCACCGCACGGACACAAATTTCCACACGCATGGGGTAGAGGGAGGAGAGGTACTTGTGCGCAATGGAGACGAAGGGGTGGGAGGGTGGTGATGGAGGGGAGATGAGAGGGGTGGGGGGGGGTGTGGGGGTATGTATCGTAGGGAGGGCCCGCCTTGTGGCTTCCTGGCCCCCTGCACCGGACGGGTGTATTATAGATGCGCATCCAAGCAGCCGGGCGGCGGGGGCCAGAGGACGGGTGCAATGTGACGAGTCGGGAGAGACTGGGACACAGCCTTAACCGCGCGGAAGGGAGGGAGGGTTTAACCATTAACCACCATTAACCATTAAGGCAACTGTGCGGAGCCGGTACCATACATAAGGCGTGCGCACCGGCGTCCACGCCTCAGCCTGAGCGCGTTACCAAGAGGAGAATACATGCAGCCAGGCAGCCACACGGAGTCCTTCCTCAGTTACTGATCCTCACACCGGTTCGTCCGCTTCTCCTCTCTGGACCGCTGACACTAAAAGGTAACCACCGCCGAGGAGCTTTTTATCTGACTACCTGCTGGACATTAGTGCTGTAATTTCATATAACACAATGAGTGACCGGCTGTGATATTCACATAATGCCTTTATCTGACGGAATGTATCACTTAGCGACTCAGACTGTTAAAGTACAGCTTGTGTCTTTGGGTATATTTGTGTGGTAATGATAAAGAATGAAAAATTATAGTGCGTTGTCTTTCATTTTCATGAGTTAAATACTCGTGGTGATAGTGGCAGTGACATGGGCTCCAGCCCGGTGCTGGAACAGAGAGCCCTCTGCCCTTGATGAAATGAGCAGTAGAATAGAAAAGGAGGGCTCGTCTATTCAATCCTGACCAGGGGAGCACTAATTTACGCCTTTGCCATGTTGGGTTCGGGTGGTATTGGTCCTGACTACTAAACAGAGGATTGTTTCAGCGGGGAAAGTCTGTGTGGATGTCGCAACATGCAAGCGGAGGAAAGCTGCGTCAAGTCTGCAACAATAAGACTAGAAGCAAGTAGCTTGGCCTTCAAAATAAAAGTACCTTTTTTTTATTAATTCTGGGGAAAATAAAAGTTTTGTATACACTGATGTAGTCAGGTGCATGGGACACCTGTACCTGACCTGTAATCAAAACGATGTTTACTGGTCAATACACTTTGCTCACCTCATCACCCATTGAAGGTTAAACAAACCTCAGAAGTTTTTGTGGTGAATCACTGTGTTTTCTCTGCAGCGTAGGGAATGGAATCAAGGAAAGAAGAGGTAATGTGCTAGACTCACCACCGTTTTCTATAGGCCTATTGAATTGAAATCTCCAGGGTCGTGTTTGTATGAAGATGTTACAGATTTTCCTGAATGTCAAATCACATTCATTTGGACTGTGCCTCTGATTGCAGTTTAAATCCATTTCTAGAAGGTAAGGATGTAGGCCAATGTATTTTTGCTTATATAGAAGGAAGTGACAGGTTACAGCTAAGATTTGTGAAACTAAAAGTGTATGTGTAATTTTTTTGTAGGCTACCAAGTAGGCTCAATGAACTGGCAAAGTCTGGAAACTGGTCTCTTGTTATGAAGTTTAAAGCATGATGTTTGTTTGTGTAGTGTATGTTTGTTTTCTAATGTGGATAGGATATGTTTGTGTTGCTGCTTCCTTAAACTGACCTTTTATGTTCACTGCAATTGTTCTTAAAATTAGTTTTAAGTTTCTCTTCCTGGAACTAGAACGAAGGTGATGCTCATAAAAAAGGAAGGGTTGTTTATTTTGAAAGGTATGGCAGGAATTGCTGTCTTTATATTGCTGTGGTCTTGACAATAGTGGGACTCCGTTTCCAGAGGATGTACGCAGCAGCACGTCGGCTAATGGTAGAATATTTTTAGCTGCCGGGAGGAAATTTGGCGCTGAATGAAACTGTCGGTCACTGTTCACCTTTGCCGTAATATCAGCACAGAGTGAAGTGCTGTTTAATGGTTTTTAAATACTCTAACAGTTTATTACAAAGTGAAGTCTTTGTGCTTAAGGAGTTTTCCATCATCTACTGCGCTGATACCAGATATTTGTTTTCAAGATTCTGGCATTTGAATGACATTATTGTGGTGCTTTTTGACCTTTAAAAAAATTTGCTGTGATGTTTCAGTTACATTCAGAGACTTTTTGCTTGTTGTAAAATGTGCATTTAAGCCTTCATTCATGGAGGATTATGGTTTTCTGATAAGGAAAATTTTCTTTTTTTGTAAATTAATAGGAACTACCACTACTACTACCACTACTACTAATACTATCACTACTCAAGATTGTCTTGCTATTTAATAGGCTACTTTTTATGGATAGACACATTTATCAGAATTATATTGTCAGGAAACAGCCTTGGACTGCCAGCTACTGATTTAGAAATAAACCTGGAATCGGGCTGGAGAATGTTTACATTTAATAATCAATGGATTTGCTCTTTTCCTAGGTGACTGCCCACTCTGGTTGGAGAGGTACTTTTCAGCAGCCGGTAATTCAATCTTCGTACTGCAGATCTTTAAATATCTCCCTTGAAAAAACCTCCTAGCATCCACGTGGTGTAAGGTGAGACACCGACCAGTCTGACATGATCAGTGGACTGAGAGCCTGACCAGTCTGCACTGCAATCTGGCCACTTCAGACCTCTGACTTTTTTTCCCCCTTAGCTAAAAGTCAAGCTGTTTAGAAGAAGAAGAAAAGGGACTGTTTACAAGTGACTGGAGGGGATTTCTGTGGTGAGTCCCTGAGCCAATCATTCTCTTTTCCCCTCTGTTTTGAACTAGTATGCTTTCTTCTTTTTTTTGCCGGCCTACCCTAAGCACCTTGCAGTGAATGGAGAACATACTGGTCTTGCTCCCGAAGCACCGACAGGAACACGGGCTCTGCAGACGCACGGCTGCATGTGCCTTGCTGCAGCTTTTTTCCCACAGAGCAGTTTTCTCCTGGTCTTTGATAGTGACCATCACACCCTGTAAGCCTCTTTAATGGGATAAATCACTTGGACTGATCAGGTCCAAAACCAGATCAGGTGGTCAATTCCATTCTGACTTCCCCAAAACTGTAAGGCCAAGGCAACCTGACCTTTTCTTGTCAAGCCCACCGTCTTCCAAAGGCTTCCGCATGGTACTTTGGTCGAAAGAACAAGACAAACTCCCCGACATCGACATGTCCTCCGGGGCTATTGAGATGAAGGAGGGAGGCCCCCTGACACCGGCCTTCCTCAACTCCAACTGCTCTGTCCACCCAGTGATCCTCACCAAGGGACCTGAGGAGGTGAGCCCAGGGACTGGGGGCGAGCTTGAGCTCACAGAGGTCGCATCTTTCACAGAGAGGCCCAGTGAGACTGGGGAGGATGAGGAGAGGTCGGAGATTGTGGTGACGATGGACTGCCGGGCCAATGCCAAAGGACAGCGGGAGGAGGATGCTCTCCTGGAGAATGCAAGCCAGAGCAATGAGAGCGATGACACCAGCACCGACCAGAGCCCAGAACCACCAGCGCCTCTCAAGGAGACCTCCTTCTCCATTGGCCTGCAGGTGGTCTTCCCCTTCCTGCTGGCCGGGTTTGGGACAGTGGCAGCGGGAATGGTGTTAGACATTGTCCAGGTGAGCAATTCCAACATATTCTTTACATAGTGGGAACACACAGCATATGTTTATAAAAATGTTCGAAGGTTTTGGTTCCTTTTGAAACTGATGGGATGTTGGGAACATTTTGGGCCAACATATTCACATCTTTATTTGGAGAACAGAATCACAAGATAATCTGGATTGAAATGTGTAGAAACACTCATTCAGATATGAATCTAGTTAGTTAAACTTTATCCCCTTCTCTTACTATTCAGGGACCTTTGGAAAACGACAGGAGTTTAGTCATTTATAGGTGCCTCAGCCTTTGATATCCACCAGTATCACTTAAAAGAGTTTTGTCGGTGTAAATTACTCCCAAAAAGCCTACTGTAAAGTTCATCTTACAGTCATGTTCCTGAGCAGAGCATGCTCCAGGCAGACCATATGTACTGAGTCACAATGAGGGATGGGCTTGCCCCTGGAGCATTTGAATTAACTGGTTTAGCAAGCCCTGTTCGCCTTAGCATGTGTCTGTCATTGTGCTGTCGCCCTATCTGATGGCATTCCTTTGAGGATGGGCGGATGGAGCAGTTGTCAGACACCATGAGGGTATTTATATAACCTTTTTCTCCTCTACCTGCCTGCCTGCCTGTCCCCAGGGCTGGGCACATGCTGGTAAACATTGTGTCTTCTAATGATCCGTCACACACCCTTCTATTTGAAATCTGACATATTTTGGTACAATAGAAACAAGAATAGACAGTGTTTATTCTAGTGCAGTGTGCAGCCAGAGAGCTGCTTGATCCACTCTGTCTACTAGAAAAGAATATAGCCTATCTTAAATTATAATCACTCTCCTGCCCTTTTTTCCTGTTGACTCACTGTAGTTGCGTTCGTACTCTGATTATATCATAGAGTTTATGCCACTGTGTGCTTTATATTGTGTATGTGCAGTGTAGAAATGCAGGCCAAAGCCATGCTGACAGGTCACATATTTCTTTAAAGTCAGCTTGTGATGCAGATAAAGCTGTGGAGGTGTCAGGCTGCCAGGAGACCAGTCCGGGCACATTGTGTACATGCATACTGATGCCAACATGGTGGACCCCAGGAACTCAGCACAAGAGAGGAGGGAAAGAGGCTGGGGAATAAAAAGAAAAAGTGTACTTTCTTTAAGCACCTGGAATGGCAGCACGCTACAGTTGAGCTAGTGTCAAAATGAAAACAAAATAAAATGTAGTGTCAAAGCCTCCATTACTGTTTGGTTAGGTATCTCCACTAAACCAGGAATGCAGAGGTTTGAGGTCAAAAATTTTTCACGCTGCCTCAAATTAGGCACCATGCTGCTGTGGTTCTCTAATTTCCAAAACACTCGGCACACCATTGCTTTAGAGGTGAGGCTGGAAAAGAGGAGACAGAGAAGGTACAGGGCCTTATCCCTCCCCTCTAGTTGTATCATGGGCAAATCTTGAAGAAATGCTTGTGGTGAGATGCGAGGGGAGGCTTGACGGTCAGTCTGAAGCAACTTTTCTAGCAAGTTCGGGTGAGCGTCTAGCAGGTTGTCTCGCTGCCTAATTCCCCCTCCATGACACTGTGAAACGCTAACTCAGCTAATCCCCCCTGTCCTTGCAGGAAGGTAATTGTCTAACTCTCTCTTAGTCTCTCTCCCTCTCTCTCTTTGGTTTAATCAGGCTGCGCCAGTTCCTTTGCTAAAAGTAATCTTGAAAATTCTAATGTGCTGGAGCCTTTAGTTAAGTGTCTCCCTGGCCTGAGATTAGAAGTTGCGGCTTGGACTGGTGCATGACATGGCTTTTTGCGTTACTCTCCATAAGACTTCTTTGAAATTTGAACTCTTTAACATTGGTCACTTTGACTATCTACAGAACACACACACACACACACACACACACACACACACATACACACTGAGCTTCTGGCCTCATTCCCACTCGAGGTTGGCCCAGAAAGGACTGTCCAGGCTGGTATGGAGGAGTGAGACTTCTGCATAGTTCTGCTTAGTGACTTGGCAGCAGAAAAACCTAAAACTGTCTGTCTCTCACCACCAGGGCCAGAAACTTTGTACTCTGAGGGTGACCAGCTCACTTGAACTAAACGGTACACTTGCTTTGTAAAGGTCATGTAGTGCAAGTTTTCTTGGGAATGCCAGTGTCAAATACAAATGAATGATTGGCTATCAATCACAAGACACAGTATCATATTATATCACACATGGTTCCTTCCTCTGTCAAACCACAAACCACAGAATGCAAAAAAAATTGGTACAGTATATAGTCCTCACCATCTGTGTCAGTATCTGTCTGCCTCAGAGTCTAGCTGCCTGTCCCATGCTGTGGAGTTCGTAGACTTAAACACCAAAATAAAGCAAAGAAGTGGGACACAGCTTCAGCCTCAAAAACAAACATTCTAAAAATACTGGCACCAGTAAACAGGAAATCGTAGTCGACACAAAGATTTAACACCAGCCAAGCCCTCTCTGCCCACCAGACACCATTTTGGTCCAACCACATCCACTTGCCTGGTTTTCACACAGGAGCCACTGAGAAACCAGAGCGTGGGCTTATTCCTTCAAACTGAATCATCATTTCAACTACTGGCCTCCAATCCTGACTCTGTTTACTGGACAATGACAATCTCTGAGTGCATTTCTAAAACCCTCCACTTTCAGTCTTGTGCTATTCAACCGTTTGTATTTCCTTTTGTGCTGATTGAGTACTTGTTTCAGACATGCTATTCACATTGGTCTGTCGTTTCCGTCAACCAAAGATGTTGTGCCCTGACAATCATTAACAACATATCAGACCACAGCTATTAACACCTGACAATATTTGAGACAGCTAATTGGTTAGGATTTGATTGATATAGTTTGAAAGGATTAGTGGGTTAGAATGCTTTTGTGTTGCCCCAAGCCCTGGCTAATCTTTTACCCTTGGAGGGTCCCAGGTTGCTTATTTGCACTCCCTCTGGTCAGATAGTTCCGGCTTTACCCTGCCTTCACCTTCATCTAGTCCTGGGACACCAACGGTTCACATCTCAGGCTTTTTTAGGACTCTCAGGCTGGATTGTGCTTTTTGTGTGCATGTGTTGGAACTGCAGTGACAACTTTGTGTCTGAAAACTTTTTAGAATTTTAATGGCACTAGGAAATTTGACCTCTTCTTATCCCCCAACACAACTGAAAGAACCCAGTTGAAATCAGAAAATCCTGTTCCCCTTTGTTCATCAATTTCAGACCAATAACATCTTGTTGTATAGCTGATGTTCATTTTTCAGGTTCGACTTCAGTACGTCCAATAATTTTGGCCATAAATACATTAATTTGACCCTCCATGGCATGTGTTTTTGAATGAGGCTGGACCCAAACTGTACAATCTATGCTGCAAACCCAGGAAAATGAAATAGGCACCACCTCATGTAGTTTCTGTGATGCTGTTGGAGTTACGTTGACTTGCATGCCATGAGCTTTAGCTTCCCACTCAGTACAGCAAGTACAGTGATCACAAATAAAATGGGGCCATGTTACTTAACTGGGCAACCTGACCCTTGTGGGGCTTGCATACCAGAGCTCCTATAGGTCTGTACACAGAGGTACTGGGGTTGTCCAGTCGAGTTCCTAGAACCGAGGAGGTGGCCATGAGGAGGGAGGGCTTGTTTGGCTCAAAGCCAGTGTTCCATGGAGACAACAACATATATCACCACAGGGGAGGCAAAGAGGGAGATAGGGGAGTGAGACAGAAGTAGAGTGAGAGAGAGAGTAAGCTTGAAAACATGCGGCTGTGAAAGAAGAGAGGAGTGCTCACAGAGGTGCTCACAAGGCTGCTGGGTTGGCAGAAGGCAGAGAGCCAAGCTGAGAGGCTGGCTGTTTGAAAGGAGTTCTGCTTGGCTTGATGACAGCAAGGGGATAGACAGAAGTAGTTTAACCCCCACTGGAGTTTTCGTGCCACACCTACTGATACTACAAAAAACTGAACTGTACCTTATCAGTCCTGTACATCTGGATGCACAGTGTGAGCAACAGAGTTTAACAGCTTGTTAGTGAGGGAAATGCGTGCTAAGTGTTTGTATGTAGCTTCAATGTCAGCTACTCTTCTATTTTCTTCCCCTCGTCTATTTTCTCCTCTCCTTCTCTTTTCTTTTCTGTGCCAGCCTTGGTGAATATTGATTCAGCTCTGGGCAGACTGGACTGTAAGTGCTGGGGGCCTGTGGGACTGGCTCCAAAGATAAGCACTTTTACTGGAGAGAGATCGATGGCCTCAGCCTCAGCAATAGCTTTGTTTCTGGCCACAGTGGACCACAAACCTGCTATCACTGCATGAACTCTAATTGAGGCACAGTAGAGAGAGGCACTTCACCACAGTGACAAGCCCAGGGACTAACAGGGAACCCACCTCTCAAGGGCTGGACAGCAGCCAAGGAGGAGGTTATCGAGGGTCAGGTCTGATGTCACCAACTCTACATTTCATTAAAGGCCATCCACTAGAGACCAGAGGCATGAGCAGACACGTTCTTTTGCATGTGCTAAACATAATTTGTGGCTTATTATATGTCTCTGAGGCAATGGTCACCAAGTGGCCAGGTTGTCCTTTAGATTTAGCTGTCCTAGCTCTTGGTTGACTTAGTCTCACACTATGTCTTTGACTCTGGAGGTAATGCGTACAGAAAAACTTAGGTAGGTGCTGGGCAGTATGGCCACGTGGGTGATGATTTTCCTGATGCTGAAGCATCCTGAGGCACAGGGTACTGATAAAGTATATGTCATATTGTAGGCTGCTGGATTTATTCATTTTTATTTCCACCATGTAGAAACTCTAATGGTAAATAATAAAATTGAATTGTCATTTCATTTCCTTTCATTCATTCAACCTGACATGATGTTAACCAATTTCTGTTTGGAAAGTGGGAGTTCTGACAATGGAACTTTTAGTCCACATGAAAGCTGCAGTAGCTGTTGCTGTTGTTTTCATGACCATCAAAAAGATATGGCTGTAGCTAGGTAGCAAGTTAGTAAGCTGGCTATTTGGTTAGCTAAACTAATTGAATATGCAGATGGCAATGCAGAGGTCTGGAACCAGGCAAGAAACTTGACACAACTCTAAAACCATATGAAATGAAAAGAACTTAATACTTACATGGTAAGTCAGTAAGACAGTCTCATTTGATTTTTGAATTCTAGTGGTACAATAAGTTTGATATTAAGAGTTAAGATGTAGAGTTCACATTAATATTACCCATGTTTATTGACAGAAATATTAATCTTTGTCTAAGTAATAACAGTTTTAGCATTACTGTTGATGTTGATTAGACAGCTCAGGGTCCTTGTATTTAAGCTGCTGTAGATGACGATTGGTAGGTAAAGGTGAAAGGGGAGAATGGGAACAGAAGCGGAGGATGATAAATCATTTCAGCATGAAGTCCCATTGACCTTGTTCTTGTTAAAGGAGAGCTGATATGATACATTGTGTGAAAAGTCTGTAGAGACAGACTATCTGGTCCATCATAAAGGTCTGGTTTCACCAGTGAATCAATATTCAATCAAGGTCACAGAGACCTGCACCCAACTAAGGACAATTATATCTGTATAGGTGACAGTGTACCATGTCTCTGTGAATCTGATATATCCCATTTCAATATGGCAGTGTGTTCACTACGTTGATGTTGTGTTGCTGATATTACATTGTGGTCATTGCAGCACTGGACAGTGTTTACGGAGGTGTCAGAGGTGTTCATCCTGGTTCCAGCACTACTGGGGCTCAAAGGCAACCTGGAGATGACGCTGGCCTCCAGACTTTCCACAGCGGTAAGAGATGTGTGTGTGTGTTTGATTGTTGGTTTGGTCTTACCTTCATCATGGATAGCCATTATGAAGTCCCAAGTTTACCGTATGTCCAGCTACAGCTGCCAAAGACTGTATTCTATTTCATTATTCTACATAAAATAATCCTGTCAATAAAATAGTCTTGTCTATAGTTTTTTTTATTCAAATTGCCTTTGAATGTATGTGACTTGTGATGGGTATTTCTGTATAACTACTAAATTCATTGTCTAATTCCAGCTTGCAGAATTTCCAGAGTTTTTGTTGACTGTGTGACTGTGTAAGGTGTTTCCCATTCAAAAGTTGCTCAATCCATGTAGTCTCATTACCTGGCAACCCAAACACTGTCAGGCCCATTAAAGCTGATTGTTCTTGGGGTTAGAGGTCATATTGCCAAATGTGACCTGGGTTTCAAAAAAGTGATAGCAACATTCCTCCACTCCTCTTTGTCTTTCAACATTTCACCTGCCCAGCCTATTCACCTGACCACGCAGGCTTGTTAGTTGTTCATAACTGACCTAAAAGGAGGTATCTAAAGTTTTCCCTCTCTAAAACCTTTCTCTGAAGATGTCACTCATTTCAGACATTCACAGAGTAGCAATAAATAATTGGAACAATGTATTGCTTTTTGCTGGTTTAGCCAAACTAAAGGCCTTGCTGTTGTTGTAGCTGACAAACAGTTTAAAGTAGAGAATACAATAAAAATGGGCTGCTGCTTTTTTGGCTTAGATTCTCACATTCATGATGTCTGTTCCTGTAAAAGGCTAACTTTGTTTGCTTGAAGCAGATATTGAAGGTCTTAGTAGGCCTATAAGCTATTGTTAGCAAGAAGAACAGGCATCATGTCTTTAACTGGCTTTTTCAAATCACATGTTCTCTTGAATCGACTATGATGAGGTTCATGGATAATTATAGCTCGATATCCAGCTGGCTATCCATTTTTACATTTCCACTGAGCTCTTGGCTATAATGCTGCTCTCTGAGCTAACAGTACCATTGTCCATTGTATTGCCTGCGAGGTCAATGACCTAGCAGCATTGCTAACCAGAGGATAGCAGCACACACTACATTTATGAAGCCATAAGAGAATTAGCCCAGTATTGCTCTTAAGCACAGCAATCCTCACATTCTTTCCACTGGCCTGTGGGACACAGGTGACGAAGCTTATTAGCATTACTAGCAGGGACCCACCCGACATGGAGAGCTCAACTCATTCACACTTCAAAAGTAATCTATTCTAACAAGACATTTAGAATTACTTTTCAAGTCTTGAAACAAGAGAACACAGGGATCAAATACTACACATTTATGTCTTCGTAATTGCAGTTTGTCTTAGAAATTTTTTATTGCACGCTAATCATTCGGCTCTAAACTACGACCACATTGCCCACCGATTTTCCAGTTCCTTTTAGTGTCAATTTAGTTGTGTATTAGTGAAGTAATTATGACCACCATTATAGAATTTGATGAATGCCATATTGCTGCATGATTGTCAGCAAGTTGACATATTATCCACATTTATACTACAAAACTGAAAATATTACTTTCTCACATTCCAGCTACACAGTACACTAAAACATGTTTCTGAAAACATTTGAGACAAGAAACAGGCAATGCAGTAACCAAATCTTAATCCATATTTGATCAACACTGCCTAGTTTGACAGTTTGATCTGAGTTTCATGAGCAGTGTGTGTTCAAATGCTGCTTTCTTTTTTTTCCAACTTTATTGAGTAAACGACGCGCACATTTGTTTTGGTCTGAGATGCTGGTGCTCTAGTGCAACATCTAGTGGCTGAATGTTGTACATTGCACCTTTTAATTTCCGTGTTGTTTTGATAATAATTCAGGGTGCAGAGGTGATGGTGAATTAATGTCAGATTGGGAGGTTGATTCAACAATGTTTCAACACTGATTTAACCATGTGTCAGCTGTGGGATGAAATCTGGCTAAAATAGCAAATTTAGAAATTTAGAAACTGTTTAAAGTAATGACAATAAGTAACAGTTAAATTGAATCAAGTTATACAAATTAATAAATAAGTTGGTTTCCCATGGAATTGTTAAATCACATTGCCACAACTTGTGTTTAGAAGAAGTGTTATTTTAAGACTTATTAGCAGAACAAATTTTTAATATTAATATTTTTTGCTGTGGTCCCAGAAGCTTTTGTCAATGTGCATAGTTTTCAGTGCCGCATAAAATGATTCTCACATCCATCATCACAAAGTAGGCCAGAGTCTGGAGCTTGTCCTGAGACATTACTGTTAGCTCTCTGTTGGCTGGCCCCAGCAGGACCACGTTTCTTTCCACGCCGCCACTAATTATGAGAAGATTAAGACCACTGTAAGTTTCCTAATGCGCTTATTACTGAAAAAAATAATGTAATCCCTAGTACTGGCTGGCTGTAGGAGTTTTTAGTTCACATGACCGTGTCTCCTTTTTGATTTTTTTTCTTTGGTCTTTTTAACCTCCTTTGTCTTTGAATATTTCACTGAAATGAAGCTCGTCCTCATTGTTTATATTGTTTATCTGACATTGTTTATCTGAAATAAGTAGTTTTTTTCTCAATTTTGTCTTATCCCTTTTCATAAGAGTGAACTAATTGAGCCTAATTGATTGTGCGTATTTGGATAATGATATTTTGTGGATTACTGAAACTTGGCAGCACCTACATTGCAACTGTTTCTGAGTTGCAAAAAAAAAACTCAGTATAGATCACACTGTAATCAGAGATTACTATTACTACAAAAGCCTACTTTATCCTCATTTTCTGTGTATTAGAGGTTTCAACATACACCATTCAGTTATGTTCGGGTTCCAACCTTGTAAACAACAGATTTGCTCTTTGTTGCACAAGTTGAAAATGAATAACATTTTTTATTCAACTGGAAAATGAAGTGATGCTTTTCAATCTATTGCTTTTTTAGCCTCTCATGCAACTTATGTCAACTATGATTCACTTTCACAAAATTCGCTGTGCTCCATCTTTGTGATGATCCAAACACCACTAATCCAGTCGCCCACACACACATACACACACACACACACACATACACACACACACACACATACACACACATACACACACATACACATACACACACGCACACACCCAAGCAGTGAATTTGGCATCATCATCACACATCATCACATAATACCACACGATATTTCTATGAATCTGTGAGCTTCTTTCTGTGAACTAAATTGGTTCGCATGTTGTGCTAAAAGAAAAAAAATGTTACAAGTTGCATAAGCTGTTCAGCCGTTATTGTATAAAACTATGACTGCTTTAAAAGTTCTGTCTGAAAGAACCTTATGCTTCTCTTACATAAGGAGTTTATTGTGGGTCTGTGATGCCCCCAGTGCTCTGCACAGATGTTTGGCTTTCTCTTATCTGTCTGCCTTAAACCCTCTTATCTGTATTTGTGCCCTCACTGAACAACATCACGACTGTCATAGCAGGAGGCATCCACACACATGTTTACATGGCCTTGATGGCTTTGCGTGGTTGTAATGCTGTTTATCTGGCAGATACGGAAGTTACAGTCCTACACACGTTATGGTAATATCAGTCTTGTGAGCATGCTGCTAGTTATATTTGTCATGTGGGAATGGTGCTAGATTGTGAGAACACGCACACACTCACAGAAAAAAATAATATTAACACCCAGTCATTGAGACCATCCCCTTATTGCTCTTCATTATTATTCAGCTCTGACAGTACTTCTGTAGCCTAACCTTTGTAGTTTTTCTATACTTTTAAATAATTTCAGTTTATCAGTTTATCAACTTTTATGTATAATATGCGCAGTGGGTTGTTTCTAAAAAAGTTCTGTTTCAGTCTTGATAGTTCTTATTTCACTGATGATAACAGCATGTTTTGCCCTACCTTAGTGTCTCTAATCCTTTTAATATTTATTTGTTGCATTTGTAATTTGGAGAATATAAGTGAATACCTCCCAAAAAATTAAATACAGTTGGTTTAGAAGGATTACCCAACGTTTCATTTTAAGCAAAATTCATTAAATGGAAGCTGCATTCATAAAATCAAGCTAAGAGACAGCCATGGGTGGCTAACATGTTAGCTGTTGCTTACTCTCACAACTAGCTAACACAGAGCAACATTGTCATTCATTTGGATTTGTTTCAGGCTGCAGACAAATTGAAGTCCAATATTCACTTAACCTTTAGCTCAGTTTTGCTAACGTTAAATGTTGGACTTTCTTTACTAGCTAGTCTGGGGATAGGCAGGTAGCATACTGTGGTCAGAGCTTTTCTGCTGAAATTGGCTAACGTTACCTGCCTTGTCAGCCATCTGTAAAGGAAGTTGAATTGCACTAACCAGTATGTATGCTATACAAAGTTTTATTGATTGATTGATTGATTCAAAGACAGAACTACATACAGTAAATTATTGTAAATCCAAAACCATGAGCTAAAAGAATTCTCAGTTATTTTTGTACTATAAGCAACATTTTGACATTACACAAACATTTGATTTCAATCAAATCAGTATGTTAAACTGAACACTTTTTTTCTCATTTGTTTACTAAAATAAGGCATAGTGACTAAACAGACTAAATGGTAACCTTTTGGATATTTTTTACCGTAGTGACTTAAACGATAATTCTGGGTTTATTACAATATTTTTTTTCCAATAGCTTTGGCCATATCTCTATCAGCAATAATAACTTTGTATTCACCAGATTAAGCTGACATATAGGAACATGATGACATTGCTACAAAAAAGAAAATTGGGCAAGAGACATGACAAACCTAACAGCTTAGCCAAATTTATTTGGAATAGATTAGAAGGCGTTTACACACTTTTCCTGTGAAACGAGGGATTATTACCAACATTTTAGTTGTGCTCACTTTCAATTTTATCCCCATTGGAGTTTGGAGATGTTGCTCTGTTCCCACACTTCAGTTACTGTATTACCTTGGTGAGTATAATGATATTATAATGATAGAAATGATGGGCAAAACTACAGAAACAGACCCAAATTATCCTTGAAACATTCAAACCACAGAAATAACTTCATATGTATTTATATGTATTTATTCATAGTTACAGACTCTACCTCCATCTTGTGTGGTTCACTTCTTACACTCAGTTTATTTAACCCATGCATGAAACGGATATGCTCACATGCAGACTTGTATGTGTTTTCATTTGTCCAGATGTTTCCCTTCCCTCTGCATATGTAAATGTTTGGGGGCAGAGAGGAAGAGGGGATCCTCTGTTTGTGTCCTATCACTGTGGATGAGCATTAGGATCATTGCTCTGGACACACAGTAGCCCACTGTAGCCACAGCCACTTGACACTTGAGACCATCAGTGTGTGTTTGTGAAAGAGGGGAGATGAGATAAGTGGAGTCGGCCGCAGGGTGGGGGATCAGAGATCAGAGTATCTTTGTCTAGAGAACTGACATCGTATTGTTCTGATGGGACCAAGAGGCAACAGCATGTACACACGCTGCACACCCACCCACCCCCACACCCACACACACACACACACACACACACTGTGTTGACCTTATGTGTTCTGGTCTGTCTTTCAGGCTAATATTGGTCAGATGGACACAACCAAGGACATGTGGAAGATGATCATGGGGAACTTGGCCCTCATCCAGGTAAATGAATCACATCTGCACAGGATGATACTCTCAACTCCAGTGTCACAGAGCACCTCTGACCACGCTTACATGCACTTAGCAAACCAGGTTACGGAGAGAAACAAGCTTACATGTGCTTTAATTCAATAGTCTAATTACTCAAAAACTCGGTTTACATGAAGTTGGTTAGTAATCAAATTTCACCTCTACTCCCCATTTTAATTTCACAGTGTCAGTTTGTTTCATTTACTAAAATACCTCAAACAAGTGTCCTCTCACTGCCCAGCCACCAAAATCCAGAAGAGAGATGTCCTTAGTTGACTGAATGCACATGAACATACACACAGCCCTTTCATCCTGGTGGAAGTTGTTTGGGCTGTATGCTGCCAGTGAGGAAGACTGCAGACAGTACTCAGGGCTGTAAAAAGCCTTTACATCCTGTGCATTTTCAAATTTAATTTAATCTTACAGATGCCAGAAGTCAGAGATAATGCAGTAAAAGACAGCGCTCTTGTAGTAAAGATTGAAATAAAACATTTATTGAGTTTTAAGGTTCATTGTTGACATTTGAAATAGTTATTTGATTTTTTTGGTCTACATCATAACATTATTTATCATGAAGGTCTTTATCAAGGAAGTTATACGCTGATTTTATATGTGTGTTATAATACAGCAATTTACTTGACTTTTAGTACCATTTTTACAGAACGCATAATAACCAATTTAATTAATTTTATTTAAGTTTACAAGTATATAAATAAAGAAAATAACATATCTGTACTTTTTGGGGGGTTGAAGAACCTCTGACATTGTGTCCTACACTTGTGCCCCATTTATCCCTGTTGTTGAATTTTTGAATTTTGACTGATGGCACAGTGAGAGGTTTCTTTGGAGGTTTCTTTGGTTTCAGTTGAAATATTTTGTATATGAGGATGCACATGACTAGTAATGATGTTTCCCATCGCTTTTCTGTCCTGGAAATATGATCCTTATCCCCGACCTTGTTGCACATGCATCAAAAAACCTTTGAAAACCTAATGGGTTTGCACGGCCAAATAATCATGTTTTTCCTGCAGAACTCAACCTGTTTTACTCAGGTTTCTCTTCATCTCTTAACTCAATAAAGGAAAGTTTCTCATTTACAAGACATTTCAGGAGGTCACATTGCTGCCAAAAGCTTGGAACAATCAGGTTTGTGTGCTGTGTGTACAGTAAACACAGTGACTGATCATTATTGCACACCCTAGTAACACTCACATACTATATGACAGCTCCTCAACGCAAACTCTCATTGCAAATGATTGGAGGAACACAGCATTCAGACCAGCACTTAAAAAGTGACACACAATTCAAAGGGAAGAACATCATTAAAGTCGCTACACACCCACAAATCACCTGCATGTGTTTCTATTTATTGCCTGATCTGACCAGACCTTCAGAATGATATCAATTTAAATTGTAACAGGTGGTAAACATCTCCTCCAATAAAACTGTTGGAGGAGGAGATGTCAGTCCAGCAAAGGCTGAAAATAACTAGTAGATGAAGCAGACTGGAAGTTGTAAATTACAGATATACAACTTTTTCATCAAACACCTTGTATTTTATGTTTTGTTTTCTGTTCATATTTCTTTATCTATATACCTATATGTATCCTCTGTATTTGATCAATATTTCATTTCGCCAAATTAATCCTCCGTTTGGTCTCAGTGGATCAGTCACCTATTCTCGGGGTTTACCATTTGTAGTGGGCTGGTTGTTATGTAATATTTGGCGACTCTATAGTTCCTGGAACACTATAAACCGGTGCTGACTCAACCTCCTATTTGGGGTCAGCGTGCATTCACGCTGGGTCACACTGGTGCTTCATTAAGGGCGTTATACACTGGAGCTTCTGAAGCTTTGTATCTATTACATGTTTGTGTAGTTTGATATTTGTCACGCTGTGACACTGTGTTCCCCTAGTGTTCCCCTAGAATTAAAAGCCAATAACTGTGAGTAAGTTAATGGATGAGGTGTTTTCTGGGGTCCATGATGTTAAATAGGTAACTGTAAATAAAACTAAATGCATAAAGGCCATGTAAGCTTCAACAGTGTGTTGAATTTTAAAACTGAGTAGGTGTAACACGATATCTCACATTCATCTGGAGTATACATGTTGACTGTAATCTATAGATGCATAAACCATGTGTGTTTGTATGCAGGTCCAGGCCACAGTGGTGGGTTTCCTGGCCTCCATAGCTGCTGTGATCTTCGGTTGGATCCCAGAGGGACACTTCAGGCTGGGCCACGCGGTACTGCTGTGTGCCTCCAGTGTGGCCACTGCCTTCATCGCCTCTCTGCTGCTAGGTACAGTACACCACTACACAGGCTGTGAGGGATATTCACAGTGTAAACAGGCATCAGGCATGTCTGGGTTTCATTTGACTCTCTGTACCAGTGCTAAAGTTAGCAAACCTGAACTCCAAATCTTGCAAGATAAATGCCACTTGACCAAACCTGCTCTCTAACCTTCTGTAGCCATCCAGGTAAATGAGATCAAGTTCATGTGTGTAGCCACAAATAGAGTTATTATTATTATTATTTGATATTCTGCCAGGCTCGCCCGATTCCAACATTTGTAAGTGTTGGTATTTTCAGGGCTCATTCTGAATACTGTATGAAAAAATGGTCAAAATCTGATTTTAAAAATCAATTCTTCAAAATTCTACTTGAAATTGTGATGATGAAAAATACTGTTTGCTATGCAGACATTCTGTAGTATCACCATGTGTTTAATGACTTCCATTGACTCAAAAGCCAGTCTTTTGCATGTTCTCCCTATATTTTTACGTCACTTTCTATTAGTAGATGTACTGTACATTCTGAGCTGACCTCACCATGAGAGGACTTGATTTACTCATTGTAAACTGCAGTAAATAGTTCCCTGTTCCAGAACAAATATCTTCCTCTCAAAAATACAGTTTTTTCTGAGAAATTGCAAAAACTGCAAAAATGTTGAGCCTTAAAGGGGAATTCCACTGATTTTAAACATCAAAGTGTGTTTCCAGGTGTAAAGGAGGACTACTGCATGTGTGAAAAAAGTAGTACAAAGCCTTTTGAGGCTGTAGAGGGAGCTGCGCAAAGTCTGACAAATTGACTCAAGTGATGTCACTTGAGTCAGTGTGAGTTGAGGCTGAAGACTACAAGTTTGAAAACATAAAAAATCTGAAAGAAGTGAAGTTACCAGACCTTTGTAGCCCACCGCTCCTCATCTCTGCTTGAGGTTAGCAGCTCCAGGCTACATTAGCTACTACTAGCATAACACACCAGAATTTCCGACCCCACTGTCGTTGTTCAAGTTGCATTGTGAGAATTGAGGGCACCAGGTTTTGAGAAGGAAAAAGGATGTGTGGAATAAAAATGAAGATATGTCTGGTTCTGCTGTATCGATTTTGGTACCTTTTTTTTTCTTCAAACTGTGCAACAGAGTTGTACTGGCCATCGGGAGCACCGAGAGAAATCCTGGTGGGCCGTTTGCTATGTGAGCCGCTTAAGCAGTGTATACAAAAACAAGAGCAAGAGCAATGCATCATCGGCCCAGCAGCAGCAGTAGCAACCCCAACCCCCCCTCCCCCCACCCAACACCCATCGGCCATGTTGGTCTGTGTAAAAGAAAAGGCCTGGGCCATTTTTTTGTGCCAGTCTGACCCTGTCCAACAGTGTTATTGGAGTGCGGTGCTAAATTGGTTTAGTTTAATCATCGTTCTTGTTATTGTTCTTCTCACTTTATTTTATATATTTCCTGCCTTCAACTTTTTGTTTTTGCCTGTTCCAACTTTCCTAAAGGAAAACAAAAAAAATTCCAATCCATTTTTCTAGAAAAACTCCCTTTAAGACAACATTTTCCACCTATTCAGTCTTTTTTTCCCTCCCTCACAAGGTTAACCTGGAACACCGATGGTAGATGGTTACATTGTAGACCATTGCATATCACATCACATATTAACATGGAATAAAGTTTATGAAAGTGAAAGGGTCCTCAGCTGTCTTCATGTTGAGATGTCTCTGACCTGACATCCCACAGGTCTTGTCATGATCGGTGTGATCATCGCATCCAGGAAAGTCGGCATCAACCCTGACAACGTGGCCACACCTATCGCTGCTAGCCTCGGAGACCTGATCACCCTGTCCCTGCTGGCAGGCATCTCAACAGCACTGTACAAGGAACTAGGTAATAATACACTCACAAATCACCTGACATACATTTAGTGTGTAATGTAATGCTCAGTTAATGTGCTTAGGGCTCACTGGAGTTTTGTACGTCAACAGTTTTCAATTTATGTAATATCCTTGGTCTTCACTACATTCACATTAATTACAAGAATAGTACATTTTTCACTCATGTGGTGTCACAAACACAGCAGTCACAACAACAAGCTCCTAACTACTTGTAACCCCCAAATTACAATCAGAGACAGAATAATCTTCACAAAAGTCATACACCAATAACTCAATTGTGTCATCACAGTCACTAGATTTCAGTTTCAAAAGCATCTGTTACTTGGAAAGATGTTATCATAAATGGGAGCGGCACGTGTAGAAATGTGTGTAATGTGACTCTGCATCTGGCTGCGAGTGGTAAATAAGGATGAAAGCCGCCCACACCTAAGCTTACTGTGTTTTCAGGGCGAGAAACTCCACAGCTATTTGGCTCTATTGTTAGATACAGTATGTGATAATATCTTCACCACCACCACCACACCCAGCCTCCCTAAACTCCCCACTGTTCCATCGTCCATACCACAGACACACAGATGGACAAACACCAGAGTTGCCAGAGAGAGAGATTATCATACCAGAGGCTTAAAATTATTGTATTTTAGGAAAATTATCATACGTGAGTCATAACGAAGAGAACAAATAGGTATAAATGTTTAATTTCAGAAAACACTGTCTGCTGCTTTTATTTGTGCGTTCATGGACGCACAAATACGACTCAAAAAACATTTCTAAATTACTGATGTAAAATATATTATCAAAGGAGGCATATTGGAGAAAAAGACATGCATGTTAGAAGCTATTTAGACAATATGATGTTTAGATGTTGCTCTAGACATCTAGGCTACTGTTCAATATGTTGAGTCTTTCCTCTGTGCTGTAGATGTGAGTTTTTAATTTCCCACAGCACTGGAAGGCAGCAATAAATGCAACTTGCGGGACATAGCAGGCATAGGTTGCCCTGTACTAATACTAAATTTCACAAAATGATCAAATTATTGTACTTTATGGGACTTTTAGCATCATTGATCATACATCGTACAGAGGGCAAAATTATTGTACAGATATGATAATTATCATACATCTGGCAACGCTGACAAACTCTTACACACAGTGAGCAATGAAAGCATCCTCACCAGAGTGTGTAGTAATTACATAACTCCTCCCTCTGTCTGGAAACTTTGCAGTCTTACTCAATTTAAATACCACAGTGCGGTATTATATTGAGCTTATTTGGGTTATTTTGGCTCAAAAACACAGCGGTCGTCTGGGTGTATGTACACAGTCTGTCTACTTAAATGTTTTGTTTGTGGTGGATCAGTTCTCCTGTTGTGTCCATGTAGCAGTAATACTGCCTCCTAGAGGATAGACCAGGGACTTACTGTCAGTCCAACCACAGTCCTGTTCAGTTACACTATATTCCTTTCACTTAAAACTGTTTTTGTATTATAGTCAAGATTCAAAAGTTTTTACCTGGTGCTTTTATATTAGACTTAAGTCATTTGAAGCTCTCATACGTAAATTTTTACATTGTTCTTATATTACATTATTATGTTATGTATCAAATTATTTATTTTTATTTTCATAAAATCTGGACAATTACTAGACAAATGAGATTTCATTCTCGGCTTCAGTGCTACATTTTCCATTGCATGACACAAAGTGTAATTTGGCAGGAAATCTACTGCTTTTCTTTGCAAGAAACAACAGGAATTATGGGACATGTAGTCCTACTTTTGAGGTACACTAATACTGACAAATACCACTGCTGTGGGGTACGGATTTCCAATTATCCTGACCATGACTTCATTTTTTTGCTGCTGATTATACATGGAAATTGCAAGGTGACGTTAAAATGACTCACAGCACAAAACAGAAACATCAAATGATTACAGATGAAGTATATAGTAAGAGTGCATCTAAAGAAATTATCCACAATTTTCTTTGTTCAGTGTGTAAATCCACCTTCTGTTCTTCCTATACAGAGTTCAACGACTATGCCAACCCGCTGGTGTGTGCAGTGTTTGTGGCGTTGTGCCCCCTATGGGTGCTGATAGCCAGGAAGATCCCATCCACCAGAGAAGTTCTCTACTCCGGCTGGGAGCCCGTTATCATCGCCATGGCCATCAGCAGGTAGATCACACAGGGATCTATTCATGTTATTTACCTTTATGAAATCAGAAGTCACAGAACTCAGACATTCAGGCTTTAACAAACTATTCCACTGCTTATCAACATACTGTATGTCAGTTATGCAAACTAAGGTATTTTCAAAAATACCACAAGTAAAAAAACAATGTTTTTGCATTTATGTAAAATATCATATATATGTTATACTTCATACAAGTAAACAAAATCTACACATCATTTCCTGCAGATGTCCCAGGTTCTTTATTGTGTGATGGATCTAATGTATTTCCTGTGTATAGATGACATTCAATGGAAAACAGTGGTTGCAGTTATTCACTCTTGTCTGTCTTTTAGTGTTGGTGGTCTGATCCTTGACAAGACTGTCACCAACCCCAACTATGTCGGCATGGCTGTCTTTACTCCAGTCATCAACGGTGAGTAGATTTTAGATTTAGATGAAACTTTAATGATGTCTTTGGGGAAAGTGGCCACAGCAGCAGAGAACATAATAAGCTACAGAAAGAAAATCTGTCCTAGTAGTAAAATTTGTATTTATAGCTGTTCATGTTGTTTATTTCACATTCAAAAATAAAAAACAGCCAGAATTGGAACTTGTATTAACAATATTTTCCATGTTTTCACCCTGTGTGTGTGTGTGTGTGTGTGTGCCAGGTGTGGGAGGTAACCTGGTCGCAGTTCAGGCCAGTCGTATCTCCACCTATCTGCACATGAATGGTCTACCCATGGGGGATCCGAACCCCACCCCCAGGAAGTGCCCCACACCCTGCACCTCATTCTTCGGCTCCAGTAAGTTTCTGGGTGGCTGCGGAATGTTCCGCCGTTTTTCTCCCTGTTTTATCTCATAAAAACAGATCTTTCCATGAGTGGCATGACTGATTGAGTTTAGCAAAAACCACAGTGGATATTAACAGTGAACCATTTGATTTAATGTAAATTGTGTTGCTGAATGAAGCTTTAAAGTAAAAAAACACAACCTTAGTTTATCTCAAATGCAGAATTAATTCAGTTACATCTTATCAAATTCCTTTTTTGAAGTAAAGGTATTTGACATGTTAAAAAGTAATCCCTGTCTCTCCTCCAGGTGTGAACTCTCGTTCAGCTCGTGTGCTCTTCCTGCTGGTTGCCCCAGGTCACCTAGTTTTCCTCTACACCATCAACTCCCTGAGGGGAGGACACACCACCCTGACACCCATCTTCATCACCTTTTACCTGGCTGCTGCACTACTGCAGGTACATACACATACACACACACACTTACCTTTGGTTCCTTACTTGCAGGTCAGAATCGTTGCATTGTGGGTGATGTAGGTTCCATGTTTTGACAAGAAAAAGGAATGCATGGAATAA
This sequence comes from Thunnus thynnus, assembly GCF_963924715.1. Taxonomy (NCBI): domain Eukaryota; kingdom Metazoa; phylum Chordata; class Actinopteri; order Scombriformes; family Scombridae; genus Thunnus; species Thunnus thynnus. The sequence continues at coordinate 32,246,329 of NC_089520.1, read as the reverse complement.
AAGAGATGATTTCTCTGATTCTGCTGCATCAATTTTGATATTAGAAAAAAAACTGTTTAAAGAACCTGCTTATACTCATAATATGCAAGTTAGGTCCCAGTGAGGTTAAAATTGGTTGAGTAGCATCTCAGGATGAAGCTCCGTAGGCATTTCTGTCAGTAGCCTCTATTGCATTTAGCTAGCCATGAAGTTGAACATGCTTCAGTAAATTCTCCCCCCCTGAATGCAACCTATGAGGTAACGTTAGTGCTTCTTACAGTGCCATGTCGGGCAGACAATAAGCTCCTTAAACCAAATGATTGCAGTGCTTTAAAGAAAGACTGTATAATTTTTCCTGAACTATGGTCACTGTGGCCACAAGTGACAATTATGGGATAATGGTAAATGCTAAAACATAGTATAACAGTAGCACAGATAATAGTCGACAAGTTGCTGAACAGGCTCACTAATGTCAGTTACATGGCAGTTGCGAACTTAAGTTTGTTAACAATAGGTATCATTAGCCACCATGGGCTACTGGTCATACCAAAACAAGTAAGGTTGTAGCAGCAAAGTGTATTGAATTGAGCAAGGCTGAGTTATAGTGTATGGTTCAACTTTTCATCAGTAAGAGGAATACTTATGTTATTTCCTCTTTCAAAAGTTAATGATATAGTATTGCTTCAAATAGCATGCATTTTTCCAGTTTTTTTGCAGAAAATTTCTAAGGATGTAAAAGAATGGCTAGAACTTGCAAACGTTATGGGATTGTTTTTATTTGCATTAATTCTTCTGATTGCAAGATCGTGAACTCTGGAAGGAACTGTTTTATAGGTTATAAGCTCACAATCTGCATTCAGAGACGTTCCCTCAAAACTGACCTGTCTGCATAGTCAGTAATATGAATCTCTCATTCATTAGCTTTCTGAGAAGATTAAAGCCTCTGTGGATCCTTTACATAATGTCTCCTGTTGTCCTGTAGGTGATCATCCTCCTCTACCTGGCAGACTGGATGGTGCACTGGATGTGGGGCCGCGGGATGGACCCTGACAACTTCTCCATCCCCTACCTGACTGCTCTGGGTGACCTGCTAGGAACCGGCTTCCTCGCCCTCTGCTTCCACATGCGCTGGTTCATCGGGGACAGAGACAGCAACGCGGGCAACTGAATGCACGCACAGACACACACACACACGCACGCACACACACACACACACAAAAAATCACATTCGCTTGCACGCACGGACAGTGACAAATATCACCTGTATGCCTGAACCTGATCTGAAACTGGACAACATTTAAAATGAAAGGGCTAATCTCCTGAAGGACTCTGATTGACAGTATAATGCTCTTGTAGGGCAGTAGTGTTTCATCTTCAGGATATCAGGACACTGATGCACCACAGCAGCAACCCAGAACCACAGCAGTATCTACGTTTCACCTTAGAAAGGATGGAAACACACATATCTCCACCTCTACCACTGAACAAAACTTTACCTATGATGGATCCAACCCCACAGACTCCACTTCTCCTCCTTTATTTTACTTAATAACAGAGTCCTACTACTTTTGTTATATTGACAATGATTATTATTGTTGGTGAATAATGCATTTGATATGAATCGATATCTGTTCGATGTGAGGGGCCAGTCCTCATTATTTTCAATGGGGACACTAGCCCTCCTGTTTGTAAAGATCAACTTTTAACACTTGAAACCAAGACAACAAAAACACAGAAAAAAAAATACACCCAAACATGCCTAGAATGCTTAATCACCAAGTGCTATGTCATATATACAGAATGAATATTCTATGAATTGCAAATCTAATATGTCTCATTTCTTTAGTAGAGTGCATAGGGCTGCTGTAGCTGTTCTCTCTGTTTTGCTTTGGCCTTGCGACAGCAGGAAACAGGGTTGAGGGGTGTTACTACAGGGGACTGGACCACAAACGTAACAACCTAAATCCCTTTTTGGCGCAGCTCACATCAGCGGGTGGTTTAATTTGAGTTGGAACAGGGACAGGAAATCAAGGTTGGAATTCCCGCCCTTTGAGAATTTAGAAGATCAGACCTGAGGTCAGATGGCAGTCCAACAAACGCTTACGTCAACCACTACAGGAACGGATTTACCTCTGATGTTGGCAGTTGAGAATCGCCTATTAAAGCCTATTTAAAAGTTTCTATTAATAAGGATTGTGTGTTCATTCACACAATAGCCTGTCTTTTATCCTTTAAACTTCCTTTAGAGTCCACAAAGGTCACGCTACTTCCATTTTTTTGGCCCAATCTACTAAATACTGGCATTCTGAAATGTCCGGAGTCAGAAACAGAAACGGTGGAAAATAGTATGTCGAAAATGGCCAGACAACTGTCGGTTAGGAATGTGTCACTGTACCTGACACACAAAAACCCACACCTCACTGTTGCAACACACTGTGGGGTTTTTTGTGGACACTAGGAGGTTAGAGAGGTCTTATTTTGCTGCGGGCTGTTCCAGGTGAGAATAGCACCAGTCCCCCTGTCTGAAACCATCTTCCAACTCTCTACTGGAGCAGGCTAGTTGTTGTTGTTGTTTTGTTGCCCAAGCAAGGCTTACAGTAAGTGACAAGAGGCTCAACATGCTGCCACGCACTGGAACAACCCTGCAGAGCTCAGCCAACTGAACGGCATTGTGTTCACACATGGTGTGAAAGTGTGTTAAGTGGCCTTAGCCAGGATGTGCTCACCGGAGTTCAACTGATACAGATGAAAGGTTGAAATGATCGCTGATAATTTGTGTGGATATTTGATATCTTTATATCTATGATTTGACCATTTTGATTCTCACAAAGCATTTAGGACAAAGTTGAACTCTAAATTTGAGGTTGGTTAACAGTCACATTATCTGACCAGAGGAAGTTGTGGTAAACCTTTAAAGTATCCAGTGTTGCTTTTTATTCAAAGATCAGTGTAGTTCTTGAAGCTGTCTGAGGGCCCAGTCAACCAGCACTGATAAAGGCCCGGTCACACCAGTGTTCAAAACAGCAACATTCGCAGTAAAATCAGTTCACTCAAGTGGAATCAACACAATCAGTGGATTCGCTTGCAGGGGCGCAATTGTTTTTGTCAAGCCGTCTTGAAAGTGTTGACCTTTGAGGGAATAGAGAGTCCAAAATGGAGGAAGCTACCATTAGCTGTGTTGCACCATCCACTTTTACTTAACCTCAGTTAGAGTATAAACAGCTTCACAAAAGAGGAATGTTTTGCAGACCATTAACAGACAGGAGTTGATGGAAGAATAGGTCTTTTGAATAAACCTCATGAATTTATTGTCCTGTTAGTGACCAAGCTAAAGAGATTGTTAACTGACAGTTGGAGAGCTTTTATCTCCCTTAAGTAACTCTTTATTTAATAGAATTATCTATAATGCTGGTAACAAAACGCCAAGGTGAATTAAGTGGACCAGTACAGAGAAAATTGAAAGAAACTATGTGTAAGAGCTATTGTGACTTACTTGTCCTAGTATGTTTCCGGTTAGCCAGCATTATCTGCACAGGCCACATACCTTTCGTGTTGACTTCAAATCTGATGAACTTTGGCATGATGCTTTTGGACAGTAGTGTAGCGACAGGGAGGTGCCTGTCATATTAGCCATGTTACACTATCTAATTTCATACGTCTCTGCTCTTCAACAGTCAGCAAGCTTCACCTACTTCTCAAGGATGCACAATTAATTTCACAGTACTAGTTTCTGGTGTGGCTGGGCTGAGGTGGGTTTCATTACAGGATTTTTTTTCAGACGCTGTAGAGTGAGTTCGTGTAAAATTCTCAAAAAATTGTGCTTTTTTTCTCTGATCACACATAAAAATGATAAAATAACTAATAATAACACAGTCATTATATCTGGTTGTGGGGGATTCTGACCGTTATTGGACAATGTTTAATCAAAGGGCTAAATCTTAGTGAGGCACTGATCTAACGTGCCCTTTAACACACATATCTGCCACCTGTCTTTTTGAAACTCAGCTGACCTGAGCTGACTGTTTTTGAGGGCTTACAGGTGAGGAGGAGAATGAAAAGGAAGTTGTGAGTGAAAGAAACTGCAGCCATTTTGACAGACTGTACCGAGTACAGATGTCGGCCCAGAGGCAAAGCCTAGTGTGTTAGGAGTAACATGCATGTGATGCTTGACTTATCTGCCGCTTGTCAGACTTCTGTGTTGTTTCGAAGGGGCCAGCAGAATGCATGTGCAGGGCACATAGTGTGAATGTGCAAAACGTGATTATTTTATTTTAAAAATCTTTTGTTGTGAATGTGACTGATTTTTAAAAATATGTCAGTTATGTTCAAATTGTGATTTTTTTTTTTCTATTCCTTTCCTCCTTTCCCTAATCGTTTTAACTCTTTGTGATTATTGTTTTGTGTCATGAATATCATCAAGAAGACAACCACTGTAAAGATGAAGCAACTACTCCGAGCTGGTCAAATGTACAAAGTACTGTAATCTATAAAACGGACACCAGAGGGCACCGCAGGGATTCTTTTAACTGTACTACTTCTCTGTGCATCTCTGTGTCCTCTGGATTTAAAACAACATATATACGTCCACTCAGTGTGACATTTATTTTGTCTTCTTTTCTACAGCGTTTGACTTGTTGTAAAAGTTGCATCCTTCCATCTGTTCACTCTCAGTCTGTATCCTCCACTCTTACTGACCAGGTGCCAGCATTCTGCCTCTATGTCAATGGAAAGTTGTGAATACTTCTGTCAGGGGGCAGGTAATGCTTTGTCTATTTATTTTTAGGAGCACACAAAGCAAATTGTACATACTATATTTATTCTATATATAAGGTTGTTTATTTTGTCATTTCATTTTGACTCCGTTTCTGTGTCACCATGTTGTTGTCCTTTTTCTCTTCTCCTTTATGTTTTTCTTTTCTTTGCAAAAGGCCAGTAGAGCTTTTTTTGGCGCTTGCCGCAATAGAATGGCGGTGAGGCAAATGAATAGCACGGTGCCTAATACACACTTCACACATATGCACACACACCCTGTTCCACACAGGGAAAGCATACTTATAAGACATAGAATGGCCTTAACCTATCAGAGCCAAGCTCAACTCAGAGTAACCAATCAGGAGCTTGGTTCGCCACAGAGTAGCGTCTCTTTAATTAGCTTTGATTAATAAAAGATGTACAGTGAGTTGATTATGATGTGTAATGTAATAATGACTTTATATGATGCAGTGGTGGAGAGGAGGGCTGGGAGCATCAGTTGCAAGCTTTTGTTCACACATTTTTGCAAAAATGAGGACTTGAAGGCTGAAAGAAACCTCAACAGGTTGGGTTTACAGGGCATCTGAAAAGTCTGGAGTCAAGTTAAGCACCAACAGAAGTAAGATTTCAACCCATAAACACACCCCAGAAACAACAAAAACAAGTGCAGCATGACAAAAATGCAGCGTCATTCCCTCTGATTCCAGAGGTTTCCCCTTGTATTTAACATGCCCAGCCTTTAAAACCCTTCACCCATCTACTGCCTTGTTAACCTCAGTGCTTCAGACCCCCAAGCCCCTCAAACTCACAGGGAACCAGGATGATCCTCAGGCTGCCGACATCCACATCGAGATTGAGCCTTTGATTCAGACACTAAGCTTTGACTTCCACCTGTCACCCTCAGATCTGCTGCATGTAATGATTAATGATGTAAAAACATGTGCAGTGTCACCGGGGCCGAGGTCTTTGCATTCTCTGTGTGTTCTTCTTGTAAAAGCCCTCCCTCTGTGAGGCTGGAGGAAGGCTTTCTCCCTGCAGGACTTTGTAAATTGCTGGAAATAAAGGACTATATTATTTCATATCATTCCTCTCTGGTACTGTCTGTTTCTTCTAAGTGTGCAGATAATCTGATGAGATGTCTGCACCTGAGTTTACTCAGGCTTTGCTCAGGTTATCCTCCATTTAATTTGTAGACCACAGATCTTTAAATGTACAGCAGTAAATCATAACAAACTTGTGACGTTATATAATGTTTTTTACATGCAAACACAGCAATTTGTTTACATTTATCACATTAGACATATCCACATGCCAAGTCCAAATACATAGAAAGCTCCACAGATACAACAAATCACAGAAACTCAGAATAAATCAGAATCAGTAAATCATAAAGGGAAGTATGTAGTAAATAAGTAGTAAACTGAGGGAAATATTGCAGAGATATGGGAAAAAACATGGTGGGACAGCAGGAAACAGAAAAAACAGCTATACTGTATGCTCCCTACATCCTGTGGGTTTAATATGGACTTTTATGAGAAGGACGCCACTTTTTCTTTACATACTTCACATGTGTATTTATATTATTTTTATCCCTCGATCCCTTTTTTATCCTCAGTCCTGTGATATGTTGTACCTGTGGAGCTTCCCATGTATTTTGACCTTGGGAGCTTACAACATGGAATGCTCTGTATGAACAAACACAGATGAGCTCTATTTGATTTACTTATTTGTCACACATTTGTCCTGATGAAGGTAATTCAACTTATTTTGACACTTACTTACATCAAATTAAGACTGCAGAGCCCTCTTCTCTTAAGACTTGATGTCTTTGTCCTTCTTGCACCAGAAGTATTCACATGACTTAACTCATTTTAATCTAATACAGATGAACCAGGCATGAAGGCAGATGTTTGGATGAAACTAAAAGAGCTGGTAGAAAACTTGTAGTCCACATAGTCCACTCACCATGTTATAATGACTAACATCAGGCTCATAGCCAAACTTTTGGTTTCAGTCTTTATCTAATTTCATTTATAATTTAAAAGATTTGGGCTATATTTAAGAGATGAAAATCTGAAATTGTACCAAAAAACTATGAAAATAAATGAATAAATTAAAAAAATGCATTGTATGTTTTGTCTATTTCCCTCCTTTATAATTCCCATTCACTCAAAACACAATTTTACACATTATTAAGTCACTGCCTCAGTGTAGATTTCCCATGTAAAATCCCCAAATTTATATACTGTACAGTCTTTGGTTAGACCTTAAAGTTCATCCACTTACAATGTATATATTTATTGCAACATATGTGTTTCCAGATCCAACTGTGTGTGGCTTTGCAGACATGAAATAGTGTTTGGTCTGACCAGAAAAACACCATGTAGCAGAAACCTGCAGAGTCTGCAGACAGTGAAATAAGACTTTGACCTCCAACAATGATGCTGAAGACAAGATGTTTTATCATGTCTATGTTGTTAAGCACAAAACAAAGAATTGGACAAAAACGTTTAATCAATACAATTAAATAGATACAAAATAGAACACTAGTACATTAAAGAATATAAAATTTACGTTTAAATACATTTAACCAATTTCAAAATCTGGGATATAGAACTGTAGAACTTCTATGGGTGCAAAAATAGCTAAAGAGATAAATGGAGAAACAGAGAAAAGAGCACTTCAGCACTTGTTCCGTACCATTATAGATACTGTAGGTACCACAGTAGTAGCTTAGTTAACAGGAGATGAGCAGAGGGTTGACACTGCTGGTTTGACACCCTGAAGGTGGAACCAGGAGGTTCCCTCCTCTCTCTCCCCCTCCATCATCCTCCTCGTCTGCCAGGAGATCACTGGAGGATAAGCGCATGCACAGGGCGTCGGCTACCTGCAGGACCTGAGATGGAGCTGAGTAGGGAAATAAAAAAGTACAAAGAGAATGCTAAGCAGTGAGCAACACTAAAACATTGAATACCTGGACAACTGAAATATTTAAAACACACCTACCATCTCCACTCCTACTGTACACATCCAGAGTGTCCATCACAATCTTCCCCAGCACCCTGCGGGACACGTTCTAGAGAGAGAAAGAGGGGATTTGGAATTGTTTGGTGCTCTATAATGTTACAATCTGCTGCAAAAAAGAGGAATAATGAGCTAAAATCATGTTGTAAATGTGACTGTTTCTGACTAACTGTCCTGGGTGTAGCCTGCTGCCCAAAGCATCCAACAATACATTACAGTGACCTGGATAAGCAGCAGAAAATCAATGGATGGAATAAACACTAGATGGCACTGTAGAGGTGCATGTGTGTGAGTGAGGTGAATGGTATAAAATGTCACCTTGTTGCGTAGCTGTAGCAGCAATGTCAGAGTGTCTCTGAGTTTTTCCTCCAGTAAAGACAGATGGGTCTTTTCTTTCTCCTCCAGCCTTGTCTTGTCCTCCTCTTCCTCTGTCCTCTGGAAACAGGAGTCAAGTGGGTTTTTAAATCTTTCTTCTGTACTGTACTCCACAAACATCACATTAACATTTTATGACCTTGTCAACACAATAGCCCACTAACAGATTAATGAGCGCAGTCTAAAACTACACATTTCAGAGGGCAAACTAATCACTTGTTACAGTTCCTGAAAAGTTGAGTTTCTGTCAATTCTGTGGACCTAACATGTTTATATCAGCCACGCTGACTGACATGTTAATCAGAGAGAAGAAAGCGATGAAATCAAAATATATAAAGAATTTGCTCTGAGTTTGTCCAGAAAGAAAATAATTGGAAAGGAGTATGGAGTTCAACATTTATGAGATATGACAGCTGCTCTGGAGGCAGAAACATGATGATGGTTGATTTAAAATGGTTGAGGTCAAAGAAATAAACTCAAGTTATTAGCAAGGACATGTGGCCACACATCCTCCTCATCTACGACCACTCCTGACTGTTTTTCTTTTGTTTGTTTTTTTTTGCTAGGCATCAATCAAACTTTAGGTTATCCAGCTAAATTAACCATAATGTACCATAATATGAAACAATGAGGTTCTTTAAAAGAGGACTCCACTGATTTAGCATTACACTCCTATAACATTATTGGACTTGCGAGGTCTGGTAACCTCACTTCTTTCTAACTCCACTAACTCACTTTTTTCTTTTTCTTTTCACACAGCTCCCTCTGGAGACACAAAGGCTTTATATAACTTTTTTCACATATGCGATAGCACTCCCAAACACATGTAAACAGTCTTTGATGTGTAAAATCGACAGTGTTATCTTTAAATGACTAATCTGATAAACCACATTAGTCATTAAAGTGGTGTTCCGGGAACTACGGACTTTACTTGTTTGTTACAGTTTTCTTTGATCAGGCTGCTGCTCAGACAAGAAGAATTTATTCTCTGTTATTAAATTATTATTATTTAATTCTTAATCTGACATTATGCCTCCAGAGCTGTTCTGCCTTCAACAATATTTATAGCCTCAGTCCCCACAAAAACCCATTTGATATGGTTATAAACCAGGCATTTTAATCAAGCTTCTCATTATTGTCTCTTTCACCCACCTTCTCCTCTTCACAGCTTCTGCAGCCTTCTGGATGCTGTTGGTTTGGTTCCTTCCAGCTGCAGTGCTCCCTGCTGTCCTTAGAAGTGCTGATGAGGTTTTTGTCATGCAGGCGGCTCTGAGAGAGCAGCTGATGGACTACGTGCTTCTGACATCTGGAAGAGGAGAGGGGAGAGTTACAGGTGTCTGTGAGTGGATTATTTGGAAAATCTTGGATTTTTGTAAGTTTGCATTTTCTCACTTTTAGCATAATGGTGGTTATATACTGTAGCAGCTAGGATACTGTGGTCCTGTTAACATGTGAGGTGGGAATTGTTTCTGCAATAAAAATGAAAATGCAAAAAAATGCAAATGGATTTCCAGCTTGCTAGGCTGAGAAATGGCTGTAATGAAGTTCAACTATCATATTTGTACATACAATCTCACACATCAAAGAGTATTTTGTTAACCTCAGAGACTAACAGTTATATTTTAATTAATACTTTTGTTCATTCATTGCTCAATCTGCTGTATGTTTCGTTCCAGGGGGCGGTTTCTTCCTCTGCTTCTATCTGCTGGGAATGAACAGTTGAAGGCTGAATCATAGCTTCGCCTTTGATATTTCCACACCTGCTGGGAATGAGCAGTTGAGGAGCTTCTCACACCAGAATTAAACAAAGGAAAAGTGTCACACAGTGTACATAGTCATATCATAAAAGTATAAATTTCCATCACACGTTAGCACAGAGAGATAAAGGTATCTACTGGATATCCGGGGATGATTTGGTACTAATACTACATATCCTGATGAGGTCATCAGTTTACAAAACAACCAAAAACTAAGAATAGTCCTTTACGGTTAAGTAGTAATATGTGTTAGAAATCAGCTAACCCTTTGCCACAGCTGTGCAGTCGGCTGATGTGCTTCTTCACCTCCAACAGGCAGCACTGTCCTTCCTCCCTCATCCCCTTGTCATCCTCCTCTTCATCAGAAGCAGCTCTCCCCTCCACTGCTCTCTGCAGACACTCTGCGTCTGCAAACAAACCAACTTTTTGCCTTTGCTCTTCAACGACAACTTAGTGTACAAGACTCCTCACATGTGCACCGGTGTAGATTGGTATTTTGTTAAAAAATATTAGCAGTGGTTTAATGTTCTGTTGCAAAGCATTAGTGAATGAAAAATGTTCTGTGTCTCCTACTGCAAAGCTTGAAATATATCAGTCACCCATGACAAACATGCCGAATATGAGCAAATGTGTGTTGCAACAAGTGTTGCAAAATGTTGCGCACTATTGGGAGAAAAACTATAGTTCACACTCCTGAGCTGTGATTAGCAGTCATTAATCAGTTTTCCAATCACTCACCTGTCTTGCTGCAGGTCTCTTCTCCGACTGAGTAAGTATGTTGACGGGCAGGGTCAGGGATGCAGGTGCAGAGGGATCTGAGGGTGGTAAAGGTAGAAAATATTCCTTAAATATCTTGCCAATTATCTAATACTTTGAACCAATTTTCCTTCATTGATGCATGTGTGTGTACTCCCTTTAGCTCGATTTGCAGGCTCGGGCCTGTCTGATGAAAGCGTTCCCTTTTTCATGCTGCTAGCGCAGATGAAGGCTTTTTATGTAACACCCCAGCTTTGTTCTTTATTTTGGCTACCGTCTCATAATAACACACACACATACAGCCTGTCCTACAGGAGAAAACCGGTGATGTTTCAGATCAGATTTCAAATCCACTTATCAAATTCGAATCCTTTCGAATCCCTTATCAAATCTTATTAGGTTTACCTTTCAACATTTGCAGGTAGCTAAGGGTTAGAATAACTACAACTCAAATATGTCTACTCACTGTTTGTTGGCAGAAACACAACGGTTTTTAATGGCAGCCTAATAAACGTTCACAACCTGTAGCTACAATCTGAAAATTAGATGAGCAGCATGAGACATGAAGTATTAATTAAATGTATCTGACACATTTAATTAGCATCTCTAGCCCGCAGTGCTTCAGAATTATGAAACTCATCAGATTCAAATGTTGACATGATAAATGATGAGTCAAAGTTTAAATGGGAGATTTTTAAAGTGACTGAGGTGATCAGCTGATCATGAGTCTCCACTCTGTGACGGTTGTTCAGTGGTGTTACAGAGTGATGTGTCTCTTCACTCACAAACAATCTTTGTCTGAATACAGACACCAGCTGCAGAGAGCACATTAATCGGACAACATGCTAACTTTTTATTTTAGTTGTTACAGAATCAACTAATTAGCAACAGCTGATCTAATCTGCTGGTGATGTCTGTCATTTTAACCAGAGACAGCGACAGTTGGCTAAAAATGAAGCCTGCTACCTATGTGCTTTCCATTTGCTCTTTGCTAATAAAAGCATGAAGAGCTTCATTAGCATCAGAGCTCAACAAATACAGGTATTTTGCTGTGAACTGGACCCAGAATGGAACGGCTGTCAGAACCCATCCCTAACTGAGAAACATGTCAGACTACAAAGCAGTCATAGCTTGTAGTTTTTTCTGTATGATGTGCAAAGGTGATGCGGCAAGAGAGGCCAGAGACAAACTTCTGACTGGTGACCAACCATGGTGTCTGAAGCGTCACAGAGTATGTTGTAGATGTTGACAAACTAGGCAGGAGAAGGTAAAATATTCAAACATGCTAATCTTTCCATCTGAGCCTTGTGGGGCATCCTACATTTAGAATCAGCTGTCTTCCACGACACACTACATGAGATTAAATTCTACAACTTTCTGTTGGATCAGGCCATTTTCAGGCTAATATAATGTATTCTGATCCCGTCCTGAGACCGCCCTGTGATGGAAAGCTAATTTAGTCGTTGAAACACACACTGGGTGCTGTTATGTGTTTACCCTTTCTAATCTGTTAGTAAGAATATAATCTGCCACTTGTCGTATCATGTTTTGCACATTAAAACGTACCAACTCAAGCTCTTGATCTGAATGACATATATTGAATTCAACACACTCTGAAGTGACTTTAATTCCTTCCAGATTCTAAATATGTGGCTCTTTAGCTGCTTAATACTATGTTCACCAGCTAGTTGCTAACTTTGTCTGTCAGCCGTTTGTTGCTGGGTGCTCAAACATCTGCCTGCAGCTTCACACAAGGTTGATGAGAGCGGTGAGAGTGAACCAAAACAGTAAAGGCTGTAAAACCAAAACAACAAGCTGAAAGATGCCAGAAACAAGCTGTAGAGTTGAGGGGAGGTTTTGACTATTTTAATATTTGTTTCTTTTATGTCAAATGTTTCTTTGGCATTCTTCAGTGCAGGTTTGAACTATCTCTGATGCATTGTGGGTGTAAATGAGTCGAATCTGAGCACAATCTGGTCACTGTGCAGGTTTAGACAGAGAGTCTTTGTTAAACATTAATGCAGTGGTATTTGTTGGAAACCACATTAACTCCATCTGCTTTTATCTCAACACTCCGATTCTGATTGAGTGTAACTTAACCTGTTGGTTTTAGTGTATTGAATTTCAAATCAGTAGAGCACAGAGGCAAATGATGTGTAAATAGATGCACAAACACACTCCTGCATGAGACCGCACACAGTGTTTGTACCTGTACTGGTGCAGCTCAGTCTCCAGCTGGGTGATCCTGGACTGGAGCTGCGGCACAGACTGGGCCTGTTCCTGGATCATCCGAACCCTCTGAAGCCCCAAGCTCAGAGCCTCCCTGGCCTCCTCCGCTCGCCTCCTGATGGAGACCATCCGAGATCATCAAACCATTTCTCTAATATGTATACATTCTGCCATTCGAACATCATCCAGTCAACTTTATGAAACTCTCTGTAATAAATGCTAACTCCAACCTGATCTGAGCGTTCTCCTTCCTCAGTGCAGACTCCACCCCCTGCAGCTTGCGAACCTCCTGGTATGCCCATCGCACCTCCTCCTCTAAACGTTCATTAAATTTGATGGCCTCCTCCAGCTGCCCATCACGTGAGGAGCGGATCAGCTTCAGCTCCCTTAAAAGGGGGTCTCTCATATCCCGTCTCCTCACCAACCTCCTCACCCCGTCTCCTCCAGCAGCACTCAGCTGTCCTTTAATTCTGAGAGTTGGCACCAGTTTTCCCTGTACGAGGGTGATGGAAGTTGTAGGAGTTGAAACAGTGGATTTAAAACCGGAGGGAGAGGGGAGGGTGCGGCTCCTCTCCCGTCGAAGGGCCACCTCCAGGGCCAGGCAGCGAGCATCGCTCCCCTGCAGCGCCGAGCGGAGGTCCTCCACCAACTCCCTCAGAGCTGCTGCCTCCTCTGGAGAAGAAAGAGACTGTTAAACTTGTGGTGAAAGTGAAACCAAATCACTGCTCATCTCAAGTATGTATGTTTTTTCTAGGATAAATATTGAGTTAAACACAATAACACAGAACAGGATCAGACTTTAAATGAGAGCAAATTCTCTGTGCTCTGACGTTTATGTCCCCGCTGTAATACTTCAATAAACCATCAGTGGTTAACTTAAGTATTTTATATTATTTTTTCAGTGACACTAAGTACATTTACTCAAGTACTACACACAAGTACTGTACAAGTTTGAGGCATTTATGCTTCACTTGTTTATGCTACTTTATACTTCCACTCAATTTAGAGGGAAATATTGCATTTTAAACTCCACGTCAGTTATCTGGCAGCTGTAGTAACTGGTTATTAATTTACATACAAAACATATGGTGATAGTATGTAGTGACAAAAACACCATAATGTAGATTACAGAGTAATTTTTCTATGTTGAATACTTTCACATAAGTGACCTTTTGACTGCAGGGATTTTACTTGTAATGGAGCCTTTCAAACGTATTATGCTGCTACTTTTACTTTAGTAAATGATCTGAATTCATCCTCCACCACTGTGCTTTTCAGAGCATGTGATACTGCACTGCAGTAGAGCAGATGGAGCAGGAGATGGAGGAGGAGAATAAATCAGGAGTGGAACTGAAATAAAGTGGAGAAAGTAACGTGTTGCTAAAGATAAAAAAAGAAATAAGTTTCTGTATTTGATTCGAGTATTAATTCTTTCCTCCACCCTCTACACACTGTCTCAAGACAACTGATACTGCTCTGTGTATCTCTAATCAGTGAATAACGAGTAGATTACAGGTAGGCAGTCAAATTAGTTTATGAATAAGAAGAACACGACTATTATCTTTTACAACTAGGGTGTAACCCAGAGTCCACGGTCCAAAATTGCAAGTGGGCCACAATAAGTTCCAGGCTACAGCTAGAATAAGGTAGCAACAGAATCATCCCTGAACAATGTCCTATTATAATGAGTGATATTTTAACCCTCAATGTTTTGTGAGGCATTTAAATACAGTAAGACATACAGTATAAAACATACATCAGTACCTGACTCACGGTCTTCTGTGGTTCGACCTTTAATAAATCTGTGAACTGGTCCATTCTGATCCCTCGTAAGATCAAAACTGACACATTTTCTCCGCCTGACTCGCGGCCACCGGAGCCGGATCTGTCGCTCCACCAGCTCCGTGTCCTCAGTAACGGGCAGTCGCCAGGCACAGTCCCCGGTGCCTTTGCGTGTACTGCGCACACGGAAATACCCACACAGACGCGAGTGGAAGTCTTTAAAGGACAGCTGGCAGGGCAACCCAGAACATACATCCCTAAACTCTTCGTCCTCTTCATCTTTATCTACATCTCCAGTTTCTCCATCCACAGTCCTCTTTCCTTTCTCGGCTCCGGTGAGCCCCAGCACGGCGCAGAGCGCAGTGAAATCCTCCGCCGACACCGTATCGTCCCGGTTGGTGTAAGCAAGGTGGTGGAAGACCTCCTGCAGGTATTGGTCTATTCCAGTGGCCAAGACGACGATTTCGTTTTCCACGCCGGGATCGGGGCAGTGGTGATGGGCCAGTGCGCTCCGTAGCCACTCGCTTTTACGCGCTGCTCGCGGCGAAGGCTGGACGCACTGCAGAGCCGATGCGGCGCGCTCCATGACTGTACATAAATGGACTTTCTCCTCTAGATGTTACCAAATAAAAATCCGGTCACAGGAATTAGCACCGGATATGGTTTCAATCTTGAATTAAACTGAAACGCTTTCCGCTGGGCTGCAGCGTAATTCTCTGGTAACCTCACCTTAGATTCCTTTCCGGCGCATCAAGTCTAGATCTGATCCCCTCGGGTGAAAAAAAGTCCCAATCCACCAACTCCACCCTTTTTGTGCACACACTCCAACCGCATGTGTGTGTGTGTGTGTGTGTGTGTGTGTGTGTGTGTGTGTGTGTGTGTGTGTGTGTGTGTGTGTGTGTGACTGTACAGTACCAATGAAGTGTTTTTCACAGTGAAGTGAGGCCAATGTTGGCGCTGTGGTCGCTTGACATTACAAAAAGTGGATCACAGCTTTCCAAGCTCAGTATTTACTGATACTGACATATCAAGTGTTGCCACAAAATACTGTAGTCTACAAACCATATCTCTCTCAACGTTCCTCCACAGATAGTACTGAGCAATCCATCTTGTCTGATAAATGATCATCAGATGAAATGTAATGTAATGCCCAGTAAGATGTTGCTTATATAAGTGGGTTTGCAGGTTTTGGAGATAAATGATATCATCTGCAGGGATTTAGGGCTTTGCTGAAATGTGACATAAACAAACCATAACAGTCCTGAATGAGTCATGGTGGGTTTCAATTTGCACCTTAACCAGAATGAAGCTTAAGTGGAGCTGACTCACTACCTGTGTGGCAGCAGCAACAAAAAAAAGTAAAATGACTCCTGATATTTAATCTGACTCCATCCATCGCCACAAACATACAGTCACTTGAAAGTCAAATGTGATTTTTTTTTTTCCAAGGAAACTGAGCAACTCCCAGCGGAAATACCTTTCCCCACCCTGACCTCACCACTTGTCACACACCTGACAGCCTAAACAAAGACAGCATCTTAGTTTCACTCACCTAGGCATGACTAGACCATAATTACACCACATGAATAACCCTCCACTGGTACACTTAAATATCGTGTTACACACTGGAAATAAATTCATGCAGCAGAACTAGTGCCAAAACAATTTATCATTAAAAAAAAAAAAAAAGTCAATTAGTTAGTAGGGTTGTTTGAAACTGAATAATTTGAGGACATCATCTTTAGCTCTGGGAACTTGAGATGGACATTTTTCATTATTTAAGGACATTTGTAGATACAAACTGCATTACGAAAGACAAAACGGCAGCTACAATGTATATAACTATATACTTTACTTAAAGTCCAACACATGCAAAAAAGCTTTGCACATATCTACCAGAAATGCTCTTACTGAAGAAGGCACAGATGAAATATGCTGTGGTGAACATGGAGGCAAACACACAAAACCTTGAAAGAACATTCTGATAGATTTGGGTGTGCAAACTCTTATAGTACTTTCTGACATTTTGTAGATCAAACGATAATTGGAAAAATAATTTACATATTTATTTGATTATGAAAATAATCCTTTTCAACCTCACACTGTAACATCACACTTATTTAAATCACAGTCTGCTGCATTCAGAGCTGTACAGTCACTACTGATGACATGTCCTCATTGTTCTACAATTACTCATAAATTGCACATGATGAGTCTGGTCAATATTCTTACTGTAGATTTTACTGTTAAAGGACAAAAAAAGGAATACTGTAGGCTATATTATTTTTCCATTAATTATATTCCCAGCATTGTAGGAATGGCTTTGAAAGAGCATTTAGACCTACAGACAGGTATATCAAAATTTACAGAAATTTTATTTGAATATTTGATCAGTTAGGAGTTGTTAGACATTTTGGAAAATATGCTCAT
Organism: Thunnus thynnus; assembly: GCF_963924715.1. Classification (NCBI taxonomy): domain Eukaryota; kingdom Metazoa; phylum Chordata; class Actinopteri; order Scombriformes; family Scombridae; genus Thunnus; species Thunnus thynnus. The sequence goes on along the minus strand of NC_089520.1, from coordinate 32,229,245 downwards.
TTGCTGCCTTGCTAAGAGTTAGATGACAGGATTGACACCACTCATGTCTCTTAAATGAATAATGAAGCTACAGCCAGTAGCCGGTTAGCTTAGCATAAAGACTGGAAACAGAAACAGCTTGTCTGGCTCAGTCTCACAGTAACAAAATACACTTAACAACACCTTGCATTAGCACAATACAGTACGTCTAGTTTGTTTAATCACTACTGTAAAAAATAATGGACATAGCAACATAGCTACCATTCATACACCTAGGTTACATGTAAGGCTACATTATTTGTGCTTTAGAATGTAACCGCCATGAAACAATCAGAAAATAATTCATTAATGATAATAAAAAAAATCCGTATCTCAGATTCACTTCTTTGTTCTCGCTACACCGCTGCTTGCTCTCTTCATTCACTCTCTAGCTTGCTCAACCACTGCTGCTCTATCTCTCGTGCTCTCAGCTCGCTCGCGCTCTTTCTGTTTCTCTTTTTTAAAATGAATCGGGAAGCCAACAACAAGTCTGGCTTTACTTTTAACGTTATCAACTGAAGAGAAATGCCCTCCCCTTGTCCTAGTAATGACTTTGTACTCCCTCATGCTACAATGCTACATGTAATGTAAACAGGCTCTCCTAGTCTGAAAGCCATAAATCATTTTTGTAAATGAAATCAATCCGACCTGGTGGAAGGCATTTAGAATAACTATACAGAAATAGCCAATCTTCTCACTGATGGTCTCGTTTACTTATGTAGGTCATATAGAGGCATTAGAGGCATCATGAGACTGTTTCATAACCAATTAAAAGTTCCTTGTAGTAACTTTAACCTTAACATTAACTCTAACTCAAACCTAACCATACCTGATGCTAACCTTAAGCTTAAATTACCGTTTTGAAGCCTTGAGTTTGGCATTTTGTCCATCGCCATTCTGGTTTTTTGGAGCCAGAAGTGAAGAGAGGGTGGAGCTGACCCTAACATTAGCATTAGCTGCTAGCTTAGTAAGCGCAGTGCATTTACAGTCTGAACTGTGATTTTGCTAATGCTAATGCAATTTTTTGCTAGCAAAAAATAGGCTTTAACAAAATGTACTTATTGGAAAAACTGAATAGCTGACTCCTAACGTTCATGAACTGAAAACACACTGAAATAGCGACAGCTATGCCTATAATCTAAACTGGGGTTACGCTATGTAACGTACGTAACCAACGATGTCACCGGGGTAGCAACTTGTCAATCACAAGGTATCCACGACCTAAAGCAAACCCTGCTTTATCATCTATTTTACTCTAAATGGGACCATAATTTACAAAATTAACATAATGCTGTATTAAAGAAGACTTGAAACTAGCGATTGAGACCATAAACACATCAAGAAAATGTTTAATGAGATAATAAATCAATTGAGATCTTGTTGATCTTGTTGTGATCTTTTTGGAGACAGTGGAGTCGCCCCGTGCTGGCTAAAGAATGCAGGTTTAATACACTTCCGCAATGGCTTCACTTTTCAGACCCAGAGCTACCCGCTTGGGTTTTACAAGCGGTTATGTGTCAGTCTTTGGCCAGGCTTCCTGGAGTAGTTTACACAGACATGAGTGTTATATCAATATTCCCATTTTAGCAGTAAAGAATAAGTGCATTTTCCAAAATGTCACACTATTCCTTTAAGTAAATATACAAAATTAAAAAAAAATATTAGAATTCTACAGACTTTTTGGTGGCTAATGTAGAAGAACTCATGACTTATGTATTTATAAAATTCTGGCTTTGACCCTGGCTGCATTCCACTACGGATAACCAACCATACAAATAGAAAGGTGAAAGCTGTTTACTGTCCACAAGTGGAAATATGCTTCATGCAAACCAGCAAAGAAGACAAAGGCACACATGTAACTGCTTCACCTATATATTGAACAATTCAAAATGCATCACATATACTTCTGAAAAAAAAAACATCTAGAGCTGAAGACCATTCATTTTCACCTTTACATAACACACGCTAATGTACTGGCTAATAGGTGAGTCATCTGAACACATGAGGTCACAGAGGGAGACCTCAGATATTGTTTAGTCTTTGTTTTGGTTCCCAACGCCTATTCTGGATATGGTTGAACTGCAGTGCTCACTGTGACTCATGTGGGGCTTTTACCTTTGGGAAGGTGTGAGTGCACTGTTGCAGTGCTGCTTAAGGCTAAAAATGTCCTGAGATACACACACATAGAAATACACACTCCCAAACACAGAAATTGTCCTGAAGATACCGAAAGACACTTATCACCTGTGGCATATTTCACAGACATGTGGAGACAGGCAGAGCTTAGTGGCGGTAATCGCTTCAGTTCCTCTGGTTGTGTCTTGGAAACTATGTTTTTCGTTCAGGACTGCCGAGGAAGAATTTGTGATAAGACAGTCAAGGTCAAGGTGTGCACTTCAGCCACAGACACAGACACACATATATTTGTATTTAATGCACCAATGCATTGGTAAATAAAAACTAATGTATACCCCTAAGTTGGTGCTTATCATCCAGAAAACAATGAATATTATTAGTAGAAATCATCATATATTTTTAAACATTTTAAATGTCCTTATTTCTGCTTACAACTACATTATAGTGCGTTTTAAACCATCTATTGAATGTTTATACAGTGCCAGTCAAACGTTTGGACACACCTTTTGTATACTCCTAACAAATGCTAAATAGGGAACGTATTAATAGTAAAGTGTTACCCAAACATGCATACACACATACAGTTGCCCACATGTAAGGATAAGTGAAAGCCCTTTGGTGTTGTTATTACAGTTAACCATTAGCTGTCAGAGATTCACTCAAACCTGCAGCCACACATCCATTCCCAGTGGCAACAAAAAACAAAAAAATACTGGAGTTGGGTTGTGCAGATCTGTCATCACTGAGAGGTTTTCATAAAGAACATTCAAGCTGCAGTAAGTCAGACTCTCCCTCTGTCCTCACTTTGGAATTAAAGTTCTTGTTTGTCTATCGAGATGTATCCAAAAAGAGTGCAGGCTTAAATAAATCACATAATAGGTGTTTTGGTAAGGCGAAATGCTCTCTCTATCTGTTCTTGCTGAATGTGTGTGTGTTTGTGTGTGTGTGTGTGTGTGTGTGCATGCGTTTGTGTGGGGTAATTATTAGTTTATGTGCTGCTAAGCTCTGGTCCTCTCAGCCCTGCGTCATGCTGCCTCCCTCTGAGAGCCAGTCCTCCAGCTGCTGCCTGCTCTGGGTGAAAGGACCTGATCTGAAAATGAAAGGATGGTTAGCAAGAGGAAGGGGTTGTAAATAAACGGGGGGGGGGGGGGGGTTAGGGTCTGGAGTCTTGTGTGTGTGTGTGCTCATGCAGGCATGCCCGAGTGTCCTGCTGTTCACCTTTCGGAGGAGGAGTGAGGCAGTATCAGTATTGATAGGAGTTGGGTTAAGGCTTTGTGTTGGCTGCCATATGCTCCTCTGAGGGTCAACAAAAAGACAAATAGAGCCATACACTCCCAACACACACACAGATACACACACACACACACAAATACCACAGCTTTGAAGTGGTGACACTGACCGATATGCTGTGTTCAGTTCACTGAGGGCTCATCCCAGTTTAACCCTGCAGGGATGTGAAGGTCTCTAACTGTGAGGTCATATGTTAACCTATTAGCCACATTCTAGTCGTCCACTCTCACCTTTATCGATCTGTGACCACTTCCTGTTGCAGCCACATGTCAAGAACAGAATGAGGGTTACACGCAGAGTCCTAGTTACTGTGCTGTGATATGTGGCTGTACAAAGACACAGTGCTACAGTGGCTATCAGGTACAGATGTTACTGTATACAAAGTATCCATCTCTCTTGTCTCATTGTGCATTGTGTTCTGATGCCAAATTCACACTGAGTTAAAATGTGTGTTTTTTAAAAATCTACACTTACAGCAACTGAAAGGACAGCTTTCCCTGTCTCATTTGGCTGTATTTACTCGCTACCAATTAATTTCATAAAATATAGTATAATGTTGGGGTCAAATTAAAGCAAACCCCAAAAGTAGAAAATGTAGCAGTGGTAAAAGAAATAGTCAAATCTTATACAGCAAATACTACAGCAAAATATCTCCACTAGTACTAAAATTCCTCCATCTTTTTTTCTCTCTCCATATGTAAAATAAAACAGTCAAATGTAAACAGTTGTTAAAGGTTAACGTTGCAAAGAAGAGGCGAGTTGAGAGGAGAGTTTAGTTTTGCTGCTGGTTGAACTTCCTATTTCCAGTTTTGGGATTTTCATACTTTTAGAGCAGCTGGTGTGTGAAAGAAAAGAAAGATAATAGTACAGAATAAAAGAAGGAAAAGATCATATCCATAGCTACAGTATCAAATAACTGCAGTGGGGTAAAACATACAATACTTCCCTGTGAATTGTAAATGTAATATAGTCTCCTTAAAATGGAAATACTTAAACTTGCAGTCACTGACTTCCTGGCCAATTGGGAGCAGTGGAAAAAAGCTGTAAACACATCATTGACATCTTATCACCCATTACGGAAACTGATTTAGCAAACTTGTAAACAAGCAGTTTCCCATTTAAACATGTGGCAGACCAACGGCAATCATTTTGGAGTCCTGTTTCTGAACATCTGATGAATGGAAGTCCAATACTTACTCTCCTTTTAGCTTTGTTTTGCTCTGAAGTAAATATCTGTCACTTTAGTTGCTAAACGCTCTACTATGTTCACCAGCTAGTCACTAACTTTGTCTGTCTGCTTTATGGTGCTGGACAGGAGGTTTTCAGAGCTTTTTTGCAAAAAACAGCTGCCTGTTGCAGCAGAAAGTGATGACAGTGGTGAGAGTGAACTAAAACCGCCAAGTTGCAGGTTGGAAAACTAAAATAATTTGCTGAAAGATGCTGAAAGAACACAGCTCAGAGTCGGTTAAAAAATCTCTGTGGGTTCATCACTATGAACGACCCCCTCAACAAACAATCTTATAACTGCATTATATAGCAGTACCTCTAAATGAAAAATGGTACCTTCCCGTAGTTATTTCAAATCTCTGAGAGGTAGCCTTGTGTTTGTCTAAGTTTGAAAGTTTAAGTCTTGAGTTTATATGACCAATGATGATCTCATCTACATTTTCTTTGTTCTTTAGGGCTTACTGTGTGCTTGTGCATTCATCGGCCATATTTCAGAGCCACTGTATATGCAATCTGGCTTTATTTTGTGATAGAACAAAAATTATTGTCAGCAGTGCTTAAACTTTGAGTGCTTTTGTGATCTCACTACTTTGTGTGCTCAGGTGTGGCTATCCAAAGTATCTGGAGTGTGACAATCGCTGACCTAAATCTCTAACTCTGAAATGTCAAGCAGAATCTAACTAAGGAAACTGACACAGAGCTGTTGGAGAGAGAGAACTGTTGCTAGGGGGGAGAGGGAGTGAAAAGACAGTTGTGAAAAAAGGAAAAGTGAAAGGCTGTGATGACAACACAAATACTGACAACAAAGTCAATGTACACAACAGAACGATTAAGTTTAAAATATGACAACTTTGAAAGAAATTACATGATATGTTTTGAGCAGTTAAGGTGCATCTCTGAACTACTGTGAATTTAAACAGTTCAACAGAGGAACCAAAAAAAAAAAAAAAAAAAATCAAAATGAGTAAAAGTTCCATTAAAGCTCCTTAATCAGTATTTTTAACATTGAACACATAACATTGAATTAAATGATTGGTGATGTGAGAAGAGTCGCTCACAGTGACAAACCTACTGCTGCATAGCTTTTTAGTTGCTTTTATCTAGTCACCTAGTTTTGCTTCAATGGCGCATGTACTGTTTGGTTCAGTGTCGCTAGTCTTATCAATTGTATTTCCAGCAGCTGTTTTTAGAAAAAAGATGCTCTATCAAACCAACAGTAGAACCAATAGCAGAGAGACAAAATTAGCGACTAGCTAGTGAAGAAAGCCAAACACCTAGACCAGCTATAGACCCAGGCATTTTTCTCAGGAGCTGGAGTAAAAATGGAGCTATAAGTAGAATGAATATTAGACTTACCTTTACCACCTTTGATATAGTTGATCATCTTGAGCATGTTGTTGGCATTCAGGGGCAGGGCCTTCAGTGGTTGGCTTCCTACCTCCATGATAGATAAGAGTCTGGTAAAATTTATAATGTGTCCTCTTCCTCTGCACCTATCCCCTGTGGAGTACCACAAGGTTCCATATTTGGCCTTATTTTATTTTCCATTTATATGCTTCCTCTGGGGGTCTATTTTTACAAATTATAATATCTCGTACCATTGCTATGCAGATGACACCCGGCTGTACCTTCTCCTGAATCCTGGTGATCCAAGCTGATTTAGCTCGCTGCTGAGATTGAGAATGTAAAATCCTGGATGGCAAAAAGCTTCCTTCAGCTAAACCAGGATAAAACTGAGGTTCTAGCTTTCAGCCCTTCAGGCTTTTGCAAAACCACAGTAAATATTCTTGAGCCTCTAAAATTGAAAGTTAATTCCCATGCAAGAAATCTCAGCATTATCGTTGATTCTGGTTTAAAATTTGATAAACAAATCAACTCCACTGTCAGCACCAACTTCTTCCATCTTAGATCACTTACAAAACTGGCATAATTTCTTTTCTGTTAAGGATTTGGAGACCATAATACATGTTTTTATTTCTTCATGCATTGATTATTGCACTTCTCTGTATATATGAATCAGTCTGTCAGCTTTATCTCACCTGCAGCTGGTTCAAAAGGCAGCAACATCCTTGGACTTCTCATTGGTACCAAGAAGAGAGACCACATCACTCCTGTAATGGCCTCTCTTCATTGGTTACCATTGAAGTACAGAACTGATTTTAAGATTCTTTCATTTGTTTTAAAAGCACTGCATGGACTGGTACCAGCTTATCTATCTGAACTCCTCACCCCCTCTTCTACCACCAGACCCCTTAGATCTGTTGACCAATCAGTGCTCGTCATTCCACGTTCCCAGTTAAAATCCAGAGGTAATTGGGTATTTTCCGTTGTTGGCCCTAAACTGTGGAATAATTTGTCTCTCAGTATTAGATGTTTTAAAACCTGTCTTAAGACCCATCTCTTTTCTACAGCCTTTAAATAGTCATAATGAAGACATGAATGTTATTTATTTATTGATCTTTTTTTCTCTCTCTATTATTTATTTGTTTTCTGTGTAATGCTGTTGTGTTTTTTGGATTAAATCCCATTTTTATTTATTTTATTCTACACTGTTATTAATTTTCCCCTTGATCCTCATAACTATGTCTGTGTTTTTATTTGACTTTTCCAGTGGCCGGAAACATAATTCCAATGAGCTGATATTTGCTCTGTGTCTGTTAAATATGTTAATAGGTGACTGTTTACATTTTAGCTATAACAAATTTTAAGGTGACATTGCCCAAATTGCCCTTTAGCAATGTGTTTTATACAGTGAAGGAGAATTTCATGTGTAAAATGTATTAAAAAGGTGTTTCCTAAATAGTTTTCAAAATGCCTTTTGAAATGAGTGATTTGGTTGATCTGAAAGTCAGTCAGATCTGTCAACTTTGAAAACAAACCGGATCTTTTCTGTGGGTGTGTGTAAATGTTATGAAGTTGTGTGTGAAAGTAAATACTCCTCACGTGTTATGTTCCTTGTTCCCAAACATTCATTCTAATCATGCAATCTGTGATAGATGAGGAGTATGTCAACATGGACCTTGACATGAGAAATTAGGTTAGACTGGGAGCAGCAGAGTTCACTCTTTCAGTGGGGATGTGATTTACGATCTAAGTATATGTGTGCATGTCACATTGTAAACAGCACTCCAATATGTGACAATGTAAACATTTCCTCATTCTTGAGATATCAAAGGAGCACTGGTCTACCTTTGAGCTGCCCCACCTATGTACAAGGTCATGGCTGAAACGCAAACACGCGTGCATGTGCATTCAGTCACCTATCCACTCATACACCCGCACACACACACACACATGCTCACAAGATTTGGCAACTGCATTCCTGAGAGCCAGTTAAGAGCTGGGATGAAGTTTAGGAGAGAAGATGAGGCATGTGGCTACAGGTAGAGCTGCAGGTCAGAGCTGCTATATTTGCATTGAAACAACAGTGTCTTGGTTTGACTGCACACACCAACACATCTCACAGGTCCTTCCACATGCACAAGACCTTACCGAACCTTAACACTCTGCTGCTGCTGTTACAGCAACAACAATGACAATAATAATAAAGATAATTACTATAAAGATATAAGTAGCCATTAGTCATTATTATAAACATAAAAGCATTCTGTTTGGTTTCTCAAAAATGTGGCTGTTACCAAATTATGTATTCCTCGCTGTTTGCACATCTTTACTGTAATTCCTGACATCCACAATGCACTGCTCCCCCCAAAAAGCATTAATGACCACCATCTCACACGAACACACTGCCTCAGCACACTAACATCAGCCCACCTTTACTGCAATTATTCCAAGTCTGACTATCAGCTATACATGTTTTAGTTAGCAGAAGGAAAGTGTGCTAAGTAGTATAGTAGAAACGAATGAACTAATATGTATGAAAAAATATACAAAAATGCTTAAAACAGAAACTAGTGAGGTATGTTCAGCTCAGCAGGCTAACAGCACTTTAACTTTAAGTAATCTACTGTAGATCAGCTGGGTTTAAAGCCATCATAAGGTTGTGTGAGAATTTGTGTTGTGAAATTTGTGTTGGGTCAGTTTATAACTGCAAGAGCCACCTCTCACCTATTAATACTTAACTTTAAATAAATTCCTGCCATCATGAAAAAACATATAATTAACATTTCAGAGTAATGCTATAAATCACAGCAAAATATAAACATCATAATATTACTATATTATTTGAGATATAGGATGATCTTCCTCTCTCATTGTCATCATAATAATCCCCTTATTGAAATATGACATCAGAGATAGAGAAGTCAGAGATAGAGAAAAGTCATAAATAAGATAAAGAGATACATCATAAAGTTATATAATGCCATTTTACACTCACCAAATAGCACTGAGAAAAGGTTATTTTATTTTATTTATACACCACATTTTATTACAACTTGCAAGTAACATGAACAGAAGAATACAAATATGAAAACATAAAAGTAAAAAAATGCAACAAGAAGATTACAAATGCGCTAACACTGTAATAAATCATATGCTTGTAAAGTAGAAAAGTTAAGTTGACTTTTGAATATGGAGTCTGTTGCATCAGTTGTCAGGTCATCTTATTCTAGGTCTGACTGGAGAGGTCTGACTGGATTGTGTTCAGTGAGCAGATCAGAAATGTACAGAGAAGCCAAACCATGAAGTGCTTTATATACTATTAGTACTAACTGAAGTTGATTCTGGCAGCCAATGGAATGATTTGAGCACCGGGGTCCATATTCTGCATTGCATGTTACGTGTGAGGACTCTGGCTCCTGCAATAAGAATGTTATGGGAAGATTAAACAGATTTTTCATCAAGGCTCAATCATGACTTTTTGCTCCCAAACAGTAAACACCACCACCAAACTTCCTGTGGACTTGTTTATGCATTCAGTCTTAGTACACACATCAGTCAAACCACTGTTTGCCTCTAGCAATATACGCAACAAGTGTGAGCACATTTAATGTGGCTGGATATCCCTGCCTGTTTTTCCTCTCCTGTCCACCACTGTGTGGCTTTATTCATACTTTGAGATCCCATTGACAGACAGCAGAGTCATGATGAGCATGAAGACCCGGATGAGTTAGAGGAGCCAGAGTCCTGAGCCTAGAAGTAGAAGTTCAGTGGTAGGATTTTGAAACATTGAGTGTTTAAGACTGGGTATACTATATATATATGATAAATAAATAGCTGTGCCCTTCCTATCTTTTTAAATGGTCAACCCAAAATCTTATTCATAAGATCAAAAACATCTGACCTACATGCCTACCTGAGTGCCAACAGTATATTACTAAGTGGAGTCTTTGGTCTAGTGAGATAACTGAATGTTTTGACTGTATTGATATAAATACTTCCGCATACCTTCCCTCTAGATTTCATACCTCTGGGTAACCTTTCCCCCTGTATGCACCACATTCCACACATTTTCATTACTACACTGCCATCTTTTGGTTGAGAGTCGGTATTGCCATAGTGGAGTCTGACTATTTGAGTCCTCATTGCACCTGTATCTAGTGTAAAGTGATATTTCATGTAAACTTATAATGGGGGATGTAATCTTCACGCTGCTTTCTGGAAAATGTGTCAGAAGTGAAAAATAACAAATTACATTCACTCAAGCACTGTACTTGAGTGCAATTTTGGGATAGTTTAGATAGCAATACTGTAGATTTTACTCCACTCCATTCACCTGGTAACCAGTTACTTTGCTGATTAGATTTTGCATGCAAAAATGACTCTTATATATGACCTAACTGTAGTTAGACCAAGCATTTACTAGACCAACTACGACATTAAAACAATAATTTAACTCCATGGTACATTCTTCACAATGACAAATTTTACATGTGATACTTAAATTTTGCTGCTATTACTTGCAATACTTAAAATAAAAAAGCAACAAGTATTTTTTAAAGTACAAAGTCCTGCATTCACAGGACTTGAATGACTATTTTTGTCATTTATATTTTGCTCTTAACGAGAGTAGCATTGACTTGTCAATAAAATGATAGACAGAAAATTAATCGGCAGCTATTCTGATAATCAGTCAGTTGTTTTAGGTCATGTTTTACAAAAATTTCATCCTCAAAATGTGAATATTGCTGGTTTCCTTGGTCCTCTACAATTGTAAATGAAATATCTTTGAGTTCGTGGGTTATTGGTTGGACAAAAAAAGACTCCTGGAAACTGTGATAACATTATTTGCAGCCCTAATTTGAACAATTTATAATAATTATAGTACTTTATAATTTATTGACAGTTGTCTCATGAGAATAAAAAACTAACTGGTGGTAATATGGCAACCTGTAACTAAAAACCAAACCAATCTAAATACTCTGTTTTCTCACATAAAGCTGTTCAATAAATTAGCAAGTCATGCATTCCTCTCTGTTCACACATTTTTACAATCATCCTTGCAATCCTTACATAACCTCCCATACACAAACACATACACATTTACAGTCCCTCTTACAAGCCAAACTATCACACCACCAGTGGTTGAAAGTAACTAAGTACATTTTAGTCAAATACTGTACTTAGGTATTGTTTTTCATGCAGGACTTTTACTTGTAATGGAGTATTTTTACATTGCTGTATTGGTACTTTTACTTAAGTAAAGTATCTGAAAGCTTTTTCCACCAATGCACACCACCTAATCAACTTCAGACTGCAGTTATTTTATGTCTCAAAAAAACTCAACAACAACAAAAAAACTTGACCACGCCCACATGTTAGTTTGGCACAGTTCTGATATAGGGGACTAAATTACTGGTCGTTTTTATTAAAAAAGTACCAAACAAAAAAACAGTAGATATTATAGATATAATTTTCAAAACTGCATTTCTCCATGAAGCCAGCATGGACTTTCATTCGGCTGAATCCGGGCTCCCTCGGGCACACTCGGAAATAATGGGCGTGCTCGGCTGTGGTGCGTCTCAACCGGCGGTACAATCGGATGATCCCGGGCGGGCGGAGCCAAGTAGGAGGAAATGGTACTGTTGGCTGACTGCTCCCAAGAAAAACCGGCGACGAGCGTCCACACATCAGGCAGTTTGACCGCACATCTTCACCGCTTTCTAGCCTTCACTACTGCAGCAGCCGTCAAGCAAGATATACCTCTCAAGCTAAACTCCAGTCATTCACTGAAACACATCATAATTTAGCTGCTTATAAACCAGGCAACACTTGTATCTAGAAATATCTGTGAAGGGCTCGGAGATTAACGTTACAGATAAACGGCTGCAGGATGGAGACGCAGATACATGTGCCCGTCGGCTCGCCGGTAATTAGAAAAATTCCCATTTTCGTGGACGAACACAGCGTGACGGAGGGGGCGATGAAGCTCATTAAGGAGCTGAGACCGGCGTGGGACCCCAGCCATGTCAAGACCAAGGTAACGCTAGCTGCTAAGATAGCTGCACAGAGGATGCTAGGCTAGGCTAAGACTGACAGCTCTGCAGCATCACCAGACAGTCATGAGGAGGCCGTAGAAACACGACCCTCTGGACACTTTAACGTGTCTTACACGATACAATGCTGCATATAGCCCCTGCCTGATTCCTGAATGAAGACATGTCATTTTTGATATTATGTTACAACCTTTATAGCAAAAATAATTTGGTAGCCAAGCTAGCAAGACGCTAACAGACTTGAACTCTTAAGCTAGCAAAGTAACGTCAGTAAGTAAGTTACCCCCAAAAGCCGGTAGGAAAATATTTAGCTAAAACTTTAATTACAGACAGTTTTATATGTCCAAAGTACACCACATGTAGCACCAAATATAGCACTAAAGGAAAGTGACGCTGTCATCTCAGTGTCAGTGGCCAGCTGGTGGTGACGTGATGTCAGTTTGGTTGAGAAACATGATTGTTAAAGCTGTCTTAAGGACGCAAACACGCCTTAGGAAGACTGTTTGACAGCTGGGTGACCTCAGACTGCTCACTGACATTCAGCCTCGGTTCTTTATCATGTCTCTGCTGTCTGGTTTGTTATCCAGTGTGACTCAGTGTTGATGGTAATACAGGCATTAGCTGTTGAGGTGGGGTTTGGGCACTAGAGGTCTCTGAGGGGTTTGAGGAAGAAAATGTAAAGATTCCTAATGTAACGTTCACATCTAATACTTAGTAAGGGGGCAGTGGTGTGGTGATACACTGTATAGGGTTTACAGCTCAATGCACTCACAGTATTTTTAACTAATTATTTTCAACTTTAAATTGACCAAAAACGGTTTCACTTTTATCAGTTAACACTTAAGTGCAAAATGTGAATAATAACACTGTCTTCAATGAAGAAATAACCACATTGCTTAACAAGCAGGTCCTTATCTATCTATCTATCTATCTATCTATCTATCTATCTATCTATATATCTATATATGTATTTATCTATATGAAATTCAATTAACGTCTTTCAAATATGCCTTGAAGAAAATAATCATTCAGTTAAAAAGCAAATGTCTAAATTTGGTTGGATGAACTTTCTCCAAACACAAGTTGTCCCCCAGAGCAAATGTGGTGAAAGGTGTAGTTCAGTTACATTTTACAAACCTTCTAACTTGGGGAAAAAAAGAGAATATACTAAGAACAGTGAGTCTTATGATGTTCCCTAAAGGAATTTACAGAAGTTGCATTCCCTGATCACTGATTCAGAAATCTTTCTTATTATTTCCAAAGTACTTCTTATTCTTTTCAAGGTAGCATATTAACCCAGGGTCATCACTCTGCTATCTGTGGCCTTCACCACCTCCGTTGGAACATTTTTACTAGTTTAATGTTAAAGGGCAGTAAAACAATCAGTTAATGTTTATGGAGTGTGTAGCAGAATATATGGTAGCATCATTAAATAAAAATCAGTACAGTACAGATGAAGTGTGACAGCCTTATTTGCCTATTTGCGCATTTTTTGTAGCACTTACACAGTGCAAATGGGTGTACTACTCCCCGTAAGAGTGTGGGTTTTTTTAGTTGTTTTTTTTTACATTTTTGGGGGACTGTGAATAATGTGTAAGATTATATTAATGATGATTTATTAATATAATAATGAGTGTTAAATTTGTGCATGTGACTTTATGCAGGACCTGACCTCAAAGCATGTGTTAGAACTGTTCAAGAATAAATCTACATACAGTACAGATGTGTAGGGTTTGTGTATGACTTGGCAATAATTAAATACCATCATATATGGACTGCTAGTGATGTTTAATTGTGGTTATATGATCATATCATGTTAACATTATACAATTCTGTTGTCCAAATTAATGTTTCCAAGCAAATTGTAATTAAAGCCCAATAGAGTGAAACATTTAGGGTTTTTTTTTATTACTCATGTGAAGAGTTTTGTCTGATGTAATGCTTATTAGTGGAACTAAGTTAATTCAATTGGTTTGGCTAGGATAATTGATGACATTCTAATATATTTATAAAAAATACAACTTTTTCAGGTGTGGAATGACTAAATCTTAAACTTGTTTCCATCGTTGTCCCACGTGTTTACAAAGTCCACTAACCCGTTTGAACAATCAATAACATTTTAAAATGATGTATCATAGATATTAATCATCAGTTTGAGTATGACATTTGCCATATTGTGATGTATATATTGATATCAGGAAAAAATGATAAATATTAATGTCATGATATGAATTCAGCCATATTACCCTGCCCTGGGTCTGTGTTTATGTTATGCTCTGATATGAAAATCCAAAGTGTTATGTATACAGTAGTTTGTATTTTCTACAGAATGAAGACGATTGCGTAATATACTGCTGATACTCTCCCTATCCATCCATCACACAGGGAAAAAGATTTTTACATCACGGTCTTGCCTCACAGCACCTTTGGATGTGTAAAATGTACGTGTGCGCAATGACGCACTTCAAATGTTTTCCACCACAATAAACTCTTAATGATTAATGTTACCGTGATAACAGTCAGAGTGTCAGATAGGATACGAGGAGATCTATATCTGACTCACACATGATTCACAAGAAAGTGATATACAGTAACTCTTAGCACATGACAAAAGTTATAAATAGAAGCTAAACTAAAACAACTTTCCAAAATAAAGCACCAGCTGGTTGCTATTTTCCATGATATTGTGTTTGTTCATGTGTAGGAAAACAAGCATGTTATTGTAGTGGTCATGGTTGGGTATGCAGGCAATATAATGTCAGCATACACACTTGGAATACACAGTATATCAATGAATTTACAAAAAAGGAGTACCCACATACACTGTGAGTAATCCATGGATTCATTATTGTATCCTTTCTTGGTATACATTTTGAGTTCCTTTCCTCATAAGAGCTGGAGTCTATGGGAACTCTGTCTTCAATACATACCAGACACTGTCACACACAAGCGTGTTGGCGAGCAATAATTTTAGAAACCTAGCTTGTCAGGGGAAAGGAAATGCATAATTGATTCCACGTAAAAGGATCAAGTGACTGATGTGTCATGGCCAGGTCAAAGTCTTTGGAACAGCTCTGACAGTGGACACAATAACACCATTTACTGCTCTCGTGTGGCCCGGTCAGAACGCAGCCACGGCAACCATGTGTTTACATCCTGCTGGCTAATCTCTCTGGATCCCATACCCCACCCACTAACACACCTGCAGCGGAGGACACGGCAGTGTTTACCTCCATCTCGACAGGCCAGACTAGCAGAGGTTTTCTCAATGAGCACCACCCAAACAGGCTTTTTGTCCCACTGGATGTTTTTGTCTGACAGACCTCATATGGAGCTGTACAGCTGCACAACTGAACCAGGTCACAGCTGATACTGCAGTGAGGAAAGTGTGAGATTAAAGGGGAAAAAAACCGTGTTATTTGGTTGAGTTGGGGAGGATGTTCTTGAACAGCGGGACTGTTGTTTTGGTGGAAGCAGGAAGCGCTAAATGTGGTGAAGAGCAGCAGGGCAGCACTGTTGACAGAAACACCTGATTAGCCAAGCCACCTGGACAGGAAGACTTTTACTGTAAATACACACTGTCAATTTCCAAACATCCTACACACACACACACACACACACACACACACGCAGAGAGGGGTCCTGAAAACAGAAGAGTGTGCCAACAGCAACAGAGTAACAGTCTCCTCTTGTTGAAGACAAAATGCTACATCTCTGCCAAAGAAAGCTTGCCTCAGGCTTTTCAGTCAGACCATTGATCGTAGACTCTTTGATTGAAAAATAGAAAATAAAACAGTGCCACCATTATTGTCCTGTACAGGCAGTGTATGGCCGAATGTTTACCTCTGTCTGGGTCCAAGCTTATCGCTGTCTGTCGATGTATTGATTGCCGGTCTTAGTGGCGTATTGTGTGGCGGGTAGAAGGGATCAGTCATGTGGTCGCAAAGGCATGTATGCTTGTGTATGTACGGTCATAACAGGGATGCCTGCGCGCCCATCTTTGTGGTCAGCCACGTGTGGAATGCCAGATATGTGTGAGTGAGCGTCTGGGCTGGGGGAGATGCAGGCCGTGTGTATGTTGTTATTGTGTTCACTGCAGTGGGATGGACTGGCCACTGGTTTCCACTGGAGTGATGCTTTAATGCTGGGATCAGACTACACGAATTCAGCCAGATTTTGAGACAATTTTGTTGTCGCCGACAAATTTCCTGCGCTGGCCCCGAATATGAATGTTGGGAACGATGAACGGGCGTCTTTACCCCTTGTAGTATGACATAATCGAAGAACAGCAGTGTGGCATCTGGGTTGCCTCATGACACCCCGATGTAAAGACTTTTTTGTATTTTCTTGCCTAGTTTAACAACTGCAATGACGTGTTCCTTGGCGTCGACCAGTACGTCTAACTTTTTCCTCCATAAGACCTTCTGTTTACATACAGAGAACCTGGTAACTAGCTACATTTATGTAGCGTTCTTGACATGTTAATACATTTTTACCTCAAGTTCTCTTTGAAGACACATTGGAATATGCTTCCAGCTGAGCCCAGGGACTGTAGATGGAATTTAGCTAATGACTAAATCTGGCATAAATCATCTCCTCATTTTCAGATGAATGTTTTTTATGCATGGTCCTTGTTTAATAAAGACTAATAATAATAATAATAATTATAATAATAATAATAATAATAATGAGGATAGATAGCCCATACTATCCAATTGTTTTTCTTTCTTTTCAGCACACAAGACTGGCAGCATCACACATAGTGCTTCTGTAGTCATGACGACATGATAATTTATAAATTCCTCATTTTATTTAAGACAAAAGGCAAAAAATTCTCTGATTCCAGCCTCTCAATTGTGATGATTTGTTGCTTTCTTTGTTTTATATCATGGCAAACTGAATAGCTAACTCTTGGGTTTTGTACAGATAGCACAAAACAAGAAATAGGACTTGGGGATTAGGATTTAGGATTAGGACTTGGGGAAAATGACATTTCTATATTTTCTGACATTTTATTGACAAAATTAATTGAAAAAAATTAATTGATGAAAATAAGTGTTTGTTGCAGCCCTTTATCAGACAGATTGCAGCCGAAAGTTACTCAGATTATCTAAACCTAAATCTAAATGTGAGTGCACCTGCAATATTGTTAATAAGCCCTCATTGCACAGGAAAAACTTGTGTGTACATAGCTACCACAGGTTTGGGTATAATTTCAGTTCAGTTCAGTTTTATTCATGTAGCGCCAAATTATAACAAAAGCCATCTCCGCACTTTTCACATAGAGCCTGTCTAGACTGTACTCTTTAATTTACAGAGACCCAACAATTCCCCCATGAGCAAGCACTTTTTCACATTTTTCTAGATCTCAGCAATTACCAAGTACAGTATTATTGGACAGAAATGATGGCAAGAGCTATGACAATATAACCCAAGTTGTAATAAAACTCAACTTTCCTCTGTGTAAATAAGAATACAGCTGTCCACCAATGCAGCATGTAACAAATATGGAGGACATAAATAATAATAATAATAATAATAATGATAATGCGTTTAATTTGTAACGCACTTTTCATTTGCAGTGAATCTCAAAGTGCTACAGCGTTAAAATCATATAATAAGAAAACAACAAAATTTAAGATGAAAAAGCCCTCCTGAATAAAAAGGT
Organism: Thunnus thynnus; assembly: GCF_963924715.1. Taxonomy (NCBI): domain Eukaryota; kingdom Metazoa; phylum Chordata; class Actinopteri; order Scombriformes; family Scombridae; genus Thunnus; species Thunnus thynnus. Next base: position 32,211,509 of record NC_089520.1, on the reverse strand, counting down.
TTTTAAACCTGTTTTAATAGAGCCTAGGGTCTGTGCTGCCCTCAGATGGTTAGGAAGGCTGTTCACAAGCGTGGTGTAAAAGAGCAGAAGACCCCCCATGGTGCAGAGCTTGCTACTGTGGGCCTGGAGGAGCAAGCTGCTAGCAGATCTGAGGGTGCAGGTAGAGATTTGTGGTGTGATCATTTCCTGTAGGTAGGGAGATGCTTGTCCATTGATGGATTTATATGTGAGTAACAGGATTTTGTAGTCAGCCGAGAAGGAGACGGAGCCAGTGCAATGAAAACAGAATTAGTGTTATGCGTTTGTGTTTTCGCACTCTCATCAGGATCCTGGCAGCACTGTTCTGACTGGAGCTTCTGGATGTTCCTGCCAGGGATCCCTGTGAAGAGTACTTTGCAGTAGTCCAGCCTTGAGGAGATAAACGCATGGACAAGTTTCTTTGCATCTGACAGGGTTAGAGAGGAGCAGACTTTGGAGATGTCTTTGAGATAGTAGAAAGTGGTTTTGTACAGATGTCTTATTTGATCACCAAAAGTCAGGTGAGGGTCAAGCCTAACACCCAGATTAGTTACTGAGGAGGAAAGGGGGATGTCCTGGTTATCAAAGGTGAGATGAGGTATGGGGGATGACTGAACCTTGGGTAGTGCTAAAAGGAGAGCTTCAGTTTTACTGATGTTTAACTGGAGGCATGACATGCCTGCAGAAGGGCTTGGGGCAATTTTGATGTTCAGCTGGGTATCATCAGCATAACAGTGAAAAAATATCCCATGTCTGTTGATGACACGTCCAAAGGGGAGCATGTAGAGGGTAAACAGGATGAGCCGAAGAACGATCTAGACCTGCATCCTTCCAGTGAGACATACTCGGGCCCACCGGAAAGTTAGGACCAAAACCACTCAAGTGCAGAGTCTGGCAGCCCAATGGTGGTGTGGAGGTGCTCTAAGAGGATAGTGTGATCCACAGTGTCAAATGCAGCACTTAGGTCAAAGAGAATTAGGAGAGAAGGAGACCCTGTATCAGCTGCCATCAGCAGGTCATTCACAACGCTGAGATGTTTCTGAACTGTATGCTGAATGAAAACCTGACTGGACAGGAAAGGGAGGTTGGAGATAGGTCTGGGTCCAGGGTGGGCTTCTTGAGGAGCGGGCGGGTGACTGCTACCTTGAGGGATAGAACACTACCAGTTTGAAGGAAGAGGTTGACAGTTTGGGTTATCAGGGGGGCTGAGAATGGGGATGTATGATTTGAGCAGAGCTGTGGGAATGGAATCCAGGGCACAAGCACAGGGTTTCATCTTCCTGAGGATTTCCTCAATGTGGCTCTGCCTGACACCAGTAAAATTGAGTAGAGATGGCACACTCCCAGATAAGGTCGATGACAGGAGGAGGCAGAGAGGAAGAGCTGGACATCAGAGAGCGGATGTTGTTGACCTTGGCTCTGAAAAAGTCAATCAAGCTGTTACATCGCTCTTCTGTAGCCTTGATTGGGAAAGATGATTCTGGCTTCAGGAAATGCTTTATGGTGGAAAAAGATGCTTAGGTTTGCCAGAATTGTTATTAATTAAGCTGGAGTGGAACTGTGGCCAAGCATCTTTAAGGGACTTTGAGTAAGTCCTTTTGATGTTCATGGAAGGCCAGTTTATAGACAGTGAGCCCAGAGCCTCTGAAGCGTCATCCGAAGACATGTCGAGCTGTTTTTATTTTCCGCAGTTTGTGAGTGAACCAGGGAGCAGAGCCTGAAAAATTGACCTCACGCGTCTTGTCAGGGGTATGAAGATCAAAGACACAGAAGCTGGGCAGGTGGTGTGGTGGAGGTCCATAGTCATGATGGCTGGGTTAATTCTTTTTCATTTCCGAAAAAGCATTTGACGCCTAAGTTTAGTAGGGGGCGACAGGAATGTCAAAGCCATCGAGACCACCTTGTGGTTGGACACACCCAGATCATAGACCTGGAGGTTATTTATGGGGCGGAATCAGTGATGACCAGGTCAAGTGTGTGCCCTGGTGTGAATAGGTACATCAACATGTTGCTTCTGGCCAAGACACTCAGTCAGACTCATGAACTCCTCTGCAAAATGACAGGAGGGGTTGTTGACAGATATATTCATACCACCAACAATGACAATGATGGTTGACATGGAGCAGAATGAAGTGAGGAGGTCATGTATCTCAGGGAGGAAAGATGAGTTTGGTTTGGGTAGGTGGTAGATGAGTAGCACTGTCATGGAGTATGGGGGTTTACATTTTAGAGCAAGGCATTCAATAGAAGAAAGATCAGGCATTGGCAGGGGAGACTGTTTCAGTTCAGCCTGGTGTATGATTGGTAAACCACCACTATCGCCAGAGCTGCAGGCTTTCTCTATGTAACTATGGCCACAAACTGAACAAGTGGGAAAAAAAATGCAACTTGTGCAACTAATCTGATGACAGTTTAGACAACCACAGTGTGCTGGTTAAGCTAATAACACAAAAGCTGTCTGTATGTAGCCTAACTATTTATCTGAGATTGCTACGTATCTTGAAATTTGGCAAATTCTTGTAAACTTAGCTGCTGGCTGAGACAAACCAGCCCCTCCTCTCACCAGCGGTACCTGCAGGCAGTGAATCACATCAGCAGCAGAATGAGGAGGACACAGGATAGGAGGAAAGACTGCCTGCACAGAGAACAGCTGTGCATATGACCTTGAATCAGGTTGTGGTGACATATGGTTTGAAATTGTATGTTCTGTGTGTAGATTTGGTTTCATAGATGATCTGGCAACTTGGGTAACATCAGACAAACATACAAAACTAATGGATCCTTGTGTATCACAATTATTCATAATAAAGGTTGAAGGCCATGCAAATTATGGGAGTTTCCTCGGAGAAATGGCAAAATGGGGGCACAGCAGGAGACGGGGTGTAAATACGAGAGAAACCTGGGAAAAATGGGAGTGTTAGCAGGTCTGCAATGCGTCATTCTCAGTTTTGAAAAATACACAAATACAGTTAATTAATTTATTGTAAATCAACTGCAGTTTGATAGGATTGAATGTTTCAAACTTGTTTTACATTTTGAATTACATTAATACATTAATTGATACATTTATCTCATGTTGGTCAGAGCTTCATGGTGTCTGCACCATGATTCTGACCCAGAGGTTTAGGGCATCACTCTGTATCTCTGCAAGGCGAGGTTCCGACATCAGCAGAGACATTGTATGAATTTTCTTTTCTTCCTCTTTCAGCTCTTCACTGATGGGACCACCAACAAGTTGGTGGGCTGCTATGTGGAGGACAGTCCAGATGATGTAGTCCTGGTCCGAGTATACGGGAATAAGACAGAGCTGATTGTGGACAGAGACAATGAGCTCAAAAGCTTTCAGGTAGAGTAAAAACAAATAGAGTCAAATGGGTTGTGCTCTCCTCTGAGTTTGCCTCAGTCAATCAATAGCTGCTTCAGAATTGTTTCTCTATTTAATATGTGTTGTATGTGTTTGTGTCTCTCCTCTAGGTGCTGCATGCTAATGGTTGTGCTCCCCGCCTCTACTGCACCTTTCAGAACGGCATCTGCTATGAGTTCATGCAGGGGGACGCTCTTGGGACACAGGATGTCAGGGATCCTTCCCTACTCAGGTCAGGACATGCTAGCATCATGGGACTGCTCAGGACTCACTGACTTAGCGTGGAGGTGGTACAATGATACCACAGTGCTTGGTAGCAGTATTATGTTGCTCAGAATCCTAGATTTTTACAGTCCATATAGAAGCCTAGACACAGACTCCATTTACAATGCAGATACTACACAAGAAAGAGGCAAATGAAGAAAACGCATGCGAGTCACATGCAAATTATAGTTGGTGGAACCATTCTGTTAAAACAAATGAACCGATGCCAACTCCAAACACTTGCAGAAGAGTTGCTCATATCATTGTATAAATACATAAATGATTGCAATGTGCTCCAAACAGTCAATATTAATACTTTAACACTCATTGTCCTTGGTATCTTTTAACTCCCCCATTGTCTACATCAGTTCAGTATTTTCATTAGACTCATTCAAGGGACTTTGCAAGAGATACTTGTCCTTGTCTAACCCTGCAGATAAAACTATCATAACCCTGTAGCAGGCCAGTGTGTCATTGGACTGTTGAATTTCTTTAAAACTATAATACAGTAAGGTCAATAATAAGTACTAATTTCATGTTGAAATATATTCTTGATGATAACCTTCGTCATCTTGTGTGTGTGTGTGTGTTTGTGTTTGTGTCCTCTCAGACTGATAGCCAGGGAGATGGCTCGTATCCATGCCATCCACGCACACAACGGCTGCATCCCCAAACCCAACCTCTGGATCAAGATGCGAAAATACTTCTCCCTGGTGGCCACAGAGTTCACCGAGCAAGCCTCCAACGTCAGGTGAGACCTCTGTTGCTTCTTAGAAGTCGGTGCTCCTCTTGTGACTCTACGCACACACAGTGATAATGATGTAAATAGCTCATGAGGCACAGCCGGATTTGCCTGTTACATTAGTTATGAGGACAGAGGCAATCTAACCCCTTACCATGATATCATCTGAGAGCACTTAGTGAAGTAGTTTTATCAAATCATTTTAGCATCGGCAAGAAACAAGTTATCCTGTCTAATTGGTTAGGTACCAGGTCTAGTCAATCTAACACATTATGTGCAGTACATACAGAATAGATGTCCTGCAGTCTTATGCAGAGGTTAATTTTACATGAAGGTGGGCTTCATTTTGACAGAACAGACCAGAATCTTAACAGCCAGCTGTACACTTTAGACAGTTTTGGCCACACTGGCGGCATGACTCTAGAGATGACAGTGTTGATCCAGAGTGAAATATCTCATCAACTATTGGATGGATTAAGATGCAATTTGGTAAAAACATTCATGATCCCCAGAGGATGAATCCTAATGATGTTCGTGATCACCTGACTTTTCCTCAGGTCAAAATTTAAATTTGTCCAATTCTTTGGTTTATGATCAAATACATAAAAAACCAAGCAAAACTAATGAAATTCCCATCATTCTCAGTTGTGCTTTCTGTTAAGTGCTGATAGGCAATTGTTAGCATGCTAATGTGCTAAATTAAGATGTTGACCATCATGGTAAACATTACACCTAATAAGCATCACTTGCCATTATGAGCACGTTAGCAGACTCATTTGATTCGAAGCAGCTCTTTGCATAGGTGCAGCCTCACAGAGCTGCTAGCATGGCTGTATTCTTGTTATTTAGACATTAACGTGCTCAGAGGTGATACAAATATTATCTAAAACAAAATTGATCCATCCTGTAGTGTTTATGCAGTTATGACCGAACATAATATATAACACTGCCTTCATAGGTTGCAGGCAAAATAATGACTTGTTGATGCAGTGCTCTTTATTATGGAATGAAGGAACATTTATCAACCATGGTTATAACAGATGTTGTGACATATAACTTGGACTGGCTCTGAGCAAAGATTTTCACAACTCACTAAACTTTTGACTCCTGGGCTGACACACACACACACACACACACACAGTTGGTGCATTTGATATTGACAAAAGCATTTTATGGACTAGTATTTTCATCTCTGGGAAAGAGGAAGGAAAAACATTCCCAAGAGTTTAGGCTGAAGATGGTCCGCTTTGCGTCTTGGCACTGGACCTGTAGCACCGACAAAGGTAGGCAGTTTCATAACCTGGCCAGCTGCCCAGTCACAGCTGATATCTTTGTTCTGATGGCTATTAGATTAACTCCAGCATGTGGCTTATATAACTGTAACAATAATGGCCAACTGGATTAGGGAGTCTGAGGCATGCAGTGGGCCAGCAGATGTTTGCTTAGCTCGGTGTATCAGGTCACTTTACTCTCTTCCTTGGTAACACAGACAGCTAGAGTGTCCTGGTCCTGGACAGCAGACACTTGTTGCAAAGCGGTCATAAGCAGAAATGAGCAGGCAGACATTTACTGAGAACTGGTAGAAGAGATGTATCTGATGCAAATATCCAATGCAAGGATTGAGCAGCTGAGACTCAAGTCAGTCTGGGAGTTAAAAAAGAGGCCGCAGGTGAAGGAGATGCAGCGAGCCAGGTAGAAATCTCCAAGGAGAGGTTGTGTATGTGTGAATTCCCTTTGAGTATTTTACCCAACCTACCTCTCCTGCTATCAGGCTGCCTATGGATTAAGCCCCATAAGCCCATTACAGTTAGCACAGGGGTCTCTGCTCAGCACACCAGTCTGGTTGGCTGAGACACTAACTCAGCGACTTAGCCCTTTCTCCACTGGCCAATAATACCACTTTCAGAACGACACAGGTTGAGGCAGCGTCTGCCCATGATCTCAATAGGTCAGTGTGAGTCATCTAACCAGGGTTGAACATGGGTTCTTCAGAAGGAGACATAGTGGAGTAGCCATAGTGATTAAGGAGCATTATGACTGTCATCTGAGAGCTTGTTTCTCTGTAACTGCAATCCCAGGAGCAGCCCAGTGCCCCACAGAGCCGGTGTGCTGCCTGTGCATGTTGGTCTCAGCTGTTTTCACATCACATATATTCCCACTTTGAGATGAAACCAAAACGAGGAAAGGCTGTTTTGTCAGTAACAACTAGGTCAACAATTTACTGCATATATATACTATTTACTGCAACTGTTTTACTGCACATGTGGTGTCAGTGTTGTGTTTACAGACACTCAGCATAGTTGTCACAATAGTCTTAAGAGAAGAAGCTGAACTCAGGTGAGTGTGAAAAAACTGACCGTTCTCCATCTCTTTCTCTGTCTCATGCTCCTCTCCCGGCCTCTGTGGGCGGTTTCTGGTCCAGAATCAAGCAGGAGGTGCCCAGCAAGGCAGTGCTGGAGCAGGAGATGGTGTGGATGAAGGAACATCTCTCCACACTGGGCTCCCCCGTGGTGCTTTGCCACAATGACCTGCTCTGCAAGAACATCATTCATAACAGCAAAGAGGGTAGGTACCCTCTACCCAAGTGTAGTATCTTCTGCCACAGTCAGAACGATAAATATATATTTTAATCAACATTTTCAGACTCATTTTACACCTGGTATTAACATGCAAGCTGGATATTTTATGTGGAGAAGGAGAAACACAAGCAGCTGTATACCAGAAGCTAAATTCACTTCCATCGAAACAGGGTATCAGGTGTTGAAAAGTTTTAAAAAGCTAAAAATATCTATATATATCTATATAAAAGTATCTCACATACAGCATCACTTTCACCCTCAAGGGGCACCTACAATGATGAGGTGAGGGTCATGTGACATTCGGGGGTAGCCACTGGCTCTGATTCCCTTCTAATAGTACAAGTTACATAAACCTAGTTTGCAAGGTCACCTAATCATAACCAGAGATGATACCTCTTCAACAAACACAAACCGAGAGTGCAGATCAGTGTGCAGTCATTTCCAGTCTGTCCCTCTCGTAGATGCAATTGTTAAATTTCACTACGACACACCAGAAATAGCTAGCCACCTGGAGTCACGACAGTCCTGAAAGCTGCTGCAGGTGCTGCAAGTGCACATTATTTAACTGATAATGTCACAGTTTACAGACTGCTGTGACTCAGGACAGCTACCATCTATGTTACTTTTTGACTAAAAGTAACCTTTCTGTGCACGTTGTAATAACTTGATTTTCCCAGTCTAGACGCTTTTCATATTGTGCAAAAACAAAAATTCAAATTGATCAAATACATTTCATGTATCACCCAGCCCTACCCTCACCTTGCAAATCGTAGTATCCCTTGATCACAGACACAAGAAACTGAATTTGATGATTCTCCTCCCCATGTTTTAATAAAGCCATTAGAAAAGAATCTGTTAGATAGAACAAGAGCTGTTTCTGAAAATGGCTGAGCAGTTAGGAGGACTATCAGCACTACAGCACCCTGTAGTGCTGATAGTCCTCCTGCCCTCCCCTCAACTGCTCCAGTCAATGAAGTCCTGTAAAAAATTGCAGTTTGGCATGAAGTGCACATTCCTCAGACCTCAATATCCTCTCCCATGTGACTGGAGATAGTAAACACATAGTTTTTGAGCAGGCACACCTTTATTGTCTGTACCTGTGGTGAGCCCTTTTGTTGTCTTTCAGGTCATGTTCGCTTCATAGACTATGAATACTCCAGTTACAACTACCAGGCCTTCGACATCGGCAACCACTTCAATGAATTTGCAGGTTTGTGGAACCACAGTAAATTTTGTATGTCAGAGCTGATGTTATATCCATCTAGTATGGCTTATTATACAACTATGTGTACTTAGGCATGTCTGAGCCAGACTATGGGTTGTACCCCAGTCGGGAGATGCAGATGGAGTGGCTCAAAGTTTATCTACAGGCATACAAACTCTTCACCAAGAAAACAGAGGAGGTCAGCCCGCGGGAGTTGGAGACACTCTATGTACAGGTCAACAAGTTTGCTCTGGTGAGGAGGAATACACACACTACACACACACACACACACACACACACACACACACACACACACACACACACACACACACACTATCTCTTACACACACACCCACAGTGTCTCACATTACTTAACCTCATCTGATATCAGATTTATCTCTTTTAAGGCTTCTCACTTCTTTTGGGGCTTCTGGGCACTCATCCAGGCCAAATACTCCACCATCGACTTTGACTTCCTCGGGTAAGTGGCTGTGTGCGTTTCAAAGAGTCAGAGCTGCGTGTGGCGACCACCCGTGTAGGATATTGCAGTGATAGGTTGGACTGTGTCTAAAAAGAATCTGTCAGTGTGGTTTAAACAGTGCATTATGAAAGACTGAAACCAAAAACCCAAAAGCCAATGTGTCTCTCATTTCTTTTGTGAGCATCCATACCACTTAACACTCCCTGCCTACACACCTATAACACACACACAACAGGTTTGCCTCCCCTAGTGGTTCACAGATAGGAGGGAGACCTAAGGAGGTTCATGGACTGCAACCCAATCGCTCCCGCCTTGCTGAGAGAAAGGTAGTACTAGGGCAAATATCGGTAACGCTTTATTTTATAAGTCCCTTAATTTTATACTCATTTCTTGGAAAATTTCAGAATAATTTGCAGGTATTTCATTTTTAGGACATTTTACAGGAAGGGTGGAACAATTTGGTACAAATTAGAGTTGCAATGATTAGTCAATTAATGTATTAGTTGCCAACTATTAAATTACTTGCCAGCTATTTTGATAATTGTTTAATTGTTTTGAGGGTTTTTTTTTGCTAAAATTCTCCTTCCAGCTTCTTAAATGTGAATATTTTCTGGTTTCTGTTGGACAAAAGAAGACATTTGAAGATGTCACCTTGGGCTTTGGGAAATAGTGATTGACATTTTTCACCATTTTCTGACATTTAATGGACCAAACAACTAATCGATTAATCAAGAAAATATACTCCTATTTTTAAGAAACAGAATATGCTAATATATTGTTTGACACACAAAAACTAAAGTAAGTTTTTTCTGTCTTTTAAATAATTGTGAAGAGTCAAATTTTATTTTGCAAATTAACAATTAAGTATGAACTGACATATAATGATTTGGTACTTACCTGCTAAAACCAACTTTCTTATTGCACCACCCTCTCTGTAAAATGTCTTAAAAATTAACCGTTAAATACCTGAAAATTACATAGAAAATTTCCAGGAAATTAGTATAAAATTAAAATAGCGTTACCCAAATATCTCTCCTACTTTGCATGCTTGACAGTAAAAAATGTAGCCTACTGCTGCATAGAAAGGTGATACATTTGATCAAAAATTGGAATAACCAAAAACAAGAAACCATTTTTATTTATTTTTCTGCAGTGCCCTGTACATTAGAGTTCTTCTGTGAATTTTTGGTTCCGACTGACTAGGATGGTTTCTGATAGTAGGTTCCATATTGGATCTGGTTCCTCGTCAACAAAACACCTGAATTCATTAAGCTCCAATGCTAATGAATCTTTTATGTGATCTTTTATCTCTCCTCACACTTATATAAGCAAAAAGCAATGGGAAACATATAGGTAGCAGGCTTCTTTCAGTTTCTGCCTTCTCAGCCAAGAAATGATGATTAGATATGTTTGAGTTATTTTAACCTTTAGTTACTTGAAAATGTTGAAGAGTAAACACTAAGATTTAATAAGGGATTCAAAAGTATTCAGATTCGATAACTGGATTTTCATTCAATAAAATGCTACCGAACCCCATCCCTATGACTGACAATGCTGATACTGGTTATTTGATTAGTGCAATATCTGTGTGGTTGGGCACTACAAATAATTTGTAATATCACTTTAAATTCAACGGCCACACAGGCAGTTATCCAGCTCGAAGGCCAACAATGTTGTTAATCCCATGTGTGATTTCAGAAGTCCGTATGTTAGTTACTCCATGTTGTGATTCTAATCAAGTAACGTTACAGGACTACTGGTTGCTGTTAGTTTTTACAGTCTGGTCATTTGCTATCACGACAATTGGACCCATGAGAGAGAGATGGCTAATGTTAGCTAGACAACAGTGCTAGCGTCATTGCTAACATTAGCAAGCTAGCCTAACTTGCTTGCTAAGCTTCAGCATTCAGAGTGAAATATAAACTTCGGTCATGATGGGTCTTCCTAAATGTTAAATGTAACAAAGTGACAGCACATACTCAACACTATGTGGACTTATTAAAAAAATGTCTGCTTCAGAAGTTAAGTGCACATCTCTTAAATGTCTGTCAACTGCTGTCAAGGAAAACGCAAGCTTAGATGCTGTTTCCACAAAAAACTGTTCACTGTAAAATGTGCACAGCAGCTGCAGTATAGTTTCTATTCCCCAGTGAGGAAAATTTAAATTTCAGTACCACTTTTCCTCCCTCTGTGCCATCAACACCTCCTTGCTTTTCTTTCTTGCAGGTACGCTGTGCTACGTTTCAACCAGTACTTCAAGACCAAACCTGCAGTGATGGCCCTGCAGATCCCGGAATGAGAGGAGAGATGGAGGGAAGACAGAATGAGGAGAGAGGACAGGAAAGGGCGGTCTGGGTTTTATGCCGGGACTTCCTGTAGGGTGGGAACTCTTCTCTGTCAGCCAGGTGCTGATAGACCACTGCTTGGTCTACTTGGCATTCATTTCTGCATTAAGCGCAATTACTCTTTCATTCCTCTAAACTTAGCTCCATGTCTCTCACAACTCTAGCTCAAACATTACAAATACTCCAGAGTTCTGTGTGTGTGTGTGTGTGTGTGTATGTGTGAGTGAGAGAGTGTATGCTTGTGTATGTCTGTGTTCTTCATTTGTCTTGATACACCCAACATCTTGCTTTCCCTCTTAGGGCATAGTGAGCACAGAAGTCTGAGTTTAGGGTAGAACTCACTGACTAAAAACCTGCTTTACTGTCTGTCACACTGGCACCAAAATGTTCCACATCGCTGGTAATGAAGGTCAAAAGAGGGAGTAGACTGTCAAGGAGGGTTTGATGCTGCCATTGACTGATGAGTTTATCCTGTTCTCTGTGCACTGTATCTGTGGCTCAACGCCATGGCCTCTGTATGAGGTAATGCCTCTGCAGCCATTATAGTTACTGTAGACACTGACTACAGATGTATTTCACCTGGGATTCCTCAGGTTCTGCATGTGATGTGTGCAATGAGACCATTCCTCCTCGTTTTACCACTGTAAAATACTAATGTGTGAGATCCTTTTTCTCCATCTTTGGTGCTAAGTGCTTGTAGCTGCAGTGTTTCTCCGAGAGATCACCTGTGCATCAAACACTGGTGTCTGATTTTTCTGTCGATGCAGTTTGAGCTTCTGTCGGTTCCTCTTCTAGTTGTTCCAAGCAAACTGCTGCTGCTAGAAATGTGAAACATACTTTTCTGTGTGCTAGTCCCCTTGGAAGGACCTGTCAGACACTGAGTGTGTGGAACAGCAAATGGAAAAGCTTTTCATGGACCAGCTGTAGGTTGAATCACTATTGTGTTATAGCAATCAGTGATAGAGAGTAGCTAAATGTGCATTTATTTATTTATGTGAAGACATTGTGGATTATTTAACATCTCAGGTGAAACGACTTGTCAGTTTGGGTTGCTTTAGTAAGTGCTGCTCAATGTTGAATTGGGAAGTGATGCTGAAGGAGGGGAGATGGATGTCGGTTAAAAAAAAGAGGGGACCTACGTAAATGTCACGCTAAACTCCGTGTACGTTTTTCCACCTTCTTGACTTTTATGGTTACAGCGAATCGCTCCGTTAAACTTTCCATTTGAACTTTCCAGACCTCTCGGAAAATCACAACCTCAGTCATCCCCCCTCCGCCCCCTCCCTTGCCAACCCCATCCTCCCCCACTTTATGCCCTCCTGTGTCCGCTTCCCCCTCATGTTACTATCTTTGATCTCCTCCCAGCCCAGTTTTGTTTCACATCTGTTGAGATTGAAGCAGTAACACCTGTTCCACAGGGCACTTACCATCTAAACATCCATCACAGACCGCTTTCAGCCTCGCACTGTAATCCATTCCCATCCCAGATTCAGAGCCAAATTTTGTTACATAATCAGACAAGTCTAGTTTTCAAAAAGAGGCATGAATGGGTAATCTTGGGCTGTGCTGCTGTCATGAGATCACCTCAGTGGAAAAACATGGCATCTGACACTCCAGAAACAGTGTTTTTCAGAAGGACATAAGATCCTCATTCATCACACTCAGGGTATCTGCAGATCCTTCAAAGATCTTAAAGCAAACGTGCTAGATGCCTTACAAAACATTACCAGGATTATTTGCGCTCAGTCAATACACTACAGGTTTAATAGTACAGTACACATCTTGTCTGTCTTAATGAGTACAGTTGGACTTCAGGATACTTCCCCATTAACTTCCAGCTGTTCTTTCCTCATTCTGGCTATTGATAGTTTAAGACCCTCTATAGTCAACTTAAATTCAATCAGATATTGGACCTTTTATTCAGTTGGCCTCAAATTACAATCTATAAAAGGGTATCTGCAGATATCCTGATACTGAACAGCCTCTAAGAAAAATCAACCAATATACAAGCACTGGCTTCTGCCATAATGAAGTTAAGCACAGGATTCACTCCTCCCAATCATTGACGCAATCATTGATCTGATTAGACTGGAGTGATAAACACAACACAATTATGAATGAATCTCAAGCTCCAGATCATATCTTCTGAAGTTGTTCATTCATGCCGAACTCCAGAAAAGGGATGTGTCACGCTCCTCAGAATATTCAGCCCCTCATTGACCCAGCAGGGGGAGACACTGAGCTCTGACCTTTGTCCTCCACTGTGGGTGTCATGTAGCTGACAGGCTTAATAATTTACCAGGTGAGCAGCAGTCCTTCAGAACAGACAGACACTAACAGATATTAATGGTTGTCAGTCAGCACAGTTAACCTGAGAGATGACACGTGTTGCGTGGATAACATTTATACTTGAAATGTGTCAGTGGTGCTTATGCTTAGAAGTGATGACCAGAGCCTTCTGAATGGGAATTCCAACTCATTCTAGGGCAGTTTGAGGCTAAAGAGTTAATTACTGAAAGATGTATTCATATAATGGCCAAAGTTTATATTTGGGAGAAAAAAGCTATCAGCAAAATTGTCCTGAAAAAGGTCAAATCACCCACAACAGTAGTGCATTTTTAATTTTAGAATAATCAAGAGGCCCTTATTTTAGGGACCTAATAGTGGAATAATCTGCTTAGTAGATTTGCAGACAAAGGCCAAATTAGTGAGCTTGCTGCTTGAATGCACAATCCTAATACCCTGGTAGGAATTCAGCCTGGATAAAAAGGGCATTTGCACTCCATGAGCACTGAATGAATTTCTCCATTCACTTAACAGAGGACACTGAGTGGACCTCATCTGTTGACACAGTTTAGAAGAAAAAAAGTTACCTCTGAAAGGATCTAACAGCCTAGCAGACACTGATGGTAAAGGCCAGAGCTAAATGTAAAGTTGATGAACTGAAAACACATTCCACATAGAATTGAGGTTGTCCTAAAAACTTTGCACTCATTCAAGAGTGCACTAATATTGTAGCAGCCATTTGACCCATTAGTCACCTTACCCACTGTGTTGTTTGGCACCAAAAAGTTCAGCACCAAAATCATCTTTGTGTTACTGAAGTAGTGAGTATTCTAAAGGCTTCACCAAGCTTTGTACACTGCATTCCCAAACCACTGAAGTACCCTTATTATTGCACTATCTTTGGGAAAGTTACCCTACTCTGAAAGAAATGCTGACACACATAATCATACAGTATGTTAAAGGCACAATCCGTGATCAAATGTAGCCCCCACCATCAAAAACCAAAACATAAGCCTGGAACTATCGCTCTCAAAATGATTGACTGTTCTTTAAAGAGGCTTGAAAGCTGTTTGTAACTGCATTCACTGGTTGAAAGTTTCAGACCTTTTGCACCACCCTGCATCTGTAACCTTAGCCAACAGTGATGTCACAGTGTACTGACACCCTGGAGTTCATCATCTACATCACTGCAGCAGGGTGACAAGTTAAACCAGTAGAGGTCAGCAAAGACAATATTTTCAGAAGGTGTTAAGTCATTCTTTAAATACACAAACTAAACCTGTCACTAATTTGACAAAACGATTTCAACTCAAGGTCCACTTACTAGCTTTTTCAGGAGGTTTCAGCCTCATCACACAGTCTTCGACACTAGTATTTGCTCAGTTTTGATGGAGATGGATCTGTCGACATCTATTGTCTAGCAAAAAGCTAGTAAGTGGAGCTTGAGTTACGATTGCTTTGTCAAACTGCTGTTTCCAAGGCAAGAACGTGCTAAAGCCATGAATAATTTCTTGTGACGTTTAATGTTTTTTTTATCTTGTACATCAGTAATGTACCTGTAATGTCAGGTATTTGGATACACCTAAAATGTACATGGTTGAAAAAGTTACTGATTGGCCCTTGAAGTATCCATAGGCAGACTTATTTTAACTTATTTTGTTTACCAGAATGTTAGCTTAAGTTAGCTGTAAAGTTTTTGCACTGTTGACTGCGCTGACAATGAAGTTATATATGATATTTTTTGGTGTCAGAAGTTGTGGATCTGCAGATCACTGAATAGGTAGGTTTTAAATATTTTTATACTTTGAATAATTGATATTTCTTATTGTTCACTTTACTAGACACAAAGATGACTTTGTTGACAATTTTCTCATTACACACTGGGTAAGGTGGCAATGAACCAAACAAGATATGGGTGTGGACATTCAATGAAGTGACTCAAAACATCCCCTATTTAAAGACCAATGCATACATTTTATTTGTCTAAATTTCCTGTTCCATGCTGGCTGTCGAAGATTTCAGTCTTTTTATGTTGGGCCTTTTAGGGTGTTTAAAGGCAGTTTTAAACAGGGTTTATTTATTGAGTAAATCTAACATTTCATTTCACATCTTTTTTTCTTTTGTTGTCTTCTAATCGTACCAAAATGGTTAGCTTCAGAGAGTTTGCATTGCAGTTCACTTGAGATTAACTATTTTTGTGTGTGAATGTACTAACTTGACTTAATTTTAAGAAACACTGTACAGATAACTGATTTTTTTTCCTTTGTATGCTGATATTTACTTTTTGTAAATGCTTTGACTTGCAGATGTGACTTTGTAAATGTATTCATCCACTGATGAAAGAGAGGCTGTGTCAATGTGTAAGGCCAGTGAAGATGGAGGATGTAAATACTGTAAGAAATACTGTGAAAAGCTTACTGTACAGTGATCCTTCACTCCTCTGTAGGATTGGCAAGAACACTTATTTAATAGTTGTCAGTAAATATTTCCATTAAAATGTATAAAATGATTTAAAAAAAAAAAAAAGTGTGTTTTTTATTTATCTGGTCTCAAAAGTACAGGGAAACAAAATCTACCTATAATAGTTTTTTTTTCTGTTGACACTCAAGTTTCTGTTTGTTTCTGTCTGTGAGCTAACCCTGTGCCTTGGCCCTGACAAAGGAAGGAAAGAGAAAACCTCTGTTGGGGGATATCCTGTCAGACACACACATGCAGGCCTGCATGAAGCTTTGAGCTCCGGTGTGAGAACAGTGAGGGCATCATCTGTCATGTCACTATGTGGCTTAAGTCAAATGAAACAGTAAAATAAACATCTCCAACTCAGTTTCATTGATAAATAGCATATTTCTGACGTCAACAGGTGGTGAGTTTGATGAATGCCAACCACAGCAGCTCCTCAGCAGAGTCAAAAGTTCAGGAAAAACTGTTCAAGACAAAAAATATACACTTCCCTAAATATTACTATACACCATCCCAAATATGCTATGCTGCAATAGGATTTGAATTTCTGTTGCAGGAGACAGTAGAAATTCCTGTCACCATGTGCAGTGTGTACATTTTTAGTAGACACTTATACTACACAAAATATTACAGGAAACCAGCAGATTTTTATATATTTTTGTTTTGCAGAACTAATCATCTTTAAAACATTCCCAAATTACTTCACTAATTTTACTACGCTGTATGCCCCGTAAACTGTGATTTAAGAAAAAATAGTCAACAAATAGAATTGGAGTTAATAGTGGATCATAAATGTGTTCAAGACATTGAAAGCTAATAATCAGATAATAGTGCTGTCTGGGACGTACAGGAGTCAGAGGCACTCCTGCACAGACCATCAGAAACCTGGATAACATGAGACTCATCCGCACAACCTGAATATTTAAACCAGGAAAACAGTGTACATGTAAAAGTACATTAAAGTTTTTCTCGGATCGTTTACACACTATAACCGGGCCTATTATCTAAACATCCCAAACCATGACGCCATCTATCAAAAGACAGACCCATTTCCCAAAACTATAAACACTATTCCCCTGTTTTCACTCATGCTCATTTAGAAAGCACCGTCATTCAATATCATTAGCTCAAGTTATCACAGCTGGAATCCAATTAACACACACAGTATGAGTCGAAATTGCTCACACACCAGTCAAAACCTCAGGACTGATAGAAAACAGGGCCGTGGGTCAGTTCACTTGTTTTGGAACATTGGATCTATAAAGACCTGAGGTGGAATACATGTGATTTCATTCTTTATGTTCAAACTGTTTATCATTGGTTTATGGTAGTAAATACATGGAAATGATTTCACTGTATTCTACGTTCTTTATCAGTTGTATATTTTTACAGTACATTTACTTTGTCACTCATTTTCAGTTTATTTTACTGCGGTACATTGAGGAATTATAAACTTTGAAAATGTATACAAGTGTGTCATTATGTTGTGTTCATCATGTAAAGAGGTTGTTCTGGAGGGAAATCATAAGCACCATTATTCGTTGCAGTAACAGGTTTTTGAGTAGTGTAGTTTGTAGTGTTTTGAATGGATCTCACCAGTGTGTAATGGCTGTTTCGTAGTGTTTGTGTATTTGATGGCTTTTGTGTGATGTCTAAAGGCAAAGTTTGGTTTAGATGTAAGATTACATGGTTTTGAGTGGAGAGTTTGGTTTTGACATGAAAGTTTGAAGTTTTTGAAGATGAGTGTGTAGTTATGTATTTGTGTTTAGAGTTTTGGGAAATGGAACATAATTTCAAAAAATGTGTCATAGCAATCAAGCAAGCACTTTAAATTTAAAATAAAATAATATAAAATTATTAGGCCTATTTATGATCGTGAAAATATCAATCACACAATCACACATCTTACAAAAGGCAGTGTGTAGTCTGGGTCACATTTCACATGTCTATGAGTTGTTAACAGCTCCACCAAATAGTGATTTTTCCCTCTAAACTTCTCACATGCTTTCATTTCAATAAAAGTTCAAATGGTCCAATATTTCACCAAAAATCAAAGATTAGAGAAAAGTCCAAAAACTGAAAACAGATTTGTGTATCAGAACTTTGTTTTTCCTTCTCTCCTCTCCCATTAATCATCTCACGACGTGGCCATATTAGTTACAGCTGTGTGTGACAAGTTAAAATTTCCACTTGTCAAGCTAAGAGTGTGTGATTAATCAGATTACACAAGATGCTAATTTGCATTTACTTTCTATTACCAGCTGACATGTATGAAGAAAAATACACCATGGAAGAATATGCTGTAATGCATATCATGCATATAATGTGCAAATGCTGCAATGAGCTAAAAAGAGCTGAGATGGTGTGTTACCGTGGGAACGTTCTCTGGGAGACCTGAATTAAGGAGCAAAATAATTACTAAACCAACCAGGGCCTGTAGGGAGCGATTCACACAACCCTGACTCAAACACACACCATAATAAAACAAAACACAATTAACACAACCAGTTTATTGTCTTTCAAGAAAAAAAAAAACAAAACACAAAACTCTGAAAACATAGAGAAATGTACACCTTTAAATTACACAGGCTCTTATAAACAAAATAAAGTCTCTTTCTATATTTACATCAGCAGGGGTGACGACCGGTGACTCCTCAGCATGTCTCCACTAAAATAAGATAAACATTTTGCTCTGATATCCACCTCTGTACACAAAGCCAGCATCATTACTCTACACAGCCCTGACCAGGCCTGGATGAGCCCCAACCCCCAAGGTCTGAAATTTCTATTTTCCCACCATTTTGATTTGTCAACCTTGCAGTTAGCTAAAGTTGAATTGACCCCAGTGCTATTATGGTACGTTTTTGTTCAATTATCCTACCTTCAACCTGGTCATTGAGTGATGAGAACACACACAACAAAATCATCTATGTGCCTGAAGTGTTCGATACTACAGTCTAATAGCTATTAGCTAAACATACCGATGATAATGTAGCAGATAACGTGGCACTATTTTATGTGACTGAACCACATATTCATCCGCTGAGCAGTGAATCTGGGATGTACACAGTGTCCCAAACCAGTAGCCTAGCTAGTTTAATATAGTTTAGTTTTCCTTTTAGGCTATGTTACATAAAACTACAGACTAAGCTAAGATTACTTAGCTTTCCACTCAAGAGCTTGGAAGTTAACTAACTTTCAAAGTTTTGAAAATGCTAGTTAGCTACAGGACAAGATTAAAGCTAAGAAGGCTAAATCGTTAGCATGGAGCTTAATTAGCATGTTTATTATGGGAACTCAGGATTTCCTATTTTGCACAAGTGAAAATAAAATAAATGTCAGTTTAAGTTGTTGCTCCAACTCAGAAGTTGGTTATATTCTCATAAAAATAGTTCAAAGTATGATGTCCATGAGCTTGCAATATACAAATATTACTTTCAAATGATTGTATGCCTTTAAATTGCCCTCAAGTTTGGCTTTCAGCATAGCATATTTCTAAATCAACCAGCAGTAACTCACCATCAGTGAATTCAGCCTTACTATCAAATAATATGGTAAGTGCTTGCATTAAGCCCGATATCACTCAGGAGGCTAGCTGTTAGCATGAGCACCTCAGCCAGTGATATATATAGGGCACATGGATAGTTTGTTTCTGTGTTCTCATTACTAAGTTGACCAGTAGTTCGGTTGCCCAAAAATGTATATTCTGTTCACGTTGGGTAGTGCTGTCAAAACATTCAATATAACCATCACTTGACTTTTTCTCCATCTTAGTAGCCACCATACGTACATCCTACCAATTAACAACAGCTGCCTCTCTAGTGTGAAACACACAGAATTGGGAATGATTTGCTTCTGTGTTGGATGTCTGTGGAGCAGGAAAGTAAAAGATGACAAGTGGACAATACTGTAGCATATTCAGATGGAACTTTACCTAAACCCCAATATGAGACTGATTGACCAGTCACTGCAAAAATGCCCAATTTGATAAGTAATTTAGTTTCACTTTCAGTCTTTAAATCTACTGTTTCCAGTGCAGCTTCAGGAAGATCAGGAAATTTTTCAACGAATGTCAAAGTGTAATTATCTTGGAACAAGGCTGAACAAAACAGATCGACACTAGTTCCAAGAGAATGACACTTTTTTTTGGTAATGCTTTATTTTACAGGTACCTTAATTTAATACTAATTTCCTGGAAATTTTCTGAGTAATTTGCAGGTATTTAATGGCTAATTTTTAGGACATTTTACAGATAGAGTGGTGTAATTTGTTAACACACATTTATTAACTGACAGAAAATGCTTAGTTTTTAGTGTGTGGTTTTGTGGGTCAAACAGTTAGTATATTAGGTTTTTTCAATAATTTCCTAAAAGTAGCTGCTGTGTAAGTGTTAATTCTAAGGACATTTGAAAGGGTTATCTAATTTGGTAGTATATGGGAAAGTGCTAATTATAGAGTTGTAAAGAAACAACCTAATATGCTAATAAGTAGTTTTACACACAAAACTGCACACTGAAAACTGAATATTTTTTGTCTGTTAGAATTGAGAAGAATTGAGTGTAATTTATTGAGAATTCTTGCAAATTAACAACTATCTATGACCCCAAATACAATGGATCAGCACTTACCAACTTAACACTTTTTTCAGTTTTTAAAGTAACTTGTACCAAATTGCACCACTCTCTGTAAAATGTCCTAAAAATTACCTGGTAAATACCTGCAAATTTTGAAAATTTCCAGGAAATTAGTATGAAATTAAAGGACCTGTAAAATAAAGCGTTACCCTTTTTTTCCCCAAAATTCACACATAAAAGGTAAAAAAAAAAAAAAAAGATGTACGTATGTGGAAATGTTCTGCAGTGCTGTAGGAGGCTGTATCTCAAAAGGAAACAACAGCAGACATTTGAATACACAGAGAGGAGGTGCTCAACACAACAATCAATAAACACTCAAAGAAGCAAACACAGAGGTATAAAAAAAAATAGGCAAGGCTGAGGTCAACCCACCATGCTATGGAGAGGGAACTGATAGACACACAAATACAGCATATACAGCACAGCTCAACCGAACAGTGTGATGAGGGAGGACGAGGAAGAGGAGGATTTGATTGTTGATTTACGGTGTATTATCTGTAATTTCATGGGCACCCTTATTGAAAACCATTAGGTGCACTGAGAGATCCCTTAACTGGAATATTTATTCCACTGGTGGTGACAAACACACTTCTGTTGCAAAGAAGTCACTTAAAGATCTGGCCTCTCCTTTAGATACACTAAATTAAAGTGGAGCAATGGCTTACAGCTGCCATGATTTTTTTTTTTTTCAGTGAGGCAGTTTTAAAGACACATTATATCAGCTTAAAGTGAGCAATGTTCCTGAATGCTGCTTTTATGTAACTGGGAACTCCAGCGATTTTTACAGTTCAGTTCAGTTTCCTAGTCAGCCTGTGAAAACGGCTGCATGATTTCTTCTGTGGCTATGGAGGGATGGCACCAGAAAAAGTCTGGAAAAATTACCCTTATGATGTCATCAGGTAAATTACTACTACTTTCTTTCAGGTCCTTAAACTTTATGGAAGTGCAATACCAAATTGCTGGAGAAACCTTTAATCTCCCCTTTCCCCCTCAATCTTTACTTTAAGATGCCAACTTCAAGATAAAATTTGACTTTTATTGTCATAACTTGCCAAATTTTAGTTGGAACACTATCCAGACAATATGAAGTAAATCTGAAGATAATACCCAGACAGGAGCTCTGCTAATGTTTATTCAGGGCTGCTGGGATTCTTCATTTAGTAATAACAAGTCTTTACCAGCAGGGGCCAGTACTTGCATACTGATGACACACTCAGCTCCATCACAGTGCTGCTGCTCTAACTAGCGGGAAGTTACTTGCCACTCTAAGGTCCATCAGCTGACTAACATGTATAAACAAGGATTCTATTGAACTTGTGTGGTTCCTTTTACAGCTTACTCCAATGAGTCTAACTCCTGTGAGGCATTTTGTGCACCAAAAGTCAACATGGGAGGAAAACAAGAAGCTCCAGGGATTAAAGGATAAGTCTTCTACATTATAACTTCAATATACTTTCTGTATTCTAACACAAAGCGGCTGATGACATATCTATGAAGGGAAATGAGTAAGATAAGAGCTTGCCTTTATGTGTGTATGGGTAAGGCAGGGTTTCACTGAGGACTGAGCTAATTTACAAGGGAGTAAGTATGACTTTTCCTTACAAAAGGGCAATTTTCTCATTCAGTGACAACTCAGTCCCTCCCTGTTTCATTGGTTCATCCTCCATTCTTCACCTCTGACTGTCAGTCAACAAAGAGCACCCCTTTCTCCTCAGCTACCCTTGCCTCCCCTCCCTCTATTTTCATTTTTTTCCTCTCCCCACTCCCCCTCCCCCCTTCAGTCTGTCAGGAGCACCAGTTCCCCTTCACTCCTCTCTCCGCTGTCGCTTTCCTCTCCTTCGCTGTATGGAGGCCGTTCTCTCTCTCTTTCATTCTGTCGCTCCCTGGGCAGAGAAGTGGGTGTGGCCCGGCCCTCTGCCCGACGCGGCGCGGGCGGGGCCTGTGGTAGGTAATGCTCCAGTAATGCGGGGTGAAAGGGCATGGTTGCCACAGAGACCGAGCCGGCACCTCCCGGGTACTGGCCATCGCTGTGGGCATAGTGGATTGGCTGTGGTTCCGTTTGACTGAAAAGACAGAAAGTGACATGCGTACATTGAGATTATAAAATCAAATAACTTTGGTTAATACATCAGTTTGCTGATATTCAGAGACATTTATCCTCCATATGAGAGAAATGATGAGGTTTTACCAATGTACAGAACACGCTAACTATTCAGAACCATTAATATAATGCAGTTTGCGATGTCAAACTGAAATTTGAATTCTCTTCACTTGTTGTGTAAGGAAATATGACGTAAGCCATGTTGCCCTACTGTCCAATCAATTGGAATTGTATGCCTCTGAGCTTATCAATTCCTCTTATCCATGCCCAGGCATGTGATGTTGATGGAATGAAAAAGGCAGAACTCAGCTGCGAGGGCAGTGCAGCCTCCAGACTGTCTACAGCGTGCACACGCTAGAGTTATCTTCGGCTTTCTTTTATTTTCAAAAAAGGCAGCGGTTGCAGGCATTTTTTGATTTAATGAGTAAATAATTACCTTTGCCAGATGAATGTGAAGTATACTGTGAACTTTCTACGCCATCACTCAGAGACTAACATTAGCGGAGTTGAGCAACAAGACTGGCTGACCAACACACACTGCAGCATTAAATAACTTAAACCAACTCTGAGGTGAGAAAAAGATAAAAGAAAATAAGAAGAAAATAACTCGGCCTTGCAGTTGAGTTCCGCCTGTTTCATTCCGTCAACATCACATGCCTGGGCATCAATAAGAGGAATCGATAAGCTCAGAGGCATACAATTTCGATAGATTGGACAGTTTGGAACCGGTTCTCAACTGGAACCAGTTCTCGATTCCCGTCCCTAATGCTCAGTCTGTTTCACCTCAAAAAGCCTGTGCCCACTCAGTGTCTTTTATACGATGGCTTTTCCCAGAGCTAATGGTGTAGCAGAGAGGGTGCTCTCCAACACTGGAGACATGACATCAAGGCATTGGCATCAATAAAATCTTAATTCCCATGCCTATTTTTCAGCAAGCCCACATAGGGTTAGTTATCAACCATTAATGATGTAAGCTGTTTGTAAAACTTTCCTCCAGCCTAGAAAAGCCATTTTGAAATCTGTGACATCATCCCAATCTAAAGTCTATGGGTTGAGTGGAAACTTGTGGGCAAGGCCAGCAGGAGAAACACTAATAATACATCCGTGGGGTCCAGCTGTGGTGACGGCAATCCAGACTGTGAAAACTCACAGATATCGCACTAATCAAATTCCCAGTACCTACTGACCTCATTAGTTGTTACTAAGCATTCAAGCCCTTTGGAGTAAACAACTGTCAACAAAACAAAACTTTGTGACATGATATTGACCTTAATTATCTTTTTAAAGAGTCTAAAAGAGAAAAGATGTGGTGAATGTATCTGTGAGGCAAAGAAAAACAAAATTAAAAAAAGAGGACACTCAACAATCAAAACCAAGCTTTTTTAACAGTTCCAACCTCCAACTCTTTGAATTTAACTAGTTGGAAGAGTTAGAAGGAACAATGGTGATGGATGCTATTCATTGTTGAGGACAGACTGAAAACCAGCGCAGCTGCTGTATCAATACAGCACTTTTGTTTGTGTCTTCAAGAATACAAAAAGAGCTTTGGGAGCTGCAGGCATTATCTACAATGAGTGGAGGTACAGAGCAAACTCCTGTCAATGGAGCGAATTGTTAGTGTTGTCTGCCAGGGACAAATGCGCTCGCATTATCTCAAACTTGTGTGAAGCAGGCTGGCCTCTGTGCGTGCGTTGCTTTCTACCTGTGTGTGTAGGTTGCTCTCTGCTCCTGCCGACGGCTCTTCATCATGGCCTTGTACTCGCCCACCCTCAGCCTCCGTCCCTCCACGATGCAGGTCCGTTTGGGCCGGGGTTTATACTTGTAATCGGGGTAGCGCTCCAGATGCTGCCTGCTCAGCCTTGCCTGCTCCTCATAGTAAGGCTGCTTTTCCTGGTTGGACATGGACTTCCATCTGGAGCCTAAAAGCGAAGACACATTTGGCACAAGGAGGATGAGGGAAAGCTAACTAAATGCACAAAAGAGGTGAGTTAATTCAAAGACAGCTGAAAGTCAGGTTTAGCAAGAGCTCAAGTAGATCATTAAGTCAGCAAACTGAGTCAGTAATGTTGGTAACAGCAACATCTAGTTAAACTTTCCTAATGTTAGCTAACATAAGCTTCTGGACACACCAGACCAAGTAAGACTAACAGCAAAACCCACAAGTGCATCAAAATGAGCAAGAGTGTGGTTCAATACTTTGAATTTCAGCTTTTCATTTGTAAAAGGAAGAATCCACCCTTGAAATAGATTTTGAATCTTTTCGTTGTTAGTGCATTACTAGATTACTACAACGTCATATAGCACTTCTTTCATTAATGTTGCATCATCATGTTCTTTTACCAATTAAAAGTTACCATCATGACCTTTGTTGACTAAACTAACACTGGCTTCACCACATGTCATGAGAATTCAGGTTTTCATATATACCAAACAATGTGGCTATTAAAATAGTCAATCTGGAGTGCTGTCCTAGTCTTTCTTTTTCATTTATACCACACCCAAGATGATTCGATTAGTTAAGTTCCTGCTCTCTGGGTGAAGGTGTGGTTAACACATCTTCAAACAGAGAGGTGTGAGATTAGCTGGGGTAGCAATTGTAAAGTAATTGGTGTGAGAACAGGCATAAACGTGGATCTCAGCGATCTCATCACTGTAGAGTGTATCAAAGAAAACAATTCTCTGTAGATTGGGATGAGGTATTTTTTTTAGAAGAAATCAGAAATAAAATAATGTTTTAAAGTAGAGTTTATAGCAAAGTTTATATGTGCATAATTTGTGTGCACACGTCTGCATGTGTGTGAAGCATGGTTGCCCACAAGCCACAAGCTCTTCACAATAGAAAGGAATGTAAATGTTTGGTCCAAGGAAAGGGATTCAGGCCAGTACATGTGTGTGTGTGTGTGTGTGTGTGGATGTGTGTGTGTCTGGTGGGAGAAGCAGGTGGTTGTTCATGCCCTCACATGTGCCAGGCTGTGTCTCAGAATAGAGACACAGAGTGAAACCCACCCCTACCCAGTGCTGGGCTCACCCAGGATCTTGCTGATGGAGGAGTTGTGCATGTCAGGGAAGGCCTGCAGGATCCTCCTGCGCTCGTCCTTGGCCCACACCATGAAGGCATTCATGGGTCTCTTGATGTGGCCCGAGGAGGGAGGGGGCCGGGCCTCAGCGTAGCCACCTGGGACCGAGACGGGCAGGGCACCTACAGGAAAGAAGGCTACAGTTAGAGGACCACACCAAACTGCTGCTGGGCTTGGATTCATTCCTCCTTAAATATATCTCTATTCCTTCCAAGAGGTGGTAGACTTATTGTTATTAACCTTTTCTCTGACACCCCTAGAATTGGTGAATATTGTCACTCTGTTACCTCGCTTGGTTATTAACCTTTACTCATTAAAGGAAAAGTTTCTCTTCACCCACAAACATCCTATTTCACATGCAGTTATGATTCACCTATCCCACCCACACTTGTACCTGAAACTTTTATTCTGTTCCGTTTCTCATTAGTGATGTGATGAAGTTAAATCTGTAGGTGGCAGTGGAATATATTTTAATGTCAATGTGATATCTTATGACATTTTGTGATTTTGTGATAACTACAGTATACTGTCTTCGACATAGACACTTGTTACAAAATTCATGACTGAGAAAAGTAATTTACTTTAACATGCTATTGAACACTGCTGGTTACTTCCCATTTATGAAGATGAGACTGTCAACATTAAACGTGCTCTGCTGAGGACACCTACCCTCAGAGTCACTGCTGAGGTGGTCCTCAGTGGACAGCGGAGCTTGTCTGTCTTCACCTCGCTCTGAGTGTGAAATTCTCCCACCACGAGGAGAATCTTTATACTCCTAAAAACATAAAAAAGACAAAGACAGATTAAGCCAGACATGCAGTAAGGTCATACAAATATTCACACTCAGCACAAAGAGACAATTTGAATTTCGACTGCAGTAAAAAGATGACCCAATGTACAAGGGGTGTGTTCAAGGCTAGCATGTGTTACATAGAGTGCTATTTAAGGTAAAGAAACAGCGCACTCGCCATATCAGCTGCTGTTTAAATGCAGAGCTGTAAATGCAAAGAAAGGAAATTACAACACTATAGAGGAGGAAGAATGGTGTTTATTGTCTGAGGGAGGAAAGGTGAAGGAGAAAGGCAGAGATGGGAATGTAGCAACTCTGAATTTGCAAAGCTATCACACCATCGGCATATTATCTTTCATCCATTCAAGTGCTGTAAAACAGTATTTATTCCCTGGCATGCAGTGGAGTGTAATACCAAAATAGGTCAGTCAACAGTATTGGTGTTAAAGCAGTAGCAGAGGCGAGATGGAGCAGGATAATGGAGGAGAGGAGGAGGAGAGCGACAGAGTACAGTATTACTGTGGACAAAGAGAGAGGGCAGGTGGCTCTGTCAATGCCACACTGAGGCCTTTGTGGTATTGTGAGGCTGCAACAGCTGTTGCTCTAGGACGAGACTGAGACCAAAGCTTCAGCCACCTCAAAGAATGAAAACCAAGACCAGAATAGAAGACAATTTTTACAAGAACCAAAACAAAAAAGAACCACCAGGGTTTATGCAGTTGGGTTCCGGATGAAAAGAACATTTAAATTTAAGATGCTTTTATGACTCTCTAAAACAACAAAATCTACACAGATGCAAGATGAGTTTGCTGGGCAAAAAAAACATTTAAACTAAAATTTCTGAAAGCAAAGTTTTAATTTTGTTCCATATTACACTACTGAAGATGTGTGTAAGTTGAACAAAGACATTTTGCACATGACTGCACTCAGCAAAAGTACAATAACAGTTGATACCGTCTTTGTCAGGCGATACTGAATACGCAGCCCCTTTTCAATTACTAATAAGGGAAACAAAAGTGTCATAACTTCTTTGTCTTTTCTGTAGAGTGTTTACTTAACAATATTGTCTAGAGGGCAACACCTAATATACTGAGTTGTAACAATGTTCTTCTTTGTGTGAGCGTGTGTGAGTACAGCACAGCTGGGATATCCTTTAGCTGGTTAAATCCTCAGGAGGAGCATGACTCCCTGAAACCCTAAACCTGACTCTGACCCCCAATTAGACCCCTAACTTTTGGTCAAAAAAAAAAAGAGAGACAGACAGAGACATCCCCATGTCCTGTTTGTTCAGTAAGAGTGTATTTGCATCACTACAGTGTAACTCTAGCTATTTACATTATCTGCTGACATACTGGTCTTTTATAAGCAGTCATAAAAGAATTTCATTATTCTGAATATCAGTGGTGAGATTAAGTGCCCCATGATAGCCAAAATTCAGTTTCACAGGCTGTCAATTATGTGACTGGTAAAATGTGGAAGTTTAATCCCTTTTCAGACATAAAATACATAATATTGCTGGGCTCCTCTGTTAAAGGTGCAGTGTGTAATATTTAGTGGCATCTAGTGGTGAAGTTGCAGATTGCAACCAACTGAATACCCCCACCCCCCACCCCTCCAAGCATGTAGGAGAACCTACGGTAGCCATGAAACTCATGAAAAACATGAAAGGCCATCTCTAGAGCCAGTGTCAGGTTTGTCTGTTCTGGGCGACTGTAGAAACATGGCGGTGCAACACAGCTGCCTCTGGAGGATGACTCGCTCCCTGTGTAAATATAATGGGCTCATTCTAAGGTAATGAAAACACAGTGATTCTTATTTTCAGGTGATTATACACTAATTAAAACATACTTATGAATTTTATACTCCATTTCTGCCAAGTCTGTTCCACTAGATGCTACTTAATTCTACACACTGCATCTTTAAGGTAATAGCTTTCTGTCATTCAAACACAGGTGTCTGTTACACGCATTTATACCATGGCACTTGAGAATTCTTCATTTGGATTTTGGCTGACAAGTGTGGATTAACTATAAGTAACTGGACATCTGTGACACAGGGTTTTGTTTTCAGTTCTAAATGAATGCACTAGTATTAAATTTTATGGTAAAAATAGCTTTAGGCTAGGTTTATTTGTGTAACCGTTCAAGTAAGACCTTTGATAGTTTAAGACATGTCTGATATTACGTAAATCTGGTAGTCCAAATCAACAAACACTAGGACTTTTATAATTAGCTAAGTTAGCCATGGTAAAAATTAGCCACGTTAGCTATGGTAAAGGTGGAAGCCTGCAGCAGTAAGGGACAGCTGCAGAGAAAAGGTGAGATGAATTCTGGCCAAAACCACACAGAAAATAAAAAAAAATAGTGAAGAAGCCTCAAGTAAGAGTGAGAGAGTGAACAAAACATGCATTTAGTTTTTCGGGCATTTATGTTGCACTACTGTAGTCTTTAAGCTAATCGTATGGCATTCAACTCAGTTTTGTGCCGAGTTGGATGTGTTATGGAAATGTTATGATCAGACCCAGCAA
Source organism: Thunnus thynnus (assembly GCF_963924715.1). NCBI lineage: Eukaryota > Metazoa > Chordata > Actinopteri > Scombriformes > Scombridae > Thunnus > Thunnus thynnus. Next base: position 32,182,637 of record NC_089520.1, on the reverse strand, counting down.
GATTATTGTTGTGACTTCTATGTAAAACTGTGCAACATTAGACGCCATGTAAATCTGCTATTATATTTATGTGGGTGTATGAATGATACGGGCTCTAGACAAACAACCTTGTGACTTTGTGCCTGTATTTGGATTACACAGTTTGGATATCAGCTCACCATTTTTCCAACTGAGTCTCTCTCTCTTTCTCTGTCTCTCTCCCTCTCTCGCCCTCCGGTGCTGTGGTTCCGCAGGAGCTGCTGGGCATCATGGATGGCCTGGGTGACCACATCGCCGTCTCCAAGGAAACCTGATGAAAAGGAACAAAAATAAGCCAGAAAATGGTTAAGTGTCAGCTGTCATCTGAAGTCTTCTCCTAGAAACACATCACAGATATATAAACTATCTCCTTCACCCGCAGATGATGATTAGCTTCATATCCTGCAGGTGGAAATGACAAAGTTATATATTGTTATAACATCTTATTGAGAAAAATTTTAATATTAAAAGCAACGATGCATTTCAGCCTCTGACTTTGCTTTGCCCCTTATTCTTCCCTGTTTATAATGTTTTTGAACATTATTTTATTTAAAATAAAATATTTATAATATTTAAAGTGATAACAGACAATTCCTGCTTTGAATTTAACTATGTTTTCTGCCCAGTGCTACATTCACATTAAGTGTTTCTCAGCAAACTGTAAATCCTTGAGGTATATTACACATACTAAATGCATTTCTTCCCTCATAAAACATTTGCATAGCCGATTTTTAGAAGAATTTAAAACCTAAGTTGTTTACATCAAGGTTTAGTAGCTAGCCTACTTCTTCATCCTGCCTTTGTTGGCACATTGCTACAATTGTTGGTGCGTAACTGCAACCAACTCATGATCATTGGAATGGAGTGAATCCGCTGGCCTGCATATCACACCACCTGCATATGTGTGCCTGCATTAAGAAACTAACAAAATGGGAGCCCACTTGCACTCAACACTGCTCCATAGCACTACTAGTGGTCAAAAACATCACAGGGTAGCTTTAAGAAAAAGTTGTCTAAGCATGAAAGAGGCAGTTTTACCAAAAGCTTTGATTCAAGTATCTTAGACGAGAGGATGCAACAGTTTTTTCGCTCTTTGTGTTAGTGGATTCCCACTATCTATCACAGCTGTGGAACCGTCACTATAACTCACTCAGAGCAGATCGTGGTGGGCTGTGGGACACCTCTCTCTGGAGATCTCTGGTTCTGTAGGCCCCCTGCAGTGCCAGTGATCCCAGCTCCATGCTCTGCGGACTGGGTGTTTTCCCCAGCTCCAGCCCTTTTGGCTTGGAGGTCAGGTTCAAGGGCTGACTGGCTTCCTAAAAACACACAGTGAGAGCAGATGAGCAGAGGTGGGGCTACACGTTCAGGCGTAGCCGCAAAGGGCGAGGGTGTGCATGTATTCCGGCTATGCACGGCAGATTTGGCAAGTTGGAGCACATCTGTCACACCTTTGTAGCATTTCTGTTCTTTTGTCTTCACGTTCACCTCATCCTCTCTTCCCTTTTGTTTATTTAAGCTGCGTTGGTCTATCTCTGCTTAAGAACCAGCAGTGCAAATACAGTTCACACTACATACACACACTGGCAACACATATACACACCTATACCACACACAACAGAGGGTGTGGTGTATTCAAAAAGCTTTTCAGCATCCCAAATAGCATAACAGTTTTAACTGTTTAATCCAGAGGGCTTCACTTTCTGTAACGCCCCTTAAACCACACACATAAACACACTATACCATAACTGACGTCTTGTCAGTTATATTTGCATTTTGGAGATAAAATCTCCACAATATGAATAACTGCATTAAAAATGTATGGACAGAACTTGGGAAACAAGTTTGTTACAATGAACATATAAGTAAGTCTGACACACTAACAGTATACTTCGGTGATATCATACCTGTCGGAAAGAGCCACTGCTCCTCTTGAGAGGGGTGGGGTTAGGGTTGGGCAGCAGCTGCATGGGATAGTCCACGGCTGTGAAAAACATAAAATGTTCTGTATGAAAAAGTAGTAGAAGCTCAGATGTGGAGACAAAGATTCAAATGTACTGAATCAACAATCAGCTACCAATGTTTTCTTTCTCAGTAGTGTCAGAGCATAGTCACTCTTGCTGCTATGGGACACAAAGTCTGGTTAGCTAGTGAGCGAACAGTAAGTAACTGTGATAATGACACACAGTCGGTTGAAATGTCAGTGACTTCATAGTTTACTTACGCTTTTTACTCAGTTTAGTTTGACCAACATTCACAATGCCAATACATCAGGAAACAGATATATGACACACCATATTGCTTTGTTTCACACAGTATATTAATGGTTTATTTAGCATTTTGACAGTGCATGTGTTTATTTTTGAAGTGGACACATTTAGTTAACTTTGTACAGACATCATTAGTTAGTATGTTTGTCTTTAATCATTATATTGGTTTAGAACTACATGTGCTGAGGGTGTCACTGCTAGTTGTTACTGGTGTTGTTTGGGCCTGAGCACAAGCTGCTCCTAGTGAAGCATCACTGTTTAACACAGGAAGTGGCATATCAGGTTATACCAAGCGCCCGCCACATCATGGAAGGATTATGGTGACCGAAAGTGCCCATTTTAAATGAATAAATACAATTTTATGAAATATATAATCATATACGTTATGTAATATAACCATATAATAGTAATATAATCAAATGCATTTTTAAAACTCAGCTCCTGCTATATTACAGGACATTCCAGCAGGTTTTACCTTTATTCACTTATTTATTTTTACTGGTCCAGTGAATTTAACAACAAATGACAAATCAAGATTTTTCATCACTAATTAAATTGTAAATCTAATATTACCATGACGCAATGGTGGACTGCTACTTAAGATAATAAAGGCATAACAACTACGATATAAACGGAACCGAATTGCAAAAACTCTCTATCATTATATATCCCAACCTTAATTCACAGTATATAAGCACAACAAGCTGTGACGAGCATGCCTTGCCCTATGACCATGCTGAACACCAAACCATCTGAAAGTAATGGACTGAGTGCAAACCTTGCATAAAAATAAAGTCGTTTTCTGACTTTGTAAAATGGAACTGCCTTACGTTAACATTAGCACAACAACAAAGGAGTCATCTTTGCTTGTCATCCAGGTAAGGCCCACTTAGGGTTGCCACTCATCCTGTAAAATATAAAATTGTCCTGTAATTGGAAACTAAAAGACGTGTTCCGTATTGAACTGGTATTGGATGCGCTTTGTTCCGTATATTTGAGAATCAATTCAGTCCATGGGAGAGAAATATTACAGGTTAGACTATAAAGACAGGGCGATTTGTATGAAATAAAAGTTTTTTGTGTTTAATCCAGAGGGCTTTACTTTCTGTAACACCCCTTAAACAACACACATAAAAAGTACATAAACACACTATACAGTGAACAACACCGTCATTCACTGTCTTGCCAGTTATATTTGCATTTTTGAGATGTAATCTCTACTCTTTAGGTGAATGCATTCAAAAAGTACGTACAGAATTTGGGTATACTGCGGTGATATCATACTGCATGTATGGCTGCTCTGTTATCCTTCAGTCTGTCATGTTATGTTCTACTACCCAAACAGAGAATGCGCTTCTCATTGGTCGTGAGTGACCATTTGCATCAAACCAATATGGCGCCCTGTTTCTGTGACGGCGGCGAGTTCATAGTAAACATGTCATGCTCTGCAAAGTTGAGTATGTTCTGGTAAACTTCAAATCTTGGTCCATTACTGTTTACATTATACATAAATAACATAATTCTCCCTAATCAATACTTTAATGTCCATTTTTGTGGAAATGATGCAATTTTATATGCCCCCGGCTCCACCCCAGCCCAGGCCCTGACTCGTCTTCAATCTGCCTTTGACGCATTCCAATTATCACTCCTTAATCACAGACTAGTTTTAAATGCAGAAGTACATGGTATTCTCCACCTCCACCAGTGACTCTGACTATCCTGCCATTAAAATTTTAAATGGCACCCATATTACTCTTGCTGAGTCATACAAATACTTAGGGATTTGGCTTTACAGCAGACTATCCTTCCAGATTCAACATTTGACTCGGAAATTAAAAATCAAACTAGGCTTCTTGTATAGAATTAAAGGATGTCTGTCTTCTTCCAACTGTAAGACTATTGTACAGATAACCTTCATGTCTGTCCTTGACTATGGAGATATTCTGTATTGTCATGCTGCTCCATCAACACTTCAACAGTAAACCCTGTGTCATCATAGTGCATTATGCTTTATCACTAATGACACATTTTGTACTCATCATTGTTCTCTGTATCAAGGTTGGTTGGACTTCTTTACAGACAAGAAGAAATAACCATCTCATGTTATTCATCTATAAAGCTTCCAAACTACCTCACATCTCTTCTCTCATTCGAATCTTGTAACTAAAGCACACAATCCAGCAACTACTTAACCTCAGATATCCCTCATGTTCGCGCTAATGTCGGCAGAACTGGTTTCAGGTATTATGCACTTTTTAAATGGAATGAATTGCAAACTGCCCTCAAACTTGAGTCTTACATTCTCCTTGGAGATTTTAAAGCTTCATTATCAGATGTTTGTTTATGATTCTTGTAACCATTTTTATTAATTCCTTGTTTTTGTGTGCTGTTTTTGTCTGCTGATTGTGTTCTTGTCTTATGAATGTTTCTTATTCTCAGGTCTCTCTTGGGAAAAGAGATCTTCATCTCAATGAGACTGCCTGATTAAATAAAATAAAATAAAATAAATAAACCTCCAGCACTCTAGTGTTTCATACACAGTCCAGCCTTATACTAGGTTTTGACCTTGTCTTGTTTACATTAATCTGTCAAAACATTATAAAAACACTCACACACATTTCTTGAAATAAAGACAGCAAATGAATGGCTATCCTTAAATTCCGCCTATAAAGTTTAAAAGACTGGCCTTGTGTCTTTTAGGTTTGAAAAGATAGAGAAGACAAGGTCACCCATGAACACAGCTTTTAAGACTTTTGAAAGGAAGACAGCTTTCTTTGTGGCTTTCTAAGCTGTGTCCTCTATAGCCTGTGAACTGTACAAGCATAAGTGTGTGAAAGGTACTATGAACCATACTGTTGAACTGATGTCTCCATTTGTATCTCACTGATGTCTTTCCATTTTACATAAAATAGACCTTCAAGTGAATTGCATAAATATACTTAAGTTTCTCTTGAAAAACACTTGAGAGAGAAGCTGATGAGCAAGGATGGCAACTCATGCAGCTCTATTGATGGTGACAACTTTTCAGCACAAGGTTTCTGGCCTTCAAAGCACACAGTTATTGTCAGATAAGTTGAGTGTTCATTCTTCCTTCACAACGGGGTATGTAAGAACTGGCCATGAAAGAGCTGACAAAGCCCTGATGTTTCCAGCACTAAAGGCCTGGTGGAAAGAAACCTTGGAACATTATTTAAAAGACCACATTAATAATAAAGACAAACTGAAAGAATGATTGATCCCATCAGAATTCAACAGATTTTAGGTGCATACAGAGGCGACCGTGGATAGATTCTCTGGATGTTTTGATACTTTTTCTCCACAGTTGAAAGTTGTCTCTATTGGAATCCATTGTAACTCATACAAATATTTGCAAGATTGTCCAATAAAAAAGCTGAACCTGGCTCAACTTTTGCCGCAATGGAAAATGACAGAACCTTATGTACCTCGCAACAAAAGATACAATGATTGTCACTGTTATCATTTTCCAGAGTTGTCAAGTCCTTCCTTCTAGTATTATAAGCTATTGTGCGGTGTTTTGGTGTCTGATAAGCTTTATAAATCATGGATCTATTACTCAAATGGACCTTTCTGAATCATATTTCATGACCTCAGTGGTACCTGAAAAATAGGCCCACACCAAGCAGTCTCCAGCTTTGATTTAACAGTGTGCTGCTACAAAAACTGTATCAAAAAAGAAACACCTAAATCTTTTACATTAGACCACAGAAAATACACAATATGAAATGTGTCTAGAGTTCTGATATCCACTGCTGTATGTTGCATGGAATATTTTTTTAAGTTTACATTTATTTAATTTGATTAAACTTTTTATTGCTCCCATTCCAACAATGGATTACGCTGAAACCGCTAGCTTGATGACTCACCTGGCTTGCAGGGGATTGGTTGCAGTGGCAAGGTCATCTGGGGGTCAGAGGTGACCGGGAGGGGCTGGGTGTTGGGGTGGAAAGCCGGGATCATCACATAGGGCATGTTCACCTGCTGGGACGAGGCAGAACAAATCCAACTTACATAGTAGTTCTAACCTGGGCATTCTTAAGCACAGATAGGTTTCTGGCTTACGATGAGGCCATATGGAAGTACGCTGCTGGCTGTGTGTGTATGTAAGAGCATCTGATGGTCTTGAGAGGAGCTGACCTGAATCTGCTGCTGAAGCAGGTTTATTTTGTGCTGCTGCTGGATCAACTGCTGCTGCTGCTTGGCAATCTGAGACAAAAGACACAATATTCTCACTCACACATTGCATGTATATGACACACAGTCACTACTGCACACTGTGTAGGTGACCATGATCAGGGCCTCACTCAGGAACTCAGCCTTAAACTGCAAAATGTGTGAATCATTTTCAATATATAGTGCAATCACACTGCAGCATTTACAAAATACAGATTTAAAATGTAGCAGTACATTTATATTTAAAGGAGACAAGATGATTAATCCTTTTTAGTCTAATACTTAATAACATAAACCCGGTTAAACTTACAAACATTGCAGTCAACCTGAACTGCACCAGAGGGACACAGTTTTTTACTAAACTGATCTTAAGGCAAAAAATTAGCATGCATTGTGTTCATAGTATTGTGTTGTAAACATAAATAGCATTGTTGAACATGCTTTAACTGATCTTGTACCATTAGCATTCAAAGTGAACCTAATTTTCATCTTAAGGCCCTTTTCAACCTTAGGAACTTCTTCAGGAACCCAGGAACCTTTTTAGTAAGTCAAGAACGTTATCTGCATTTAGATAAAGAACAACCAAAATCGATGTAGCAGAACCAGAGATGTTGTCTTCCACGCTTTATTCCGTCACAAAATGTAGCACCTACATCACCTATGATGTAACTCACCCCCTGACATTTTGGTCAGAGATTCAGGTGTGTAATGCCAGTAGTGGCTAATGTAGCCTGGAGCTGCTAGGCTCCAGCAGAGATGAGGAGGAGCAACAGAGGTCTGGTAACCTCACTTCTTTCTAACTCCACACCCCCAGATTACTTCATTTTCCAACTTGTAGTCTTCATCCCCAACCAATGCTGACTCAAGTGACATCACTTGAGTAAAACTGGTGGAGTTCCACTTTAACACAAGCATGAAGGTTTGGAATATCTTCTAAGGTCATAGACATTTACATGAATATTATGTCATTAAAATGTTAAGTTATGATGACTTTCTTTCCTCTTAACCCTAATCCAAGAGCGATATGAGGAGAGAGTGTGAGAGTGACAAACAGAACAAAAGATGCAAAAAGTTACATTTATTTGTTTCTATATTAAAAATAAAGAAGAAAAAAAAACACACAATAGATCCTCTCTACTTCGAAGGCAGTTGTTTCGCCTCTCTGTTGTTTTTAGTCTCCCTCCAAACCCATACACTTCTCATGCATGAGTGAATTACAAAACACAACCAGATGACATCTCAAACAAAGATAACTTTGAAATGTTATCTGTCTGATTTGCCTAGACACAGTTGTTTATGTGTAGTGAAAAAGCAAATACACAGAGGGGACTTTTAGTTAGCCACATTATATAATTTACATCAAGATAAAAGTACAAACCTAGAAATCTATCCAGAAGTAATGTCTAAAACATTTACACATTTTATCACTGAAAGTTGAATATTTGTAGGTTTTGGTATTATGACTGATCGCGCTCAGTGATTTGACACCTCTGAGCGGTACAGTACCTGTTCCTGCTGCTGTCGAGCAAGCTCCATCTGCTGCTGCTGTTTCTCCAGCAGCAGGGCAGCCATGTTCCTCTGCTCTGAATGGGCTCCCAGTAGCTGTTCCCTCAGACCGCTCAGCTGGTTGATCATCATCAACAACTGGAGCTCCTTCTCTGCCAGAGACTCTGGGGTACCTAGAGGGGTCAGAAATTGCAATTTTTAAGTTTTTGTTATGTGTTAAGTTTTTCAAAAATGTTTCTATTATCCCCTTTAAAAAAAACAAAAACTAGTCATCATCTATTATATCAATACAATTTAGATGAGATAGTAGAAAGATTATAAGGATGGAAGCTTTCCTTCTATTTTGTTTTAATTCAATATATATATAAAATTTGGCTAAGCAAGACTTATGCTATATATGCTTTTTTGTTAGTTTCTTTGTTTTTGGGCCAACTTCCCATACTTTTAGAAGAAATGGAAGATAAAACCAACAATTTTGACTGCAAAATTCTCAAACTAGTGGTGTACCAAATTACTGCATGCACCTAGGCATTGCCTTTGAATTGTGTGTTTTATATAACATTTTTCAATCAATGAAGCAAACTGTGATCACGGCAAACAGAAAAAGAAGGCAAAATCTAATGGTAATGTGCTGGAGAGAGAGGTTTAAATGGTGTAAAGGTGTCTGAAAGCTGACCTTTCAGTTGTCCTGCCCCCACTGTGCTTTTATCCAGAAGTTTCTCCTTCCAGTCAGCATTCAGCAGCTTCTCAATGGTAGGCATTACTGTTAACAGAACACAACAGGTACTCAGCAGAACCGCACTGGGCAGCACTAGATGGCGTGAAAAATATATTCTGTCAAATAAAATCCATCTGACACCAAACTACTTTCTCTGCCTCCCTAATGGCATTGATTGAAGAACACATTTGAGGTGCCGAAGGGCAGAGGTTGTTTGTGCATCTGGGAGAAGTTTTGAGTGTTTGAGTGAATCAATAGTTGGACAGAGAACAATCCAAGGTCAACTAGTGGAGAGGCTGGTGAAAGACTTAAGGGCAGGGAGAGTAGCGGGAGCAGCTTGGAGAGCAGCCTTTTACTCCACATGTTAGGAATTGAACATCATCAGACAATAAAAGCACCCCAATTCCCCTGAACCCATTCAGGAATCAAAACAACACCCTCGCTTTGCTAGACAAACCATCACTTCTACGCATCAATTTTCAGCAGACTGCATTGTTTAATACTGAATAGCAGCAGAATGTAGTGCACTTAAACACATAAGATATGGAGTCGTCAAAGTCTGGTCAGTAAAGACTGAGGTAAGGAGCTGAAAGGAGAAAGACTGTGGAGGTGTACTGGTACCAATGTTTCAAATCTAATATCGAGGTGAATGGTAAGTTTACAGTCTCTCATGCTGCTGAGTGCTTTAGAAACAACCTGTTCTAAAACATTAACAATTGCATCAACTACAGTTTTAATGGATTTGATCAAATGTTTGCATAGATCTCTGCACAAAATTCAAACATCAGATAAATAAAAATATTAAAGACACTATGTATAGAGTGGGGAAATGTCTGACTTTGGCGTCCCACAGTGGTAGTCATCTCATGGATCTAGATAGGCCATTAGAGTACTTTGTGAGATAATCGCATGTTGTCACAAGTCACAAGTTTCTACACAGTGGCTTTAAAAACTGTAGGTTTAAAACATAATTATGTTTTATTACAACCCGGATCTCATTTTCATAGGTTTTTATTGGTTATAATGTTTACAAGCTGTCTGATTGTCTGACCACTCGTGTTTCTTGCCCCATTGTTGTACTGTAGCAACATCGCCATATTCTCAGATCTCAGCAATTACTTTGGTACAACTTATTATAACTGATAGAAACAACATCCAAAACTAGGGGATCAGGGGATCACCAAAGTCAATAGAGTTTATCCTCTAGGGATTGTGAATATTTGTAGCAAATTTCAAGGCAATCCATCAAATAGTTGTGACAGTATTTCACTCAAAAACAAGAATGTCAACCTAATGGTGATGCTAGAGAAAAAGTCCCCATCCCCAAAGTCATTAAGAAACACCCTGTGAAGAACATGAACATCTGTACCAAATGTCATGGTAATTCATTCAATAGTTGCTGAGATATTTTAGTTTGGACCACAGTGGTGGATGACTAACTGAATGACATTACCATCCCTAAGGACACACTGCTGAATGAATCATAAATTAATACGCTACAGGAAATTTTCACTCAAATTTATGATGTATGTCCAAAAACAGTACATTCAAAACAGCTCTGGAAAAATCTACTAAGAAGATTATTTTGTCAAAATATTCAAAACAGGATAACAGATAAAAACAACATGGTTGCTATGCTAGGTCAATAGGACAATGAAAACTCTGAAAACAAAAGTTTTTCCAGTTGCATTTTGCCAAAGTGCATGTCATTAAATTAGGACGGATTCTTTTTTTGAACTGAGTACGATTACTTGGCATCTATATCAACACATGTTCTGACACCGCAGAGCAGAAAGTAAATGAAAAGCCATATTAAGAGTTTAGACAAACCTTCTTTGAAGCTGGATTGTCCTTCTGGTCGGTCATGCATCCTGACCTCTTTCAATCCCACCGGGCTTCTCCTGTGTGGCAGCTCTTTACCCGGAGAGCCCTCCTGTCAGGATACAGAAAGAGACCATCAACTGACAAAGCATCACCAGGATAAGGAAAAGTACAAATTTTACCTGGACATATCAATCTGTGACACTTCCTGCTCTCTCATGCCTTTTGTAATCTCCTTACCGAAGGGGAGCGGGACAGCGGTGGGGTCAGTTGGCGGGCCTCCAGCGGCTGATTTCCTGACCAATCACGTGAGGGAGATGTCTTAGGAGGTTCAGCATTGGTAATGACTCCACTTCCTCTACTGGACTCCTCTTGTTCTACTTTGACACCAACACCCACCATGCTGACATCCCCGCTGGAGTGGAGGTGCAGCGCTGGAGGGCTGGGCTCAACCATTCTGTTGAAAGACGAACAACATACAAAACAGTAGGTATCATTTAGTTGCGGTGAGGTTTGGGCACATGCCATATCAATTTTGATTTGGTAATTTATGTCATTACTGCAAAGAACAGAGATAACACCAACAACTTTTCTATATTTTACACTATTTACACTTTCTGGAGTACTTGGAAAACAATTTATCTCACTGACATGATGATAATGCAGTGTTATTCATGCATGTGCTCAATTCCATATCCTTTCTATATCACCTTTCAACCTGTTCGAAATGAGGAACTCTGCAAGATGAATGAGTTAACAGCTTTTGGAAAAGAGCTGGTAGACTTAGAAGGCTTAATGAAATGTTGCTGTAGGTGAAAAGATGACAAGACAGAGACAAGACAAAGCTTGAGGAAAGATCAGGGGATCACCAAAGTCATTACAATTGTATTCAAGGAACCATGAATATCTGTAGCAAATTTCACGCTGTGTTTTAAGAGGGTATAAAAGTTATCACAGGTCATCCTTGTACCAAAGTTCATGGCAATCCATCGCGTGGATGTCATGTTTCATAGAACAACTGAAAAATTTGAATAACTGAAAAATTTGTTTTGCTAGATGAAACATTGGAGGATCACCAAAATAATTTGAATATATCCTCTAAGGACCCTTGAATGTCTGTACCAAGTTTCATGGCACAATTGTCAACCTCATGGTGATGCCAGGGGGAAAAGTCAGGGGTTCACAAAGTCAGTAGGATTCATCCTCTTAGGAACATGAATGACAATTTCATGATAACATATCCAATAGCTGTCGAGATATTTCATTCTGGAACAAAGTGGAGGATGGGCCAACAGACCAATATTGCCATCTCTAGAGCTATGCAGCTAGCATAGTTAAAAAAAAAAAAAGCTAGCCAATGCAACAAGTCCTTAAGGGATTACAAGGGATCTACTCAAATAAAAGTTGATATTCAAATACCCTACCCAGAAACATGGCCAAGTAAAGGCTGGCCCTTAATTATAGTCAGGTAAAAAACATTGTGATGGGTGGCTTACATGATAAATTCAGGACAATGTACTGTACATTTCCACACCACTCTGTTGTAATGTCATACTGACAACTCTGTTGCAGAGTTTCTCTTTTTAATCCTCAATTCTCTTCTTTATTCAGTATTTAATTCATATTGGTTCTCTTTGGTGTTTCTTTTGATCTCTGTTAAACTACCTGTTAATAAAACTTAACACTTCCTGTTGATGTTTCACACTAACATGTAATTGATTTCTGACCTTTGAAATCATCCCACCACTGTCGCCACTGTCTTCCCTAATTGAAGTGATGTAGATCAGTTTATTAAAACATGGCCAAAAATCTCAACACATGGGGGGTCCTTGATGTCTAACGTGTGTCTTTCAGAGTCTGTTTCAGAGTGAGTGAGAGACACTGTTATGGTTCACTGCTGAAGTCAAGGTCAAGGGTTAGGTGGTGGATGCGTTACCACCACCCAAAGTCACAGCGAGGCTTATTGTCTGAGTGTGTGTGCACGTGTGTGTGTGTGTGTGTGTGTGTGAAAAAGTGAATAATAGGAGGTTAGAAGGGAGGGAGACAGACAACACCTCAGTGAGTCAGAAAGGGGGAGAGGACAGGTTGAGTGAGAGAGGTTTGAACCACAGTGAACTTGAACAAATCAACTCAGACTTGTGTATTTATGTGTGTTTTGTATGTGTGTGTGTGTGTGTGTGTGTGTGTGTATGTGTGTGTGTGTATTTGTGTGTGTGTGTGTATGTGTGTTATTTCCCAGCTCTGCAGCAGGAGGAAAGAAAAACACAGCAGACAGCAGAACAAAACAAACAGAACACACAAGGGCAAAAAGTGCACATATATATAAAGAGGCAGAAAAAAAGCCATTGTTGGAGACGGGGAACAAAGGAAGCCGGGACAATGGGGGAGAGGCTGACAAAAGCCGCCGGCCGCAGGAAACAGGCCGGATAACAATGCCAGCGGAATGTGCCGACCAACTCGGGAACACGGCAAAAAAATGCGGAGCGCCACCGTTCTGCGGAAAGCATAATAATGATTAGAGCCCCCCTCTACTTCACCCAGCTCTCCCAGCCTGCACACTGTGTTTCTGAACAAAGCCACCTGTCTGCCAGGGTCCAAGGCTCCAAACCTCTGTGATGTATATGCATGTGTATGTGAGTCTCTCTGTGTATGTGTGTGTTTAAAGCTGCACCACAGAATACAGTTTTGAGGCTAAATCACAGAGTGAAGCTAAAACACAGAGGGTTACCTTCTACAAACTGAGATGAAATGAATTTGACATATTCATGGTCACTTCTGGAAATCTCCACACAGGAAGTGATGAACCAAAACAAGTAGTGCAAGACAAAAGAGTCTTCAAAACAAAAGTGAAGTGCACTGGCTGAGATATTTGGACTGAACAACAATCAAGTCACATTTAATGCAATAGTTAATACACTGTTTTGTACTGACTGTATTTTTGAGTGACTGCTTGACACAATCAACCTATTGTTCTTCTATAATGACAACCTTCCTAGAATTAGAGGTGCAGAGTTTTCTTGTAAGTAAACAGTTATGTTTACATTCATTGTTTCTCACCAGACTTCATTGTGTGTATCCTTGACACCTAACAAACCTTTTTCATTTTAAAAAAAATCTGCATTGTTTACATCCATGTTTGCTAGATACCATTCTTCTTCCTACCTTTTGCTGGCACACAACTACATCTCTTTGCACATTCAGAGCATGAAGGAGTCGATAAAAATGTGTATCACGTCACCCGTGTGCTCATGTGCATGTACATCATCCTTGTGCGCTTGCTGGTAGAGCACAAGATACAAAGGAAACAGTGACCTGCTAATCAAACATAGCTCCATAGTGCTACTAGTGGTCAAAAACTCCACAGAGTACCTTTAACTACTACTGAAAAGTTCCCTCCGCTGGAAAGACTATATAAAATTCAAGATAGATGGGAACAAATTTTCCACATACCTCTGCCATGGATTTCAATACATGAAATTATATATGAAACAGACATAGACTCTAGCATTTCAATTTAAATTGCTGTACAAAATTCAAACCACAAAACAATTTCTACATATACATATTCATGAAGAGTCTTCAATATGCAGTGTTTGTAACGATGACATATAAACATTATCTCACATATCTTGGTATTGCTTCCCCGTTGGCACTGGACCAAAATTCAAATATGGCTAAAAGGACTGTAATATAAAGGCAGAACTGGACATGCAGACTGTACTTATGGGTAACTTTAAAATTGCACAATTCAAATCTGTCATATGACATCATTGTACGGTACAAGGCATATGCCAGCAGATGGGAAAAACTGGCAGAGTATAAGGGAGAAATTACAATATCATTATGATTTTTTTAGGTTTAGCTGTATGATTAGAATATTTACAGGAGGGAAAGAGATTTTTTAAAACATTCATTGCAATAAAGAAAAAGGAAAATGAAGGAGAAAAAAACCAAACATTAGTATCGTAGTAGCTAACATTATGGCCTCTTTGTTTTCTACTAATACGACTGTTACTTCAATCATTACAACAATCTGTAGTGCGGACAAGTAGTGCTAGGCAAAATGACTGAAATCAAAATATTAATATGAATATTTTATCTGGTATAGATATACATAGGACAAAATGGAAAATGTTCGCAAAATTACCCATAAAATACTCAAAATTATTGTTTAATGCAATGAACTGTTTTCCAGTGTTATTCATTACATCAGATAAAACTGATAATGAAAGCCACAGTAACTTAACAGCTTCATAGAGTTTGGCATGGTGCTCTACTACAACCCAGCAACATGAGAAAAAAAAAAAAAACTGCCAGTGTTTTGCCAAATGCATAATAATGTTGTTACTGCATTTCAACAAAAAGCCACCTGTCTGCCAAGGCTCTAAACCTGCGCACAGTGTGTGGATGTCTGTGTGTATTTACACCTTTATGTTTGTGTATTCAAACTCTGAATCATAAAAAAATCCATTTCACACAGCTGATGGTAACTAAAAAGCCCTGTAGTGCATTAAATACAGCTGCAAGCTGGAGGAACAACAGCACTCAAGCTCATTTGATGCCACCTGCTTGACTACTGTTGACTTTGGACACGATATCACACTCAGTTATTTGTAGGTGTATTTATGTGTGTTTAAGCCAAGCTCTTGTTCTCAGGTTCAGCATTTAAATTTCATGGGGAAAACATGAAATAAAAATTGCTTTTTGGTTTAGGCTGCAGTTAAAATTGATACTGTCCTTTAGTTTTACTCCCTGTGATCTAAACGCTGTTTCCAACACTTGTTACTTGTGGTAACCCTTGGAATTAAATATCAGCAATCAGCAGCTTTAAACCCACAAGGATCTGTATCAGCCTAATCTTGTCTGATTGCGATTTTCAGGTATGGTGTATCGTTTTGTTGAATGTTCAGAAGGAATGAGGATGGAGGGATGAAGATAGAGAGAGGTGGGAAACTGTTTAGCCAACATGGCAGCAGCCGTTGTTGGTATCGGTGAGGGGTTGATTGTGTGACGGCGGGGGGTCGGGCTGGCAGCTGCAACACACCGTGTTTTGTCCCACGCTGGAAGTTATTCCTGGGTCCCCCCTCCACGTTCCAATGAGGCTAGACTGTAGAGCTGCCACAGGTGGCTTTCACACGCCTCTGCACAGACTCTGTGTGTGTGTTTGTGTGTGTGTATTTGTGTGTGTGTGTGTGTCACCCCATTGCAGAGGTATGCACAGAATCTCAGCGACCCACAGAGTCGTTGACAGCGAGGAATGCGTCAAGGTGCGTGTGTGTTTTACAAGCACAAAGGTTTTTTTTTTTTTTTTTTAACAATGCCTTTAGCGTCTTAGCTCGAACAATGCAAGCCAGCCAAGGTTATCGCTTCCCTCCACATCAGTCTCATCTAGTTAAACACAAACTTAGTCTATCCGCAGCTGACTGCACCCGTGTGGAACTTAACCTTGTGTATGTAGCATGTCTGTATTGCATGATTTGAATAGCATAGCCTTCTTATGAGGTTATCTGATTGAGGCCTGTTTTTGACCACCTACAGTGTTGTTCAGCTTTTATAGGCGCTCACCACATGCTGCTACAAAACTCACTATGACGCAGACCTCAGAGCAGCTGTTGAGCAGCAACAAAGTAGAACAAAGTGACCAAAAACTACTTTTAGAGACTTTTGAAACTACTCTCTCACATTAAAAACACAGCTGAGCTGATGAGTAACTGTAGTGGTGAATTCGGATCAAATGGGGTATAAACCAGCCCAGCAAGTGAGAATATTTTTGCTTCAAGTGAAAGTTAATTTGTTTGCAGAAGCAAACATCGTTTGTTTTACTAAAAGGGTGTGATCAGTATCATTAACCCATGTAGTAAATACCATCAACTGTTTCTAGGAAATTCTTAAAAAAACAAGTGAAGTATGCTGGAAAAACAAATACCGTAATATCACTTGTTTTTCTGGTAATTGATGGTTAATTTTGGCGCGTAGTCAAGTCAGTTGCTAAACGGCAGTTAAAGCTGCACTAATCAGTATTCTTTATATCAACAATGGATCACATGTATTTTGTAATGTGATCATAGAGATGAACCCACAAATAATTATCACCCAACTGTGCAGGTATGTAGTGTCTTTCAGCATCTTTAGCTCATTGTTTTGGTTTTCCAGACCCACAATCGTTTATCAGGTTCGTTACCAGATGCCGCAGGCAGCTGTTCTGATAATCTGACTGAATGCTACCCACCACATTTTACTGTTCTTGAAGGCACCACTACCAAGAAAGAGGAAACGTAGTTTGTAGTGCTAGGCTGTTCTCCATTGCGTTGCGTATTGCGTCACCCGGCAGACATTTGCCTGCAGATGAGCGGGGAGCTCTGGATGCAGGCAATATGGAGGGAAGTTAAACATTGTTCATTTGCATATACTACCCACATTGTAATGATACAATGCTGGTTGAAAATCAGCAAAATTTCCCTTTAAGACTTCAAGAGGCTACTTTGTATTAGTTGCTGAACTATACTGAAAAAGCAATAACCACAACATAATGAATGAAGATGAATTTTACCAGATTAATAAAGTGAGTATAAGTGACTGACAGTTTGCAATCACTTATACTATTATAAAACAAAGAAAAAATAATTCCTTGTTTTTGACACAGTCAATAGTTTTTGATCCTTAACATTCTGGTGTACAAGAACTCTAGCGTTCGTTATGTGAGGGGGAGTCTTACGGAAAATACCCAACAAAGGCGTATTAAATTGGAAAATAAAACCAAAACTATCTGCATGGCTGGATATTATTAGAGTCAAAAGGAATGTTTTGTTTTTTTTTTGGTGATTTGGGGGAACTGAGCTTTTAAAAGAAGCCCGTTGTGGCTCACTGTCAGTCTGACCACAGTGGTGGCTGTACAGTCACAGAACTACACTTGTCCTCTCCCCCCCTGTGAGCTGAATGCTCCTGTCGCAGCAGAGAGGGAGTCGATGGAGGATGACAGTGGACGGATGGAACATGCCTCTGCCCTCAGATAAAAATCAGCTCCTCTCTTTTGAACACTGACAACACTGAAACCTTACACTTCCCACGACAGAAGAAACACTTCACACAAAACCTTCAGTTACCCAACAAGTTGTAACACGTAAAACCTAACATTTCTCCCCCCAGGGGATTGGCAATGATAATCCCTTCTGTTGTTCTCCCTTTCTTTTCTTTTCTTTTCTTCCTTTGTTTTCTCATTCTTTCTCTCAGTGTTTTCTTTTCTTCCCCCTCCCGACAGGAGCAGCTTGTTGGGTTTATATCGTCCTTGTCGCTTTCCAACGACCGCCTGAGGCAGAATAGCAGGGAGTGCACAACAGACAGAGTGCCAGGAGCCAGTCTCGGCAGTTGAGAGCAGCAGGATAAAGTGTTAGACATCTAAAGACGTTTACTTGGTGATAAACAAATAAAGACATTCTCACTGTCAACCCTGAGACTGACAGCTGTAATGGCAGAAGGTTCCCTGCAGGAACAAATCAACCACAGAAACCACAACACATCTCAGTCAGCTGGCTGAGGCACAACAGTCTACCAAACAAACAAGAAAAAAAGGCTGATGTCAAATATCTCACAGCCAGATCTTTACATATTTATACTGCCAGTTCCATCAAACTTTGTCCCCGAATGAGAAACATTTACAATAAAATTTCTCACAGATTGTTCAGCTGTTGACAAGGTTTTCGTGACAGAGCTCTTACAGTAAGTCAAACCTGCTGTGCAGTCGTGGTAAGACAAGTGCGGACCGATGTATAAACAAATGCTTGGGGAAATGTTTCACAGTTAGCAGTATTTGCTTAGGGATGATAAAACAATCCAGCGTTCCGCGCCAGCTAGTGCCTGTCTGCCCACAGGGGCCTGGCTCGGGCTGATCCTGGCGAGAGCTTTCCAGCAACTGAAACATCACTGAAAGAAACCACATCTCATCTTGAATTTTTTGTTTTTTTTGGTTTGTTTTTTTTTTTAAATCCCTCAGTGGCTCATCTCTTAACCTGCATCTCCACCTTTGACTGGAAATCACTGAACCAAGTTGCTTTGCTTGGATTCAGTTCAGCAGAGAAAAGTAAGCAACATCATTTCTCATAAAAATCTGGAGCTGATTTAAATGTCACAGAACTAGGGCTAAAACTGCAAACATGTCAGTTGAGGAAAAAACTGAAAAAGAGAGAAAATTTATAGTGACTACAAATCAGTTTTATTCATGCCTAAAAAAGAACATACAAGCACTGTCATCCCACCATCTCCGCTCTAGTTTTCTGTACTGACCTGGTAGAGACGAGTTGACGTGAGAAGATCCAACAGCGCTCCCTCACTGGAACAGAGCTGCTGACACCAGTCATAGTGACTGGCTCTCCCTCACTAGTAACGCCTGTCTTTTCTACTCTTCTGTTACCTCTGACCCAGCCAATCCCCCCCTTTCCCACCCCCATCTCTCCTCTCAAGAGGGGAAGTACAAAGAGCCTCTTCAAATCCCACCGTACAGGGGCTTCATTTGCATAATTAGCATGCTGTTGCAGGTAACCCTTGCTGCAGCCTGGATGCATGATACCGATCGAACATCAACCCACCAACAGGTGTGACAGCAGTGTGATAAGAGCATTCATCTGCTTCAGACACTTTCTAACAAAGTCTGCTTTATCCTCGATATGATTTCCTGGACATGTGACTGAAAGTGGGGGAAGCAAAGTTGTGGTGTAAAGAACCAGGGAGAAAGGCAACATGTAAACAACCAAGTGAGACAGAATCAGACTCCATTGTTATCACTGTTTAATATAGCTGTTAATTGAGAAATGAAGCACCTGTAAAGCTTCAGTCATAGAAGTTGTAATCACTACCGCCATGATGAAACCAGTAGTTAACTAAAAAGTCTTTATTAATGCTTTTTCTGTTTCTCATCAAATCCTGATTATTGCTATTTAAGACCAAAAACTGCTGCAAGTTGAACGAGGCTGCCATAAGCGGTAATTTAACGTAAATAGCTCAGTATTTTGTGACTCTTTGTGGTCAAATGAAGAAAAATATACCTTTCTCTTTCCTACCATGCACATGTGTTTCAATGCAATCTCTATCCAACTTGTTTTTATTTGACTTGGACGCAGTTGCACTGGCTGCTTGGATGCAAATGAGTAAGGATGTGTTTGAGGTGCGTTAAGCTCAAATTACACTTTCTGCATTTGACAAGCCGCACATAATAACTGCAAATGTGAACCATCAAGTCCTCCACAGTAAACGACAAAACACGTTGTTGATCCATGCATTTCAGGACAAAACATACAAACATTTTCTGATCCGGGGCCCCTATCAGCAGTAATCAGCAACATAATGTGTCTGTACCTCCCAAATGCATTACAAGTCACAACTGAGAAATTTGAATTTTGAGGTTTTATGATGTGACAACTCTATAGTTAATGTTTGGTTAGTTTTAGGCACAAAAACAACTTGGTTAGGTTTAGGAAAAGATCATGGATTGAGTTAAAATTAGTACTCTGTTAAGGTTAGTCGACCTTCGTCGTCATGGTTACAATAATAACCACGTGGTTAAGGTTAGGAGATGATTGTGGTCATGTTTTTTTTTAAAAACAATATTGGCTTGCAATTGGAAACGAAAAACGAACAGCAATCTCCCGTGTTAAAGTACGATGTTTTATTGACCCGTCCATCCAACCAGACCTGCTCAGTACGGGAACTCTGTCGCTCTATAATAACGTCACCATGTTTCCTCTGCTCCTGTTATAATTACTACAGCTGCTAGAGGGCGCTGTCACTTGAATGTAAATATATGTTGTTTTGGGTCATTTTTCCGGGGAGGACAGTGTCATGTGAACACATCCACCTATGCAGACACCCAATACAACCAATATAGTATAAACAGAGCTGCATCTGTTGTCTGCATCCGTTTCAGAGTATATTAGGTCCTCTGGTTTGCATCAACTATTATTGAGTTGCATGCAGTCAGAGAGTAGAATTGCTTTCATGGTTTGCAGACACTTCAAACCTCAAGCCACAGAGCTGGGTGGTGTAATGAGCACAGCAGTGTAAAAGGCCAATTCATGCTTTCCGCGCACGTGGTTCCACACATACTTTCGGGGGTCCACAGACACAGACGCGTTCCACATGTGTGCACTAGTAAACAGAGTTGCAGCGTGATAACTTTCCAGAGTTGTAAACTCCATTCTGTGAATATTACAAACCGCTGTGCAGTGTTTTTCTGATCAGCCTTTAAGCCCAATAATCTGTTATTCCAACCGGACTTGCTGGATCGCATTTCATTGTATCGGCATTTTAAACAACACGCCCACAACAACACGGCCCCTTGTATTGTTTTACACAGTCTGAATGCAGCAGGAGTTCCTGTATGTTGTGGAACAACATATTTTTTCAATGAAAAAGTCGAAAACAGAAAAATGTCAGCTTTATGAGAATAGGAATGTAGTATATACATACAGTTGACAAGACAGGGGTCCGTTTGCTTTTCTAGTATATGCACAGTTGATGTGCTTGCCATGTGTACAGTCTGCACGGTCACAAATTTTGGGCTGTGCGTGAACGTGGGCCATGTGGACCTTCGTGAACATGGCTGGATGATGACATTTACATTCCCGCAGACCAACGCGGCCACACAGACACGGAAAGCATGAATTGGCCTTAAATTGCTGATCTAATCTGATCGGGAACACTCAATCAGAAAATTTTGTGAATTTGATTTTAAAAAGAGTGTAACTGACCCCTCCCTCAGCTGAACAGCCTGGAGTGCTTTGCTGATCACATGCTAGTTGGACTGCTTCTAGTCTATACAGTTTCCTCTGTCCTGTTCTGCTCATACCAACAATGTGTCTTATCAAGTGTTTAACTTGGTTTACACACCTTTTAATACTGTTTTTGTTTGATGTTCCAACAGTTTGCCTTACTTTTTTTTTTTTTTTTACCGCTACCTGACTAACTAAGAAAAATTTCAGTGAAATTACAAGGCCAGAAAACTTTCACTGAACACTCTTAGCATCACACTGATGAATGAAAGAATTGCATGTGTAGGTTTTGGGTCTTGAATTTTTTTTATTTTCTCATTGTAGAGGTCGGTAAGATGTCTAAACACACACACACACACACACACACACACAGCAACAGACACACACAGTTCTGCAACAAAGCTTCCTTGCGTTGCTGACTAGGCCTCATTAGAGAATGAGCTCTCAGGGCTGGAGACACAAAAGCCTTGCTCTCTTCTCCTTTCCTTCCCCTCTCTTCCTCTGTTCTCTTGGCCTTTTGATGTCAAGGGTACTGAACCATAGTGCATAGTCCAAAGAATACGCTCATCAAGAATACACACTCAGTTTCCTAATTTTTTTGTTTTTTTTATATTGCACTGAGTGTGTGTGTGTGTGTGCGTGTGTGTGTGCGTGTGTTGAGAAGCGAACACAGTGAGCTACAAGCCCTGATAAGGTGCTGTTGTTCTGTGGTTGCTGGTCAGTTCATCACACAAAGAGCAGTGTTGGGAACTCCAGAACAGCGATGGAGTGATAGAGACATCACAAAGACTACATTTTACTCCCCTTTTCCTCTTGGAGCTCTGGGGCAGTCCCATAGAGGCCCGCCCACTTCACACACACAAAAACACACACTCAGCTCCACCACATCATCTCAATAAATATTACATCAGAAGAGTCGGCGGCAAATTGATTGATGCGGACACGGAACATTTTTGCCGCATGAGTTTCTGTTTACGACGAAAAGATCATTTGAGTTATAAAAATGACAACTGCTGTAAATCTGAGCTTGTTATATAAAAAAACAAAAAAAAAACCAGGCGTACTTCAGCGGTAATTTCTAAACCGAGTTGTGTATTTGGTATGAGTAAGAGCACATCCACCCATCAGCATACACACGCATGACCGGTGCCAACACAAGCAAACAAAAAGTGTTTTATGTATCAGATACACAAGTATTGTAGACCATGAGAGTCATAATTATATGAATAAAACTGACAATTAAATAAATAAATAATATATTGATTAATATATACACTCATAAAAACATAAATATCACCCTAAATTCAATTTTGAAAAAAGACCAGCTTTTTTTTTTTTTTTTTATCTCTCTGCCTCTCACTTATTTCAGGATGAAATAAATGACTGTACCAGCTCATCAGCATAAACTTCAGAGGTCTTGTCACACAGCATGACTGCTGGGAGGTAAATTAGGCACGAAACTCAAGCTTTTATAGTTATATTGTGAAAATGATGCCTAACAAAGTCAGTTATTCTTGTAAATGCTGTATGTTGGCACTTTCTGTAAAAATTAAAAAATAAAAGTCGTAAGAGTAGGCTAACAATTACCGTTTCAAGCTAGCTACAATGAACAACTTTAGCTAATAACAAAATAAAATCTGTGCATAAAGCCACTACAATGTACAGTATAACATGACATATAGAATATGGGCTGCTAACCTCAGAAACACGTTTTGCTTATTTATTGTCAGATGAAAACTATAACTAAGGATTTAACCCTTAGAGAGACTGCATCGAGTTACAGAAGCTAGCGTTAGTGGAACAGCTGGTAACTCGGAGGTGACATCGCCACTTCATTTACACATTTATTCAATATTAAGTTGCTTACATTTTCCATTTTACCTACATTGGAGCTAGGGATGCTAATGACAAATCAGTGATCGTTTTATCACTGTATTAACCAACGACATAGAAAGTTGACATTACAGTATTTGTGCATCGGATACATACCTATGACAGTGGCAGTTGGTCTTGATCCCAAATCTCCCGAGAGGTTGGATAACTGGATTGATCATAATTCAGGTACGACACAAGTTCACTTAAAGTGAAGTCATCTGCTGCTCTTCGCTGTAGCTGCTGTTACTTTCACCATTCTTCCTTGTGATATTATCTTGTGCAAAACTGATCTGCCAAAGTTTGAAAATAGGCTTTCAGTGAACAGACCGCACATGACTCACCCCCGGCCACAAACAGATAATTATTTTCTTAAGTAAAACCAATAAGACTTTGGTCTGTTGTTAGAAGAACAGGGCCGCCTTTTTTATTCAAATAAGAGAATTTTTACTGATACAGGAATGAGTCAGGCCTTGTTTAAAGTGCTCTGCATGTTTAGTGTCTGATCATTTAAGTTTAGACATTTGTTAAATAGCACAACGCCAATTAGTTAGTTTAGTTTATTATCCTTTGGGAAATTCTCTTTGTGTGTGTGTGGCAACTGTCAGACAAATACAACCACAACAGAAAAGACATTACAATTACAAACAGACATTTTACAACAAAGTGCTCCACAACAACATCTCCAACAATAAATTCAATTGTTTTGTTTGTAGATTTTAATGAAATAATTACTGATCATTAAAATTGCTTACGATCAATCAAAGAAATTGCTTTGAATTGCATTCTAATCATGACTAAGGAATGTGGGTGTTGTGGGGGATTTAATTCAGGAAGTCAGTCATCCCACCTTGCTTAGCTGTGAGAATATGACTGCACCTCTGTGTTCTATTGACTGACAAAGCTGTGGTTTCTGTTTTATTCATCTCTCTGTGCATTGTGGTTGCATTTCTACAGAAGTGCTAAATGCAGAAGCTTCATGGAAGTTCGGCTTTGGTTTCTTTTTTAACCTTAACTGAGCATTTAGTAGACACAACTTCAGCCCACACAAAAGAGCATGTAACCGTGCACCTCATAGTATTAAGGTGCCTACAGGTTCCAATACTCCAAACCAAGAGCTATTTTTAAGGTTCTGACACAAATTGCTGTTTAAACTGTGTACGTACAGCATATGAAGCCACTGTATGTATTCATACAGCAGCATGGGATTTTGCCACTCACTTAAAAATACAAAATGGTTTTGTTTTCTCATCTTCAAAGCAGAAGGATGGAGAAATTTGTACAAATACTAATTGGAAATGGTACAGTGCTGTTGTTCTGAGGGCCATCATCTTTATTTTTGAGATGCTTGTTTGATACACAGCAGCACAAGTATTTGTGAGATTTTTTTTTATCACAAGCATAGAAACATGACTGCAAAGGGGAAAAAAAACAAAAAACAGGAATTTTCCAGAGATATCTGAAAGTGTCTGAGGACTACTGTCAGCAATCTATTCAACAGGTTTAAGACTTGAAGTGAGTGCACAGTTTGATGTTCACAGCCTCTCAAGACAGCAGTAGATGGCAGCTGCTGCGCTGATTTAATGCTGAACTTTTGAGCTCAAATTGTTTGACATTTTCAGTAGAACTGCTCAGTGTTATCCAGGATAAATTTTCCTCAGTACGGGTACAGATTCAAACTTTTTTGGTGCACTTCAACAACAAACACATGACTATTATATCAGGTAAACCTACAGCAAAACTGCATTTGAACTTTAATTTGTTGTTCATGCTGGAGATGCATGTGTGGCTTAATCCTGACACCAGATAAACACATATTAAACACTAGAGGACTGTAATAACACACAACAGATGTGACACACGCTAAGATTTAAGCTATTCAGCGGTTAAACAAATTGTAACCGTCACATGATCTATTGGTTGGTTGCCCAACAGTCAAAAAGGCGGGTCTTACTAATATAAGCCTGTCATGGCAGAAGCCAAAGAGAGTAGGCAAGATACAAACATAAGGCAGTTGATGTACTGTAGATTAGCGAGGAACTCTTTTATTATGAGTGTGAAGGACACAAATAACCCTAATCCCTGACGTATTTTGGTTTAGTTTCTGTTAGCATCTGTGACCTAAATTAACTAAAACTACCACTGAGCTGTGAGCTGTCAGTGAATGATTGCTGACACAAGGGGATTCAATCAAAGGGTATGAGTCAACACTGCAGAAGATGAGTAAAGCAAGTTAGGGGATATGAGTCAAGTTCATTGGGATTCAAATGGGCCTGCATCTCTTCTCTGAGGTTGGCAACCAGGGCACTCAGTATATGCTGTGTCCTGTTAGTAGCTGCTATAGTTGTCATTCCCCTAGATGTAACAACAAATGCTCCAGTATTACCAGTACCATGACATTATCTAAACTGACTTTATTATAGACCTACTGTAAGCAAAGTGTGTGTTGTAAGTTGTGCAATGTAGGAAGAGTTGAACAAAAATAGAATTTTGCCTGAGCAGATACAATGTAGATATAAGGCTACGTCAAGCTTCTGCTGGTTGCTTGGGTGTAGGATTGAGAGGCAGCTTAAAGTTAAGTTAGGTCAAGGCTAGAGAATGGTGTCACCTGTCACAGAGCCCGGCCTGATACCCACTGCAGGGCCTAATAATAGGTCAAAACAATACACATTTACTGTGTATTGATTACTGTCACCAAATCTGATACAGTAATAACTGTAAGAAACATGAATCATTTTAGAAACCTGTTTAAATATTGTTAAACGGACTTACCTTGATGTCATGTAATCCTGAAACAGTTACGCTGCTCATGGTAACAAAAAACAAACAAAAAAAGAAAAAGAAAAAGAAACACATCCCAGTTGACAGAACAGAGAAGTGATGTAACACAAACTTACAGTGATGTAAGTTTTACTGAACTGTGTGACCCATGTACTGTACATAGCTCAAGGCATGGCGGTGGACAGACCACTACCATGCATACATGTGCCAGTGGCAGCATTTCAGAGTGCCACACAAAAAATCTAAAACCACACATGCAGTTTACTTTATTTCAGTGTCTCCTTACTCTGAAGTCCGGTTTATACTTCTGCATCTATGTAGCTGCAAGGATCTATGATGAAACAAAGATTTCCTCATCTGCCCGCGTCGGAGGGTCCGTGCAGATTGTCTACGTGCAGCATAAATGTATGACATGCTTAGATTGTACACCGAGCATGTCTGCGTATGCAGATACCTAATGTAGTATAGATGGAATTGTATGCACATCGACTGTCAGTGTGTGTTTTGGATTATTTAAAAGAACACATTAAGGAAAACTCTGCGCAAACTTAAAACAATTGCTGTCCTGCAGCAGTGGAAAGTTACTAAGTACTGTACGTTCATTGCATATTAACATGGTATGCCGCTTTATATTTGTACTCCGTTATATTTCACAGGGAAATGTACTTTTTACTCTTCTTTACATACAAATCATATGATCAGCATGTATATTATAATGCATTGCTGCAGATTAAACATGAATTAAAACTGGCTCCTCACTGACTAAATACACCATTCAAATGCTTACATGTTAATTAATTACTAATAATGGTCTAACATTATTATATAACACTGACAGGAATTATTTTATGTAGTGAGTACTCTGACTTTTGCTACTTTCTATAAACTTTGTTAATAATACATCTGTACTTTTACTAGGATCTGAATACATACATCGCCTGAATACGGTTAAAAAAGTGAGCTAAAGCACAATCATTTTGCACTACATTCAGTTCAATACTTTAGAAATTAAAGTTATTATTTCAATGCACAGTTCCGCTGCCTTGGCTCTCTATGACTCGGATCCATTGAAAGTGAGTTGAATTACATGTTAAACAGATATAACATGTCTGCTGTGTTTCAATGCAGCTTTAATACACTTTATACACCTCTCTCTCTCTCTCTCTCTCTCTCTCCCTCTCTCTCTCTCTCAAAGGCTCTCTAAATAAGATGTATAAATAGGCTGATGACACAACTGCGCCCTTCACAAAGACACAGAGGAGAGAGAAAAGAGAGTAGAACAGGACTCTGGCTTTAGTCACGGCTCCTTTATTCTTCTGCTTTTCAGAAGCACAGGTTAAAAAGCAGCCATTTTTCTTTTCATGCCCCCCCCCCCCCCCCCCCCCCCCCCCATCCCTCTTTCTCTCTCTCTCTCTCTCCCTCTCTCTCTCCCCCTCGCCTTCTCTGAAACAGGTCGTCTATTGTGGCGGCTAGCGAAAGGCTACTGTGGCATTTATCAGAGAGGGGGAGGAGGAAGAGGAGGGGGGGGAGAAGACAAAACACACTCCCAATAAAGAGATAGAACAAGAGAAAGGGAAGAAAGGATGTGTATGAGGGCGACTTTTTTTTTTTTCCCCTCTTCCTTCACAAAGCCCCCACACCCCCACACCCTTTCCACCCCCTGCTCCTTCAGGCTAGCGCAGACAAAGGAGGCCTGACTCTCACAATGTGCTCCCTCCTTTAGCCCGGCACACTTTATATCCTCACTCCATTCACTGCTGCTTCTTGAGAGCACCCACGTGTGCGCCAAGTATGTATGTGTGCGTGCGTGTGTGTTTTATGGAGTTTGTAATGGTGGTGGTGGTGGGGGTCTATGTTTGCTGAGGGTCTTATAGACCAAGGGGCCAAGGCTCTGAGGTGTTACTATGGAAACGCCTTTGAGCAGTAAGGAGCACAACAGGTGATTCTGCTGAGGGCCTGTTCGTCTCAGCATTGAGAAACTGCAGGAGGTCTTTGCTGTGTGTGTGTGTGTTAGTGTGCATGTGCGTCTCACAAGTATAGCAGCTTATGCCACAAACAACTTAGTGCCATAGGTCTTAACCAGCTCCAATAAGCTGGAGATCATGTCTGAAGTTGCTGGCTGACCGCTGTAATGACATGCTGTCTGCTTTACACACAGACTTGACTACATAGCAGATACATCTGGATAGTGTCTGAAAATAGGAAAACACCAGAGGAACACTGGGTGTAAAACAAAAAAAAAAAGGAAGAAGAAGAAAGAGATTTGCTTTGTTAACTCTTACATTGGTTGCTTGCAGAGAATCCATTGAGAGTTCAAAAAGCAGAAGAAAAGATGAAATCTGGGCTGTGGGCCATAA
Organism: Thunnus thynnus; assembly: GCF_963924715.1. Classification (NCBI taxonomy): domain Eukaryota; kingdom Metazoa; phylum Chordata; class Actinopteri; order Scombriformes; family Scombridae; genus Thunnus; species Thunnus thynnus. The sequence continues at coordinate 32,154,346 of NC_089520.1, read as the reverse complement.
GGAGACACCAGAAATTATAAAGGGAATGAGTGAAAATATATTCTTAACATACATGAAGATGTTTGTATCTCTCCTGTCACCTGAGCCTGGGATCTGTGTTGGAAACCGCAACGTCAGAGACCGGTAGCTAACTCAATGGGCGAGTAAAAAAAATGTTCCTACTCTATTTTAGAATCTTTGTAACTCTTTCCTTCATTCTACAAAACGAACAATCAGCAGAAATAAGAAAAGCCCATTATGAAAACTGCATTTGCAGGTCTGAGCAGGAACGGCTAAAGGTTAAAGCACTGGTGAAGACCTGGCTGATAAGACAGACAGGATTAACCATTTTCTTGTTTGCCCACCAGCTTTCAAAGGTTAGCTGGTGATATTCTACATTCCATGAAAAGACCAAACAAAAAAAAACAAAAAAAAATGACAATGAATTGATTCTACGAACAAGTATTGTGATATTTGATATTCCTCTGTGCCACAGGGCATCAAGAACACATCGGTGAGCCGCTCTGTTGCACTGGATGACATGTTGATGTGGATTAATCCCTGACTGAAAATAGTTTCTAACAAATGCAACTTTTTGTTTGGGTAACGTTTGCTGGAAACCACAGTGACTAGTTGTTTTCGGAAATGCTTTCTAAAAATGAAACTACATCTTTGTGATAAAGTTATCACAAAGATATAAAACCTATATCTTTTACATGATCTGCGTCTCCAGAAGGCACAACTGGGTTTAGGACTGAGTGCTGCAGACAGAGTAGAGAAAATGTTTAGAGACGGACTGAAGCATTGATGGTCTTATTTGTTTGCAATAAGAAAAATATAGAATTATCCCTAAAGCCGCTATGATCACTATTTTTATAATAGCGATGTATAAAATAACAACATGTAATGTGAGATGCAGCTCCCCTCGGCTTTACGGAGCGTTATAGAGAGTTTCAGCTCATTGTTTAGCTGTCCGGCTGCAACTTTACTATGTTGGTTCTCTCTCAGCGCTCTTATAGCATCGTTTTCAGCTGCAGCAGGCAAAGTGTCAATTAGCTGTAGACCAGCTGGTGAACATAGTGGAGCATTTGGCAGCTAAAGAGTCAGCTATTCCCCTCAGGAGTTGATAGGGACCATAAATAGCTAAAAAAGAGTGAATATTGGACTTACATTCATCAGGTGGACAGAAACACGACTCCAAGTGAATGATAATGTTGTTCCATAACTGTTGGATGTGTAAATAAGCAACTGGTTGCTAACAAGTTCAACATATTAGCTGAAAAGGTGACGATATATCAGCGTTGTGTTCAACTGGTTTCCCGCTAAAGTGACCAAAAATTTCTATTGCAGGTTTAAATTGATATTGAAATTAAAACACACTTCCCAAAATGAGTGTAAATTGGAAGACAAATCTAGCATTTAGAGAGCTGTTGTGGGTGGATTGACTCTGAAGTGGCACAGCTGAATGTTCTCTGAATTGTAAATGTATATTAATCAGTATGATATTTGCTCTGCTCAGCTGTACATCTCAAGGCACAATGGTAGAAAAGTGCTGGCAGTCTAACTGACAGTGATGTTATGTTATGTCATTTAGAGGAAATTGTCCTTTAACAACAGGAGTCACTGGAGTTAATGATGTCATCTTTGCGACTGATTAAACATGAGGGTTGTACAATAAAAATATTAAAAAATGACAAAATATGTTCACAATAAAGAATATGTAAAAACTTTTTTTTTTTCCATTTTGGTACCTTTTCTTGTTGTTTGCTACATTTTGACACTTTTCAATCTTAAGTAAAGAAGCCTGGAGGGGAAACTAAATTTTGCTTTATTATTCAAGTAGAAAGTTCATCATCCTTTATGTTTACACAGTCTGCAGGGGTCTTTGTTTTCAGAGCTGACAAGCTGATAAAGTGGTTAAATGCCACATAGTGAAATTTATCTGGGTGGTTTCTCCTTCAATTGTGTTCCACTTAAGCTAATGATAAGACCAAGATACCTTAATAAAAATTAAAACATGGAAAGAAATCCTTATCTGCCTGCAGAGGAACGGCAGTGAGTTGCTGAGTGAGAACATGGAAAGCAGCAAATAGAGGAAGTATAATAACAAAAGTTTGGGGTTTGTAACTGACATAGTGTATGTAGCAGCCATCCAGATCCTCATACAGCCCTCATCTACTGCTTCACCTCTGCCACAATATCTACCATCTCTGCTTTGGGTTTTTTTTGTTGTTGTTGGATTCTGTGAGATATACAATATACATCAAGTATTTTCTGTTTATTTCCCTGGTGACTTTCAGGTTTGATCCCTCATTATTTAAATGGAGCTGTTGAGAATAGCTGGGGATACATGACGGGGACGGAGATGACTCGTCTCCCTGCGCAGGACATGAAAGTCAGCGTGACTTTGTACAAGTTATCATGTTCAAATGCAGTGAGTGGAAGATAAAATGCAGAAAAGCTGCTGTTATATCCTCTCAGGTCTGTCTGCAACATGGTTGTCAGGGAAAGTGTGACACATCGAAGAACACGATGTATCACTGTAGGAGATATAGATAAACACCTATTCTTTTTCCTGTTTTTGCCAGTAAAAGATGTATAAAAACACAGTCATATCAGAGTTGAAAGAAGGAGACCTGTTTCATATGTTGCACATACACCACAAATGTTCAAGTCAAACAAGCAACCAACTTATACAAAGCGGGAACATAATGGCCTACTGTCGCTTTAGATTTCACTGATTTCGAAAGGAAATGCAAATCATGCCACTGGACTGCTGTGGAGCAAACAAACGGTCTCTGGTCGTTTGCAAATGACAGCACACACACACACACACACACAGACACGCATGTACGAACACACATAACAAACAGGTATACAGTGGAAGTCTTGTGTTTCAAAAAACATCAACTTAAGGTGTCATATGACAACAGAGCGGCGTTGTTTGAGGCCAGGGGAAAGTCATGTAAATCAACCAGGAAACTAGTATGTTTTTACTTGCGTGTACAGAGCTGATGCATCAATAGAGTGTTTGTGAATTCTCTCGATCACTGCAGAAATAAACAAATCGACTGGGAAAAGGACGGCAACAAGCTGACGATGCCTTCATCTTCGCTCATGGCGAACAAAAAAACATCTGTTTGTGCGCACTTGTCTGATGGCGATGCAAATCTATTGGTTAATGCTGAAAAAGTAATACAAGTAGCTGAAAGATATTAAAAGTCAAACAGAGGCCTTCTGGCCTTTTTCGTTAATGTGGTAGAGTAAAATGTAAAACTGTCTGTTAGTCTGATCAATGCACGTATTCATTCTACTTATTTATGTCACAATCAGCTCATTATGTCTCTATCTAATACAATCTCACTTTTTTTTCCATTAAAGCTCTACATTTATCACGACCACAGTCACACAAAGTCCTCAACAATATCATTATTTAACTTCACTGCTCGTTCTTTTTGCTTTAAATAGGTCCTTGAATTAAGAGTCAGATTTGACAGTAACATACGGTAAACATGCTCATTCACGTCTACTATGTCAAACAATACAGAGCCATTATGTGACGAGCATTATGGCAACAGCAAGACAAAAGAAATCTGTAGTTACGCTTCTTCAAAATCTTAAAAAAAAAAACATGCACCACATACTTCCCAACAAAAACTTCCCTCTCAACTCTGTATTTAATGAAACACACCTTAGTCCTGTAGGAGCTTGCATTTTGACATCGCACACCTCCTCATCTTGTGCTGAATAAACAAGTGCATTCAACATGCGCACACATAGAAAAAGTCCAGAAAACTCAAGTGCTGCTTTTCTTTTCTTTTTTTTTTTCTCTTTTTTTTTTTGTTTATTTGAAAGTGTTCCAAAGTTGCGTGAGAGATGCAGGGCAGCGTTCAAGGATGCTTCCATTCTTTCTTCTTCAAAAACTGATTTACAGCTGTTGATAAATAACTTGCCACAGCTGAACGCATCAGTTTTACTCCCCGCATTATTAGTGCAGTATTAGGAGCTTATGATAGCATTAATATTAGCAAGTGTAGTGTAATGTAGTGTCAGTATGTGTAGGACGGAGTGAGATCTTCCATCTGGTCATTTAAAAGAAACTGTTTAATCTGCAGCTTTATATGCACCAGCACAATAGAAACCTAAACATCTGAATACTACACTACCGCTTTCACACACACACACACACAATTCATCAGATACATCAACAGCTCATCTGCCTCAGAAACAAACAAATGAAAAGCCTACAAGATATTTAACCTTGCCAGCAGAGGCAAACAAATCTCGCACATATTATTGAGGTTTGTTAAACGATACAAAGAAGAGTTTTCTGCCAGTAAAACAAGAATCTTACCTTGAAAGTGTGTGTGGATGCTTACAGTGATGTGTGCAGCAGCTGCTGTTGTCTCTAGGTGTCTACTTTGTTCTCAGTGTTTGAGAGTGGCCCATCACCAGTATAAGACTTATACTTTATCACCCGCCCAGCGTGAGCACTGTGTGTGTGTGTGTGTGTGTATGCTTGTGTGTGTGCATGTGCGTTTCCTATGAACTTCCTACAGTCATCTTTTTTTTTCTTCTTCTACCAAGGCAACAGGTGGAAAGTGTCTAAAAAGTCCAGTGAAGAGTGATTCAAAGAACAGTTCCGCCATTGTGTTTCCTTTACAAAGAGATGAATTCTAGCAGCTTCTCCTGACACATTTAATATCCCCGCTTATAATTAACACTCTTTATCGCCCTGTTTGCCTCAAAGATTTAAAAAAAAAAAATGAAGACGAGGTGCAGGCTGACCAAGACGTTCTCCTCTCAGGTGTTCTTAGAAAAAGAACCTCAGCACTTAGTGGTTTTTGTCTTTGTGATACTGATGTACAGAATCATTAAAGACTGCATGTCTGCAGGTCATAATAGAATAAAGTCATGAGGAGAACAGGCTGTTACATAATGCAAAAGAGGACATTGTTAGGCACAGAAACTGAGTGTGATATGACACTCTTATCAGGGACTTAGTGAAGAATTAACCTGAACAATCTCACTTTATCCACTTTTTAAGTTACAGAATAGAGAGAAACACCTTTACCGCCTTTATGCAGCCTGAATACAAACATGAGTTTATACAGAATCAATTCATAACTGACGGCACAATAATTTGCATCAAACCACCTCAACAGCATCTTTAAGCAATAGACCATCATGCAATTATTTTCTTGATTTTTTAACTGTTTTGTCAGTAAACTTTGAGAGAATAGCGAGAAATGTCCATCACAGTTTCCCAGAATCGAAGGTGACGTACTTATATGTCTTGTTTTGTCCGACCAACAGTCAAAAACACAAAGATATTCAGTTTTCTATTAAATAAGACGAAGAAATCCAGAGAATCCTCACATTTGCAAAGCTGAAACTAGGAAATCTTTTGCATTTTTTGCTTTAAAAATGACTCAAACTGTTAACAATTTAACAAAATAGTTGCTGATTAATTTTCTGTTGATCTAATAATCAACTCATCCCAACGTTATAACAGTCAGACTGCTGGTCTGCTGTTCTTTTCCTAGTTAACAGCACATTGTCTACTCGAGACGTCACAGGGTTGTTTTGTTCATGTTTTGCTTTTTAAAATTTTTTTATCTTTTTAAAATTTGGGCTTGAAAAACTAAATAATTAGTAAAAAGTAAAAGTAACATCACCAGTATTCATGTTCAGAAAGCAAAAAACAGATATTACATTAATATAATAATGTTGAGTCCTGATCTATAGGTCATAATTTACACTGTTTCATTAGCCTGGGGAATAATAAAAGAAAATGAGAATTCATTACCTGATTAGGTTTGGGTGATACGGTGGAAATCATTATCACAATATTGAAAAAAAAAAAAAAAAAAATCTATTGCATTATACTGCATGTCACAAAATGGCAAATGCATGGGGTTGCAACTAACAGTTATTTTAATTAACAGTTCATTTGTTAATTATTTTTGTAATTAAAGCTTTTGTCTAAATAAGGAGACAGTCAAAAATGTCTTCAAACCAAAACCCAAAGATATTCAAATTACAAAAATCCTCACAATGAAGAAGATGAACCAAGCAAATGTTTGGAATCTTTTCTTGAAAAAATGATTAATCAAATATCAAAATTGATGCTGACTAATTTTCTGTCATCCACAACTCAATTAATTGTTGCAGCGCTAAAAGTAATCAAACTAACATTGAAAGCAATGAACTGTGTTCCACAAGACACCGAACTCTTCATATGTGTAAAAAAACAAACAAACAAAAAAAAACTTAAATCGCTCATTTTGTCAATTTTTGATTTACCAGTTTGGTCAGAGTCATTAATCTATATAATAGTTACATAACAGTATATTAACACAATATGATTCAGTCAAAAGTTGATAAGAAATTATTCTGAATTAGCGTCCAGCCCTGCACTCAATCAGTGAAAAGAATCCGACGCACGAGGTAAGCGATGAAAAGTCTGAAGTTTCACAAACACGGCTGTGAGACACCATGGTAACGCATCAGCCAGAGACATGGCATGTGCATAAAACTGTCGAACGTCAGCGTGTTTATCAGCCAGTCAACCAGCTGAGTGTTTTAATGTTCACATTTCTTGTGATTCTTCCAAAAGGAGACAATGCAGTGAGAGGGTTTTATTTTAAAGAGATCACAAGGCTTCCCTAAACCCAGCATTGTTCTGTGTGTGATTGGCTTGGCCTCACACTGCGCTGAAGGAGAGACTGAGGAGTACACACACACACACACACACAAACACAGACACACACAGACACACCATTATTCTGCATTGTGGTGTTTCTCTGTGGACTCCTGGTTCAATAGGATTCAGAGAACAATGTCCAGAGGATATAGGAGGTCAGGAGGAGAGATGGGGAAAAAACCTTTGTCTGCTCTGCTGCCCTTATAGAGATGTTCAATGTGTGCACACTGGCACATATGCTCACATGTTTACATCCACGCACACACACGCACAGACCTTTAGAACACAATGCAACAAATTCTGAAGCTTAATGCATGTACGATGGGAAGAAAAACCAATAATGCACGACTAGACGTTCCAATATGAGGAAATAACAGTCAAAGTGCGGTCCATTATTTTCTATATCGGAACAATACAGAGTGCATTATAATTCTTAGGACATGGCTGCTTACAAAGGTCAAAAAAGAAAGGTTTTGATTGACAAGACAATAATTGGCAACTTTTTATAATCAATTAATTGTAGAAAATGCAAACATACCTCGACGCAGCTTCTCGGTTGTGAGGACTTGCTGCTTTTCTCCATTTAATAATCATTATAAATTTAATTATTTAGGGTTCAATAAATCGAAAAACTGGTCAACAATGAAATTAATTGCTAGTTGCTCTGTATTTTTTTAGAGTTTGTTCGCAAACTGCAGATACTCACAGTTTAATATAGGGTGAACACTGAATTTCAAACAGTTGACCGGATTTTAATGGACACCTGCTAGCCAATCAGAAACTAGTATCCTCTATGGACGTGATGTAAGACATGATAACACTCAAGCCGCCCGGCAGGCAGAGAGAAAGAGTGAGCGCCCGGGTCACCTTTCGTCCTACACGAACCCATTCACCTGCGAAGACAAAGCTCCAAAAGAGAGAAGGGGAGGGTGGGGGGGGGGGCAGAGGTGAAGGGTGAAATGCCAAACCACTCCTTAAGATTATCATGTCTGTCTGTGTGTGTGTGTGTGACAGAGGTAGATAGTATACACTATAGAGCGGTGCTGACAGACGGGCTCTTTTCAAATCCGTCCTGTTCTCCACTGCAGACATCAAACAGCATGATGGGAATGTGTGCATGTGCGGTTTAAGTCTGCATGCAAGTCGCAGGACATCAAGATGCAGCACCCAGAAAAAAAGAATAAAAAGAAAGAAAGAAAGAAAGAAAGAAAGAAGGAAAGAAAGAAAGAAAGAAAGACAACGAGTGGTGGCAGCAGTAGGGGGTGTGAAGATGGGAGCGAAGAGCGAATGAGGAAAGAAAGGAGATTGACGGAAAGAAAGGTCAGGGACTCCCCACTGACAGACAGCTTTGTATGCAGCCAGCCACTGTAAAGACGAGCACACACACTCTCTCACAATTCTACAACTTCACTGTTCAGTGTGACCCCCGCTGTGGCAGAAAGCCCACAAGCTTTTACACACTTTGTGCTCTGCGCCGAGACCGAGACGTCACCTCTGAACTGCTCCCAGACCTGCTGTCTGTGCATCCATGACCAGTTTACACTGAACTCGTCTACACCAAGACATCACGACTGATCCACATTAGACCACAGACCCTCTTCACTTCACCCTCGTCAAAAGGACACTTCACCTACAATGCTTCCATAGTTCTGTACAGCAGGAGAAACCTTTATCTAAACTACATTACAGCATTGTTGACAACTGACAGGATGTTTTTGTTTTTTATGAGCACTAGGACAATCTCCCATCATCCTGAAACTCCAGGAAGCTCTCATTATTCCCCTGCACTGTAAAACTTTAGCAAATCAGCCGCAGCGAACAGAAACAGAACAGGTGTTGAAGCCTTTGGTAAAAATGTCGACACTTGTACCTATTCTTGGTAAACCTGCTGATATCCGCTCATTTGCATCTGCCAACAGAACTGACATCATCATCATCATCATCATCATCATCTCCCAGCACCAGATCACTGTATAAGCTGCCACCAGTGCAGAGGAGCGCAGTGCAGCGCTGTCAGCCTCTCATTTCTGGCACATTCAGAGGCAAAAAATAAAGATGTGACAAGAGAGAGAGTGAAGCTCAGGAATCAGAGACTAGATGCAGTGAAGTTGAGTGAACTTGTTAGAATCAACTGGATGATGTGTTTGAATTATGATGAAAGAAAGAAAGAGAGAGAGAGCAACAAAACTGAAGTTTTTGGAAGTTGGATATTCATGAATGAGTGGGGTAGCATTTTAAAACTGTCCCTTTAAAGCTGATAGTTTGAAACATTCATCAAAGATGATTTATCACATTCAGCAACAACAACACCACCACAGTTCCGCAGTTTTGGAAGTTTTGAAAGCCAATGTTACGTGAGATAAAGCCTTCCAGTACAGAGGTTTCTAACACCTACGGGTTTCATTCGTGATAAAGATTGACATGAAGAGCATTTCACGCGTGTTGACACCGATGTGTAATCAAGCCTTCACTCACCAGTCCCGATGCGCCCTGAGCTCTCCACGAGAAAAAAAAAAAAAAAAAAAAAAAAACTTCCGTCCTCCTCTTCCTCTCCCGCTTTAATTGCTCACCGCATGCAAAGCACGGTGGTTTGGGACTGAAGCTGCTCGGTACGTGTGGTACGGGCTTCTGCTCCGGTCCTTCAGAGGGAGACAGCGGATGTTGGTAAAATGACTGACGGTGGGGAATACAGAGAGGCGGAATGCTGCCGCGGCCGTGCGTAAATGTTTTGGAGACAGAGAGCGCAGCCCTCCTCTCACTCACTCCCGGTGACTTTCTATCTACTGGTCTGGGTTTCCAACACTCACCGTCCGCAGCGCCCTGTCGCTCACCTCCCACTTAAAGGGAGAGGGACTGATTTCCAGGTTGTGGTGAAGGGGACCGACACACACACACACACACACACACACACACAGAAGAGAGAGAGAGAGAGAGAGAGAGAGAGAGAGAGAGAGAGAGAGAGAGAGAATAAAAAACAAAACAAAGAGTGACGCCTGGGAGAGAGAGTCAATATGATCTGTCAATGGCTCCTTGTCACATTTACACACAAATTGACCAAGTTATTGATGACAATTGATTGGTTGACAGCCTCTTCTCTTCCCTCAGATCCATACTCAACTTAATGTATATTTGCAGCAACATTCAGTTTAGTTTAGTTCCGTACCGACGTTAAAAATGTCACACAGTGATTAGTTTTGTTATTTTTGATTAATTAGCCAATTAATTAATTGTTTTGTCTATAAAATGCTTCTGACATCTCAGATTCTTGATGCATTTCTCCTTATAAGAAATTAGGGGGCAGTTTTTTCTTAAGTCAAAGGGATCCAAAGAAAATATTAAAGTTTGAAAGACTTTAAAAATTAAAACACAAGGTTCAGCCCTGTTCTTCACCCAATCATTTTTGTACAGTCCCTTATTTTGTCTGACTAATATTTGATAATTTTACTATAAAATGACTTAAACAATGAATGAATTATCAGAGTAGGTGGTTATTTATTTTCTGTCTGTTGACTAATGGATTAAAATAACTTTTGTCATCTAACTAATTAACTTCTTATAAGGTCTGTTTAACCAAATTCACCCAAAATAGTCAAGGTCAAGGTTTGAGATATTCACCTCTCAGATCTGCCACCACCTGAATGCTACAGCCATGAATGGAATTTCATTTGTGCTGCTTAAAGCCACAAAATAAACGACATTTGACAAATTCAATAGCAATGTGTCTCTGCAGGAAAAATGCTCCATAATCCACAGACCTCAAATAGTTACAATTTTGTGACCTTGGGTACAAAAAAACACCAATTCTCCTCTCCTCACAAAAACATCTGAAAGATGGGAGTAATCAATTTTCTCCCGAAAGGCAAGATGCTTTTGAGTTTTTCAAATATCATTCAATGCTCTGAGCTCCACAAGCAAAATTTAATTCACCTCCAACTTTTATTGATGTTGCAGCAAAAATCTGAGCAACAGATATCTCAAAACCTCAGCGAAGGAAATTACCTGCACAGGTAGAAAGAACTTTTTTGTGTGTAATTTTGGTGAAATAACCCTTTAATCTCTCAATTTATACTCTGAGAACTTTTTCCAGAGGCGTACACTGAATGACACAATCAAACCCAAAACCATATTTTTCATGGCTGCACTATTACATCAAAGAAATTATTCTGGGTTTCTTGTGCATCTCTCCATATTTCTTTCATTTCATATTTTATTCATTAGAATCTTTTGAGCACTGGGAGACAGATTTTAAAATCAAGTTTTTCAGGTTTTAACAGCTATTTCCTAACTTCACGCTGTATGTGTCCACACTAGAGTGGATAAACCAGAAAATGTGAATTGAGTGAGTTTGTTGGGTTTTTTTTTTTCAGATTGGTTTATAAATTGACATTCATGCTAAAATAACACTTAAAGGTGCCATGAAATGTGATGTACTTGGTGTTCAGGTCAGTGGGAGATGAATCTTAAGTGGGCTGTTTGTTATGGAGAGAAGTGAGTTTGATTTTTAACTCAAATCTTAAAGAGTAGGCATAAAGATGGGTTTGTGAAAAACTTTATTAGTTGGATTTTGTTGTTCCATCCAACGAAACAGTCCCAAAAAAGGATGTGATGTTACGGTTCTGATATGGGTGACAAATTTACAATTATAATTTACATTTTACAATGTCATTTAGCAGACACTGTTATCCAAAGCGATGTATCTGAGAGTTGATACAACACAAGCAGAGTCAGAGTTTGAGTCGATAGGACGTAGGTGCCAACAAGCGGTGCACAGAGACAATACATAGAGTGCATAGAAGCAGATTTTTTTTTTTCAGTCCATCAAGTGTGGAGATGTTTGTGAAAGAGCTGGGTCTTTAGTCTCTGCGGATCTGTTGTGGTACCAGATGCCTTTCATTGGCAGAGCGTAGTGAGCTGGAGCGAGCATAGACCTGAATGAAGGAGTTCAGGTAGGCAGGAGCTGTTTTAGTTGCTGTTTCAAAAGCAAATGTCAGGGATTTTGATTATGATGTTGGCAACAACTGGGAGCCAATGAAGGGATATGAACAGCTGTGCTGCCACATTCTGGATCATCTGCAGATGTTTGAACATACATGCTGGGAGGCCTGCCAGTAAGGAGTTGCAGTAGTCAATGCGTGATATTACAAAAGCCTTTACCAGGAATTGTGCTGCATGCTCAGACAGGTCTGATCTTCCTGATATTGTACAGGGCAAATCGACACGACCGAGCGATTAAGACCATGTGAGACGGTCATCAATTGGCCTCAATAAATAAATACTGAGAAGAGCAATCACCTACTGTAAACAGTTTGTAGAAATGATTTCTCCATTTCCAAACAGTGCATCAGTTTCTATTTGATTCTATTGGCCGATGGGGCGAATTTGCAGGAGAAGTTGAAGGTGGAGTTTTACCCACATGTCCACAAGGTAATACATACTCAAATTCACTGGTTGTTGAAGATGGAGTGAATATTCACAGAAGGGTAATGTGACCAGTAGACCTACTAATGCACCACGAGGTGAAGCTGTTTTTCAGGAAGGTCAAGCACCTGTTTCATGGGATCTTTAAATCTCTTCTTCTTCCTCTTCCTCCTCCTCCTCTCTCGAATGGTGGTTGTAGGAAACAACAAAATGATACATAGAGTATTACTGCAACCATCTGTTGATGAGTTGATGGACTGTTTTGACAAAGCGGTTCCTTTGCTTGGCTCTGTCTCCTCCGACTCCATGATCACTTTTCTTGTGTTTCAATATAACGGATCATTGGCCTTTCTGTTTTTCCAGAAAGGCCAATGATCATGTTTTTCCAGCTGTTTTTCCATTTGATCATGGTTTGATCAACTGTTGATCAGATTTCTTTCTCATACGGGAGCTGTCGTCTTAAAACAGAAACAGGAAAACACAGTGCGTCAATAATAAAATCTGTATTGTGTGATCAGCTGTTTTAACTCACAGGAAAAGAAAAAGTGACTGCATGTGGAGAGGAGAGGGAGAACGTCACAGCTAACAGGCAGGTGGTCCTGCTGAGTTGAAGTACTGTACTTTGTCCGTAAATATGAAAAGTTTACAGCTGCGTTTTCAGTGTTGGAAAAGGATGCATGTATCTGCATTAGCGTGGACACGCTGTACAGTAAGCTCGTCTTATCTGCATCTGTGTGAATAACTGCTGGCAGTGAGGGAGGCGAGGAAGAATAAGAAGCTGACAGAACGTCACAAAAATGTGACTGTGAAGAAGTGAAGACCTCATATCAAGAGAGAAAGAAAAGGAGAGAAAGAAAGAAAGAATCGGCGAGGTCATGGGAGTGCACACGGTGAGGGGAAGATAAAAGGAGGCGCGGCTCAATAGGGACAGAGAGAGATAGAGGGAGAAAGAGAGGAGGAGAGAGAATGAAAGAGAGGGAGAGAACGAGGTAGAGAGAGGTTGGCTGTGTATTGGGGGAGCTGATGTGCCATTTCTAATCCCTCCTGTTCGTGGCTTTGTGCCGTGGCCCAGCAGGAAGTGGGAGCTGGGCAGACAACAATTAACAAAAGAGCTGTGAAGAATACAATTAGCCATCAATGGCCAACCACGGGCCTTTGTGCCTGTCGCCATGGAGACGGCACAACACCACTATACCGAGATTACAAAACCCTTTTCTACACTTCTCCTTTTTTTTCCCTCTCCATCTCTCTTTTTCTCTTTTAACCTTTCCCCTTTTTCCCCAGCTTTTCTCTTTTCTTCTGCATTCAAACTAATGTCCGTTTTTTCCCTTCGGTTCATCTTTTCAGTCTCTCACACACACATGTGTAGACACACTTACATGTGCTGCTATACATGTAAACGCTTAGTTCATGCCATCTGTAAAGCTAGATGCTGTCTCTGAGTTGTGATGTTGAGGCTTCAGAAATTTCTGAGAATGACTGACAGTCTGAAATTCTAAAACTAAATCCACCTCTCTAAACCCTCTGACAAGATAAATCAATAGCTATGTTTACAGGGACTCTAATATTCCAATTATCATCGGTTTAAAAGCCCAAACAGAATAAAAATGCTCCATATAGACAGACCCAAACCAAATTTCTGGTTGTACGTTTCTAAAAAAGAACTAAACATTATTAGACACCTAGACACCTTGATATCGCTGAATGGGTTGGTAGTGAAAAGTAGCCGCAGAGGAAGACAAATGCATGATGTATTCATCACTTTTGCACCTGTCACACAGCTGTTCCAATGAAATACGTCAGCACATATAAAGACCAGAACATATTACATCACATCCCATGGAAACAGTTGACCTGAAATCTTCAATCAGAATGAAAAAAAGTGTCCATGTAACTGCAGCTGATGTATCAACTCAACAATTCTGCTTGTTCAGCTGGTTCCTACACAGTGATACATTTAATTCAAACCTGCTCTACTGACTACAACCCTGACTACCTTAAATCTGCAGTTTGGCAACACATGTGGCTGTTAGTGGTAATTGCCTCCACACAGAGGTTCATAAAGACAGTTAGATGTAATCTGGTTCACCCCAAGTCCTCCAAGCCCATCCCATCAGGCAGTGCAGCCAAAGCATCTCCACATGAACAGAAGATGGAGTTGTTTTCTGTTAACAAAAGTCTTCTACCTGCTGTCCGCATGCATTAAAAGGGTCTCAAAACTCACTCTGAGCAGTTGAAAGGTGCTAATGATGGCGTGTTAAGTGATATTACTGAAAAATTTTCAGCATGTCAACTTCTACTGATGTGGAGCCACAAATTAATGACTATACTTTCCCTGTAATTCAAGAGTTTTCTTTCAATTATAATCTCAATGGTCCTCAACATAGAGACATGATATAGTTTAATAGACTTATTTTTGGGCAACCAGATATAAAAAACGTTAACTTTGGTGCTGAGAAATCATACTATTTCTGTCAGCTAAGTATAGCAAATTACTGTAAATACTACAGTACCCATGTGCCTCAGCGACTGTGCTAAGGAGAGGAAGCCAGTAAGAAAAAACTCAAGAGCTTTGGCAAATTCAGAGTGCTTCGTTGTTGCAATCAGGAATAAAACACCACACCATAGCTGCTGACATCGATCCAAAATCCAAAAGTGAATTGATTTACAGATTTTCTTAATTGTCCAGATTCACTATTGGAAACTGGAGTCTAAGAGTCGGAACGCATCAGCATTTACAGCATAACAGTGAAATTTCAGACTGAAATTATTCACTTGAATGGAATTGCTGCGTTGTTCAGTGGATTTGTTTTCAGAGGCAAAGTCTTTTTGTTGGTGCTTTCGTAAAGCACCTTGGCGGTGCTGATCTTTGAGGGATCGGAGAGAACCAGAGAGTCCAAAATTGAGGATTCGTCACTGTATAATAATCATATCAGAGGAGAACAGACCCTTTTTTTGCATGTAGCCCAGGAAAACCAAGACAGATCATCAAGAAACCAAGAATCAGATTTGTGATCTGGCCAATAGAGATGCATACGTGGCTAAATGTAACTGAAAGTGTCTTGAATTACAAGTGTAAATGGAGGCTTTGAAAACATGATTTGCAAAATATTTAACAAGTCCAGGCACCAAGTGCAGATTTCACTTGATGGTATTTGGCATTAAATGGAAACAAAAAAAAAGGGGAAATATGCAGCTGTGAGGTGCAGAGATGTGTGGAAGTGAAACAGTTATCCAACTTTGTTACAGTGTCATATTACAGTTATGTTCCTTTAGACTGTAGTTTCATCTACTTTTCAAAATAAGAAGGAGGCCATGAACTCCACCTGTGATGACATCACAGCAGGTGTTTTATCTGATGTGAGAATGTCACAGTAGGTGTGACCTGGTCTGATGTAAATGACAGCTAAACAAGGAGTAAACAAACTGCCTGAAGGATTTTACTGATTTTTGTCAGTTTTCTTTCTCTCTGTATGACTGCAGGTGTACACCGACTGAATGAAGAGTTTTGAAAACACAACACACTTTTGAGCATACATATGCTGTTTTGCAAACTGAAACACAGTCTTGTTGTTTCTGCCACCTTTCCTCAAAAGTGGGCCTTTTGTTTGCAACAATGCATCTGAACAAAGGAGAAAAACTGTAGTATGGTAAACAAAAAAAAAAAAAAAAAAAAGGAAGCGGAGTGAGTAGGAAATGCAGCTGTGAGACACAGAAGTGTGTGAATGTGAGGTGGAAGCACTGTAGGAGGCCTTCAAAGAAAAGATCAAATGAAATCAGGGCAACAATTGTGCATACACAACTGTCATGTAACCAGGGCAGATATGGAGAAGTAAACATCTTTTAACTGTCCTTCCATCCACTTATCATGCTCAGGCTCCAGCTATCACCAGGTTATCACCGTGCCACCCTCTGAATGTCTCAAATATTTTTAATATCAAATTTTGTTTTCATTTTCAGTGTGAGTCACCACTACATGATTGTGAATAGTTTTTTTTTTTTTTTTTTTTAGACATTGTTATGTGATTTTGTTAATGGTATGACGAGTTTCAGAACACAATAACATTTAGAGTGGGCATTTACTGTTTTGCAATCTGAAACATAGTTGTGTGGTTTGTGTCACCTATTCTCAAAAACATGCACTATTGTGCATCTGACAATGCATCTGAACAATGGAGAGAAACCATCTTGCTAAATGACTACCTTCAGCCCGCCAGCAGCAACACAGTGTTTTGATTATTATTTTTGATTATGTTTTTCATTCACATAGGCTTAACTTCTATCTGCCACAGTTATGTTCTGCTGTGTGTAGCTGTGTAGCCTTCCTCTTATATAAAGCTCTGTGTGATGACTTTTTCATGGTAAAATATGAACTTTTACTAGTTCTGTAGTCAATGCCTACAGGATGTAACAAAGTATTTAACTTAACTTAAAGGACAGGTTCAGTCTTTCTTAAAACATCAGTCAGGTGCCCATATGAACTGTGAATCCTTGCTGTAATCATTCGTCCTGTTCATACTGACCACTAGAAGATCGCCTCCAAATGTGCTTTCAATGCAGTGATGGGAGAGAAAATCCACAGCCCTTGTTTTAAGAAAGAATGTATTTAAAATCTGAAGATAATATGAGGCTTCAGCACTCTGAGTTAGTCAAATAAAGTGGATATCTTCCACAGTTACAGTCTTTTTAGTAAAAAAATATTTCATTGTGTCTTGACAGACAGTGTTTTCCTGTTCAGCTGCAGTGGAAGGATTGTAACAAAAAGAGGGAATTCAGCACTAAAAGGACTGTAACTTTGAAAGATATTGACTTCATTTAACTAATTTAGATGACTTAAGTCTCATATCATCTTCAAATAAAAATTTTAAATACGTTTTTGCATAAAAGGAATGTGGATTTTGTCCCATTATGAAGGGATCTTCTAATGGTCAGTAGAAGAAAAATATGTTTCAATGTTCATTTGGGCTCCTGACTTATGTTTTAATTCAGACTTGAACTGTGAACCTATCCTTCAAACACTAGGTTTGCACTTTTTCCAATTCTATTTTAATACAATACTCCTGTGTCTACATTAAAAGTTATTCCTCCTGTCCATACTGGCCCTGAAGCGATCTCTTGCCTCTGGGTCTCCAGAAGGAGATGGGGGATGAAATCCACAAAAAAGAAGCTTTCTTTTTACTGCAAAATTCCCTCTGTGTGCTCTCTGGCACTCTTTTCTTGCTGAGCTGCAGTGCAGGTGTAGTAACACAGAGAGGAATTTCAAACTATAGTGACTAATTCTGTAAGATACCCAGTCATTTTGGTCACACAGCTAGTGTACCAAAACAAACTGACCAGCAGTGAACTTAAAGGTACCCTGTACAGTTTTTTTGGGAGTGGGTCCCAAGGATGTGTCTACAGGGGTGACGTGATACACAGTCCTGCCAATGGTTTCACACTACACCAATGATCTACAGGTGGCTATAATGCGCCAAGACTGCAGAAACACGCCGGGAAGAGGACTGAAATCTAGTAAACATGGATGTAAACAATGTAAATACAATTAAAATACTTTTAAAATGGGTTTTGCACATGTTTTCTGAAATGCATTCAATGTGTTTGTTAGACATTAAGGTTACACACAATGCATTTTGATGAGTAACACTCGATGTGAGATGAACAACATGAACTCGTCCAGGTGGTTCCAGTACATAGAAAGTTGCTATGGACATTGGAGCGTTATTGGAACAGATCAAGTGAAGAAAAGAGGAAATCAGACATGGTTCTGTTTGTCAAATGTCTGGAGATTCCTTATTGTAATTTTTGGTGGGGTTATAGCTCCATTTTGCCCCACCCCGCCACCACCTATGAACCCAGTTGATTTGTCTATGTGAGACTGCTGAAGCTTCATATCTCGGTGGAACTGTAGAAGGCAGGTACACATGGAACAAGGACTGTGGGGTTTTTTGTCCCATCTCTTCTATGCTTGTTGCACTAGGACAAGATCACTTCAAATTCAGTGTGAAGAGGAGGAATCTTTTTCCGAACAATAAGAATTAGCCAAACAATAAAAAATAAATTTCAGTTACCATTCAGATAACATGAGAAAATGAGAGCATGGTTGCACCTGTCACTTCAAAGACTTCTTTTAGATGTACAAAAATAACTTCCTATTTTAAATCTCTTTTAAAAACTCACTTTTACAATTAACTTTTAGGTGATTCTGTTATTATTTCAGCATCTTAGTTTTGTTTACTATGCTTTAATGTTAGCTTTCATCTGTCATTTGTAGCTCACTTTAAAACTGTGTTGTGAAAAGTCCTATAGAAATAACATATATTATTATTGTATTATTCTATCTGTGCCAGATGGCCAGTTCCTATAGCACAGCTGTATGAATACAGGTGGTCCAGATGTCAGACCCTCCCATGGCAGTTGAACAAAGTATGAATGAATGTAAAAGCGTAAATAAATGCTTCAATTTAAATAAATAGAATGAAAATAAAACATATCTATGCCAATAATATATCTAAATATCTATGCTAACCAACCTTGAAGTTTGTTAGCCTCGATTTATTCACTGCATTCATGGCAAAACATTTGCAGCAAAAACAGTTTGCAACATGCCATATGTGTCTATTTTCAGATCACAGTCTGGACATGTAGTTATGACCTCTACTTCACTACCTTAATGCTGAGAAGTGTTGAGAATGAGGACATCTTACAGTATGTTAGCGTTAAGAATTGTAAGTATATTTTTATCTGATTCATATTCTTCTGTATTTTAATGGTAATTTATATTCTGTTTGTGCAGTAATATTACTGTGATGTTGGTTGTGCTCATATTAAAAATGTCTGCAATACTTCAGCTGACTTTATTAGAAAAGGCACTTTAACACTGGTAAAAAAAAACAAAGGCAATAAGAAAGTTGTACACTCCACACAATAGCATATGAATAATTACAAAACAATCAGTATTCATATGTGTCCATCCCACTGATTTGCACATGTTGGTAGATATTACAGCTGCATTTCAAACGTCAGCTCCTTGTCATGATCAGGATATGGCCTTTTCTCAAATATGAAGAGGAAAAAAAAGAATTAGGACCATTTATTTTGGATAAAATATCAATCACATCACTCTAGATAAATGTTAGGAGGACAGAAACACTATGGGTTCTATCTCTCATTACGGCTCATGATGCAAGATGGGATTTTGAGGCAGTAAAGTGGTGTTTTCCTACACGGGTTTATTATTATCTGGCATCTGTTTGGTGTTTAGGTGAAAGAGTGAACTTATAACAGTGCCAGTGTGGGGGCAGAGGTGCAGTTCCAGTAACAATCAAGCTGTGAAGTGCAATTTTCATGTCATTTCTTACCAGGATTTGCATTTGAACTGCCTGTGTGCTCACACCATGTTTGTACTGTGTTTTGGGGCTTTGCTGTTATGCACACATGAGCAGTTCCTATTCAAAAACTGAACTTTTTGTTGATGATGAGTTGGCCACCTGAAGCAAGCAAGCAAGAAAATAAAATTAACAGCATTTTTCATTTCAACTGCACACACAAGACTGCGGTGTGAATGATTGTAATCCAGCACAGAGCTGTCAGTTTTTGCACCATGATGTGATGGGAACTGTGGAGGAGGCCGCATCTATTAAGCATGTTTTCTACATTGACAAATAGATCATTCAAAACTAGAGCAGCATTGTTACCAGGGAGTTTTCTTTACAAGAAATTTTATTTTAAGGGTACATATATTTGCTTGTGATGATTCTGCACCTATACTGCATACTGTTTCCTGGTGAACTTGACAGTGCAACTGTCACACAGTGCACTGGGGAAGAGGGGATTTCATTAGTCACAAATTAAGCCACGGTTGCCAGTCACATCTACTGACAATGTATTCCTCCTTATTTCTGACTGCACTGCAGATGTGCATATGAAAATATCAGAAGGCAGTCACCATGTCCTGTATGCCAACACCAAACAGAGCCTTACATGCAGTCATCTCTGCTATAGAGGTTCAGTCATGCTAGAAATTATAACAAAGTTTCTGATTGAAATCAATTCAGTGGAATTGTCACAATCTGGATTTTTTAAACCATGTGGTGCTTTCATATTGAGTTCAACTTTGTTAACTTTGCTGTGTGCACCATCCAATTACATATTATTAATATAAAATTATTATGTACTGTCAGATGATAAACAACATCAATAGAGCCTCCCTCTTCAGGTTGGCCACTGATGAATCAGTCCACAAGCCATGGTAGCCATCATGCAAGTAGTCACTACATCTCCAAGCTCATAGCACCACCAATTTTGTGGGGAGATGTGAATGAATTTTGCTGTGCTACTCTCTGGTGTGACAGAACACTATCGACCTATCCTTATGATAACTGAACTCAAAAGACTGTCCTCCCAAGAAGAACAATCAGTCATTACATTGAGTGCCCCAAGACAACATACTGTATGTTTATGTTTGGGACTTTAGCGGCCATAAGAATTATGACGGACGTGGAGGAAGTAGGAGGGGATGGATGTGTCGGCAAAACATGGCCACTGTTCGTCTAACATTTCAAACTGTGAGTCAACCGTTATTGTAACCGTGACGACGAAGGTCCCCAAACCCCAACAACATTCTCATTTTAACCCAAACCATGATGTTTCCCTAAACCTAACCAAGTCATGTTTGGGCCCAAACCTAACCAAACCTTTACTGTAACATTGTTTAATTTTGAGGACTTGTTGGAACTTACATACTGTAGCTGGATCTAACTTCAGATAAACATGAAAAAGATGCAATCTCTGATTCTGATGGTCTGAAGCATGCTCAGCTCTTCAGTGATTAAAGGAACCATGAATACTTATCACTCTTCCATTTGCTTGGAGAATCTCCAAAGATCTAACTCATCTGTTTCATCCTGCTACAACTGGAATAGAAGACATTAGGCGGGTTTGTGGGCTGCTGAAGAGTACATTTTATTGTGTCTGGTTAAAAATGGTGTGAAATTTACTACAGACAAAGTCATGGCCACAGCCTTTTGGTCCAGAAACATTTGGAGTCTGTGAACTGGTAAATGGAAAATGTAACCTGACAATGTAAGAGACATTGTCTACAAAGTTTGGATGAAGTCATTTATTAGCTAGTGCTTTAAAAACCTGCAAATTCTTTCTACTTCAGATTTACTGCAGCCGTATCATTACAACTATGATTAGCAAAGGTCACATAATTGCCACTAACAGCCTGATCAGTGATGTCCATGTAGATATCTCCTTTAATGCAAGACACACACGCATATGAACACACACACTCATGTTTTTTTGTGTTAAGGAAGCACTACATTAATGTTATGTTATAAGGAAGAGGTCAGGGTATATGGTGGTTGTACAAAGTTCAGAACTTTGACACCAGGGACCAGGGTTCGCATCCTGAAACCCCCATGTGGTTATAGGTCCAGGCAGTGAAAGCACTTTGGTGAAAGATTGTGGTTTCAGTTAAATATTTCTAAAGTGCTTCAATGTTAAACCAAGACCCCCATTTTTCCTGTGAGTGCTGTTAATGCCTAAACATAATGAATATGTTGCAACTCACCAGACCTTAATTCAACTTAATCTTAATTAGCTGTTGCAAATTAGGAGTATATAATCATAATTTCTAGGTATAGTGTTGCTGCACTGACTACAAAGACATGTAACAGGCAAGTTTTTGCTTTATTTCACAGGTCCTCTAATTTCAATGACATTTTCAGAGTAATTTGCATGTATTCAATGATTGTTGTTTAAGACTTTTTACAGAAATTCTGGTGCAAGTTGGTTTAGTTGGTAAATTCAAACTCATTATATTTTGGGTTCATATGTAGTTGTTAATTTGCAAAAAATCTTAATAAATTAGACTCAACCAATTTTTGGCAAATAAAAATATTCTTAGTTTTCAGTGCTTAGATTTGTCTGTCAAACTACATATTAGCATGTTAGATTTGTACTTAAAAACACTGTAAGAAATATTCCAATATGCTAATGTGTCGAGTCTAATTAATTAAGAATTTTTGCAAATTAACAACTACGCATGAACCCAGATACGATACGAGATTATGAGTGGGAACTTACCAATAAAACCAATTTTAAACCAACACTTTTTTGTTTTATCTTATACTTTGTATCCTCTCTGTAAAATCATCATGTCTAACCAAGCAGCAACTGCCATGGCTCGATGCTGGCTCCAAAAAATCCCTGACAATTGACTCCCATTCAAAAAGCATCAACTTCTCTAAGTCAATAATACTGAGTCAGTATTTTTTTCAATGAGTCATTATGGGCTCAATCACTAAATTCAGTTCCTCTAATAAGTGTGCTGGTGGTCATTTAGGAAATGATTGCTCCATAAATAAGATAAGACTTATAGCAGCTTTGATGTCTGCAGTGTGGGTGTTGATTGATAGCTGTGATTGACAGATGGCTCACATGATGCTCTCCCTGGCTCCAGGACTCTTGTCTATTGTCACAATCTTTTCATATTTTCATTATGATACCTGCCCTGTTAGCACAATTTAACTAAAGTAGCTATCGTTAGCCCAAGTGTGCACTGCTCAGTGTTTCCAGTAAGCTAGCATTCCCAATTACACATAAAGTCAATGAATAATGTTTCAACTTGAGCAGAAAAATTGCATGTATCCCAGGAATGATATGAAGGAAAATAACTGAAAGAATCAGAGTTTCTGGTAAGTTCTGAGTTCAGTCAGAGGTTAAACTGTACACAAACACACAGGCACACTACAACAGACATGGTTGGTGCGTCCATTGCTAGTTAGCTTACAGCTACCATTTTGTACAGTTGGTATTTTGGCTGTTTGGGGTGAATAAACACTAATGGTCTAGTGATCAAACTGATGCAAGATGAAAATTTGCTTCATGGTCTGTCTGAACACACTGTAACGCTGTTTCCCTAAATGACAGGAAAACAACAAACCCATGCATACAGCAAAGGTGCAATAACCATCCAAGATCAAACATATAAAAAATCAAACACTGTATATCACCTTGTAAAAACTACCTATTCTCTCACAAAACAATCTCCACTTACTAGCTTTTTCCTGAGACTTCAACCACATCTCACAGTCATTATCAGCGGATGGAATTTGCTCTGTTGTCAAAAAAGCAAGTAAGTGCACCTTGAGTTGAGAGTATTTTGTCAAACTACAATTTTCATGACTTATGTACACTCTTACTGTAGAGTTAGTTTACACTGCACAGCAGCATGGGCACAAGAGGAATAATTCCTGAATAAGTTGAGGCCTAACAACCAGTTGTGTTATTCAAGACCAAATCTAGATGATGGAAGCTCATAAGAACTCCACTTGTTCACTCTGCAAACTTGTTCACACTGCAGAAACCAAATCCAATAGTGCTTTCATTTCCCAACAAACACGCCATTTTGCCCATACAAACCACACAATTTTTGTTTTAGCAGGAGGTACAGTGCCAGCTTTACAATCTCATAGCTTTATTCTCCCTCCTGCCTTTCAGGTCGTGTACCTTTGTCTATGTTGATGAAGCCGGCCAAGCCTTGCTGAGCAGTGCCAGCCTGCTCTGTTTGTTCTACACGTGACCGAGCTGGGCCATGCTACAGTACCTTCAGCCACTGTTAGCTGCTGTTTGTATCCTTGCAGGCTGTGCATTATACAGCCTCAACCTCTATTTGTGCTCATGAAGTTTCCATAGTAGTGTGCCAGGTTGTTTAGAGAATGAAACTTTAATGATTCCCTTGAGGATATCGAGCCGTTGCAACAGCAAATAATAGGATACAGCAGATAAAAGGAGATTATAAATAGATATAAAGGAGTAGAAATGTATGAATGAAAAGAGTAATGATAGAGGAGTTACAGGTTGGTGTACAAAATGAAGACGATAAATTAGGGCTATTGATCTCTAGTCATTTAACAGTTAAATTTGAATGATTCTCAGTTGATCTTGATGCATCTTTTTTGGTTTTCATGGTGGACCATTTGTGTTGATTTGTCCTTTTACTTTTACTAAATATTTATAATAAATATTATACATAATAGATATTACATATATATGTAGTATAAGAGTTCAAGACAAGACATCTCTAAAGTTTAATGCATGATGTAGAACTGAACATCGTTTTTCTGATATTAGTTTATTTATGCTTGTGTTTGATTTATAATTTGTTTGATTGTCTGACAATTCACCAGAAATATCACTGTGTTATATGACAACAGAAAATATGTTTTAGAGCAAATATGTGAATGTATGTGTTTTTCTTTTTTATATGCACACCACCACATGCCTTTGTGGCCGCAGTGGCAGTTGCTAGAGGCTTGTTGTGTATCAGCAGCTCAACGTAATCTACATGCAACATGTCATAACAACCCCGACCTCAACTGAAGTCAATCACCCACGCTGTCTTCCTGTGTGCCAGTTTACCCCTCTTATGGGGTTGTGAGACCCTGATGGCATAGATTGGAATCAGGCCACTCGGCTGCCATCTCCACTCAGCCATTAGATAGATATCTGCTCTATCTGAGGGCTGCTGACTGCACAGCACTACCTGGCATTTCACTCTGCTCCTCACACACTGCTATACACACACTATTCAACTCAAAACAGGCATATCCGGGGTGATATCCAGCAAATATTACAATATTAAATAGATGTTGAAATAATGGACTGTGCCAACAACAAAAACTTTTCAGATATTCCACCGAAATAAAAGTTGGGAAGCCTGTAGTCATCCATGATTTGAACCTCTATGACTTTATGAAATCTGGGATCGGGAACTTGTTCAAAAGTGTTGTCAGGACTGTCTAAAGTTTTAGTGTGCTGTAATATCGTAACGTGGAAAACCTTATTGCAATATCCGGCATACAGCTGTTACAGAGTACAGTAGATCATCATTGAGCTGCTCTGCGCTGCACACCCTTCATTGGCTGTGATGACTGGAAACCACTGAGAAAGACTTGTCATCCCCCCAAATAATGACCCTTATAAAGACACGCTTGAGTTTGTTGGGTCAGAGAACTGGTTCAGAGCACGGAAATAGACATGAGAAACACTGGACGGAAGAGAGAAGTAGGCCTAAAGCCAGCACTACGGGGAGGTTTTGGGTCACTGTTTCCAGCTGCAGCGGTCACACTTTGTCATAATTACTGGTAAATAACTTTAGTCAGATCAATATCTGAACATTTTTACTCCAAAAACAGATACAGGCTGGTCAAAGGCATTTATTTTGACTAAATGATGAAAGTTTTAAAAAAAAAAAGTAAATTAAATGTAAAATACTAAAAAGTAATTTTCCTATAACACTACCAGGAAGTATACAAACTACTGTGCTTATAAGTGGTACGTTTGGGTTTGACCTTATCATTCTTGATGGTATTTTTAGGATAATCTGTGGTATTTCTTTATAAAAACCACAACAATCACATTGACGTTTCCCTGTTTTATTCCTGTCGTACCATCCTAATTCATTTGTATTGTATTATTGTTCTTTTTTTGTCAACAATTAACAGTCTTGTTTTTTGAGAATTAAATAAATATTCAGGTATTTCTCTCTTTTTTCTGGATAATTATGGATAATCATTAATGCAGAAATAAAATGCAAATACACCATAAACTCTTACTTTTCCACTTTATTTATACTTTTCCAATTTATTAATATTTTTTGTCTTATTCATCAAAAACAAAATTGTATGCTGTCAACGTGAAAGGTAAAATGCCCAAATTATTAATATTAATGTAAAACTAAAAATGATCACTTACAGAACTATTGGTATTAGTATTTGTGTATTGAAATCTTTGTCCTTTTGTTGCATCTTAAGTGGCTTTTCATGGGATTTCAGAGTGATTAACAGACTTTAAAGAGTTTATCTGATGTAATTAACATATTTAGTGGTTTTCAGTGAAAATAAATCATTTATCACCTCTCCATTCAATAATAAGTCATTTTTTCCTGATAGATTTTTCATCTGGTTTCAAGAGTAAATCTTGACATGACAAAAAAATCATTAAATACATTTCTCTATTTACTGTTTGAATATTGTGATTCTGAGTCAAATGTGGATGCTAAAATGTCAGCAGGATCTATTATGATGGACTGATGTGACCTGAACTTGTTACCAAACAAGACAGTATGAGGTTAAATAGTTTAATTCATTTATTCATAAAAACAATGACAGACTCCCATCCTAATCAAACAATGCTGGTTACCAAAATGACACAATACTCACAAAATTAAACATAGTTAGAAAAAACAAAAGAAAGAGAAAAAAAGAAGCAGAGTAAGATTGAAATACATTTAGGTCCCACTTTACGTGCTCCTTATAAAAGCACAAATGAAAAGAACCTGGTATAGTTCTAGCTTGGCTTTTAATACAGTCCAAACATTGCAATTACAATGAGTCTGGGTGGCTAATGGCAGCATTGATTGGTGAACAATCATTTTACAAATGGTTTAGTCTCTGTGTTGAAAATCAGCAAATAATGCCCTCTTACATGTGTTTTTATCTAGTGTTCTTCCACAAGAAATTATGAAAACATGTATGGAGGCCAAACATTTCTTCTAACTAAACATCATGAGCTTAAGGTTGTATATGGTTGTTGCTTAGTGCTGTAGAGTGCAACTCATTTATAGAAAAACAAAATAGCTCTAAGTTATTAGTATAGTTTTATAGCAACCCTCTTCACCTGCATGTGACCCATGACATCCAGCCAAATATGAAAGGCACCATGCACACCAGAGGGAGGGCCCCTGACTGACTGACAACACTCTGAGATAAACACCAACAGTGGAAAAACCTCATAAGATTATTCTGCTTAGCTGACACAATATCACAGTGATAGCGTAGATCTGCTTATGTGTGCATTTAGACAGAACAAGGTGTATTTACCAACATGCAAAAAAGGCAAAGTGGCAAACAACATGCACATACTCCGACAAATAGCAAACCGCAGGGGGGTGGGTGAATGAGACTTGTCGAAACAACCGCTTTTGTGAGCGTGTCAACATGTTGCAGATGCTCCTGTACGATAAGCAAACTTCGCATTATTTCTGAGAAGAGATCATACTGCAACACCCTCTTTTCCGAACCCTCATCCGCTGAATGCAGCAAAACAACGCAGCGGAAGCATGTCAAGCCGAAATCGAGAGCTGCTTTTTGCAAACATTGCCCTATAGAGATACGAAGACCACAATGACCTGATTGAGCTGATAGTTATGTGCACGATATTTTACAGAAAGCATCCGGATGACGCAGGGTGCTGGGATCAGTGTCGGAAAAACACGAGCCCACGGTGAGTGTGAACATCACAGGTCAGCTGGATGTGTCAGATACCCCCACCGCCAAATCGACACCCATCACCTTCCCTTCTCCTGGTTTCCCCTCTCCCGCCATCTCTGTGCAGCTCGGGCCCATGTAGCCGGCTACACTTTGCCCTCCGCTGTTGGAAAGCAAATAACAAGCCACATAAAAGGCCTGTCCACGGACACACACATACATGCACAAACACACACAGCCGCACACAAGATAACAGGGCCTCTGCGGGGGCGAGGAGGGGGGGGGGGGGATTCAGGGAGTTGAGGATCGAGGAGGGGTGGGGGAGTATGGCACTGCCCCACACAAAGGCAACCCTGAAATAGCCCCCTTGCACAATGAGACCTGCCACTCTGTCTATGAGATAATGTCTAATTGAAAACACTGCAGCCATTGTGCTCCTGTCACCGGCTCTATTGTCCAGATAGCCCTCCCCCCCCCCCGCTCTCTTTTTCCATTGACGCGGCACGATTGTTCCTCGCCATTGTGGCAACCCTACTCTCTCTCTCTCTTTCTCTGTCTCTCTATCTCCCCCTCTCTCTGTATTGTTATAATTTCATTACTTATTTGTTTTTTGTTCCGCTTCTCCTTTCACTCCCCTGCAGACCTTTTGTTCACCATATTTAGGCACTTCATTCGGATCTGCTGCCAATGTGTGTGTGTGTGTGTGTGTGTGTGTGAGCAGGTGTCAGTTTCACGAAGAGATAAAAACAGGAAGCAAGATAAAATAGTTCTCTGAGATGAAATAAAGCCCATGCAGGCATCACAGTAGGGGGAGATTGGTTTTTATCCATGTACAGCTCTTGATTCTGGTAATATGAAACGTGGCCCTCGCGTTTCGTCGTCCTCGGAGACAAGTGGTTATGAGGACAACATGTCCTGACTGAATTACAGTGTGTGCAGTAACAGCCTTTTGTTGACATTGTTGCAGTCTGCCGGTGTCCAGGAACTATGGACAACCTATCACCTAATGACACAGATATCTGACAGGCAAACGTTGATGGTGAATTACAGAACTGACGAGGCCAGTCAACCCGGGGGGAGGTGCAGTAATGCACCAGAGGCCCGTGGACCTGTCACTATGGAAAACCTGTTGCTGTAGGCTGAAGAATCTCCTGCTCCTCACTTTACAGTTACAGTTTAAAATGTATTGCTTTTCTCAATTTTTGTAGTTTCATCTTCTCTAAATATTCACAAAAACTATAAAGTTTGTCTGCATTAAATGTCATAATATACAGTTCAGTATGTTCAGTATACATGAGTATACAACTCATGTATACTGAACATCACAGCCATTTTGAAAACCATGTTGCTGTGTTTTAGAAATTTGAATGTATTTTTCTACCATTCCAGGCAGCCATTGTTGTCCATTCATTGACTATGTAGAAATCTATTATCAGATTCTGGAAACTTGTTTAAGTGTAATGTGTAATCCATCACAGGTGAGGAAGTCAAGCCTGTGTTGATTTTTGTCAAAATTACATTATCATTATGAAGTAATGCGGTGGAGACTATTCAAATCAGTCTGTGTTTAAAGTCCAGCTGAAATAATAAAAGTCTGCAAAAGTGAATTTCAAATCAGTTATTAATATTTTATGATTGGATTGGATACATCAGAAATGCTCCTTTATCCTTCATGCTTCTGGGTGGTCAGTGTGTGTGTTTGGTTGACAGTGGAGCCAGCAGGGGCACCATGACACAAAGTAAACACTAGAGGTGGAAATCACAAATCCCTTTACTGATTCGAATCACCTCAGGTCAGTTCAAAGATTTAAAGATCACTCCCAAGCTAAGTGATAGCATCACTGTACAAATACACTTCAGTATGTACATCAGTGGGTGAACACATCATTGTTCATATGGCCCGACATTCAGAGCTGATGTTGTTCGCTGTTGCTAGTCCAAGCTGTCATGTTCAATCCCGCACAAAACATGCCTATACAAGCACTACACATCAGGTTAATAGCTTAGCACATCATTTCTGGATTATAATTGAAGAGTTAGTTTGCAAAAAAAGATATCTTCATTTTTATTCATTCTCATTTTATTGTGCATTCCAGGTAATATTAATCAAACTGCACTTGGGTTGTTTTGATTAAGAAGAAATAATTCAACAAAATACAGGTAACTTACAAAATTCAACTTTATTGAAAAAGTGTGAAAGTGTGTTTCAAATTTAAAGTTTGTTTTTGGGCAGAAGAAAATAATTCCACGTTTCATGTTTCGGAGTCAAACAATGCCATGTAATTGATATAAGTTTCTTCTAAGTGCAGTATTTACCATTCTTTAACATAAAACAAGTAAGTAAAGTGCTGAAAATTGCAACAAAAACAGGCCATTAATGGGCAATATCAGTAATGTAATACTAGTAATAATAGTGTAACATGGGAAAAAAAATGAATTCAGACATAATGTCCATTGTGTTCACTTATACAACTCAAGCAACTTTCAAAAGTCTGCTAATAGATTTTCATACTGTACAGAAATGAACAGAAACCAATGGCTACCTTAAAGGCAGGAAAATGCATCCAAAAATTGATTGCAAAAAAGGAAAGTATACATGATTTGTAATGAGCAAAAAGTCAGTATGATCCTTTAATATGATGAGAATGCCTCTGAAATAGGCCGTACTGCTTGACTCCAGTCATTATTACAATCATCTCATGTTATATCCTCCTTAGTGTAATGTTATCAATTATCCATAGTGTACCCTCATTACACACTGGTTTTAAGATGTATTGCAAGTTATACTGGGATGCTTTCAGAAGACAGTAATTAATTCAATTTTTCTGAAGAACAAACCCCGGCAGTTTCAAGTGAGGGTGTGTGAACTGTGAGTTGGGCTACTTTTCCTATCGGTTGGGGTGAATGAACAGACCCTTGTCTACTATAAAGAAGTTTTGCCCTTAATACAGCCAACATGTTTGGAAGCACACACACCTGCTGTAGCAATTTGTCCACTCGGAGCGAGACATGCGAGGTTGCCAGACAGCAGCGGAGAAGACAGATGAATCATTGTTCCTGTGCCTCTCTTGCAAGTGGAATGTAAGTATGGCAACTTATTTAACTGCTGCTGTGCACTAACAAGTCAGGCCACAAATGTAACATTGACTGAAAGAATTGCTCAGAACAATGATAATTATCCCCTCTGTTGAACTTCTCTAACTGTCAGCAAATCAAGCAGCAGACTTCAAAGGCTCAGTAGATATGTGAGCATTTCACTCTGTGGAGGGAAACGCTCACATATCTGGTGGCACTGGTGCTTACAGTAATTTTGATAGATAATATCAATAAACCTGTAACACTGAAATGAAGATTAATTGTAGACATGGCCACACTTATCACAGTTCCTGATTTGTCATCTGGCTCAAACTCTGTTTTTTATGATGCAACAGCGGTGATTAAATGTGAAAATCATTTCCTGCTATTTGAATGGTTTTGTATTTATCTCATGTGAATCTTTGTAATAAGTGTTTCACTAGTTTGGCAGTTTATATTAACAACATATATATTTTTACATAAATGCACAGGCTGGAAGGTTGATTATACATACTTTTTTTTGGAGGGGGGGTTACTTCCTTTGGTGGCACACAGTAATTTGAAGTTAATAATTCTAGAAGTTACAGTACCTGTGTCTATTTTTTAGGCATCTCTGAACCCAACCTTTTACACATTTGAAGGCTGCGCAGTTGTGTGATTCAACTGAGGAGTAAAAACACAAAATGACAAATCACTTGACCTTTTCAGCTCCTCTTTGATTGGAAAATATTTGTACATGTAAATGGAAGAAAGGACACAGTTTGTTATGCTGTCCCATTAAAGCTGCGCTCTCTAGATTCTGTGCATAGTTACAGACCCAGTCATTCTGGCTGCACTTTTTGGCTGAGTGAGCCCCAGTTGTGATGCATGAACCAGTTTTGGCCCTGCCTACTACATTATTAACTTTCACTCCAAACTGTAAACTGCAGATTGGCTGCACTAAATTGTGAGTGTGTGATAAGAGAATTTTATCTCCAGTTCACATGAATAACTACATATTGTGCCTTGATGTTGTTGATAACTAAAACAGTCTGACAAAAATGGAAATAGTTTTTTTCCTTCATAAAACACAAAGAGAACACAAAAAATGAATATTCCTATACTGTTTTTATAGAGATTTAGCAAGTCTGCAGGACACTTATAATTTTGCAGAAAAAACACTTCATGCTGAGTTTATATGTATGTTTGTATGTATGTTTTAATTGGGAAACATCCCTTTTTTAATTGTGTATTAAAATACATGCATATGTCAAAATAGCGTACAATTCACAACTGCAGTTAACTTAGACACAAATGGACTAGACGTGTAACAGCAGATTGATGGAGCTGGTGGACGAAGCAACACAAAGTAACGTGGATTCTGACATTCACACGTCTGCAGGCTGGAATCAGAAACATCTGGTGGATATTTCAACCTCACACATCATGAGATGCTGATTTCAGTACATAGAGAAACCACAAACTATGTTGATGAAGCTACAATCAATAAAAACCGATGAAAAAATGTCAGTAAAACATTTTATATCTAACTAATATTTATTGATAGCAGTCAAATATGTGATGGTGGGTAACAGACTAATATCACAGTTTTTGCACATACATTAAATTATTTGGGGGTTTGTAGCTGTTTTCTCTCTCCCTTGCTCTTGCTCTCAAGCAAGTAGAAATCTTAAGAGGCAGTGCAGGCAATCCTGTGTATTTGCCTTGCTACATTGCACTGACTATTGGTTATTAGACAGTAGAAGTCATTAACAATAGTAATATAAAATATGTACTGTATGTGTAATGTAAATATACATTGCATAAGTAAATATATGGACCATAGAGGTGCAGAAGTAAAAAAAGCTGTGTTTATTAAAAATATATAATTATAAAAATGTATCGTTGAATCTGTTGACATAGTAACATCTACTAGTCAACTTAATGAATGCAAAGGTGTGAACATGGAGGACTCCAAAGAGGCAATGCAGCCTACTATAAAGTTTTTGTTATCATCACTCAAAATCATCACTCAAAACCATATTGTAGAGGTCAACTTTAATTTCTGAATTTGAACCAGAACTGAAAGAACTGGTAGCACACGATGACTGCATCCATGGTATTATTAGAGTTTTTACTAACTCTAATTTGACTACAATATGGAGACATATCAAGGCTCACAGTTGGGACTTCTTCATTCAAATAATACTATGAAATATGTCAAAATACACTCTTCCACTGAATTCAGTGGAATTTCCCCATGACAGTTCCGTTTAAGGGTGGATTTTCCCTTCAGCAGATGGATTAGCTAAGAGACCAGTCTCCCATAATGCACTTGCCTTGAGGATAGACTTGCAGAGAATCAAAATGCCAAGGTCACACTAAAAAATGATGCAATAGGACCAAAGTGCAGCCTCGTGATAACATTCATCACAGAAACTAATACAATTTACAAAGTGAAAGCACTTTAAATTGTGACATGGGCCTCTCTCCATTTCCTTGAGGAGTTGGACCAAGTTGGTGCAGTCCTCTACTCTCCAGCTTCATTCCTGGGATGTGGAGACTCTACTGAGTTTTAGCCAGATCATACCCAAAATTCTTCAGGTTTAAGTTCACATAAGAGCTCTGAAACAAATGACCTCCCCTCTCCTCAGCAGCACCAATAGAGCTTGTTGTGTTTAATGATTTTAGACGAGAAATCATTAACATCTTTCAGTTTATTATTACTGAGACACCTGGGACTATGCAGTTTAAATTATTTGACTTGCTTACATACTTACGTTTAATTTACAGAGGTATGAAATGAGGGAAATCAGGTAAATAGTTGAGAAGCAGTAGCCTCCAAATATTTTATATTTTTGCGTAAAGCTGAGAGGGAACCAAAGCAGTAATGTTGCAAGGCCGCAAAACCAAAACATTGACTTGAAAGAGGCTAAAAAACTCCATAGAACTGAGGTGAACTGTAGAGTGGGGTGACACTTCTATGTGGGTTTGTCACTATGAGCGAGCCCTTTCACATTATGCATAGTCATTTGAGCCATTGTTCATATAAAAACAATGATTGGTGCAGCTTTTATAAATGACTAAAGCAATTACTCGACTATGAAAATTGTCATTAATTACTTTTTCTTTCAATATATATATTGTCCAGCTGCCAAACACATCTTTTCAGGTGTCATTTTATTGCATACTGAATGTTCATCCTATATTACAGGTAATTCTTATCACCATATGTAGAAACAGTAAAGAGCATATCAAACAGCAACAACAACACCAGGCCATAAGACAGTTTTTTTAATGGACTTACTTTCTTGCACTGAACAACATGTAAAGACAAAAGAAAGTGTTTGCTTGGAATAATTGTTGACTAATATCTGAGGGCAGTGAGATGGTCAGTGTTGTTCGATTTTACTGAAGCTTTCCTCCTCCTCCTCCTCTCTTCCCCCTTTCCTCCCCCCTCAGTGCCTCTGCTCACTGACCCCTGCCACTTCTGGAGCAGCTTTGGCCGACATGTTCATCAGATCCCCAGTGTTACAGCCAAACAACCTCACAATGAAAAATGCCTCCACATTTCCTCGGTTTCACAAACACTGTTTGAAACAAAAAGCCCTTATCGGACCTGCGTATTATTCACCGTGTTAATTGGAGGGAAAATAAATGTATTGTGCATCTCGACGGTGCTGTTAAAACAAGATAAGAACCACATGAGCAAGTCCGAGGCAGTGGCTATTGAATGAATTGTTTAATAGAGAAAGTGTGAACAAGTTGGAAACTGTTTTTTTTCCTCTTTCTGCTGTGCTGAGGCCTGTTGTGGCTAATGTGACCAATCTGGTAATCCCCCAGTAGATGTCATTTATTGATTGTCACTGATACAGACATTACTCATTCAAGCAGCAAAGGTCAGAGGTCAAATGTTTACCTGCATGTTAAAACTATGAACACACACAATCTCCACCCAACAAACAATCGAGGCATGGATGTTAAGTTGTGTGGATTCCCCTGAAGAGCTACCCTAGCAAGCAGCATTTGTTTTTCCGAGGCTACGTTAAACATTTCAGTGAACTATTGCAGATAGGGAGAAAAGCAAGCTGGTTAGATGAATTTGAATGAGTAGGAGTTTATACTATATTTCTTTCACTTAAACAGAGAATTGTGTTACATTATCAGCAGCTGTCAAACTTTTCTCCACCTTGGGCCACAAAGGGCCTCACCTCTTTTTATGTGATTGTTCTTGGCAAGTACAGCCACCTTATATCGAGAAAGTGACAGCTTTGCAACACTTACCAGAAAAGGAGCTTTGCTTTTTAGGTTGATGACCTTGCATGTTTTTTTTTCCCATTTTGTTGTTGATTTCACAAAGATCTCATGAGTTTAAGGGCTGTACATTGTTTTTTTTTAAATCATACAAAATTAAACCATAAAAAATTTACAAAATCTTGAATCTGTTATATTGTTATATAAGTGTATTGGGTGTAAAAATACATGTAAATAAGGTTGTGTGCTATGAGGTCTATGGTCACAAACCATAACCTGGTTCTGCAGAAGTTTATTGAAGTAGTACAGTAAGAGATAATTATGTCATGACTCATATGAGATAAACTCCATATTTGGTAAAGTTGGGGCGCAGACAATATAAACATGATTACACATGTTTCTATAATTGGTTTGCTTCCTACATCACAGGTTGGAGGAATAACGAGTCACTCCACCCTGTACAGACACAAACTGATTGTCTACTTGAATGACGGGAATAAACATGTCAGTAACTGTTTGGTAACGTCTTATACTGACTGCTATCACCTCTCTGTGTGATACCATCGACTGGATTCAGCAGCGCCACAATAACTGACCTGTGTGTCACACTGAAAAAGGATGAATAGGTAGAGGGTTCATACACAGGTTGAAACAACACAGTACTCACAAAACTATTGGCTCTTGAGTCAAAGTCATATCCATGTCCAAACACGTGTTTATTTAAGCAGTTGATTCATATTTTACACCAATATTCAATATTTTTAAAGTGAGACTATGTAACTTTTGCTGAACAGCATCACTGTGGCTAGAGGCAGCAATTACAGGATAATGGCACATTGAATTTCTCTTCATTTCCCAAAATTCTCTTTAAACAAAGAGTGAGGCTCCGAAATTGCTCCCTTCTTCACTCATTCACTATTCACTACATGATCAACACTCAATTGTGAGACAATTAAGAATCATCATTATGTTGTGCAGTCACTGACAGATTTAGTGTTGCATAACATTAAATTAAGTATGTATCAAAGGTGAAGAATTGCATGAGTTTGGATTTTATGGCAGAAATTAAAGCACATGCTATACTAATATACCAGAACTTTTTTGTAACTGTGTGCACTAATAGATAAGGAGTGATTACGGACACAGCCTGTGTGTGTTTATTCATATGTATACATCATGTTGTTCACACTGTAATTATGAGCAGCAGGAGAGTGATAAAAACGTTCACATCAGTCTTCATGTTGTAATTCAGAATCTGTGATGACAGGAATTTCTGACAGCTACAATACCTTCCACTTGGCAAATTGTACAGAAGTGTCAACAGACTAATGGGAAAATGGCTGCAAAGACAACACCACTGGCGGTTACCTTCTCTTCAAAATAGATTCTAATTCAGTGTATTCAGCAAATTAAAAACAAGCTATACACTGTTTGTATCTGGTGGGACTTGTAAATGAACTGTTACAAATATTTAACACAATAAAAATAGCTAGTTTAAGCTATTTATATGGTGTGACTACAAGGCTAGCAACCCATCTTGGAATAATATGTGAATCCTCCAAAGTCAGAATGCAGCTTTCTTTTTTCACTCTGATGACATTTCATGAATGCAGCAATAGTTCATTAAGAGGGAAACAACAACTTACTTGCCTGGTGGTAGAGTACAGTGTATTTACTTCTTGTTGTACTGTAGAGAGGACTTTTAATGTCACTAAACAGTCTGGGCAATGTCGATTATACAGTAATATCTAGCTTAACTCTGTTATCATTAGCCAACATTAACCACCATAAGCTAGTGGTCATAACAGACCACTAGCAAGTAAGGTTGTAGTGGCAAAACCCCTGAGTGTATTGAAGTTACCACATCAACAACTTTTACAAGGTTGAAATAACAGCATATTTATTTAAAGTTCCATTACATTTACATAAGACACTCTGCATTATTAGATTTTGTGTGTCTGTGAAGTCTATGTTCACGTTCGCCTGAAATATGCTTTTAATTATACTTCAGTTTTTTGGTGGGGGTGTGCTACTATTTTGCTGCAAGTGTGTCAAATGGGCGGGACCAGAGTTGAGCTGAGCTGTAGCAATCAAGTCGAGAGTAGCAGCCAACAGAGAAGGTAGGACAACATAGACAAACAGAATTAATCTTAAAAAAACAAAAAAAAAACAAACCAAAGCAAGCTTTATTTGCCAGATTGGCGTCTCTTGCTGTTGGAAGGGATGTGTGACAGCAGGTTAGCTGGGTGGAAATAACAATACTCAGAACCTCCCCACTTTTTTTCTGCATCTAATAATCAGTTATTAAACTGTATAGGCCAACTTTTAATATTGACCCAGACCAGAAGTCTAACTCTAACTGTGTTCCAAGCACGCTATGAATATCCTGTCAGTCAGCGAAGCAGGAAACAGACAGCCAGCGGGTTGTCTGGCTTGCTCTACCAGGCCTCCAGGGGTCAAGCCTGTCAGGTGGGGGTCAGGCAGGTGAGGCAGACAGAGGAACAAAGAACCACCACCAACAACCCTCCCTCCCTCTCCCTCCCCCTCCCTCTTTCCCCATCCCGTCTGCCTTCCCTTCCCCTCAGAACAATCACCACCAACAGGAACAGGAAGTGATGTAGAGAGGAGGTTGAGCTAACCAGGGCAATTCCTTTGGCCGGGTCAGACGAGGAAAGAGAAGGTAGGAAAGACAGGCGTGGAAATGGGAAAAGATAGAAAACACACACAGCAAGTAGTGGCAGAGTATCCTGTTTGGGTGTGTGTGTGCAACAAATGTGTGTAACTTTCCTATTTATAGAATATTCCAGTAGAGTCTTATTGTGTTGTCTGTGGTGTTCAGTAGTGATTTAGAGTATCAAGTATTAGAGGAAATATTTTTTTCTAACCCACTCTGATGACATTTACAGTATCTATACTATTCATCTATTTTTCACAATATTTGTATTTCATCCTTCTACATTTTATTATTATGAACACAGTTCTCTTTCCTAAGAGATATCACAAGGTATGAGTTTGGCAGTGAATAAAGCCATGACAGCACCACACTCTGTGCATGTTAACACTGGCCTCCTCCATCTAGGCTTAAGCTAAGATCGGGCATAAATCTTACACCTAGTCAGGAGCAAGCGTAAAGTCAAAATCTTTGCCTTGCTCAGGAGGTACTTCTGCTTTTTCCATACATCGTTTTCTGAATGCTGGCCAAGTCTGAACAATCATTTACGGCCTCCATTATTTCTCTCCAAGTTGACTGCTTCTTCTTATTTGTTATTACGTTGGCTTGCGTGGCAGTCAGCATTTTCTTGTGCTGGCTGTACAGCTCTATTAATTTTCTTATCTCAGTGTCTGTGAAATTGCCTTTTCTTTTTCTTTGATCCTCCATAACGTTGCCACAAATTAGAAATGATTAGCTACAAATTAGCAAGACAGCGATAGATTGTTAACAATGTATCCTGGCAACGCACGCTGCCAGGCAATAGCCATAGTCGCGTGGGCATTCACATGGATGTGCAATGCTAAAACTGGGCATAGTTAAGACTAGACTTAAGTTTGGTTGGTGCAACCGACGTAAAGTCCATTCTAAAGACTGGTCTTAACAAAGACCGACTTAGCAGTTTGGACCAGGCTTAGTAAAGACCAGTTGGTGCAACCCATCCCAGGGCCTCTGTGGCAGCCAGCTGGAGTGCCAGTGTCTGCAGTGTCTCCCCTTCTCTCACTCAGTCTTCCTTGAGAATGTGAGCAGGCGTGTGGCATTGAGAGTCAGCAGCCCATTCCTGCTCTCATAGCACAAAGACAAGCATGTGGCACTTGACAACGATGCCCGATGAGCGACGCACGCTACCACAAGCCGCCGCAGCCCTGCCTTTTAAGATGTGGCCGAGGGGTCCCTGCCCTGAAAGACGACACCTCGGCCTGCGCCATCGAGGCTCCTTGCGTCTTTTCTTTCCCCCCACTTGCGGACTCCTGTCTGTCCTCGGCTGCTAATTTCCATCACACTTTCTCTTCTGAGCAGGGGGACAGGCCTGTGTTGTATGTTATTAATACTATTGTTAACTGCACACTCAAGGCTGGCCTCCCTGACTCAGCTCATCATGTTACAGGTATATTGTGCACAACAGAGAAATTGCCAGTCCTGCTTTATATAATACCATCTATAAATATCAGAAGGAATACCTTGGCCAATTATGGTTAGATGCAGGCTGATTGTCATGAAGTGTCTGGCAACAGACACTTCATGGCACTTCTTCTTGGTCTG
Organism: Thunnus thynnus; assembly: GCF_963924715.1. Classification (NCBI taxonomy): domain Eukaryota; kingdom Metazoa; phylum Chordata; class Actinopteri; order Scombriformes; family Scombridae; genus Thunnus; species Thunnus thynnus. The sequence goes on along the minus strand of NC_089520.1, from coordinate 32,115,408 downwards.
AACGCATTGTTTTGACTGTGGTGTTTTTTGAGATTAAAGACTAAAGAGATTTTTTTTCCCTCAACAACCAATCCAAAAAATACATGCTTAATGTAAAATTGGTAGTCAATATGTTAGAGACAAATGTCAAATGATGAGTACATTTATCTTCCCATGGGCCAGACACACTGCTGTTCACTTTGCAAAACAGTTCAGAAATTCTGTCAAAAACACAAGTCCAGCAGTGTTTCTTGCAATGTTTAATATGGCACAGCACCCTCTAGAGGCTAATATCCAGGAATTGGTCTGGTCTGTTCAGGCTCATGCAGATATCAAGTAGTTATAATTATAATAAATCATTGCAATCATGATGAGAGTCTTGAATTTGATATATTTATGCTTATTCAAGCAAGAGTCAATTTATGACTGAATTATAATTCATTGTATTATAATTATAGTATTAAAGGGGTACTTTTTAGCTCATTGTATAGAGAGGTCAGAGATCAAGGTCAGCTAACGCCATTCCTGGAGCTCTTGTAAAGACTCAGTACCTTGCTCAAGGGCATTTCAACAGTATGGAAGCAAAGAAATGCCATTAAGATTGGAAATGAGAAATGTCAACACTGCTGGATACTTAATGTTGAAATACCACTAAACTGACAGAACTGAAATATTTAACTTTAAACATCATATATCTACATTTTTGTTGTTTAAATTTGCCTCTTTTAAATTGCAGTAGGTAATTTCAAGCTGTGAATCCATTATACTTCTGCCCTATCAGGTTACGCTTTGTCAGTCATATGGTCCAAGAAAGAGGAAAAGTTAAGATGAACGACTGGAAACTAGGCACACTTGAGTTTTATATCTGAATTTGTGAACCTGACAGAAAAAAGTCACAATTTTGAATTAGCAAAACTTGAAATTAACTTCCAAAAATACTAGATGAAGGGAAATCAAACCACATACTTTCGGAGAGATGGTTTTCAGTGTTAAAAGCTTTAATGCAATACAGTTTTAAAATGTCATTAGCTTTTCAAATATTCAGTAATTGTTAAATTTCACAATTAAGTATTCAGTTGCCTATGCAATCTAATTGTTATGGTCTATCATTTCTTCCGTACAGCAGGGCTTGAAACCTGATAGTCCAGTTGTCCCTGCTCATTAAAGGTCCTCATAGGTTAATAAAAAAAACAGAGACACAAAAAAATACGCTTATGTGGACACCTGAATGTTACAATCATTTGTGTGATTGTTTAACATGTCATTCCAAAAGCATGAACATTTATCTGCTCCTATAACAGCCTACACTCCTCTGGGAAAGCATTGCACAAGATGTTTGAACCAAGCTGCAGGTATTTGCTCACAAGAGCATTAGTGAGATGTCTGTGATGATTCTCTGTCATCCAGGTCATGGTTATCCAAGGAGGGTTGAACTGGAGGGCAACTTGGTTGAAGATACTTGAAGATATTTCACCTCTCATCCGAGGGGCTTCTTCAGTTCTTACTGACTGGTGGGGAGTCCCACATATTTAACGTCTGTGGGGTCGTTATCAAGATCATTGTTACCACTTGGTTCGTTAGTTCTCCTGGCTGTTGAAACGACTGTCGTTAGTGTTGTTGGAATCACCTAAGGCCAAATGTAAATGACTGTCGTTGGAGTTGTCACATGAAGCCAAATGTGCAACCATGCACAATGACAGTCATTACAACAACAACAGCATTAGGAAGGTTGGACATTGATGTTGGGCAATAAGACCTGGCTTGCAGTTGGTATTCCAGTTCATCCCAAAGGTGTTGGATGGGGGTGAGGTCAGGGCACTCTGCAGGCCAGTCAAGTTCTTCCATATATAACTCCAAAAACCTTTTCTTTGTGGATCTTTGTGCATGGGACCATTGTCATGGTGAAACAGGAAAGGACCTTCCCCAAACTGTTGCCACAAAGTTGGAAGAAAACAATTGTCTGAAATATCATTTTATGCTGCAACATTAAGATTTCCTTTCATTGGAACTAAGGGGTCAGTAGAATAAACCATGGCAAACAGCTCCAGATCAGGTCATATTGTGCACATAGGCAATAGCTGAAATACTCCTCTGAAGACATTAGGACAGGGTTATTCTTAGCCCTGTATTGGAATACAGAAACTGTTATTAACATGCTCGGGTCGTGCATAGGGCATGTCAGGCAGATGGGTGCAGGCCCATCAAAGGCCCTCTGTATTTCTGTATTGTAGCATATTAGACAAATATCTATATATCTATTGTACAATCCATGTTCATGAATACTGCTACAGATTCAACTGCCTGTACCAACTCAACCTTGCACCTGATATTTTTTATATTCTTTATTTATTTATACTTTTTAAACTTCTTGTATTTACGCAATCTTATCGCCAACCCCTGGGAAATGCAATCTTGTGTCATCATATGTACTACTTGATCTGAAAAGTATAGATGTAACTGTGGTGAGACGATAATGAAAGCCCTTGTATCCTTGTATCCTTGAAAGCCACAGGTGTGTATGAGTGAATAGATTTGCATTATCTTTCTTATTTTATTCAGAATATGTGCACATGCAGATTATATAAAAATCCTAAAAGAACTCCGGGCCCAGAAACAAGTGTACACAAAGTATTGAGTGGACCATGTTCTACATTGGTGGCAGCACTGGGGTGAGAGGGAGCTGTTTTTTTTTAACCCCCATGGGGCCACCTGGTGGGTTAATCTGGCCATGGCAGCCCCAAAAAAATCTATATATATATATATAGATACTAAAAGTTGAATAATAAATACAATACATATATAAGTCTAATAATAACATAAAATTAAATTAAAATAAATGGAACATTTTTCAAATTTAAGGATGTTCCAGGGCCTTCAATTATTAACTTTGTCAAAGTGGTATTTATTGGAGCCACCTTTCATGCATATCTGTGTAAAATGAAGGGAAAGGACTACTAAAAAAACCAGGACAGATAATGAAATGAATGGATTTTTCATATCAAGATTTCAAGATTTAGTTTATTGTCATTTTCTTGTGTATGTATACACACACACACACACACACACACACACACACACACACACACACACACACACACAAACAAAATGCTATTCCTCCCAGCCCACAGCAGTGCAACAACAACAGAAAGGATATATATATATATATATATAAATTCCCTGATAAAAACATATAAACCCCAAAAGCGCTTATTACCCCTTTCCAACAAAGCATAAAACTTAAAATTAGTATTTGCTAATATGTTTAAAGAAGAGTATGGGCATAGACATTCAGAGTGCAAGGCATCATAAATGGCAGCAAAGAGACATCGACTTTTCCGACATTGCATATATGGTATTTCCACACAGTGCACTATGACAGCAACAACAAAGATTACTTTTGTTGTTATCATTGCTTGCTCGTGAATAGAAACGTTGTTTTATTTTGTCCTACTTGACAACTTAAATTACTTGACCCCAAGAACTGGCACTGCACAAATACTGTTTGTGGAGCAACAAGTCGTTGCAGTAACGGCCTCCTACCTGCAGGGGAGCTGTTTTTACAAAATGAGACAGGAAGAAAGGAAACCCGCCATTGAAGCGAACTCACAACGTGATTGTTCCGTTGAAGTGCACTCCTTCAAAAAGGTGCAAATCAATTTTTTAATCATACACCTACCACTGGTGTTTGTTCGGAGAGATGGCGTACAGAGGACAAGGACAGAAGGTGCAGAAGGTTATGGTGCAGCCCATTGTATCCTTTTTTATCGGAATGAACCACATTCGCGGTTGAATCGGTTGCTTCAGTAACTTAGCAGCTAAGCTAAGCTAACATTTCATGTTAGCTAGCCGACATTAGTCATTCAATTTCCGTGAATGTGAACGCGGAGAGACTTTTAACCGAGCTATAGTGTGTTTTAACTACTTATTACAAGCAGGAGATTGTGTGTAAGATTAAAATACTTCTACAAACAGCTTAGGTCAATAGAAATGCATTCAACGTGCTGGCAGTGCTAACGCACTCATCTACGATAAAAGCACACCAAATGGTACAACAGCTGAATTAGTCTCAACAATTCCGATGTGTGCGGAATACTTTTGCTTCCCTTACATGAAAAATATCACGTATATACGTGTAGACTGACTATGGTTTAACGGCATTTAGCTGGGCAACTAATTTAACAAACACCGTTTCATTACAAGGACTCCAAAGCAGACGGCCATGATTGTTGGGAAGGAGATTTGTAAACTTGTTACTTATGTTATAAGGTTACGCTGGTGTTTCTAATGCATGCTTCAGTTGGCTCTTGTCATTAGTGATTTAATAGGGGGATGTAAGATCAATTGAATCAAAGGTTAGCTACTGGCATCACTACTATAATTGCTAGCTCAGTATTGTAACCAGCATGAGTGCAAGTGGCGACACAGTTTTTTGTTTAACGTTGGCTCACTGTGTCCAAAGAAGCTCACTACTCGTGTGGAATAAACCAAAATGCAACAAGGCAACGTTATGCATTTTTCTCATATTCGATTTTTATGAATGTGTGTGTATGCTTTTGAACAATTAATTTCCTTGACTCCATGTATCAGAACCTCATTTTCAGGTATCTGCAAAATGTAAGTATTAAGTTGATCCTTATTCAGTAGTAAATTCTGATGTGTTTTAAATTTGTGTGTTGTCTGAATAAAATGAAGTTCTCATTTCTTGCTCTTGTCATTCTCAGCGCTCACGGATCCAGGTCTGGTTGTATGAACAGGTGAACATGCGGATAGAGGGCTGCATTATTGTAAGTACTCTTTTGCTCTTTTTTCTGCTTTATTTAATTCAACTGGAGTAAAAAGTTAGATTTCATTCGTATATCAGTCATTTTATTAATATTTGGCTAAAGTAAAAACATATAAAAAGTACAGTAAATAGGCTGAATGTCTAGGGGAGATTGAGATTATCCGCACTAAAACGGATGAATCTGACAAAGCTGTTTACATGTGGAGCACAACATGCACTCAAAATAGTGTTTTTAGGTAGTTCTGTGACTATGATTAGTCAGTTAATTGATTAGTCGATCAAAAAAAGAGGCAACTATTTTGATAATCGATTAATCGTTAGCCTTATTTTTCAGGCAAAAATGCCAAATATTCCTTGATGGCAGCTTCTCAAATGTAACAATTTGGCAGTAAATTGAGTACCTTAAGGTTTGGAACTGTTAGTCAGACAAAACAAGCAAATTAAAAACATCATCTTGGGAGCTGAGAAATTGTGAATGCCATTTAAAAAAAAAAAAAATTTGACAAAATAATGGCAGATTAATTGGTAATGTAAATAATCCTTAGTTGCAGCCATACAAAAAGAAAAGGGTGAAAAGAGTAGCTGACCTACAGTATAATATTGTCTCATCCATCTCTGTGACTGTTACATCTCCTTGACTGCCTCCCATCTAAGTCATTGACTGCTGTGTTTTAGCAAGACATTTTTTTAGTATAGCTCTGTGCTGTTGACGTGTTGTTGGCAGCTATGCTATTAATATACTTTAGTTTTTCGGGCCCCCTCATACAACTACTGACAAATGTGTTATTTTATAATCTGCTGATATCCAACAGCGGGACTTGAAGTTCTTTTGTGACATTTTTGTGTATGATACTTGGAAGTGGAACCCATAAGCACTTTGTTTAATCCAGCGTGGAACACTTATTGGAGCAAACCTCAGAAAAATATAGGAGATTTAGGATAAGAATACAACTAAGCTCTTGCATGAGGCCCATTGAAACTAATCTCTGACTCCTTCTTTCCTCCATGTCGTAGGGCTTTGATGAGTACATGAACCTGGTTCTAGATGATGCTGAGGAAGTCCACATGAAGACTAAGAACAGGAAGCCACTTGGTAAGAGAATCCTACATTTTGACACCTGTTTGGGTTTTTTTTTGTTTTGTGTTTTTTGTACCCTTGTCTGTGCATTTAGCTTTGCTTAGCAATGATTTTATTACGGAGATTCACACAAACCACTACTGACTTCAGTTATGATGCTGCACAAATTCAGAAACTCAGGTTCCAAATCAAAATCGTAAACTTCCTTTTGGAAGTAGCAGTTTACACATGGGATGCGTATTTTCTGTTCAACAAATGTGTCTCGCAAAATAAGCCCAATAGCCATTTGCACTGATGAAATGCATTTTTCACAAGGCTTGTGTGTTATATCAATAAAGGACATGGTTATTGTTTATTCATTAGGATATATTGTCTTTAATCAAAATGTTGAGTTTGACATGAAATACTTCACAGATGTGACTTTTCTGCTGCAGAGATGTGTGTTTGTGTAAGATGAAGAAAAAAAGGATTGACGTTAATTTCAGTGTCAGGCTGTTATCAGAATAGAAATCAGCATGCTGACAGTTGTTCTTCTGTGGCTATTTCATAGTTAGCAAAATATTTGTTGGCTGACTATGCATTAATTTAGAACTACTTAAAATACATTTGGGAATTAAATAATGAAGTCTCACTAAGTGCTAGGGGTGTAACGGTACACAAATTCTCAGTTCTGTATGCATGTCGGTTTTGGGGTCATGGTTTTCTACAGCAGAAAAAAAGGTAGAAAATAACATTTTGGTCTTTTATGTTGAAAAATGTAAACATCCAACAATGGCTCATTAGCCGTGAAGATTACTGAAACAGTTTAGTTGTGCTCAGGACACGTGCTGACAGCTGTTTCATGCTGATTGATGGTATAACTGTATAAAGTAGTTGAAACCACCTCCAGCAGCTACAACAGTAACATGCTGCTTACACACTGATGCTTCAGCATTAATAATCTAATGATGTCACATATAAGAATATATGAAAAAATTTGAAGCCATGTTAAAAGTCTGTGAAAGTGAGAATTGCAACTACCTTATTCTTCCTTGTGTGTTTGATGGAAAAGAGATTTCAATCTCAAGGGACTTCCTGGTTAGAAAAAAATGTCAGTCAGAGGGACCTAACCACTACTTTTACTTTCATACTTTTTAACGACATTTTTCTCTCTCAGAACTGGTTCTCACAATGTGCTGTCTGACCACATCAGAAATCTAATGTTTTTATAGTTGTTCACTCAAAGGCGGAGTGAAAGGCCGACCATCACAGATAGGGGAGCGAGGTGGTGAGATATGGTAACAGTTCACTCGTGTGCTGCAAAAATATTTCGGGTGGAACTTGCGCTCTAGAATTATTGTTGCGTACGTTGGAGTAAATGGATTATTTAACTATTTTGACAGTTTTATTTGGCACAAGGAGCGTATTCTCCGTACGACTGCGTGCACTGAATCGTAACGTCCATACCATGACGTTCAGGACCAATACATGTACTGTTACACTCCTAGTAAAGTCACATCAACATAGGGAATCTCTCATGTCTGCTTTTTCTTGCACAAACCCAGAAAGTATTACACTACCTCCTCTTTTGAGTTTTCAGTGTTTTTCAAAGTGTTGCTGAATGTGCCCATATGGTGGTTAGCGGGGACTGCTATATAGCTTCATGAAGCCCTTTTTGGCATGCGCGTTGCCCAACTTAACATGCTACTTATCTTATGTACTGTGACACTTGATTACTTATCTTCTTTAGCCTTCTTAGTGGGAGCTCAGTGCTTGAATTGACGCTTTGTTTCTCTTTTCTAACCATCATCTTTCTCTTCTGATCCACCTCTTCTTGGGTTTCTCCCTCTTTCTCCCTCTATCCATGTCTCCCAGGGAGGATCATGTTGAAAGGAGACAACATTACCTTGCTGCAGAGTGTGTCCAACTAGAACAATGGAGACATCTACAAATCGTACCTTTCCTTGAGAGAAATGTTTTGTTGTTGTTTGTTGAAAATGCTATTGAGTATGTTTGTGTTTATACAACATGAATATTGTTAATTGTTTCTTTCTACCACGTTTTTCCTTTTGAGAATAAAGTTTTTTTTTCTTACAGCTGTTGTCTCTATTTTTACTTGTTCCACTATGTTTCCAGCCCTCAATCGTTTGCAGTATTTGGGTCATTGAGCTGCACTGCCATCCAGTGGCAGACAGCAATATTGCAATTTACTTATGTAGGTCAAACTCTCAGCTCCAAATAGACAATAACAGGATAAAGTACAGAATAAATGAACCTGTTTGTGATATATAGGTGAACCCTGCTATAATGCTATATGTAGTAGTGCACCTTTTGGTACAGTATAATGCATGTAGAAAGGTTAAAAAGATGAGTCACCGTTTGAGGCATAAACGTAGATTTCAGCCAAATGCAACAGTACGTGTGGAGCAGAATTAAGCTCATGTCCAGATTGTGTATTCTCTTTACAGGCTACTTCGTGATGTACGTCATATTTGCCAAGCTCGTTATAACCCAGACTTTTTTTGTTGGACGAATGCAGATAAACATGAGAAACTCCTTGAGTGTGATGTCTTAGAAAGTGGGTGGAACACATTGATGTCGATATCTGATACTGTATTACAAACAACACTATGAAGCCGGTGTCTAGACGTAGAAATGCAGTTTTAAATTTAGCTACCATAAATCTCCTGTATTCTTCAAAGTTGCAACTACAGACTGCCTAAATTGATGCACCATATACTGTATGCTGCTTGTTTAGTTTTTCGTTTACTTTAGTTTGAGAAAAGTAGCCTGGCTGTAGTGAAACTGATTAACGTAATTACGTAGTTCTTCACTACGCAGCCCAACGTGTCCCTGTTCTGTTGACTGGGAAGCCCCTAGCGCGGAGCTGCCAACGCCCGGCGTAAAGACACAAATAGAGGATACGGTACGGAAAAATTTATTTTGTTTATATTGTTGTGATATAACTGAGTAGTATTTTGTTTAAATCTTGTTAACATCATAGATGCTGTACATCTCTGGTAAATATGTTGTAATTGCCAGTTTAGATATCACATTCAGCAACAGCATCCGCAGAGGTTAGCTCAGCCAGTTAGCCAGCAAGCTAATTGAGGAGGACAGAAGCTAGCAAAGCAAGCCGACAGACTAACATTGGACCGGCTAGTAAATAAACCTCTTGGGGCCGGGTAGCTAACCCATTTCGCATCGAATTTATTGGGGATTTTAGTGTAATGAGAATTGAACATATTTTCACCGTTCACGTGAAGTCAGAAGATAGCAAAATATGTAACCACTAACTGGCCAGCGATTAGCTGGTTAACGAGCTGAGTAAAGAGGTGTAGCAAACGACGGGTTCTTATTTTTCATAATTTTAGCAGGGTCTCGGATTATAGTTGTAAAGTGTAAGGTTTTGGTGTTAACGCGACAATATAGACTGGATAGTAAGAGTAGGGCTAGTAAAGTTATCGTTAGTTTAATCAGCCGGCAGGAAATTAGGCCAGATTCAGGCCGGGGATGTGGCCGAAATACTGCAGCTAGTGCGTCCAAGCTAACAGTGGCTTTTAGTCTTAGCCATCTCTCAGGTGTGATTTTGAATTGTTTTTGTTATCTAGGGAGTAGTTATTACATATACCGGCTGTCCATCATGACCACTTATTTAGACATATCACAAGCTTTGAGGACCCTGATGTTATAGAAAGTCCATTTGTGCACCACTCGTTACAGATTTTGTGTTGATGTCAGAAGGGAATGCTAGTGATTTGTCTCTTGTTGTCTGCATGTGTCAGGATTCAAACGGCCAGATGTCCAAGGACTTTTTTCGGTCAAACCTTGTGCTTGAGAGCATCACTGAGTCTTTGTTTCTGATGAACTTGGAAGGAAGCTGTTACTAAAGCTGTGAACAGACATTGACGAAATGTTGCTAAATCCGTTGTAGTTGCAACCTCACAGGTTATGTGGATGTTGTGTGTTTTGGTTGTATGGTAGACATATGTATTTAGTGTTCAGTAGAAACACTGGTCAGATCTAATCAGCTCGTTAGAGTCTTGCAAAATGTCTTGCTTGATACAGTGCCTAACATACAGAGTTCATTTCTACTTAGGAGCTTTAAATCATGGGGAAACTGCAACAATCTCAGCTGCTTTCACCCCTGATCTCAAAGATGGCCTGACCTCAGAGTGCTTGCTGGCCTACAAACACAAATGCGTGGATTAAGTCTGGTGGCATTATTGTAGCTGCTGCCACCCTCTGTTGCTCATGGCCATGAGCTTACTGCAGTGTTTAAGAAAAGGAGAGGCTGTCCACACACTGAAATTTGCAAACACCGGTACTGCAGTGTTTAGCTTAGAATTTGTCAAATATTTCAATTACCCCCATTACAAGTATGTAGATTCTTAGTCACATATTGTTCCATGTAAAACATATTGGCCCTGCAGGACATTATGATACTTCAAATAGTGTTGACCCCATGTAAAAAATTTCAAACTGGTTTGATATTAAGCCAAATAGCGGACCGGACCAGTAATACCAAATCTTACCTCTAGGTGTTGCACATGACACGGTTGGTCCTGAGCGGAACATAATGAGAGCCCGTGAATGAGAGTATAGCAGCACCACAGTCAGGACAACTGAGTGACACATCATCTTTTGTATTTCTCACAACAACCATTCAACTTAACCTTTCCTCTTGTGCTAGGGTGCTGTGTGTAGCGGCGGTGTGTCCGGTTTAACAGCCAGAAACACCGCAGCTACACACAAAAGCCAAAATGGTATAGTTTTTGCCTTAGGATTTTTTTAGCAGCTGTGCTGTTGTGTGCGTGCAGAGTCCGCAACACCAGGACCTGTATTTGCGCACACCAGTAGTGGATAACTTAAAATTGCCATTGTTCCAGATAGGTTTATTCATGTTCATAGAGTCATGTGTGTGTTAATTTACCAGAAGCTTTTGATATCAGAAGGGCTCTGGAGGCCCAGATAGCTGTTGTTATAATAACTGTAAAAAAAAAAAAAAGAAGAATGAAATGCCTCAACACAGAAGACAAATTGACCTCCCAAGCCTACACTCTTTGTAACAACCACTTCAATATGAACATTTGGAAATGTTGACTTGCTGAACTAATTTCTGGTTCTTATGTTATAATTCTACTGGGGGCCAGGGTTCCCATTAGCTCACCACTAGCCAGGGTTTTCCCTGGTTTTTTGGACAAAGGTGGCAAAGGCTGGAGAACATGTGTGGCATGTGCGGCGAACACAGTTTGCACCTTTAGGGTGTTGTGTGCTTAAGTGAAAAAAATCGCAATTTGACAGATGAGAGTGTCCATAGAGATTTAAATTTTATACCAAGATGGAACAAAAAGATGATAAATAAAGGTTGTCACAAATGACAATGACAATCAACATTAAACTCAAAAAACTCAGTTGCAGATTGTTCAATCTCTCTGTGCATATTTTATTCTCCTGGCTCTACTTTTTTTTTTTTTTTAAATAAAAAGGTCTAACAAGATCCTTCCATTGTGTCCATCCACAGCCACCCTGCAGAACACATCTAGGTGGACATCTTTGAGTCTGTTCCTTAGTGGGGTCTTCACCTGTAAAAATGAGAAACAGTCATTTGTTAAATTTTATGTCATATTGTCTCAAATGTGCTCAATGAATGCATCCTTTTTGCTTACCAACTTGAGGACAGAGAACAGCCTCTCCACATCTGCTGTCTGGACTGGTGCAGTGAAGGCAATGGCCTCTGCCAGACTAAGCTGAGAGTAGAGCTCCCTGGAAGAGCGAGAGACCAGCCACAGCATTGTCTCCCCATGAGTTTTGGACTGTAAGAATAAACCAAATAACCAATTTAAATCCATAAAACATATTGATCTTGGCACTGATTAATGTCCTTCAGTCTCTATAAACCTTGAGATGTGAGAGATTGATTCTTTCCTGGAATACATCCCAGTCCATCAAGAGAACCTCCTTGTTCAGCCTTGGGAAAGAATTTGCCAAAGAGCTGATTTGGTCACACCCATGGCTTGCATCTGTGCTCTCCAGAATGGTCTGGGGATTTACAATTTTTAGTTCATAAAAAAATGGACATTGGCTTTAAAACTGTCCTAAACACCATCTTGGAAGTAGCCAGGTACCTCTTCTGACAAAGGCTTCAGATCAGTGTCAGATCCAAGCCAAGTTCATCCATCTCTCTTTGACCGCATTCTGGGTCCCCATGTCTTGAAGGGAGGAGATGAGTACAGATACCTTTAACAAAGAACAAATCTTTACTGACAATGACCATAAATCATCTAAGATTTATGTACAGCTTGACTAGGTTTTATCAATTACACCCTATTCCACCTGTGAAAAATGAGGTTTCTTCTCTGAAAAACCTGAAATAGTCTGTGCAGTTTTTCGTGCACAATCTGCATCAGGCACAACGTTGGTGGTAAGAATTTGTGTTTAAAAAAATCTGTCGAGCCCCTCAGTCGATGGCTCATGTCTGGCCTACATAGATAGATCAGGAAGGACAGCCGGCATGATTTTTTGCAGCACATCTGTTGCCTCCTTGCTGCTCTCCCACCTGGTCTGGTTGCCTCCCTTAAAACATTAGTATACAAGAGTCCTATTAAAGTTAATAAATCTGCAATGATTGAAAACATGTCTAAAAGGGAGAGATGATTTGTTTGAAAACAGTACCTGCAGTTTTAGCAGTGGGACCTTGAAGAGTTTCTCCATTGCTTTGAGGCTGGCCGTTCTGCTGCTCGATGCTTGGTTAAACCAAAATGTGCTCCCAATGGTTTGGTTGTACTTGGCTAGGCAAGGTATGCCTTTCTCTTTAACACAATCTGAGACAGCTAGATTTAGCAGGTGAGCAACACAATGGGCAGTCACAAGGCCAGGGAACGTCCTGCAGTTTCTTCCTGACCCCTGATTTTTGACCTAATGGTAAATAAGTCACTGTTAAATTTCAACATTCATAATCACCACTGATACCATCTTTATAATAACAAAACAAAAGCAACAACATACGAATCATGACAGAAGCACCATCACTTGCAAAAGTGTCCATGGGTAGTTTCTTTTCTGCTGTGAGCTGAAGGATGACCTCTGTCAGAGTGTCCGCATCCCCTGCCTTTACATCTGTCACACAGAGGACTGCAGATTTTACCACAGTACCTCCTTTTTCATCAGATCCAATTCATTTTAAGCAGACATTTTCAGCCAATGAATTTGCAAACAGAAGCCACAAAAGGAAATATATAATGTATACCTGTTCTAATCTACATGAGCCTATTTTAATTTACACTTCTTTCATAGGCTGACAACCCTCTTGCGCATTTGAATCAGTGGCACATAGCTGGGGTGATGTGGCCCCTTTCGCTTGGCACACTCATGGATTAGTTGGAAGCATCCTTTCAGGGCTTTATGCTCAATGTCTGCTTGGACAGCTAGAGCTTGGACAACTGTTCTTCCTCAATAGGAGGATGAATACATTAACACTGAACTGTATTTCTCCCAGAATACAATAACTATTCATGTTTTTGTCATTGTCTTATCTCTTCTGAGATTGCCGTCTTTCTTTATAGAATTTTGGTGTGTTTAAGACCTGTGATGACATACAACATTATCCAGTCTTTAGTTCTTATTAGGCTGCCTGACGACATTAACATGATGCAAAGGATTGTGTTTTCTGCATAGTACACATGACATCCCATCAGGCGTGTTCATGAGCCAGCTATGGCTCGAGATGGACAGACTCTAAATGATGAAAAATATTACCATAAAGAGTGTGATTTGCAACACAACAAAATGATCGATTGAGCATAATATGAAATGATAGACATCATATTGCACAACCCTTATTGACAGTGTATGAAACTTTACCATACTGATTTAATGTTCGCGGCTAAAGATGTTGAAATAGCCTATTATAGTCTGTCACGTCTCTCTGTCTTCCTGTGTTAGGCCTTTTATTAGTGACAGTTGTGACAAACAACAGTGTTTATTTCTAGGAGTGGCTATCATTTGAAATTCATCGCCAAGACTTTATTACATTTTGGATTAATTAAACATATGAAAGAGGAATTTCTGCTTTCCGGCGCTAAAAAAGTAGGCGAATGGGGTTCGATATCTAGTCCTATTTACTTCTGTAACTTAAGCTAACCTAGCTTCATTACAAACACACATTTGTTTACCTTGTGAGTAACAGCAATTGTGAATTTGTTATTCCCCTTGTTGCCTCCACACTTGAGAGCTGCATGTAATGTACGTGCGCTTGGTATTCATACACGGGAGACTCTGTGGCGCGGGCCTCGGCAGATGGCGCATGAGCTACAAGCTCGACACAAGAAGCATGACGTCAGGGACACTGTGTGAGCATAAACCTAGAGCAACTAATTTCCAACTGCAGTCTTTGGGTAAGATGTTCTGAACCCAAGTCATGCCAGCTGTTAACAGGATGCAGTCTTTGTCGTTGTTAACTTCACCTTCCCCGTTGTCCCGCAACCTCTTCATTGAAGTGCCAAAACAAACTAATAGGAGTCACTTCCACAGCAGTAGAGCTGTTTCAGACTGCTGAGTGACTTCTGCAGCACCTTCCACTTGTCACGAGAATCACACATCAGCGTCTGTCTTGTTTTGAAATCTGTTAATATGGAACTTAACCGTAACAGCTTTTAAAAGTGAAACAGGCTTGACTGTGACAGATGGATGAACCCAGAACTTTTACACATTCCTTGTCTTAGGGGAAATAATTTCCCATATTTGGCACATGGAGGATGTTATTTTTTGGACTTCATGTAGAGAGCTTGTGTTAGTATCTTAATCTTGTGTGTGATTGCTTGTTTTATTGCTTTTGTGTAGTGGCATGCTCTTAGCTGCACAGTTTAGTCCACAGTTGTGTTCATCTATCTTGAGTCTTAAGAAATGAGCCTTTAGTCAAGGTGGCAAGCTGTTTAGTCTGTGCCTCAGTTAAGCTGCCTCCATGAGTGTATAGAACAATCTATTAGTTCCTAATATGAGAAGCAGCCCTACTCTTTAGTCACATTGTTGTATAGTATTCTACCACAACAACTTATTGGACTGGAAAGTTTTGTATTTTATGGTCAGGTGTTTCCAGCTATAATTTCATTTTTGTCTTGTGGTTGATGAAAAAAACATTTTTGTGTGGAAAGTGGTTTACTCAGCTATGGTATGGAAAAAGTCATTTGGTATCAATATTCATACGGAAAATATTGAAAATTTCATAGGTAGCCTTAATGTTTTTTTTTGTGGAGGGACACTCAGCAACCGCACATTTTATCCGTTCTCTGTATGGTCGTCAGGTTAGGCTAGCCCATTGTTGCTAACACGGGAGCTAACCCGCTTCACTTTTCCAGCAGTTTGAGGAAACAACAGACGAGACTTTTCTTTGTCTTGACAAGCTGCAGCATTTATTAACTGACACTGTAGTCTGTGCTGTACATTTACTGCCAGACTTTGCTAGCCTTTTCCTGTACTCCGCTCGCGTTCACCGTCACTTTTCTGCCACTGGCACACGCTCAACCACTCACACATACACACTTCCCTATCCCTTGAAAGGAGCTACTCAAGAATTTCCCAGGCAATGACACAGAGGTTGACTCACGTTTCGGAACAGCGCTGCACAAATACACCCCCAAACGCTATTGATTTCCAAATGAATGGCTATTTGGCGTTAGCTTTGGCATTACAAAAAAATTTTTGGCCTGGTGGCTTGCCAGGCCTGTATAAATATAGGGGAAACACTGAAGATAGTGGGACCAATCACATTACTCTATGGCTGAATAACACCCTCATATTGACAATTTCAGACTGTTTGGTCTGTCATTGCCACTAAACATTCAAATAAATACAATATAAAGGCCTAACAAAACAACAATAACATAATTCTAGCAAAGGGAATAGTACGTCGGAGAAATCAGTACATCTTATTCTATGTGTTTCTGCGGCACATCCACCTGTGTTCTGTTCCCTTGTTAAACCATGTCCACACTGTAACATTTGGTGACAATCCCACCCCCACACAGTGGTGCAGAGCTCTGCAGTGGCTTAGCACGGACAAACTATAACTTGCAGAGGAGAAACAGGGGAATACTGTGGTCCACATAATATATATAGTGTGTTGTCTCAAAAAGCACAATGTGTCAAGATGCACCACATTGTTACAGGCACAGATTCAAGGTCAACATTTATGTTTTGAACATATTTGAACATGTCACAGTAGGAAAAGCACAGGTGTGAATAATAAAAGATTTCCATGAAACTGTTTCAGTTTCAGGATGCTGGTGTTTGTGCTTGCTGGCTCACTGGGACGCTTGAATAGATCAAAACCGTCATTCTGAAAATGGTTGTGTAATGATCGTTTGGCATCAGGTTCCTCATTTCTTTTGGGGTAGTTTCAGCTTTGGTGTGTGCTATCGGAGCTGCCATATAACGTGCACAGGCATATTTTTCCCCCCAGATTCAGGTTTAAAAAATCAGATGTGTTTAATAGAATTGTCAAACTAGTGCAGGTTACAGATATTCTTGGCCGTTTATGGTGACATGCCCTGTTCTTTTGCAGACCAGAGGAGACTGTCAATCAGCTTTAATGATCAAATCAGGGTTATCCTTGAATCCTTATCCTTAAACATGAAGCGTATGTTTCTTTCCAGAGTTAACAGGCCTCCAGTCCGAAAATTGACCCAGTTTAAATGCCACCTTATCATTTAATAGTTTAGGCCAGGAATATTTGCTAATACCATGTCCTTGTTATTGTTATTGGTAAATGATCTCCCTTTTCTCACCTGGCAGTCTGAACCCTGCTCATTCTTACAATAAGCCCAAAATCCCACTGCACATTTATACTGTGTCATTTGTTCCCCCCAAATGAGTCTCCAGCTGTGGGTCTGTACGATCCCTCAATCCCTTAAATTAGAAAACCTCATCTGGACATCTGGACATCCTCATTGACCCCGTGGTTCAATGGGGTCCATTCATTAATCTGTGTCTGGAGGGGGTTATTTCCACATAAACATCTCTATGTCAAGTAGATAATGACATTTTCACTGAAGGCTGGGGTCACATCAGTTTAGAGATTCAGGCCAGGTTTCAATTTTACAGTTATGTTGAGAAGTGCTTTTACTAACAGTTTGTCATTGACAAATAATGAAAATGCCATCTGGTGTTGAGCTTTTCAAGGTCTCCCCCAGGAAACTGGTTAGTCCCCATCCCTCGCTTTTTTTCTCCTCCTGCTTACACATGTCCACTCAGTACAATGCTGTACTCATTTTGATGCATTTAATCCATAAAGATTCAAGGCTATTGATGCCAATAGTGCCTCTATTAAAATAATGACCACAGGGCAGGCAAATACAATTCAATATTTTGTGTTTGTTTATTTAAATACATTTGTAAAAATCAGTGTTGTAAAACAAAACGTAAAGACCACAGGAGGTTAACAGTGTGTACAGCCAACAAATAAGCAATGTCAACCAACAACTAATGAAGTTTCTTGTTTTTCTGTTGTAGATCTTGAATGAGTAGTGAAGACTAAAACACAGCTATGCAGACCATCAAGTGTGTTGTAGTTGGGGACGGTGCTGTGGGTAAAACCTGCCTGCTCATCTCCTACACCACAAACAAGTTTCCCTCTGAATATGTACCTACGGTAAGTGTGTGAACACCTAACTTTAACATATGTGAATGTAAATATGGAGTTGACAGATGCTGCTAATTCTCAGGCAACAGAATGTAACCATCCAAAACAGTTTCATTTTGAACAATTCAGAGCAGGATGTTTAGTTTGGAATGTGAGAAGAAATATGTTCTCCACCCTACTTAAAATGTACTAAATGGTGATCAACACCATACTCACTAAACTCTGGTGATAATAAAATGTATGCTTAAATTCCTATTGAGCAAATGAGTGGCTAACCATTGGTTTTGGTCTGTGTGTTGTAGGTGTTTGATAACTATGCTGTAACTGTAATGATTGGAGGTGAGCCCTACACTCTGGGCTTGTTTGATACAGCAGGTATGTCTTTCTTATTCAATCCTACACTTGTTTAGTTCTGTTCATCCAGCGTATCCAACTCATGTTCTCCAATTGTAAGAATTGTAAATTGTCTATTAAGCCCTTTTCATTATATACATGTTATACTGTGAAGTGGATGTTTGTATGAAGTTAGATGGAAATCATACTGTTGGGTAGTTTGTGCAGGTTAGAATTGAACTGTATTATGAGTTGTCTTCCTTCACATTGCATCCACAGCTTTTGTGAACATAGGATGTATGTTAATGGAAGTTTTATTTTAGGCTTTGGTGAAATCACCTTTGTCCAGTTTATCCATCCTAGAAACTTGATGACCAGACAGTATGATTTAGACATGTTTGTATGTGGTTTCTCCAGGTCAGGAAGACTACGACAGGTTACGACCTCTGAGTTATCCCCAGACAGATGTCTTCCTCGTCTGTTTCTCTGTCGTGTCCCCCTCCTCTTTTGAAAACGTCAAAGAAAAGGCAAGTCTGGCCCTTCCTCTTTCTTCCTGCCACTGGTCTTACCACTCCATCATGAAATATGGATGCTTTGTTTTGATTTTTTGTTTTGTTTTTTAACCTCATATTTTGTCATTTTATTCAAGAAGAAGCAACAGTTTTGTAAGCACTCAGCAGCTATAGCTCTCCTGAGATTTAGCCACGGACATGAATACAACCTCATGAGTTTTTAACAAAATAATCATTTAAGTTTTACTTTGTAAAATAGTGCATTACCCAAACATCACCATCCAGTTCAGTATTAGATACCTATTTAGTGTCTAATGTGAATATAAAACCCAACAGCATGTTGCAGCTTTCCAGAAAGGCAGTGATAAGAGAACCTGTGTGAAGAAAAAACATTGTTTGGCTGAGGCTAGTGGACACCTTCTTAGAAAGGAGGCTGTCTGTTCTCATCATTTCTGGAAGAATTTTGACTTTTTGGCTGGACTGGTAGCATATCATATAACCATGTCATGTGAAACACTATTTCAGTACACTTTAACAACAATTATTGCTGGGACCACTATAGAAAATTTCAGATAAACATTTAATATCCAGAAATTCACATTATAGACACTGACTGTTCCTGTAAGACATTGGCCACAGTTTCACACATTGACCATACATGGTCCAGCCATGTACCAGGTTTTGACCTGGTCTTGTTTCTGCTAGATCTGAACATGCTGACCTTCACTGAAATTTAACAAACTTGAGTTATTGTGGTGAAAACCACAGAACCCAGTGCTGTGTTGGCCATTGCATAATCCTGTGTTTGTGTTTCCAGTGGGTTCCAGAGATCACCCACCACTGTCCAAAGACCCCCTTCCTGCTAGTCGGCACTCAGATTGACTTGCGGGATGACCCATCCACTATAGAGAAGCTGGCAAAGAACAAGCAGAAGCCCATCACTCCGGAGACAGCCGAGAAGCTGGCAAGAGACCTCAAGGCTGTGAAATATGTGGAGTGCTCAGCCCTCACGCAGGTAATACACTGTGTACATATACAAGAGTTACAGTCACACATACAGTACATACACTCTTGGACAAACATGATTCACACCTCAATTGCAAAAACTAAGAAAGTGGAGGAAAGAGGAACATGTTCATATTACCCCAGGCTTGTGCACGCCTTGGTTGATGAGTTTTGTTATGCATGCTGGTTTGATATTGGAGACTCAATGCTTAGTGGTGTTGCTAATTATGCATCATCTGATGTTTTACATGTAGCTTAAAAAGCTTACTTATGAGTATAGTGTATCCTGGTTACAGAGGGCAGCCTACCTTTAGCTGTATTAGTGCTGGAGAGAGCAGTTTAGGCAGTATGTAAAGTATGTAGTAGAATTTGCAACCAGTCTTGTGAGGTTTCTTCTCAGTTCATGTGTTACCTACCAGTCTCTCCAACACTAAAGTGTAGTGAGAGTGACACTAATCTGGTGTTGCACCCTTTTCCTTGGACTCTCCCAGCATGATATGGCCCGCAGCCTTGTCCCAGGTTCTGCCCCCCACACCCAGTTAAAGTGTGCTGATAGTGTGTATAATACCAAAATGGGCAGAGTGTAGCTTTACAGGACAATGAATTGGATTAGCAAATAAAGATATTAGGATATCAATAACTTGATGTCAAAGTGGCTTCAGATTTCCTCTGGGAGGTAATGTTGTTTGTGAAGTTAAAGAGAGGAGCCATGGTTGTGCAGACAAACCTACTGCCAGCCTCTTTGGTAACACACCTGGCGTCTTTCCTACTTTGCTATTTTAGTTACACATTCTTAATACGGCCAGTGTGTGATTAGATCCAACAATTTGTATGCTATTACTGGAAACGTTTAAATAGGACCAAAAGTAGACTGCATGAGGTACTGTAAAATCAAGAAAAGTTTTTCTGTATTCACTATTAGATTTAATATTGCAGTAGTCAGTAGTCGTGTTTGATTGTCTGATTAATAAATCAGTCAGGTCTTGAGTACTTGTGTTGGCATCGGTGCATTACTCTTAGGAACTCAAGGAGGGAAGTGAGCAGAGGGAGTCTGACTCAGAGAACAGATGAGTTAGGCCTCACTCATGCGGAGAACAATAGTGTTGATGGAGCCGAGGTGTAGCCCCCGCCTCCCAGCTCTGCTCCTTCCTTCCTGTCCCTGTCCCCCCCCTTGTCCCTGGCAGAACTGTTGCATAGCTGCTGATGTCATTTCCTGTTTCCTGACTGGGATCTCAGCACTCCGGTCCACACCTCACCGTCAGCTCACTGTTCAACGACTGCCCCTCTCTCTCTTTGCAAGAGTCCATTTCAACACTGTCGCACTTCACTCTTCATCTTCGTCACCATGCATGTCTTTTCACACAGTCCCGCTGCAACTCTCATACCGTCTCTCCGTATTTCACACAGACACTTTCCTCCTTGTTCTGCCATGTTCCTCTTATCCTCCTCCCCCATCTATCTCTTTCTGTGTTCGCTGTGCTAATTGTGCTATTGTTCTCTTCCCTCTCCTGTCATTATAGCGAGGGCTGAAGAATGTATTTGACGAAGCTATCCTAGCTGCCCTAGAGCCACCTGAGACGCAGAGAAAGAGGAAATGCTGTATATTTTAAAACTCTCTGTGCCACTGCTCTCATCTCTTCCTCCTCAGATTCTGCCATTATGCTCTGCATTTTTCATTCCTTTCTCCCATCTCTTCTTTCATCTTCTTCCCTCTCTCTCTCTATCTCTTTACATGTGCTGCTTTTGAAATCTAGACCAATCTCAATCTCAGCCATCTAACTAAGCAATCCATCAGTCTGATTCTGGTCTAACGCCCGACCTAAACTGCTACTCCGTGTTGAGAGCACATAGAAACTAATCTTTTTATGACTTAATTCACTGACTGGAGGCTTTTCTGCACTTCAGTGACTTTTACTTGTTTTGTAACAGCTAACATTTGGTTTGGTTGGTGCATTAACATACTTCAAATCTTACTTAACTTACTGGAGCGGTTTATGTCAGCTTAGTTTTACATCATATATTTTGTAACTCACCACTGTATCATTCCTAGTTAATCTACTATGGGCCAGCGCTCATTAATGTGGGCCCTGGCCAACAGTGGAGCAGTAGCTTACAGAGGATGTACGTCCTGCAGTAGTTGTGGGGAGGATTTGGACTAAAGCGAGGGCGGTGGCTTTCCATGGCTCCACACTGAGATTGATCTGAACACTTAACAGAGCTTCCATTTCTAACGCTAATGTATTTTTTGTACTACTGTTGATTAAACAGAACTATGGATATATATATATATATATTTAGGGCTTTTAAGCAGTGAAGTCATATATAGGGAGTGTTTGGCCATTTTGACAACATAACTGTGAAGTTTTCCTGTTTGGTACAATGTTGACACAGTCGTATTGATTTGGTTTATAGCGGGGCTTCTCTTTACGTTTCTTAAAGTTGTAGTCCTCCGAAAAATGCTTTCTGATTTGTTCGGCCCAACCTCCTCTATATATGACACTTATGTGCCATTAACTGTGGTACATATCCTGCTGTCTTGGAAGTCCAGATAATAAAATAAAAAAAACTATAATTGTGTGAAATGACCTGTGAAATGAATTAATAAAGGACAAAGAACTTGCTCTCCTCTCTGGCTCGCTTCTTCTTCCAGTGCTTCGTCAGAGCAGAATTCAGGAGGGTTAGTCAACTGACTTAAGCAACGCTGGGGGGGGGGGGGGGGGGTACTGGTTTATTGCATAGTGCATCACTGCGTCAGAGCAGCTCTGGTTACTTCACATGACCAAGCTTGTGGTGTAAGCAGCTCTGCTCAGGGGCAAATACAAAGAGAGAGGAAACATTCACCTCTTAGGCTGAGTCATTTTTTTGGTTGGTATTTAAAATATGGCTTTTCTAATGTTGAACGACCTGTCGTAGTGAGTTAGTCAGCGATTTTAATCTGAGGAGCAGAGTCAGGGTCAGGGGTTATGCTTTCTTCTTCCTCCAATTTCTTGTTTGTTTCTTGTTGCACTCAAACACCTGTTATTTGTGTTGTTGACTCCGTTTCCCTGTCCTCACTCACACAACTAACAAACCACATTTAAATGAACACAGAATATCCGCTTGAGTTGCAGATCTCATCTGATCTCTTTGAATTTATTTACATTCTTTTGTCCCCAACAGCACTCTCACATTCCACTGTTTCTTATGACACCCCTCTAAATGACGTTCAATGCTGCTTTTGTTTTCACCCAGTTATTTTTCCTCTGTTTAAGCTGTTATTGTGTTTCCCCTTAACCTCTCTCTTTTTTTTTTTTTGTTGACCTGTGCATGTTTGCGTTGCCCCCTCATTGAGCCTGTGTGTTTGTGTGTTTGTGTTCACAGAAAGGCCTAAAGAATGTGTTTGATGAGGCGATATTGGCTGCATTGGAGCCCCCAGAGCCCAAGAAGAAGCGCAAATGTGTGCTGCTATGAGAGGCTCCTCGCTTTTTCAAATCGCACACACATAAAACACACACACACATCTTAAATACATACACACATGCTCCCCCCTTCCCCTCCCCTGCCCCACACCCCCTTCCCTTGCTCTGCTAAGGCTGGTTGACAGAGTTGTCCTCCACAGGGAAGACTAGAAAGAAAACAGCCTACCAAGTTTCAGATAATTCTCTGCAATAATAAGAAGTTTCACCCTCCTCCCCAAGTCTGAGTTTGGGACAGAAGATGAACCTAACCTGGCCAACAGGCCGCTGCGGGCTCCGGGCAGGGTGGCATTGACTCGGACGGGGATCCAGACATCAAGCTTACTCACAAGTAGAATCCAAGTCATGTCGAGCTTTTGATAGATTGATTTTTAATTCAGTCGATGTTGTGGCCTAATCAACCTGCAGATGCCCCAACCATTTAGTTGTCCTCAGCCAATGTAAAGGTTTCACGGATAAAAAAAAAAAAAAAAGCACCCGCCCCCCCCCAGCCCCTCCCAGCCGTCTGATTGGTGGCTGCTCACGCTGCTGGTCCTGTCCCCTCTTGTTGACGAGCACACTCATCGACCGACCCCTATGTTCTCTCTCAGCACTACCAGAAGAAACGCTAACAGAGTAGTGTTTTTTTCTTTTTTTTTTTTTTTTTTGGTTTGCCAACACCCTTTTTCTCCTCAAACACATAACAAGTCTGAGATATATATATTCCATGTTCCAGATAGATGCACTCTCAACCACTAAGGAAACTGTAGGACTGAAAGGACGTGGTAATTCAGGGCAATACGGCCAAAAACTCCACACAAAAATCAAATCAGTAAATATTGCCATCTTGTATCCAGTCCTCTTAGCACAGTACAGAGTGGCAGTCCATTTGGAGCGTGGTAATCACTTGAAGAGTTAAAGGCATCCAGTAGTAATGGGTCTACTAGTCGACCACAGGAATTGGCCTTTTTAGATGCAGGGAACTTAAACAGTGTTAGCAGAACAAGCAGTGTGTTCTTCATGCGTTGCCAGGGACCAAGGGAGGGTAAAACAAGGATACTGTTTTAAAACATTGCTCCATCACCGTACACTTAGAACGGGTACAGCCGAGACCTCTGTGTAAAACAAACGCGTGGTGTGCACCGGCAGCCATATTTAGACAACTGATTAACAATCTGAATTTCCACCAGAATTCTGTGCCAGGTCAGAATTCGGTGCCTTCCTGTAGCGTGTTTATCCAGGCTTGTATGTCTGAGGCGTGAAGGGCTGTCCGCTCCGTTGTACCCTTTCGAACTGTACACTGCTGGGTGTAGCTGAGCCTTGGTCTCTGTTCTAAATGATAGGTTTAACAGATGTAATTATAATGTAAGCTGGCACACAATGTTGATGTAGGCTCCAGGTGTTTTTACCAAAATCTTTTTTTTTTTTCTTCATTTTTTTTTTCTGTTTGTGCTGTTTTTTTTATTATATATTATATATATATAAATATATATATAAAAAAAAAAAAGGTTACTTTCACTCCTTTTCCATTAGGGGTCGGAACTCATCTGAACTCTTACCTGCCAGTTTATACCAAGAAAACCTGTGATTGGTTTAGTCAAATAAAAACCTCCAATGGCAGAGAGACTGTTTTGGTTAAGATTATTTGTGATTGGTTGTTTTTCTTTACTGGTGGCTTAGAGTTGGGTCGACGTCCAGCCCAAGTCAGTATAATTATTATAACCTGTTGTTGTTTTGGTGCAAAACCAAATGCTTTGTCTAAAGTCTTTGTTCTTTGTATATGCATTCTTTTCAAAAATATTAAACTTATACCTTAATTGCCTTTACCACCTTTCCCTTGCAGTTCTTTTTTGATTGTTGTTTGTGTTCGGTAAAAAAAAAAACTATGCCAAGTTATTTCTGTCCGTACTTGTAATATTGATCGTTTCAAGGGACAAGTAAATGATTTTTTTGTCCTCCAGCAAAATGGGTGTTATTCTCTACCAACATCAAGACCCAAAATTCAAAGTGTCTGCTTACATATATTTTTTATCAACCAATGTAAGTGGGATTGACCTCATTGTACAACTTGATGTAAAGCTGTATTGATAGAGCTCCTAGCATGTGTGTTTCCACTCACATGCTAGGAGCACCACAGCTGTATGAACCTGTCATGGGACATTGAGCCAGCAGGAGGTGCTGTCCACCCAAACATTATCACCCCAGTTGTTGCTGCTGCTGCTCTGTGGGTCACAGTGGTGCTCATACATGATAGAGGCAACCGTGATGTCATTTACAGCCCACTGATGTGCAGGTGTTTCTGAATAAACAGATAATTAGATATCAACATTTGGGTTGTTTTGTGTCATGTGGTCCGCAGTTGTGAGGCGCGAGTAAGCTTATGAAGAAAAGTGTATAACAAGCTAATAAATAAAAATAAAATCTGCAATATGGGACAAAAACATGTCCATAAATATCCAGATGTGTACAACATGAAATAAGATGTGCAATGACGAACTTCATTAAATCGCTGGTTTAAAACATTCTCCCACATGTTTTGGCCTCAAGGTTCAAGTCCAGCTTGTCAGTTGATCAAACCTCTGGCAATCAATACATTACAGATGTGTGATTATCAATACATTCACACATACAATTTGGTTTTGGCTACTTTTTGAGAACCATATTTGCTATATTTATCTTTTACTTCTAATCCAACATGTTATTAACTCTGTTAGCCACATTAACATTGATGTTTGATAGACATTTTTTCAGAATCTGAAGAAATTTGCTATCAGGGCCCAATTAATATGCAACACAGAAATATTGTGTGGTTTCTACAAGGTTTTTCTCACAAGGTATTCCCCTATCTTACACACACAGTATCTTACAGTGTGTGCATTGCGGTGAGGTTGGTGTTGAGAGATCATTATCACTTTCACACAGCTTACACAGATGTCCAGGAATTCCTCAAACGGCAGCAAATGAGGGTGATATCCCAGGTTTGGTGACCTGGATCATCTGCTGCAGACTGCCGTGAGGGATGTTGCACTCACTGCACCCCTGCCTTCCTCCTCCTCCTCCACCCTCATCCACCCTCTGCGAGGCGTTCACACATTCCCTGCGTTTCTGGAGTGCTGTCTGTCAGCGCCTTCTTCCGCTAAAGAGACGCTGACAGCCATTAATTATCACACAGGCTGAACGAAGGGCATTCCTCTCTGCTGAAATATTGGTGTCTGTGCGTCTGTACGCACACACACACGCAGAGAGACACCACCTGGCCTCCATTGGTCTTCATCATGTTTGACAAATGAGTCTAAATGTTTTGTCCTCTGGGATCGTCCAATCACCAACGAGCCTGGCCGAGCGTCTCCTCTGGGTGGGACGACCAGGCATAGGTGGGGATGTTAGTAATGACTAGGCAACACACCAGCAGCACACTTGAGAAACTTGAAACACACACACACACACACACACGATGCTGACGGAGAGCTGCACCCACTTTTATGAGATGATTTTATGATGATCTGCACAGATACTGACTTGTGATGAAAAGCACGCTTTAGCAGTTTATCAAGAGCTCAGCAGTAAATCAGTGTTCAAGACATCACAGTTCTACAGGGCGAGGGCATGCCTGCTATGTGTGTGTCAAAGTAAATCTCCATTGCCGGCTGGAGCTAGGACACAGCCTGCTTAACCCCGCCGGTACTAAACCTTTGACAGCCTCTGTTGTTCCAGTATCCAAAGCTCCTGCCAACACATGGAGCACAATGTGGTTTTCATGTAGATGTTGGCGGTGGTGTAGAGGTGCAGGTTTGGCCCGGGCTGCCTGGTATAAATGCTCTCCAGCAGGTAGGAGGAGGTAAAGAGAGAGTACAAGAAAAGGGACAGAGGCCATCTTTATTTTGAATTCAGCCATAAAATCATGAGGGGGGAAAGTATCTCTCTCAGCTTCAGTGTGAGCTGAGAGGTGTCCTGTCCTCCTCTCAGCTCTGTCGTACTTCTCACATCACGTGTGTTGTTCAAGTTATAAGAAAATGTCCATTTATGGTTGCATTCTGTGAAAACTGCTGGTATTTCAGACACCAGCACAACCCTCAACCCCCCAACCAAAACAAAAAGTCACTCACCTTGCTAGCCAAGCTAATACCAATAGCAAGTATTTCACATTTTATTTCTCCAAGAAACTGTGCTTGGCCCACAAATAGTGAAGCGCACACTCGTGAAACACACTGGTTTTTCTTTTAAGATACAACTAGTTAATTGCTGAACTTTAGAGGAGCTAGTAGGTGGATTTTGTTACTTTTGAACAAAGCCAGGCTAACTGCTTTCCTCTGCTCCAGTCTTCATGCTAAACTAAGCTAACCGTCTCCTGGACTGATTCACTGTGGATTATTGCACCTGTTTTTCAGGTGCAATAATCATGCTGTCCCAAACACAGATGGTGTGAGTCCAGATGAACCACAGGTCACCAAATTTATGAGATAATTTCATGTGCATGTTAATTTTGACACGTTTAACTGATCAAAAGAAACACCATATTTGCAACCCGCGCATGAGCATTCAAGAGGGCTGTAGGACTCAAATTTATTTGCAATTTGCAGCGACAGTGAAACAAGACTCTAGTACCATTTGTGATCTGCATGTGTAAGCAGTGCTTGCAAGTCACCTTTCTGAAATGGGCCCCCGGTCTCAGTTTACATCTTATTTGTGTAAATGTTCACAAGGTGCGCCTCTGTCCCCATTGCATGTTCATTTCAAATAATAGGAATTAACAGAGGTTAACAGAGGTTGATTATGTCTTCTGCTGGATTTATTATGGTCATGCAATTTGCAAGTCTGAGGCCCATTTCACCAAATTCCCCACCTCTGAAGACTGGGTGTAAACAGAGCACAGATTGGATTTACAAGAGCCACAAAGAGGGTTGTGGTGGGGAAAAGAAATGTGCATTAAATACAGGCTTGTATATAACTAAAAAATGATTATTAGGGGAAAAAAATGAAGCAATTGGGCTTGTATTAATTAACACAAAATCTGAGTTTTGAATTAATCAAACTTTAATTTGAATTTGACCATCAATGAACTGTAAAATCCTTAGACGCTAAAACTAAAGCTTTCTGTCTTTTGTTAAGACATTTAAGTGAGCGTTTGGCTGCATTTATCTCAGTATTAACATTCATATCAACACCATCTCCATCTCCACCTGCTCCGCTCTCAACTGCAGCTGCTGTCTTTCTCTCTCCACAGGTTGTGGTGCTCCGTGGTGGTCTTATCATATCACTTCATCTCCATGTCGTTTCCCATGAAAGTGTTTATCGCCACCCAACGTAACAGTAATTAAAGATTATAATATCATTCCTAATATATTACTCATCAGTCCATGAGTCAGTCTATGAGTAATATATTGAGTAATAACAGCTTACTCAGGTGTGAGTGTGTTTATCCCAGTTTAACCTGAGGTGTATTTTAAGAGCCGAGTACGTGTTTGACAACCATGCGGCCATCAAGTGACGCTACCACTGGTCACTGCAAGGATTATTTTGAAACGGCAGGTTGCTGCTGGCTAATAGATACATGTAACACACACGCTCCAACCCCTTTCACCCGCATACACACACACATCTTCAGGTATATGTGTGCTTAGTGTCCAGGTGTTAAGGGAAGGCTCAGCTGAAATCTCCCTGATGACAGACACATGGATAGATAGTGTGTGTGAGGAGAGGTAAGCTCACGGTGATCCTCCATACCAGCATCCAGAGATGAAGCTGTGGCAGCTAAAGCCCCCATCAACAGCCTGATCCACCGTGTGTGTTGTCACTTTCACTCCTCCTGGATGTTCTTCTCCTCTCTCTGATCCATCTTTATCTGATCTGTCCACGCTGGGATAAAATGTAGCCTGAATGGCCTCGAGATGAGTGCTTTGAATTCATCAGTGTCTTGAAATGAAAAGTTCCCTCTGTGAGGTTGTAAGGACTGATGTGAAAAACAGACCTGGTTAAAATTGACTTTAAATCTCTCCTTTAAATGTCTCTGAAAGCTGTCAGTAGTGAGCCTGTTTTAGGTCTTTTGACTCCAGTCCAAGTCAAGTCTCAAGTGTTTTAGAGCGAGTCGAAAAGTCAGAAGTGTTCATGAGTGAACCGTAAGTCACCATGCAAGTGTCTCAGCTTTCTGAACTCTGACCATACTCACTGAGTGCTCATAATCTCATTTGGAAAAGAAAAGGCATGCATGGCTTTATGGATGCATGCTTCTGTATTTGTGTACTTGCAGAGTTTAAAGGCCTCAGTATGCTTAAAAGAAAATGCTTTCTTCGTCTAAGAGCGTCTAAACTCACTTTCTGACAAGGATTGGTTAATGGCTACATGTGACGATTTTTGTAACTTTCTGATTGATTGGCCAGGCATGCAGAGTTGTGAAATTAGGTAGGGTTTTGACAAATTAGATGACAAAGTACGTCGTTTGTAACTGCCTTTTAGAAGAACACACACAGAAACGTTTTCTAATCTCACACCTCTATCAGCAGTTATCTGCAGGACGACATCCTTTATGTGTGTCTTTAAAAAACTGTTACAAATCATTTGGTGAGACCACGATTCTGTCATTTTTCACAAGAGGACAGTTTCCAATCACCAGATGTGCTCCTTCTCCACCATCAGTTGATGGTCACTTGCCTCCCTTGATGTCTTGATGGCTTGGTTCTGCTGACACACACACGCCTTCTATCCATAAATGTTTGAGCATTTGTCCCTGTTGGCAGCCTCACAGGACAAAACACTCATTGCTCTTGCTTATTTCATTTATGAGCTAAGGGACCACAACATTAGACTTCTGTGACATTTGTCAAATTGAGGAAAGCTTTCAGAAAGTCAGAAAACTGAGAAATCTCTGTCTCTGTTTGTAGCTGCAGCTTCAGTGGCTGTTGGTCTAATTATTGTGGCCCACATGGGTTTATCAGCACAAAGTGGAGAAATGTAAGTGATGTAGGTCTTCAAAATTAACCACCTGCCCACATTATGCACCTTTCCTGAGGTTTGTATCAGCTGTTTCTTGAGAGTGTAGCCAGTAATAGTGATAAGTCTGTTCATGCAGCACAGAATAAGGCCTGACAGCACGGTGAATTTCAAATCAGCGAAACAACCCTAGGTGGTGAATGATGGACACTGTGACTTCCAGTTAATGGCCAAATTTTCCACCTCTGCCAAATGATTCATACTTTCTCTTACTTTAACTCTCTGTCAGTGTGTTATCCAGCTGTGTGGCCTGTCAGTGTATAAGATGTAAGTTCTATGGCATGTGACAACAAAACATTTTCCTCCTGTGACTTACAATATGTTCATATGCAGCTAATCTTTATTGGCGACTTACCTTCAATGGCAACATGCAGCTGCAGTGCAGGAAATCACGTCATTCATATCGCAAAAGAAGATACGGGTGTGGAAGTTATTGGTTCATGTCCTTCTCGTACTTGTAATTTATGCTGACAACGTGTTTTGTTAATGCTAAATAGTTGAGAATGCAATTCACTGGAGATAGGCTTGTGTATGAAGAGGGTGGGAAAAAGCATGAATGAAAGTAGAACACTTACTGGATGTCCCAGTTTACCCATCCTTTTGATTAATTTGATTAATTTAATAATCGATTGAATAATTGATCACTTGAGGGTAGAAAGGAAATGAAACTTACAGGCAGCGTAAGGTAAAATACAGTGAGTCACCCAGTATGTAGCCATGTCTGATGTGAAGCCTGGTGTCCGTGTCTCGATGCCCACCGGGCCGACTCTCTCGCCCGCTCCGCTTGTGTTGCACAACGTGGCCATTTCAGAGCAAAAAACAGCAGAGACACCAGAGGAAAGCCGAGAGGGAAGAAGAGGGGAGGAGGGCTGGAGGAGAAAGAATTGCAACTGTCATCACAAACAAGAACCATCTGTCTCATTTGTGTAACTTGTTTTCTTTTAATATGAGAAGTATGCTGAAGAGATCTGGGAGTTTGAGAGAGGCCTGGGAGGGCCGGGCCCTGGGCTAAAGCCAGCCTTCTCCTGGGTTCTCTGAGCGAGTGGCATTAATATCCAGCCAACCTGCACTGTTAACCCTTCACACACACTTAGAGAGAAAGACAGACAGCATCAGAAAACTTCTAAACCAAGGTATGCAGAGCCACCTGAGGTGTAATTTGAACTATTAGCTGCCTGTCTGGGAGAAGAATTGTCTGGAAGATTTATGGGGCAGGATGAAATCACACCATCGTTCTCTCATTACCTTTCATACCTTTAGGAAATATTTATTAGAGAAGCGCTGGTGCCTCTGTGGGTTGTGAATAACACATCTGACAATTGTATGCATCACCTTGACGTTGTTTCATTATGTTGTTTTCACTATAATGCACATGTGATTTATGTACTGTATGTTGGGCAGTAATCAGTGCTTTTTTTTTCTTCCCCTCTTTGTAAACATTATTTCTGATCTAAAATGTGTTCTGTGAGTTAGATAAAACAGTACACAACATAATGAAGGTACGGGCTGATAAAAGTGAAGTTTTGGTCTGTGCACTCTGGATCCAGAACGACAGAATGCCGAGGAGACGCCTGTCCATGTGTTCAAACGGTGCACGGGTATTTACAGGACCACTTCACAACCTTCTTTAGGCCCACATCGAGTCTCTGGGCCTTCAATATGTAGTCTTACAGTAATGCTAACACTGTGGCTATGGCTATGATGAAATGACCAGTCAGGAATTGAAGCACTTGTTGATAGATGGTGAATCTTCAGTGTTTTATGTTTTATAATAGGTATTGTGTCTTTTGCTGTGGTGTGTGCATGGGTGTATTTGTACTACAGCCAAATCTGTGAGGGTTTGTCAAGATGTAATTAATATTGACAAGCTAAATTAACATTGCAGGTTAGGGAATTTTACTGTTTAATTTGTTTAATTATGTCCATGGGTTTTGGTAGCACCTCCACTCAAAAGTAGAAAAACCTAGTGGAAAGAAGAAAATTCTCTTGTAATCTCTCTGTGATTTACATGTTTATGAAGACGTTAACTTCACCTAAAAATGACAGGATCATGGTTAAATGCTACAGCAGCCGCACAAGTGCAGAAGTGTCCCAGGTTAGGTTCATATTACACAGCGGGTATCTATATGAAGTTTGCTAACATTAGCTCACATTAGCCCCCATAAGCTCCTGGTCATACCAGATCAAGTAAAGCTGTAGCAGCAAAAACCCTGAATGTGTCAAATTTAGCAAGTTAACTGCTTATGAATTCAACTTTTCATTTGTAAGAGAATGTGTTTTTTCTTTTTTTCAAAAGTTATACTCTCGCTTTAAGCCAAACATCTGAACCCTTCCCTATTTACATGCACCACATGCGCAAACACAGATTCATGTAATTGTTAGCGTATTGTATCTACTTGCAGGAAACATTTGTAAAAAACGTTTAAATGCTAACATTTCCCTTTATTTAAGCATAGACGCTACCTAAATCAGTAACTGAGCTGTAAGCTAGGCTAAACTCTCTTTTGAACATGCTGTTAATAAGAGTACTGACATAAGAAAGACACAATGATAACAAAGCAGTCAGTCTCAGTGGAATGTTTCAGAGTTTCTTTTATCAAAGGTCTGTCTGTTCTACAGACGATATGTTTTCTTTTTCTTTTCTTTTTTTTTTTTTTTTTTTTTGGCGTGAAAATGGTCTATATAGATGCTAAGTATCAGCACAAAATATCAGCTATGAGTAGCTTCATTCCACAAATAAGTGTATCAGCCTTCATAAACCCGCATTTGTTGCATCTTAATTTCGACACATTCCCCCACACACACACACATACATGAAGTGGTAAAACCCTACTGTCAGCCTCTTGTCTCCGCCACAACCGCAGCAAACCACAAGAGGCATTACAGTTCTCTGACTGACTGCCTGACTGTACATCTGGCTGTCTGACAGACTGAGCACACACAAACACATGAGCCCACAGACATTCCCAATCAGTGTGGCCACCACCACCCACCTCATCTAGGCCATCATGGTGGCTTAATGAAGGACAGATCCCCGCCATCGCAGACTGAGAGCGGTTAGGGTTACTTTTTCCGCAGAGGGGGAGCACACTGGAACCAGCATAAGTGAAAGATATTGCAGGAGAAAGAGCGAGAAAGCTGGAGTAGGGGGTGCAGTATGATATTGATAGAGACAGAAGGAGGGAAAAAGCTTGTGCCATGTGGTCTGCATTTCGTTGTAATCCCTGTTCTAGCCCGGTGTTCCTGCCTCTGTTCCCTCTTCAGCTCAAACCCAATCAGGCGGTCGCTGAAACCCGAGCAGCTGCTCTGGTTCTTCCCAAAACCAGACTACCAGGTTCCCAACACCGCGGGAAACACATCCATCTATCTCTGCTTGATATACTGTATGTGCTGATATATGGTGCATAAATTGTGTTTATAGGTGTCAGGGGTGCAGGGAGGGACCTCAGGGTGTAATGTACCTCACACAAACAGCACACACACACACACACATACACACAAAATGCTGCACGATGCACAATGTGGCCACATAATAATGCAGCTGAAAGACACGGGAAATGGACGATTTTATTGAAATATGTGTATGTCTGTCAGCAGGCTGTGTGTGTGTGTGTGTGTGTGTGTGTGTGTGTGTGTGTGTTTCAGGCTTGGTGATGGAATAAGATCGGCTCTCTTTCACTTTCCATTTTTCTCTCATGTTCTTTCTTTCCTTCTAGGCAACATTGTTTTTGTGGCATTTCATTTTCTCTCTCTATCTTCTTTCATACATACACACACACACACACACACACGTTTTGAAAGAAGTGACAACAGTCATTTTTGACACAGCATATATTCCGTATTAACATACATTCATAGGCAGTATAGTCTTCTTCAGTGTATAAGTCTTTACAGATCTACAGTATGTCTATAATGATAGCACGTTATTATAGGAAAGCTTGGCTTTATGGTGGTGGTACAAGTTGGCCCAGACAACAATACAGTCTTGACAGTGGCATGGGAAACTGTGTGTGTTTGTGTGTGAAGAACGGGGAAAATGAATATGCGGTCGGATGTTTGTTGCTGTGGGGCGAGGGCTCTATGTGCGCTTGGAGAGAAAGTGCTTCAGTCATCATGCATGGTGAACATGCTCGGCAACCCTCTGGCAGACCCCTTTGTGTGTGTTTACATTACGTGTGTTTGCCGTAGCATGCATGTCTCTGTGTGTTTACTCGTGTTTGCATTAAGCCCACTAGCATTTGACAGACTATGACGTGCAGGAGGAGGCCAAGATCAACATCAATCCAAATGAGCACGCAAGATTTTCACAATATGAAATGATAACAAATCATATTAAATCGGATCTGGAACCTGTTTTGATATAAGGTTTCTGGTTTCCAGTTGCATGTAGCAGCTGTGGATAAATACAGGTTTCATTTTGGAGCAATGTTTGCTGGCTATGTGTGTGTTTTTTTGTGTCTGATGCCCATCACCTGCCAGTGCGATGGGCCTACAGAAAAGACAGGAAGGAGCTGACAGTGACTTTCACCTGTCCATCATCATCCTCCTCCATCATCCTGTGTGTGAGTGGAGCAGCCTCAGGGCATTGCAGGGGGCAAAATAAATGACTCAACAGCAACTGAACCTCAGCGCAGCACAGCCATGTATACTTGGGAAGCAAATCACAGACAGTCTGTCTGCGACACGTTCCTCTTCGTTGTTGGAGTCCGTCCTCTGACAGACTCTCCCTTTTTGACATCCAGCACTCCAAACGAGTCCCTGAAGCAGCAGCAGCAGCAGCAAGGACAGAGGGCGAACAACCCTCCTCTTGACCCCACCCCAACCCCTTAACCCCACCCGCCCATCTGCCCACCCATGGGTCCAGTTTGTCCCCTATTATCTCCACTCATCCGTCCCCGCCTTCTAGGTCCACCCCCCGTCAATCTCCTCAGTCTCAACAAATAAGTTAAACATTACAAAAATAAGAAGCAACAATGACAAACCAA
Source organism: Thunnus thynnus (assembly GCF_963924715.1). Taxonomy (NCBI): domain Eukaryota; kingdom Metazoa; phylum Chordata; class Actinopteri; order Scombriformes; family Scombridae; genus Thunnus; species Thunnus thynnus. Next base: position 32,080,695 of record NC_089520.1, on the reverse strand, counting down.
ATATGAGAGTGAGGGAGGGAGACAGAAAGTGAAAGATGCTCTCTACTTGAGAAGAAACAAACTGCCTCTGTAGCTTTGTAGGAAATCCCATGCATAATCTACTGATATCCATTACGGTGGCATTAAAATGAGTAGGATGACCTTTGACCTCTTAGCCACTCAGTCTGTTTCCGTTGACCAGTAGTGGGAGGGGTGGGTGGTTTCAAGCAGGAGAAGAAAGAGCTTCACAAGTCCTCCTTGCTCCCTCTGGCCTTGGTAATTGAGCAGGAGTGTGGGGCGTTTGTTTTGTCCATCAGCAGTGCCCTCTGTGCCCCTCACTCCCATCACCGGCAAGTGTGCATCTCCACCATTTTGCGGCACTTTTTGCATCTGACATAACAGCACCAGTGGAACTTACAGCTGCACCTGTCCACCACCTCCACCTCCTGCGTCTGGAAGCCGCGACCGCAGCACATCAGCTCGCAGCCGTCGATGGCCTTTGAGGTTCTGTTACACTGCCGGCCCACTGTGCCCAGCATGCCCGGCGTGTCCGGGTCATAGTCGCAGAAATCTGGACTAGGCTCCAGGTAGACCAGATCTTCGTCCGTGTGAGGTTTGAACTGGGAGTTGCGAGGCACCAGGACTTTGGTGGTGCCCACCTTGCGCTGCTCCACCTCAGTGGCACCGTCAAACTTCTCCTTGATGACGTTGCCCACCTTGCGGAAGGGCGGCATGGCTTTCCAGCAGGTCTTCACCTCACATGAGCCTGACACTCCGTGACATTTGCACTCCACACGCATGTGGGACAGGATGGCCTGCAGAGATGCCAAAGAACCTTTAATTAGCTGACAGAACTTGAAAAACGGCGATGACAGTAATGCATCATATTCATAAAGACTGGCTCTCAAACTAAAGAAGAATGTGTTTGTGCTCACAGTTAAAACTATAACAAAATGTTCTATTACTACCAGAGCTGTAAACTCGAGACTCAGAATCGAGTCAGACTCTTAAATTACACAGATTGGGACAGGATTTTGACTTGACTGCTGGAGACTTTACAGACTTCAGATCTGATTGCCTAAATACTTGCGTCTTTCAAGTGTCAAGTTTAAATTTATAAATCACCAGTAACATGCAAACCTTACAAAGCCCCAATATTTAATTAATTAGGCAATGAGAGGACATGTCATGAGTTATGTAAAACACATCATTCTCAGTTATGTAAAACACAACATTAACAGATGTGAAATGAAAATGTTGAAATGCTCTGCCATTTTATCTTCCAACATTCACAGACTCGACTGATTTGAACATTTGATCATAAAGGCTTTTGACTTTGATTTCCAATAAATGGAAATGACTTAAAATTTTGTTCTAACAGACTTGAAACTTGACTTGGACTTGTCTCAAGTCCTTGAAGACCTGAGACTTGACTTGACATGCAGTTGTTTTGACTTGCCTTGACTTGGACTTGACTCAAATGACATAGAGCATGATTTGGACTTGGCTTGAATAACGTGAGACTTGCCTTGGACTTTATTGAATGACTCGAGACATGACTTGGACTTATCGCAAATGACTTGAGACTTTATCTGGACTTGTCTTGAATGATTTGAGACTTGATATGGACTTAATTCAAATGACTTGGGACTTGACTTGCACTTGTCTTGAATGATTAATTATCTCAAAGAACTTGAAACTTGACTTAATGTATCACTTTACTTTATAGTTTAAATCATTCTATCTGTATTTTCATTCTTCTCAGTGTTGCTGCTCTTGTAAACTGCCAGCTGCTTTAATCAGCACACAACAACGTACGTCTCAATCATTTCTAATAAACTAAGCTTGCATCACAGTATTTGGCGTGTTTAGTGAAATGGATACTTTATTCACATGTGACATTTTTCTTGCATGTGACTCGGTTCAAAACGACAGGAAGGCAGAGCAGCGAGTTACCTTCCTGCCAGCCTCGTTGTTGTGCAGGTTCATGAGAGCTCGACTGGAGGACTGGCCTTTACTCCTTTCTCTAACATCCACAAAGGACTGAGAAAAGGCCACTCCGTAAGCAATGTTGTCACTGCAGCCCGACCACTGGAACCCTATGACAAGATGTAGAGATAGAGACAGGTGGAGGTTATCTGTATGGCCTTCAAACATAAATACCACTACAATATTCAGCCACAAGATGGCATAATTAATATGTTACCAAGGGAATCTGGTCTTTTCAAAATGAAATAAAAAGTTTTGCATTGAAATACACTTGATCGGTTGTTTCTTCTGTTTCCTTTGCATGTGTGTGCGTTTGTGTGAAAGAGCGAGAGAGAGACCTACCCTCTGGACTGACTCCATGCACATTGTGGTCACAGCCACATTTTTCCAGCTCTCCGCTGCTGCAGGCCCTTGTGACCGCAAACGCCACACTGGCTGCTGAGATGGCATACACAAAGGCTGCCTCACGGGTGCCTAACACACACAAAAAGACAAACACACACACACAGTCATGTTGTTTCACTATGCAACTGAAAAGAGCTGTTCATTCTCAATGGCAAAAAGTTTGTATACAGATAAAGACTGTATTGAAGGCAATACTAATGGACAGTTTTGAAGTGAAGTGAAATGTATACAGGTAGAAAGGTTGACTTATAAACTTGTTTTAGTATCAATCAGCTTATCGTATCATCTTCTTTACTGTGTGCGAACACTTGTTGGTATGTAATTGATGACAGGAATGACTGGAGGGTATTATCTTACCCTGTGTGACCACTTTGCCAAACACAGGCATGGTCTCCAGAGTGGAGCAGTTCCATCGACGGTTGCGAAACTGGAACTGACACTCGTCTATAGCCAGCTGAGCACCACGACGCACAGCATCCATCACCTCCACACTGCGCTTACAGATCTGAACCTGGAGCAGAGACACACAGGATCTACATCAGCCACATACAGCGTCCAGATACTAACTAAAATACTGAATGTGTTCACTGTATTTATCCTGGAAAAAAAAAAGATTCACTTGTTTATTCAGACACTGATATGCCATTATTAAATTAATTGTGGTAACATTGTGGAATTCCTAAATAAGACCTGCCAGAGAAGTCAGTTTCACAACAATGGCTCATTCATTTAGGTTTATACTGGTTTTCAATGCAAAGTACCAAGATTTTATAAAATGAGGGAATCATCAGAAGACACTTGCACATCAAAAAAAGTGACGATAAAATGCATAAAAAGGTTTTAGAAAAATATCTGCTCACTGCTAACTTGTTCCCAATATTTATTTTATTCTGCATGGACATGACAAAGTTTTGACCAAAAATCGTCTTCTTAAAGGCTCAAATATAGCGCAGCATCCTAAGAATACGTTTATATTATTTTCTTCTTGTGTGTATGAATTTAATGCTGTACTTTGAATGTAAAGTTGATGATGATTGAATAACTGGGAAGCTTTTCCTCACATTATGAATTACCCAGTTCAAAGATGAAGTGTGTCCTCATAGTTCAGCTCTATATACAGGTGTGCTCACACCTTTACCTAAAGCACACTGGTTTTCACCCCATTTCCTCATCACTCCAAAAGTTGTGCTTCCTGCTGAAAATAGAAACTGCCGATTTCAAAAAGACTTTCAGACCACGACTGAAGAGTGAGACTGCACACAGGTGCTTCTGCTAACGGGATAAAACCTTCCACAGGTATTGGAGGAGTCTCACTGACTTGTGTTTATAGCTGTGTGTGTCTGTGTTCATTGTGTTTTACTGTGAAAAGAATGGTGCACGTACATCTATGATTATAAAGTCATTATTGTCAGCAGTTTAAAGGTGTACCTGTCTCTGGATGAGGCCTCGTAACCTCTCACACGTTTCCTCATCCCTGATGCTTCCTACTGACGACAGCTTGGCCAGGTACCTGACAGAAAAAGAAAACACAACAGGACTTCTTTAATGTGCAGTAGTACAAGGTGTAGTAAAAGGATGAAGTCAATGTTGACATGTGGCCTGAGATAACATGAGGGGAGCCACGGAGCATCCAGGTGAAAAAGATTTGAAAAGTGCTGAATCTGAAGTGGGTAAAAGGAAAGATTCAAGCTACACATGACTTCCATCATGGCGTCACTTGTTTATGGTTACAGTTCAACCAGCGATAGTTGGATTTCAGTCGGTAGTTTTCCTCAAAACCACCAGTCAGATGAAGCAGAGCTGGTGTAGGGAGGGTTGGTTCCCATGACGTTGTGGGAATGTTTTGGATAAATGTCTGATTGTGAGGACACTGAGAGGAGGGAAAGTGGTTTATCACACACACCACCTCCAGGCCAGACAGGTCATGGAGATATACTGCATACACACACACACACACAATCTAAAATGTGTGAGAAAATGACATCGGTCTGGATGTCCTGACCCTCACACACACCCACCTCACCTCACTTCAGTCTCATATCTCCAGGCCCAGCTGCACCTTACAGAAATAGGCTTTCTCATAAGTTGGCACTGAGTGTCACACAGAGGCAGCAGCCCTGATTATGTACTGTCTACACCGCTCAAAGGCTCCTTATACGTCATCTGATTGCATGTTGAGTCTTAAACATTTCCCTGAAACAAAGGGAAGAGATAACTACTCTTGTTTCCATTGCAATTTCACTTGTTTCAGTCTAGAAACAAATGCTAATATCTTCAAACGAGGCACAAAAAGACAGATTACTCCTGAAAACACTCAATTCAAAGAAATACGTTTATTTACATTGTAAAAAGTGGAATTACTTTAATATTTTGGAGTTTTGTTCAGTGTTCCACACACTTTTTAAATAGAGCTGGCAGGAAAACAAAATGACTTAAACAAAACAAATCAATGAATTTATGGAGTGATTAGCTTAGCCTAGCATAAAGATTAGAAGCAGGGGAAACAGCTAGCCTGGCTCTGTCCAAAGTGAAAAAACATTTACCATCACCTCTAAAGCTCACTAATTAACATGTGGTATTGTGTTTATTTAATCCTCACTCAAACAGATGTGTCAAACGACAATTTGGGGTTTTAGTTATGTACTGGAACTATTTCTTGGTGAATAACAACTGGGCAGAGTGACTGTGCCTTGCGTTCTGTCTGAGGTTGCGAGATTTGGTATCATCATAGCTGTACAAAGACCAAAATCAAAACCTGTGCAGGCTGACTATATCTGGAAACCCGATTAAACTAATTATATTTAAAATAGTAATTGGTTAGAAATATAAGCGTTGGTCAGTATGTTTTCAAATTTTGTATAGAGCTAGGCTTCCAGTCCTTATGCTAAGCTATGCTAACCACGCCCTGACTCCAGTTCTGTACCAAAATGCACAGACTTTGATATTGATCTTCTCATTTCACTTACAGGTAGAGAGAAAATAAGTGTTAAATAAGTGTGCAATGACTGTGATTACCTTACTATGTTAACATGAAGGAATGGATTCAGTATTTGCAGCCTCCTCCATAGTGGACAGAGTTTGAATATCAAAACGGACATTAATAAAGGCAAATTCCAACAAAATGAACTTTTTGGCTATTATTCCATATGAGTAGACATGTTTTTTCCTTAAGGTTTCTCAAGCTCGTTTTATGAGTCTTGGCTTATGAATTCCCAAGACCGCACATACCTCTGCAAAGCCCTGTATGCCCATCTCAATCAAGCCGTGGCACAGATCGAGATTGAGGAGAATTTTGCTGTCAGATTATTGACAGAGCTTTAAAGGGGTGCTCCAACAATTAAGTGTTGTACTTCTATAAAGTTTGTGGACTGGCAGGAAAGAGATTTTTAAAAGAACGATAAAAAGTGATGCAGCAGAGGCTGAAATATCCAGACTTTTAGTCCCTAGTATGGGTCAAACTCCAAAAACACTGGATGTGTGCACAAAATTGAACATACACACTAAGAACGCTGTGCCACACCACAATGCAACTCATTAGCGTCTCTCACGTCTCTCAAACTTCACATCCCCAGTTTGCATTGCAGGGTTTCTGTTATAAATTTGAAGTTGATGTCATTTTCTCAGACTTTTTATGATGTCTGGGTGGGCTGTAAGCTACATGTCAGTTCTCTCAACCTTCATGAACTTTGTATGGCAAAAAAAGAGATAGAAGTATTAGCAGTGGTATTAAAAGTAGTGAAAGAAACTGTGTTGAAAGAAGTGGTAGATTTACAGAAATACTATGTGGTGGTATAATTAGCATATCGTCCTTCCAGAAGCCTGATAGGTCAAACAGCTCCTCCTCTCCATCCACCCTCTCATCTCCTCCTCTCAACAGTCCAGATAATCTTTCTCTCTGTGCTTCTTTGATGACCTTCTTCTTCTCTCTCCATCCAGACAGTGTCAGTATTTAGCACTCATCGCTGTGATAACCCCGCTCTCTGCCACTCCACAACATCTCAGCTACATCCGCTCACATCCACCCTCGGAGGTGATCTAAGGTTGACTCCATTTCCTAAGAAACACCACCGTCCTTCATCAAAGCATCTGCAAAGTGTTCCTGTCATGAACTCCCAACATGTTGTTTAAAGCTGCGCTAAACAATAGATTATATCATCATGTGTAGTGTGAAAGCTTGTACCACATGCTTTTGCAGTTCGCCTCAGCTCCACAAAGCATTTAGAACAGTGGACAAAGTTAGCGACTGGCTGGTGAACATAGTGGAGCATTTAGCAGCTCAAGAGCCAGATATTTCCCTCAAGAGTTGTTGGAGACCAAAATAGGGCTAAAAGATGAGTGAATATTGGACTTATATTTATTAGGTGTTCACACAATAGCACAAGTAGAGCAGTGTCATAAAGTTGGTGACTTGACTTGAAACTGAAATGTCAGTTACACTATAATACATAAAGTTTGCTAATATTATCCACAAGAAGCTACAGGTCATATAGAGTAATGCTTTAGCAGCAAGCATTACATTGAAGCATTGAACTGACAAAGATTGTATTTTGCTGTGTATGAGTGTAAGAGAAGGAATATATTATTTCTTCTTTCAAATGTTACACAGTTTCTTATTAACAAACTAGGAAGTAATGAAAGACTTGGGCCATGAATTTCTCTGAGAGTCATTTCACCATGAAGGTATGAAAACATGTAACTGTCTGTCTATCAAATGTGGAAGACGGAGTGGTGAGAACAAGACCTGATGATTATATAGTCATTTTCAAAACCTCTATGAATTGAATTGCGTTGCAGTAAATATAAACTTCTAGGAGTCTCCTTGATCCTGCTGTCTGTCCTCAAGCTCTCTGTGAGGTTACTTCTCTCCCCTAATCTACAGGTCCTGCTCCACCCGCTGTGGACCGAGTCCAGCTCAGCTCTGCCCTGCTCTGCTTGCTCGATTGTAGTTGCGAGGCTTTCATCAAATCCATGTGTGGCGTTTGATCCCTCTTTGTTGTCTGGCATAGCCTTGGGCCGGGCGCTGCGTTTAGGTCCAGGCATCCAGCTGGGAGACCATCAAACAGCGATAAAAACAACTCATGGTGAATATGCAAGACAACAACAGAAACCTACTCCTCTGACGGGCAGCGCCCCACACACACAGACACGAACAGCTGGATGGCATCCCACTGGCCTGACATTCACCCTGGAAACATTTAATAAACATTGGATGAGCTGTTATTCAGGTGATTTTGTGATTTTGTGTGTGTATGCATGCGTGGGATAAATTCGGCGTAGGCCTTGAGTGAGTGTGTGTGTGTGTTTTCAGCATTTTCTCTCTTTATCTGTTCATTCTGCTCTGTATACTCTTTGCTTCCCACAGACGAGGTTAACAAAACACCTCAACAAGGAGACAGAGGAGTCAACCCGTAGAAGGACAGAGCAACACACACACACACAAACACACACACACACACCATCATCCCACATCTCATCTTCATTCCTCTCCCTCCTCTCTCTTCTCTCTCTGGCCTCTGGTGGTTGCGTGCTGAAATCCCAGGGGCCTAAGCCCAGTGGAGCCAGTGGTGTTGTGAAGGCTGCGATGTGTAATGCAACACAAACATGCAGCGGCCTGCGAACGCACCACAGTCCAGGTGGAATGCTCCATACCTCCCACCCAGAGCCCCCCACAGCCTCATGGGAGGCTGAAAGTGAAAATAAGAGATAATTCTAAACAGAGAAGATACTTATGACGCAGGTTGTTATCTGTAGACAGGAAATAAAGACTAATGTAGAAATGTTACAACACCATGCAAAATCACCTTTGAACCGCTGTCTTGAAGTATGCATGGGAATTACAAACGTTGAAGTTATTTTTGAATGTTTTCACCATTTCTATTGACTCCCTGTGACTTGATAGAGGTTGTCTTTCTGAGTTGTCTCCTGCATGTTATGTACATTTGATCATGAGCAATGCAACATTAAAGTGGTAAATTTCTGTTTGCAGTTTGACCCTGCATTCTCTTGAATCAAAGAGAGAATGGATACAGATACAAAAAATCTGCTGGATTTTTCAGAAACAGGTAGTTCTGACAAAGGCAGGAGATTTTTTTATTGACATGCTGGTAAGATCCTCCAACCATATACCATCCTCTGGCTTTATCTTTATATTCTTTGTAGTTGAATCAAAATTTCCTTGTGAAACCATCTTTTTACGTATAGAACAAAGCACCCGTAGCACAGCACTCATTTCCTGACTGAAATATGCATGACCGTTCAGTTTTATATACTGAATTGACTGTTAGATATTTTCTTCTTTTTATGAATGGATGGATGCACAGTAGAGAAAAGAGGAAAAGCAGAGGAGGGGGGGGGGGGGGGGGGGGGGGGGGGGATACAGAAGCCGGACACATCTGGATGACAGTAATGTGCTTCAGTGAACTTCTCTCTCTCTCTCTCTCTCTCTCTCACACACACACACACACACACAAAATGACACAAATGCTTGCAAACTGTAGCACACTCTCTGCGCATCCATCATCTCTAATGTGTATTTATATGAAAATACCCTCATGTTTGCCTTTCCAGCACTGAGTACACAGCAGAGGTACACAGTGACAAGTAAATATAGCATGGATGGGAAATGCAAGGAGGAGAGCTGCAAGAAAGAATCTAAGAAACGTCTTTTCTAGTGAGGCGCGGACACTGTACACAGTAAATGAAAGAGCAGCACTGCTGAGCTTTTAATTGAATGCACTGGAGATATTTTTCTTTAGTTTTAGGCCGATAAAGTGCAATGGAGAGAACTGAACTTTCTCACTTTCACAAAGACAAACAAGTCAAATTTTACATTTCATCCTGCTGGTAGAGAGCCAGTGCTTGTAAAGACAAGCGTGACTGGTGTGACCTGAGCTAACCCTCCCTGTCCCCTCAGCAGTGGATACCTACAGTATGTGAAACATACTGGGACCTGTAGAGGGCACTGTTCTCTCAGTTTACATTCAGACACCTTACTACAGTACAGCACTGAGCTCAACTTCCTACCTCCTGAACACTGCTTGGCACTGCTGGTGGCTTTAGATATTCAGACTGTCCTGAGAGATGATACTGACTGGAGGTTCTTTGTTGTAGTCATGTGTTTCTAAGTGTTCTTAAGAGGAAACCTCAGTCTATTCATTGTGTTTGCTCTGAATAAACAACTGGTTAAGCGCTTAAAATACATATAAATGGAAAAACAGAAGGGAAAGAATAAACCTATGTATATAGTTTTTCAACATTCATGAAACTAATCTCAGGATATAGTTACATAACACAGTAAAATGCTTATGCTGTATTTCTAACAAAGTTGGAACTTGGAATATGGATTTTTTGTATTTCTAGAAACCAGAAATCTTCTAAGTTAAAAGATCTGAGTAACATAAGCAAAACCCTTCAATGTATGTGTTTGCCATGTCTGTAACTCATAGCATAAAAACACATCTCTAAACATCAAAAGACACTGACATCAGACCTGACTGCTTATTTGTCAGAGGATCTGAAGTGAAAACCAACCTAACCTCTGCACTGAACCTTGTTAACCATATATTGACCTCTGAACCTGTCAGTTCCCGTGTCAGACAGCAAGTGTCCTTAAGCGGTAAGCACACTGACTCCCAGCTTTTCTTTGCTGCAGCTGACGTTTGAATTCTAGCTCTCAGAATTATTAATGAAATCCATCGAGTGAACAAAAGACTGAAGCTTTCAGACATCAACACAGAGGCAGACAACAGCCAAGTTTGTCGTTTCAGCTTTCACGTTGAAGTCACGACAAGTTTTAAAAGAATTTTACTTGCACAAAAAGACATTAATCATTTCAGAAAATAGAAATCAGCTTGCGCAAAATGACGGGCATGAAAGCAGCGTAGAGTGTGTTGTATTAAAGTTCATTTCAAATGATCAGCATGAGCTGTTTGATATCTCTTCCCAGGCAAATAGTGACCCCGGTTAAAAGCATGTTTCAGGTTGGTCTGAATAGATCAATACATGTTATAAATATAGTTTTATGACCCTGTTCCTGACCTGGGTTTAATGTGGGTCTGACACTGCTCTGCTGTTGTATTAAAGGGTTATAATTACTGTAGAGCTGCTACAGGATTAACATAGAATTACTTAAAGATAGACTGAATTCATGATTGTGACTTACAGTAACTTCTGGTCTTCTCAATTACAAAGATACTTTAATGTGAGTTGTTGCATTAATGCTTAATGAAGTGACCCATTACTGAAAATAAATGATGTAAAGTTTCACCATGTTGAATCACCACTGAATTATTATGCTAAAGCAATTTTATGTCTATACATAATACTAGTTTTTGATTGGATTAAATCATACATTGGGACATCTCAAATGTAGTTCCAGTGTCCATTATTCTTAATAAGTGAAGAATGTGTATTAAACTGATGGTAACCATAGCAACGGTACTTCTTCTTCTTGCTATTAAAACTTCACTATCACTGCTAAAACAAAGTTATCCATTGGATAAAATTAAACACAGGCTAAGTTTCTCTCTCAGGTGTATTTGCTAGGTATCCATGTTATAAGTGTAATAATACACTCCAGCGTGTCCTAATGTAAAAGATAATATACTCTGCTTCATGCCGTGTCCGCTTTCTTGTTCATTATTTGAGGATATAAGGATGTGTTATTACTTACAAGTCCAAATGCCAGCAGTCTTTATCGATGCAGGAAGCACTGAGACTGTAAGGGATTTCACTTTTTAAGCATTTTTGCTAAGAAAACAGTCCAGGAGATCCCGTAGAAATGGCTATATGGTGAAAATATAGTCATCAAACACCATTAAAATAAAGGTCATAATAAAAAACAACAACTTTTCAATTAAATTTTGTCCAGTTTTATCAGCTGCTAACAGTAGATTTCAACTTTGGCAAAAAAAGGGAAAGTAAAAGCCATGAGTCTCTGTGCCATGAAATAAATCATACTTTCATAAATCTACATAAAATCCTCATTGTGTGTTTGCATTTTGACCAGCTCGCAGACAAAAGACCGACCAGGGATGGCTGAAAAGTCACTAGCTTGGTGCTATGTAATAAAATGTAAACACAGACAGTAGTTCAACACCACTGTCATTAAACGCAGTCTGGGGATCACAGAATCACAGTCTATTTGCAAACTGCAAATAAGGGTCTTGTGTTAGTGGAAACATCCAGGAATTAATCTGCACCTTGAACACATGTTGTTGATCTCATGTTATAGATGGAATATTAAAATCAAATATTACAGTAAATGTATGGTGATCTGATAGAAATCTATTAAAAAAAAAAGTTAATATAAAAATAAAAGGCCTTAAATATAATATGCGCTTTGAATGAGAGCCTGCATTTACTCAAGTAATATGCTATCTGTCATTCTTTCTCAGGAGTAAAAAACACATAACCTCTCAAATGATGAATATCTCCCCGAGGAATAAAACTCCTCATATGAAGGAAAACATCGAAATGAAAAACAAAGCCCTGCTGATATTCAGTAGTTGGCTCAGGAATGTTAGGGTGGTGGTGGTAATAATGGGTGGGTGTGAGGGTATGAACGACTACATGGACCTAATTTTGAGTCATAATACTGAAAATAGCCTTGCTCTCAGTATGTTTTCAGTGACACAGACAGAAAATAAATGTAGGAGGGAGACAGCACCTTCAATGGAAAGAATGAAAGATAAGAAGGGAGGATGTAAGCGGGAAGAGGGAATCATTGAAGAGTCAGACAGTGAAGGAGAGACGAAAACGTGGAAGCAAAGCAGGGAGACGGTGAAGTGATGAGAGGAGAAAACGCTGCAGGAGAGAGAGAGAATGAAAACCATTTGATTGAGGCATCTTGAGGAGATTTCAACACATGATGACTGAGAATGGAGTTCAATTAACAAAGTCACTGCACAGCGAGTGACTCGTGCTCCTATAGTATTGTGTGTGTGTGTATATGTGTGTGTGTCCATGCGTATGTCTGGGTGTATTTATATGCTGCTGGCTCCACTAGAGCTCATTTCCCCCTAAAAATAACATGCTCTGCCAACACCACAACCCTCACACACACACACACGCACACACACACACTAACATTTTACACACATTTGGGAAAAGTGGCAATAAAAGCCATGATATTAACCTCCTTCCTGGTGTTAGTGCCGGGGCCCCAAAAGACTAGGAACCATCTAGTGTGTATGTGTATAATGTCCATGCACACCAGCTTCATCCAACAATAAAGGTCTCTCAGGTGATGTAATAAACACTCTGGTGGCCATGTCGGAGGTCTGTAGCTCTTGGGAAACAATAGCTGTGAACAGCTGATTGTTTCTAAATGCAGGACTTGACTGCAGCTGATTCCTCTGTTGTGTACCTGTGACCATCTCTGTGTTTAGGTAAAGTGAGCTGATACAAATGTATCATAGCACCAAAGTGGCGTAATGGTTTTTGTGTTGTCAGGGGTGGTTGTACAAAGATGACAGGCATGCATGATCATATCAGTTTTGAGCAAGCAAGTCTCTACATCTCTGTAAAACATCATGTGTTTAGAGGGGTATGTCTCCAACATTTTGAAAGGGGTGGGGGCTGCTGCCTTTGCTATATATACATCTACAGATTATAGATTATTGTTATATTACATTTAGGAGATTTTTTTTATTTATTAAAAAAAAACATGACACCATCACAGTAGTGGTAAAATATCAACTAAACAGTTAAGTTTGCGGAACACGCAACAGTGCCTCTGTTTCAGTCAGGTGCGTTTCAAGCTTTATTCTAACACCGTCCACATTAGGACCAGGTTATGCAATAAAAGAACTAGTTCATTTGATGTATTGTCTGACCATGAGGGAAGGAAAAAGTGTTTAGAGCTATCCCGAATGGACACACTCAAAGGCAGACTGAAAATAAAATATGGGGATAACGGTGCACGTTTTCAGATAGTCTCTAATGGAAGGAATTCATAGTGCTGGAAATAGTTGTGTCACAGATCAAAATGAGAACTCGAGAGAGAAGTTCCAACCCTGCTTACTTTCTCACCTCCACACGGCTGGCCAATCATGGCGTGAAGTGGGTGTAATTGTCGCATTGTTGGTTTCGGAGAGTCATAGAAATGGTCATACGCAGCCCCCCTAGTTCCGATGTTGGAAAGGTGTTTGACTACCCAGCATGCACTTCTGATGGAGTATATGCTATACTATACTGGATGTAATTCTCAATGTATTTTTCTTATGGAGTTTTTTTCATGACTTTCTGGAAAATTGAAACATGTTGCTGGTGTTTTCATTTAAAAATAGCAAATAACTAGCACATACTAGTAGATAGTAAAAATGTAAGCATCCTGTCATTTCAACCAATTTTTTGAAAAGAAAGTAGTTTGTATTCAACAAGCTTCAAAACTTGCATAAGTCTTAGCCAGCAGCTAGCTTGAAAATCTGGTGAGTTCTGCCTCAATGGATATGTGGTTGATCAGATTCCAGTGGGGGCCAGTGTCCCCTGATCCCTCAGATCCACCCCTGTCAGTTTGTCCATTTTTACAGAATTACAGGGCAAGGTCCTATGTATTAGCTGAGGGGTAACAGTAACAGTCTATTAACTCTTACTTTGATGGGTTTTCCATCAGTTGAAAACATTACATGATAACAGCATGGTATTTAATTCCTATTCCAAAACAAAAAAGGGCATGGTGCATCATAATTGTATATGTAATATACATGACTAAATTTGCAATTTATGAGAATAAACATTTCTTAAGCTGCAGTTTTGACCACAAGGGGGTCAAAGAGACAAAGCAAACTCACACAGACAAAGACCTGATGTAGCATCAGATTATCAAGTTAGCAACAATATCATCCTGGTTCAGTCTCCTGAAACACCTGACAAGTCCTTTTAGCTCTTACGTTTTTGTCTTCAGCAAGTCCTCAGGACAATGATCTGCTTCTTAGAACTTCATATTTCTTCACCAGCCGCTTGTTTACTTCGGGTACACGCTTGTCTGAGCTTGTTTGCTGGAAACGGCGGCCTATGTTTTTACATTTATGAGAGCAGTGAGACTCAACCATACAGCCTATCTGTGGGCTGAATAACCAAAACTCAAGCTAAAAGGAGCTAAAAGCTGCATTGAGATGTAAATTCACTTGGAAGGAAATGGGAGATTAGAAATATGTCAGTAGGTATTGCATATCTATATTGAGGATATATACAGTATATCCTCAATATAGATGCAATAACTACTGACATATTTCTAATCTCCCATTTCCTATATATATATATACATATATAAATATACTATGATTTTTTTGAGGGAATATTATTTTATATTTTTATTATGGCCTATTATAAGTGGAAGTAATATAAAGCAGAAAAGACTCAGCAGAAGGTTCCCTGAGGAAATTTAGTTGGGATAGGTTGTAATATGCAATTTGAGTTTTGAGTGTCTGATGACAGATGAGCAAACCGAGCAAGTGAACAGGAAGGCTTTACAATAATAAACTGGCAAAGATATTAGACAACTCATTAAAAGACTGCAGGCTAATGATTTGATCTCTTATTGTTATGGTCCACTGGTAGGATAAAAAAGTTCATGAAACCATAAACTGAAAAGAATCTGATTTGCTTCCATATCTCTGCATGAACAGGGCTTTTCTACTGTGTCAAAGACTAATTTATGCTTTTTTTATTTTCACATCTAGTTGGAGAGATAAGAAGATAAGCTTGCTTGTAAAATTGACATCGTTCATGCAAGGCGGGCGGGTTTGGACATGCACCATATGCTCCTACTTACTATTTACACAGTTAACACACGTGTGTAAACTGTGTGTTGTACACACATATTTGCATGTATAAAGCACTCTCTGTGTATGAAGTTAGAATACATTTTCAACACGGTTCTCACCTCATAACTACTGAGTAGAATCTCACATTTACATTTCATTTACTCAAGTATTGTACTTAAGTTCAATTGTGAGGTACTTGTGCTTTACTTGAGTATTTCCATGTGATGCTACTTTATACTTCTACTCCACTACATTTCAGAGGGAAATATTATACTTTCTACTCCACTACATTTATTTAACAGCTTTAATTACTTTTCAGATTAAGATTTGACACAATGGATAATATAACAAGCTTTTAAAATACAACACATTGTTAAAGATGACACCAGTGGTTTCCAACCTTTTTGGCTTTTAACGTCTTACAAAAAGCAGTGTGTAGTCGGGGTCACATTTCACATGTCTATGAGTTGTTAACAGCTCCACCAAATAGTGATTTTACTTTTACTTAAGTAAAGGATCGGAGTACTTCTTCCACCAATGGCGGTAGTGTACATTTAGAAATGCAATCAGCTGTTCACAGCCATTGTTGCCCAGGAGCACGAGCCCTCCGGCATGGCCGTCAGAGGGTGTTTTATGTCTCCTGAAAGCACCTCCCTGTGGATCTGCCAGAACTGTCTTTCATCTTTCAGCGAGCCTGGTGTTTCCTCGTCAGCCCGAGCTGTCCTGCCAGTAATCTGGTCATCCTGAGCGATTCCCCCATGGCTCCAAGTGTATCACAATAATTGTACATACTACGGTGACAAGAGGGCTTGAAATAACATGCCATAGCTTCATCACACTCGTGTGTGTGTGTGTGTGAGAGAGAGAGAGTGTGTGTGTGAAAGAAGTGTGAGGCGCCAGCGTGTACCGCAATGCCAAGGTCTCTGCTTTCTCTGGTTACCCATCAGCTGCCATCTCTTTAGCACCTCACCATGGTTATCCAGGACATATACATGTATGTTCACACCAAAGTATACACACACTTACACAATCACACACATGCAAAGAAACTGAAGACAAGAAAGAGAGAGAAACTGAGAGAAGGACCACTGTGTGTGTTATGATATAAATGAATATCAATGACATGCTGTTAGAGCTTTCTAGGATATGAGTAACACCTTACTGTTCAGTAGTTTAGTGAGCTGTAACATGAACAGGGAAGAACAAGACAGCCAGATTTTAAAATCATAGTAGCTTTTCTGTCGTATCGTTTGCATCATGCTATTGACAGTAGCACACAGCACTGCTGCTTACTGAAGGTGAAGTGTGTTTAAAAAGCAAACACTCAACTCTTTCTAGGTTTTAAAAGGGATGTGCTTTCTTAAGCAAATAAATAAGGATGATAATCCTTTCTGCAGAGCAGATTCATGACAGTTTAACTAAACAAATATACGAAAACTAAGCAAAGCCGCTCTCGTGTTTTTGTCTTTTCTTTAGACAGGTGCCAGTTGTAATCCTTCTTTTGCCACAGCAGTGCTGACTGAGAGTAACTATTCACAACCACTGTGGTTACTGTTTCTTACGTCAGTGTTTAAGGTTTTTTACATTTTAAGTAACTTTTGAAAACATTTTGACACAAATCAGTATTAATATTAGAAATATGACTTACAGATATTTGTTATATGGTTTCAAAAAAGAATATGGAAGAAAAAATTAAAGATATATTAGAAATAATTATCTACAAAAACTGTTTATATAAACTACTATACTATGTAATACAAAACATTTCTTTAGAAAACAGATGAAGTTAGAGGTATTAGTCACAATTTTAAACATGCCAGCAGCGTGGCACCAGGGATAGCACGGATGGTTGGTCGGTCTACCACTTTGATCCACCACTCAAGTATCTCACAACTAATGGATGCTTTTGGATGGACTGTCATGAAAATTTTAACTGATGTTCATATTCTCTAGAGGATGAATCCTACTGATTTTGATGGCACTCTGACTTTTTCTCTAGCGCCTTCATGAGGTTGACAGATAATTGGATGGATTTTAGTCGAAATTTCATGTCTACCTCGAAATGAACTTTAATCACTTTGGTGATCGCTTATCTTTTCCTCCAGAGCGACCAATTACATCAAAATTGAACATTTTTGAAAATATATTTTGGGGCATTTTTATGCCTTTATTACAGGCAGTAGAGAGATGACAGGAAAAAAGGTAGAAAGAGATAAAACAAGGGCTAGATGTTGTACTTCATGATTAGTGTTTCAACCTGTAAGCCACTGGCTCGTCCCAAAATCTTAATTTGTCCAATGCTTTGATTATATACTTGCAAATGAAAGATATTCCCATCAACCTCAGCTGTACTTTCTGTTTAGTGCTAATTAGCAAATATTAGCATGCTAACATACTAAACTAAGATGATGAAAACGGTCAATATTTTACTTGCTAAACTTCAGCATGTTAGCATTTTCATAGTTAGCATGCTGACAACAACATTTAGCTTAAAGCACCGCTGTGTGCTGCTAGCACGGCTGTAGACTCTAAATCTTGTTTTTATGTGTTCAGTGTTAAAATATTAATGTCCAATTATTTTAAACCCAGTTGTCACCTAAAGCATCTGGGTAGCTACACATCACTACAGAGCAGAATCCTTCACATTCACACCTCCACTGTAAAACTCCTTTAATGTAATAAGTAACTTTAAACAGGTATAACAACTGATTTTCTTCTTCTGTAGATGAAAGTGAAGCCCAAAATGTGCTACTACATTTGATTTCCTACTAGCCAGTACATTCCTAAATTCTCACAACCGTCCTGCTTTCTCTCTAACATTATGTTCAGCTGAGTTTGTTTGTGTGTGTGTGTGTGTGTGTGTGTGTGTGTGTATTGGAGCGTCTGTGGTGCACTGTGCGTGGCTACCATTCCTCTGCAGTCAGTGTGTTAATTACTGAGTGTGTGCCACTGTGGACAGAGATGCCAGCTTACATCACAAAATCACAAAACACAAGACACGCACACACACATGGAGGACCTGGAGCAGTGGGCAGGTGCAGCAAAACCAGGAAAGAGGAGGAAGACGAAGAGGAGGAGAAGGAGGAGGAGGAGGAGGGTGATGACAGACAAACTAATGAAAAGTAGCATTCAGGTCCCTATTGGGCGCACAAAACATGACTCAGCACAACAGAGATTTGGAAACATTTTAGCTATTCTCAATCACTGAGTGCAGATTTTAAGAAATGTTATATATTTGATTATGTTTTAGTCTACGTCTGCTAGTAATACAGTTATCAAACAAAAATAGGGCTGAAGGTAAAAGTTATTTCCTATTATTGATTTATCTGAAGATTATTTTTTTCAATTAATTGATTAATTATTTGGTCTATAAAATATCAGGAAATGCTAATCACAATTTCCAAAAGCCCAAGCTGAGATATTCACATTGTTGGTTTTGTCTAACTAACAGTCCAAAACCAAAAGTGTTGAGTTCACTATCATAAAACACAAAGAAAAACAACATATTCACATTTGAAAAGTTGGAGCCAGTGAAAATTTTGAATTTTTGCTTAAAGAAATCATGATTGATTAATCAAAATTGTTGCTGATTAATTGCTGTTGATTGACTACTCTCAGAACATTAAAAAAAAGTGGCTGCGTGTCAGATCTAAGTAGCAGGTGTTTTCCCTGTTTTTGAGGATTTGTGTTATGGAACATGACTCAGCACACACAACTAAAGGCTGCAAACTCATTTGCATTTCAAGCACTGGGTTTTATTTTCAGCTTATGGTGTACCAGTGTTAGTATAAAATTAATTCTGCAAACTTTAATCTACTTTACTGAAAAATTAACAAAATCCAAATTAAGTTGCAAGATGCATAAACAAACGCAACAACCCTGATGATGTCGTAGTGATGTCATCAGGGTTATCTCGCCTTGTATTTAAAGACGGCACATTTATAAAATGGAACCTGCATAACAAACTGGAGGCACGGAGTTTGAAAGATGGAGGCATTTACCATGACGGGAGGATTTAATGAAAAGACGTTAGGAAGTGGCATTGTGGGAAATGTAGGAAAGCAGCATTTTTGGAGCTTGACCCATGCTAGGGACAAAAAGTATATCTTTGCTGATTTGATTTTGAACATTTTATTAAAATCTATCTCTTTTGACTCCCTTAACCATAGACTAATAATAATAATAATAATAATAATAATAATAATAATGTTTTATTCTTATTATGTGATGCTATTGGGCATTTATAAAAATCCATAGACATGCGATGAGACTCTTCCTGCCTCATTACTTTGAAATATTTGATTTACAGTAATCCAAAACTGATAACACATAACATAATAAATAAATGACATGGCAGAAAATAACAGTGAGTAAAGGGTGCAGGCCAGGATAGTTGACACATCTTTCCCTGTCTCAACAATTTAAATAGTTAACCTTTGCCATTTTGAAGATAAAAAAACAACAGCAATAGAAAGAGATGTTCCTGGGATTCTTAAATATTCTATAATACACACTCCTGATATCCTGTCCACCAATCAAGATCACCAAATCATTAATATAATAAGATCATGTGCTGTATAGTAGTAAACTGCTCTGTTCTACAGTAGGTTTTAGTCACATAGTCCAGCTACCACCACCTGTCTGCTCCGTCACAGCAATGATCTCTCTCTTCTAATTGCTTCCCATCCTTTGACCCCTGAGTGTACCTGCTGCTGTGCGGAGGTGAAACTGAAGCTTGAGGGTTTGTTGAGGAGTTGAGGACTCAGATACAGTCCGTACAGCCTCACAACAGTGTAATCCCGCTGAGCAGACTGGCAGCTCCACAGCCTGCCTGTACATGCCTGCTCTGTGCTGCTGTCACCACGCCTTCAGCCCCAAACAGCACAATTACCCTGCACTCAGTGACAGAGTTCAAGGCAGGCAGTGCTGTTTGGTAAGGTTTTCATTTGACTTGTTGTGATTTATACGCCATCCAATGAAATGACGTCGGTCAGCAGTATCAGCTGGGCCGTTTGCTGCGCTATCCTGATGTAAACATACAAGGCTGTAATCCTATTAGAGATCTTACACGAGTAGTGTTATGGAGAAACAGTGAAATGTGAATACAATTATAAGGGTAAACTTAGACTCACTACACAGAAGCCACACTATAAATACATAATAAGAACATAGCAGTGATTTATCAGAAGGTGATTGCGTCATATTACAGTAAGTATCATTGTCAGGTATAGATCATATCACCTTAGGCTGATTCTCTGGGAGAAAACTGGAAGGTCCTCCCTAAATGATCAGCGCCGCTCGTAAATTTGCTGAAGAGGAATGAATGGCAGCAGAAAATGGAGCAGAGCCTGCGGAGGAATGCAGAAACCCACCTAACCACCTCCCACAGGCTGCCGGGAGAGCAGGCACACACACGCGACCCAACCGACCGGCCCCAGGAAGAGGTGGCACTGTGCAGCTCAACTACAAAGTGTGTGTTATCCTCAACAGGGATTTAGAGCTCTGACTGTCTGACTGCTCTAACATCCCCCCGAATTAAATCAATAAACGAGTAATACATCACACTTTAAGAGCGGGCCGACATTTGTCTTGGAGCTTGTAGTGACCTTGTTGAACTTTTCATTATTCTATATCTCTGTTTCTGAGATATTTTTAACGTTCATAAACGTTTAGTGTCTGCCTGCAGAATTCAGCTGATAGTGGTCTTATTCTACTGTGTATTTTAAGTATTTTAGTATCACTGATATAGTCCTAATAGTGTTCAGGCACTGACAATTTTATAATAGATTTTTCTTTCTTCGTAAGAAATTCTTAAGCTTGAATGCAACTGAACTGTCCACACCTGCCTAATATTAACTGCATCACTGGCTGTCTTTCTACTGACCTGTAATCTCGCCCGTTGGTGATGACAAACATATGAATTTAGGTATATCAAAAATGTTTTAAGGATGCAGGTCAGAGGTTTAATTGGTTGACTTTTCAAAAGAAAGTGTCAGTGAACTCCTCAGCAATGCCTTGAAGGTTTTCCAAGGTGAATAATAGCTCAGTTTCTTGCTATTTACAAGAAATGTAGTGCGTTCATTTTTACAGATTGCACTAAAAAAAATCTTCTGAAAAGTCTACTGAATAATTTCTAAAATATTCTGATATAGTTAAGAACAATAAGAACAATGATCTCAGAATGAGGATTATCAGGATGAGTAAAGAAATCCCATCTGACAAGAACTTTGCAAACTTTTTTTCTTCAGGGTGTAAATGAAGATTACTGTCACGTTTCCACCTGCCATTAAATATATTAATTTCATATATAAAACTTTCACGTGCAAAATGCTATGTCATTTTCAATAAGGAATATAAATTTTCACCTTTACGGGAAGCTGCACCTTTCCATAAAGAACATGTGCGTTTTCACTTGTGTAAGGGTCTTTGCGGGGGGATGTAGCGGTGTTGGTAAGTTATTAAGTCTGGGTGAGGGAGCGAGAGAAAGTGTGTGTGTGTGTGTGTGTGTGTGTGTGTGTGTGTGTGCGTGTGTGTGTGTGAGTGTGTGGCTGGTTAATAATTAACCTGAGCTGGCCACTGAGCTGGAGAGAAAGAGGACAGAAGAAGATGAGCGGCCATGTGAAGATGTGCAAGAAGAAGAAGGACAGGTGAATGACAATAGTGGAGGTGGAAAAAGACATGAGACATGTGCTCCGTGGTCCTCTTTCTAAAATCAGGACCAATGTTAGAAATGTGGAGTCCAACTTACAGCCAGTTACTCGCGTTGGCCGAGAGGAGCGCACAGCAGAGCATCAGGACGCACCGCAAAACATATTCCTCGGTCATCTCGAGAGGGAGGGAGGAGAGGTCGGTGAGAGCTGAAATAATCCCGAGGTGGACGGGGGGTCGGCGGTGGAAAAAGAAGCAGCGGCGGGGTCCGGTGAAGGCTGTTAATCCATCGTCCCCGCATCCAGTGGGTCATCCACCGGGGAGGCGCGCAGCTTCACGGTCCGTCCGCCCGGTTCTCCCGTCCCTCCCTCTGCCACTCCGCGCTCAGAAGGGACGGGGAGAGGGGGAAGAGAGGGATGCTAAAAATACGGTCAAAACTCTGAATCGGACCCTTCTTCTTAATCAACTTGTTTGCTTTCCTTCTCAGCTGCGCGTTAACGCCAACCGGGAGAGCGCGCGGAGAAGCAGTCAAATAAAAGCCAAATTTACGAGCTCTTAGGCGGTTCTTCCTCCTCTCGGAAGGTTTATCACCCGCTGCCGGGTCCAACTCTCAGTTCAAGCGGGGGCTCTCCTGTCAGCGCGCCGCAGGCTCCCCAACTCTCCCCGAACACATGCACACACACTCGGAGCGTAAATACGCACGGCACCTCCTCACACACCACCGTCTCTCGGTGCGACTGGCAGAGGGGAGAATGTGTGTGCTGACTTTAGTTGAGGGGCGGTGCGAGGATATAGAGGTATGGCAGCGAGATGGGAGTTTTTTGGGGATGAAGGAGGCGGGTTTAGTACGCTGCTAAGGTAGTGTGTGTGTGTGTGTGTGT
This sequence comes from Thunnus thynnus, assembly GCF_963924715.1. Taxonomy (NCBI): domain Eukaryota; kingdom Metazoa; phylum Chordata; class Actinopteri; order Scombriformes; family Scombridae; genus Thunnus; species Thunnus thynnus. The sequence goes on along the minus strand of NC_089520.1, from coordinate 32,058,026 downwards.
GTGTGTGTGTGTGTGTGTGTATGTGTGTGTGTATAGACGGGACTATGTGTGTGTTTTAGAGGTCTCCTGGGAGGATGCAATAGCACAGCCATTCACTAATGCCCTCCCCAGCCACCCTCCACTCCTCTCCAACACACACATAAACACGCTCTCTTTCTCTCTCTCTCTCTCTCTCTCTCTCTCTCTCTCTCTTACACACACACACACACACACACACACACACACACACACGCACACACTTCTTGGCAGCACCTCACTCTCCCTGTCACACACTCAACCAAATATTCTGCGGTCAACAGGCTATTTAAAGCTTGGCTGCAAAATGTCTGAATTTGAAACCAGCAAATCCCAATAATATGACAAATGTCAGCTACACACTATTGATTGATGAAAACGTTGTAGGAGGATAATAAGGTGAGGCAGCCATGCTGGCCTAATGTAATACCACTGAGGACTCAATATGACTCACCTATCCTGGCGAGGAAGAAGCGCGAGGTGGAGGACTCGAGAATGCAAGATGATATTCAGTAATCATTTACATAACAAAAAAAAGAAGAAAAAAAACACACATTTATTGTGCAAGAATCAATCCTGCCTGCATGCGTCCATCACTACTAATGACTTTTCTCAAATCCACTGAACTTTATTTTTAACACCACTAAGAATCCCAAAGATTCCCAAACTAAATATGTCAGAGTGAATTATGAGGAAAGGTGTATAAAAAGATGCAAAAACATGTACATTTTTTTCTAAGATGTCGCAGCCATTAGAAATTAAATCATAGGTTTGAAGTTTCATTCAGTAAAAGCAACAGTAGATTGAATGAAATGGTAAACCAAGCAGATACAGGATGAGATATTAAACAGTGTGGACAAAAGTTTTTGTACCTACAAAGTTATTTAGTTATTTAGTTATAAGGAAAAATTGAAGAAAATGATGTTTGACAAACAGTGAAATAAATACATACACACAGAGATACATGTGTTTATACATATAAATGTACAATATAAGATAAAATTTGATCAAACGTCATTGATCACAGGAGGGAAATTAAGCTTTACAACAGCACAAGAAGAAGAAATAGGAACAGGATGCAGATAAATAGATAACAAAAAAAAATCTAAGTTAGGCAGCTTTAAACCTGTGTGAATAACTGTATGTGTACACACACACACACACACACACACACACACACACACACACACACACACACACACACACAAAAGTTGCAAAAGAAAAATAATGAATTTAGGGAAAAACAGAAGAGAACAAAACCCACAAAAATAGACACACCAACTGCTGTTAAACCCACTAACCTGCTGATAGGCAAGTCAGTACAAACTCATGCGGTGCAGCCAAACTTTGTTTAAACCCACAAAACTTTAATGGAGTCTAGTAGAGAAACGTTTCAAAATATACCAACTACATTAAGCTGAATTGTAGTGAAAATGTGTATAAAATGATTCACAAGACATCTAGAATATTTCAATTTGTTGAAATCCTGCAGCCATAAAAAATGGATCTGAATATTTCATTCAGTGTAAACATCATGTAGCTTTTTTAAATGGATACGTACAGAATATCATTTCCAATCTTAAAGATAATTAAGAGAGAAATAAAGAGTGAAATTGTATGTCAAGTGGAGGAGTGAACATGCATGTTAACACGGATCCGGCTTTATCAACACACAGATGTGGAGACACTGAGTAAAGAAAGTACAGACTAGAGACTTCAGCTGCAGCCTCTCTTCACACATGGGCCCAGTCTTAAACTTGTGTGTGTGTGTGTGTGTGTGTGTGTGTGTGTGTGTGTGTGTTCATGTGTGGGTGGTGGTGGTGGTTGAGGTTTGGGTTATGTGTGTGTGTCGTCTAATCTCATTTCACTTATTGGGTTTTAGGGAGCTAAGAATACACCCTGCTGGGACGAGACGCTGCAGCCGCGCCACCAGCTGTGTGCAGTGTGGCTCCTGGCTGCCAGACACACACATTCACACTCACACACACACACACACACACACACACACACACACATACACACTGTAGCGTTGAGTAAGACAAGTCATCTGTCTGATTTTGGATACTTAAAGATAAGATAAATGTGTATTGATCCCTGCGGGGAGACTTTAATGCAGCAGCCAAACTAAATTAATTCAGAGGAGGGAAAAAAAGTAGAATAAAAGCCCAAAAAACAGAGTATCAAGCAAACTCTGAAAACTGTAACTGACAAGGGGCTCTAAAGTTTTCTCTTCATTTGAGCGGAAAGTCTGCAGGTTCTTCAGTGAAAGCCACAGAGTCAGAGCTCCTGGACTGGTGTGGGAACCTGCTGACCTACATACTGGGCTGACAGTTTCTTCCAAACTTTTGCTCCCACTGAACCCATTTCTGCTTTACAATGAGACAGATGGCACCTGCACTGAGCTCAGGGGAGTGGTGTTAAACTCATCACGCATTGCAGTGAGAGCTGTAGTCCGCGGCTGGCGAAGGCTTCACCATCCAGCGGTGAAATGAAATGAAATGAAAAAAAACACCCCAGAGTGCATTCAGGTGTTTTCCCTGAGGTCACCTGCATCAGCTCTGCTGCTGATTGGCCAACAGAGGGGGGAAGTGAGTAAAGCAGCCTCTCAATGATCAGCAGGAAATCAACAAGTTTTAGGTTTCTCTTACATGACTGAACTACATTATTATCATACTGTTATACCACCACAACTGGAAAATCCTTATTCATGAAGGAGATGTATAAAATGTTGTTCATATTAATCAAAAAGTAAAGTTTATGTTTATAAAACTGCAGCATTCTACTCACATACATTTAGTCAATGCTTTAATGAGAGTAAAACTTGATTCTGGTGTATATTCACGCTTTTCTACTAAATTGTCGACTGCAATAAGTCATTCAATATTCAAACAATCATATTTCTCCTGAGACAAGTGACACATGCTGCCAGACAGATAAAATGACACTATTTGAAGGATTCCAAAATAAATACAGCTGCAACAGAGACACTTATGAGACCTGCAATGTCAAAAGCAAACTAAATGGCCTGTTAATGGATACACCATGCACACAACATAAAACAGCAGCAGCCAAATCAAAGTGAAATGAAGTGCAGCAGAGAGAGGGCGTATGATGAGTAAAGCTTTTGCCTGCATGGAAGTGAAACTCGCAATTTATTATCAATAATAGTGGAAGAAGTTTTTATATCTTTTACTTAAGTAAAAGTAGCAATACTGCAAAATAAAAATACTGAATTATAAGTTAAAATCCTGCATGAAAAAATTTCGATCTGTAAAATATTAAAATATTTCTTTAAGTAAAAAGTAGCAGAAAATGGAAATACTCAAAGAATGTGCAGTAAATTCAGTCAGAATTCTACTTAAGTACAGTATTTGATTCATAAGTCATCATGACTCTCTCTCAGTATTACATTTAACCCTTAAATGGCAAAGCACATATATATATATATTTGGAAAATTCATTAATTTCTATTTTCTAATGTATCTAGGCTAAAATGATTCTTTTCAAAATATGACATGTATTTTTCAGTTAACACTCTGTATTTCCTGAGATACATTAGCCATTAAAGGCTATAAATTTAACATAAATTGTTCACGTGCCAACTTTTATAAACATTTTATAAACAATGACTGAACTACTTTCTTTCATGTTTTGCAAACAAAATTTAAAAAAGTGAAAAAACTGAACAATACATAGTTATTCACATATGTTTTGTATTTGGAGGAGTGGAGTGGAGAGCTCGTCTGGTTCAGTGAAGCAGCTTAGTGTAGCAGTAGACTGAAACTCCGTTGTTCTCCAACTATTGAAAAAGGAAAAAAGTTGTTGATGTAAAAAAAAACAAAACATATACACTCCCTTCCCCCTATACTGAACATCTAACTATATGTTCTATTACACAAACTACTGTGTGTGTGTGTGTGTTTGTGAGAGAGAGAGAGACACACACATATCACGAGACTACACGTCATGTATTATTGCAGACAGACACACACACACACACAATATGTACAGCAAAACCACAACAATTTGCAGCACTCCTCTAATCATGACCTAAACATCTTCCCTGGCCCTTTGACCACAGCTCATCTTCCTCGTCTTCCTCATTGGTTCCCTCCACTGAGTCTGATCAGGTGGCAAAACTAAACTCTCTCTTTCGTGCACTGTAGAAACTGTTGACAGACATTCCCTGAAATTATGAGCACTCACTGGTGAACTAAAAATACACATTTAAGAGTCTGGGCGATGTATCCTCCAGGATACAGACATTTCATGCCTGATTATCAAAATTGTGAAAATGTAATTCATTTTTTTTCAACAAGAAGATATAAAATCAACCTTAAAAATATTTTCTAAAACAAAATAACAACACTTACCTCATGGCCAGTGTCTTGTCCATGTCATGGGTGTATCATAACAGCTGCATACTGGACTGAAAATGGTGCCTATTCATTCCAATATAATTGCTCGGCTGGCACATACGCCAAAAAAGTTTCTGTCTTCCAGGATTGCTTCCGTGTTGTGCGGCCCACTGAATATGTGCAGTAGTGTATCCCCTGCTGGCCCCGAGTTCTCGCTCGGCCCATAGACTTTACATTGTAATGACGCTACAGATTTTTAAATTGCTTTTTTCGGCTCAAGGAAAGTTTTACAAATATAAAAAACCTCAATGGATCAAAAATCAGTAATAGAAAGAGTCATAATTGACATTGTTTGCAGTTCGAGGTGTCCTGTCAACAGTTTTACAATGGTGGTCTATGGGCAAAATGATTTATGAGCCACAGGGGGATTTTTTGCTGCAATACTGCAAGTGGCCACTGGGTAAAAACTGGCTGCAAGGCTGAGCAGCGGAGCCCTATCCAGCTCTTATAATACTTTCATTGTCCACGCACGCTACCATTTTGGATTTTGATACAAATGATGAGTTCATTTTAGAATGTTGGCATGAAGTCACATGACCTGAGTACTTGACCCATCCCCCCTTCAGTGTGTCTCATGAGGTAAAGTGCACCCACTTAATGCCCCTCCCCCCCCCCCCAGTCTGTCAGATGACTGCATCTTCCAGGATACAGAAACCGTTTTTTTAACTTTTTGAAAAACAGTGGAATCTCTCAGATGATGGTGTGAGAAGCAGTGTCACTTGTTTAATGGATTTCCTTTGAAATTACTGTCACAAAATAGATATAAATAAAGTGGATCACATTACAAGCCAAAGTAAAAGTCACTAGACAGAAGTGTTTAAATCAATATCAGTAATTATGAACATACATTTTTCAATATGTCCAGTTGTTGACTTACTGAGGCGTAGAGCTACACAGATACTGTCCAACAGAGTAGATTCAGAAGCCGAGTTGTTGATGACTTGATTTTTTAAATCTTCTTGGTGTGGAAAGAATATCACATATATGCTGAGTTATATTCATTTTGGTCCCTGAATGATTTTGGATCATTTTTATTTTATATTTAAAATATATATAAATTTCCACAGGAAGCTTTAAATTATCAGTGTCAGAATTTTTCACTTCACACAAATCAGATTTTAAGGCTCAATATAAGAGGATATGTCAGGAATTATTTTTGTAATTTATTAAAGATTAAATTTAAAATTCATACTTCATTTGAAGATACATTGAGAATATCATTAATTTGAAACAGATGTTTTGAGTTTTACTTTCATTACAGAATTTACTGACATTAAAACTTTTTCAGTGTTGCATCTTTTCAAATATAAAACATATTTAAACATAATTTTAAAAATGAATCGTGTTTTTCTTCTCTTATGGCTTTAATTACAGTTGAAGTTATTTACTTTCTGTATTGTTTATGTATTTCGGAGTATGTAAAAGTTGGGCATCTGTCAGCAGACGTGGAGTTTTTGATTGAATCCTCAGTTTCCAGCTCTGAGCTGTGTCCTGAAGTGTCCTCTGCTGCTCACAATTAGGATCAAATCTAATTTGCAAACACACAAGCATGCGAGCGCTCGTGCCAACACTCAGCAGTTTCAACCCGCCGCTTCCTCTCCAACGCTGTGTGTGTGTGCGTGTGTGTGCGTCTGTGTGTGTGTATGTGTTGCAACTAACTTACATTTTAACTTACATACACTTTGTTGTGAGCATGTGCATTGTGCCGCTGCTGAGGGAGACACAAGCTCTCACACACACATACACACACCATTGCCTGTGAAAGAAACCATTATCCCCTACAGAGCCCCAGACATCTGGGCTCGCTACACACAGTGTGCAGGCAGCCCCCCCCCTCTCCACACACACACATACACACACACACACACATCTGCGCATGACTGTGTGTGACAGATAAAGACAGTGAGACAGAGAGACGGACGGCATGCACGGTGTGTGTTCTTGCTGGACACATGAAACATAGTGAAAGGGGGGGTGGGGAGGGATCATGAGAGAAAAGGTCTGAGTCAGGACGTGTTACCCTAACGACCCCCCAATCCCCATGGCAACGGGAGCTGGCACACACGCCCGGCACAAAGGCATTCTGGGAAAGCACAGGTTTTATATTGCCGCTGGCTTTACACTCCTGTGCCATCACCCCGGTAACACTAATGCTGCTCGGACCTCTAACATTTACTCACACACACACAGAGTGTGTGACCCCTAGAAGAGTTATGACAATTCTGACAAGTTTCTTCCTCTCTCTGTCTCTGTTTCCCGCTGTTTCTCAATCTCTCTCTGTTTCTCTCTTTCTGAAGATGGACCTCATACATCCTGCTGCCTGACAAGAGAGAGAGAGAGATGTTTGAAGAGGATGTGGAGGAAAAAGGGGAAGAAGGTGGAGGAGAGTGTGTTTACATGCGCAGTAGTATCCCAGTTATGATCAGATATTTGGAGATATGTGGTTTTTGTGTTTGCACATGTAAACATCATATCCAACTTTCAGAAATCTAGATGAACACTTATCCTGGTTTTAAGAAACATTTGAATTCCAGGCTGAGGAGTCTGATAGAATTTCTGATCATTCTCCAATTTGTAGTCTGACACTGTTAATGAGGAGGATAAACTGTCACTTTGTCTTCCATTAGTGGAGATAAGATGGAGAAGTCAAATCCAGGAAAGTGGTTAACACAGCAGATTCCAGGCATTTAGGGAGTTTTCAAGCTTGAATTGTTTAGTCCAGTCGAAAGGGACTGTGGTTGGTTTTCCCCGTTGGTGTGATCCATTTGGGCAGATCTGCACACAGCAGTCGTGCTCTCGGGTGCGGACCAAAACAACCGTACCGAGACCGTTTAGAGGATGTGGTCTTGGTTCAGTCACAAACAAATACTGGAGCGGTTTATTTGCGGTGGGAACGTGATCCAACCTCCATCTGACCCAACTACTAGGTGTACTTTGCATGTTTGAGCTAAATGGCTCCAGTCGCCAGGTGCACTTTGCGTGCTGGGATGCGGATGCCCGAAATCAGCAGTTGCTAGCAGTTAGCCAGAGAATGAATCAAAGATCTGACCTGGACTAGCAATGAAGTACGTTGCATTCTTAATATTTGGACAGATAGGACCTTCTTCAGGACCTTCTTCCTGTGTTTACATTCTCGCTCCGCCTCAGACACAACTAATCAATGAAAGAAGTGAGTGATCTCATGTGGCTTTAAGTGATGCATTTTGGTTTGCTTGATTTCTTTTTTCTGTATGAAAAGAAACCAAACCGAAGCGAAAAATGCAACAAGTTCACCAATTCATCCACTGATTCCAACTACAGGTTTGAAAACATCCTCAGGAACCATATTGGGTCCATCCCCTACTGTTAAAGGGGACTTTGTTAGAACAGAAATTACAGATTTGCTGGATATGGAGTCAAAAGGCGCTTTCACACCTAACCTTCTTCATGTGAAGCAGAGCCAACCGACCACAGGCTTTTATGATAGTAGATATATGAGTTTAGCATAAATTCAAAAGCTAAACTACTATTAAATGCATGTGCTGATTATCAAGAAAGCCATCTGTATATCTGTATAATGTGTGTGCACGTCAGCACACTGGTACAGGGTTTTTCCTGATCAATCAGAAAGTGAAAGTGAAAACAAAAGTGTGCTGTAACCTACTTGTGTCCAATGGAATATATTCTGGCAGCTTCAACTGATGACTCCTCAGGGTTTATTTATAATAAGATAGCATGAACATGAACTGGAGCAGAACTAAAAGGCAATGTGTCATTTTGTAACTTATTTTTACTTTGGTCTGGACCAAAGTGAACAACAGGTGTGAGAACTACCATGTGATATATCCTGAAAATGACGTAAAAAGCAGGATAATCCTCAAAACCAGCATGCTAGTGCGCAGACAGAGGCACACACACACTAGATGTGTGCATGTCCTGTCTCCTCTCTTCAAACACACATCTACACACACAAGTCAGGTCAGTGCTGTTCAATATTAGCTGTAGATATCAATGTATGACATCATGCTCTCTCTCTCTGAACACACTGACTCTACAAACTATCAGTGGTGAAAGAAGCATTCAGATCCTTCACTTAAGTAAAAGTACCAATAAAGAAATGTAAAAATACTCCATTACAAGTAAAAGTCCTGCATGAGAAATTCTGCTTAAGTAAAAGTACAGTTTTTAGACTTTTTCTCTAATCTTTGATTTTTGCTGAAATATTGGATTATTTGAACATTTATTGAAATGAAAGCATGTGAGAAGTTTAGAGGGAAAAATCACTATTTGGTGGAGCTGTTAACAACTCATAGACATGTGAAATGTGACCCCGACTACACACTGCTTTTTGTAAGACGTCAAAAGCTAAAAAGGTTGTAAACCACTGGTTTCATCTTTAACAATGTGTTGTATTTTAAAAGCTTGTTATATTATCCATTGTGTCAAATCTTCATCTGAAAAGTAACTAAAGCTGTCAAATAAATGTAGTGGAGTAGAAAGTACAATATTTCCCTCTGAAATGTAGTGGAGTGGAAGTATAAAATACTATCAAATGGAAGGTAAAGTACAAGTACCTCAAAACTGTACTGAAGTACAGTACCTGAGGCAATATACTTTCCACCAGTACCAGCTATTTAATATACTGATGGATGTTAAAGTCTGATTTTCTCCAAACCAGTAGTTCCCAGTGCAACATTAACTTGATGTTTTTTTTTCATTTGCTCTGCAGCTTAACAGATGTCGAGATAAAATAATTTGATTTGTTGATTACATTTTCTTATATTCATTTACTAGCTAGCTTAAATTCTGTTTTTCTTCCCAATGAACCCAATAATTATTTTACTTTCACTACTGTAGTGACTAAATTGTGCCAGAGGGAATCTGTTACGTTTGTGTTTTAATTGCTATGCTTACAATATAACTATAATTGCTATTTTACTGCTTTGATAACAGAGGTTTATTTCCTGTCACACAAATAAATCAGATTTAAATTGGATTGACTCTTCTTGTGCTTCTCTACCTCTTTCTGTCTATTTGTTTGTCGTATCTAGCGTGTAGTTACTGATTAGCCTGGGTTGTTGTGTCCTCTGACCCCCCCAGTGCCCCAGCCACAACACACAGGTCAGAGGTCAAATGCCCTTTGGCCTCCCCCCCTCCCCTCCCACGCTTTGTTACCCTTCCTCTTCATCCTCCTTTTCGTTTCATCTTCTTTTCTCAAACCATGGAGATTTTCACAGGGTGTATGTTTTCTAGTAGAGGAGGTAGAGCGGTGCAATGAAGTAGAAGAGGATGATGTCGGAGATGTGTGTGTGTGTGTGTGTTAGGTGTCATGAGGGCTGTCAGGGGTTAGGCCAGTAAATGAACAGCTGAGAGCGGTGATTTAGTCTGTATAAAAGCAGCCCAACTGTCATAACAAAGACACTCTGACAGCAGGCCAAGCGGAGACAAAGAGGAGTCACTGGCCCCCAGGAGGCCTCCAAAGACCCCTTTGGACACACACACATACATACATACATACATACATACATATAATACACACACACACACACACACACACACACACACACACACACACACACACACACACGCATACACACACACACACACTTACACAGACAATGGGGAGTCAACAGAGGGCTCCCAAAGGCCTTGTGAGGGTCCAGACTGGGCTTGGTTGAAAGGACCTGAGAGGCATCCATTACAAAGCCTGGCAGGCGTCAAAGGACCACAACAGGCGAGTGGTCCTGTCACCCATGGGCCCCGTCACTGGCACCCTCAGGCAGCATCAGAGGTGATGCCCCATCAGCAAATATCATAACCAAGGAAACAGCTTTGGGAGGTGTCTACTTTCTGCATCTGTTTAGCTGTGAGGATCAGTTTTTATCATCTTCTATGTCTGTGAGAGTGTGTGTCTAAACACAACTCTGTGTTGACGTCCATATGCAGCCCATAATTTATAACTGTACACATCATCTACATATGCAAACATCCAATGCAGCATAAACAGAACTGTGGCTGTAACCACTGTCCGCCCTGCTGTCTGCTCTGGAAAACATCAGGGCCGTCAGACACTGAAGACCATAGATCATATCCCATCATCTGTCAACACTCAAAGTTGGTCTCTTTTAACCATAACCACGTTCTAAAGTTAAAGTTAAAGCTGTACTAATCAATATTTTTATATGAATAATGCATCAAATAACTATGTGTAAAGTGAGAGAGATTACTCAGAGTGACGAACACACAGGGAACAATCTCCTGGTTCCAGAGTTTCATACTCCCTCAGTTCTACGGAACATTTTAACATCTTTCAGCTCCTTGTTTTGGTTTTACAGCCCACAACTTTACTGTTTTGGGTCACTCTGACCGCTCTCATCAGCTTTGCTTTCAGCAGCAGCAGGATGTTTTCAGCACACTGTCCATGAGCTGCTCTGCACCAAGTAGCAGCTAAAAAGCCAGATATTTCCCCTAAGTAGTTGGTAAATCCCAACAAGAGCCAAAAGTAGTGTGAATATTGGACTTTCATCAGGTGGACGGATACAAATGAATGTTAATGTCTCTCCTTGTCTGCTGAATGTGAAATTAGGCAAATGTTTGCTAAGAAGTTATGACTTTTTAAACTGATAATATGTCAGTGTTGGTTAAAGTGGCCCAAAGAAATATTCTTTAAGCAGTTAGTTCCAACCAGACCTTAACCATAAAGGCATCAGATCAGAAAGTGGAAGGAAATAACAAAGAAGTGGTGTTTTTTACTTCATCTCATCAAAATAACAGCTGAAAGTTTTTAGAAATGAGACTGAGGATAATTATAGTTCTTTTGTGGTACTTCATCTTCAGTCTAATATTTAGAGGAGATTGTTTTACACCCTGTTGATTGAAAAACATTATTTCCACGAATCCTCTGAAGTTTTTCTCTTCACTTTCTCGTCAGTCAGCCGGTGTCCTGCAGGCCTGTCCAGCCGCAGTAAAAGGACGAGCGTGGCCTCTCCATCCTATTAGGCTCCGATTAATCAGCCTTTTCTTCAGAGTCGAGGACCGTGATGAGGAGAGGCATTGAGCCCTCTGTAAACCCCCTCGCCCACCCCGCCCTCCCCCCTCTCCTCCACCCTGCTACCCATCCACCTGCTGTGGCTTTGTCTGTGGCTTTGGAAGAGCTTTGGCTTTCAGCAAAAAGCCAACACTGACCACACAACTTCAACACGACGTGTACACACTCAAGCTGGCATAAAGGCTGGAAAAATCAGATGCCGCAGAGTGCTCTTCTCGTCCGGGTGGAAATGCCACCGGAACAGGGTTTTGACCATTAAGGGACACTAAAACTCTCCTCTGAAAGTCATACTGGTGAAATTTTCTGAGTTATGATTGCAGACTGGGCGAGGCAAGTTTCACTGCAAGTTTTATAGACTTTGGAGAAAAATTCTCCCACACCACACTGGAATAATCAAACCACAGTGCTGCGTAGTTGGGTGGAATTTGATCAAATTATAATTAGACATCTGGAGATGTTCTGGTCAGAAAATGTGGGATAATGATAATGATATTTTTTATTGCATTTTCTGTGTATGATGTTCTTTTAATTTTTTGTTTTATTTTGTCTCTCTATTATACTCGATGGTATTGTATTTTGTGAAGTACCATGTAACTCTGGTTTTGAAAGGCGCTGTAGAAATAAAGATTATTATTATTGTTATTATTATTATAACTTCAGCCTTTTTACACGCTATGAGTTTTGAAACACTACTCTCCCACTTGTCTTGTTAGCTTTTTAACATTAGCTTAGCTACAATGCTAACTTGAATTTGCAGTTTTACAGATAAAGGCTTGAATCTTCTCCATGTGACTGAAACTTTGATAATATTCCATCAAATAAGATTTTGCTTCATCTAATAGTCTATCATGTTTTCCAAAACTTTGGTGAAGTTGTACACGAAGCTAAGTGCCTTCTAAAGATGATGCTGAGCTGATCCCATCAGGCTAGTCAGCATAATATTTTCCAGAGGGTCCCATATGATTCTCCTCTCAGCTAAGAGGCTTTAATTCAGAGGATAAAAGCTGATGTGAGGGAGCCTGCTGGATGGATGTTGTGGCAGCTCTGATGGTGTTCTTCCTTCTAGAGCAGTAAATAAACAACTTCTTGGACCTCTGCATCCATTATTTTCTTAATCAGTGCACCTCTGAGTGCATTAGTCCTAATACCATGGTCACTTGCCATGAAAGGAAAAGAAGAGGCTGCGTTTGAATTTCCAGTTAACTAGTAGCACTGTGTGAAGCATATAATTAGTCCTATGGTTACTTGCAGTTTGATAGCATTAGATTATCAATGAAGCCTATGATGAAAAATATTTGACAACCTTTTCTCCATTATGAACTGACTTAAAAACAAATAATTATTAAATAAAACATAATCTTTAAAAACAAAAACTATGACAAAATTTATTACAGTATCATCAGCAAATACAAACTAAAAAATAATATGAAAGACTGATGAATGGACATATGAACTAATCATTGTTGTACAGCAAAATCTAACTCAATGACCTGAGTCACACATTATGCTCCTGATAAAAAAAAAAACATATCCTCCACCATTCAAAAACAATATTGGATAACTTTACCAGTTTTTGAAAAAAACTAGTAACATCCACAATCACGCTAAAAATTAGACAAGAGGCAAAAACAAAATTGAAATTTCACAGAGGAAAACTAGATTTAAAATGTTTTTAAGTTGCCTAAAATTAAACTGACCATGGTAGGGGCCACTCAAATTCATTTACCTACCTCAGTGGCAGTATTGGGCAGTAAGGCATTACTTTAATTTTAATAGCCTATTACTACTTTTTTCAGTAACGAGTAGGGTAAGGGATTACAATTTGAAATTTTCGTAATTGGTAATAATATTACAGTTACTAATCACTGTAACACTGTTACTTTTATACTTCGGGATCGACGTGCTCGCTGTCTTACTGAGATTAATGGAGGATTGATATCAGTGTGGTCTCCCTGTTCAGCTGACAGACGCTCCAGAGGAGGAGAAATGCAATTTGCAGTAATTCTAAAATTTTGTTGTAGTTAATCTGGCTTTCTAATATTAGCCATAGGCACACCTACATTCAGGAGTCACCTGACACTGGTTAAGTTCAGAATTGGAGGTGTGTGAATCGTACAGCTGACGTCGGGACTTTGGGAGTCACTGAGGCTACACTAATGCTAGCTGTTGGATGGTCAGTAAATCCTTCCAAACTGTGTCCTGCGTGCGTATTAAACTAAAAGCATCTCATTTTCTATTTCTAGAATTTTTTAATTTTCTATTTGACCTATTAAAACTCAACTTTGACGGAGCTGATGGCTGAGAAGCAAAAATTAATAGAACACATTACTATTGCTGCTGAGTAATGTCTTTTACAATGAGCAATGTGTAATCAGTAATGAATTGAAATTTTAAAGTAACTTGCCCAACACTGCTCAGTGGTAAATGAAGCACTGTCTACTTGTGACCTGTCTTCACTGGTACCATCTACATTATATAACCACTTTAACCAAAGATTTTTTATTTGTTTGTTTCATTTGAATATTTTTTTGTGATAAAATTATCCAGTAATGCACAAAAAAGCAAAGATTAGAGAAAAGTCTGAAAAAAATAAACATTATTTGGTGCAGCATAAAAGTCTTATGACCCCTCAGAATTTTTTTGCGACTCACTGTGGGGGTCCTAACCCCTAAGTTGGAAACAACTGACCTACCTGGTATTTATTTTGTGCTGTCAACCTTTTTACATTTGGAATGAAGTTTTAGATGTAAATTTACAGAAAACACAAATTGAGCATCAAAGTGATGACTGATTGATCCTCGTGTAAACCTTGCACAGATTTGTAAACCACGGTGAAGTTAGTTTTAAGTTGGATATTAGACAGACATTCTCTCCGGATCCAGCGGCTTCTTCTTACTCAGTTCCACCCAGTGTTTGCAGTCAGAGGAGTCACTGGATTACATGACATGGAAGCTACTGAAAAAAAAGGTAAATGTACCATAAAAATATTAATATATAATAGAAGAAACACTAAAAGCCAATACAAAGAGTGTGTCTTATTTGTCCAATGTAGTAATACAATTTGGTATTGATTTGGAGTCACTGGGTCACATGCAATTATTTTCCATTCAAATATTTATGTAAAACAAATGAATTACTCATTAGCAATCAAAATAAGTGTGCTACATGAGACCATTTCAATATGTTTTTTTAAATCATAATTTTCACTAATATGGGCAAGTCAGCACGAAGGTACTGAAAATAATGGTTTTGTGTCATTCAAACAGTAATTTATTGATGGTCCCTAAGTGAAACCCCTGTGGTTTAGAGCGAGTGCTCAGAGGTGAGCTAACCGTCCTCTTACTGCCAACATTGGGTGGAACTGAGTAAGAAGAAGACGCTGGATCCGGAGTGAATGTCTGTCCAATATCCAACTATCGCCACGGTTTGTTAATCCGTGTGCACGGTTTACACATTGATTCTTTTTTCTTGTCAGCTGACCCCAAGGGGGCTCCGTAATAACAATATGATTGATAAACTGTGATGAAGACTATAAGTAGTTTCATTTTTATTGACCACTATAACACTGGTGAAGAGGGTCATCCCACTTTAAGAGTCAGTAATGATTAAATGATTCCTCACCCACAGAGGAATTTGCATGCTGCGTAAGTGCACACAGTTTTACATCTGTGACCCTGTCCTGGTCCCAGTGATCCCAGAATAGCCTTTCACTTCTATCCTGCCTGGGTCACACACACACTGGTTATTCAACAATGAGAGAAAAAGAGAGAAAGTAAGAGGCGGGTGGGTCCTCGAGGCGTTGACTACAGAGGTGCTGGCTGTAGCGTTGGTTGGCCCTCTCTTTCCCCACATTTACTGGCTGTGACTTCCTCTGTTTTTAGTGACAGAGGCCACAACTATGTATGTGTTTATTCCTCAGCGTCACTCAGCAGCGAACAGTTTCCTCACTGGCGAGTGGAAAGTGAGATTAAACTGTGTTTGTGAGGCCTGTGTGTCGGCGTTGAAAGTTCCAATTTCCCACTTGCATGTCGACGGCAGTGCCCCATGCCATCGTTGAGGCGATAAGGAGCGTATTGCATGGTAAGTGTGTATGTCAATGTGTCGAGAGGTCCAGGTCCTCGTGGCGTGTTCACCTACTTTATCAGAGCCATTTCTGCTGCGGACAGGAAATCAGATAGTTGCCTTCAGCTGCGAAAGGATTGTCCAAGTATTCCTGGCATTAACCACAGCACCAGTGTGAAAACAACAACAGCCGACAGCTCCAGCCTGCCGGGCCTCGCTCTCACCGCGGGTTTCCCTTCCCTGTCCAGCCCAGTGTCATTTTGGCCCACACATAAACACACACATTCACACACACTCACACACACACACAGCTGAATTTAATTTGGTTCATTCCTCTGTTTTCTGAGGGTGCTGAACCGCGTCACCTCTCGCTGTCACCACGACTCAACCGTCAGGGATTTACCACAAATGTGCTCCTCTTTGGCCGGCCAGGCTACAACATGCTTGCACGTAGACACACACACACACACAAAATATGTATAAGGCTAAGTGTGTGTAAAGTGGTTCCACTGCGAACTTTAATAAAATTAATTAGGACAGTACAGAAACGATTAATAAATTATCTCTGAATTATAAATGAGGTGAGAGACAAACATGCTTTGCATGTTAGCTAGTCCACATGATAGCATACATTACCCTCCTTTTTCATAAAACAGTTGTTGTAAGACTCTTGCTTTCCGTAGGGGAAAGTTAGGGGTCCAAGCAATGAAGCTGCTGGAATCCTATTGTGTATTGTGTTAGGATTATTATTATTATTATTATTATTCTGCCCTAAAAGTATCTGGGTCTCAGAAATTGTAATAGCTACAGTTCCCAAACTTGGCAGATAGGTTGGAAATCTCATGCACGACTTAGACAAAAAATATTATACCTATTGGTCCTATGGTGGCGCTATAACAATGAACTTTATGTTTTGGCCTGTAACTTTTGAACCGTAAGTCTCACAAAGAAAGTTCTTTTTTTCCTGGATTCTGTGTGTCCAGATGATTCTATCCATATGAGCCACACCCATTTACATCTCGATAGATTTTCCACCATTTTGAATTTTGTCCAAATCTGCTCGTCCTACCAATTTCAAGCAATCAGCATCAAATTTGGCACATAACATCTCTGGATCGAGCCAGAAAAAGAAGTTTGGAATTTTGATATTCCATACCATTTTGAAATTAAACATTTTTAAACCTTTGTCTTTAAGTTCAATTTTACATAAACGCTCATAAATCAAAACTGGGTTAAGCTATTGTAACCAAACTTAGTGCACGTGTTTGAATGCTAGGTTTGAGCTTTGCTGTGCAGTCTTGAGATATTCTGCCTCTAGGGGACCCACAAATGCCAAAAGTTTATATCACATAAACAGCTTGATGGATTTGTACAAATTCGATATACATGATCTCCCTTCAATGTCAGTCAATGCATAACATCTGGTAATGATTAATTAAAGTGGGCATGGCTTATTACAATAAATCTAAATTTCTAAACATTTCACATTCCAAACTTCAAAAAAATCTAAATAAATCACCTGTACATCCTACAGAGCTCATTTTTTTTCAGCACATCCACTGAGTTGTGACAAGAGTTTGCCTCACTGCAACCTACGGTCAATACCATAAGTCCATCACTCTATATTTTTCAAAATATGCAAAATCAATTAACATCTATATCTCCACAAGTCTTCATTCAAAATGAACCCAGACATTCTCTTGATGATAGATATCAAGTGTTTCAAATATTGTTCAGATCTGTAAAACGGTGAGTCTGCAGTGATATTCAATATCTTGCTGTAATTTGTACTGTATGCACAACATTTTCTATTTCATCTCATTTTTAAACAAAATTCACCAAAATATTTGACAATATATCTGAAACCAGCAGAATGGTATGTGATTCTTTTCATAATTTTTCACCAACATTTTGACTAATGTAAGCGTTAAGTTTAAACAGAGAGAAGTTTTGTACATGTGATGTCATTACCTCAAGTTGTAAGAAGATGTGTGGCAACCATGTGTCACCAATGGCGCAGTCAGTCATCTTCTCTGGGGATTCAAAGGTCCAGGATTTGAATCACCAGGTGGCCAATTCAAACTTGCCAACCATGTGGCAATTTATGCATGTGGCATGTTTTCAAATTCCTCTGAAGGTCATATTAAGTCAAAGACTGCCCCTTGTGCTTGGACCCTGTTCATTTCCGCTTGTGGCTATATTTAGTATTGTCTTTCTTTCCCTTATTACCCAAATGAAGCAGTTTTCATTGTTACTTTATAACATAAGTAGAGGTGGTGCAGCTGAAAGTGGCATGTTTAGAGTGAAACTGATCAGCAGCAGTAAGATAGCAGTTAGTGTTGACTTTACACTAGAACAATAAGCTTACATTCAGCTGCTGCAGGGATTTATTCTGTTTTTTTTGCAACATGCTGCAAGTCCTTGAAGATACATATATATAGTATAATAATCAGTGTCATCTTAAAGTAGAATGATAAATATTTTTGCAACACTGGCACCAATCATCACTGCCTCTCCAGCTCTGCCCCCGTAATCTCCAACTTACTGCTGGTTTTGGTTTTGCCTCCTCTCCGTGGTTCTACTCTACACACCTCTGTGTGTCTCTGTGTCGGACTATCAGATGGCAGACAGGGATTTAGAGTTGGGGATCTTTGCTGTGTGAGGTCAAAGCTCTGGTATTTCCAGTCGGAATCACAGTTCCACTGAAAACCGCAGCGTCAACCACACATAGACACATACACACACACACACAGGGGACAACAGGGTTAATGCTCAGCTCCAGCCATGTGGACAATGTGAAGACACACACACTTAGATTTGGTATGTACACTCTATTGACCTGTAGGGGATAAAGTCAGAGGTACATTTCTCAGTATAGAAAGTAGTAGCAGTGTGTGCTTGGGTTTCAGAGGGCAGGGGCAATAATAACTGGATAAAAGGTATATTTGATGCCACGCAGACACGGTAGAAATTCAGCCCTTTTAGTTCATGGGCCAGGCCAGAATTTGGTACCACCTGAGGTGGCAAAATCTATTTGGTACCAGTTTCTTTGTAGGATCCATATAAGTACTTTGAAACATGATAACCGTTTCAAATGAGTAGCTTTTTTTGGGACAATAATTGTTTTTGCCATTATTGCTCTACAGTATCTGCACATAGTCCAGGTGATATGTGCCAAATTTGAGGTGATGTGTTCACTTTTTCATAAAAGCATGAAACTTGGCACACTTGTACAGTTTGGGGTCTTGAACATTTTCAGAAATGGAGCCATTGCAAAAATGCCCCGTGGTGGCCATGGTGATCAATTCACTTTCCACCATAACAGAATTATGTATTTTGCATCATATCTCCTGAACTAAACATGATAACAGAAAAAAAGTGATGTCTTTCCATATGTTTTGATGGTCAAGGATTACAATGATACAATATACAACATCATAAACTGTTCAGGTGAATAGTTAAAGATAGTGAATTAAATATTCTGAACGCCGTGAGAAGGAAATCACAGTATTTGAATACCTAGGCTAGAATTTATAATATCATATCTATTGTGTACATGTTGTGTAGAGTTTTAAAAGCTTAAAGGTCCAATATATGACATTTTGAACATTAATATAGCAGCAAACAAATATTTGCTATGTAAAGATATAGTGGAGTAATGGCAACCTGACCAGAGAATGAATATCCAAGCTTCTCAGTTCTTTGTTTCGATAGTCAGTCCGGCTGTGTGTGCATGTTAATGCATGTGAGTCCCTCTGTGTCCTCTCCATGTTTGTTTTCAAAATGGCGACCAGGTTACAACCTTTCTCATATTACAGCTATAACAGTACACTAAAATATGTTTCCGAAAACATTTGAGGCGAGAAATAGGCAATGCAGTAACAGAATCTTGATCCATATTTGATCAGCACTGCCCAGTTTGACAGTTTGAGTTGAGAGTTTTGTGAGCTGTCGGTTCATCCAACTCCAGTCTGTTGGAGATGGCATATTTGCTGCGACCTCAAGTGCTTGTCCCCAACAGTGTCAACAGTGTCCTCGGTACACTGCTCTTCTGAGGCACCAATGCATCCTTAGGCCGTAGTCAGACCAAATCAGGCGGTGCGGTGAAAAGGCCAGTTCTCCCATTCATTTGAATTGGGGTAGTGCATTTCGTTGGCGGGCATTTTAGCCGCAGTGGTGCCACACTGGACTGCAGCTGTAAAGTTGAGCCAGCGTCAACTTTTGGAGAAACGCAACCCGATGTCACGGCAGCTTAAGGCTGCGGTGGCCAATCACAGCCAGAGATCAGACTGATCAGAGCAGTAAACTCTAACATGAGGTGAATGCTGTGGTTGAACAAGCTAGAGAGTGAATGCAGAGAGGGGGCGATGGTAGCGAGAAAGCCAGTGAATCTGATCAATAAAATGTTGTTTTCTGATTGTTTCACAGTGGTTGCGTCTAGAGCACAAATAAACACACCCACACCCCCACACACCTCCGCTCAACCCTGGGCCACACTGCCTGATTTGGTCTGAATACGGCCGTAGTTGGGGGGGGGATTTTCTCCATTCCTCTTCCAAGATGAGCTTGATCGATGTTGAGTTTGCTGCTCACGCGATCGTAGAGGAGAATTGTGAAGCGCACCATAATGGAAATGACCTTCTCTGGAATGCTTTTTGGAGCCTTTGACGGAGCCATGAAGGCCTCTGTTGCCATGTCATCGGCATTCCAGGTATCTCATGCTGTCTTCTTGCCCCTGGTTGCAAATGCAGATACTGTATCACAGCCAGAGAAGGCATGGAACACAGGAAGGGCCTTCGATTTGTTAGGACCCAAAGACTTGGCAATCTCATAGGCAGGTATGTATCTGAAGTTCTTGCCAGTCCCTAATGCCACCCACAGCTCCTCAATGTCCAGCTCTGACACATGTGCAACGGCTAGGACCACAACATCTGTGTCTGTATCTTTTTAAATCCTTTTCTTGCAGCATCTGCAGCATGGAGTAGCATCCTTGTATCTGCCTCTTCATGTGTGAAAGGGGCAATCTGATCTGTTTCTTGTGGGTGAGACGATATACCATTGGGTCCACATGTGAAACAACTTATTTGGTAGTCAACATTTCCACAAGGTTCCTGGCCAGAAAGTGAAAGAGCTCTGTTTTGTTTTCATCCACTCTCAGGAAGCCTTTCCAGTTGGTTGGTATCTTGTTTTTTCCATCCACTCTTGTTCTTGTCCCCTTTCAGTGCTGTCTTAGCTACACCTGGTTTTAGCATGTTCATGACTGCTGACCCATCTAGTATTTGGATCTCACTGTCTGGGGAACTGCTTACAGAGTTCTCTAGGCAACTTGTTTTCTTAAGCGTAGTCCACCATGAAGGGAGAGTGACAGGGCGTAGGCCTGATTTTCATGTTTGAAGAAGTTTTCTAGGTTCCCATCACGGGTCTGACAGGCAATGCTTCCCCCTTATCAACATTGACATAATAGACAATTCTGGCCCCAGAGAGTGAAATTTCATTCTGCATCTTCTCAGATACTCACGGCATCACCGAATACACCATTAACTATTCACCTGAAGAGTTTATGATATTGTATATGGTATCACTGTAATCTTTGACTATCAAAACATAGGGGTAGACATCCCTTTTTCTGTGTTATCAAGTTTGGTTCAGGAGATATAACGCAAAATACATCATTTGGTTATGATGGAAAGTAAAATGACCACCATGGCTGCCACAAGACGTTTTTGCGATGTTCAGGGAATAAAAGAGGTAGAATTCCTATATTTTTTGTATGTATGACATGTTCTGTTCAAATAAAGTGACAAAAATTGTCACTTGGGAAGGGTTATCATGTTGAAATATCATCTAGAGATATAGACTTTTTCAAAATACCAAACTAGAATTTGCCACTTTGGGTGGTACCAATCAGTGAAAATTCTGGCCTGGGCCCATGGACTATTTTTACCCCAAATTGATAATCTCAGACTTCTGACAAACTTCTGTCAGATCAGTTGTTGTTTGACTTTCAGTTTGAGGGTGTTCACAAAGTCTGATTAAGAGTATGAATGATCAACAAACAACAATAACAATAATCCAGCCATCACTCACATTATGACCTGTTGATCAAGCTAGTGTGCAATTAACAATTATTTTCACAACTGATTTATCTACCAATTATGTTGTCAATTTATTGATTATTTGTTTGGCCTATATAGCATCAGAAAACGGTAAAATGCTCATAGCAAATTACTAGTGCCCAAGATGTCATGAAATGCCTTGTTTTGTCTGACCAAAACTCCAAAACCCAAAAGTCTTCAATTTACTACAATGTTAATACAAGGAAAAACAGCAGATTTTCACATTTGAGAAGCCTAAACAAGGGAATATTTGGATTTTTAAAATGACTTAAACAATTTATCTTTTATCAAAGTATCTGATGATTAATTGTCTGCAGATTGAATAATTGTTAAATTGACTAATCGTTGCAGATCAAGAAGGTCTATTACAAGGGTACTTTAGTGGGAACTTTTTTTGCCTGTCTTATTATTTCACACAGATCAGTTTCATTAGAAGAGTCTAACAAAAAACAAAACAATTAACAAAAAATCAAATATAAAATATCAACAACATGTTGTCATAACTTTTTTCATAACTTTGTCATGAAAATGACATCTACCACTGCAGAGCCGCATTCCCATCTGCAAAGAAGTGTGCTCATTGTTAGATTTCAAATGAATGATTTTCGTGTAATGATTTAATTTCCGCAGAAAGTGTAAAAAACACAAACAAATATATGTAAAAAAAATGTATACAACTTTTTAAAGGCTCTTTTCAGTGTACCTGATATACACCTGACATTGACTTCCAACCAGCTTAACTCTTGTTGAATAGTTGTACACCCTGTGATTTATTTATTTTTGTTGGACCCAAATACCCAATACACCACACCATGAGCAATAAATGCCAGAACTGTGTGCAATATTTTTTTTCCTCACCCTGAGAGGTGGTTGTGCTCTTGACTCTGTCCACTGTCGGTGAACCTGACACATCTGACCTGTAGAGATGTATTATAATGCACTACTTTGATTTGAAATAAAGGCGAGTAGTGTAACGTCTGTAGTTTTTGTAATGTTTTCAATAGACTTGTTTCCTAGCAAAGAGGCAGTGTAGGGTAGAAAACAAAGTCACCTTTGTTTTAAATTAGTACAGGACCTCAAGTAGAGATTGACAGACTGATAAACATAAGGAACTAATGTGCCTAAGGCTGGCAGCTAGTTTGCTAATATATTTCATGATGAACTGTTATTGGGAACGTAGCCTGAATCCATCACTTTCATTCAGGTATGGGCTTAAACACACAGTGATCTGAGGTTTTTTGCAGGGACACAGCAGCTTCCTCCAGCCTGTGGAGGACACACACACACACAACCACACACACACAGTGACGAACCAGCCCTCAAACCACAAGGCCCTTTACCCCTTCCACTAACCCATCTCCACGCTATGATTAAGAAATAAAGGCCAGGAAATAAAGACAACAAATAAATTTTCTAGAACATGCCTTCAAATACACTCACACATCTCACACATCGCTGCATGGACACACACACAGACACACACACACACATGCATAACACACACAAGAGTGTGCTCGACCATAAAACCACTGGGCTCCAGAGACAAAAGCCTTGTCATGCTCTGGTGGGGTCCTGTCACTAATCCACACAGCTTTAGGGGTTGCAGACAGCAGACACACACACACACACAGTGTAGATCTATGTGAAAGAGAAATTCGACACACACACACTGCCTGGATTTGTGGATACATACTTACACACACTCAATCTCTCTCACACACACGCACGGACACAGACAGTGGTGTTGTATAGCTGGCTGGCTGGGTGTTAAGGCCAGGCAGAGCTACTGGCGACAGGTTTGAGAGAGGAGATGGCTCACTAAGCCTAATCACACAGGGGAATGTTGTCTGGGGCACCTGACCATCAGACCTCTCAGTGTGTGTGTTTATGTATATGCTTGCTTACTTACATGTGTTTTTGCATGTGAATTTGAGTGTGCATGTGTGTGTGAACTCCGGACGAGGGCAGTCATAATTGGGGCTTATCGCCCTGAAAGGGGCAGAAGGAGAGGTGCCAGAGCAGGATTGGGGGCGTCTGACTGGAGTTGGAGTTGAATGGGGGAGTTGTGGGGGTGGTGGTGGTGGTAATGAGTCATCCAGATTCTTACGGTCAAAGCCTCACACAGCCGGAGAACATATTCCATATACTGAACACAGTCCATGCCATAAAACTCAGCATCAATTACTTTAATCCACAGATCAAAGATAGCACAAAATGTTTGATGTTCATCTGTTCTGTTCATCTGTTCGTATTCTCTGGAACCTGCTCAGGGTAGAGACGGGCTCTGATACGTCCGGTTACTTTTACTGTATCAAATTGCCAACACATTGGAATGATACAAAACTTTTATCAACATACTGGCCGACCCCTGACAGTTCCTATCTGACCTCTGCAAGTCCAGGCCAACTTCATCGTGACCAATCCCTCTAGCCTTAACGCAATTTATTGACCCTAGAGTTGCAACAATTAGTCGATTAATCAATTAGTTGCTGGATATTAAATTAATCGTCAACTATTTTGATAATCAATGAATCATTTTGAGTTAGAAAAAATGTCCAAATTCTCTGATTCCAGCTTCTCAAATGTGAATATTTTCTGGTTTCTTTAGTCCTCTATGACAGTATCTTTGGGTTGTGGATTGTTGGTCAGACAAAACAATACATTTGAGAGCATCACCTTGGGCTTTGGGGAACAGTGATTGATATTTTTCACCATTTTTTGACATTTTATGGACCAAACAACTAATCGATTAATCAAGAAAAGAATTGACAGATTAATTGATTATGAAAACAATGGTTAGTTACAGCCCTAATTTTCACATAGAGACCTGCAGAAGTACTAGTAGGAATGCACATGTTCATATAAGGGATATAACAATATGTCATAGGATGATATTTCAGGATACAGATTATATGTATTGTGAAGCTCAAAAATCAACTGTGGTATCAACTTTAAAACTGTGACAAATATCTCAATTTTAAGGCTTGACACTCATGGTTATCCAGTTGTAACCAGGCAACCATATTTAGATTACATATTCTTCATCTTAAAAAAATGTAATTATAGATGTAATTAAAATCTAAACTAAATCTTAACTAGCATTTTTTTTTTGAGCTTTCAATTGTACTCCATCATTGTAGGACTTTTCTTAACTGTCCCTAACCTATAGTGGGGATTACTGATTCATTTCAATTCAAAATACTTTATTTGTCCCTCATGGGGCAATTTGAGACAAGCAATTGGCCCAAATACAGAATAAATAATCCAATTTCAAAATCAGTGTTGTCTCTCCCTCTCTCTCTTTCTCTCTTATTGTTGTAGATGACAACAGGTGCAGTTACTTCTATGTAACTCCATTGGACGCCCCCAAGACAGTTTTGGTGATTATAAAAATAATCTACTGGTTATTTATGATTATCTTAAGCTTATCTGCTTAACTAGTAAAATTGCCAACATAGGCTATATAGTTTGTTTTATTTACTGTATTTCACTTGATTGATTTACTACAATTTAAAATAGATAAATGATAGATGAAGATGCCAAATATGGAATATAGGCCCTCCTTGTGTTATTCGGTGTCTCTTATCTTTAAAAAGTCCTGATTTATAGATAAATGAGTAAAAGGATGAATCTAAATCTTAAAAAAGAAACACAATTAAAGATTTTTTTGATTTATGCAGCTCATTAGCTCTTCCACTTGCCATTGTTTATTGTTTGTTGTTGAAAATAGAAACATCAGAATCTCAGTTGTCCACATCCACTAAGTCAGAGTGCTAACACACGTAAAGCTGCATTCATTGATTTTGGCCACTAGGGGGCAGAAGAAGGACAAAAAGCTGAAATACACCTTCAAGTTGTTTTGGCTAACATGTTTGCAAATCACTTGCTACATGATGGCATTTAATTAGTCTCAAAACCCACACACATAGTGTATAGTGTTTTTAGCATTTTTGATCGTTTTAAAATCTCTGCAGTGTCTTAGATAACCGTTAGTAACATTAGCAGGTCACTCAGTGTAGCACCAACAGCTTTAACATTAGGTTGCTATGGCTCCTTTTTACACTTGGTGCTTGGAAGAGCTGCCAAAACTGAAAGTGACAGACGCACAGCTATATCTTCAATTACAAAGGTGAGTAACATTAACGCTCTCACGCTGACTTCCCCCAACAGCTTGCAGTGTTCAAAACTTACCTGGCAAAATAACGGGTATAATGTTACATGAAAGATTCAAACTGAAAGCCACCAAGACTAATTTGTCTGTGGTAGCTAAAGTTAATGGAACAATGTTGGTGAATCTTTAAATTATGTTAACGTTACTCACCTTTGTAATTAAAGACATAGCTGGATACATACAATTTGAAACCCTCATCCAACATTGAGTTTGGAGATTTACTGCTCACTTTTGCAAGACAGTGTATGTCAGTTGCTTTCAGTTTTGGCAGCTCTTCCAAGCAGCGAGTGTAAAAAAGAGCCATAGTGACCTAACATTAAAGCTGTGAAAATCAGTGTCGGTGCTACATGGAGTGACTGACTAATGTCATTAACGGTTATCTAAGACACTGAGGTGATTATCAAAATGATCAAAAACAGTAAAAACACTATATACAAAAAACAAATGACAAATATTAACAATATGTACAAAATGAACTGTGAAAAGAGAAGTAACTGTAAGGTGGAGGTGAAGGTAACGTTACTGTAGAGTTGACAGCAGGTTGACTGGAAATAAACAGACGTGCAGTTTATAAAACGGATATACATCACACTACATTGTGCAAGTGGAGAGTTACCTGAGAGAACGGTGGCTGGTGTTGTTGTGAGCAGAAATGGAGGCTGAAGACAAAGAAGAAGTAGATAGTTTTGTCTGGCATCTGCAGCATCTGGAGAGCCTCACTTAAATCACAAGAGACTTTTATTGATTTCTTTTTTAAACATTCTGTCTTTCAGCAGCTCTTCTTCTTCTCTGCCACGTAATGAGAGGATTGTCATGGAGTGAACTTGAGAGGAATTTAGAGATTAAAGCCCAAAAGGCAGTTGGTGAGGGTGATAGGATTTGTTAGGAGGGAATTGTCTCTGAAGGGAGGTGAGTTAGTGAGGTGAACTGGATGAAGCTGCACTTTTAGTTCACTATAGGTGTTTCCTGATGTGATCCTGGATGCACCCAGGTAAAAACAAGTCCCACTCCTTCCTCTGTCCCCTCCTTACATCATCAAATGAAGTATTTTGAAGATGGGTTTGACATACTCCATGTAGACTTTGACATGTGGATGACAGACTATAGCTTTGTAAGACAGTACACAGGGAATACTACTTCTTGGCAAGCCAGTCAACCTTCCATACAGTCTTAACTCCCTCCACATCTTCTGTCAAAAACCAAAATGTCATCACAGTAAGAGATTCTTTAAATCCCCCTCTCCCTTTTGAATCATTTCCGTTTCTCCTACATCATGTCCCACATCTTCCTATGTTCATGTTTCGTCACACCAGTGTTTTCTATGTCTCCTTGTCCTTTGCTTAGTATAAACAGAGACATTGTCTTTCAAGCTCTTGCATCACACATGATCAGGCAAGGGACAATGGAGTAATTGTATCAATCATTTTTTTATGTTAACAGCAAATTAATGCTCTACGGTTGCAATTGTATTTTCATGTATGCCATGCTGGTCACAAACTAAACAGCTACAGGTTACATATTGGTCAGATTTGAAACAAACTGTACTTTAAATGTAATATAATACTACTACTATGTACTCAGAGATAATCTCTGTTACCGTTACTTGTTGTTTTATCTTTATATATGTTTTATCATTTATATATCTTTTCTAGGTACAAAAAATGGCAGCCTACCAATACATTCTTTGGACAATAGAGTACCAGAAGTCTATTTATGTATAAGTCATGTAATTTCTGACCACTCAGGTGTTGCCTAGCTAACTGTGCTAGCTAGCAAGCTGTAATTAGAAACTGTTCCTTGAGCTTAATTGGTAGTTTAACATTAAACTCAAATTATAATTTTCAACATAAATTTCATCATCTGTGGGCATGGAAAGTATAATTCCAATTTAAACAGAACTGCATGTGCACCACTATCCACGTTCTTTAGTCTGCAGCCTTCCACAATTTTTTTAATTTTTTATTTTATTTTAGAATTTTCAAATTTGAAAAACGTATTCCCACTAAAAAATCAATAACTCAATAATACGATACTCAGGTAACAGAAAACAAGGAAGTGAAAAAAAACCAAACACAATTCCAATGTCATGACATATTTGTCACTGACAACCATTGTACCTGGACGTTAGCGTTGGCCTATGCTGGAACCAGTTCCAAGGTTACATTGAGTCTGCAGGTGACAGAGGTAATGTTTCCAATGTTATCAACAAAAGGCTGCCAGATCAGATTTACTGGAAACAGCAAGAGCTGTGATAGTGAATTCTCTGGAACTCTGACTTAGTTTCAATTTTGTTATGTTTCCTAGGAGACGGAGTTCTGGGTGTAATGGGACTGGTTTCCCATAACTTACTCAGCATGTCACATAAGTCACACCAAAATGTTGTGACTTTGGCACATGTGCAGTGTATCTGAAACACATAATTGAGATTGTAGGTTTGTTCCGGTGTAATTTCTGAGTTGTGAGGTAAAGCTGATGAAGAAAATTGTAGTTGACCAACTTAAATCTGGCATTTACAGTGGCGAACATGCTGCTCTGACATAGATCAGACCATAGATCCTCATCTATAATAATGCCCAATTCAGATTCTCACCTCTCTCTTGACCGATGTATGTTTTGTTTTGGACAGTGATCCATCATTGTTGAATATTCCCAACTAATAAATTTCCTCGAGCAATTTAAGAAGCACCTCCTCCACTCTTGTCAGGTCAAGTAGTATCTGCTACTCACCTTAACTTTTTTTCAGGAAGGCTCTCAGTTGCAAATAACAAAAGAAGTGTTTGGTGGATAAATCATATTTCCCTTTTAGAGCCTCCTCAATTTATAGACTTGCGGACCAGCCACATACCAGCATACGGCAACCTGTATCCCTAGACCCTTGATTACATGTTGAAAAATAGAGTTGAAATGCCACTTCAATTAAGGTTATAATCTCAAATAGAACATTTTCAACACAATTAAGGCTAGTTTGGGCGAAGATCCCTTGACAGCTGGAATGAAATCGCACTTTTACAAGTCCATGTGTTTCTGTTTCTTCATTGAATTATGTATTTATGATATAAGAAATTGTGGGTTGCAAATTTGTTGACTTATAAGCTAGCAAGTGATATTGGCTGGGTTTAAGTGCGTCTCAACACTTTCCCTTCTATATTGTGGAGGTTGGACAAAACTATTTTATTCCAATGCTTGCCTGTGTCATAAAAAAATTCAAACCAAGGTTTTGAGACATAATGACTTTGACATTTGATTGATGACCATGATGAACCCAAACATGAGTGTTAACACTGTCACTGAATCTGCATTCAGTTCGACTGTGCCACTGTAATAATGGCAGCAGTGGTAGGGAACACAACTCATAACTCATCAAACAGTCAGTCATCAAACAGACTTCTGTTGATGGCTAACAGCATATATGTCTTCCATCTCACTTGCGTCAGTCAATCAGGATAAAAATACAATAAAAGAGACTATAATCAGGTTTCCATCCAAATGCAGTGCAAATTTTAACCAAAATTTCAGAAATTCGATAAATGCAAATGCAAAATAATCTGAGTTTCCTTCCACTACTGTTTTGCAAATATTAATAGTTGAGCCCATCAAAGTAAACAGTTTGCTGATTCTCCTATCAAGTGCAGTAAACCACAAAAAGAAGATGGCGCAACACAATGGCGTAATTAATAGAGTGACAGTCAAAGCTGAAGCAATGGAAAAAGTGATACAAATCCTGGTGATGGAGAGCATGATGGACAGTGGAAATGGAGAGAACAGCTAACATCACAGCTTCTTGCTTTTGGAAGCGTTTTGATAACAGCCCTGTGTCAGTTATAAAGACATATATTGAATGCCGCCCAGAGACAAAGAAGAGAGCTGACAGTGAAAAACATCTGCCATCATTTTTCTTCTCTCCGGTGGGGCGGAAGCTTCAGGGATCATTTATTTGTTAAAGCTTTTTCCATCTCACTTTAATGCATTTTGCTTTTATCGATACATCAACTTTTCCACCTCATCCAAGCATAAAAACTTTCTTTTTGCGATATTTCAACTTTGTTTTGAATTTCCAGCATTTCCACTCATGGTTTTTTATGTGCAAATTGAAAAAATGCATAAAAAAATGAATGGAAACTCACCTTATAATCAGAGTTTAAAAGAGCACCATTCTGAAACAAACTCATGATCGAACATGGAACCTCAGGTGCAAGTGATCTGCATCATCCTTAAATAATCACAGAGCAATTACTTACTTATGCTAATGTAAAACAGAAGTATGGCTGCTAACGCAAAGTGCTAATTCACCTTAACTTCTCGGTTACAGTTCAGGTCTTACCCTTTAACCTTTTATCCAGGCTCCACATTCACACTTTGGCCTCAGCCCCTCGATCTTACAGTATTATTGACACCCTAGACCCAAAGGAGCAGCCATTATCATTCTGCCCTGTGGTCCAACTCTGTTGTTGCCTCATCCTGCTTCCAATATGGTTATGATTAATCACTCTACCAGTAATCGGAGTGCCCTTCTTCCCCTCCGCTCCCTCTCTCTTCTTCCATGGTCTCCAGATGACTGTCTGATGTCGGGGCATGAGACAATGGGATCCAGATGCGTGATCGATGGTGGACGGACAATGTTCATAAGCAGCGAGGCATTGTGGTTTAGAGTTACAGACATACGGTCCCATCCGTTGGCCTGGCCTGCCTTGTGGCTGTATGGGTGATTAATGGGACTTTACTGGCAGTGAAAGGGACCTGTTTCCGCTCTAACACAGATACGGTGCAATACGTTGCGTAAAGCACATGTACGCTATGGGTTGTAAATGCATACATTAATATGTACACATATAGAGGCACAGATTCAGGCTGGGTAAACCGTCTGTGCCCTTCATGGTCAAAATGATGAGTGAGGTGGTGGGGTAGGTTGATTGGATGGAGTGATGAGGGTGAAGCCGCGAGGGATGAGGGGATATACGAGGGGGAAATACCGCAGATGGATCAACGCCAAGCCATAAGAATGATGCCGGGTGGGTATATGACTGCTGGTTAGGTCACCAGACAGAGTCCTGTAAGTCATGTGAATGACAGGCAGTGCAATATCATCATATAAATCATCATCTGGAAGAAATCACAAAAGCACACGTTCATGCCTAAACAATGCACTCGCAAGACAAATTCACCACAAATCAATAAGTGATAACTGCCCTGATGCTGTCATTTCTCAACTTCTTCGCCGTACACTATTGCTCCAGTCTCGTCCCTTGTGTCTTGTGTTTCTCCCTAACCCTGACTCATTTTTCTCTGTAAAAGCGCATCAGAGCAGAGCCCCGCTGTCTCTGGCTGCTGTACAGTACTGTATGGCATGGCTGCAGGGTCATATGCTGAGCAGATGTGGTTTTTGTGTGGAATCTCTGGGTGGCTCCGCATGCTATCTGATGATAGGCAGAGGATCAGATCTGATCGCAGCTGACTCCGGACTTTTGTTTCCATTTGCGATGAATCTGTCTGATTTGTTTTGTAACTGGTGTTTTTCATATAAACTATACACAAACGCAGCACATGTAAAAAACGTGTCCTGTATTAACCAGCATGTTGTGGATAATCAGAGGGATTTGAGATACACAGTACAGTATATATCTATTCTGATAGCTGCTCCAAAACGACAGATTTTTTGAGTAAAAGTTTATTTTAATTCTCTACAGCAGTATGATCCACTTCAAAGCCTCTTACTACATTTTCATATTGTGTATGTTTTCTTTGGTGCTTGGCTGCAGTTTTTTTTACACACCCATAACATGTTCTTACACATTCTATTTTATGTCTTTCCTTGCAATTAGCTTGCATTAGAGCCCTAAATCTGCTGTATACTGCATTTCTTATTTTAGTTGATTATTTATTTGCAGCTACAATATAATTCAAAAAGAATACTCTAATCTTTCATCTATTTCATTTTATGTCTTTTTTATGCAATCGTTTTAACATGTACAGACATTCAGATGGCGTTAACATTTCTACTGATTTTGCTCCGTCTCTCCTTCGCTAAGTCAACCACACTGCCAAGAAAAACAGCTCACACGTGCATGCACTCAGACACCGCACCACGGCTTACCAAAGGTATCATCGTAAGTGTCAGGGATTAAAAATACAAGTGCTTGAATCAACAAGGAGTGATTTAAATCTCACTGTGAGGGAGGCAGCACGGCGCAGAGGTTTAACACTCTAACCACAGACACTCCCAACATCTCACCACCAAGGTCTCTCTATTCCTCTCTCTCTCTCTCTCTCTCTCACTATTCCATTACGTGGCTCACTATCTACGTTATTGTTAAGCAACATTTTCCAAATGTAGACCGAAGACGTGGTGTCTCTCACACCGTTGCTCTGAGTTTGTGAGAGGATACAAAGAGATGCAAATGGTCCAGCTGCTCAGAGATGTTTGTTGAGACTACATGGAAAGTGGTAACCCAGATGTAAATAATGATAAAGGAACTCACAGGATTTACAGGTGTGTTTGTTATTGTTGCACACAGCATCATATTGTGCTTTAAACCTGAGAACCCATGCAGAAAGAATATGTACCAGAGTTGCACAATGTCCCATCATGAAAACACACAATGTGACTCATTCACAATACTGAAAGTAAAACAAGTCCAGTTGATTGTGAATTGATAAGGTGATAGGTTTATGTGAATCAGTTCATCCTCACCTGTCCCCACTTGTTCCCATTTTCACTTGTTGGACTTTTCTCACAGTTTTCAAGAAGAGCAAAGAAAAGTTAAAATGATGTAACCTATAATATGTTTAGAAGGGTTGCTGGTTACCCTATCTATGCCTGTGGGAGTGAATTTTTAAACACACAATACAATGGCTATATTTGGCATCATTCAAGTTGCAATCCTTAACATTTCTATGACATTAAAACCCATTTTTGCCATTCCTGCCCTGGATTCAATTAGTCTACCCACACTTATCTACAACACAAGTTTGTTTAGCTGCACTGTAAACATATACACCTTTTGCTCTTCTGTTATATTTCTGACAAAGTATCTGCTCAAATGATGTTTTCTGTAGTAATAAACCCCACTTGCAGTTTCCACCGGTGAACACCAGTGTCGCCAAATCAGCCAGAACTGAAATCTTAAAGTCACCCTCCACTCAAAAGTATATTTCTCTTCTTGTTCCTACAGTTGGATGTTTGAGCGTCACTGTGCAGAATGATGTATGTGCAGAGTCTGACTCTAGAAGGCTTTAAGGGGTGGACCTATGAGCAGGATTTGTGACATCACAACTAATTTGGAAGCCAATCC
This sequence comes from Thunnus thynnus, assembly GCF_963924715.1. Lineage (NCBI taxonomy): Eukaryota > Metazoa > Chordata > Actinopteri > Scombriformes > Scombridae > Thunnus > Thunnus thynnus. The sequence goes on along the minus strand of NC_089520.1, from coordinate 32,024,928 downwards.
TGGTCCAGTATTCAACAACAAGTCTGATGTGGAAACTTGAAGCCTCCAGTGCACATACACTGAGAATGGCCCTTTCATGAAGTAAGAGACATGTTTTGTCTAACCATGTCTAAACCTTTGAATGAAAAATATTTGCATGTTCAGATTCTGGAATTTTTAATGAGGGATATAAAGTAGACGCCATTTTAAGGATTTTAAAGTAGTAATTATACTTTTTTGTGGAAAAACATATCCACACATATGCACATTATTGTTTCAAGCACAGCATTTTATGTCTAAATACATGTCTGGAGGGGTTCTTTAAGCATTATAGCTTTGAATAGCTACATATTTGAGTGGCATAACTCTTTTCATGTTTGCTCCTGGTCTCGCACATCCGTTGTGTGGCCCCACCTGACTCTCAATTGCTTTCTTCCACCACATTTGAAAACCTCTGAAAAACACATACAAACTGTGAAATCATGTATAAATAATAGAACCAGGGAGTGATAGATAGAACCTGTGGAGAAAAAATTGCAATATATTAAGTTGTGCACTCAATGTGCTTTCATGTAAGTATAGTTCATGTATAAGTATGTAAGTATAAGTATATATAAGTATAGTTCATACAATATAATACAGTATCATTACACATGCAGCTGAAATCATTAGTCAATAGCCTGAATATTCTTGTCAGCTGTTACTTATTAACAGTGTTTCCATGAATAGCAAAGTTGTTTATTATAACTTGACAAATGAATTGTATTTGTTCATCAAACCCCATCTGAATCTGATTTAACAACAAAAAAAGCATATTACATAAAAAGTATCTGGCTCTGAAAAATAAATCAATAAAATAAAATAATTACCCATATCTGATGAATTATTCCAGGTTAGCATATTTACAAAATAAAAACTTTAAAATAAGACTTTTAATGAACTTTAGTCAAATAATGTACACACTCAATTCTGTTGTATTCAGTCATGCTCAATGCAGAGCAAACCAAAGCTGAATAGACCTGTTTCACAGCAGATATTTTGACTTGTCAAACATAGGTGTAACTAATAAAATCATTAATTGCAGCATTGATGTTATTAGTTCCACCTGTGGTTTTTCTGCTATGAAAAGTCAAAAGGTCTGCTGTGAAAAAGGTCTATGAATCTCATTCATTTGGAAATGATATAAAAATAAGAGCCCTCTTGCAAAATGTATTCAGAAATCAAAATGGTGTGTAAAGCACTACAGCGAAAGAACATGTCAGTCAAATCTAACAAAGCCTGATTTGCTCTCCAGTTCACTGTCAATAAAGCAGCGGGGCCGTTTGTCTTTTGAGTGTAAAATCTGGCAGTTTGGACAAAGTTCAAATGAAACTAATGTGAAACAGACGTAAAAAGCAACATGCAATTTAGGTTCTTGATAATGTTATTTTGATAAAATTACACTTGGCTACTTTTGTTATTACTTTGCCAGTTTTTGTTACTGGTTTATAAATATTTTACATTATAATCTGTTCCCGTTACTTCTCGTGTGTGTGTCTGTGCATATGTGTGTGTGCGTGTGTTGGGGAGGTTAGCCGGTGTCTGTGACTGTGTGTGGCTTGGCTGAGTGTGTGTTTTGGCTTGTGTGCGGCCTCAGGCGGGGGGGGAAAGGGGGGGTCAGTATGTGTTTTGGGGTCACTCTGAGGGTCTCGGATGGAATTACCACCTCACCACATACACACACACACACACACACATACACATAGACAGGATTTTTACTGGTTCCAGTTCAATGTGACTACCACTCCACTGCTTCTGGTATCAGTTTAATCTACCACCCTGTTCTGACACTGCACCTCCATCACCAGCCTGATAGTATGTGTGTGTGTGTGTTTGTCTGTGTGTGCATGCATGCATGCATGCGTATGTGTGTGTGTGTGTGTCTGTGTGAATCTTGCCACCCAGGATGGAGACTATAGTCTAAGGAATCTGCCTCAGGCCTATTGTGCTTATACGTGTCTGTGTTTAGGGTCCTGGTCACAGCACCCAATCTCTCTTTGTTAACCCTCTGCATCTCCTCACCCCCCCACTATCCAGATGTGGAATTGCACTGGCGAAGGTGTATGTGTATTTGTGTTACTGCAGTGTGCGATTTTATCTGTGCAGTTGTGTATGACTAGTGGTGTGTGTGTGTGTGTGTATGTGTGTGTTTTGGGGCTGCGGGGCAGCTTTAGGATGACTGATGTGTTGTGAGCGGTGCTGAGGGACACCTGAGACAGCAGGAGGATCAGATGGACATCACTCCATCAGTAAAGTGTCAGTAAATCACACATACACACACACACACACACTCACATGCACGCAGAAACACCAGTCAGAAAGAAGAACAGGAAGCGATGAGATGAGACGAGACAACGAGCGAGAGGGGGGGGCGAGAGAGAGAGAGAGGGAGGGTTGGATGTGCGTGTCAAGTCGGAATGTGTGTGTTACTCAGGTGAAAAATGAGGAAGCTGTTTTGTAGACAGAACGAGTGTAATTAGTACCACACACACACAGACACACACACTCACACCTCTAGAGAGGGCTGGGCACATGTTTAACAGTTTGGTGCGTTCATGTGTGTGAGTCATAATCAGTGAAGCTACTAAGTTAGTTTGAGTTTGATGTGTATGTAATTTAGTGATTAAATACATTCACTCAACTACTGTATTTAACTGTATTTATTTGAGGTATTTGCTTACCTACTGAGTTTTATGTTACTTTATGGGGGAAAAATATTTTACCTTTTACTCCACATTAAACTGACAGCTGTAGTTACTGGTTACTTTGCAGATTAAAATGTTCTATTTTAATCATTTTGATCAGTTAAAAAATATTATGTGTTGTTATCAATTAAATCACCTGACAGTAGCATCAGTAATGACAGCAATAATATATTAAGTGATAATAAAAATAATACAGCATATATATAATAGTAAACACTCTAAAAGGGATCATTCTGCTTTTACATTTAATTCTTTAAGTACATTTGACTGATAATACTTTTGTACTTAAAGGCAGAATTAGTAGGATTTTCCTAAAAATTAACAATGTATAGAATCATACAAAAGTAATCCCTCTCAATCATTACTTATGACCCACTAGAAGTGTGTGGCGGTGTATTTATCTGCAGAGACTCTGCCCTCTGCCTGTATTGTCTTATTATTTTGCTGTGTTCAGGACGTTTCTGGGCATCAACCTTTGGGCAGTGGGTGTGTAGCTCCCAGCCACTAACAGGGTGCAAGGTGTGATGTCGTGACTCTATAAAAACATAGTGACATAGCGCTGCACTGCAGCTGATGTGATTGAGCCGAGGAGGAGGGGCCAACTTTGAATATTGTGTTTACAAACCGCAACCGACAAATTCTACTCATTCTGCTTTTGAAGTTATCATTCTTAAGATTTCAGTTCTGGTTGATTTGGCAACACCTGTGGTTACTGGTAGTAATGCTATGAATGATGCACAAATGATTCCTGACTTTCAGAAGGGTGTTTTCTTTCCCCTGGTGTTTGGCAATGATGAAAATTTGATGTCTTTTTTTTTATAAATCCTTGTAGCTACACTTGTACTAATATGAATGTTTCTTGTTCAAAATGCCTGGGACTTGCTGACATTGTGACATATGCAGATGCACACAAATTACATGCCATGTGTGCATGCGCCAGCTATTGTCTTCAGAATTTCGTCCAGTTTGTGCATACATCATTGCCTGTGAATCCCTTGTCCATGTGCACACCATTTGAATCTATTGCAAGAATGGTAGACTGCTACTGATAATGCAAATTACTATGTAGAGCAGAAACTGCAGTAATGCATGTAAGTACCTTTACTGGATAAAGCAAAATAAATTCCAGAGCTAAATAGTATCAAAGATTGTGGTTGGTGTTATGAAAATCTGCACTTTATGTAAAGTTAAAATCCTTAAATTCTTACCAAACCTGGTTAGCCAAACGTATTTGGCAGAGACAACAGATAAAATGATTACTCAAACTTTCTGTCACAGTTCACTGACAGACTTTCAGGGTTCACCTTCAACCTACTGTGCTTACTGTAATTATTCACACTTACAACTACAGCAAGCACAACTTTTTTTTGGCTACTGCATTATGTTCAATATGTGCATTTGTCATTCCTGTCAGTCCACTGGGTACACACTTGGAGGTGAACTCAAGCATTAATAAAACCACTACATATAGGTAATTACAAAATGCACATACAGTGAACTGTTATTGCTGAAAAAATATGTAAATGTAAAAATGGTGTTTGTACTTTTGATACCAGCTTGTTCCTGGCAGTGTGTGCGCGTGTGTGTGTGCGTGTGTGTGTGTGTGTGTTGGACTGTGGTATTGCGACAACAATCCCAAGGCATAAAAATGTCAGACAGACTGAATCAGAGCGGGAGAAAGAGGAGGGGGGAGGGTTACAAATTCTCTACAAATTGGCTGACGTTCAGGACACAGAAGCCTGCTGATGACAGACAGTCAGCCACACAAGCCAACAGGTAGGGAGGCCGACATTTAATGCCTCTTTCTCCACACCTTCTTCCTCTCGGTTTTCAGTGTTTTGTCACTTTTGTTTGCTTGTTTCTGCTCTGTCATACCCATAAACACATTCCTGTTGTCAGGTTCGCAAATCTTTTCTCTCCCACCTCCCTGCCTTCCCGGCCTGGTGGCAGTGATACCGCAGTGACACAGGCCCATTCACAGGCAGACACCTGACACTGAGACGCTGCTCTCACACACGGATTAACACTGGCATTCCTCCATCCATCCCTCCGTCCCTCACATATGATTCCTCCCTCCTCATTCACCCCATTTCCTACCCTCTCTCCCTCCTTTTTCTTGCCTAATTTTCATCTTTTGTCCCTTTGTTGCTACTTCTTTTTTAAATTTCTTTACCTAACTTTTCCCTCTATCTATAATTTGTTTGTTCCTTTCCTCCCTCCTTACCTTTTTTAGCTAGGCTACCCGTCAGTTGGTCTACCAGTTTGGTCCAGACTGGAATGTCTCAACAACTATGTGATGCATTACCACTGAAAATTTGTAGACGTGTATGGTTCCCGCAGGATGAATCCAAATGACTTTGGTGATCTGGTGACGCCCTGGCCTTGCCTTGAGGTTCACATTTGTGGTTTTATATGAAATGTCTCAACAGCTATTGGACAAATTGCCATGATATTTAATACAGACACTGATGACTTGCACAACTGATATTGATATTTATGCTGATGTTTCGTTGCCACAATGGCGAGGTTAATAATCGAATACTCTGGTGATGTTACAAAGTAATCCACCAGGAATGTGTGCTTGCATGCTGACGCAGCGCCTTGCAGGATGAGGTTGTGTTGCGTTGCGGCAAAAGTTGAGCCCAGTTCAATGCACTGTCCCATTCGAATGAATGAGAAGGCCTTCTTTCACGCAGAGCTAATGTCGGTCTGGACGCCCCCTTAGTCTTATATTTCTTTCTTCACCTACTTCATTATCACTTCATCCACGTTTTGTGCTTCCGCTCCGTTCTTCTGTTCCTTTTTATTCCATCTTCTTCATTCAGTATCTCCTCTCTCAGCCCATTTCCCCTTCTCCCCCTCATTTGCTCTCATTTCCTCCCCACTTTCCTTTTTTATTCCCCATCTTCTTTCCACCTTTCCCTCCTTGATCAGTTGCTCCCTCATCTCCATCTGTTCCTTCCTTATTCACTGCTTCCTTTCTTACTGCCCTCTCTTCCTTCCCTAATCCTCCCTCCTTTCTTTTACTTATTATTATTATTATTATTATTATTATTATTATTATTATTATTATTATTATCTCTCCTCCTCATTTATTCCCTCCTTCTCTCAGCTCTCTTCCTCATTCCCTTCCTTGCTCCTTTGCTAAATTCCTTTCCTTTCTTTTTGTTCTCTTCTCTCCATCCGTATTCCCCCTCCGCTTACGCACTCGTTCCCACCATCCTCGTTGTGTGCTCTACATGTTATGGTGGAAATGACTCGGTTTATGAGGAGAATTAAGTTTCATAACCCACCATCTCCCTGACCCTGGTCATATTAACTACAGCAGCCCCACTGGACATTTATGTACACACACACACAGACACACACAAACATGCACACACACTCTAGCGGGTCCAATAAGAGAGGGAAGTGTGCTTGGATGCGGCTCAACAGCAAACCCACCTTTAGTCTTCCCCTGTGTATCCTATAACAGGTTATATCTCACATCTACTCTGGCCGTTTGGAAAATCATTATTCCAACTCACATCCGCTTTTCTCATCTGCACACAGACGTTTTGGATGGAATCACTGCGTAAAATAAGTGTGTGAACAAAAATATATTTACATATATGGAATTTTTCTCCTCCCTTCTCTCAACTTTCATCGCTGTACACTCTAAAAAATGAAGGTTGGAGAATGTTCAATGAGTGCAGAATGCTTCAGTAACTGAATTAATTTCATTTCTGCTTCTGTCAGGTTAACAAAAGACAAGACACTTTTGAGCTCAACACTGTAAAGTGACTGCATGGAAATACTTATTCCTGTTGTGGTGATGAAACTTGACTTTCTAAGAATGACATCTCACATTTAGACCAGCAAATATAAACGTTTTTTACGGCTGGATCAACCCTATCCCCGGACAAGAATGTCGATATTGGATGACTTTGAAAAACCCTGGTTTACATTAAATGACATGTGCTATGCCAAAGTATTTACAGTTTTCACTTTCTACAATATCTGCACATGGTAACGATGCTATGGCCAAGGTTCCAGAAAGACTGTGGTTACAGTTAATTAAAAAAAAAAAAAAACATTACTTGCAGATTTGTTTTCAGACAACGTGAAGTTAAACACCTTTATTTTAAATTATTACTTGACAAACATATTGAGTATAATTATCTTGATTTAGTTCAACGATTGAGACTTTGAAGTATAAGGCTGCCATTACTCTGTATTTTAGTTATTGTCAACAAATCACATGAAGAGAGTGAAACACATCATGTGTTTGACTGTCACTCTGTACTTTCTGACCTTGTCTGTGACACTCAGCATAAAGCCCATTGGTTCCTATAAGAAAGACAAATCCTTAAAAAGGAGTCACAAATAAATAGTTTCAATTTTAAACAAGACTAAGAGTCTACAGCCATGCTAGCAGCTCTGTGAGGCTGAACTAAAGCCCAGAACATTCACCACACAAGCACACACTTGGAGCTATGCACCAATTTCATGTGTGGGTTCACTTCCATTTAAAACAACCATGCTGACCAGTTTGATATTTTCATGGAATTTCTCGGTTTATAGACATTCACTTTTTAATGACAAAGCGGGTCGAAATGGCATAACGGAAATTAAAAAAACTCAGAGAGCTGTCATGAACTGGAAGTGGGTCAGTGGGAGCACACCTGACAGATGCAGCTACTGGAAATGGAGGAATATGAGTGAGGATTGTCTCTCTCTGTCTCATCACCTCTCTGTGTGTCTGTCAGCACCCGAGCCCTCTGCTGCGATCTTATCTCTCAATTACTGCACCCAGCACATTCCTGCTAACCACACACACATGCATGCATGCACACACGCACACCTGCATGTTAAATGCAAAACATCAAAAAATATGAAGCGCTGCACAGCCAGCCGGGTCTCATAACTGCTCTTATATTACACTCAGTCATGACTTAATGGGCCACATTTTTCTTACTGAAACACAAATAAGATTTCGCTCCTGAGTAAAATCACAAGCGCTGAACACCTCGCAGCCTGAACGACTCTGTCAAATCATGAGAAATTACCGTTACCGCTTTCCATATTTCATACATTTCTCATTTAAATCATTTAAATCATTACGACACACACACGTCACATTCTCACACAGTCGTTTCTCACACTCACACAAAATACTGCGCTCCCATTCGCTGAGCTCTCCATAGAACAAATGAATCTCAAACACTCATAAAGAGTTTTGAAATTCTTACTCACTGACTCATGTTAGTCTAAGAAAAGTCACAGAGCATGAGGTCCACACACACACACACACACGCAGACCTCAAAAACACATGTGTGCACCCAGGGGCCATTTTGACGAGTGAGAGCCCTCCAAACTGTAATAACACTCAGCTACTCCCTATGAATCATTAGAATATACAGAAACAGACAGTGTGTGTATGAGTGTGTGTGTGTGTGCCTATAGTTTGTGCTGTGAACCCTGTGCATGCCACTCACTGTGTATCAATCATAAAAGGGGCTGACAGGGATTTCGTGGGAATTGCAAAAGCAGGGTGGACACCTTAAGCAAAGTGAAGTGATGTGAAACTAACAACTAACTAACAAATCTGAATAAAATGAGCAGATAAACACACACATATGCACACTGAACTGAGCTGGTTGATGAGTCGCACTATTATGGTAATAGTGACTCCACATAGCTACCTGAAATGGATTAGTCCCACATTATCCATACCAGCCACAGTCCCCGCAGAGTTACAGGGAAATGCCCCGAGGTTAAAGACTAGACCCACTCTTCAACACAATTGCTGCCACATCTGCTTACTTCAGTTTTGGCTCAGTTTTTGAAGGGTTTAAGGTTAAGATTAGGGATTCTTTCTTTTTTTTTTTTGTAAAGTTTAGAGTAAGCAGTGTTTCACCACTGCCTTTAATTTAACAATAAACACCCTGGTTGAATCCACACAGTTATTTTTTCATGCATATATGGTTAAATTTTATACAAATCAGGCTCCACAACAAGGGTGAAATCATCAGTCAGTTATGTTTAAGTTATTATATTTTGGGTAAAAATTCAACATAATTAACAATTAAGTTTGTTGAAGAGCCACAATATTGAGCAATCTCAGACAGAAATCTCCAAACCTGGAAAAATAAAGCTAAAACTTTCATAATGGAGAGATCCTACTAGAGTAATGAGAGAAAAAGGGGTGAATTGACCCTTTAAATGGACCAGTAGGAAAGAAGCCAGAGTTTATCTGAGCAGCTAAAAAGTTCACCTCTGCAACTCCTGTCTCAGAGCACAATTAAAACACTGAAATTGCATTTTGTGTGTAATGATAGGCTTCTCTTGGACATTTGGGTACCTAAAATAAAAATGTCCTGACAGCTCTGTTGGAGCTCAGGATTCATCCAGAAGGGCTGTTTTATTACAAACAATAACACCGTATGAAACTGCAATCTGTGTGTAACAACTGACCTATCTGATGTATAACAGAACACAAAACATTAATCACTGTTAGATCCTGAGCGATCCTGTCGGCATGTTAATCAAGTTACTGTTGCTGTGCTGCGTGCATAAATGCACACATCACTCTCTCAGCTGTGCTGCAGGTATTGAATAAAGTCAAAGGAAAATATCTGACACACAGCCATGTACTGTATATACAGTATAGGTGCACACAATTATGATCACACACACACACACACACACATACACGCACTCACATACACTCATGCCTATATACTCCCTTCTTGCCATCTACATGCATTGCTGTGTTTTATTGCACTTCCTCCCGGTCTGAGTTCCCCTTAATAGGTGATCCCCTCACATCTGTGGAACACACACACACACACACACACACACACACACACACACACACACACACACACAAACACAAACACGTAAACATTCACACAGGGAATAAGATTGGACAGGACCGGCGGGTCCACACACTCAAGGTAATACATAGAAAACATACATTCTACAGTTTGCACAAATAACACACATTTAGTGTGTCATCTAAATTTACACTTTAGTCTTTGCTGGAGTGAGACACATATTCAAACACACATTTCTGATAATATCTGTTTAATAATAACTGAGATGAGAACGCACACAATGATCATGATTTCATTCAAAAACCTTTATATAAACTGCAGTCAGTCAGAACTGGAGAAGCCTTTTTCATTTTCAAGAATCTAAACCAAGTCTAGTAGTTTTTGACTCAGCAGTTTTGGATATATCATGACCTGGATGACTGAGAAACTTCACAGATCATAATCTGGGTTGTATTCCAATTTGATAGTCAGATGAAATGAATCACTTTGCAACAAAATATCACTGGGCACTTATTTTACATGCCTTTAAGCAATGGTTCCAAGTTGATACAAACCCATCATGGAAACAAACAGAAGAAGAATGAGTTGCCCTGATAAGATTAAAAGATGTTTTATTTTCTGGTATTTCATACAATAAACATGCCCTGAGACATTGCCCTGTAAAAGGCAATATACTATAAACATGCAAATACGTGGGATTAAAAAATTCTCATGTCTTCACCAGTCACCCAGGTATAATAATTAACTGTCAGGTGGAAAACCTTCAGTTCAAGAAGTATGGGCTGGGAAAGGTATTCTGGTTTGAGATTAATTTGAAGGGAAGGATTCATTGCTCTCGTTTGCAAAACATGTTTCAAAATATAATACTCATAATCAATCCCTATCCTTATCTTTTAAACTTCTATCTTAATCTGCTTTAAATACTCTCAAGGTCATATGGGGATCTCATAGACCACCCAATAATTACTTGCTCAGTACTCTTGTATGTACAATAAATTTATATCACACTCTAAGGTTTCAATTTGAGGTATGAAAGACTGGGAGAAAGATTTGTGTCAAATTAACAGAAAGGAAGATTGATAGACAGTTTGGAACATTTTTGCCAGGGCGTCACATAACCCTCATCATCAATTCATTCACTTGAAGTTTTATCATAGGACTCTACAGTATATGACACTCTGGGTTTATGGGTTAATGCCTGACCCTTATTGTACATCTTGCTTCTTCTGGCAGGACCTTCACCACCTTGACAAATAGAAATAACCCAATGGATGCAGCCGTCTTCAACCAAGAAGCTTACTGGTCAACACTGGATATCTCCACAAGCTTTGATGCTTAAACACTGGCTCAACACATGCTGGACTTGTTTCATGAACTATCAGCTGCAAGGATATTCTCTTGACCCATCAATGACAATTTCTTTAATTAATAGATATTATTTTAAATCCTGTAGTTTCTCTTGTATGTCCTATGCAGAGGGTGGCGCAAAGGAAATTTCTTGTATTGAACAAGTAATTAATTTCCCAGCAAAATCAATAAATACTGGAATACAAAAAAGTGAGTGTTTACTGTAACACTGAAGACTATCTTATTATCCTTCCAAACAGATAAAAATCTTTTTTCTCTCTGTTCTTTGCCTTGTTTTTACTTTGCTACTCTCCTCTTTGGCTTTCCTCTCCCCATGCCAATACACACACATACACACACACACACACACACATCAGCCTTGTGGTTTTACATGAGAAAATGTCTCTACCTCTCTCTCCATTTCTGACCCCGTGCCCCAAACAAATCCTGAATTAATTAAAAAGGGAAATCCCAATGGTCCTCAGGCAGAGACACACACTCTCTCTTTCTCTCACACACTCACACACACACACACACACACACACACACACACACACACACACACACATAGATTGAGTGTCTCTCACCCTCATGCTGTGGTGAGGGATTAGTGGAGCTCGTTCAATGATGGGAGTGTTTCCAGGTTGACAGAGAGTGACGGAGCTCAAACAGTCTCGGTTCAAACATTACCAACCACTCTGCTTTTTTTGTGGACAATGGCCATCTACTGTAGCTAGTAACTTCATCCAGTGTGTATACACTTTATCACAAAATTTGAGTAATACATTTATAAAAGTGGTTAGAGCTATGGCCCACTCACACCAGCTGACATAACTTTTAGACTGAAACAAGTTGATCTCAGTAGAATCAACATGATCAATGGATTCACTCACAATAAATCCAAGTGAAGCATAGAGGAGAACTTTGTCCAACAGAAACCTGTCATGACAGTGCTGACTTTTGATGGAACAGGGGGCCAGAGGCTCCAAATGGAAGAGTCTTTTACTGTGTCACACTATCCAATTTTATATAACCTTTCTCTGCAACAATGGCAGAGCATGAACTCTATTAACTTACAGTCTAGTAACTGAGGGTGTTTTCAAACCTAGTTGCTTTGCTCTGGTTTTCCCTTTCCTTCAGTTTCTTTTTGCACAGGAAAAATTCAAGTGAACCAAAATGCATCACTAAAAGCCATGTGAAAACATCCACTCTGCTTATTGGTCAGACATTTGATAACTGATTAATCATTTAAGTCATTTTTTACACAAAAATGGCCCAAATTCACTGGTGTCAGCTTGTCAAATGTGAATACAGTATTTGAAATTATTCCCAGCATACTCAACTCGCAACTCAACATATTGTTTGTTTGTGTTTTGGACTGTTGGTCAGACAAAACAAGTCATCTGAATATGTTCACTTGGGCTTCAGGGTATAAAGATGGGCATTTTTCAGTGCTCTCTAGAGTGTATACACTGAACAATCAATCAATGAAGAAGATAAGTGTCAGACCTATTGATAATGAAAATAATTGTTGGTTACAGCTTTACAGTGCTCATATGATGGAATAATACTACATTGCCTTCAGTTTTTTATGTGCAATTTGATAAAACGCAACTATACAATAAACTAGCTCATTATAAACTGAATTAAAAAGTATAAACTATTAAAGTTTTAAAAACAGATTTTGCCAGAGTCCCTCTTCAAGACCAGGACCACAAGATGGAGGACCTGTCATAGTTGTACTTCTGTGGTGCAAATTTTAAAAACAATTTTAAATAATTAAAAAGACTCAAATGATATGTAACAAACCTGGGATTTTGGGGGGGTCTGGGGCCCCTGGGCGGTTGCCCACTTTTGCCCAGTAGGTAATCCAGCCTTTCCAAAGACTGACACCAAGTCAGCTTTACTGCATCTTATGTGTTATTTATCTTCTGTGGTGACACAAAGAGAAGAACTCATTAAGAAATAAATGATCATGAGGAATGTTAGTCAACCTCGTGATATGGCACAAGACCTACTTTTCGGTTGGTTTGGGATAGTGTGAAAGTTGTCAATCAGACTAAGTGGGTAGTTTTTGGTGTGAAAACAAAATGTTCCAAACACATGATTTTTAAAATTGTAGATACAGTATGTGATTTTAGGATAATTTATAAAGCTGAACTTAAATCTATTAGCATATAATGGGAACTTTGTGACCTCTGACATGCAAATGCATGCTGCTGAAAGAGATCTATGAGAGCAATCTGTATCATTATGCAAGATTTTATTTCCCCTGTGTTTCCATGTAGTGCTGATGATGCCACAGGATGATAATGACCAAAACTGTGCAATGAATGTTTGTAATAAATCAGTGTGAACAGGAAGTTGAATGGAACTAGAATGCAACGATGAATAATTTCCATCCAGTCCTCTTCAAGGGGCTTTGTAAAATTGTCTACAACAGTAGGCTCTCCATCCATCCATTTTTGGGAAGGATAATTTGACCTTGATACATCTACTCCGTGTTTTTGGTATTTTTAACAGCTCCTAGTTTACAGAGCCTCACATATTTCATGCCACCAGTGTTAATAGTTACTCATACTGAGTTAATGACAACAAGGCTGTTAAGTGCAGCTTTGCTCATTTTAGCACACGTAGATAACTAACAGAACCCATACACATAAAGTTTTATTCGATATTTATTGGCACACTGGTGCTTACTTTTCTGACCTGGCCACTCATAAAGTTAATAGTTTGTATAATTATATCTCTAAGGACAGTCTGCACCCGCTTATCTCTCAAACCTTAATGGAAATTACTCTTTAATGTCAGCTGGATTAGGAAAAATGTGCCTTCGTGTCTGCTCCCTTTTCAAGGAACTCATTATACAATTATTTAGAGCTGACAGAGCCCATCTGTCCTGGCGAGTTGAACCTGATGATGAAGGATGGTGTGGCTGAGACTGAGTAAGGGTCTGCCTCTGCTTTGTTTAGTCAAGTTTAAAATAGGCTTGGCCTGTGATCCCATTGGTTTCAGATTATATCCGTCAGGAGCAATGATGTGGATGAATGTACTTTGCTCTGTCTTTAATGTGATTGTGGCACTGTTTGATTACATGTATACATTTATCTTTCACTGAAGCAGATTTGACCATTTTTTGACTCTACTGATCTTTTTTCTATGTTATGGTCTGCAACTTTTGTCTGTGCACCGCTTGTATGACTGTTTCTAATATCGGATAATTGTCATGTGTTAAAGTTCTATGATGAGCTAACTAGCTAGCAATCAACAATAAACACAAACAACTAATTAAACTAAAGAGCTCAACAATCAAAGTGATTGGTCCCCAGGCACATTTGTAGCACTGCAGTGCTTCATTTGACAGTTTGAGAACTGGGAAGCTTTGAACAGCTGTAATCAACTTCCCATCAAGTCTTGCGGTTTTGAAGTTGCCAGACCGGAGTCATGTTCAGTAAACAAAATGACATCTGTAGGAAATCAGGCAAGTAGAGAAATCTAATTGGTTGTTGACGGCTGATGATGAGGAAAACTTTCCTCATCTGACAGGCTTGTTGACTGATGACACTGTCTGAGTTTCAGCTCTGTTATGAATGGACCTGCGGGACCTGCATCAAGAAGTGAGATGAGTGACTTGGTCAGCTATCTTTGGTCTTAACTCAGATTTTCCACAGATCACAACTTTCAACCAGGGTAAATCACCACGGTAACCTATGCTACATGGACTTTAGATGAGCAGATCAAAACCTGCCAACAGCCGAACCACTAACCAATCAGATCACTGGAAAAATTGAGACATCATTCCTACAGGATCCCAACATTAACAAAATGAATGAGTTTATAAAAAGGTGACAAGTAATGATGAGCAATTGAGAATAACTTTGCTTTCCGTGTCCACTCTGAGTTTAAATAAAGGCTTCTAACAAACAGAGATGGTTTACCACACTAAATACTCTACATAATGAATGGTGATTAGAGATGCATCTTAGTTCCTGACTGTGTTGATGCTTTTACACTCTTATTAAATCACTGCATCTAAGAAAAACATGTGGCAGTATTGTAATAATAACTGCAAATAAAAACTATACGGAAAACACTCCACTCTGTTAATTAGCTCTGAGTAAATTATACTTATATGCAACATTTTGGTCAGGTATTACCTCCTGTGATGACGTGCAACCTTGGTAAACTGGTATGGGTTGATAATGTTACACTATGGAAATGATTATGCTCAAAGAATCCTTTGTTGTAGGAGGGTTTGTTCATTTCCATAAACTGAGTTGAACATACAGATACTGCAGGGGTGTGTGGTCTGACAAAACATAAAGCAATAAATGGTCTTGAGTTTAACGTAAATCCAAATTTAACAAATGTGACAGTTATTTCTGTTATACAATAGCTATTAGGTACACTGTGTATTGAGATAGGTGCTTCTCTTGTTCAGCACATTGGCCTAAATATTAACAAATTGTCATAATAGGGAGAATAATAAACATTTCAACTACACCAATAAAGCAATACAGAATAACTATCATTAGCACACAATAATATACCCTGTCCTCTGGCGAACAGTAATATACAGTTAACAGCATCACTGCATCATCCTTAAATAAACTACATTAGCATGAACAACACTGATAATAAGGTAGCTCCGTCTACAAGGTACTTAAATTATTAATCAATTAAGCTAGCAGAACTGTCGGCAAGTATGCTAAATGAAACAATGTAACAGAATGAGGTAGAATATGTAAGTAAGAAGGTCTATTCAGGCAGAATTATTCACAACATAAGTGTCAAAACTGACATGTATGTCCTTCATGCACATGTCAGGGGTTATACACAGTCTATATTATTGTCTCTCGACAGATTTTCACCATTGCAATGGCAAGAAAAAAACTCTGCTTGTTAAAGGTTTACTATGCAGGATTTGTTGGTTTGTGTTTGTAAATACACAGCATTCAAAGTTGGCCCCTCCTCCCTGGCTCAGCTAGCATAAAGAGAGAGAGCAGCAGCAGTGGTCAAGTGAACTAGAGAGTGAATGAAGAAAGGGAGCGGTGGTAGCGAGAACAAAGCCATGAATCAGATAAATAAAATGTTTTTTTCTGATTGTTTCATGGCAGTTATGTTCTAAAGCACAAATAAACATGCCTGCACCTCTACACAACCCTGCAGGAAGGTGCAGCATTGCCAGATTTTGTGTGAATGCAGAGCTTCATTCTGTTTTTTGTAGCCTCTCTGCTCTGCATTTATGTAGCTCAGCCCCGCCCTCGGTCAAGCAGACACAGACCTGCAGCTCTTTATACATTCATGACACAGAGACAGAGAGCAGAGTGGAGCAGCCACGAGGGGACTTAAGGAGGCTTAGCCACCTCAGTTGTACTTTTTGCCCCGTCTGTTTAAGCTAAGGAAAGGTAAGAAATAATTTTGCAGGCTTATTTTGTAAGAATTCTGCTGGTTTGGCATGTCAGAGAATTACTTTGCCAGTATAATTTTAGGCTATTTGCACAGGTGCATGCTAGAGCCACGCTGTCCATAGTACTGAAACAGAGCAGAAAAGATCAATAGACAGACAGACGGACAGACAGAACACACCACTTGATTTCTTAGCCTGCTTGCTTTTCGTGGATGTAAATAGAACTTTCGACCCTAATTCCATTTCCCCCCCATTGTAGCAATCCGCAGACAGAAGGGAAATAGCAGGGACGAGAAGGGACAGTCAATGAGAGAGAGAGAGAGAGACGCAAACAGCTGTTTCTACGTCTCCCCCTGCTGATTTTGACAGAGAATCGTTAATAAATTCAAACAATATTTAGCTCTCTGCTATTGCTATGTTCTTCTGTCAGTGTTCTGATTAATAAGTTAGTAGTTGGTATTCTTTGATTTTGAAACAGAAGCCTTATGTTGTTGTTATTTAGCCTTTCTGAAGCTATTGCATGGTTAAATCAATGAATTTTATTTTATGAAAAAATTGCCCCTCGAAATTTTTAACAGCCCCCTCAGTCACTTCATCCTGGTGCCGGGCTCAAGCACAGGAGAGAGGCGGAGACAGGGATGTAACCTGGTCACTACACTATAAGCCCTGACCTCACACCATGCACGCTGTTATTGGCTGGGGGCTACACGCCCACTGCCCAAAGGCTGACACCCAGAGGCCTCCCGAACACAGCAAAATATTAAGAAAATACAGGCAAAGGGCAGAGTCTCTGCAGATATGTACACCGCCACACACTTCTAGTAGGTCATAAGCAAGTGCCAACCTCCGAGGCTGAAAAATGAAGCCAATGCGGAAGTGCCAAAAACATGCATTCTATCTAATGGCCATCAGGGGGAGACTCCGCTGGCTGCAAAAAGAAGTCCGATTGTATGGAAGTTTATGAGAAAATGACCCTACTTCTCTCTGGATTTATTACCTCAGTAAACTGTTTCCTAATGAGTTTATGATCTCAATTGGTAGTTTAAAGTCAATTACAGCATGATGTTCATTTTGTAAATTATGGTCCCATTTAATTTAAATTTGACAATAAAGCAGGGTATGCTTTAAGGCATGGCTACATTGTGATTAACAAGGTGCTACCACGGTGACAACGTTGCTTATGTAACATAACCATAGGCCTAGCTGCTGCTATTTCACAGTGTGTTTTCAGTTCACTAAAGTTAATTGAACATTGTGATCGCCTAAAAAAGTCTTGCTCAGCGTTTGGTTTTAGTGAAAGACCCATCAATGAGTCAGATGATCAGTTTTTCCAGTGAGTACATTTTGTTTTAACAGTTTTAGGCCTGTTTTTTGCTAGCGAAAATTAGCATTAGCATGATCACTGTTAACCATAAATTGTAAATGCACCGTGCTAACAGCGCTACGGTCAGCTCAACCCTCTTGTCTCAATATGGTCACTTCTGGCTTCAAAAATCAAACATGGCAATGGCCAAATCCAAGGCTTCAAATCGACAGTTCGCAAACCAATGTGTGACGTCACCATGACTACGTCCATATTTTTTACAGTCTATGGTCATAAGTGGTGATTGAGAGGGATTACTTTTGTATGAGTCTATACATTGCTTTTTAGGAAAATCCTGCATAGTATAACTTTGATTAATGTTACTGCAGAGTCAAGCAGGGTAACGTTGGGAAGATGAGAGAGGGAGAGAGAGTCCATATGGATGACGTCATCTTATTAAGATGTAGAACTGGTAGGCTTGCGTACAACTTATTGTCGTCTCCTCTCTGCTTTGGCAGCAGAAACAGTCTTACATTACTTTTTTTTTTTTACATTACTTTTTATATTTATCAAAAAGACATACACTCACTGGCCACTTTATTAGGTACACCTGTGCAATCTAATGCAATCCAGTAAAACAGCTCTGCCATAAATTCTACATTTACAAGCTTATATATTTTCAGTGGTGGTGGTGTACTGGAGTGCATTACATTGAAAAGTTTATGTATGTTAATGGAGTGGACAAAATATTAGGAACACTTTTCAATAAAATGCACTCCAGTAAACCACCACCTAGTATGACCTCGATAATAAACATAAAGGAGAATTATCACCTTTCTGACAATGGCAACAAAAACTGAAAATGTACAAGCTTCATAAATGTAGAATTTTTGGCAGAGCTGTTCTATTGGATTGCATTAGATTACACAGGAGTACCTAATGAAGTGGCCAGTGGTGTATATAATAAGTCCAACACTTATTTACACTTGTCTTAGCTTTACTTAATAAGTGAATTTCCCTGTTGGGTATCACTGTTTATTCTCATATGAAGAACTCCTCCTCTTTCACATGAACCCTTTCAGAACTGGAAAACTGAGAATTAACAGAGCCAGTTGATAACCAGCTTCATGATAACAGTTACCCAGGATCACCAATGTGAAGTGAAGTGAAGCAGGCAACCCAAAAAGGGCCAGACTAAGTTTAAGTTGCTCTGCAATGACATTGCTTGGAGCAGGAACACTGAGTTAATCTACATGAGAATTGTCTGGAGACACCTCCCCTTTTCTTATTGTCAACAAATGTGCAGAGCCAAACCAACAATGAACTCATCCTACTTACAAGTATTGTGTGTGTATCCAAAGCCTAATATCTTATTTCTCTGTGTGTAGACCTCCGTTGTTGTCCAAAAACTATTAAAAACACGTCACTGGACCACACCACTGTGCATTCCTTTATTACGAAGATTATGGCAGTATGTTGTAGTTAGAAATTGCTTAACATAAACCAGCTACAACATTAAAATACTGCTCACACATGAATGCATCATTATAACCCTGTAATATAATATATATGTAATTATATAACTCTGACTCTGTACTTATGTACTTTAACAGACAGACTAATACTAATGAACTATTGAGTGCAGGCCTTTCTACACTTTTTAGACTGTGATGTTGATCATTTTACTTACGTTTTATATTACTTTTTCAACCAGGGCTTTTTAACAATCGTTTAAAACATGATGTGAAGTGTGTGTGATTTCATGTATACTGTAAATGATGGCAGCCTTACTGTTGTTTTTATCGTTTCAAAAAAGTTATCATTTTGGACATATTAGAATTTCAGCTCTTCAATGTCTCATCTCAAACCTTAGTTTTCAATACAATATACCGAAGTTTGACATATTTTGTGATTATGCTTCACATCCTAAATTGTGAATGTTTTCATTCCTAAATTGTAAATTGACAAAAACTACCAAAATGCAGCACTTCACCTGGACTTTTATTCTTGAGATGCTGAAACTGTTAAATACAGTCATTTTTATTATAGGAAACTACATGACAATCCTCCATCATGACTGGTTTTGTGTATTAATGAAACTTAGGTGAAAGTTCAAAAAGGAAAATCTGTTCCCCTCCGTTCTGTCTTTATTCCATGTCTGCAATCAATCTCTAAATGCTGTTCTTTAAATATCGCTCCAATTCTGCTGTTCTGTCCTCCAGACCTACTATTGCACAACCCTCCTTCTCTCCATCACCACCAAGACCTATGATATATGATATATGATATACAAGGAGAATCATCCAAAGGCCTCCATCAACTACCTGCTAGCTCTGCTCCACCACCACCAATGTCCAGACTCCAGGGGGGATCCCGTCCTATCCCCTATTTTCACAAGGGCCTACACTTAATGAAGATGCGTTGATCGATGCAGCCTAAAATCTTTCTCACACAACGATAGTTAGCTGTCAACACATACATCTCTTCAGCTCAGCTGAATTCAAGTATGTGTGTGAGTGTGTGTAACCAGCATGTGACAGCCACTGCTGGTGGGCTGAGCAAGCACTGCCAGTGCATATGCAAGGTGTCTTCCTCCACACTAGAAGACAGGCTGATAGTGAGCTGATACTGAGCTGTGTGTGTCAGAGAGAGACGGAGATAAAGAGAGGGAGAAAAAGAAAGTAAGACAGAGGGAGAGTATGAACACAGACTTGTAATCCATCATCTGTTCAGCTTCCATTACAGAGTAAACATGCTCATTCTGCAGAAAACCCACTCATGGGTGGCCATGTCCCTGCACTGATCCAATTGGTTAATTCATGTGTGTGCGTGTGTGTGAAAGTCTGTGCATCTGAGTGTGTAAGTTCTTAATTTACTCTAATAACATACCTGACAACTCTCCAAAACTGTGATTAAAAAACATTTCTATTCTGAGAAAGTTGTGTGTGTGTGTTTGTTTTGGTCTGAATACACTAAAAGAAAGTCTATCACCAGCGAGCAGAGGTGTCAGCTTCCCACTGCAGGACAGCTTGTGTGTACAGAAACCCGGCAGGCTTAGTGAATGTGTTGAGTGTATGTGTGTGTTTGTGGCTTGTGTGTGTATGTCTGTTTGCACCACCGGTAGCCCTAACACTGGTTTTCCTGATCTAAAAATGGTCAGATGGTTGAAAGCTTGTCATTGCGACCCTAACCAAGCAATTCCCCTCTACTCATCCGCGATCACTGAGACATATCAAGGTGTTGATGTTGGACTGGAGTCTGCAAGTGTGTGTGTGTGTCAGTGTCTCTAGGCTGGTGTGTGTATTTTTGGCTATTTTGAGAGAGCCATGGCAATAGGCCTGCATAAAACTCTGTTTTATCTCCAGTCAACATACCAAGTTGTTAAAAACCTCTCTAGAAAATGAATTACGAAAGGCTGTGCTCTGGTACAAGCACACATACATTCTTTTTTCATCCTTCAATGATCCCACTGTGTAAACTGTAATGACTATTCAATTTTCCATAATGTGATTATGTCTAGTTTCCTAAATTTAGTCTAGTTTCTATTACAGTTGAGCCTGTTATAAAGGGAGCATCTGAAAACCATCATCAAGGTGATGATAAACAGACTAATTTGTACAGGGCACTGTTAGGGTGAAAGAAGGTAACTGATAACTTTGACAGTTGAAGCAGTGAAAATAGTAATTATTATTGTAATAATAATTGGTCTCTTCTTTTATTTTTAAAATGTGAATAAAGGTGTATAATTAAATAATTTTATCACTGTAATCCACTATAGTTTCATAATGTTAGTTACAATAATACATGTATATGGTGTCTGTGTATATATACTGTATAGCTTGGCTGGATTTCAAATGCAGTTTTACAATACAGCTTTACAACAACAAAAAAAGAAAAACAGGAAAATTTTCTTGTAAATGTTTTGCAAAAGTTTCCCTAAAAAACACATTAGCTGTTACTGTAATGCAAGAAGAAATAAGCTACATTCAACTACACTCCTGAAAATACATCCAAAATATCCAAAGTATTCAACAAAGAAATGTTTCTATCTAACTTGACTTGGTGTATATGTTTACATTAGTTACCATTGACTCCAAAAATTTTCAAATTGGGAAAAAAGTGTTGACATCCATTGAAACTCCCCAAACCTAAAGCATTCATTCCTCTGTTGTTGTGTGCTACATGCTCCAAACAGTTATTAACAGCCACAATATGCTCCAAATACTACTTCTGATGGAGATTTGGAGCTTCAAGTTGGGTGATAGCATAACATGAGAGCAACCAAGCAAGACTTGATTTCATATGTTAAGATTACCATACTGTACTGTGTAACACACACACTGGCTGTGTCACATCATTTGTCACAAGACACTTGACAACACACACTGGATGCATCGACAGAGGAGGTAGTCAAAGTCCGGTAGTCAGAATGTGTGAATATCCTATCCTATCCTACGTTCATATTTTCAAACATTAGCCTATCATGATACTAACATATGTTAATGTGGCATTATTGATTTTTTTACCAGAAGGTAGAAGAGGTACTGCACAACAAGTTGATAACCCCTAAAGCTGGTATGGCTTAACATGTTAGCAAACAGTTGGTTGCTTACATATCCAGCAGTCACGGAGCAACATTAGCATTAATTTGGGTGGTATTTTTAGCAATCTGAAGAATTTAAGTCCATAATTAACTCCTGTCTTAGCTCTGTTTTGGACTCCATCAATTTCCTGAGAATATTCTGGCTCTTCATACGCTCAAATATGATTACCAGCTAGTAACTTACTTTGTCTATTTGGTGCTTGGCAGGTATTGTACTGTACTAACTTTATTAGAGCTTATTCACTGAAAACAGCTGCCTGCTGCTGCATATTGAAAAAAAAAAGAGAACGAGGTTGATGCGACCAGTGAGACTGAACCAAACTGAGTAAAACCAGAAACCAGAGAACCAAAACAAGGAGCTCAAAAAGGCTAAAATATAGCTGAGGGGAGTCAAGTGATAATTCTCAATGGGTTCAAGTCTAAGAGCGGCACATTTCACATTACACATCATTTGATCCATTGTTTATATAAAAATATTGATCAGTGCAGCTTTAAAGCATTCAGAGTCATTGCCAGGCTATAATTATTTAACAAAAAGGAGCCACTATGTCGGATTCATCAGAATATCCATAAATTAAATTTTATTTTAATTCATTTTGCTCTCTGGGAGCAGCAGATGCTAGAAGAAGAAGAAGGAAATTGGACAGTTAATTTTTGACCTGATTATCAAAGCCAGTGTTTGTGTGTGTGTGTGTGTGCGAGTCTGAATCAACACCATCATCACCATTTTCCCATTTGCCCTAGCACCAAGGTATCACAACTTATCTAACAATGACATGCTGACATTTGAGAATTCTACATGTTGAATGTAAAAGCAAACTTTGAACAGCATCAGATAATGAGAAAGAACCAACAAACAAGTTCTGCCCGGGGCATAAATCATTAGAGTTACTGTCTGGGTGGCTGTTAAACCAACAGCTTCAGCGCATCAAAATGACACAGTGATAAAACAAACAAGTGTCAGAGCTTGACAAGCCTTATCTCTGCAATCACACACATTTGCTTTTCTTTCTCTATGTGTGCGTGCATTAAACTGTGCACACAAATATATAAACTCAAAACATAGACATGCACAAACACCTTACCAAACACACATCTACACATCCCCAACCATACATATCATACACAAACCATAATTATAAACACAAGCCATGAAAACACACATGCTCACTAATTCACACTCACAAACTATACACAGATACATGCACACAAAACACACCTACGCACACACCAGAATAAAAGCGCAGACGCACAGACAGTGAGGGGATCCAGCTGTGCAGCCAAAGACAGAGCAGGGGAGGAGACACGACACAGCTGGAGTTCAGCACTTAGCATAAGGTCTGACCGAACTAATGTGTTATCATAATGCAAGGCTAAATGCTCCCAGAGAGAGAGGAGAGAGAAAGGGTGTGTGTGTGTCTGTGTAACGGTACTTGTATTAATCATGTTGTGGGGACATTTTTTGAGAGAAAAAAATGGACCATCCGAGGCAAACCATTACATTTCAGAGGTAAGACTTCTGGTTAAAAGGAGGGTTAGATTGAGATTAAGGTTAAGGTTGAGATTAAGCATGTAGTGGTTATGATTAAGGTATGGCTAAAGCTGTATTTAGACAGAACATGGCAAATTTTAGACATGATGTGTTTGCTTACAAAATCATTGGAAAAACACAAGTGGAAAATATCAATTTGAAATTTAAACATGTCCTTTGGGCTTCATCAGTTTACTTTGTATAGAGATGAGAGTACATGAGAGACAGACTTGGAAATAACAGAAATAACTGGACTTCCTGATGAGTTCTGAGATCAGTTGAGCTGTCACACAAGCACACACACAGCTGGTGCATATGTTAGCTAGTCAGAGGTCTAATTTGCAAAAATATTGTGAACAATGTGAAAATGTGCTTTGCATTCTGTCTGAACATACCTGAAGTCTCCAGGGAACAGACTTTCACAGCAGACATTTTGACTTGTCATAATACGAGATGCACAGGTGTTACTTTATATTAACAATGGCTCTGTTCAATTCCAGTGTCCCATTAGACCATGATAGTGTGACTGAACCAGCATACACAATACTAGGACCCTGAAACTGAAGCAGCTAAATGCAGTCATCATTTATGTTATTATTTACATTTGTGCATTTCTTACAGTGATATTTGGAAATTTCTGCTGAGAAAAAGGCCTCATATGCAATGTCAGCTAAACCTTACTTTGCTATGTTTGTGTTTGTCGCTTAGTGACAGTACAAAAGAGTAATCTGTTAATTCTGTGGAGCTGTAAAAGTGAAGTGTCCTGTTTATTTCCAATTTGTTTTAGTAGTTTCAGATGTGTTGTTAAATTTACAATATATTTATCGTAATGTGGATTTTCCTCAAACTCCCATACACAGTGAATATCTAGTAACGGCATATTTAGAATTAAAAACTCTCTTTCCATCAATCATATTTTGGGCCACCACTCTTTGTGCCACCCCTGGAGAGTGATACATATACAGCCAAATTCAGAGCAAGGATAGCATGCTAGTGCTTGCTATGCTAGACTGAGCTTTCTCTGAGCAGCCAACCCTGACAGACAGGAAAACACCCCCTGAGATCAGTTACAGAGCTAATATGTACCTGTCAAGGGCCCTAATTACACGTGCACACACACATACACACTTATTTCAGCTGTCAGTGCTTCCAGTTAGCCCAACAAATCATCAGCTGTAAGGCTGACAGCGTCCAGGGACTGTTGCTAACTGGTAGCAGCCTTGGCCCCGCAGCGATGTAGCTATCAGGCCAGTATTGGACTTGTCTTTGACCCAGTTAGTGACCGGGCTGTGATGGGAGCCAGCTGGGTTAGGTCTAGTGTCTTTACTCCTTCAGCCTCCAAGCACCAGAGATTTAAGCTGACTCAGACTTACATTTACATTACAACACAACTTTAACATGGATGTATAAAGAGAACAGGATACAGGAACAGCGCCAGGCTTTGAAGCAAATTTGACATAGCGGCCAAACCGCGTAATTACAATGTCATGTGATGCACACTGGCCCAAAAAGACTTTTTCTCATAGACTTACAGTGTGAAAGAGATGTAAATCAGCAGATAATTTTTTTTGAGCATCACAACCCCTGTGAAATGACTTGTCTCACTATCAGAATTTGATCCATTTGGTCCGATCACATTTCAAAAGCCTAGAAGAGCCACACGATTGAATTGTTTGATCCACATTCAAGTTAGCCGGAGGCCTAAACCAGAAGTAGCCGACTCAGCCGGCAAAAGTCACTACTGCGCTTGCTCTATGGGCCACACTGATGCGGAAGCAATACGGAAGTTGTTGAACTTTTTGGCTTCATGCACCACTGAGCAACTTTCATAGGAGTGAATGGGGCCCCACCTCCGACGCCGTATCCAGTTCTTTTTACACATCCATGAGCTATAAGTCTGGGCTAGTAACGCCTCTGTCTGTGCCAGCGCTAAGAAACACACACAGGCTAGAGTGACCAGACATCCCTGTTTTCAAGGCACAGCCCCCCTTTTCAGTGGCCTGTCCCTGGCTGGAGCTGTCCCTGGAAATTTCCCCGTTTTTAATTGTACATTAGAAAAAGATCGCAAAGTGAAATAATATTTTACGTTGCAAAAGAGATTGGGCAGCAGAGCCTACCAGTTGACATCTCAATCGCGTTATGCTTGTTTTGGCCAACAGAGGGGGCTGCTCACTATAGCAGCTTCATATTACTTTTCTTCTTCTTCTAATTACTTGCTCATGCTTGTCTTAGAGAAAACTGCATGGATGTATTATAGAGCTGGATAGGGCACCACTGCTCAGCTTTGCAGCCAATTTTTCCCTGAGGTCACTCGGCCCTAAAGCATTTTCCCCATAGACCACCCTTGTAAAATAGACATCTGTAAAACTGTTGACAGGACACCTCGAACTGTAAACAAGGTCAATTATGACTCTCTGTTTTGAATTTTTGATCCATGAAGAATTAAGAATCATCACCATTAAGAATCTGTGACGTCATCACAATGTCTATGGGCTGAGTGGGAACTCGCAGGTGAGGGAAACACCACTGTGCATATTGAGTGGGACGCACAATGCGGAAGCAAACACGGACACCAGAAACTTTTTTGGGGCGAAATGTGCCAGCTGAGCAATTTTCATTGTATTGAACGGGTGCCATTTTTGGTCCAGTATCCAGCTTTTATAATATATCCATGGAAAACTGCTGTGGAAAACCTGGTAAGAAGCTAGTGAATCCACAACATCATCACAAATGTTTTTTCAAGCTAGGTAAGTTATAATCCTTTGAGAAACTAGCTAGTGATGTTATAATGTCACAATGTACAGTATTATATAGATAGATGATCTGCTCTATAAGGTTTTAAATAAGTTATGCCAGCTAACATTAGACTTGTAGACTAAATTAGCTAGCTACACTCATGGTAGCTAGGTTAAAAAATGTTCACATGTAAACATGCAGTGGATGGGCTATATTGAAAATCTGATTATATTAAATGGATGCACAATTATGAGAACATTTGTAGATTACAATTTTAATGGCTTGGCATTATAATACGTAGTGTGAAAATATATTTTGAAATTTTCATGGATAACACTGTTAGAGAGTGGATAGGAAGAAAAGTGAAGGAGATAGAGGAGGAAAGGTAGAGATAGATCACAGAGCCTTATTATTATTCCAAACAATGTTTTTGAGATAAAATACAAAAATTAAGCAAGCAGTAGGAATCTGTTAACCAAATGATTTTATCTAATACTGTACTATTTATTATTAATGATTGGAGAGGAAGGAGAGTGAAAAGGATAAATTAAGAGAGTTCAAAAAGAGTGAAGCGAGGAGAGTGTAGAAGAGTGAGATGGAAAGGTAAAGAGAGGGAAAGGAAGAAAGAGAAGGAAGACGAGTGAAGAAAAGAGGAGGAGAAAGATTGGAGGAGAAGAAAAAGTTAAGACAGTAAGAAGAGTGACACAAGAACAGCGAAGAAGAGTAGACAGAAGAGGTACAATGGCTCTTTCCAAGAAATGGAAATGCCATTTTAATGACAACATGATGAGAGAATTTCCATTCATACGCCCAGGTCAAGACAATACAACGGTTCACTGCACCCTTTGTAATTCCTCTTTTTGAGAAGTATGGCAGTAGTCGAACATCAACAGACAAAAATCATAAAGCCTATGATTGCTGATGCCGGTGTGCCCTCTGTCACCACATTCTTCAAGAAGGTAGCGACTTCCCAAGAAGAATATGATTTAGCTGTGCAAGAGCGTGTCTTTGCAAACCGCACTATGCAACACAATCATAGTTACAGATCTATGCAACACAGCACAACGTTGATGCGTCTAGTAAAGGACATGTAAAGCTGCTGCCAATAGTAGTAGATATTTTAAGATATATATGATGGCAGCACATCTGTTGAAACAAAACTGCTTTATTTTGTTGAATTGAAAGGAGGAACAATAGAGGAAATTGCAGCTGAGGTCCTGGTGGTCATCCAAAAATTTTACCTGGAAAACAAAATCGTGGCATTCTCTGCCAACAACACAAATACCAACTTTAGAGGACTAAATAGGCTGGGGTCAATGTCCATACTAAAGTTAAAATTGCCCTGCAGTGGGGTGATTGGCTTCAATTGTCCTGCCCACATCATTCATGACCAGACAAGCTTTGGATATGATTCCCCTGATGCTGAGTACCTGCTCACAAAGATATTTGGATATTTCATATTTTTACTGTCAGAGTAGAAAGACTGAAGAGCTTTTGTGAGTTTGTTGGCCAGAAGTACAAAAATATTTTAGGACACAACAATGTTCGCTGGCTGTCCATGCTCCCTGCTCTAGAAATAGTGGTGAAAATGTATGTGCCATTGAAATCCTTTTTTCTCTCTGAAGACAAATGCCCTGTTGTCCTGCGAACAATGTTCGAAGATCCACTGACTGAACTTTGGCTGGCCTTTGTCCACGGAAACCTGACCGTATTCAGTGACACAATCAAGATGCTTGAAGGCCAGGACCGCTGTGCTGTGGAGTCAGCTGCAATTCTGAGAAATGTTGAGGCAAAATTGACTGCAAGACGTGACGACAACTTCATTCCAGTTTTGGTCAGAGGACTTCTGAGAGAGCTCGAGGAAAATGGAGCAGTGTCTAAAGAGAGCTTTCTCAAAACATCCCAATCATTCCTCACTATGGTTGTGAACTACTTGCAAGCATGGGGAAAGCACACAGATAATCTAAAATAATTACATTATCTCCTTTTAAAAAGGCAACCTCAGTGTGAAGAGATCCAGAATGCAGCCGCCACAAAAATGCCCCAATGTGACCATCAATGAGGATGCATTGTTTGACGAGGTTACTGGCCTGTAAGAGTTCCTAAAAGAGAGATTGCTTGAAGAATGGATAACATCTGAGACACCATTTTGTCAGAGATGGAGCGTGGTGGTTACCTACTTCAAGAGAATGACATCCCAAACACTAACCTGGCTAGATTAGCTTCTGTTGTCATGTGCTTACCTAGAAGTAATGCACCAGTCGAGAGAGTGTTCTCCCAAATCAGTGATATATGGACAGCAGAAAGAAATAGGTTCACTATTCCTACCATCAAGGCCATGTTTATTGTGAAGACAAACTTCAACCCCGCTCTGACGGGAGTTCATGGAGAAGCTTGAAAAGACAGAGCAATCCTGAAGAAAATACATTCTTCTGATAAATATACAGATTTGGTTGGTATACATATATTATGTAGTTACCAATCATTATCTTATTTCTTTATTATGTTGTTAAGTATTTCACATATACTATTGTCTCTGTTTCTTCAATTTTGCTCATGTTCTCTTCTGCTCTTACTCTACCAAGACCACTGAACAGCTGTTCAGATTGGACAGTTGTCTCACAGTTCTGTCACTTCTGTAATATAGTTGTTTCTCTGTCTGTCACAGTGTGCCTGATAGTCTAGTCCCTCTGTTACAGTGTGTCTGTTAGTGTATCAGTCTGATAGTGTTGCTCATCTGTCTTCTCTGTCTTGTATGTATAGATAATTAAATTCACTGTTTT
This sequence comes from Thunnus thynnus, assembly GCF_963924715.1. Taxonomy (NCBI): domain Eukaryota; kingdom Metazoa; phylum Chordata; class Actinopteri; order Scombriformes; family Scombridae; genus Thunnus; species Thunnus thynnus. Next base: position 31,995,673 of record NC_089520.1, on the reverse strand, counting down.
GAACCATTGTAGTTTGACCATTTTCTTTATTGTGTGTTCCATAGTTTGCCATAGCTTCACTCACCATGGTACTGTAAACTATGATTTTCTGACACGGTTTACAAAGTTACTTAGTACCCAATTTTTCAGTCAGCCTGCACCATAGTTTATCACAGTACAACAGTTACCATAGTCAAAATACATGAAACCCCTTTGTTCCCCTTTTTTTATTTTATATATAATAACATTGGATATTTTAAATGATATATTGACCGCCGAACTGAAAACGTCCCCGGTTTTCATTTCAGAAATTTGGTCACCTTAACACAGGCTTCAGTTACATAAAGAATATTTTAACCTCCTGTGTTAGTGTTTAAGATCTTCATTCAAAAAGGAAATACATAAAACTTCATTTGTAATTTCAAAGGTTTTGGTTTACAGTAAATGCCAGTCACAATTATCTTTGGTCGATGTGTCAATTATGATATGTTTTGAATGTCTGTTATTTATAGTGTTTGGTCATAGTACTCTCTCAAACTCTGTTAAAAGGCAATGTGATATATTTCTAGGAACAATAATTATTTTGGCTGTAAAAAAATTACTCTTGGCAACTTTGTTTTTATTTTAGCAGCCCCTTGCGGATGAGGCAGCTTTAAAAGTAACAATATTACATAAATCAGGGAAACATGGGAATTAACAGGACTGCAGCACAGTGTTGATTCACAGAAAGAAGGTTAGAAACTCAACCTGCAGGTGTGAATGTGTTTATCTAAGTGTGTTAGCCCTGTGATAGAATAGTAGTGTAATGTCTCAGGCAAAGATATTTTAAGACTTGCAGATAGAAGAATCATGCAAAATGCAGTTAGATGGTCTGGAAATAACCACACAAAGACTACAACTTTTAGTAACACTCATAATAAAACTAAGATAGCTAGATAGATATACAGATAGACAGATAGACAGACATACAGATAGATAGATAGATAGATAGATAGATAGATAGATAGATAGATAGATATTGAATACTGAATAATTTTTTCTCAGTTACAGTGTTGGTGTACAAAGGAATTGTGAAACAAAGGAATGCTAGAACAGTGGACTTCAGAAACTGTGTGCACTTACACTGCACTACATTAAAAATAAACAGGGACCCTTCATAGCCATAATTAGGTATATGATACATTGTAGTTGAGGGATGCTAACAACTTAGGTGACATCACCAGCGTTCTTTCTACAGCGCATATGTACAAAACATTTACACCTCTTAAATAAAGTTAAACTTTTACCCCAATTGTGTTGGGGTATGTATGTATTTTCAATAAAACCATGAAAATGTTATTAGTATAACAGGTTACTTGATTTGTGTATGTTTGCTGTGTTTAAGACATTTTTCATGCCAAATTACCGAAGACACACTTCAAATTGTAAGCTTAAAACTACTGAGATTCTGTACAGATGAGGTTAGCAGGATCAGTGACTCAAGGGTTTCTTCCAGTAACATTTTTTGATATCAGTTAACGAGTTCTCCTCAAAAACAAAAACTAAAGTTTAAGATCACCATTGTGGTCAAATTTACACCTCCTGCAAGGGTTTACTGATACAGTTTTCTTTGGAAAGGTTAAGTCATAATGTTTGAGACACAGCAACATGGGGAGTGTTTTGTGATCTGTCAAGTCTTGTCCATGGGGGGTGAACTGCTGATGTTGCAAAACACAGTACCAGCATGTGGAACATGCTGAGAAAGATGGTTAAATTTACTCCTACACACTTAACAGTTTCATTTCAAAATGAGAAATCCAAACACTGAAATTTGCACACTGTATCCAAAAAAAAATAGTTGAAGAATAAATGAAGATTATGTTGAATTAAGTTCTATGAATGAAGATTATTGCAGGTTTTGATGGTATTAACTTTATGTTCACAGGACATTTGTGATTTAGGCTACAAAGACATTTTAGCCTTCCACCATTTAGACATTTTTCTTTTGTCATTTGTCACACATTGCAGAGAGAAGCAGGGAGCAATACTGGAGAGTCTGCAGCACAAGTAGAAAATATCTCAGAAAAAAAGATCACTTTGAATGCTGCTTGTTGCAGCCCCCTTTGTTGTTGACAGATCAAGTTGAGAACACATGTCCACATTTTTGAGGTCATGTGACCTAACATGACCATATCCACCACAGTCTGATATTGGATTAAAAAGCACAAGGTTGTGTTTGGCATTAACTAGCTTGTGTTGCTGTGCAGCATTTTCAATGGTAAAACTTCTCATGTCTGATGCTAACACATCGGTATGATCATGCAGATTATTAAGTTATTACCATCATTTGCATGCTTCACAATCACTAAACCAGATCATTTTTAATTTGTTGGCCTGGAATCTGATTTATCGACATAAATTAAAACACATCTTTTCACCAAGTTATATCACATAACATACAGTATATTTTATGTATAATATCATTTAGAATAATGAACTTGTTCATAATAATAAGCCAACGTCATGGGAAACCGGACAGACCTAACCTAATGACAATGCACTCTATGTTTTGGATGAAGAAATATTGTATTAACATGTTTTGAACGGTCACACTTAGACCCTGTTTACACTTGGTTTTAAAATGCATCTTGGGCAATCGGATCACAATTGGACAGTGCTAAATACAAGTGTAAACAACCACCAAGACACATTGTGATCCAATCGCTCAAACCACTTGCCGAGGTGGTCTGGGATGCATTTGACCACATACTTTTTGAAGTGTAAACGCTAATGCGTCCTGACAAGGACATAACAGAAAATTTTCGTCATCAATGCAAGGTTAGGGTTGTTTTGGTGACAGCGTTCCAGTGCCAAATGACTTTATCCTGGCAGTCTCAAGAGTTGGAATAGCCCGTACATTTATATTAGTTATTGAAACACTTTTGTTTTCTTAGCTAGCCCATGCGAAACAAATCTTGCGCTTGTCTGGCAAAAGACTGACGTAATAACTGTGTGCGGGGCCCTTTGATCTTCTAGCGCAAGTGTCGTAGGCAGTAATGAAATCTGAACACAAGTTGTCAGCTCACACCCTGGAGATGCATGATAGACACAAGTGTGAATGACAATGTATCTCAGCTGTCCACTTGTGTTCAGATCACTGAAACGCATTTTAAAACCAAGTGTAAACAGCCTCTAAGACATTGTTAGAAACAAACAATGAAACACAAATACCAACACATTATTATTATAGAAGTAATGCAGCTGATCCTGGTGCTGTGTGTGGGAGAAATGATCTAATTGATATGAAAATAAAGGTCAATGTTTGTCAGATTGTTGTAGAATAAAGTCTCTTCTGTTCTTTCATTACTGTCAGTCCTTCACACTGAATGTTATAAAAGTGGTCAGATATTTGCTAAAATGTAGGCACAAGGTGATCACAGTCAGGACATATAAATCTACGCAATGCAACATATTCCCACCTCTGGTGTAGACAGGAAGTTAAAACTCAAAATTACGTAGTGGGAGAACTTCATTGTAGCTGAATTAAATAAATAACATTACAAATATTATATATTTGCTTCACATTAGTAAAGTGGCTGGTGTCCAGTGAAAAAGAAGTCACAATGTCGCTAAATGAAAAAGTTTCATAATTCACAAGAGAGATTGTGAGAGTGAGAGAGAAATGACCCAATCCTGAAACTCAAAATGTCAACATTTAGCCTCCACAGGCCAACAGTTGTGACCACAATAACTATTGTTTCAGCTTTTCCCCAATGCTAAATTTTCACATTGGATAAGTAGAGTACTTTTTCCTACCATGTTGTAGATGTCTCTATAGCTTTGGTTTTTATCGTACTAATAACCTTGGCAGCTTTGTGAAGGCAGTTGCCGAGTGGAGGCTGCAAGTGTGCAGTGGTTGGCAGCTGAATAAGAAGCAGCTGGGACCACTGATAGTCTGCCCTCCCTTCTTTGTCTCCTGTGCACTTCATCTCATGTTCAGGAGTTTGTCAGTACACCTCAGCCCTTTACCTGATGTCATTACAGTTAATGAGGCTGAACCTTGTTTGTGTGTGTGTGTTGGTTTTAACCCGCAGCATTGAAGCCCTAGTGTTGTGTAACACACTTGGACATGCGTACATACTGTACAGCAAACATGAATAGTGAAGAGGCCACCTGATAGACAAAGTAAGGAAACTTTTCACAGTTAGGACAGGTGTTCAACCATCAGCTATGTGTTGAAATATCTATTACTTACTACAAAACCTGACACTGACATCTAGGGAAACTAAACAACAAGCTACGTGACAGCCAAAGTTCTTACCCATAATCTCAATAGCAAACTCATAACCAGCTTAATTGTTTCTGCTGAAAATGATTTTAAAGCTATAATGCTTAATTTCCAAAGTATCCACCATTACTCAAGGTAGGTTGTAAGCATTGACATGCCCAAAGCAACAAGTGAGAAATGATGGAGGTGATGATAATGAGCTATGTTTATGCTTCCAGTGGGTCTTCACTGTCTGCCTCACTGTGAAGGAGAACTGGAGGCTGTTGTCAGTTGGGATTATGTCAGAGATTTGGAGATTCAAGTGGTATTCAAGTGGTAACAGTATATAAATAACCAAAAATCACCCATATGTCCCCTTTAAGTGTAACACGTACTGGCTCTGTCACACCATTTGACACACTTGATGACACACATTGGATGAATCAACAGAAGAGTTGGTCAAAGTACAGCAGCCAGAATCTGGGGAGCGAGTGTGGTGAAATTGCTACTGTTCTGGCAAGTGAACGCATTTGATATTGAGAAATAGGCCTATCCTTACCTGCATCAACCCGCTATGAAGTCACACATCAAGTCACAGCTGGTGTGTGCTGCCCTTTAAAGCTAAGTTGATATCAACAAACTTTTAAGAAAATGATGCTAACTGCTACTGTGAATATATACATGATACAGCTGCCTTACTGATTTTTGGGGACAGAAGGTCGCATAGTACTACACAACAAGCTGACAACCCCACATCAAGTCACATATATTCATCTTATCAAACAGTTGGTTAGCCTACTTACACATCCAATAGACATGGAGCAACACAGCATTTATTGGGAGTCATGTTTCTGGCCACTTGAGAAATGAAAACTCAATATTCACTCTCCTTTTGGTTTAGTTTTGTGTCCACCAACTGTAAAGAAAAACATGTATATCTTCAGCAGATAAATGTTTGACTTTCTTTGCCTTCTAATTGCTAATATTGTCAGTCTGCTGTGTGGTGTTTGGCAGGAAGTGTACAGAGAGTTTATCAGAGCTTGTTTGCTTGAAAAAGCTGCCAATGGATCAAGTATGTTGCCTAAGTTTGCTTTTTAATGAATTATGTAAAAATAGCAGTGGAGCTTTAAATTCAGCACATTAGACAGTTGTTGTCTTTTATGGGTCCTGTTTGTAAATCAATCATGTCCCAAGGAAGACACACATACTGTATGTGGTTATATAATACATCTTTTGAAATGTATTTTCTAAAGCAGTCGGGACGTAATGATGATTTTGATGTCTGTGTTGTTGTTACTTAGCGTTCTTTTAGCATCCCTGCTTCTCTCTCCCCAACTTCACTCTTCCCCTGTTCCTCTAATTTTCCTCATCTCCTTCTCTACCTATTTTCATGTCCTCCTCCTCCTCCTCCTCCTCCTCTCCTCTTCTCCCTTCTTCTCTCCCAGTGAGACTGTGTCCCCTACATGTCTAAGCCTGTGCTCACCGGTGTTTGATGTCAGTTAATTTGCTGCTGTGTTGACAGGCGGATGGCTGCTCAGCACAGAATGTGTGTGTGTGTGTTTGTGTGTGTGTGTGTGTGTGTGTGTGTGTGTGTGTTTATGTATGTATTTTCATGTGTGTGCTTGTATGAGCATTTAAGTATGAATGTGAGAGAGAAAAGGTAGAGACAAACGGGAGAGCAAAAGCGAGTGATTGTATTTAGGCATGTGTAGATGCTCTGTACTTATGTGCCAAACAAATGAATCTGTGCATTATGCAGTATGTTATAACAATAATGTGTATGTGTGTGTGTGTGTGTGTGTGTGTAGGTTCCCAAGCTGTTCACTGTGGTGTAATTGCTGCGTCTGAATTCGCTGCCCTGGATTACCGCAATTTACTCCCCTGGGAGTGCCAAGCACTGTGGGAAAACCGTAAGCAAGAGTGTGTCTGTGTGCACGTGTGTATTTGTGTGTGTTTTAGCTGTGTGGGAAAAGTGTGCTTGTTCAGTACGAAAGCACAATACAGCCTTTTTTCTGCCATGCACGTCCATGGAGTCATATTAAACTCACAGACCATAGGCCTGTAGTGTCCTTTAAACATGCAGGAATCTCTACCTGTTCATGTAGACCTCATGTAGTTACAGTGGCGACTGTGCAAGTGACTGTGTTATGTAACTGTGTTTGGTACAGCAAATTAGAACAAGGCCATCTTTATCATTGTTTTTGCTATGTTGGATGTGAAAGCATTTCTCCCAGATAAGGAAAACACCAAGATGCACCTGCTCCTACAAACCCTAAGCCATTCTAGAAACAAAAAGCTTTGCTGAAAGCATAGCGCCCTCTTGGTGCCATACAGCTATTCAGCAGATTTCCAGTCACATCTGAGCTTGTGGATCAAAACTGTTGCCAGCCTCCTTTTTATTTGTTTATGTTAACATACAGTAATACTGTACATCTTGCACATTTTAAGCCCCTATGTGTAGGGTTTGACCCAGGGGCACTGAGAATGAATGGCTGCAAGCAACACATAGACCGCACCAATTTTTACAAGGACTGTCACGTACTTCAACAAACTAAAATTTATAAACAAAAACATATAATCCCATATAAATTCTACATATAGAGGCTTTAAAGGTTGTGGATCTAAATGTACTACTTCATACACCGACAAATATAGTCAAAAAACAACCACCCTGTGTGCTGTGTAGTACAATTTGGGCAGTACACATTTTACAGCTAAAAAAAAAAGAGGATTTTGGCTCCTACAGTGAATTAAGGCTGATCAGGTATGGTATTGACAAAATGATAAAAATGGATATTGATTCCCTGAAAAACCACAGGTGTTTTTTTTTTATTTTCACCACCAATTTGGTGGTCTGTTTACAGGTGTTGGGGAGTCATACTTCATATGTGACAAAAGTAGTATGGAGCCCCAGGGGAGGCTACGCAGAGTCTGATAAATTGCATCAAGCGATGTCATTTGAGTCATTGACTAGAGGAGTGCCATGCTAAATTGGTGGAGTACTACTTTTAGATTTTGTATTTGTAGAAGTAAGCATGAAAGACTTTTTTTTGCTGTTTGAAGTGTCCGTGTCCATTTAGACTATTTTGCTTTTCAGAGATGGATAAATATTCCCAGTCCCATAACCATGCAGATCTGTGAAGATGATAAAGCAATATGTTTAGCACACTGACCAAAAGGGCAGTGTTGTAACTGCTCAGAAGAAATTATCCTATGATGCTTTCTTAATGATCCTCTTTCCATATGCAATGAGGGGATGCAGCATTTTCATTTTTAAAAAATATGAAGGCCTATAGATATGTACTTATCTTATCTAATTTCTTTTGTCGGTATTAAATTTTACAGGTTTGCAACAATAGTGCAAGCTGTTGTAATTTATCTTGAACATCACAATCTTTGATATGTTTGTGTCAGATCAAGTCTGGTGTGCTTTAGTCTCGTGTGTGGGTCATGTTTTCCCAGTTCGCCATAAATGGAGTGATGGTGTTTTCCTGAATGGAATTTTTGTGAATGGACCTGGTTTGTCTTTTTGGCCGTGTGCGACCCCAGTGTCAACCCCAGCTGTCCATCTGTATTAGAGCTATAAATTTTATGTGAATATAAAGGGCAGCATCTCTGAACCCCACACTACAAAGTCGTAAAAGTCTGGTGTAGAGTGGACACTAAAGGCCATTGAGAAATGCCTTGCCTTCACTAAACCAATCATCGCTCTCACACACACCCATATACACTGCTATTGTCCTGTAGGATTCCCACTGCTGTAACCAGGTAACCCGCTTTAACAGCCATTAGGACAGATGTGTTTTATGAGATATGAGTAAAGCTTTCTTTAAGCTGTCTCTGTTTTCCCTTTCAAACAACATATTGTCCTTTGGAGCAGAGGTAACCAGTGGTGACAACTGCTTTACTCATTTTTCATCATCAATTTGGAGGTTAAAGGAAGCACATTATAACACTCATTAGATTAGTTTACACATGCACTGTAAAATAATTAGTTAATAGAAATACAGTACATTTACTATATATAAGATATGTCCAATACATACATATGGAATGTAATTTTTAGAGAGCACTTTATTGAAATTATTTTAATTAAACTGGAACCAGCTGTTTAGTGCATACAGTATGCAAGGATACAGTGCATGATTTTTATAAAAGGAAAATATCAGCAAAGTCTAAGAAATACAGCCATCATCTGTAGTCTTGTAGCTTTTGTGAACTGCTTTTTACCATTAAATTGAATTTATCCTCTCATGTGAGAATTTTAAAGCCTCATTTACTGGAAGCTTCCCAGAGATTCATTTTTTCTATGTGGTCCCTGCCATAGCGTCGCTGACTGAAACTTCTGTAAATGTTTATGCTTGACAAATAATTGATTCTGATTTCTAGTCCTAATGAGCCAAAATATTACAAACTGGTACATGAAGTGTTGTAGTTGGTTTTTTGGGGGGGGTTTTTGGACATAGATTGGGTTGCACTAGCTATTCTTACATACATTTATAAGTTCATGTGTAAAGTCCTTCTTAAAAGATAAGGCTGGCAATTTTCTATATTTTTCTTATCGTCAACAAATCTCATGTGCAGAGTCAAACCAACAATTAATTGATCTACTCACAAATATTATGTGTGTAACCAAAGCTTTTTTATATCTTATTCCCTGTGTGGTAGACCTCCATTGCTGTCCAAAAACAATTAAAAACACATCAATGAGCCACATCGCTGCACTGGGTGACATGTCCCTTTGTAACAAAGAGTATGGGCATGTTAGTGTTTTTAGAAATGGCTCCAAAGACTAATAACACTGATCAGATTTTCAGTCTCTGGGGAGTAGTTCTGTTTAAGGCAGATGCTACTGTGCATGCGTGGTTTTGTTAACAGATCTCCACTAGCTTGTTTTGCGACATATAACAACCTCCTGATTTTGTGCTGAACTTCTTTGAGAAATCTACAATGCAGTACATCAAATAAGCCATCAACAGGTTACAGTTTGCTCTTATCTTGTAATATATCTCAACTTCTTCTCTCTCCCAGCACCACCACAAGGTTGATTTTTTAGTTGTTCATTGAAATATCTCCTGGTATACACATTCATGGTCTCCAGAGGATCAACTGTAATAACTTTCCATCTAGCACCACCATCAGGTCAAAATTTTATTTTGTCCTTTGGCTTATTACCAAACACCTGCAAAACTACATTCACATCAGCCTCAGCTGTACTTGTTTAGTATTTAGTGCCAATTACCAAATGTTTGCATGCTAACACGCCAAACCAATACGGTGAACATGGTCAACATTATACCTGCTAAATGTCAACATGCTAGCATGGTCATTGTGAGTATGTTAGCATGCTAATTTGAGCATTTAGCTCAAGTACAGCCTCACATAGGTGCTAGCATGGCTGGAGACTCTTGTTTCCCTGTTAGCCACAACTTTAATAAGATCTAACTGTTCTACATCAAGTAAATGACATGATTTATTACTTTTTACCAAATTGCACAGAATTATGCTGAGACCAGTTAGTTTTATGAAAAGAGCATTGCATATAAGCTGGACTCAATTTTCCTGACTTGGTGGTATTTGGAGTTTTTGTTGGTTACATGAGTCAGTCTTTCTTGTGGTGTCTATCCCCCCATGAGAAAGTCTCCTCTTCTGGCAGTTCCCCTCCATTGATCGTCCCTCTCTGACCTGCTTCGTCCACTCACAGCAGTCATCCTCTCCAAACAGCCCAAAACCCCAGCTGGGTCTGGATCATCAGTACCTGTACAAGCCAATCATAATGTGTGTGTATAAGTCTGAAAACTGGGCCAGGCCATATGTGTGCCCACGCTGGGCAGTCAAACCCTGTGGTTCCTGGTCCTAATGGATTTGTTTAAAAGGACTTTGACAAACACAGGAGGATAATGGCTGCTGCTGTCTTGTGAACACAACTCTGAATGGTTCCCAAATCTCCCTGGACTCCTAGGGCTAAGCATTTGTGTAAGAAATGTGCATGTGCTCATGTTTGTGTGTGTTTCCCAAGCCATAGGTCTCAGTAATATGTCTTGTTATAATGTTGGGTACGCAGACCTCCTGTGGTGGCCAGGTAAACACTTATACACACATTCACATGCTACTGTCAGCTGCTGCCACCTATAAATGATGAGGCTGTTGGAGTGTCACTGTTGAACCAACTGTAGCAAATTGTATGGATGGTTGTAAAGTCATCCATCATTTCCTCTTTCAGCGTTGCCATGAATCAACAAAGTCCAGAGACGTCCACAGATGGCGAGAAGGAAAAGAAGACTGATGGTGCGCTTTGGCACAACAACTATGTTGAGGAATGGGGGCAGTTCTCCAGTCATGCACAGGCATTTGTTCCACATACAGCATCTCCCAGCTGCTAGAAACCAAGATTTAGGTTCATTTAGACTACATAATGATAAGCATGGGCATACTTAAACATTTCATGCAAACAATGTTAGTTAGAATGTATTGCACTGTATTTCCCAGAGATAACATCTCAGTCAAATATTGCAGTTAGAACTAGGACGTCATCTTCTTTTGATTATTTGACTTGTAGTGGATTTGAGGTAAGTTGGTCAAGCTCTGAAGAAGGAACACTGTTGCTGAAATATAAGATTTGAGCACAAGTAAAAAGGTCTGCATCTCAAACACAAGGTTCTTACATTTAAGAGGATGACATCTGGTAAGGTAGGTTGGCGTGTTTTCCTTCTCCACCCCTGAGTGCTAAGGCCCTGCAACAAAGTCCATTGTATGAGTGGGCATATCTAATTCTAATCATATTGAGCGATTCCAAACTATTGTACTTCACCAATCATGCAGAGTTAGCCTCTGAATCATTGCCCACATCTCGGTTCAGCAGTTCCCCCTGGTTAAAGAAACAATTGACCAATCAGTTATTTGTAGAGATTAAGGGATTGAGCAGAATTAAGAATTGGGACGTCATCTTTCTACATTGCTAGTTAAACACTTGGCTACATTCATGAAAAACAGGTGACAAGTGTAGATGAGATCAACACAAGTGTACAAATTGTTGTAAGTCAATTTACAAAAATAACTCATAAGTTGTCACGTTTCTTTGATCAATTTAAAAAAATGTTACATTTACTGCCCCTAGCTACTGCAGCTGCTACCGCTGCAACTGTATTGACTGAAATTGACATCAGCAGCACAAATGCACCACTCGTTATTGATTGTTTGTGACCACAAAATAATTTTAAAAAAGAAGATATCCCCCTCTCCCATCAAGAAATCAGCTAAGCTTTGTCTTTCCTTTTTCCTCACAAATGCAAGTTACCTTGTTCTTACATTTAGTCCAAACAAATTGAAAACATAAAACGCTTCACTCTTCATGTACTACAAACAACTTCCTCAATTTTTGTCATGAACTGGATAAGGTGAAGGTAAAATCACTCATCAGTTTCGATCAATCAGCATTAGAGTAGCAAAGATGTATTTGTATGAAAAGTTGCAGACGGTATAAGCATTTCTGAGTCAGTAATGAATAAATGTCACCCTGTCCACTTTATTTTCCCACTCTTCTCGTCTCCTTTGCTTTCCTCAGGTTGTGTACTCTGTAACCTCTCAGTTCATTAGTGTTATTTATCATAGCTGGATTCTGCAATCAGTCTCTCTACACACCGGCACTCGCCAAGCAACACATGGACAGACAAGTCGAAGCTTGAGAGAGAAAGATTGTGAGTATGAACATGAGAGAAGGGGCGTTAAAATATGATGACACCTCCATCTCAATGACAGGTATAAAAAGTCATCTACTCCTGATTATCTTATTGCTTCCAAGGGACTTATGTCTTACTCCCTGATCAGGACAAATTGCACATCCTCCCAACATCCTTACATCTGCAGATCCACAGGTCATTCCTGCAGGGTCTGTGCATGCACTTGTGTAGTGTATGTGTACCTAACCTGAAATGCCTATATCTCATTGCATCTGACAGGCAACAAATAATAAGTTATTTGCTAGTTTACTGCCAAAAGAAACATTCCACTCACCTTCCACACATCCTCCTGTTACAGTATAGTTTATTCAGAGACACCCTGCGGATGGAGGGCAAGAGTGTAATGTTAGACTAGATGATAGTACACCACAACACACCACAGTTCATGTTTAGTAAATGCTTAAAAGTATGATAAGTAATGCCCAATCTTAACTGAACTTTATCAAGGAAAACACTGCAACAACATTGTTAGAACCTGTCTCTTTCTACCAAAGAGAGAGAACAGAACAGAAACAGAACATATATTTATTCTCGCTTTAAACGGACTTTAAATTGTGTTGCCAACAAGAGGCATTCATATTTCTTCACTTATTTTTCTGAAATTAATCTTTTTAAACAGCTTGCTCGAGAGGAAACGCTGAGTCTCGTTGTAGTATCACACTGATGGTCACAAGTTAAACAAACAGTCAGCTGGTCAAACCCGGTGAATACTGGCTGTGTGACCACACAGTTTACACAATGTTTAACCACAAAGTTTACTTTTAGTGCGTGTACAATGACAAAGCAGGTTAATTGGTTGAATATGAGCCACTTTCTGATTTAATGGTATAAAATCACACGATAGACTATATCTGCACTGCCAACTTATAGGCTACATTTTGTTTCCCACATTATAAGAAACAATACGAGGTGAATGCTTCTTGCTAAGGATAGTTTGACTTGTGTAAACAGTTGCTGTAGATGATAAACACATATGAGTATGTATTGATTAAAGTAAAATTGATAAGGATTTTAGGAGCCAACTGTCGTCACTATGAGCAACCACATTGCATTCAGCTGAAAGTCGGTGGCTGACGCAGTCGCTAGTTAACCGGAACACCTGTTAATGATCAAAACATTAAATTAAAACACTAGAATAAAATGTGTTAGAGCCCTGGACTTTACCACCGGTAAACCAGGAGGAAGATGTTTTAAAGTTAGGAACAGACTTTGGTTGTTTCATCTGTTAGTGTGTGTGTGTGTGTAAGTGCACATGTGAAATGTGTGGGAGAGATGGCCTACAGTGAACCAGTCTGTTCGTTTTGGTGACATAATTTCTGTATGGTACATGTGTGCTTCACTATGGGCTTATACTTGTATTTGGTGTTGCAACAGTCATAAAATTAAAAAAAAAAAACTGCAGTCATGAGTGATTGTTGATGTATTATTGTATGGAGGGGTGGGTGGTGTTGCTCAGCCAGTTACTTTCCTTTGGCACTGGGACTGGTTTGAAGACTAAAAGTCTGAAAATGTAAAAAATCTGGGGTGTGGAATTTGAAAGACGTGAGTTTACCAGAACTCTATGGCCAAAAAATCATAAAAAGGCGCACACACCCATAGCTGCTTTGCAAGAGCTGGACAAGAAACAAATAATGGGAAAGAGGGAAAAATACCTGGACACTCAAGACTTAATTTGCATTTTTATTTTAAGACTCCAGCATTCTTACACGTTACTACAAGCATTAGGTTCTATTTTAGGTCCTGTTCACTGAGGCATTATGCTGAGTCAAAATGATAAATAAAATAATTTGATCAAGAAGGTGATTATCAGGTTGGAGTCAGGATGTCATGAAGGAAATGCAACTGATCTGCATTCAGCAATATATAGATAGAGGTGTATGTCACCACAGTATGGAGAACAAAACAAAGACATACTGCTTCTCTAGCCCTTATGTAAAATCAATAAAATTACTAATCAGATGATTGGTAACAGATATATTTTTTTGACAATATAATATAATGTGATGTGTATATTTACAAATGCACAGCACTTCACAAACAGATACCTTGGTGGAAGCAGTAGAGGTGTATGTGAGCAGTCTTCAGGACTGCTATGCCAACTGCATTTCAGCACAGCAGATAGTGTTGGAGGAACTCCTAGTGATGTCATCAACCATGACAATGGGAACCAATCGGTGATGGAAAGACAGCAGGATACTCCCTGCTTCCTGTTTCCTGTCAAGCAGGGCAAGGCAGAACAAAAATGAGAAGAAAAGCAAGATATTCTTCCCTCTCTGTTTCCCCAAACTTATTTGGCTGAGAATGGTAAATGGCTGCATTTATACAGCGCTTTTACCCAAAGCGCTATACAATGTTTCTGCTGCCTATTCACCCATTCGCCAACACATGGTGGCTAGCTACCATGCAAGGTGCTGGCACAACCATCAGGAGCAATTTGGGGTTCAGTATCTTGCATAAGGACACTTTGACATGCAGACAGGAGGAGTTGGGGATCAAACCAGCGACCTTCTAATTAGTAGACAACCTTCTCTACCAACTTATTACTCTCATAAATATAAATTTAGGCTGCCTCAGCAAGATAAACATCAATCTAAAATGTGTGATTAAACAAAGTATGAATAAGTATGAAAAGCTCTGGAAAGTTTGTATCTGGTTGTTTCACTGACAGTGGCAGCTTTGGATTCACAATTTTTTTTTTTTTTTTAAATCACAACATTCATGCAAACCCCCAAACCAAGCATAATCCTCTTCTTCTCTGTACATTGTATGCCCATTAAAAAGGTCAATACCATCATTCCAACTCACACTGGCCAATTACGCTGTTTCCATCAGCACAATTAGCAGTTTATACACTATTTATTGTTCACTAACAATGTAACCAAAGTCAGTTGCGTGCCTCGAATGTAAACAGCTAACTGCGCTAATAAAAAAACATAAGTTATGTATTAAGATGTGTTTTGGTATATTTAAGTGAAAATATGTGTGTTTGGAACATACAGAGTCCAGAGTGAGTCAGAGTGACAATGGGTAACATGTTTTATTGTGATAATTGTTGCTCTTAAGCTGCAGTGATCATCTCTGGCGTAACAATTTCTGGAATCTCTGACATTTCAAGAATCAGATGCAGACACGCTGCATGTGGCAAAACCCACAAGCATGTGGAAAACTTTCACTTGCTGGTGGCACGAGAAGAAACAAGAACCATGAATGTCTGTACAAAATTTCTTAGCAATTCATCCAATAATTGTCAAGATATTTCAGTCTGGACCAAAGTGGTGGACTGACAGACATATAAGACTGTCTGACAGACTGACATTGCCGTCCATAGAGCCATATCACGAGCACGGCTAAAAATGGCAATATATAACCATAATATGCATCTGGAAACGGTAATTAAATGGAACATAAATTAAAGTTAGGGCATTAAACGTATTTCTCAAACTAAACTAACCCTCCTCCTCATAATTTTAGGAGTGCTTAAGCTCACACAGATGTCGCAAAACTGAGTCAGACAGATGTGGAAGAAGATCATAATGTTTATGTGTCTGAGAATGATGAAGATAGATTTTGACTTGTGGGTGTTTGTCAGTGAGAGCTGTCAGCCTCATGTGTTTCAGACTCCAGACAACATGGACGTGGATGTGAAGTTCGTCTCAGTCACACTAAGTGTTACAGACTGAAAACAGGAACCAAGACGTCCCGCTGACACGACACACTTCTCACTGTCACTGTGTTTATACAGTAATTGTCTGCATGTGTGTGTATGTATGTGAGTGTGTCTGTTGGGTTTCTGTGTATTAACATGTTTATGTATGTATGTGTGTGTGTGTGTAGGATTTTCTGTGTGTAAGTTTTGTCTATGTATGTCTCCCTAGGGTGTGTATGTCCATGACTTTATTGTCATTAAATATGTGTGTGTGTATGTGCGTTTGTGCACATTTATGTGTCTCTGTATTATAATGTGTGCACACAATTTAGTGTATGTCTAAATTTCTGCAAGTCTTTTTGTGAATTATTGTCAGGGGGGTGTTTGGTGTGTATGTGATGTGTGTGCATGTGTGGGCATGAGCAGTTTGTTAATTGTGTCTTTGTGTTACTGCGAACTCACGAACACAAGGCTCACATATACTGTTTGTGTCGTCTGACTGGAGCACTCATCAGGACATGATGCTTTCTCAAGGCATTTACGAGCAAATGTGTGTGTGACTTGGCTAGTTGTCCCTCTTTTTAACTAGCTTTATTAGCATGTGACAGGCTAATTGAAGCCATTTGCAGGCCATGCTGCCTCTTTAGTGACGTTCCAGAGGGTTTTACAACCTCACAGCTGGATCCTATTGTCTCAAAAAGTCAGTGGGGAGAATAAAGGCGGTCGGACAGAGACAGAGGAGGTGAGAGCAGAGAAAGGAAGAGTGAAAGCACTTAAAGCTCCTCAGTATCCTCCTTAACCCGCACCAGAACAACACATACCAGGCTGCAGTCTGCCTTTGGAAATTCACGCTGATCCAGCACTGATGCTGAATTATGTGCGGAATTTCACACATATGTTGACCCGTGATAAACAACAGATATTTTATTGTTTAAATCTAGCAAAACCATCTGTTTGTTCTCAGTTGATTTTCCTGTCTAAAGCCGAACGTGGCAACTTTGGATGTTTATGGCTCCAAAACTCTTTTGACATTTTAGGACTTCAATACACAGAAATCCTGCAACATGATGTCAGTAAATCACAGACAGCGCACTCATAACCTTTCTGACACTTGATGCCAAATGAGAGGTTGGAAGATAAAACACTGAAGACTTCTCACATCTTGCTGTCATGTGTGAAGAGGAGCTCTTTCTTTTTAGAAAGGCTCATCTGGCAGTTTACCTGCAGGGAACCTATAGTAGTAACATTTCAGTTAACATTTACCTGCAACCAGTTACAGAACACACAAGGTGACCATGTTCTAAAAATCTAAAGATGTTGCCTCTCGCATACAAACAATGTCTGTCTGACATGCCCATCTGAGGCCAGCAACGATGCTTGTTCCATGTGTGAAAAGGGCTCAGCACTGATGGGTTCTGCTGCAATTTATGAAAGTTTGTACTTTGATTTTGAGGTCTACTGGTCACGCATGTGCATCTCTGGGAGTCGTCACAACCCCTCGTGTTTTCTAAAGCTAGGGTAGGTGATGTATTTTAGAAGGATTTTTTGTTATATTTGTTGAAATTTTCTGTACATCCCGACAGCAATCGATAAATCAAATGCCCTGACAATAAAAAGAAAAAAAAATCCCATATCTGTGGCTGCAGCAGGTCAATCCATCCAATCATTTCATTTGGATGGACTACCTGCCTGTCTACCTACCAGCGTGCACTCTGCCCCAACACTCATTGCACATGACCGGACTCTTCAAAACAGAAAGTTTGGAGGCCAGGCGAGCAGTGGGATACTGACGGATAGGAAGTGACAGGACTGCACGAATTGCAGAAGGAGAGAGAAAAAAGACGGGAATATCAACAGAAAGCAGAATGAAAAGCAATGTGTGATCATTGGACTATTGCCTGTAGTGTGGGGGAAACTGAATAACGCATAATCTTATCAACAACACAAGAGATTTTCAGTGGAAGTGAACTCGGCTCCCAGAAGTGAAACACAATGTAACTCAAATTCAGGCAGGGAAGATGGGACACTCATTACTTTTGTGGCCGACTTCAAACAGGTGAGGGGCAGTCCTGTTTACTGTTCTGTTTGCTAAAGGTTGTTGTGCCTTGAGAGGAAGTTGTGTGTGTGTGAGTGAGTGCAGTAAGTGTTGCGTGTGCACATATAAAGCATGTGCATATGCCCGTGGTTCTCTGATGGGAGAGGCTCAGGACAAAGGAGGGGGGGGGGGGTGTTTCTGTTTTTTTTTTTTTTTTTTGTCTTTTCCAGATAACTGCCTATCCCAGCTTTAACACACTACGAGTCTATATTTTTTCTGCTGTATTGTCCCCTGTTGAAGCGTAATCTCCATATGAAGCTGTTCAAATAAATAAATCTCCCACTGTCTTGTTGTGAACTTATTAACTATACCTGCAATTATCAGTCAAGGTCTCCAGTTTCACTACGGGCATGTAAAGCTGTGGTGGGTGGGCGAACTACAATAAATACATCAATAAAGTAATGTTTTTTCCTCTGTACTTCTCATGGAGTCTACTTAAAAAACTATTTTTGTCCATTAGACTTCTGATACAGTTCAGTGATGCTGTATTCAGTGTGGATTGAAGGATTGGATCAATCCCCTTTGTATGTCAGGCAAGTCATGACAGATCACAAGTTATGAAATTTGAAAGATATAAATGTCTTCTAGTCTGATTATGGCATCAGGCCGACAGGATAACTGGATTTTTAGATAAATAACCTGCCTGACGCCACAGACTTGATCAGATCGGTGCTGGTAAAGTATGATCTCTAGATGGAGATCAGCACACAACTGCCAAATGTGGACAATAATGTAACAGATAGCACAGTATTTAAGGTATCATATACGATAAATGTACTGTATAAAATATAATGTATGCATAAACAGGTAGAGACATGGACACATTTGCATTCTTTCAAGTGTGACGCCTCCATCTCTCTCTCTCTCTCTCTTTCTCTCTCTCTCTCTCTCTCTCTCTCTCACACACACACACACACACACACACACACACACACACAAACACACACACCACAAACACACACAAATTCTCAACATGCCATCTTTCCCTTATGGCTGTTTGTCCTGTTGTCACAAAGGTCAAATATTAGTTGTTTGTACAGAAACAAGTCATAATTCATGACTTGTAGGATGGCACACAATGCCTTTACCTGACAACATGGTCGTCCATGGCGATGGCATCCAGTGAGTGAGTGTGCACGTGTGTGCTATCCAATATAGATTACCTTCCCATGGCAGCGGACAAGCATTCATTTAGGGTCTGATGTGTCAACGTTTCGACTGTTTCTAACATGTCGACTGTTTCACCTACAGTCGTGCTCATTTGACACCGTTAAACAGAGGTATTGATATCAATACATTCAAAACATTCAGTTATTTCACAGCTCCCCTCTTTGTCTCCCTTCATGAATTTCTCTATAACTATTATAATCTGTGATGGAATGGAGTCTTGCCTCAGTCTTCTAGTTTCTACATGCTCCAAACTATTGACAGCATTTAAGGAATTTTGGACGGAGTTCCTTCTACCTGCATTTTTCCATTCCTTCACAATTCTCTGCCTTCTTTAACTCCTTCAGTCCTTCCTCTTCTTCATGATGACCTAGGGTGACATTTTCATTTCACTTTTGTATTTTTGACTCTTCGTCTCTCATTTCTTACTCAGTAACTTCTCACTATTAGCTAAAAGGAACACCCAGTATTCTAACAGCACGCTCCAAAATGCACAGTTTACAGCACTCAAAGGCACAGTCTTTGGATTTAACCTGATTTAAATGCAGAAAGTTTCGGTGGCTGATGGGTGTGTTAAAAACCTATCTTGTTGTGGGTGACAATGTCCTGTTCTGTGTTTGCTCTGTAAGCTAACTTTCATGCTGATTTACAGATAACAGAGGTTTGGTTCTCAGAAACTGACATCCTGCAGAAAGAAAATCATGCACAAACACACACAAGCTGCACATGCAGACGGATGGAAATCCCTCTGAAGTCACACACTTTCCGTCTCTCTAGCACGTCACTTCCTTCCAGGGAAGTCACTCCAGCAGGTACTCCACCATAAAACACAAACACACACACACACATACACACACACACATCTGTCACTGTCGATGCAGTGATTAATATCCTGGGCGACCACTCGGAAACGACCAGGCAGAACTTTGAGGAGGTACTCCCTCACAGCAGAGATAACAGTAGTGTGTGTGTGTGTTTTGCATGCAATTCATTGCCACTCTTTCACAACCACACACACACACACACACACACACACACATACTATCCAAATACTTTCTACAGATGCAGACTGAATGATTTCCACCCTGATAGTGTTGACTGTTTTACAGTATGCACTAAACTCTAATAGTTTCCCATAGGAGTCGGTGAGTGTGTGTTATCATTGTGTTGGGTGGCTCTGGGTGTTGCCTCTGAGCCACTGTGAGACTATTTATACAGCCTCTCTTTCAATGCCATTCCCAGGCTCTGAGCACAGGCTGGTTATTGGATTGCTGTGAACTTGTGTATCATTGAGGACAGAGGCAGTGACAGGCTGTATTTGTGTATTTATGTGCTGCCATTAATGCTTGCATCATTACCAACTTCACACAGGCCTCTCCAGTGCTGTAACGCAATGCATCACTTAGTTTGTTACTGCAATATAATTTTTCCCAGTAATAAATAATGTAATGGACTGTCAGTTGAGATTCAGTGATGATATCACAATTATCAATCAAAACAACAACTCAGTTGATTTAATGAACATTTTGTTATAGTTATTTAAATGTGTGCCCTGGCTGCTCTCCAGTGCACACAGTGTACACTACACATGCCATCTATCTATCTATCTATCTATCTATCTGTGTGTATGTGTGTGTGTGTGTGTGTGTGTGTGTGTGTGTGTGTGTGTGTGTGTGTATGTATGAACCCATCACATCTGACATAATGCTTTACATTAACACAGTTATTTGTGTTATTTCATTTGCACATTACATACACTGTTTATACTGTGAACATTCCCAGTCAATATCAACTGTTTTCACTCATTTAAAATATATTTTTACTTACTTAATATTTTTATTGTAAAATTTTGTTTATATAGTTCTGATCACCTATTTCTGAGTCATATTACCATACACAGTGTTGCACACAGCATAAACAAGTGCAGATTAAATTTTTGAAAGATGAGATTTAATTTTAAAAAATGAAATCAATAGTCTTCAATAAATAGAAGAGAAACCACAGTTATCTGGTGGCCACTTGCCTCTGTGCCCTGCAGACTGTTGACAAGTCTTACTGGAGGAGAGAAATGAGTGGTGTGTTGCTCGGTGTTGCAATAGTGCTTAACTGATGGTAGCAGTCAAAATAAACAGTGGCCTGGATTACTGTTGTCCCAGATAACATACAGTATATCTCATCTAGGTATGGCAGATGATCCCTACTACTTTGACGACCATGTTTAACATTGTATTAAGTTGCTTGTACTGCAGTTAAACATAGACTAGGTTAGGATTACTTTGGTACTACTATAGGTTTTCAGCACTTACAAATATAATATTAATCTTAAAGGTGCAGTGTGTAGAATTTAGTGGCATCTAGCGGAACAGACTTTGCAGAAATGGAATATAATGTTCATAAGTATGTTTTAATTAGTGTATAATCACCTGAAAATAAGAATTGTTGTGTTTTCATTAACTTAGAATGAGCCCTTTCTATCTACATGGGGAGCAGGTCCACTTCCACGGAGCCCACCATGTTGCACCGCCATGTTTCTACAGTAGCCCAGAACAGACAAAACCTAGCACTGGCTTTAGAAAGGGCCTTTTGTGTTTTTCGCAAGTTCCGCGGCCACCGTAGGTTCTCCTATGAACTTGGAAGGGGAGGGTGAGGGGATGTGTATTCAGTTGGTTGCAATCTGCAACCTCACCACTAGATGCCACTAAATCTTACACACTGGTCCTTTAAGCTAGACAGCATCTTTTTTTATAGTTATTTTTCTTTCACATATGTGATGATAAATTGATGTATTTTCACTATGCTGTTTTTAACTAGTAAATTATTTGTCACAAGCCATAAACATGATCATTCCACAGCAATGATGAGAACTTTACAGGATATGAAAGCATTTTTTTATTATCAAGGGAATGGAGAATGTATTATTGAGTATTTAGAGTTAAATATTAGTTTTTGTTTGCATGTGTGTGATTACTGTATACCTTATAATGTGTGAACACACTCCAAATTCTCAGAAAAGGGTTTGGGCACTGGGGCTCATGGGAAAGTTCATGGAAAGTCTTCAAGCCTCACACCCCCTGACCTATGACCGCCATGATGTCAAGATTTAAAAATGATGCCAGGGTATCCATGGCAACTGCGGGCCAACAATAGCTGGTGATAAAGAAGCGGAAATAGGATGATATAACTGTCACTGGTTTGTACAGTAGCAGTGATCACACACTGATGGCACACAACAACAAAACTACACACACATACTGTACATACAGTGCTGCAGTTTTGCCAACTTGTTACACTTTCCCTATTTAATATTTGAGAACTTTAATGTCCGAAAATGAAGCTCTGGTTCAAATCTATATGTGACCATTGAGTAGGCTAAGCACCAATCACACCTCCAAATTAATGTTTATTTAATGCATCTGCCTGAGAAAAGGATTTTAATAGCAGTGGCCTCACCTACTTAGATAAAGGTCACCGACATATTTAAGTATTGAACCTAATCAATTCCCAGATACATTATGGTCATTTAATAGTACAAAATCTCCAAAAAATCTTACTCATGTATTTTTTTCCTTGATTGTGGGCATAGAAACATGGGAGAGAGAGGAGTTGACATTCAAAAAGGTTTCCTGGCCCGCACAAGCTGGAGACATTACAGTTATGTACATACATAATACATATTTGCATTTTAGACCACTGTTTCACCAGGCCATCCCAGTTATTGCACCTTAAAGCAGCTATAACCAATATTTTTTATAATAACAATGTATCAAATGACGATGTGTAATGTCAGAGCAGAGGTGTTGCTCGTAGTGATGAACCTACAGAGAATTATCAGTGACTCTGCAGTGCCCCTCAGCTTTACAGAGCTTTGTAAAGAGTTTCAGCTCATTGTTTAGCTGTCCGGCTGCAACTTTACTGTTTTGGTTCACTCTCAGCGCTGTCATAGTATCATTTTTCGGTTGCAGCAGGCAGCTGTTTTGAGAGAGAAAGCTCTAAAAAGCCATTGTACACTACCTGCTTAGCACCAAACGGCTAACAGACACAGTTAGCAACTAGCTGGAGAACATAGTGCAACATTTAGCAGCTAAAGAGTCAGATATTTCCCTCCCAAAAAAGAAGAGTGAATATTGGATTTATATTAGCAAGAGGTTAAGTTGCTCCGTAACTGCTGGATGTCTAATAAGCAACTGTTTGCTGACAAGTAAAAAGTGAGTTACAATATGCTTAACAGTAAAACCAACAGATTAAACAGTAAAAATGGTAAAAATAAATAAATAAATAAATAAATAAATAAATAAATAAATAAATAAATAAATAAATAATACAATAAAATAAAATAAAATAAAATAAAATAAAATAAAATAAAATAAAATAAAAATCTTAAAGTCTGGTGACAATATATTTTTATTGTCAAAAAATCCCATGAAAAGACTAAAACCAATAATAAATTGATCCTGCTAACAAGTGTTGTCTGTGTTTTCAAAGTCTGATACATCTTATTCCTCTGTGCTTTAAACCTCCGTTGTTGTCCAAAAAACATCAGCGGGCCACACTGTTGCACTGGGTGACATGTTCTGTTGACAACAATGATCATGGGCACTGTAGTTTATTTTGAGTGAATCCCTTATGCACTGTTTTGCTGCTGGAGATACTCACTAGAGTGCCAAGTGTATTAATCTGCTGAAAATAGTCCCTGACAAATACACTATTTACTCCTGTTTGAGTAACATTTGGTAAAAACTACAGTGCCCAGTTGTTTTAGGAAATTATTTAGCCATTTTTAAAAATGAAAAGATTTACATCTTCAGCAGGAACTGATGGGCTAAAGGCTGAGTGCAACAGGCAGGCTGGGAAAGTTGGAAAGAACTGAAAGACAGAATAACAAATACTTGGTTTTGGCTGTGTCATGGGATTTGTTGACAGTATCAAATATATGGAATATTTTCAGCCTTGTCCTTTAACTATCCAGCATTTAACGATGCTATGAAAGTAAAATATTCCAACAGAATACGCAGAACATGTAATATAAAGTAAGTATGACCAATAGCATATCCTGCATATTGGACCTGCCTCCCATGAACTCAACACCTCCTGGAGTTTTCCTGGTACCTCTGGCAACTGTAATGTAATCTTTGTGATTATCTTTAGTGAGGAGGCTAATATCTCCAGTCTGGGTGAGAGCTGGACTCCTGCTAATAAGGCTGAGTGAGAGCAGTGTTTAGACAGTGGGAGAGTGATCGCTCTCTGGCACTGCTCCCTGTGATTTATGACCTCCTTAATGAGTCTCTCTCCCTTGTGTGTGTGTGTATGTGTGTGTGTGTGTGTCTTAGCTTATCACCAGCATATATGTGATTTCACTCAAGTACCTCCTTGAGTTTCACCTCTTTCCTTTGGCTGACACTTGTAGTAACACTTGTGGGACTGATTCACATTGAGCTACACAATTCCTAAATATTACAATAGGTGGCATTTTTCAGACAAACACACACTCATATATTTTCAACTCATTTTTTTCATTCCACAGTGAAGAAAATAAAATTCTTGGAGTGGCGGTGCATTCCATTTAATGGTGAAAGTGCAACAATATGGATGCTACAAAACAAAAAGTGCAACAGGACAATCTGATGAAGCAAGTGTTACATTTTGAGTAATCGGAATTGCATCTACACTAAGTATTGCAGCTGCAGCGGCATAAGTGACTGACGCAAAGCAATTCCAGTATTTCAGCATCAACAGAAAAACAATATTCAGCCGGTGGAGAGTTTGAGAACTGAACACACACGGAGGGACGGACGGATAGACAAGTAGAGTAATGAGACAGAACAAGGTGAAGGGAACAGCTGAGCTGGGCTGCGTCAAAGAGCTGCAATAGAATCCAACACCCACAGATTGAGGAGAAATCAAAATAAAGTCTAAATTAAGACTCGTAGCAGTGTGTGTGTGTTTGTGCGCGCGTGTGTGTGTGTGTGTGACGGTAGAGTATAGGGCTGTTTAACTTGGCTGCAGCCAGGCTGTACAGCATGGCAGCCAAGCAAGACAGCAAGGCCGACCTCGCAACCACACAGGCTGAATGTGCAGCGGCTGACTCTCCATGGCCTGCTGCTGAGTGGCCCTAAAACCTTGCAGAGCCTGAGCATGTGACCTGATTCACCCTGCACTCAGGCCCCATTCTCTTGCATAATACTTTTTTAACTCTTGTGACAAAGGCTCATATGGGTCAATCTGCTGTATCTCTTTATTTAACCATAATTACATGGCAATGATGGAATTGGATGATCCACTGTGACAAATGGAAACATTTTCCATGTGGTAGGATTGTTTGGGAAATACAGATTTCTTTAAAAAGCATGCTGTGATAGGCTTTTTCTCAGACGGATGCTGTGCAGTGGGAATGAAAACAGCTTGTGTTGCTACCTGAGAAGTCTCACTGCTGTTATCAGTGGCTTGGCACAAAGCCCTGTTGTGTTCAGATTAGCTTTTGAACGCACTACGCCATCTAGCCTCATACACCGGAGCTGCACATTGGGGGCCAATACATGATGTGTCGTTAATAGGCACAGTATATATGTGTGTGTAGTGTATGTGCAAGAACAGCATATCTGCAGACTGTCCTGGCAATTAAAATCTTTGATTCTGGTTTTCTGAGACCAACCTTGCACAGTATTTCTATGCCTTTTTTTATTATTTCATCCACTCATCAGGTTGATTTATAGAGTGCCTGTTCTCACATAGAGATGGATCTGTTTGAAGAGAAATCTAAGGTATGCAGCTCGAGTCCTCTGTCATAAATTCTCCATGTGTCTTGGTGAGCTTCAGGACCTCACACTAAGGAGGGCGTAAGAGCAGAGAGAGAGACCTGGATATCCCTGAAATAGATGCCCATGTTATTTTGCCAAGCCATAATCTAGAGATAAATTATTTGAACAAAATGGAAACAAAGCTTTGGGGTTGCTTTGGGGAGAAAGAAATGTCTATTGGTGCCGCGTAATTGTTGATATTAACCTAACACAGTCATGCTTTCCACAATGTACTCCAATGAATCTGTTCCCACAAATCAAAATAAGTCTTTTAACCAATTTTCAAGATATACATGTTTTTTCAAGATTTAGAATAACAAAAGCAATCCAGACATTCATCTCACTTTTGTTCCGAGGAAGAACAAAGCAGTAATAAATTAATGTTTTAATGTTGCTTCTTATTACATTAATACAGCCATGTTATCATCATTACACTGTAGGTTAGAGCTGCTTTTTAGCATGGCTCTATGGCAATGTCAGTCTGTCTGTTCACCACTGTGGTCCTATCAAATGGATTGCTATGAAATTTGGTATAGACATTCATGGTCCCCAATGTATTTATCCTACTAGGTTTGGTGATCTTCTGACTTTTCTGCCACCATGAGGTTGACATTTAAAGTTCAGAGAGAAATATTTTGACAACTATGGGATGGATTACTTTGAAAGTTTGTACAGACATGGTTCCCAGAGGATGAATCCTGCTGACTATTAGCTCGATTGCCATGGTATTTGCTACAAATATTTAAGTTCCCTAGATGATCAGTTCTGGTGACTTTGGTGAACTCATGACTTTTTCTCTAGCATCACCAGCACCTTGGCATTTTTAGTTCAGAGTGAAATGTCTCAACATCTATAAAATGGATTGCCTTAAAGTTTGTACATACATTCATGGTTACCTGAGGATGAATCCTGCAGACTTTGGTGATCCTCTGACTTTTTCTCTAGTGCCACCATGAGGTTTACATTTTTTTCTATTGAAATATCTGTATGGATAAAAGTAAAATTTGGTAGACATTCAAGGTCCCCAGATCAAGGGCGCCAGAAGCAGGGTGTCCAAGAGGGCATTGGCCCCCCACTTTACCCTCCTCCCACATTTTTTTTAAGTCGCAAATCACTGTATCCCCGCAAATGCCCATATATTACATAACTTACGGTAAAAAGATGTTTCAGTCATTCCCATCCACTCTAAGACATTAGGTAAAATAAAGCAGTCAAACATGAAATGGGAATAATATGAACCTTTTAAATCCAATCAAAAAGGACATTATCATACAAATAAAATGCATACAGTGTACATTGCAACCAATAAAATTGTTTCAGTGCTGTGTATTGTTGTTTAAGTCTGTTTGAGCAGTTAACTTAGCTAGCTGGGGCTATTGTAGGCTAAAAATGACATTCTCACAACAGCATGGCATGTTTATGTAGTTTGCGAAGGTGAGACAGTAGGAAAGTAATGTTTTTTTCTGATTCATTGTTAAATATGGATTTGGGTCATGGCGGCTCACAACACAAGGACAACGTTAACATTCTTATTGCCTGCTTGCTGTTACTCAGCCACAAAAGTGTTACTGTCCTCTGAACTCGAAACTTTGGGTAATTGAACAAAAAAAGCTTGTATCTAATCCCACAAGCATTAGTTAGCTGCTTTGTGTTTGGAATTGCACCACAACCCTGTGGTGCAAGCACACTCAGAACAATGTATTCACCATATTACAACCGCTCCTTTTCTAATGATTATGTATGGGAAAAATGCTTTTTGGGCCAGCATGTGCCATGTGATGCTGCCAGCAGTTGCAATACAAAGTGTGATCACTATGCCAAACTCGCCTCATCAATCATATCTTTGGGGTTTCATGTACAGTCAGCTAACGTTTTATTGACTGACAGGCTCATTACTGTGTTGGTGTTTTTGAACAACAAAACGACATTCCTTGTGAGTTCTTAAAAAATTTATTATAATTATACCAAAATGTTACAGAGTGGCGTTTCAGTGTGTTCACCAATTGGCAGTGCACGTTCATGATGTAAAAGCCATCAATTTTGTTTTGTAGTTTGGCTAACTTACCAATTATGTGTTCATATTGCTTATAAAATCTAAAAATGAGAAGCTTGCTAACAGAATTAGTCTTGCTTTTGGTTTTAATTGGGGACAACAATTGGGCACAGGAAGGTTGTACTGATGGGACATTTTATGTTTTAAGGGGGTCACTGTTGCAGTTGCACGCTCTGGTTCAAACCTTGGTTTGTTGATGTGGTATTTGTAGCTTATTTTATGTTCAGTCTAAGGTAAATGAATAACAGTATCAGCTAGATGCCTAAATGCCAGTGTAGGTGACCTGTTGTCCTTTCGTGTGACTAGTACAGACTGTTGGTATCAAAGAGAGGTTGAAGTGTTTTCGCAGCATTACGTTCCAGATTCCCAGCATCAGATCTGACCCTGACCCAGGGGAGCCTTTGCCCACCTAAACAAACTGTTACTAACCACTTAGCCTTAAACCCTGTCTGACTTATCCCTATCTCTCTTTTTCTCTCTGTAACACCGTGTCCTTTTCTGTTTTCTCCTCCTGCTTCCATCTCTCTTAACTATTTTCTCCTCTTCTCATCAGCTTCCACCTTCATTGCCTTCTTCTAAAATAAACTAACTAACCCCCCTTGTGAAACTCAATCCTCCACAGCACAACACTGAGAGAAGTACACCTCATAAAAGGCCTGGGGGGGTTTATGCACTTCAAACAGAGGCAGGGATTAAAAGGCCATGTCTGTTTACTTACAACCCTCTCTGCAGCTCTTTAGATTCCCACCACTTCCTAATTCAATTACAGAGGCAAGCTGTAGACAAGGCTGAATCTTCAAGAAACACATGACGTGGAATTTCCCTCCATCCTACTGACTCACGTTACAGGGTCGTTGGTGGTTTTGTGGGAGTCATGAAGGTCTGTGATGGGAAGGTTGGGCCTAGGTGTGTTTGAGAGCTAAACTTTGGATGTTTTAAATCCATAAATTTAGTAAGCAACTAGGATAACAGTGATTAAATCATTATCTGATTCATGAAGGGTTGTGCATTTGCTCTTCCAAGCACCTGGTGTCTGGTCGGCCTTTCCAGGGAATAACACGTGGTACATGGGAAGTGATTTGTTCTACATTTCTTGTTTATATTGGAAAAACAGAGGAAGAGCTGGACAGTTCATGAGCACTCACAGCCACAATAACTGAACAGACAGTAACATGAAACATTTGGAAACAGAAAATCTATGGAAAAGATGTCACTGTAAAAGGCAGGATATAGTCCAAAATTGATGGGGATGATGGACATGCTTGCATTTTTCTTCATAGTACTTTGGGTAATTCTAGACACTTTTATGATTGCAGAGTTGGTCCTGTGAGGGTGTATTGACAGTATAACTTTATAAATTCAATTTGGGTTTAATTACCTTGAATGATGGACTCTGGCTGATGTGAGACATTCATGTTTGTTTGATTTTCAGGCACTCGGATTGTGGCAAGTCAGATATAACAGAGCTTTTAGAAAAATTAGAGTTTCCAGGTTGTAATTACAGCACGTGCTGACCTGAGCACTATTTACAATTTGGGTAATGGTAATTACAGTTACTCAAATATGACATGAATACAGGGTTGAGGAACACATTGAAAAGACAATTAAGTGCCTATCAACAAAGATGGAGACAAAACACCTTTTGAATAAATATGAAGCTGCAGATTACCGCTTGATTACAAATACACACTCTATAATTCTTTATAACTTATAATACTTAATATTTATAAAATTAAACACTCTATAATTCTTTCAACATTTTTAGTTAAAGACTTGTTCAAGAACTAGACTAACTGCAGAGAAGTGGGTCTGTATTCAAGCAGCCCTTTGTTGTACAGCAACAGGCCCATAGTCAGTGGCGGCATTGTGGGTAGCATTCAGAACTGCGACAGCCCACAACAGCTGAGAAAACACTGCTCATATGTAGCTCGGTAGGATGCTTGTATGGATGATATTAGCATAGCTGCTGTTTACTCTGTACTGCTATGGAGCCAACCACACACACACACACACACACACGCACACACACACACACACACACACACATACACACACACGCATTACGCAGCAACTCTGCTGCATATCCTCTGTTTAACAAGAGAGCCAAACCCAAATGATTTGGCCCTGTATGCAAGTGAGACCACAGGCTGTTAACCTCTGGACACAAACACACACACACACACACACACACTCACACAGCTGTATCCTTTGACCAACAGTTCAGTAATGGGGAACATGCTGTAGCTGTGAGACAGGACTGTAAAGTGAAGTTCATGTCAGTGGTAAAGCCTGTGATGAGTGACTAAACTAACGACAGGTGCATGGCTCATTGAGGACTGCTGGTTAGCTAAGGACAAATCCACCATTAAAATGTATCCTGTGGTCCTGTGTCAACTTTGAAAAGTTTTTCTGTCATTGTCTCATAATCAGAACGAGATTCAAGTTTTTCACTCAGCAGCAGGCCAAAAGGCCAGAATGCATTACAACCATTATACATACTGCATTTTGAGTTAGATGCACAAGTGACTGCGATTGTAAATGACCTCTAAGCTATCTCTGGTCCAGTACATCAAATGGCAACATTTAAATTTAATATTCTAAATGATCCCTTAAAGTGGCTCTAATCAATGTTTTTTTTTTTTAAATTAACAAAATCACATGACAAGTCTATGTGAATGGGGTGTTTGTAGTGATGAACCCTGATAGAATTATCACCCAGCTCAGTAGTTCCCCTCATGGTGGAGAGTTTCAGCAACTTTCAGTTCATTGTCTCAGCTTTCCAGCCCAAAACTTTACTGTTTTCTTTATTTGGATTCACCCCTCTCATCAGTTTTGTTTTGGTCACCTTTGGTTTTCAGTGGAAAAAACTCTGAGAAATCCCTGTATGCTACATGCTAGCACCAAGAGGGAGACAGACAAAGTTAGCAGTTAGCTGGAACACAATGGAGCTAGCAGCTAATGAGCTAAATATTTGAGTTGGAGAGTTTTTGAGTTTAAGAGTTGGAGAGCAAAAACAGAGCTAAAAGAGAGTGATTCATCAGGTGGCCGGAAACATGAGTACAAATTAATGCTAATGTTGCATTATTCTGCTGGATGTGGAAATTCTCACTAACTAGTTTGTCATAACAACTTTATAAGGAAAATGTCAGTGTTGTGTTTTCAGTTTCCACTGCCCCCACAAGGCAAAAAAAAGAAAAAGTCAGCAAATGCAGGTTTGAATGAAATATAAAAAAGCTAATAAACTTTTTGCTTTGTCTTGCTCTTTGTTGGTTGTAATATTTTAGTTTGAATGTACCTTTTAGTTAATAGTACTGAGTCTGAATGTACAACACTACAGCGGTGTCTAACAAAGCACCCACAACCCATAAACCAGCACATCTTAACACAGTCATTGTGTTGAGACATCTTTCCCAGCATCAATGCATTTTAATTTTCCACAAAAGCAGCAGTTTTATATCATTTGCTCTCTGGATTGGCACATCTGGCTCTTACTTTTTATTCAGAATTTAAACCAAGATTTGAAGGTGGGAAAAATTAAACATTTTATGTGTTACAATCTGTTTGAATTTAAAATTCTCAATGTATAGGCACAACAGGCTAGTGCTCCCGCAGGCTTACTAAAATGCACTGTTCCCCTATAGTAACAAGGCCATTGTTGCTTGCTTTGCTGACACAAAATGGAGAAAACTAATAAGACATAAACATATAATCATGACAATAAATCATCCGACAAGTAATGTGAAGAGGCATTTTAGATTTAACACCATAGATAGAAAACTCAAGGATAAAGGAAAGCAGTTTGCCAACTTTGTAAAACAGAAAGTCTTACAGTAAAGTTAGCTTGTCACTCATGTGAGCAAAGGCCACATTAATTCTACAAAGTATTTCAGGAGTTACAAAGTATGTTTGGGTTGTGTTCAAATTAATTTTAGCTTATGTGTTTGTTTGAATTTGTTCAAACATGATTTTTTTGAAAAGTGTTTTTCCAAAACATGGCAAGTGTGTGTGTGTTACCCTGAAAACACTTACAGGCTTTCTACACATGTATCTGCATCAGTTTTAATCAATAGAGCTGTACTGGTTTGCACTTGCTTTAAGCAAATAACTACATCCCATTCCATCATGTGTGGCTGGATGGTTGGCCAGTGTAGACAAGGTGTCACTCTCAAACCTTTACTTTTGCTCTTTCCACCTGCAGTCCAGGTTCATAGCAAAGTACAACAAGTCCCAGTAAGAGATTCATTTTGGGAAATGTCAGAAGTGAAAAACAGAAGTGGGCAATGACAAAGCAGATTGAGGAACTTGAATAAAACTAAAAAGAAAAGTAAAATAATTTACTACAAACTCCTGGAATACATTTAATATGTCAACTTAATCATGCAAAACAGTGAAATCAATCAATCAAGTGTATTTTTTTCTTACACCATACACAGAATGAGGTGGGGTTAGGTGGGAAACCTGTGTCAGCAGGGCATACAGCATTTCCCACTCATAGAGACCCATCCAAACCGCATATTTGTGGATCATCTGCAAAACAAATCATATAATCTATTTAGTATTTGTGTTGGCCTCACACAGTATCAGTCAAGCCAATACTAACCTATTTGGCCGTCTCTGCTGTCAACAGACAGTAAAATGGAGAGAATTGATAACTTTGTAATGTAACAGGAATATGGGGAAACTCCAGAAGGATCTATATCAGATCTCTTACGAGGAGTCGAGACAGACCTCTGCTGCTGTCAACGGTGACGAAAAATAACCAGAAAGACCAGCATGAATCTGTGCTGGGAAGCACCAGAAATAATGCAAAAAGATGCTAATTGTATGTTCTAACCAAGCAACTCAAACCAAAGATGTATGAATCATACAGTAGTTTACCATGCTGTGTGTGTGTGTGTGTCAATGTATGAGAGTGAAAATATGGATTGATTTTCAGCAGCTCAGCGTTAATTTGACTGATGCTGCTCTGACAATGTGGTACTTGTGGTTAGTGTGTATGTGTGTTGGGATGGTGGTGGATATCCTTGGTCCCAAATGCAAAAATCATCTCTCATTGGAAATCTACTTACATGCACTTAAATCATCATTTTGGTTTGTGACTGATGCTAAAATAACACACATGGTCACGTACACACACACACACACACACCCAAACTCCGGTTATGCTCAGTATCCTGTTAATATGCTGTCACTGTCAGCATCTGGCCTTGCTGTTTCAATCTAGTTTTAAAGTACCAGTTTGTGTGTGTGTGTGTGCCTGCGTGCATGTGTGCATGCTTGTGTGTGCGTGCGTGCATGCATGCATGTGTATGTAATCATATGCGTTCCACTGCTGGTTAACTGTAATTTCATGTTGGTTTTAATCCTGGAGTGTCAATCTTCATTCCTGGATAATTTTGACTGGAAACACATAAAGTCAGCACATAGCTCTTTCAGTAATCACGTTCTCAGTGTGTGTGTCTGTGTATGTGTGTGTGTGTGTGTGTGTGTGTGTGTGTGTGTGTGTGTGTGTGGGTGTGTGTGTGTGTGTGTTTGAGGTTGTAAACAGCACCATTTCTCAAAGCAGTAAAACATTTCAGTGACTTTGTTTCTGAAATGGATCTCTGGTTAACCACCAACCTTGCTGTCCATCATGTACAGTAAAACCTGCTGGGACCTTATAACTGCTCAAGTCATAATGTAATAACTCAACACTGTAATATAACAACTGCATAATTCTTGATCATACTAAACCTCTCGAACTACACCCTGATAGCTTGTAATGTAATTTCACAAAAGACTGCTATTATTACAACTGTAAAATGATAAAATACCCAACTATTGTTAAAGCATTTCTCTGAGGTGGCATATTGATAAAGAGATGATTAGATAAAGTGTTTCATGAATAAAAGATGACACATCCCATGTCTCCTTCTTCTTAAGACTGGGTATGCTTGAGATAAACTAGTTAGCACAAAGTGTCCTCTGACCAAGTTACAGTGTGTTAAGGTGATAAAACAATGTCAAGTTTATTTTTCAAGTGTTAAAGAAGACCCAAGGTTAATGTGTTAAAATGTGAAAAGTATTCAAGTGGGCTTGCACATTTGATGGTGAATGTAATGTATTTCATTATAACCATAAAGCATTGTTATTATACAAAATAAAGAAATGTTTCCTTTTTATGTGTTATACTGGCTATGCATGCACAAATACATATTTCTTTTTCTTTGGCAAAAAGTCATCTGTACAGACTTTTCAAGGATTTTCCAAACTGTCAAGACAAGTAATTTGTGCAACATGATTTCTATTTGTAGACGCTGCTGTGGCCCAGTCAGCTGTCTGGAACCTTAAAAACAGTCCTCCTCATGGTATACACAATGCTACCTTTAAGTTTTTAATTGGCAGTGAAATTATGGATCCCAAGAGGCATAAGATTATGTCTGGCAGTGACCCCTGAGTAAGGTAAGATTGGTGGTAACAATGAAAATGATGGTATGTTCTTTGTTAAGATTACAGATTGTTGGCGCAAATGTTTTGTGTGGTCTGCCCATAACTACAGTTTGATCCATATGAATATGTGTTGGAAAGGTTTCATCTTGTGAGGCCTATATATAATTATGTGGTTATCCACAGTTTACCCTGGATGCAACATGTCTTCCACCTTCAGGAAGTATTTAAGAAGACATAAACCTGACGCTGAACCTTAGTATATGTGGATAAGTTGGAGTTTGGACAAGGCACTATCACCTATTTGTGAAACCTAGTTGTTAGGCCTATATCATCTAAAATAGTGAATAGAGTGAATTTACTAATCCCTTCAACTAGACCAGACCTGGTAACGAGGGCTTGAACAGCCTGAAAAAAACTCACCATTATTGCTACATCTCTAAATAGTCCCAAAGTTTATCAAGTTGATTAGTATAATTAGTTGAATTAGGTCTGATATATATCCTGATCTGATATATAGCCCTAAGGGATGTCATTTGAGTCAGCATCGGTCAGGGAGCATCATCTCTGCTGGAAGCTAATATCTGTAGGCTTCAGGTTTTGACAAGGAAGAAGAATGCATTAAATAAAAATGACATAAAAATTAAATGAAAATATTTTTGGTTCTACTGATTTGCTTTTGATACTTTTTTAAGCTGTCCATTGTGAGTCTGACATCAGCAGATTTTTAACATGCATAATAATGTATAATAAAGTCTCTAAATTTGAGATATTTAAAAAAAAGATGGTTGGGATAGACGCGTATTGACAGATCCTATCACTGACTTGTCCTTGTCTATAGAGCTTCTATGGTACTATGGTTTGTAGTGACAAATAAGCAATACTGTATTTAATAAGATGTGTCATTTTTGGCTTGTTGGATGCTGTTGTTTGCCTGCTAGCCTGGTTAGCTTCAGCAGATTATACTTGCAACCTGCCGCCATTATTTCCAGTCCCACCTGATTTTTGCAAATGTGCAAGTTTGTCCGTGCTAATTATGGTTTGACCGCATCTTAACAAGTTAAATTACTGTCCATTCACAGTTATACAAACCCTGCACCAAAATGATTAACAATTAATTAATATGCTGTACAGTGTTTGTAACAAGTTAAATCTAATTATCATCATTCATGGTACTTTTTTCTTTTGCCATAAGAAAATAAAATTGAAGACCTAATATGAAATGACTTATTAAAATTCATTGCACATTTATTCACAAGATCCCAGACAGCCACCTGCTGCATCTACACTTTGTTTTACTATGTCAGCCATTATTACATTAAGGATGTATTGTATTCTGTTGGCTGCTCAGCGTACTTTCTGTCCCTAACTCATGATGAATGGAAGGTCCCTTGCTAGAACAAAGCACCAGTAAGGGGTGATTTATTTATCCAATTTCAGGATTGCTGTTGGCTCTGTATGTGTTTGTCTGGTTGTGCGTGTATCTTGAACCTGGCTTCTTATTTCCTGACTCAATGAGACAAATGGCCTGACGTCAGCCCTGAGATCTGAGGGGTGTCTGCTACTCTAGTTCTTGCTCCTCTTCCACAAGGTGACAATGGAGATCCCACTTTCTCAGAAAGTCATCCTCTTCACAGTAGTTTATTAATGTTGTTTCAACACTCTGGTTCACCCTCCACTTAACAGCAATGAATTTGTTAAACAGTGTGGGGAATGCTATATTTTTGTCTTTCTCAAATACAGTAAACTTGATCGGAAATGAGCCATTTGTTCATTTTAAACTTCTCCTCCCACGCTTTGCTCATTGTGTCTTGGCTTGTGTCGTATTTTATTGTGATGTCAGTGATGGTGACCACAGCACCTGGTGCATCAATTTCCTCTTGGTTGATGTGTGACCACTGACCAACTGAGTCTCTTGCACTCCAAACCTACCAGGCTACACATTTTGTTGTGGCTCTTCATTCTGTTGGGCTTGAGAACTCAATATACACTGGCTTTGTAAAGTCTCAGTGTTTGTCTTTGTCCCACCAGGTACCTCTCCTCATTATTGGGTATGTCTCCAAATGGAGCTAATTCCAGCCCTGTCATTGTTTAAGGTGAGAGGCTTTTATCCAGCAGTTGCTCGCAGCATCAGCTTCTAAAGAACATATGCTCTCTCCACCACAACATGTGAAGAGACAGAGAGATGCAGAGCAGCAAGTCCAGCAGTAGTTCAAAGCAGAGCAGTTGGAGGTGTAGATGGTATTGATATGGATGTTAATACTAAAGTAAATGCAGTGCACATTTTAATGGCTTAACAAAAGAAAGAAGCATAGTTACAGTCTGCAGTGATTTTACAACTCATTAATGGTAAGGGTACCTATTATGCTCATTTCCAGCTCTACATTTTTATTTTTGGACTCCACTAGAGTAACTTTGCATGATTCACAGTTCAAAAAACTCATTTATCGTATACTGGTCCTTTATGCAGCCCCTCAGTTCAGCCTCTGTCTCTTAACAGGCAGTCGTAGCTCCTGTCTCTTTAAGGCCCCCCTCCCAATGAGCCCACTCTGTTCTGATTGGCCAGCTTTCCGGACTCACTCATGAACAAGACCCTGACACACTCCCAACCCCGTGGGAGCAGTCCACCTTTTTCTGGCAGAGCACCATGGCCTCCAGTTCGGAGGTGCTGACTCTCATCCCAAGTGCTTCACATTTGGCTGCAAACCGTCCAAGTGCCTGCTGGAAGTCATGGTGTGTTGAAGCCAACAGAGCCATATCATCTGCAAAAAGCAGAGAAACAATCTTGAGGTCCCCAATCCAGACACTCTCCTTCCACCAGCTGCGCCTTGAGATTTATGAAAATCACAAACAGACAAGGTTGACAAGGGACAACCCTGATGGAGCTCAAAACCAACTGAGAATGAGTCTGACTTATTGCTGAGAATGTGGACACGGCTCTCACTGCAGTTATATAAGGACTGAATGGTTCACAGCAATGGCCCCAGTACCCCATAATCCCGCAGCACTGCCCATAAGGCACCTCGAGGGACACGGTTGTAAGCCTTCTCCAAGTCCACAAAGCACATGTAGACTGGATGTGCAAACTCCTATGATCCCTCAAGTATCCTTGCAAGGGTGAAGAGCTAGTCCACTGTTACATGACAAGGACGAAATCTGCATTGTTCCTCCTGAATTTGAGGTTCAACAATCAGCTAGAGCCTCATCTCCAACACCCTGGCATAAGCTTTCCCCAGGAGGCAGAGTAGTTGGAGCACACACCCTCTGGTTCCCTTTTTTGAAAATGGGAACCACCACCCTGGTCTGCCAGTCCACAGGTACTGTCCCCGATCTCCATGTGACACTGAAGAGGCATGCCAGCCATGACAGAGCCCTCAGCATCTCAGGGCAAATCTCATCCATACCTGACACCTTGCGACTGAGGAGCTTTTTGACTACCTCAGAGACAACTGCCAGGGATATGAGTGAGGCTTCCCTTGAGTCGTCCAACTCTGCCTCCTCCACAGAGGGCATGTCAGTCAGGTTTAGGAGATCCTGATTTTCTATATTTTTATTGTTAGCAAATCTCATGTACAGAGCCAAACCAACAATGAATTGATCGACCAACAAGTATTGTGTGTGTATCCAAAGTCTGATATGTTTTATACCTCTGTGCTTTAGACCTCTGTTGTCCAAAAACTATTAAAAACACATCAATGAGCTGCACTGGGTGTCATGTTCCTTCACCACAAAGAGTAAGGGCACAGTAGTTTGTTTAGAAACAGCTCCAAAAACCAGAGTTTCCGCCAGTGTATTGCAAGCCTGGCAGCCTGCCGGGTCTGAGTTGACCCCCCGCCGGGCCTAAGCATCGGGGAATTTTTAAAAAATTGTTTTTTAATATGTTTCTAAATTAAAAAGTGTTATACAAGTAGCGTAGCTCCTTTAAGCAATAGTGAAAGTGCATAGCAAGTGTGTGGTCCAGAGAGAGACAGAGTGTGTGTGGCTGCAGTGACACCCGCCTTTAGTGCACACAGATGCGGGGACAAGCCAGAGGACGACCGCAGCTTAGAACCAGAACTGGAGCAACCCGCCTGCCATCCAGAGAGAGACATACCGAGAGCAGGCACAGAGCAGGAGAGTTTCTGCAAAAAACAAACACCAAGACCCGGGGAAACATGAGAGCAGCTGCTTGCTAACAGCTCTGTGTGTTTACAGCAGAGAGCAGGAGGGAGGACAGATGTCGCACTCTGCTACTTTGTGCTGAGACTCTGTTGCTGCTCCACAGTCACAGAGCAGACACTCTCAGTTTATAATTGTAGCATATGTCAGTGACTAAGTATTGATAACATGCGTAGTATTTTACAAATTAGAGGGGTTTTTTTATGAACATGAGCACTGATATGTGAAAATGAACTTAAATGGGTTTTATTTCTATATGGGCGGTGGGCAAGTAATGTAATCGGTGTATGCCTGAACACCTGTAACACCTTTACACACCTTAACACCTTTACACACCGTAACATGTTTTGCTCAGCCCTCCTCCCCTACATATCACAACCTTTTGACTTTGTACTAAATTTCTTTGAGAAATTTACAATGTAGTATACAATCAAGAGGTTGCAATATGTAGCACAACAAGCTTTGCATTAAAATTCATCCTGAGAGAGGCATGAATATGTGAACCAAATTGCATGGCACTCCATCCAGTAGCAGTCAAGACATTTCACTCAAAACCAAAAGGCAAACTCATTGTGGCACTCTCGCAAAACTGTTTTTTATCAGAGGATAACCAAAGTCCTAAAGATTTATCATCTTGGAATCATGAATGTCTGTACAAAATTTCATGGCATATATCCAGACTAACATTGCCATCCCTAGAGACATTCTGCTTGTATAGCCAAAAATGCTCTTAAAAAGCGACATTGCAAGCAGGAGAAGGCTGCTACACATACACTGAAATCATTAAAACAGTAGAAAAAAGATCTTGGCTCTCTGAAAAGCCTTACGATGACCAAAAACTGAATCTATTCCTTTAAGTTAAGACATGTTATTGGGCAGTTCATACGAGGGAATAAGATAAATTGCATCTAGCTGAAGGGACTTAGTCTGAGGGTCTCAGTGGAATGTGTTGCTGAACATGAGGCGGTGCGATGGAATCTCATTCCCACCGTTTAGCGTAAATACCTTGGCATACCACGGTTGACCAAGGTTGTTTGTTTGGCAGGGGGACGAGTGTTTGTATGTGTATGTGTGTGTTAGTGTTTTACAAGGGAGACACACACTACAGGACAAGAAACAGAGAGACTGTTTTGACCAGTGCCATGATCTCTGGCTATATATTAAGGATGTCAAATGTTGCCTTAGATAGTCACAATAACTTAAGAAATGTGAAACCTACTCACGATAAGAACTTAGAGTTGCGTAATTCCCTCAACACACACATCCACATACACCAAACCAGACTGAGGGTAAAGCTGAGTGGTTCATTCATGAGGAGGTCCTGGGGGAGATAGGTTGTGCCCCGCTTCCTTATAAAGGAGGGTTTATAGAGTGACCTGCAGCCTGTCTCGCTCTCCTCTGACAGCTCACAACCTGTCTTACATGTTGTGTCTATCTCTGTGCCTAAACTTTAAATATCAGACACAAAAACTATAACTTGAAATGTTATGTTCTGTAGTAAACTGTATAGAAAAAAATGCCCTAGTCCAAGCCCCACTTGCCTTTTCTGAGAAGACCAGATTGTATAATTGTTTATATAACTGACAATTTTGATTTTAACTATCTTGGACTGCTGACAATTAGTTTTATTGCAGTGCATGCGAAGGTGTTGACACATTTTTCACCAGCATTTGTGATTTGTGACAGCGAGCGGGAGATAATCGAGCTCGTGAAAATTCCATGTGTACTACAACATCAGCAGATTGTACCAAAAGTACCTAAACTTGACTTGAGTGCAAGAAATGAGATGATAAATAAAATTAAAGTTGACTTTTCCTGGGTTGAAATCATTTTACTTTGCATTCACCACCTTCTCTGTCAAACAACATCCAGAACATAAATACTTTTTTACGTAAAAAAGCAGCTCTTAGTGGTCAGACAAGTGCATCAAGCTGAGTACATTGCACACAGGTACAATGAGGTCTTGTCTAGCCACTGAGCAATGTTGATCATGATTGAAAGCGTCGCAGAAACGTGGCCAACTTCTTATTTGTGTCTTCACCGCCAACCTCTTCACTGCCAAATGGTCTGCAATAACTTTTATAAGTGTTTCTGAGAGACGTGCAGGAATGATAAAACTCTTTAGCCATTACTATACTGTGATTGATAAGAGTTTTTACTGTAACTGTCTTATATAGTGAGTCATGAGCAAGTCAGTTAGTCTAAACAATGCATGCACGTTCATTCAGAGTACATTTCATTGGAACACCATAAGTAATTTGTTATGTTATGTTATGTTATGTTATGTTATGTTATGTTGTGTTATGTTATGTTATGTTATGTTATGTTATACAGTTTTATATTAAGTCCATGTTTTCTTTGTTTATAACCTAATATCTTGAAACTTTGCATAGTGCTAGTTTCATTGAACCAACATCAAGTTTATAATGTCAGAAATATGGTTTGTATTATCAAACCATATAAAATATGGTTTGCACATGGTGAAGATTGGATCATCTGCTTTTTGAAGCAGTGTTTAGTGCTTTGAGCTAAACAGCATGCTAACATACTCACAATGACAATGCTAATATGCTGATGTTTAACAGATAATGTTTACTATGTTCACCATCTTAGTTTATTACATTTGCATTCTCACATTTACTTACTTGCAGTAAACTCAAAGTACAACTCAGGCTAATTTGGTCATAAATATTGGACGAATTAAAAATTTGACCTAGAGCAAAAGATAGATGATCACCATAGTCAGAGGGCTTTATCGTCTGGGGACCATGAATGTCATGGCAGTCCATCCGATAGTTGTTGAAATATATCAGTCTGGACCAAAATGATGGACCGACTGACCAACACACCCATCATAAAAATTGGACTAGTTATTGAGTATCACAGTAAATTCTTGACCTTTGAAACAGCAGTGTACATATCAGTCTCCACTCAAGGTCTGCTTACTGGCTTGTTCTGGAGATTTGAACAGTTTCACATTATCTTCATCAGCAGATGAGGTTTGCCTAGTTATCATTAAACTGTAGATGTTCAAAGATTTCATTATTCTTAATGCTTTTAGGACTGTCCAAACCTTAAAACTTTTTTAGTGTAGACCAAATGTAAAAGGCTGTTTCTGATTAAAATTCTAATTTTGCCAATTTTAGAACAAAGTTTCTGTATGGCATTCAAGGAATTTTGCTTCTTCTGTTGAATGTAGAAAAGCATGGTTTTTACATGTTTGAAAGTAAGGTATCTAAAAAGTATTGATTTGGTAGAGGTAGGCCTACCAAATATCTGGTATTGTATTGGCTCTATTATGGTGGTGCAAGAGGGATTGTGGTGTTGACCCCAAAAATTGTATTGTTATTTCTTGGACTGATACCCATCAGTATGTCTGTTTGTGACAAACTGATCATTTGGTTTTATGCTGCCAACATTTTTTTTCTCTTTTGAATCTTTGTTACTTGGCTCCTTAAAAGAAATTTGGTTTTTGTTTAGTACTGAGCCCAACACTAGTCCTCTGCAGCCTGCAGTCATTACTGTTTACTTATCAAAATCACTCTGACTCATTTCAGGGAGCAGAGACATGATGACTGATCAGCATGTGTTTGTGTCTACCTCAGTGTGTGAGTGGTCAGGTGAAAGGGGGTGCTGTGACCAGGACACACTCATTATGGAACAACTTGAAGTGTGTGTGTGTGAGAGAGAGAGAGAGATGCAGGGTCGCAGGGTCATGGTCTGAGTCCTGTCCCAACAACACAGCGTCTGTGTCCTCCACCTTCAATAAATAGAGACAGTCATTCATACATACCACCCATCCATCAGAGCTCTCAACATATCGCCATGGAAAAAAAAGAGAGAGACAGAGAGAGGTGGCTTGTTATTGAACCAGACTGAGACACTTACATGTAAATGAAGAAATGCAATGAGAATGTTTAATTTAAGATTAGTTTTATTCTAAAGGGGCCTTATCAGTGTATCAGAGACTCAAGCCTGAAAGGTGGCTTTAAAAAGTTTCCTGCTTCAGCAGTTTGTCAGCTTGTCTTCATGTCAGTTACAAAGTACTTGTAGTTACTACATGACACATTTTTACAACTTCCCATACCACTCCCGCCTAAGGTGTGGGTTTGTTTTCAGAAGTGAGGGGGTTCACTATGAAGTCTCAGGCTGTATTATTAATGCACCAACCCAACTTAAGGTCACATTTACAGCCTTGTCCTTTTACTGCCTAAACTTTGTTTGATTGGGAAAACATTAACTACAAATACAAATATGGATTACTCCCAAAAAACCCAGTGACCTCCACCAATAAGGTAAGGTGGACTGTATGTAGCCCTAAATACAAAGGAAATAAGGCTTGTTGCCAATCACTCACTGCTGCTCATAAAACTCATTTCTGAGTGGACAGTAATACTTAAAGGTTACTTGCAAAGATGAACATATCAACATTCTAATCAACTCAGAAAATCTCTCATCTGGATTTTGGCAGCTGGACAGTAAGAGTACAATGTTTAGAGAGATTTTAGTAAAAAAAACAAAACAAATCAAAGTGAAACTAAAAAGGAAAAATGTGTGAGTACATTGCTTCCGTTGTTGTCCCCTCACTATGTGATCAACATTTAGATCCAGCTGTCCACACGTGCAGGTTTTTGTGGCTCTAGAGGTAACTGGCACTAGGTTAACAGTAGTAAATCTGCCCCTTTAAACCTTTTAGACTTTTACTCTCAGCTGTCATACTATGAAGTCCTTTCCAAGTTCCTCAGATCTGTTCCTAAGGGTGGTGGTCCCTATAAAGCTCTTGGCCATACTGTAGGTGTTGGTCAATTGGTAAATCAAGAGGTTCATCCTCTGGACTCGCTCCTTTTATCCACAACAGTCTATTGCAATGCCCATATTACTGTAGATGCCGCACCAATCCACCTGTCAGTCTCATGCTTTATTTTGCACTCTTTCATGAGCAAGACTACAAGACAATTAAACAACTTTACTTGGGGCTCCCAACCCAACGATGGCAATCCACTGATTTCTGTGCCATGTCTCAGACCTGATTCTACCAGCTGAGTGATGTGAATATAATACAGGGGCTAATATTAGACAAAATCTTGCCTTGATATTTCTTTTTTTGAATTTGAGTAATGTAATATATAAATCCAGTGCTTAAATTATGTCAACACCAGCACTTTGATTGAACAATTGGAAACAGAAAATCAACAATAAAATTCATGCCAATTATTAAAACATTATTTCCTTTATCTAGTCAAGGACATGTTCTCTACAGCATGTGCTGCCCTCCAGTTACGTTTTATTCTCAGTGTCTCTGCCAGGTACAACTTTGGATCAGTCCAATGACATCACACAAACACATGACTTACCGTCTGACTCACACAGACTTTAATTACTTTTGCAGGAGTCAAGAAGCCCGATGAGCTCTCAACCACACACTGTGTATATCTTCAGCAAAAAGAGATGATAACAATGACTCTTTTATAACTATGGATGAGGTCAGTGTAATAATACCGGGCTGTAATATGTCAGGTTTTCACCATTAACAAGCCTGTAAGACACTCTGATCATGATGCTATCATGCTGCTTCTAAATCATTGCATGGGAGTCAAGGGAGAAGTTGGAGAGGAGAGGTGGATTGACCCCAAGGACAATCAAAAGTGGGAGGATAATTGTGACTTCAAAAACTGTGATCCTCCAAAGTATTCACCTCCCTTTAACATCTGGACCATATACTGTGTCTTTGTGGATTTGCTTGGTCTTGACAGAAGTAGTCTTTTCTCCTCACACTGTAGGTAGAATTTAAAGAAAATGTGACTGATCTGCAATTCATTCTGTTTCACCAGACTGGGAGGAGACCTC
Source organism: Thunnus thynnus (assembly GCF_963924715.1). Taxonomy (NCBI): domain Eukaryota; kingdom Metazoa; phylum Chordata; class Actinopteri; order Scombriformes; family Scombridae; genus Thunnus; species Thunnus thynnus. Next base: position 31,951,523 of record NC_089520.1, on the reverse strand, counting down.
TGAAACCCATCCCTTCATCTGTCACAGCAGTCAGTACATCTTCATTCCCTACAGATTGCAAAGAAGTAGTGCAGCCAGGACTTTGTACATACTCCCACTCTACCACATTATCTCTAAATGTTGTGTCTGTTTTGACTGTTAAACTGGACCGAATTATTGAATCTGCCTCTGCACTCTTGTGATTTAATTTTGTTTTGACACCAACATATTTGATGACCTGCACACACAGAGAAGTCCAGTGATTCTACAATGAGTCACAAAGATATCAAAAGACTTTTGTTTTAGGTTCTTTTTACTTAATAAAAAAAAAAATCTTATTTAATTTAGAATAAAGTAGTAGTACAGTGTGTTTATTACTAACCATTTTAACATCCATCCTATGAGGTCATGTTTTTATGTGGTTTAATTTACACTACTGCAGCTCTCTCTGTTGTCCTACATCAGTCAAAACTTCTCCCATGTCTCCAGCATGTACAGATCAACATTTAACCAGTGCCACATGCAGTCACCACATCAGCCCAATTTTACGATTTTTATGCTGGTTTACACAGATGCCAGCGCAGATTTAGGTCATGTCAAATGATGCTGTCTAACATCACATGGCAGGGCTGTTCATTTCCGTTTGCTTGACTCAATATTAAACAAGCTGTGTCATATTTACTGCATGTACCTCTGGCACTGGGGCCTAAGGATTGGGGATTTTCAACGGCTAGACATTCAGAGGTCCAGAGCAAGATATCTCCACAATGCGTGAGCAGAGTGTAATTGAATTTGGCGCTGATATACACGGTCTCAAAGTTATGCCTTCTTGTGATTCTGGTGACACCTCTGACCTTTTATCTACCATTGCCAGTTTAAAATGTCCTCTTGACCCAAATTCTATGGCAAGGCACATTGAAAACTGATGACCAACATGAACATTTTGATGGGCATTCATTATCCATAATGAATAGTGTAAGGGATTACAATTTGAAATTCATTAATTGTATTACAGTTACTAATCTGTTTCTTTTATACTTGGGGGTCAACATGCTTGTTTTGCCGGGATTAATGGAGGGTTGATATCAGTGTGGTCTCTATGTTCAGCTGACAGACGCTCCGGAGGAGGAGAAATGTGCCTCGCTGTAATTCCAAAGTTGTGTTGTAGTTTAGCTGGCTTCCTAATGTTAGCCACAGGTACGCCTACATTCAGGAGTCACCTAATGCTAGTTTTGTTCAGAATTGGAGGCTGTGTGAATCGTGCAGCTGAGGTCAGGACTTGTGAAGTGCTGTGTGCAGTCACTGAGGCTACACTATTGCTAGCTGTTGGATGGACAGAAAATCCTTCCACACTGTATCCTGCCTGCTTTTTATGCTGGGATCAGACTACATGAATTCAGCCCAATTTGATACGATTCTGTCGTCACTGACAAATGTCCAGTGTCAGGCCCGATTATGAACGGTGGTTTGCCCTATGTAATGCTTTCGTATTGTTGGGTGTACTATACAGTATATTGCTGCCTCTGGGGGCCAGTAGCAAGGCTATAGAGTTTTTGGTCTTGCGAAGTAACTAAATATAAAGCATCTATCCATACAAAATTTAAACCTGCTTATTCTATGCAGAGCCGTGGGATGTTCAGATCGATTGCAGTCAAATTTAATCACTTAAAAATATTTTCACAATCTGAAATTTTTAAACACTGAGGGACTGTACAAAATGATTGGGGTAGGGAGGGGGGCTAAAAATGTATTTTTATAAAAAAGCAAGGCCTTCCTCAGCATTAATAATATTTTCTTACTTTCTTACTCTTATTACTTGCATAATATCTCAATATAATATGTTTATAGCTAAAATATAATATATGTCTATGTACCTATTCCCATTTTGTGCAGCTCTGAAAATATCTAACAAAACTTGACCGGGTAGTGCAGTTTATAGAAGTCAATGGAGCCAGCTGGTCATGTCAGTGATGGTCTTTTTGCAGATTCCCCTAATATCTCAAAATTTACAAATACTTCATTAATTTGCGATACAGGCCGATTGTCATTTTTGTGAAAGTGCATAGTTGTGTTTAGGCAGTGAGTAGGAAAACAAATGTTTGTAATAGATGGAATAATTGTTATGTTGGGCTGAGATGAAAATGGATTTAAGCTCAGAGTCACCAACAGTCCTAGCTACACCTCTGTCTAATCCCACTAACAGTATTACTCTTAGATTTTTCAGGTTTTCAAAACTTATATCAGGTGGTATTACTCTGGACTTGGATAGAATTTACCTAAAATAATATGTGCACACAACCACACACAGTCACACACACTCCTGCACATGCAGAGCAGATACACACTCAGCAGCTAGCAGGCAGGTCATAATTCAATATCCTAATGTTTGTCATGGCTGCCTGCTTAGTTTAGACATACAGAGACCTGATCCCCCTGGGACGTAACAGTAAAGTTACACACAGGCACACACACACACACGCTTGCACACACTCATAACTTAGCAGAGATAGCACAGTTTGCATGCAACTCAAGACAGATGATTTTAAATGATTCTCATAAATACCTCTGTTCTCGTCCCTCGCCTGACAAGGTGAAACTTATTGAAAGTGAGGGAGAATGAGACAGACGGAGAGAGAGACAACCGTTCCAAGATTAAATGTGTGTGCATGTGTGTAACTCCTCCAGGAGTCCCACTTTAAATCAGGCCTTATTAAAACAGCCTTATTTCAGCCACATTCAACCACTGCTGGACTCCCAGGTTATCACAATAACAATAAATCCCATTCACTCTCTGGCTCTAAAGACTGCTGTGTGTGTGGGCATGTGTGTGTGTGTGTGTGTGTGTTTGTGTGTGTGTGTGTAAGTGATATAGTGTCTCTAGCTCTGGAAACTCATTAGGAGTTTCCCAATGGTGTCCGCTGGAAGGAGGAGACTGGGGGTTGCCACGGCAACACGTCTTCAGGCTGGAACCAGTTAAGTCTCCCATCAAGAGACGCCCTCCCACTGTGTATGTCTATGTGTCTTAAATATTGATCATCTACTATCAGATGTCCATTGAGCCTCATTACAGCAACAAGCTGCAGTGATCAGAACCCAATCTATGGTCACACTAGGGCTGAATGATTTGTGGAACATTTTACTCGAGGTCTGTTGGTGGTCTACATAATATTAGATGTTACAATTTGTAAAAAGCAGAATCATAAATATGAAAAACTCATGCAGTAACTCATTGTTAACATCCTCCCGCAACTGTTTTTGGCTAGACCAGCCATGGACCAGCCCTATAACCACGGTTGTCCATGAGGGACTGAGTGAGTGATGAAGTTACACCATTGATCGGCATGCCGAGTGTTGGAGTTTCCCCATTGGCCATTGCTCTTTCAAAGTGAATCGGCCCAAGATGATGGAAGCAGTGGTGAAGGAGTGACTGTGTTTCCTGCTAGGAGCTCTGACACTCTCAGCCCCGGTGTTAAATACAGTAAAGTCAGCTAAACTCCTGTTTAAACGGACACATACCAGTGTCTCTGCCATCTCCTCCTTTACCGTCCAGTGTGATCCACTCTCCAGCTAACAGCGCTGTCAGCAGCCGGCAGGAGAGACCCTCTGCGGTACGTTTGGATTTTATGACTGAACTAATACCATCAATCAATCAATCAGTCAATCAATTTTTATTTATATAGCGCCATATCACAACAAAAGTCATCTCAAGGCACTTTTCACATAGAGCAGGTCAAGACCGTACTCTTTAATTTACAGAGACCCAACAATTCCCCCATGAGCAAGCACTTGGCGACAGCGATAAGGAAAAACTCCCCTTTAATGGGTAGAAACCTCAAGCAGAACCCGGGACGCAGGCTTTTTATTTCTGTGATGTTTTCACATCACAAACGATGAACAATAGCATTAAAACATGAGTCTTGCAGGTGAAACATGAGACTCATGTGGTTGCTATATCAGTTTAGTGTGGGGCGGCTGCTCTGAAGGTGCGCTTGATTTGACTGTAACTGTGGTAACTGGGCAGAGAAAAGCCTCCTGAATTTGCAACCAAAATGCTGTCAAAACTTTCATTTACAATTTCCACCGCAGCCTCCATGATCATCGACTGGGAAAGAGGCAGATAAAAGGTGCATAGAAGCATGAGAGAGAGTGCATAGTTAAAGCAACCAAATAATGATCACTCTGGCAAAACACTCAATGCAGAGTGAAAAATGAGAAACATGAAGAGTGAAACAGATGAAGGAGCAGGGGGAGTTAATAATAATAAAAAATAGTTATAATTAGAAATAAAATAAGTTCTCTTTCAAATCAAACATCCCAAGATATGAGTGGAAAGTATTGTTCTTGCAATTGTATTTATACCCTTTTTTTGACTCAAATGTAACTGAACCATGTCATGTAAAATGCTACTCTGGAACACTTTACCAGCAGATATTACTGGGACCACTACAGCAAATTGCAGATGAACATTTAATATCCAGGAATTCACATTATAGACACTACAGCTGACTATCCCTGTAACCGACTGGCCACAACTTCGCACATTGACCGTATACAGTCCAGCCATATACTAGGTTTAGACCTAGTCTTGTTATTCAAGGGTTTGAAGTCTGTTGGAGCAAAGTCACCTTCAAAGTAAACACAGCTAGTTTTGTGTATAACTGCAAAGCGAGTATGTGTACTTATTTTAACAATAATAATAATTGCTGGTTAAAGGGGACATGATTTTCTGTTATTTTTATACTACGATGATCTTGGATGTCTATGTTAAACATTGTCAGAGTTCCAAAGCTGGAGGTGAACATATGTAAAAATGCTTCCTGCAGGTCAAAAGCCAGGGCTTCAACCTATTTTGAAGACTTCACTGGCAATGTTACCTCTACTTCCTCCTCATGATGAAATCCGCTTGTTCACGCTGGACCACAAACTGCCTTTGTTGCCTTGGTTGTTGTATGGGTTGCTCGTACTGTCCACTCACAAAGAAAAAAGAAAAGAAGGGAAAAAAGACGGAAAAAACTTCTACTACTGTTTGTTTACATAGCCTCTGGAGCCAGTAGAAGTCTGTTGAGTGGCAGGCTCCTGAAGCTAACCAATCAGAACAGAGTGGGCTCATAGGGAAGTGGGCTTTAAAGAGACAGGAGCTAAACCGACCTGCTTCAGACAGAGGCTGAACTGAGGAGCTGCATAAAGAGCCAGTATAAGATAAATAAGGAGTTTTTGACTGTAAATCATGCAAAGATATGCCAGTAGAGCTCCAGATTAAAAATACAGACCTGTAAATGTGCATGATGCATCCCTTTTAATGGCTGACAATGTGAACATTTTTTATATCTGATTTACAATCCCTAAAGATTCTGTTGACAGCTTTGCACTGTAGCTAACTGAGTTAGCATTAAAAAACTGGCTACTTTGTGGAATGGACGTTAATTAGCTGTAGCTAACTAATTTATTGAAGGAAGTAGTCAAAATCAATGGCTGAAACTTTCACCTTTTCAGTTTGTTGAGTCATACATAAAGTGGCAATAATCAATATTTTTATGTGGCTTTAGATGGCTGAGATGTTGGGTGAGGTTCTGAGTAGTTTAACTGCCCCTACAATGTATCAAATTCAGTTGAATGTATTTCCATCCTTATGAAACATTTGCAAAGCAGATCTTTATATGCATTTCATCCATATTTGCTTGCTAGCACTTTTCTTCTTCCCTGCCTTTGTTGGCACAGTACTACATTTGGTGGCATAGTACCACCAACAACTGTCAATCAGTGGAATAGCATGAAACCATCATTAGGAATCTACACATTGCCCCTTCTTCTGAACCTCTTGTTCAGCTGCAGACACGCCAAATATTTCAATAGGACACTGAGAGCACAGAAGTGGTATTCCTCATTTTAATCACCAGTACGTAAGTTACCGTTGTAACTATTTAACTGTTACCGCACATAACTACAGAAACACCATGTACTCTTGGCTGCATATTCAGGGCAGAGCATTCAGGGCACGGGAAGAAGTCAGTCCACAGTCCACACACACTCTCCTGTCAGTGCGTCATGGCTGTGAGCGCACTGCCTTTAAAAGAAATGAGAGGGGCTGATTTTATTGGACATGATTGATGACCCTGACACATCCACCGGTAATGTTCTGTGCCTGATTTATTCACTTTCAAGACTGCACCCTCGCTGCACCTCTGCTGTGCCAACACCTCTTGTCACTACCAACCAAAACACTGTTGGACATTGTCCACTTTGTTTTGTTATGGCACCTGCTGCACGTCCATCAATTCTTCTTTACTTTCTCTCCAGTTCTAATGTTGGTGGAGGACATTAAGTTAGACCAAGAAAGGTAGCATAGGTCAGCGATTTCTAACCTTTATGGCTTGTGCTTCTTGAAACATGTCGTCACAGTTTGCATATGTCGATGGGTTGAGAGCAATTCAGCCTAAAAAATTTTTTTCATTTTAATGACTGTTAGAGGCTTAAAGAAGTAAAACTATCCAGCATTTCACCAAAGTAAAAACACAGATTAGAGAAAAAAAACACTTTTATGTATTAAAAAGCCTGTCAATTATCTCACAGCCCCTTGCAGGGAGAGCCACTGTTGTTATGTGTTGTTATCATACTTGACTTCAAATATAGAACTGATATGATCAATGTTCTCCTAATGATTAATGTGTGTATATGTTTGCATGTTTGTGTGATTCTGTGTGTATTCAGAATGTGTGTACGCTTGTTGATGGGTTCACGTGTGTTTACTGTGTTCATATGTTTGTCCGTGTGATTTTACATATGTGATTGCATACATATCTGTGTGTGTGTGTGTGTGTGTGTGTGTGTGTGTGTGTGTGTGTGTGTGTGTGTATGTTGGGTCAGTGGAAGCCCTCAGATCTATTTTCAGCATCAGTGTTCATTGTTCCGTCTGGAGCCAATTAGATAACCTGAATGCTGTACAGACACAATGTTTTGATACAGTGAAGCTCTGTCCTTTTGGTGTCAATGATGAGATTCCTGAAGAATGTTCATACACATACACACACACACGCATGCACGCACACACACACACAAACACACACGCATAAAGGCACAGGATTACAAATTCCTCATAACTCTGTTGCTAAATAACACTATCATTCTGTCACGCATCAACCCTCTTTGTCCTGTTCCACCCATCCACCCACCCACCCACCCACACACACACTCACACACACACACACACACACATAAATGTGCTGTTGGCGAAGGTACTGGTGATGTTATTTGACAGAGTTCTGATCTGTGTCTGCCACACGCAAACGTCTGTGGTCCAAATCAAGTAATGTATCAAACATGTGTCCTTTACACAAAGCAAAGCAGAGAACAAGGCACCTCTTTCACACACACACACACAAAGTACTAAGCAGAGATGATATCAATCACTTCATTGGCATTCTTACACTGTAACAGAACTCTCCCACAATAAAACTGAATGTGCGGCTGACCACAGATTCTGTTGGCCAGAAAGTCAGAGGAATGTGACAATATCCCAGGGAAAGACATTCAGGCCTGAAACAAAGCTGCGACCAACACTAGTTAATGATGTGAAGCATGTATCAGTGAGTAATATGAGCGTTCATCTTATATCTGTTCTGTATCTTTATCTTTCTATCTACATCTGACTGTTGCATTGGTCTTCTGATACGTGTAGGCCTAAGGACTGGGGACAGAGGACGTTAAGTATGTGTATCTGAAAACAAGAAGACAACGGGAAGTTGTAATTGTCCATTAAGACAATTCATACTCGGCTTGAAAATAAATTGCAAATTACAAAAGCATTATTTGTTCATTTTTTTCCCACACCAGTGCCAAGGTGCACATTTGATGCACCATGATTGTTAATGCAGAAGAAAAATATAATTCCAAAATACTTAGACTAACTTTAAAAGTTTACTTTTTTGTGTCAATTACATGAATACATCATGTTTAATATGGTAAAAATGTCTTAATTACGTCTCTTCAACATCTGGGCTATACTTAAAGCCAGTAAATATATATATATTTGTGAACCTAGACTGTTGGAAATTGAACACAGCTAGAAAATTAATTTCAGGGAAGGAAAGCCCTTTAGGCAGTACATACTGTATTACTTCTTCAAGTTTATTTTTTTTTATAGTTTTATGTGTTTAACCACAGTGATTGTGAACTGGGTTCTGAGTGGTACCACAACGCTGATGAACTACACAGCAGTACTGCAGCTGAACATATTCTGTGTTGGTACTGTGATGCTTTTGCTGAACCATCTGTGTAGAGACTGTGTTACCACGCACATCGAGCAAGAATGTTATCAGTGACGTGGCTGACATACTGAGTGTTAAAAGCAATACCATCAGTCTTTGTAATATTGTCAGTCAATGAAAAAGACAAAATTTGGTGAAGCTGTGAAGCAGATATTAATGTGAAGACCGTTTGTAGTAGGCAACATACTTTGTTAAATTCATCTTAGCACTGTTTATCGATTTTACGCATATGTGTACATATGTAAAACTTTATAGTGTACTGCATATGCCTTTAAAATTCACTCACCATGTGTCTCAACCTTTTTATATTAAATCTATTAAATTTTATATTAAATTTATGAATTCAATTCATTGAAAACACTTAAATAACCCCAACAACATGATAATTATTAAGTCTGGTCATGGTTTTCATTCTTTCACTTCTTTTTTATGGATGTGCTGCTTACCATTATCATTGTTTTTTCTTCTTTTTTTTTTCTTTTTTTTCCTCAGTACCTCATACTTGTATTTTGAAAAGCTGATTATCAGTAAATATAATCATGTTGCACCAGTGGAGAGAAACACTTTATCTTGTTCCAAGTCTGACATTAAATACTCCTGCGGTTACACAATCAGACAACACACACACAAACACATAAACATGCACATACAGATATAAGCATTCACCCCCAGAAAATTGCAATTGCTTGTTCACATCAGAGGTGTTTATGCTGGCATGATTGGTGCCCGCAGAGCCGCAGGCCCTTACTGCTGTTTCTCCACCCAATAAAACACAAATCTGTTGACATGGATCAGGACTTAAGTGCCCCAATGGAATGTATGGACATGCTGTATACAGAATATATACACATGGAGACCATAGAGTTGTTTCTGTAGTTAAAGTATTTTTAAATATGAACACAGTGAACAAACTATAGTTCAGTAGAAACTGAAAAGAAGGAATTTATGCACAAATGTTTCATCCATCATAATCATTCAGCAAAAGTAATAAAAGGCACTGCTGAGTTTTCTTTCTCTTTTTCATTATATAGTTTAACAAATAGTTTTTCAACCTAAAGCCACTTAATGTAAAACCTGTAGATTTATGAACAGTGTCTGGTAGGTCTTTCCAGACCTACTTTGTACTAAGTGATGTTGGGGGAAAAATATAAAACACAACAAAGATCTTTTCATCTCATTTCATCTCCTTATCTTGTTTTATTATCTTTTTATTATTTCTGTATGTATGAATAACAAAGTACTTTTCTCATGATATGAAGTTAATTATCTGAGGTTGGTTTCTTGAGATAACGAGTATCATAATAAATAAATAAATCAACCAATTTAAATAAATAATTTGAATCAGTATTCCTCAATTAAGTAAAGGACAATAGCTGAAACTGTACAGATTAATGAATGTAAGTGCTCATCTTAATATTTTCTCTCAACTCTCAAAGTCCAGTAGGGTATCAACAAATTAGAGTTCAATCTCAAATTGAGTTCATATTGTCTTTATTATTCAATTAAAGGTGAATGTTCAAATTATAAACCAAACTCTCCACTCTCCCAAATTTCCAAACCTACAAAACATAAGTTGCTACTCTAAGTTGTAAAAGAACTTTCCTTTAAATTACAAAAAAATGAATTCTTCACCATGCAAATTTTAACAACTGAAGCAGTTATGCAATATCCTGTACAAATGTAAGCTCTCAGTTTGCTTAAAAACAAAACACAATGTGCCTGCCTGTGTGGTACTATATTTTATCATATTTCAGCACCAGTAAGACAACAACTATTTGATGGATTTTATTATGAAATTTTCCACAGACAGTCATGGTCCCCAAAAGATGAATCTACTGACTTTGCTGACCCTTTTGATTTTTCCTGTAGCACCACCATGAGGTTGACATATGTGGTCCTGTGAAATATCTTGACAACTATTCGATGGGTTGCCATGAAATTTACAACAGTTATCAATCGTGGCCAGAAGGTACATTCTAACGACACTGGTGATCCTCTGACTTTCCCTTTAGGAGCACCAGCAGGTTAAAGTTTTCACTTATGCTGTGATATATCTCTGCTTCTACTGGAATGGCAAAAAATGTGACTTTTCCGCTAACACCACCATGACTTTTTTACTGAAATATCTCTGCAACTATTGGATGGATTGCTGTGAAAATTGGTCCCACATTCATAGTCCTGAGACAATGAATTGTAACAATGTTGATCTCCCTTTTCATTTAGTGAAAAAAAGTCAAAAATACATTTTGTCAAATACTTCAAAAGCCATTTTTTGTCAAAATACCTGCAAAACTAAGAAGATTACCATTAGCCTAAGTTGTACTTTGTGTTTAGGGCTAATTAATAAATGTTTGCATGTTAACTTGCTAAACTAACACGGTGAACATTATACCTGCTGTACATCCACATATTAGCTTTGGCAAGGTTTGTTGTACTGTAATTTTGTCAATTTGAAAAATATAGACACCTTTTACATGATCTTGACCTTTGTATTTCAGTACAGATTTGACACTTGTACATTTTTAGAGGTGATACACTGCCATTGGATGCAACACAATGCCAACACATGTGAGACGAAGCATTCCCTCAAGTGGTTGTCATGGTACCAGCCTTGCAGTCATCACGTCTTGCGCCTGAGTGACACCACGACACACACACACCAGCTCTAGCAGCTCTAGCCAGCTGGCCAGCTGGACCATCTGAGGAGGTTCTGATGGCCGCTGGCCTGTCCTGGTTTCCCATGGATCCGTGTTTTTACGAGCAACTGGAAGCCATTATGGAGATGAGGGTGCTGAGCAGAGCGAAGCAGTCCTCTCCCTGTGATGACAGGCCTCTCAGTCTGCGTCCCCTTCCCTCCCAGCGTAAATTAAACACAAATGGCCTCTGTGCTGTCACACACACATTCTCTGTACACACAGTAATATGCACATGTATTCACACACGTTTACATACTCTCATACGTGTACAGTACCACATCACCATGCACACACCCTGTCCACATGTTGTTAGCAGATATACAGCGTCCAAGAATGTTTCACACATGACTAAAACAAATATTTGTACTGTGTATAGCACAAATTAGTTTCCTGGTTCCTTAACTCAAATAGCATAAAAACTAAATGTTGAAACCATGATAAGTTTTATGATTCCTTTCTTTTTCTTTCTTTCTTTTTCTTTCTTTTTCTTTCTTTTGTCATTCTTTCTTTCTTTTTTCATTCTTTCTTTCTTTCTCTCTCTCACTCATCTTGGTCTGGCCTTAATCATGGAAGGATCCCCATAGAGGACAAACTGTTTCCAACCATCTGTGTGTGTGTGTGTGTGTGTGTGTGTTGGAATGTGTGTGGCTTAGCATATCTCTCTGATCTGATCACAGGATCACAGGGATAGGTGAGTATTTTTGGAGAAGAGTCTTTTTTCCATCCAGCCTATATTTGTCAAGATGAATAATAATGAGATGCCACATTAATGTTCGTCAATGTGTCTGAAGCCTTTAATTTATATTAATAATGTAAATGTTAATAATAGAAGGATTACAGTTTACCCACCTGTAAGCCACATTCTTTGGAGAAAATTTGAACTGACTGTCCATAAGGTTTGAATCAATAACTTTTCATTAATTGCTCTTATCAACCTACATATGCATGAAACATTATGTTGAAGGAAAAAAAAACACATATTAAAACAGCTAGCAGTGATGTATCTTGACTGCCAAAAACCAAGAATTAATATTTAAACCAAAACAGTTGTGAAAGAGCCACTGATAACAATAGAGGCGTCTATGCTAGCAGCTCTGTGAGGCTGTAGTGTTAACAGTTTTTAGTTTTGCGGGTATTTGGTCATAAACTAGAGTACTGAAAATTTGTCATTTTGAGCTGATGATGTCACAAGATGAAAAGTGAGGGGAGCTGTTGAGACAGAGCTCTGTCACTGCTGCTCTGAAAAGACAGAGCATCCCCAAAGCCATTTGGATATGTAGTATATTACAATTTTAGGGTGAAGTGTAGGGTATTTGATCTTATTTATAATTAAAAACTAACAGGTTAGATAGGCTATGTTGAAAATACAGGCTTCAAAGTACGACATCAGTGCAACAAAATAAACTGAAACGAATAAGTGAATACACCGGTGACTTCCAATTCAGACTAATTGCCTGAACAAGGTTATAAAAGAACGTGTGAACACCACAGCTTTCTCAATTTTGGTCTGGGCCGTGTCTCATGCAACACAGCTCCACATGGTGAGGAACTGCCTGAACAATTAAGAAACCAGATTGTGAGACTTCATAGGCTACTGAACATAAGCCAAAACATAGTTGCAGCAGAGGTTAGGAGGTACACGCGTACCCATACTACCAATACCAGAAGGCAGTGGCTGTCCTCGAAAAATGACCGCACACACAACTCGCTATTTACACAAGCTTACATTGAAAAAACAGATGAGCAAGTGCGTCTACATCTATGGACAACATCCAAAAAGAAAACCATTGCTCACAAAACGGCACAAAACTGCAAGATTAAACTTTGCCAAAGAATATGAAAAGTAGCCTGATGAATACTGGCAGCACATTCTTTGGTCAGATGAAACCAAAATAAATAAGTTTGGATCACATGAGGTCCAGCATGTTTGGTGTGGACCTGGCCAGGACTACCACATTGACTGCAAAGTCCCAACAGTGAAACATGGAGGTGGGAGTGTGCTGATACAGGGCTTCATGCAGAAGGTGTAGGAGAGATGACATTTATAGTGCCACCTATAAATGTCAAGTTTGTCTACCCAAATACTGAATGAGAAGATGACTCCCAGTCTCAAGAAGGTTGGCAGGAGAGGAATTTTCCAACATGACAATGATCCCAAACACTGCAAAAATCACACAAGAGTTTTTAAAGAAGGAAAAAGTGAAAACTATGACCTGGCCAAGTATGTTCCCTGACCCGAATCCAACAGAACACCGTTAGAGTATTCTAAGAGGAAGGTAGAGCAACAAAACCCCTCCAGCAAAGAGCGGCTGAAATGTCAGGTGAAGTCAGTGGGATTGATTGTCTGGGCATCAGGAATGTCTGTACAAAAGTTCATGGCAACCCATCCAATGGCTGAGGTAAACCTAATGTTTGCAAGGCATACAGAACACAATGCTTTCAGTGGTGTAAAAAAATAAAGTTTCCATTTGTTGTTGTTCAGCAAACCTGCACAGACAAGTGTTCCACTTCATGTCATATATAGGAAATATCACCTGCATGGGTGAACAGATTTGTCACAGAGATGTATGATTCTTCCTTTCATTTGACTGGGGTTTCACAGTTTCATGTGCTGAGTCTTAAGACTACTGGCTCAGAGCCTCTTGAACACATTGTGAACACATTTTACATATCTGATGTTGTTATAAAGATCAATATGATTACTTTCTTTTTATCTTTTTGTTCTCACAACCAAGCTATTATCTGGGCCGATTTAAAGGCTCCTCAACTCTGGGTGGGATAGTCCCACTGCTGAACATAAATCTACTAGTACTTCATCATGTCCTGTCCATGTATATATTTGGAAGACCGCTTGGCTGTCCACGATGCACTTCTCAACTCTGACGGGTGACTGGGCAGTAGTGATGCCCTGCAGATTTGGAGAGGAGAAAACAACTTACAGCCAAGCTCTCTCTGTGTTTCTCCTGCCATCCATTAACGTTAGAATACATCAGAGGACAGCTGAAGTAAGTTTGGCTGCTGATGGTTACAGCACCACACACACAATATTGGCAAACGGTTGAAATGTTACATACACGCCAAACCTATAACTGATACATGGAGCATAGACAAAAGGCTGAAAATCTGTAAAGTGTTTTCTTTAAATTGAATGATTTTCTAAATTCTTAATATGCTTACAGGCTGAAATCTCACTGATTCAGGGTTTCAATAAACAAAATCAGCTACAGATGATTCTAGAAAAACAACTTTTAAAAAAACCAAAATGGGCTAAAAGTTACCTGTTGCATAACCTGACCGGTCTGTATTTATGTAGTGTCACACACAAGTCTCTTTATCCCCTCTAAGAATTCCAGTCAAGTTGTTCTAAAAGTCACACTGATATCTTTTGGCTCAAGCCACTGATAGCTGATACGTCATACAATATATTAAAGTGTACCATTAATTAATCATAAACATGTGGAATCTGAGCCATTTTTTATCAATTAAAGATTAAAGGGCCTTTTTTTGACAATTTGTACAATAAATGTTATCATGAAAACTACTACATCAGGTCCTGATATGGCTTGACTTTTATTAAAAGCTCCATCCTGTATGTCAGCAAACCACTATAACCCCACTCAATATTGTTGTCATCTTGTGAAATGAAATGTCTCTTAGTATTTTAAACCGATTAGATTTGGACTGCCAGAGAAGAGGTAAGTCTTGGCTGCCTGTGAGAGAAGCTTTGTTGAAGATGACTGGCTGTGATAAAGCGACGGGAGAAGAGGTGAGACTGAGAGAGTTGGCTGACGACTGGGGAATGTGTTTCCATCCATCACACCGATGAACAGGCCGAAACAAAACAACGAAGAGGCTGATGGCATTCCAGAGGAGAGGAGAGGTGAGGAGAGGAGAGGAGAGGAGAGGGAAATAGAGAACACGGGAGGAGATAAGGAAGAGGAGAAGGGCAAGAGAGGGGAGGATAATAGAAAAAGAAATAGGAGAATAAATGTAAAAAAGATTGGACAGAGTGCGATATAAAAAAAGAGAAAAAGAAAGAATAGGAAAAGACAAGCAGAGAGGGAAGAAGTGGACAGAAGAGAGTCGAGAAGATGAAAGAAAGAGGATAGAGAGAGAAGTCGGGAAAAGAAAAGAAGGGGGGAGGGGAGGGGATGAGAGGAAAATACAGAAGAGGACAAAAAGATCAAAGGACAGAAAAGGAAATGAGGGAAGACATTAAAAGAGAGGAAATTAGAGGAAAAGAGTGGAAGGGGAGGAAAATGGAGAGGGGAGGAAATGAAATGAAACGGAAAAAGGGGAAAGGAGGAGGAGAACTAAGAAAACAGTGAGGAAGGAAGAGGAGAGCAAAGGAGAAGAGAGGAGAGAATAGGACAGAAAAGGGAGGGAAAGGAAAGGAGAGAGGAGAGAAGACAAGAAACAAATTGAAAGGGAAAGAGGAGAAAGGGGGGAAGAGGAGGAGGAGAGGAGAGTAAAGAAGTGGACAAGAAGAAGGGAGGAGAGGAAAGGGGAGATTACAAGAAGAGACAAGACAATGAAGTGAAAGGAAAGAGGAAATCAGAGGAAATCAGAGGAAATCAGAGGAAATGTGGGGAAACTGCGAAGATATCAGAGGAGGAAAAATGAGAGAAAAGAGGAAAGAACAGGACGAGACAGGGGAAGAATAGACGTAAGACAAAAAGAGGGGAAGGGAAGGAGATAGGAGGAAAATGAAGAGAGAAAATGAGTGGAGAGAAGAAGAGATGACAAGAAAAGAAGACAACGGAGGGGAGACGACAAGGAAGGAAATGAGGACAGGGAACGAGTGAGAGTGGAAAAGAGGGGGAGGAGGAGAAGAACAGAAAATAGAGAGAAAGAGAAGAGGACAGGATAAGAGGATGACAAGAAGATGAAAAAAGAAGAGAAGAGGAGAGAACAGAACAACAGGAGTGGGAAGGGAAAGAGGGGAACGTTTAGGAGAAAACCAAGAGGAGGAGATGAGAGGAGAGAAGAGGAGAAAGATGGGAAGAGAGAGAGGAGGAAAGAAAATGAAAATAAAGAAAACGGTACAATGAAAACAGAAGAAGAGGAGGTAAGTAAACAAGAAGAGGAGGATGGTTTAAAGAAAGCTAAAGTAAACCTGTGCACTCTGCTCCTCTATCTGCCTTTCAGTCATTGTTCAAACAAACACCATCACTGCTGCTGCCTCCAGCTGTCCTGCTGTGTTAATACATTTTGAGGTGTTCCAGACCTCTCTAATATCCTGCCCTAAAGAGGCAATGGGCACCACGCCACACACACTATTCTTATTACTCACACACACACACACACACACACACACACACTCACACACACATACACTCACAGTAAGTTTTATTAGCGCTGTGTAAAGGAGATAAGGCATTCCAGGCTGAGGAGCAGGAGCGAGGAGACGAGGGGGAGGAGAGTTCAGGAGATTAGACTGTATGCTAATAAAGATGTTTGGGAGCAGTGAGCGCTCGCGTCTCGTGATGGATTATGCAGGAATGTTCGGCTATTCTGGTAAAAAAAGCAAATAGGGGCTCCGTGATGAATAATCAGCATGCAGACATCAAAATCTCCCTCCAAACCACCTCTGCGATGTTTCAGCTGTCCTTCATGACTTCATTTTGAGTTTTATTTATGTGTCTCATTCCTGCACTCATGACTGTCTTTTTGTTTATAGCGCTGACTCAGCTTATCAGTACCACACATACAGTATAATACAGAGACAATGATGAGAAGGCTTTTGAACACAATTAGCACAGAGAATTATAAAACTCAACTACAAATTGAATGATTAGATTGGATGTTTGTTTTTTTTTTAGCTTGTGCCGAAGCTGATTTCAGAAAGATTAAAGCTGCAGTAATCAATATATTTATATTAAAAATTGATCAAATGGGTAATGTGATAGATGTCACATATTATCAAACCCTACAGAGTGTTTTAGTGTCTTTCAGCTTGTTGTTTTGGTTTTCTGGACCACAACTTCATTTTTTTTAAAAATCAAGATACAGCAAGTAACAAACAATCCAACTTGTGTATACAACTTGAGTGTATAAATACATCAGGGGAACCAATATGGCACCAAAAAAGAAAATAAAAATAATTTAATAATGCAATACAAGTGTTACATGTTTTAACAGCTTTTTTGTGTTGTTTGACATGGATAGTCAGCACAGACTACTTGTAAATTTTGATTTATAATATAAATAATAAAATAAATACATCTGTCATGGTGCTAGGCCGTGCCCTCTGTAGAGTGGGCTGCACTCTGGCCAAACATACACTGCATTGTCAAATTCTTGAGTTTATTCCATCAAGCTGGCACGATAGAGTTGTGTAGAAGTGTGTAGTTAGACTAACTTACCATCGCACCACTCTTTGCCTTGTAGTCAGGTCTCTATGCTACATTCATTTATGTTTCAGTACACAAATGTTAGTTTTGCTCCATGTGCTCCACTTCATTTTACCTGCTGGCCAAAACTCCAAACTTCCAAACAGGAAGTGGGAGAATCCAAAGGACTTTATAGTAGGGGAACCCAGACTGTACCAGGTGGGTTGGAGTATACAGGGGGGTTATTCATTGTTTGGGGAATTAAGCTTTTAAAGTAGTAAGGGTTTTTTTTGTGCTAGCTGCCTGTAGCTATGAGTCTAGCTTAGATTTTGGTTTACTGATGAGTTTCCTTATGTTCTTTTGAGAAGTTTTTTGTTTGTTTGTTTTGTTTTATTCATTTTTGTTAACAGCTTTTTTTTCATCAGCTCATAGCAAAACCAGCTTGAACTGCTTTTGTTTACCTAGCATCTTAAAAATAACTTCCTCCACTGCTCGGCCAATCCTAACAACAGTAATCAAGTAAAACAGTAAAAGTGAGAGCAAGAATTCCTGTCTTATTCAGCGCTTTCATTTACCAGGAAGCTTTTCAGCTCTTCTAAATTGTGGAACATTTAACAGTTAAAGAACTATTTTTCTCAGAGGCTGGTGGAGACCAAACCTGAGCTAAAAGGAAAGTGAAGAAATAAAAACACAAAACACACACAAAAAAAATCAATCAATGCAACAATTTTAGTTACTTTTGTCTACTAGACCAGTCCAGAACACTCTATCAACAACTTCTCTGTTACAGTAGCAGTACAATGTGGATGAGAGTAAAAAGGGGGAGAGAGAAACCATATCGCTGTGTTAGTATGTTTTGCAGGCACTGAGAAGCAGATGCGAAGAGAGAAGGATATAAAATTAGATGAAATAAAAAATAAAAACATGTGATGAAAGGATAGATGTTGGACAGTATCATGAGAGATACTGTTTGCGTGTCGCGGTCCCAAAGCGTGGTGAATGTAACCCAGCAGGGAAACAAAACGCTGGCTTCGGTTTGACTGTGAAGCAATAGAGCCAGATGTTGCAAAAGAGACATCAAGTTAGAGAAAAAAACAAACTACTGTGCAGATCTGAAGGTTTACAGAGTTGAATTTAAGAGTTTAGAGAGTTCCTTAGCTGGAAGACTTTGTATGCGTGTGTGTATATGTTTGAAACTAGTATATACAAACTGTTAAGGGCCACACACACACACACACACACACACAGACCTGTGTATTCCTGAGGAAAAATTGAGAACTGTGTGTTTAGATTGGTTTCTCAGTGTTTTTTTGTGCATGTGTGTGACATTCGGAGCCGATTAGGCTTGTCATCACATCCCGTTCGTCCATCTGCATCCGTGTGATTCTTCGTCTCCGCAGCTTGACCTACTGTCATCATGGATGGAGCTGCGTGATTGGACAGTGACCAGGAAGTCCTCAGGAAGGTCATTAGCATAACGATGTCCGTGGGAACATTCGAAAAATGGGCGCGGTGTCGTGAGATCAGCAAAACCTCACTGGAACCAGTTTCCTCCCATCCGCACGAGTGTTCCCAGTTAGTCTCCGTGATTTGTTATTCATCCTGGGTCTCCGCTGCCTTCAGTGATGACAAGAGAAGCCACAGTAAGGATAAATATTCCCAGACGACTAGAACCGCACACACACACACACACAAACATACACACATAATGGCATACTGTACACCCATGTACACAGATATTTAAGCCTTACATTTACTCACACAACTCAGCATGAAGGATCAGTTCATTTATGTGGAAATCCATGTAGTTGTAACATAATAATCCACTGCAACACATCTCTGTGAAAATGCACATTAAAATATCAGGCCGGTCGATATGAACAAGCATGAAGATTGAGACCAGCATGAAGAGGAAGCTACATTGCAGCTGTTTCTTCAAATTTGCAGCATGTAAGACAATACTTGTAATGTCATGAAAAAATTAGAGAGCAACAATCATTTGTAAAAATGTTTTTGTGCTAAAATCTACATGTGAAAATATACCAAATAATTTAACAGCACATCTACTCCAAGATGGAAAGTTTGCTTTCTAAAAAATACCAGTTTACAAAGTTTTTATGAATAAGAGTATGTGTCAGCAGTATTGACAGATCTGTGTATCATGATACACACATACACACACATATACACACACACAACATAAACAAATTTAGAGTAACTGTGTGCATCGCTGTCTTTTCTGATACTACCACTGGAGGATGCCAAAGGCAGAATTTTTCTAATTCTACACATAGTTTCTTTCAAGCTGCTCTACTGAATATTTTTGCATTTCAATGGATCAAATGGATGTGAAACGAGTCACATGTGGTAATGAACCCTCAGGGAATTATCATCCCGCCTCTCAGTTCTACAAAACTTCATAGCAAGGCTGTTTGTGGGAATTTTGTGCCCTAGGACAGACTCCACTGGCATCCATTAGTCCTTTATTTAAAGTCCCCCTCCACTCAAAAATGTGTTT
The DNA here is from genome assembly GCF_963924715.1 of Thunnus thynnus. Taxonomy (NCBI): domain Eukaryota; kingdom Metazoa; phylum Chordata; class Actinopteri; order Scombriformes; family Scombridae; genus Thunnus; species Thunnus thynnus. The sequence goes on along the minus strand of NC_089520.1, from coordinate 31,931,734 downwards.
TTCTTCTTGTTCCTTTACTTGGGTGTTTGAGCTTCACTGTACAGAATGATGTCTGTGCAGTTTGTTTTCACGTTCATCTGCTGAAGGAGGAAAGTTTCTCTGTGTTCACCTTAAATCTGAGTTTAAGGCGTGTATCTATGAGCATAATTTGTGACATCACAACTAGTTTTGAGCCAATCACAGTCCAGTATGCAACTTACACAATTGTAATGTGGAAACTTGAAGCCTCCAGTGCACATACAATGAGAATGGACTTTACACTGAAATAAGCGAGATCTTGTGTCCAGCTGTTCAACTTCAGGAAATGAACAATATTTGCATATTCATAAATTCTGTATTTTTCAATGAGGAAGAAGGAGCAGATGTCAATTTAAGAATTATTAACAAAGTGATTTAATTTTTTTTTAAAAGACATACAACATACACAGACATACGACGTAGAGTATTTGTATATATTTTCTGGAAAAGATCTGGAAGGGATCTTTAACTTATTTTATTATTTTAGAATAATTGAAATTATTTAATTATGATGATTTATTGATGATGATTGATTAATTATGATGAATTACAGTATGTCATCAACAACACACAGTCTTTGATTTAGAACCTTTAAACAAACAAGTAGCCCTGTTAAGACTTATCCTGTGTTCAGGATATGATATAAAACATGAAAAAACACTTTTCATATTCATATCTTATCTCTGTTATTCACACCACACCATCTGTCAGCTGAGGTTCAGGTATTATCCATCTAGCTGTCACTTATGGATGCATTTACCACACATTATGATCCAATATATATCGATTCTACTTTTGATCATGTCTTCATACATACTGTAAGCCTACAATAGGTCTGCATTAAATTTGACACATTGTACTTTTACAGGGAGTTAGTGTTGTGGCTAATTCTTGGAGAGCAACAACATTGACTTCCTGGAGTCTTGTCATCATCGTGAGGTTGCCAAGCAACCAGCAGAGCGACCAGCCAAGAAACAGTCCAGCACATAACTACCCGTAAAACCACAATATGTTGTTTTTACATTTCTGTTTGTATACAGATCAAACAAATAAGATATAACTTTGGACAGAGCCAAAGTAGCTGTTTACCCCTGCTCCAGTCTTTAAGCTAAGCAAAGCCAGCTGCTGGCTGAAGCTTTAAATTTAATGAACAAATATGAAAGTAGCATCAATCTTCTCATCTAACTCTCGGCAAGAAAGCTAATAAGCTAATTTCCCTAACTATTCTTTTAAAACACCAATTGCATGACAGATGCACATTTGTTTCTCTTCAGCTAACTGATATTTAGGACACGTAACAGTTTTTTTTTCTAACCAAAAGCACTTGAATGTGCAAAAGGTTCAACTTATCTTGCAGTTGGAAAACAGAGGTAAGAAGTAGCATTTGGAGACTTCAGTTGTCCGGCATAAACACAGCAGTTGACAATATGGAGTATAATTATATGACAAAGATGCTGCTGAAATTGCAGCAGTTCTAACTCTCAGATAATATAAATAAAACAAGAGGAGATGAAGAGTCTGCTGGAAATAAAAGTATCGACTCAGCAGATGAGCTGCAGGGTGACGATCTTTCACAGTACCCACAGTGCTGCAGGCTGCAGAAAGTTCCTCTTGATCTCAGCCCAGCTGTGTAGGTGAGATGTTTTATAAACTAATAATCCTCTTATCTGGGTCATCTACTGTGCTGTACTGCTCTCTTCACGCTACACTTCACCAGACACACACACACACACACACACACACACACACACACCTCACCTGTGTATAACTGTGCATGCTCCAGCACCTCTGTTATCTGATGGTGCAGCGCTCTCCTTCTCTCCACCAGCAGCAGGACTATCACTCTAGACACACACGGACTGAGAAGTCCTGGTATGTGCCTGGCAAAGTATGTCTTCTTACCGAACGTAAGCCAGTTTGGCCAGATTTTCCAAAACAAAACAGATTTTTGTAGTTTTTATACATGAGAAAACAAGATTTGACATTGCATTCAAGAGAAAAACTGTTGCAATGAAAGTAAAACAATCTCATGATCTGTAAATCAAAGTCAAAGTGCCAAGAAAAAAGACTGATCCTCACAGGGTTGGAGTTGTTCTACACAACAATAAAAAATGCTTTTTTTGGGACACACTGTATGGGACACACTGAAAACACTGTCACAGAACAATATCTTCACCATCCATTGTCTGTTGGCCCCTCTGTTATGTTTGGAGTCATTTGGGTCCCATTCACTACGTAAGGTCTGTTAAATGTGTCTACATCTACGTCTCTGTCATCGTGTGGAGTGCAAGGGAAATATGTCTATGATCGTCAGTTTCTTTAGGACATTTGTAACAAAGATTTTTGCTACGAGTAATACTGGCTGGGAGAGCTAAATGAGCTGAGCGAGCTGGAACATCGCTTTGGATAACAGGACGAGTGACTCAACAATAATTTGGAGTCACCTATCCGGTGAGGTTATCTTCTTCAAACACTTGCAGCGATATTATGTTTACATTTTCTTGACAAGTGATCTCTTGCGGTCTTGCAAATATTGACTGTGTTAGAGGCAAAATAATAGCTTTTGCTTAGCTTGATTTTCTTATATCTAGAGTGATGGTGCATGCGTGTGTGAAGAAAGCATGTTTGACATGGAAAACCACTAGTTGACCCCATTTCCTACCAGCAATTGACAATATTGTGTTTTTTGTTTTTTTTTAACAATGAACGGTATCTTTCCCTGATCATTACCAAATAGTTTAAATTACCTGAATGTAACCATACGCTGATGTCGGAGGTAGTCATATGAGTTATTTATAAAAGGTTTTGTCCATCAGGTATTAGGACTTGTTGAACACATGCACATGCACCATCAAGCATCCATCAAAACCTATTCCAGAGAGCAGCTTCTGATCACCCCTAAGCATCTTACAGTACGTCATATGAACTACAAGCTACAATTCCTGCACCACTGGCAGTGATGTGTTCATGCTGAGCACTAAAGTGCATCCTGGGTGATCCCACAGGTGTGCACCTGATGTGAAAATGAGGACGCAAGGATCCATAGCGGTCCGATCATATGTAATGTAGTGTCAAAGCAAATGGAAAAGGACCATTGAGTTATCTGCATAGAATGCTTACATTACAACAGGACTAACCTCAGCAAACACAGATGAACTGCCTTTGTCAGACAATACGGAGAAGGTGTTGAGGTTCATACCCAAGTTTTAGAACTGAATGTTTTGTTGCCCACACTTCCTTTATTATTTGGTACAACTGGTTTTGTAGCCACTTCTTTTTCCGTTTTCTTCTTTAACATATTCAGAGTTTCTGTCATCACCTCCAGTGTGCTGGGGAACCGTATATGCAAGATCTGTTATTTTCTATAACATCATTACTTATGGCAATTTATGATGGAGAGTCAGGGAAAAGTGAAGGAGTGTAAGGAAATGACTAGTGAAAGGAGAGCTGAAAAGGCCCTGCAGCCCTCTGCATTATCACACTCATCAGATGCTCTATGATTTGTAGTGGAGCAGCATACGGGGAACGTAGCCCTCATGTTGAATATCACCTTACTGTAAACTACATGATAAATGCACAGGAGAGCAGGGGGGGGAGGGGGGAAGTACCACTTTATTCAGAACAGGTGGCCATGCGTGCTAAGGCCGAAATGACAAGCAGCTGTGGTAGTGTGCTCGCGCCAACACACACATGCGTGCGCACACACACACACTTTCTCCTGAAATCCCAAGTTTGAGTCCACCTCTTCCTTGAGTAGATCACCAAACCTCACAGGACAGAGGGTATCATCTATAATGCAGTTGTTCCATGAGACAGCAAGTAGCCTAATTTCACTTTCACTCTCATTAACAATTACCACCAACACTGTTGCGTGGCAATAATAAATGATCTATCTAGCTATCTTAAGTTAAAGCTCTCTGCAAACAAGGATTATATTCATTCAATTCTGATCTGACTACTTCCTTCTTCAGCATGTACAAATCACATATAAAAAAGTCAATTGTATTGGAAATGTTTAGTTTTACTGAGCTTAAAATTTGGTGTTTAGCATCAAAATCGATGAGGGATTAAACTACTCACACATAGTTATTTTGATTTGCAGCAAATTAGCGTGCATGTTCTGCACAAGCTCACATACGCATGTGATTTGGTTCTTTTTACAGTGAAATACAAGACAGTGTCAGTGTGGTTCCTCTGAATGTCTCCTAAATATTAGATATACAACTATTTGTATTAGCAAATACAAATGTAATGCCATGCAAATTTAGGATTTTATTCATTTTTAGCAATATTAATGTATGTTGTTTTGGTTATTTTTACAAAACTCACAGTAGGTTGCTCACAGTGATAAAGCCACAGAGAATTGCAGTTTCCCTCGGCTCTACTGGGCATTTTAGTGTCTTTTAGCCACTTGTTTTGGTTTTACAGCCCACAACTCTTGGTTGCTTGGAAAATGGGTTTGAAAAACCCACTGTACACAACCTGCCACATATTTTTCTCAGGAGTTGGTGGGGGAAAAAAAACAGCTGAAAGGAGAGTGAGTGTTGGACTTACAGTGCATTTGCCAGCCAGACACACAACTTCAAATGAATGCTAATGTTGCTCCATGTCAGATGGAGGTGTACATAAGCAACTGTTTGCTAACACATTCGCCACATCATCTTTATATGTCAGTGCTGAATCTGTTGTGCCCAAGGGGCCAAGAAAATCAATAAATGCAACTTTAAGTGGCTTAAAGCTAACATGCAGTTACACAGGACATGCGTCCTGGTCTCTATTGTCAAAATTCTCTGCTTTGTACAGCCACCCAACATCCTCTCTATTGTTTCTGTGCAGAAAATCGCACATCTTGGATTGGATATAATATTGCCAGTGAACTTAATCTGGGCAGAAATCATGTTCCCTCCAAAAATTATTCAGCACAGCAAATTCAGAGTGTAGAAATGTATTTTGAAGGAGACCGGGTTACTAAGTTAATATGATGCTCTGCTAAAAACACACCAAAGACAAATCTCTCAATAATCTGGCTTTAGTTTGCCAAATAAAAATGGTCAACTAAGGCCAGAGTGCTGAGAGATTTTTGAACTGCGTTCACCAAACCCTACTTCTCACATGACCTGCCAAAGCTGTTCATAACTGTCTCGGTGGAGTCTTTCTTGGGAGGTTTGTATACATTTTTTTGTACACAATTTACATTTTCGTGTATTTTGATGTGTTAAGGTATGCTTGTACATGGTGTTGATGGAGTGACTGACATCCCCTGCTGTGAGCCAAGCAGTCATGGTTCCATGTTGCAGCCACCTATGGTTTTTGGAGATCTGAGAGCTCTTATCTCTTGCAGCTAGAGCATCACACTAGGGGCTAAGGGCACGCATTGATGCCAAGTCTCTTTTTCTTTTCCCACCTCTCTGAACCTGTATGCGTGTGTGTGTGTGTTTATGAATTTCAGATTGAATGAGTGGCATGCCTGTCTCGCACGAAGGACTTCTGAGTGCCAGTTTCACGCTAAAGGCCATTCCAATGTCAATTCACTTTGTCAGTCAATTTGCTTAATGGACCTCCTCACCTTTCATGTTGAGCCTTATGTCTGGCTCTCGCCCAGCCAACTCTGTTCTTCCATGGCCCAGAGAAACAGACAGTCAGCAAAAAAATCCCACATATAAACAACTTATAACAGATCTGGGAACACTGCAAGTGATTAACCACAATCCTCACCACTCACTTGGACTTTATTAGCACTCATCCATTATCACAATATCACATTTGAATCCATAATTTTGTTCCAACAGGTACTAAAAAACAGCAGCTGGTCATGTCAATAAACCATTTCACTCAAGTCACATGTCTGAAAATATACATATTATTCCTTCATAGTTGGAATGAGTAAATGCGTACATAGAAAAGCAGAAACAAATAACCCATCAGCTTTCTGAATGCATGTCCAAAGACTTGATATCCGGCTGGCGTCCTGAGCGTCCAATCAGGTCTCTGGTCCAGGCTGAAGCCGGGCCAAGAGTAACTCTCTGTGGCTGCTCTGAGGGAGCCAGGCCGTGACTAACACGAACCATCGTCACCATCACTGAGCTGCCAGCCAGGAAATAAATACAGCTGGAGAAGACCATGGACCAACACGCCTTCCAGTAATGTTTGGTCCCAGGTGAACGTGTATGTTAACACAACTATAAAAATGATTGTGTTATGAAAGGACATATGAAAGCAAAAAAATACATCACAGGCTCTGACCAAACAGAACAGAATAACATTGACCTAGCTGCTATCATTCAGAGCAAGACATGAGGTGAACATGGCTGTAATGATTTGGGTTAGATACTGGTCACAGACTGTTGTATTTTACTGCCCCATCTTTCCTGTCTTTCTTTACTGTAAACCTCATAATAAAACACAAATTCCATAAGAAATTGTTTTTAAAAAGACACAGATTTTACCCATCAAGATGTGTTTACTGGTCATGGAGAGTATAACCTCAAGAAGACCGATGTATAATGTCTTCTGTGGCTCCGGAGGAGCTTTGTCAAATCTGAGAAAATAAACCTGATGATGTCATCTGGGTGACCTTAGCTTGGAGACCACAATGTTTTAATGGAAAGTATTTAGAGGGCATGGAGGGTCTAACAAAGAAACACTATTGAGTTGCACTATGTGAAAAGCAGGATCCAGCATTTTTCACCACAAATCAGGATATGTCAGCCACTACTGCAATGATTTTGACCACCCCTCTTTTTTTAATTTTTTCTATTGCAAGTCCCCCAACTTTATGGAGGTGCAATACTGAATTGCTACACTCCCTGTTAAAGGGATTGTATGTAAGAATTTTTGTTTAAAACATTCAAAAAATTAATTAAAATTATCAACAGAATGTGAAGAAATACCAGTTCTGACATTATGTCAAAGACGTCTATGTGTTGTGTGCAGAGATATCTACTGAAGTTAGCATGCTAACCAGCTAACCACAGCTCATCCTGTCTTGTAATACCACTTTTTTACCTCATGACCAACATGAGAGGAAGAATTAGTGCTGCCCCAAAGGCTGACTGGAGTGAGAGATGCTTTGCAGAAACATTAGGCAAAACACAATGATAGAGATATTTTATGTTATTATGAGAAGTGTAAGCAAGGAAAAAGACATCACCTGCAATAGTCTCACGCTGCAGCCACTGCTGTTACTAATGAGAAGGAATTTCTGATTCCTACATATAGAACCTTTAACATGGAAACTTCGCGGGACAGGGGTGGGTCATGCACATACACACACACACACACACACACTAGAGTCACAGGAGCACAGAGAGTCAGACTTACTTACAGACTTCAATCAATTTTCATTAGTGATAATTTGTTACTAACTTTGGTCTGACTTTTGGTTTCATATTGATGTAGCTGATCTCTAACTCTTGTATCAATTTTGCAGCACAAATCTGTTAATCTTTACACCAAAATACCACTGACATAATCTAACACAATAACATTATTGCACATTCTTCCCTACTAGGGCTGTTTCCAGAAGAGCAGCTAGAATCCAGTTGAATATCCCATTGCATTTCTTCTTGTCCATCATGAAAAAATAGTAAGAATAATTATAGAATTACTGTAAATCTATAAAACCAACAAAAATGTGCAAAAGTTAAGGACAGATGTAAACGTTCTACAGGACATTTACAATATACAATCCATGGCAGCATCTGTAGCCAAGTAAGCAACGAGCTCCTCTGATCCACGGCCCATTTAAGCTCCCTGGTGGAACCGTACTGCCCGGGCCTGTGTAACTGTAGTGTTGGTGTGACCCATGTCCCGTTCTCTGTGGGCAGAGCAGAGGCATTCCAGCAGCTGTCACGCTCCCATCCTTAAGTAAACCCTGCTGGCGTAATCGTCCGAGGGAAGCAGCCAGAGGAGTTGCTAAAACACTGGAATCACGCACTCACTTAACAGTGCCCGCATTGAACGAGGCTCAGTTAGCGAGGCGGCCCAGAGCAGATCTGCAACACCTGCAGCACCTGCCCTGTTTAATGCAGCATTAACATCATGTGGGAGAGACAGCAGATATGAGATTCCAGTTTGAAGAAGCCGTTCATGTCAGATTTCAGCCAAAAAATATACAACCCACTGTGAATGTGAGAGGACATTTCTGCAGTTTAGAGTTATATGTTGATTTGAAAATAATGCTTATAAATGGACAGCTTTCCTCACACATGTATGGTGACTTGTATTTACAACTAGTATTAATGCAAAGTGCATTTACTGTGCTATATGACAACACAGTAACAGCTGTCATTTTTTGTGGTTTTCATTGTGGTTTGTTCAAACAGCAACAACCATGGCTTGAAATTGAAGACAATGCAAAGTTCCTTAAAATGCAATACCACTGACAGGCGCTAGGTGCTTGCTCCAAAAACTCCATGGCCCCAACAGACTCCCATTCAAAAAGTGTCAACTTTTCGTCATTACGGTCTCAATCGCTAAATTCAGGTTCTCTTTTTGGAAATTATTGCTCTGTTAATAGGATATAAAGACAGTTATTAGCTTTGATGTCAATCAACCCGTGTGGGTATTGACTGACAGCTGTGATTTACAGTTGGCTCACCTGCTGCTCTCCCTGGCTCCAGCACTTGCACTGAGTCAGACTATTGTCACAGTATTTTGGTAAGTTTAATGTTACTTGATACCTGTCGTGTTAGTTAGCTAATGTAAGCACAAGTCTGCACCACTCAGTATTGGTAAGTTAACAGTAGTGTGGGTCCAAGGTAGCGGGGCTTGTTTCCAGACTCCTTATTCGGAAGATCCTGGCTCCAAAACATGGCGCTGACCATAAGCAGCAACTCTGGCCTTCAAACCAGCTCCAATGCAAACCAATGGGTGACGTCACACCTTGCTACATCCATCTTTATATGCAGTCTATGGGTTTGGTGTAGAATATGTGAGGAAGTGCATGAAAAAAACTGACCACCCTTGTAATCGCATCTTGATTTTGGTAATTTATGGATTAAGGCCCCATTCAGGCAGAGAAATGCATGGTGCACTGACAATTCTTTGTTACTGACTTATGAAAAAGCAGGCAGGATTGCCCTTTGTCACTAATTGATTGTCTTTTGTGGTTTTAGAGGTGATCTGCGCTGCATGTGTCATCAAACCTTTTAAAACTTTATTTTACCTTATTCCCCACCAGAGTGCTCTCCGTTGCATTTTTCCATTAAAATACAGTTCACAGTTTCAAAGCGTTTCTCCTGAGCCTCACGTCTCCGTCTCATCAAGCTTTAAGAGTTTCAATATGAGAACACTTCCAAGTTGTCAACAGGTAACACGGGTACAATTTACTGTAGAAAGTAGTTCCAATGAAAGCTGTCAACAGTGAGGTCTGTGGATTATCTCTACTGATCATTTATGTTGAATTCTTTGAAATGTCATTTTTCAACACTTTTAACATCATGAATGAAATTCCATTAAGCTCAGTTGTATTTGGCTGAAGGAAGACATCACACTGACGGCGCTCTCAATACTTCGCTACATTAAAACAAGAACTGTAGCATTGCTGGACAGCTCTAGGACTTAAAGGTCTAGTTACTAGCTTTTCTGGAGTTGAAGGCCGTGAAATGTGGTTGAAAGCTCTGGAAAAGCTATAGTAAGTAGACCTCGGAGTTAAACACATCAAAGTGTGTTTCCAGGTGTTGAGGAGTTCTATTGCATAAAAAGTTGTATAAAGCCCCTTTTTTCCAGAGGGAGCTGTGTGTGAAATGTCATTAATTGCCTCAAATAAGATTATTTCGCTTCACCATGTTTTGTTAAATGTAGGTGAAGTGCGTCTTTAAGATTAAACTGAAGTATATATGTAAGCGCTCTCACATACGTACACACAATGAGCTGAAATGAGGCATCAGTAAACTGTCAACAACAGGGCGGAAAGGGCCACTGACGCATTTGCCGCTGTATTTACCACAGCAAGACTGTTGTTTTCTCCTCGCTCCATACCTTCTTGTCTAACTCACACTTTCTCCCTCTCTCTCCAACACACACACACACACACACACACACACACACAGAGGAGGGCCTGTAAGCGTCCTCCTCAATTAGGTGTGTTTAGCTTTAACAGTGCGCCGGCGTCGGCTAAGCCACAGCTCCCTCGAGACCAAGCCGCCAATCTCACTGAGTCAACACATGCATGCATACAGTACCCTGACTGCCCCACAAAATGAGTCAGACACACACACACATTCACACACAATTTTACACACAATTTGCTGACAACTCTAATGGGTCTACCTACTTGTTTGCTACTTTAGCACAGACAGCGCCCCCTCTGGAGGCCTCTCTCTGCATACATACACAGTTCAGGTCATCAGCCTCACCTGAGCTGTGGTTACATGCTGAATTAGTGTGGCAGTGTGTGTGTGTGTGTGTGTGTGTGTGTGTGTGTGTGTGTGTGTGTGTGTGTGTGTGTGTGTGTGTGCAAGTGGGATACACTACACTCATTCATGCAAAGACACCTGGTTGTCTTGGAGTGCATGTTTCTTTGTGTTTGTATGTGTAAGTGTGTGTATGTGTGTGTGTGTGTGTATGTGTGTCAGGGTGTGTGTGTGTGTGTGTGTGTTTTGACAGCTGGGTCTAACCAGGCAGCACAGTGTCCTCAGACGTCCCACAGAAACCTTAACCCTTTGACCTCACACCTCTGTCGCCACCACAAGCCAGCAGCTACACACTGCAGCTCAATTCAACTGCAACATCATTTACTCAATACCAGAGTCAAGTTCAGGCAACTCTTTTATTCACAGTTAACAAGTAAACAATAACTGTATTCAAGGAGTGTGCTATAACTGAACAAGCATGCTAAACTGTTAGCATGGGAGCACTGCAGGAATGACACGCCGGGGCCATGTGGAAGATGTTGATGTCTATACTCTCATCATGTAAATGGTACGTTGACAGACATCTCAAGTCTCCAAGAACTTTGGTAAGTCTCTCAAAAGTGAACACAGACAGTCTGAGGCTGTGAGGAAAATCTCCTGGTTTCACTCAGCCCGTAATGGAATCTCCCATTAGCACCCTATGTTTCCGCTACATTGGGTATGGCAGTCCTAAATTGTGTGTGTTATGAATATTCTGCTGACAGTGTTCAAGTTTGACTAAGCTGTATCACTGGTGACAGCTGACCGCCCAACAAATCTCCTCCCCTTTATTTGAAGATCTAAAGACCAACAGTTGTCTGATTGATCAGGGAAACTCTACGCACTCATGTGTTACCATGGTTACCAAATATTTGCATAAACATCGCCTACAGATCACTTCTTGAACAGTTCACAATCAGCAGATGGATTTAATAGTAGTTTAGCTTTTGAGATCATGCTAAATTCACACATTTACTATCACCAAATACCGTAGTTGGTCTATTTGCTGTCAGACCACAAACAGACCACACCAGAGTCTGCTTGGAAGATGTAGTCCGCACCAGAGTTTTATTAGCTTCATTCACACCTGAAATAACTCTTCTCACTCTGCACCTCAGGACCACATATGAGGTGACTAATGAGTCAATAAGTCAGAAAAAATAAGACAAGGACAAGGACAAACCCAAGTCTGTCTTAAAACAACAGTCAGGTGCTCAAATGAACACTGAAGGAGTTCTGAGTGCTGTAATCAGTCCCCCCGTTCATACTGGTCATTAAAAGATTAGTTCTTAATGTGCTTTGGATGGAGGTGATGTGGGACAAAATTCAGAGTCCTGGGTTTGTGTAAAAATGTATTTAAAAGTTCATCTGAAGCTAATATGAGGCTTCAGCCGTCCAAATTAGCTCAACCAATCTTCCAAAGTTAAAACCTATTCAGTATAAATATCCTTTCATTGCCACTCAACAGGGAAACAAAAAGAGGGAATTTTGTACTAGAAAGACTTTAACTTTAGAAGATATCCACTTGACTTAACTAACTCAGACTGCTGAAGCCGTAAACTTTTGAATATATTTTTGCACAGAGCAAGGACTCTGGATTTTGTCCCCTGTCACTTACATTGAAAGGTCAGCATGGACAAGGGGAATGATTACAGCAAGCATAACCTGTTTTAATGTTTATATAGGCACCAGACTATTGTTTTAAGAAAGATTTGAAAGGTTGTGAACTTGTCTTTTAAGCCTATTTGTGATTAACTGTTTTGGTCTCATAAAGCCAACCAGTTTTTTTTTTATTTATTTAAAAGGTCCTGAAGTAAACTGTGCAGAGATAGTTCAATCGTTAGTATTATCCTCTTTTTCACACAGTCGATATTGTTTCATGATTCATATTAATGACAAGTTGTGAATGTTCCTACTGTATATCCCTGACTTGCAATATGGTACATTTTTTGTCAATAGTGTCTTTTTTTACAGGCTTTAATGTTGCATAAGGGTTTCCCATTTTTCCAAAGAAAAGAGTGACTGTTGGTTGTAATCCAACATCATTCTGTAACATTTTGACCGCAGGGCTGCAGTGTGCCTGGACCCTGTTGGGAAACACTCTGCTCCAATGCTCGCTGAATTAAGTGTGTGTTCACAGTCCTGCTGCGTGTGTGTGTGTGTGTGTGTGTGTGTGTAAGAGAGAGAGAGAGAGAGAGAGAGAGAGAGACCAAGGGGTTTTAACCTGCACACAATAGTTTTTATAACTACTGGAGGACACAGCCAGATCTGTCTGTATGTGTCTTACGGCATGTGTATTGGCATGTGCACGTATCTGTCTATGTGTGTGCATGTGCCAGATCCTAAGAATGCGTGTATTGTTTATCACATTTCTGGTGTGTGTAGGGAAACAGGCAGGGAAACCTAAGCCTAACAGGGCTGTAAGCTCGCTGCTCTCCAAAGCCTGTCCACAGGCTGTCCCAGACAGAAAATTGGGAGGGTTGGGGTCCAAATTACACTCGGTGAGAGAAGAGAACGCTGCGTTTGTTTCCTGCGCTGTGTGTTCAGCGTGTGTACAGTGGTGTGAGTGTGTGTTGTGGAGTGTAATGGCTGTGTGGCATATGTTTTCCTCTGGCTTGGCCCGCTGTGGGCGAGAGCAGCCTCGCTGTGACAGGCTCTTTAAGGGGTATTATCGATTCTATCTAAACTAAACGGGTGTCAGTGTTCAGCAGAACATAAACACAAGAAACACTGGCACTGTGTGTGTGTGTGTGTGTGTGTGTGTGTGTGTGTGTGTGTGTATAATTCCAGCATTCTCTCCATCTTCCTCCTGGGAGAGAGTGTGGAATATGGGTTAAATATAACACAAATATATGCAGTATAATGCTCAGTCATCATTGGCTAAGGAGATTTGCAAATTTACAGTTTTGTTAATAATCCAGTTTATCCAGAGAAGCTTACAGTGAGCAGTTGCATAAAACATTAATAGGACACATGTCTCATGTACAGATGTTGGAGTGGCTGCTATTTAAAAATTAAAAACACAAATAAATGATTTCTCTCAAGCAAAATTAGGTTGATTTTGGGGTCCAGTATGCTTGAAACACATGAGGTATACATGTACGTGTTCTCCAACTCGACCATGTCTAAAGGCAGAAGTGTTTATACCTGTTCTGAATGGTCACACTCAAGATACAAAGAAAAGGCAAGATCACACTGCTTCCACAATCTTTCTTCAAAAGTTCTGTGTTTTTGTAGTCTCAATGCATTGAATCATACACATGTGGATAGCTGCACAACTTTCAGGCAGTATGTGTAATTCTGTGCTTCAGTAGCACCGTACTAACTCATTAATGCAAATCAAGGTGTGGCACAAAGAGGTCCACTTGAGATTCTCTGCAAAAGCACATACACCCGTCTTCAACAGTTGCAAGTTCATGGAAACTAAGTGGCCCTCTGGTTTGCTGTGGTGACCTCTATTAACCCTAAACCTAATTATAAGCCTAACCCTTGTGAGCAGTGGAAGTGTCCCTTTTTGTTTTTATCCATGTCGCTTTTAGGCTCAGTGTGAAGTGAATTTGGACATTGTTAGGGGTTGTGTGATCAGCCTCTACTTGGGAAGGAGGTTTAGGTGCCATTTATGAGAACACCCAGTGGGAAAACATGTTAACATATCCACTGATATCAGACTGTGGGATAAAAATTCCCTCCCTTGCATCCTGACTTTGCCATGCTGAGTGCAGTCCTGCCTCATGCATATGTATCAGCCTTATCTACAAATGAATACATCAGCATCTTCTACATAGATGATTTGCAATCAAAATAATGAATTCTGCATGAAATTATAATAAGCACGAAAATGACAGGTGTATACAGGCTTTCACCATTTGATCAGCACTTTTTAGTCACTGAGTGTGGTTTATGAAGAGCTTAGTGTTCTAATGTGGAGCTAGTTGATTTTGGGTAACAGGTTGTTGAAGATGTTTGTTAATTAAGCTGCCATTGTTGTTTTATGCCTACAGATTATAGCACAAGACTTACTTCTTTACTACCTACCCACAACACTCATAGACTCATTAATTTTTACTATAGTAGACTGTAAAGCACTTTGGTCATTGAATTTAAAGAACTAAATAAAGTTAGAAAGAATAAAATGCTGTAAAGATTAGTTATCAGTCATTTGACAGAAAAGTTAATGATAATGATTTGGATAATCAGTCCTTTATCAAGCAAAAAAGCCAATCATGTTAGGGGTTTCCTATGATTCTAAGTTGAATAGTCTTTGGGTTTCAGTCTGTTGGTCAGACAAAACAAGCAATGTCAAGATGTCACCGGACTCTGGGAACTTGAGATGGGTATTTTTCAATATTTTGTGAAATTTTTCTATACTAAACAATTTTAGTAGTAGGTAAAAGTCGACTTGAAATTGTGCAGACAGTAGGTAACATGGTTTGAATAGAGAAAAGATTTATATATTCCAACAGATAATTGTGCAGCAATAAAAGGTTTATGACATACAATAAATATACTGTTCAAAGAATGTGTGGTTGCTGTCTCAAAGAAGTCAAAATGACTAAATGATCTTAATATTATAATGAATTATGACTTTAAAGTCAATTTTACAACTGCTGGGGGTGAAAATAGGTAAAATATGAATTACTGCTGTACATACTCATATTTACCACATATTCAGCTTGGTTAGACGTGTGTACGGCCGAGGGGGGTGTGTGTCCACGCTCGGCAAAAGTAAACATAGTGGTGTGTTTGGCTGATCACTAGCGTTTAGAGGCTCTTCTAAGTGGCACTTGGTCACTGCCAAAACAAACTCAACTCTGTGCGTGTGTGTGTATGTGTGCATGCGTGCGTGTGTGCATGCGTGCGTGCGTGTGCGATGCTTGTGTCCACGCGCACACGTGTGGGTGAGTGTGTTGCTGCTAAGTGCCACTGTGTGTCAGCCAAAACAAACAGGCTTAATGAGAAGCAGCTCCTGGGACAGAGAGCGTGAAAGTGAGAGAGAGAGAGTGAGCGAGAGAAAGAGAGAGATGGAGGAGACCCGGCCAGGCCAAACACACTGACCCCGCTGTCTCTCTCACACGGACTTAAAGGATACACTGTTCCCTTCTGTCCTCCTATAGCACGACCATCACCTTCATCAGCCTCACCCCTCTCACTCCTCCGCACTCCTTCCTGTCCCGGACTCTCACCCCTCTATTCACTGCCGAGGTGCAAGTGTGAGAGTGAAGGGGGAGGGTGATAGGAGAAGGGTGTGGGGGGTACGAGGTGAGTGATGGCAATTAGAAGTACATTTGTAACTGCGTGCAGGAAACACAGGGCAGTTATACTGAACAGGTTTGTCTAGAGATGCATTGACTGTGAAAGGAGCGAGTGAAAAGAAATGCAGAGAACATGCCACAATGAATAGGTACTAACTTACCCCCATAAACACACTACCTTGCATCCTTTTTAAAACACAGATTTCACATTTAAAGGTTAATGAATAGATCTATGGGGGGCTGATAGGTTTGTTGTTCACTATGCATCCAGGCTAAGCAGAGACCTTGTGATGATGATGGAATTTCCTGGTTGCCATACAGGTACATAATAATTTTATTCAAGCCAGAAAACATGCCATTATAAACTAAGGATGGGATTTTATCAAGCACTAGCACTGCTTGTCAGTATTGATACTTTTTGGTACTCTCATTGCTACGTAATTTTAGTGGGACTAAGTGTTCAATGTGTGCTTTATTTATGTATTTATCTTGTCAAGTGATCGTGCTCTTTTTACTTGTTGTTCACTGGAAGGGAGAAAGAGTTACTGCATGTGATGTGACTGGTGACTGGCTTTCTAGCTTACATGTGGTAGGAATAGAGGAAAAACAACACACCTCCTCCTCCAGGTGGAGGCTCATGTGTAAAGACCATGACTCAACACTCACCAAGGACTTCATTAGGAACACCTGTGCAATCTAATGTAATCCAATACAGCAGCTCTGCCATAAACTCTACTTTTACGAAGCTTAGAACGTTTTCAGTTTTTGTTGACATTGTGAGAAAGGTGATAATTCTACTTTATGTTTATTATTGAGGTCATAGTGGGTAGTGGTGGTGGTGTACTGGACTGCATTATATTGAAACATCTTCCCAAGATTTTGTCCACCCCATTAACATACATGACATACATAAACACACAGGAACATGCTTCCTTTTTACTTCCTGCCCCCATACCTCAGGGCAAAACCTGCTGACCAGCATGACCGCCGTGCCAGGGCAGAGATTTTTTCCTCTGCTGTGAATCACCTCACTCAGTCACCTGCCAGCACAGCTGCTCTGCATCAGCTCGTTATTCTAGCTGCAATATGATGATCAGTTCACAACTGACCTTCCTTCATGTTTTATAGACTAAATTATTAATCGAAAAATAATTAATAGATTGATCAATAATGAAAATCATTGCCCAAGAGAAAATGTCTGCAAAGAAATACTTTTCTAATATTCCAAAAAGTCTTGTGGACTTCATCGTCTGTGATGGACACTGGAACAGGAATTTGTCTTGTTACAGTGACAGTAGGACAAGAAGTCTTCACCTGCACTGTTAGGTAACATACATCATATGTCACTCAGTAGCTTGGTACAATTGTCAAAGGAGAGACCAATTTATATAAAGCAATGTGTATATGTGTACATGAGAGCATGTTCAACACAAATACAACCCAGAGTGAGTGTGTTATGTGTGACTGAGAGACTAGAAGAGGAGACAGGAGATTAAGGTCTAAAGTCCCTCCGTCTCCCTGAGTGTTTGCAGGGAGTCTCTAGTACCTCTAAGATGGAGAAAGGTTCTGCACCCACTCCAATTTGACCGTTGTTTTTCCACAGGAAAAGCTAAAACATTAACAAAAGCCTCTAAGTCATCACCATCTCCATGCCCACTTACTGACCTGAGCCAAAATGTCTCACTACAATCATTAGTTCTACTTCTGTGGTTGTTCTTGTGTTTTTACGTTGTCATTTTGTCTAACTGGTAATTAGAATCTAATGTTAATGTCTGTCTGATTTTGTTTCCAAAGCATCTCACCATGATCATAATATCACACTGTGAAACATGACTTGGCATATCAACAGAGCTGTAGGGTTGAGGGTTGAAACTTGGACTTAAGTCACAAAAATGAGGACTTGAGACTAGACATGGCGTTGACTGATGTGAGATCTGATTGAGAGTTGAATCACCAAAGACTGGACTTGACTTGTGACCTGGAAGAAAGTTTTGATCTAGTAAAATCCCACTTGAGACTCAAGTCAAGTCTTTGAGGACTTGGACTTGACCTCAGTGGCTTGATTTGACTTGGACTTGGCCCTAAGGACTTGAGATTTGACTTGAGACTTGCTCTGACAGACCTGGGACTTGACTTGGACTAGGTTCAAGAACTTGACTTGGAGCTGACCTCAAGTACTTAAGATTTGACTCTTGTGACTCAATTTGGACTTGGCCTCAAGAACCTGGCTTGAGTCTTGTGACTTGGCATGGACTTCCCCCGAAACAGCTCTGCAGGCACCATCCATTAAATACTTGGCGGGATGTTTGTTCTCAGGAAGCGACCACATCTCTCCTGATATCAGACAGAACTGTCAACTCGTTACCAACAGAATCAGTCAACTCGACTTGTGCGTGTGGGCGGATTCAAAGGTCTGGACCCAGGCAAAACCACATCATTAACATTCTCTTTCTTTAACTCTCTTTGCCCAATTACCCAATGAAAACCATTAAGGTACATTAAAGGACGGATTCATAATTTTTCTAGTCTTTCTTAAAAAAACAATCAGGTGCCCAAATCAACATTGAAATAGTTTTTTCTTGCCAGAATCACTCCTCCTGTTCATTTTTCCCTGTATTGTTTCTCATGTATTTCTTTGTTTTTATTGGATTGTCCACTGATTTCTTCTGTTCATTTTGTGTGCTTCTTGTTGTCATTTACTTCTTGTTGTATTTTCCTAAATTATGTTAGCTTAGTTTATATTTTGTTTTGTTTTTTCCTTTTTTGCTGTTTGTTTTTCTCCTTGAGTTGAGGGGAGGTCTGCAGTATAAGCCTGTGGCTTCTTGACCCCTCCTGTCACATCTTTTATTCTTTATTATCTGGATTTTATGCAGTCTTACGTGTGTAAATAAACACAAATAAAATACAGACCATTATAAGATCCCTTCATAATGCATTTACAAAGTAAGTGATGGGGGCCAAAATCCACAGTCCTCCTTCTGTGCTCCCAAACTAGATATCTTTCAACATTACAGTCTTTTTAGTGCCAAAGTCCCTCTTTTTGTTACTATACTTCCACCGCAGCTCAACAAGGAAACACTGTCAGGAAACACAAAGAGGGAATTTGATGCTTAAAAGACTGTAAATGTGGTAGATATCCACTTGATATGACTAACTCAGACTGCTGAAGCCTCATATAAGCTTCACATCAACTTTTAAATGCATTTTTGCACAAGAGGAGGACTGTGAATTTTGTCTGTTTGAAGGGGATCTTTTAATAGCCAGTATAAACAGGAGGAATGATTACAGTGAGAAAAACCTCTTTCACTGTTCATGTGGACACCTTACTGTTGTTTTAAGACACACTTGAAAAATTGTGAACCTAACCTTTAAGTCACTACTATGGAGGTGCCCTTGAGCAAGGCACTGATCTCTCTGGATCAGCAGCTGTAGCAGGCAGCTACCTGTAGTGAAGCAGAGCGGTGTTAAGAAGGCATGAAATCTGAAAACCTCTCCCACCTTCAAAACAGGAACCTCAAATGTGTGTGTGTGTGCTGCATCATTCACACTGACCCCTGCTTGTCAGGTCATATCCTGTCCATATCTTTTTTTCTTCTTCTTCTTTTTTTTCTTGCTTGCTGCTCACTGTTTGTTTTGGCGGCTGCAGGTCTATTGGGGTTCAGGTGTGAAGAGAGCAACGTAGTATGTTCGCATGTTCGTGTCTGAGTGTGTTTGCATGCGTGTACAGTAAGCATATGTTTGTGCATGTGTATCCAGTTATTTTAGGCACATTCACCGTGGTCGTTTATTTTTAGTCCTGAAAGACTGTGTGTGTATGCATATGTACATGTCTATGGGGATTTGTACACAGTGTGCTTACGTGAGTGTGTGTGTGTGAGTGCTGTGTATGTGTGTGTGTGTTTTTTGGCGGTGGACTGGCGAGCAGGGTTAGGAGGTTGTGGTGAGTTTGTGTGTTCAGGGCCGCTGGTGTGAAAGAGCAGTCAGAGCAGCGCTTCCCCCTGGAGAGAGAGTTTAATTTAGAAGAACAAGGCTCCTAACACACACTTGTGCCGCTGCCGTCTCCTTGGCCCGTCTCTCCACACCTCATCCCTCCCCTCGCCAGCCCTCTCTGCCACTCTATAAAACTTTAACCATCTCTCCATCCACTCTTCCTTTACTTCTTAACCTTCTCATCTCTCTCTACCACTCTTTCCCCCTGCTGTAAGATCCAACATCAGATGGTAATAAGTTTCCATTTACAGGGCAAAACCTCTCAAGTACTTTCTTGGTTATCAGTTGAAATAATGAAGCTTTCTGTGAGTTTGTGAAAGATCTTTTTCTGACTTTGCATGTTTAGTTCTTTCATGAAGAATCGTGAACCTGACTGCTCCTCAGTGGGTGGGACTGAAGTGGTGCAGCAAAGGCTCAAACCAGGACCCTATTTCCCAAAAACATCATAAGGCTGAGATAATTGTAACATCCATTCAGGAACCAAGAACTTAATGTTTTATTTAAGCTTTTGTTGTTTTTGTTATTTTTAAATCTATATTTTTATCATGAACATTAATGTTCTTTGTTAAGTAATGACTGATATAAAATGAGTGATGTTTAAATTAGAAAATGAAAGAATAAAACTGATCTAACACACTTACACACAAATCAACTCAAATGATTTACACGATTGGGCTGCCAGTTTCTGTCGTCATCATTATCCTCTCCCTCTTTTCCCCTGATACATTCATCTATTCTGGCTGAAATTACACTTTCCTGATGGTATATTTTCAGGTTCCATATCTTCTCTTTCCTTTTTATTTATGGTGTGTATGTTTGCCACATGCTTACATACAGAGGGTCTAATGCAGAAATGATGACAGATGACGTGCATATTTTTGAAATGCATACGAAATGCATGCCACTGGGTCATTTTAGGTTTAAGTTTTGACTTGCATCCAGTAACATGAATTATAACATAAAGCTTTGTTTTCATGCTGAGAAATCCAAAGTATAAAACATTTATGCTTTGTGATGTGTGCATTTTTAATATATAGTATGGCGTGCAGACAGTTAAATATTGACTTGTAACTGATGTGAAGAAGCGCTTAAAAGCATGCGTGTGCACTCACTCTTAAGTAAAGCTTGGGAAAATGTGTATAAATTTAAGAATGTTTGTAGACAAACATGTCAGTCAAATTACAGAATAATTATATTTTTGGAGCTTAGTTAGTGTTGTAGAGGCCATCATTCCTATCGGTGATGATGTCATTGTACTCACAAAGTTACTTGCTGGGAACATTCCAGCGTTACTAAAAAGTGATGATGAATAAGTCTGATGGGGCAAGACAACAAGCAGACATATAATCAGACAGGCTTTAAACAAACACCCGCATCATTTTTGGAAGAGAAAACAAAGGCGAACAGTAAATTCAAACTGTCCATTGTAAACATTTATTTCTGCTTACAGATTGACATCCTGGTTCAGCTTTGACCTTGCTTACCTGATGTAGTTGTGTACACACACAGTTTTTCTGTGCCCTGTAGACTTATTAGCAATATTCTGAATGCACAGGCATTCTAGGTACATGCCTAGGGCCTCATTGCCACTAGGGGGCCCTGACAGAGGGGTAAAGAACATCACCTGCCTACATTAGATATTAGTAGTAATTTTTAACATATATTTTAAAATAGTTTAAAAATCTGATTTAAAACTTTATGTCAATGTTTATATATTTACTTATTCATTTATTTTTTAAACATACACATCATTAGTGCCAATGTGCAGTATTTCCAGTTCAGTGGAGATCATGCTTGTATGTTGTATAGGCTAGCAGCTTTTCGGTGTGCTTTCAGGTGCAGCAAAGTGCAAAAAAAAAAAGAAAAATGAAGAGGAAGAAAGAAAATGACAGAGATAGGCTTTACACAAGTTTCTCTGGGGTCCTGCAATTTCAAAGCCCACAAGCCAGCCTCAATTACTGGCTGCAAGACCCTCTGCACCCAAAGACTCGGCAGCAGAGGCAGGTGGTTTCAGCCCCAGTGTTACATTAGCAGTAGAGCAGCAGCGGGTCGCATCTTTGACAGATACCGGAGATGATACCTCTAGAATGACACAAAAATACCACCACAAGCAACAAGGATGGACAACGGATGAAGACAACGCATTAATAACAACATCTGCATCAACATCACAGGACAAGACTATGGAACTGGAACAGGCCAGAGAATGTGAGCCAAACGTTTTTTTCACAGAACCTCTGGACCCAGACAGGGTGATAGCAAGCTATTCATCTGACCCTGCAAAGTGGAACAAAATTGACAGCATAATGCATGACTACTTTGCATCAAACAAACCCTGTCAAAATATTGGGGATTTTTCTGCATCACTGAGAAAATATGGAGACATTAACCGAAGCTTAACTAAGGAACATTTCTGTAGGAAAAAACTAAATGGAGAAATCCTGTCAAGAGAATGCTTAGTATATTCGCCGTCTACTGGCTCTGTATTCTGTTGTTGCTGCAAGTTGTTCAGTAAAAGACACACTGCATTACCACCAGATTTAATGACTGGAAAAATGGTTCCAGTCGCTTACATGAACATGAAAATTGTATGGACCATAGTAATGTTGTGCTCAGTCTGTCATCATTTGGAAATAAAAATGCACAAATAGATTCAAATTTAGAACAGCAAGTGGAATCTGAGAGAGCATGCTGGCAAAACATTTTAAAATGTGTAGGGGCGATTATCCAGTTTCTTTCTTCCCAAGGATTGCCCTTCTGTGCCGATAATGAGCTACTGGGAATGCCCCCACAATGGGAATTTTTTTGGCCGTTTGGAGTTAATTTGTTACTTTGATCCATTACTATCAGAACATCTATCCAAATATGGAAACAAGGGCAGGGGAAATACCAGTTACCTGTCGTCTACCATTTGCGACGAGTTCATTCAGTTGATGGCTGAAAAGGTCCTGCGCACCATTGTAGAAGAAGTTAAAGATGGCAAGTCTTTCTCCATCATTGTGGACTCAACACCTGATGTCACACATGTTGATCAGCTTGCTTTGATATTTCATTATGTCCAGAGGAAGAGTGGGGAGCCTGTTGAGAGGTTTTTAGAATACATACCACTACATGGTCATAGTGCAGAACACATGGAGACAAAGCTCAAATCTGTGTTAAAAGAATTGGATGTTGATTTGATGGACTGTCGTGGGCAAAGCTCTGACAATTCCAGTACTATAGCAGCTAATATATTCTGGACTTCAGGCTAGAATAAGAAATGAAAACTCTCGATGTGACTTCATACCATGTTCTGCATGTTCTCTTAATTTAGTTGGTGCATGTGCAGCAGAATGTTGCCTAGAGGCAGTTTCATTTTTTTTGGCTTCATTCAAAGTCTACCCAACTTTTTCTCAGCTTCGACACGGTGGTGGGTGATTTTAACAGCCCACCTCACAAAGTGCAGACAAGGTCCAACACTAAAGAGCCTTTCTGCCACAGGGTGGTCTGCAAGAGTTGACGCAACGAAGGCTCTGAGATTTGGCTACAAAGCTATTCAAGATACATTGAATGAAATCAAAGTCATCATGGAACCCCCAAAGCTGCGCAATATGAGGCATGTCAATTAATAAGGCAAGGCAAGCAATGATTTTGAAGCCTATGAAGCAAAGGCCAAAACTCTCAACGCAAACAAGGAAAACTAGCCAGGTAGCCAAAGAAGTCGAGTGAAGAAAGTAATGTTCAGTGAGTCTGCAGGTCCAGAGGTGCGACGCTCAGGACACGATGCGTTCCTGATCGATAAGCATTACGTCATCAGTGACTGCTTGTCACAGGAATTGCAATGATGCAGAGAAACACACAGAAATGTGGAGGAGAAGTTCGGTTTCTACTTACTAAAGCCAAATCACTGTTGGTTGTCATTGATAGATATCAGCGAGCTTGACTGTCCCTGCTGTTTGCTTAATATCAGTGAACCACTTCTTACACTAGATAACTGTTCTAAAGAAAAGAGAACCTCAAATTAAGCCAATATTTAATCTCCATGCAAGCTAATCTAAAATCACCGTCCCTCAGCAGGCTAATTAAGACGCTATGTAGTCGCTCGTTGCACCTTTTCTGTGATTTTTTGTTTGGTGCAGTCATTACTGTGGTGTTTCTGTTTTGCTCCTCCAAGAAATTGCCTGTCAATCAAACATTGTGGTCAGCACTGTGACGTCTTTCTCCTTGGTTTTCTTTGGGTGGGATGTGTTGCTGAGAGCCATGATGACTTGCTAACTGCCCAGTTTGTCTACTGTTTACTTCAGATGAACTTGGCAACATGAAACACATCACATCCTAAGAATTTTTTCCCCAACTTTTCCAACTCTGAGGTTTATGACAGCAAATTTTAAAGATTTCATAAACTCGGTTAAGCTTGGTTAAGGCTAAATAACTAGTGTGTTGTATCAACTGCTGACACAAAGCAGCAAAACAGGCAGAAATAATCCAGATTATTACTTAAATTCCTGGGAATGTGAGTTTTTACATTTTTCACCAAAAAGCAATGAAATGTAAGTTGAGGGATCACCTGCATCCTGCGCAGCACACATTTAACCCCTGCTGATGATTGCCAAGCTTTATATAAGTGTGTTTTTCCTTTATGTTGCTGCGCATATGGAGCAACAGGTCTGGCTGTTGTCTGCAGCGTTCCGCAGAAGTTGTTCTTGGCAGGATATTATTCCGAGGGAGAGCGCTCTCCTGTAGTCGGAGGATAAATCCAGGTAAACCATTGGTATGCTGCGCGATAAATCTCTGTGGCGTAGCACTGCCAGAGGGCACACATGCACACATTCAGACTCAAGTTCACAACAACACCAGAGACTACCAGTGTTGTCAGGTGGTTTTGTCTGAGAGCACGATCTCCTCACTTCATACGTGTAGTTACTCTGTCCGTTCATAATGACTGTTTTTGTTTCTGTGATGATAAATGTGTTCTGGACCACCCCTCAGCTGGTGTCAGACTCACTCCTCACCCAGCTGATTTATACACTAAAGATGTGCCTTGAGGGGAGTCTGTACAAGATGTGTGTGTATGTGTGTGTGTAACGCTTAGGCCTATCACTTAACACCTAAATCAAAGGTGAAAATAGAAAGAAAACACTTAGAAAACAGGTTGGTTATCTAAAAGATCACTTTTTGCCTGATGAGCAGGTGTAAGGGGATCAGGCTTTAGTGATACTAAAGACTTCAACAGGACCAGTTCATTAGAGTCTCTCCAGACGAATTTCTAACTTATCCAAACGTACCATCTTTGTCAGATACACACATCAGGTTAATGTGGAATGATGTCAAAAGCACATCTGTGTTAATGCAAACTCCCGTACTTTAAAGAGTATATTAGGACTGTTAGACAAGGGTGACATCTTGTGGTGAGACCTGGTTGGAGAGCAGATGAGCTGTAAAGCAGAGACCAGATGTGGTAATGGTGAAGCTTGTAAAACAGGTATACCCATTACCTAAATTGGTTAAATTATTTTTTGCTGAATTTTATTGTTTGGCAGGCACTCTCTCTCGCTGCGGCTGCTTATGTTGGGAAACCTCAGAGTGCCACCCTCTATGGTGGTCACAAACAGTCAAACAGCAGAGATTATATCTATGCTTTTTTTCATCAGTGTTTATCCTGCCAATGAATTTAAATTGAGCACATTTAGCATGTGAGCATTACCTGTTGCTACATTACAAAAAGAACAAATATTGAAAGCGTTGCTGATTATTTACAGTACTGTGCAAAAGTTTTCGGCACTTTAAGTGATGTTAAGATTCTCATCTATATTGCAATACCATCAGGGAGGTGTCTGATCCGTCCCAAATTCATTCTGCATCGTGACAATGATCCCAAACATACAGCCAGAGTCATAAAGAACTGGAAGAAAAACAAAGAGACCTGATCTCAACATCATGGAGTAAGTCTGGGATTACATGAAGAGACAGAAGCAACTGAGATGCCGAAATCCACAGAAGAACTGTGGCAACTTCTCCAAGATGCAGGAACAACCGACTTGCCAAGTAGTGTGAAAAAGTGTGTGCAGGTGTACTGAGGAGAACTGCTGCTGTTTTAAAAGCAAAGCTGCTATCACCAAATATTGATTTGACTTAGGTTTTTTCTCTTTGCTGCACTTTGTATGAAGTGAATTGATAGATAAAAACAGTTTTTAGCATTACTTTTGTAAGCATCCTCACTTTACTTTTAGTGCCTAAAAGTACAGTACTGTACATGGAATGTCAAACCTTGTTCAGTTCATACAATTCACAAAAACACACCTTTTATGACTTAAACCTAATATTTAGCCATGCAACTTGTGGTTTGAATTGACAAGGTTTGGAGATATCTACATTTGAGACTTATTCCTACTTGATTCGTACTTGATTGTAGGCTAATTATTAGGTTAATCAATGCCCTTTGTAGTAAGTACAGCACAATTTTTGATACGTGGTGAAAAAATATGAGAAAAACTAGAAGTTTGATATAGCCTTTCTTATTGAACCTAGAAAACTAAATCATAATAATACATTTTATTCATAAATGTGCTTTTCAGAAAAGCTTCTTCAAAGATTTGTATGACGGTAACTCTGTTCCGATAGATGTAAAGTATGGATATTGTGGACAAGAAGGGATGTTTTATTAATGTTTTAGTGCACTGTATGAAGTGTGAAGAGCTGGAGATAAGGTTACTTGAGTACATTAGATGTTAAAATTAGTTCAATTATGAAACTAATAAAACTAAAAATTGTAGTCCATTATTAGCCCATATTATTTTGAAGACAACAGAAAGGGTGAATTAGTCACTTCATAACACTGGGTGGCGGTAATGCGCAGTTAACCGCCATAAAAACGGAACTAATGCCACCGCCGGAACCTTTGTACAAACGCTTCACTGCTCAACTCGGATTTGTTTATTGGTGACACATTGGGAACAGCTGTTTGACCAGCTAGTAGCTAGCAACAATTTTCTGTTCAACTTAACGTGAATATACTATTAACCGTCCGTTATATTTCACAGGTAAGTTAAGTGCGCACTTATCTGGATTAAAGTAATTTACTATTGGTGGTTGGACTTTATAAAGAGTAGCTAAGCTAAACGACAGATGCTAACAGGTAACTGGGCAAATATGTGAGCCTCGTCACTAACGTTTACCTGGGATTAACAATAGTCGTCTAGCACTTAACTGACTGCAAATAGGTCTTTTCTAGCAAGGTAAACCGTTTATAAACATCATTGCTACAACAAATCGTGCGTCACTAACGTTACTTTCGGTCCAATGCGTTGTGAGAATGGGAAATCTCGTAGTTGTTTTGGGTGGTTTGTATTTTTACAGATAACAAACTCCTTGACTTTACAGGAAGTGAACGTGTGTAAAAAACTGTCAAGTGACTTATCTTAAACAACCTATAGGGCTGACTGAGCTGAAGACTGTCACCATGGAGCCCGCCTGCCGTAAAGACAAGCCGAAGCTGAACTCCACCCCGACCAGAGGAGACAGAGCCAAGCAGAAGTCTGCACAGCAAGAGCTCAAACAGCGGCAGAGAGCAGAGGTGACTAACAGCACTGTTTTTAAACCTGACACACATATACCAACCTAGTCTCCGAGTGAATTCATTCTAGCAGTGCGCCAAATGTTTTGTGCTTTATGTCACACCTCTTCTTTTCTGTTCTCTGTTCTACAGATCTATGCTTTGAACAAGGTGATGACCGAGTTGGAGCAGCAGCAGTTTGAGGCCTTTTGTAAACAGATGCAGTCACAAGGAGAGTGAGAGTTCTGCTTTCCTCTATCATGTGGACCTGGACCTGTCTTCCTCCGAAAACAGCACATACACGCACACTATTACCAACATGAAACAACCCACACACTTACACACACAAACACTATAGTTGTGTAGATTTGTGGTGCTGTCACACTTCCTGAGAAGACCTTAAAAAATACACAGAAGGTCATTGTTTTCTAATATTGAATCAGACAATCTTTGCTCCTGATGATTTACTGACCTTCAGATTCTGTAACATGCTTGAATATGCCAGAGAGTATTTTTTTTATAAGCTACACCGTTGTTACCTAAAAGCATTGTGGGGAAAATGTTTCTAAACATTGAGAACAAGAAGCAGAGTTGCATATTTCCTACAAACACATCAGGTCACTGACATTTCCTTGAATATCAGCTTCGTGTTACATTTACGTAATGGTTAAACTGAGCTTGCATGCTCTGTGTACAGTACGGACAAAATTCTAATTTGTGTTGAGATTTTGAAGATGCACAGGTCAAAAACAGATATGAGCTGTATAAACTCACTCACAGGCACTGGTGTAAACAGCTGAGCTGGTCAGAGACCTGCCAGTTAGAGGCACATTTTTATAACCATCACTTCTCACTGTAGATGGAAATAAAGCTGCATTAAGTTATTTTTGACCATTAGCTGTCAGAAAGTGACTCCAAAATAAACTCAAATCAACTATTCTTCATGTAAAAGTCTGTTCATCACATTGGCTAACATCACTTACACTTGCAACAGAAAAGAACATGGGCATCCCATTGGAGTCCTCATTCTCACCCATTTCCGTGGATCCAATATTGGTTAAGAAACTCCTGAGAAAGGCTTGATAGATGCTCACCTCTCTGCATCTGCAATGTTAATCTGGCGTTTTGCGCGGGGCAGGTAGCATTCAGTCGACTTGTTTTAAGACTCTACACAAAGAAACTTCTAATGTGCAATTAGGCTTAAACAAGCAAGCTGACTGCCGCCTGCCCTGGTGTAGTTATCTGAAGTCAGAAATACATTGTAAGCTCCTTGGAGAAACATCCAGTGTGCTGCTGACTTCCAACTACAAAACATTTATTCATGTCAAGACAATTCAGTTTTTATCATTTACCACCAGAAGAGGTGAAAACCTTTGCCACTGAGGCTGCAGTGTGTGGTTGCATTGCTAAGGTCACAGTCAAAAGTTAGGACACACTTTCAAGGGAATGGGAAGGTGTGTTCAAACCCTTGGCTGGTTCTGTAAATGATGCAGTGCTAGTAACCTCAGCTACTATTGGAAGACTACAAATGACAGCCAGAGCCATCGATTCTAAGTTGGAACAACAGGACAAGAGTTTGTTTTCAGCGAGTCATTCACATTGCTTAATGTAGCTATAAAATAGACAGTGCCCTTAACGTGCCAGTGCTAATGGTGCTCCCTTTGAACACTGTGTCGTGAATGACAATGTATGCATTGTACACCAACTGGCCTGTACATGAATTAATATTGCAATTTATTGTCATAGTCACTCTAAACAACTTCTTTGATTTAATGAAAATAAAAGTGATTTTTTTTAATGTGTTTTTCTGTGTATTGTCCATATCAATATACTAATGTAAAACAGTAGATAAAGTCATGGTTGTGGCTACATGTCTAATCTTAACTTCCTTTGTAACTCCTGCTCTCTGGAAAGAAACTGGTCTGTGGTCAGTTCAGATGTTCATAAATCCTGTCTGCTGTGGGATTTGCACAAAGTTTTAGGTTAGATTAGATTACAATGGTTTTTTTAGGTTAAAAGAGAAAATAATTGAATTCTATGATCTTTTATCTCATACCGCAGTGAGTAAAATACACAGTAAAAGAGCAACAAGTCAGCACAGGTAATTAATGAATACTTAATCGATATTTACTGCTAAGGTTAACATTTGCCTGATGTATGACTCTAATCCTAATCTGCATAGTATAAACCATCACAGACCCAGACTTTATACACTCCATCCTAACAGTAATCTACCACAATCACCGAATTATGTCAAAGTTGTAACAATTCAACAATCTTAAGTTAATTCGATTTGCTCTTCAAATGAAAGTTCAACTTGACAAAAAAATATGTAGTTGACACTTTATTTCATCATCATTTTTAATCCCATTTGAACGATAAACCACTTGATTGCTTACACCCACTCCCACCCTCCAAACAATTTATTTTCACTGTGCAGAGGTAGTAGTTAATAGGTGACTGTGTTGCAGTCATGCTTATGATTGTTGCAAGCAGGAAGTTTTAAGATCTAAAAGGTGCCACCATGGTAGTGTGTTGCGGTGGTGGTTCACAGATTTGTAACTACAGTCTTCATAGCAGCAATATGTTTCCACAGCATGAATTGTGATATGCATGATTTACAGAGGTGCAAGCTAGCTGCATAAAGTAAAACTGGTCCTCTTGAATCCTCCAAACCTACACTCCACTCTGTCACTCTGGAGCCCTTATATGACTCTCCTCCCCCTCCTCTTTCACCTTTCAGTATTCCTCTCATTCAGACCTCGACAGTAACAGAGCTCCCAGTGACCCGCACTCCAAACCAGCCGTCCCAGAACTTGGTGTCTTGTCCTCCGTGCTCAAAGGAGATGAAGCGCATTCCAGGGCCATATTCAATAAATGTATGGCTGATCTAGATTTCAAACAGAGAGAGAAAACAACAGTGATGATCTGTACAGTCAGGTGTGTGGACTCTCTGTGTAGTAGAATGTCCTTAAGTCTTAAAGGAAAATATGTCCTTACCATTGACAACAAAGGGTGGAGTAATAAATTGGGACCACTGTGACCTTAGTTAGTTTGATGTGGAATCACTGCCTGTCATGCATGTCCCTGTACTCCCAGATGAGCCTCTGAATGCTAAGAGCATTCAGCTTGCCCTCTCTGTGTACCTGTTTCCATGAGCAGTCGTCAGAGTCAGGGTCGAGGGTCACTGGCTCGGGTTTGAACTCCTGTATGACTTCGTGATTCTCATCCAGCAGACACACTGTCATTTGGTAGGTGCAGCCACAGTCCGTCCTCCCACAGTACCTGCAGATGAGCCACACAGTATTCAGTTGCAGACACTAGTCACTTACAGAAGGTGCATGCATGTCGGTCCACCTCTGTCTTACCAGTCTTCCACTGTGATGGTGGGCTGAGCATCCAGCTGTTCATTAGAGTAACCCTCTTCTAACAAGTCGATCACCTGTCTCTTCAGACACAGCCTAGGACACACATTTTTCAGAAACAAGACACTCACTTTGACATGAAAATGAAATAAATTAGGTATTAAATGGACAAGAAGTTAATTAATATGCTGACATATGGAAAAATTAAATCTCAATAGCTTATAAAAAATGTACAGAAGTCTATAGAAGGCCAGCAGATACAGAGAGTAGCTGACTGATTATTTAGTGTTTAAATAACATTAGTTGCATAACTACACACACAGTAATAAGCACTCACTCAAAGGAGGTTACAAAGTATTTGGCCACTCCGTCAATGCTGAAGTCGTGGCCACAATCTCCTGGCATGTCCTCCACCTTCCACTGGCTCCCACCATTCTCTGTCAGCTCCCAGAATTCCAGCTGCTCTGGGAGGGAAATGCACAGTCTCAAGCTGCCAACGGCAGTATTGTGTTTTTTCTACCTTGTACACTTTTACTGAGTCAAGTTCAATTCCATGAGCAGGATTAGTTATGTTCAAGTCATACATACATACATACAAACGTGACCCAACCTGCACACTGGGTTGGGTCACAAATGGATCAACAACTGAGCAACTCCATCTGCTAATGAAGACCGTGAGATGTGGTTGAAAGCTATGGAGAAAGATAGTGAGTGGACCTTGCGTTAAGATTATTTTGTCAGTGAGCGTAAGATGCATGAGTAACACTTTCTTGTGAGTTTAATAAGAAGGTTGATATATGTCATATCTGTCTGTTAAATATAGGGTACAGATAGCAGACTGTTCATTAGTGAGCTTTGAAGGTGCTGGAAGGCAGATGTTGTTATCTTTGGACAGAGCCAGGCTAGCTGTTTCCCCCTGTTTCCAGTCTTTGTGCTATGCTAAGCTAAGCTAACCGGCTTCTGATAGCAGCCTCATATTTACCATAAAGATATAAAAGTGGTATCTATCTTCTCATCCAACTCTTGGAAAGAAAGTGAATGAGTGTAATTCCTAAAATGTTGAAGTATTCTTTTAAGAATGAGCACAAATCTGGCTTTGTGTGCAGAAACTGTTGCAAAAAAAATGATAGGTGCTTCAAAACTTACTCATGACCATAAAGTAGTCCCTCTGTACATTTCACCTACTTCATGGAATAAAACATTTAGTTACATAGTTGCAGATACTGAGATGAAGAAAATGACATCTTACCTTCCCCACTGGGATTCTTCAGCAGGTTTCTGGTCATGATTACAGCTTCTACAGGGAAGGCAGGACCTGCACAGGAGAAATAGCAACTTAGATCAATAATCATCTCCGCTGCAGTTTCTATCAGGATGTCCGAATCACATCCTACCCCGGGAATCAGGCATTGGTTCACTCCAAACTGCATCTGCATCCTCTCTAGGAGCATGCTGCCATATCCTCATATATTAATGTCTTAAACACATACACACATACAAGGATGATCTTACAGTAAAGGCAAACAACTGACTGCTTTAGAGCAGCTGAAACATTTGAGATCCTTAGTAGAATTTCATTAAATTGCAGTGAATTTGGCCACAGTGTTGCACACAGATGAATAGCTACTTATATGTACAGCTTTGGGTCCAGCAGAGTTGAAAAGGTTAAAAATAAGAACAGGCTATATGAGGCAGAACCCAGAGTCCCAAACCGAGCCGGGTCATCTACACAGATTCCAAACCCAAACACTAATACCCTGTGTGCTGACTCACAGCACAACAGATGGAGCAAAAGCCACTCTCTTTAAATCCTGAATAGGCGGTATCACAGAGGATCAGCCAGTCATCAGATAGACAGAAGACATCAGTCAGCAGAAAAACAACCTGGGGTTTCATGTGTTGATATAGAAACTAGTGGCCTAAGGGGCCTGAATGGTTTTATTTCACAAAAATTGATTTTTATTATTTTTATTTATTTTTTTAAATTATCAAATATAGGGAGTGCATCGGAGTGAATATCGGAATGTTTTTTCTACTTTACTAATTACTATTACTTACTCACGTCTGGAGTACACAGTTATTTACTATATGAGAAACCCAAGACAATTTCTTGGGCCTGTTTCCAGGTAGCAGATGGAAACAGCAGTTTTGTCTCCTTCTTAAAGACAAGCCCATTGAAGGTCTACTTTATCTGAAGCACAGAGAACAGACAAGGCTTTAGTCTAGAGCTCTGCAGGCATGAAACCCTCTTTGGTTGCATATTCATTCCGCATTTCACTGCTCGCTGAGCCTCCAAATAAAAACAGCTGAGTCATCTGATGCTGCAAACTCAAAGTCATGGGCATAAAAGACACAGTACATGCACATTAATGCCATGCTCCACTGTGAACAACACACTCAGCTCTTTCTAAATACCTAAGACAGGGTATATGTTACTCACAGCCAGGGGAAGACAAGTGCAGTCCTCTGTTTCGTCTGTCTCTTTCTCTGACCGACACTTGAGCTCCTCTGCAGGGTAGCGCCCTCGTGACAGTGTGGTTTTTATAGCCACACACACACACACACATACAGTGAGAGAAAGAGAGAGGGAGAGAGAGAGGGAGAGGAGGAGACACAAAACACCCAATCTGCAGGTTGGGAGGGAGCATCCAACCAGCAGAACTCAGCAAAACCACACATGCACACACTCAGCACAAATATCAATCAAAGCAAACACAAACAACAGCCAGTATTCCTCTTAATAAAAGGTCCGAGTTTATTTTGCACACATTAACAAAAAGAACACAAAAACTAAAGATAAAGTAAAATGCACAGGGAGAAGACAGAACCTAGAGGGTCTGATGGGTGATGGATGAAGGGCCTCTACCTAAATATAATACATATTAATACATTCATTTAATCATTCAGCAGTCAGTGAGGATCTCTATGCTGATTGGAGTCACACATGAGTGGGACAATGACCGTGCAGATTAAAATCCCTGAAAGCTTTGTATAGTATAGAAATGAGTGGAACCTTTTTCAGCTTTTTGTCCGCGGTTGGTGTGGTCCATCATGCCTTCCTGGTGAGATTCCAGGTGACTTCACACTTTACTGCTGCTCCTTCATGTTGAACGGAGCCAGTTGAGGAATTTCAGTCATGAAATATCTCAACACCTCTCTGTAGAGGTCTCCTGGGAACCTCTAACCTTGAGACCCTGAGGCAGACCCAGAATGCACTAAAGGAATTACTTATCAAAGGTAAGTTAATAATTAATGACAATATTAGCAAAACAAACAAAGTTGCAAAATGACTTATTTAATAGTTCAAAGATGATTCATTTTACTCACTCTTTATACAGTATCTTTTATATATATTTCTCTCTACAAGGTGTAGAAGGCTGTACCACACTGGTATAAGATTTAATTAAGAACTCTGAAAAAAAAAAGTCTCAACCAATCACTTCTTTAATAATTGATTTTTGTCATGAAAGTCCAGGATGGGTCATAAAGAGGAGAAATCACTTTAAGTCCCCCTTTATTCAAAACTGTTTTGGTTATTGTTACTTCACTTGACACTAGAAGACTGTTTTTTGCATTCATTTGATGAAGAAAGTTTCTGTGTCCATATGAGAATGATTTTGTGACATCACAACTAGTTTGGAGGCCAACTGTGGTCAAATATGCAGTTTACACAAGTGTGATGTGGAAACTGGAAACCTCTAATATTTGTGATGGCACCTGAAGGCATCAGAGGACAGGCCCTGTATAGTGGTAGTAACAGATGTCACCTGCAGAGGGAGGTAATAGACCACTGAATGCCTGTGGCTCAATGGAAAACTGCATTTTTTTAGATTGAGCTGTTAAGTCATATAAATAAAAATTCTCAAAATGTGAAGTGTTCTTTCCACTTTGTTTCTTTATGTACTGTGAAAAACTGAATCAACTCAAAAGACTCTAAATCTGGATGCTGACATGTTGATCTTGTGGTAGCTGGGTCTTTGTGATGTACTGGACAGTTTTTCATTGAACAGTGCATTGGTCTATTGCCCACATACAGTATCTCATGTCAATATCAAGGGGTTTTGTTTGCTCATAGCTGGCACATCGACATTTTGGGTGAGTATACAAAATTAGGCTTTATTCTGGGCCACAACACCAATGGGTCATAACACAATGAATACATTACATACATGACATCATACACAAAATACCTCCCAATATGGGAGAGGAATAATTCAAGTTAAACATTGCAGTTTGATCAGGATTGTCCTGCAGACAGTACAGTACAACATTCAACAATCAATAGGAAAACACTGTGCCATAAATAACAACTGGTGTATAGAACATACAAAAGCAGGAAACCTCAAGAAATATCAAACACTGGGATTGCAAACATGGCTTAATATACACCTTTTAAGAATAAGGAATACCGTCGCATTAGTGCCTTTTGTTGGAGGTGCGTTTGTTTTCCTGGACTGATACAGGCTGTTAAATCTTAATCTTTTCCTGTTCAACACACCGAGGACTATTTTCCAAAGAAACATTTTTCCACAGGGATGAGCTTCAATGAATCAAGTCCTTGTTGCTTTTTCTGCAGAAGCTTCATAAATCCTGCTCTGATTGTATAAATTAATGTCCAAAACAGCAGTGCATATTCAACTGCATGGCCCTCGTAGTTTTTCCTGCTTTGGCATTTTAGTGCAGCATCAGATATGATGTATTCCAGTGATGCAGCACCCATATTTGTCCCTTCATAAATGGGTTGCCTGCTTATGATGAGCAAGTTTTGTTATTTAGGAATGTGACGATAATTCCAGTTCTGTGGAACAGCTGCAGGGGAGGCTCCGTGTTGGAGCTAGGCTTCAGAGGACGCCTGGGGTTTGAGCAGGGCCTTCTCCATGGTTGTACCATACGGATCTGACCTTTTAAAGAAGCCCATCTGGAGGGAAACATGGAGAGAGGAAGATCAGATACAAATCAATCTGACAAAGTCTAGACTTGAAGGAGGGAGATATCTGTAAATGAATATTCCCTATCTCTTTCATGGCTTTTACACTCATTGAGGTTTCTTGTTTACAGTACAAATTGTATGATTTGCTGTTTTGCACAAAGTTGTACATTAGAAAAAAAGTCTATTCTGATATTGACCCATCAGAGCATGGCTGAGTTCTGACGTAAGAAGATGATTTCAGTGGAGCGAGTCATACTAGTCATACTAGTATGACAAATACACACATGCATGGACACACCGCACCCTACGTATGCTGAGACTTCCACACCCAAAAAGTCCTTTGTAACATAAAAATAAGAAGTCTGTTGCCTTCATATTGAACTTTTTTAAATGCTAAAAGGCTAAGACAGTAAAGCAGCTCTTTTTTCTTTCTTTTTTTTCAGTTGTTGCTCTCTTGTCAGTCTGCTGTTTGGAACTGGACAGGTAATGTACAGTCAGTTTATCATGCTGGAAGCAGGGTTGATGAGACCTGTGAGACTGAACTAAACTGTAAAACCAAAACAAGCAGCTGAAAATACTAAAACACTCAAGCTGAGTGTTGAGGAGAAAAGCTGAATCAGATGATAAAATTCTCTGTGTTTTTTTAACTGTGAGCAACATCTTTGACATTTTACATCGTCATTTAATAGATTGCGGGGGGAAAAAATTGGATTAGTGCAGCTTTAATGCAATATGTCACACTCACACTCACACTTTCAGTAAGATTTCTGTTTATTCTGTGAGCACATCTCTTGCTAAATTCGCCTTACCAAAACAAACACACTAGTAGTTTAGTCAAACACACTCAAAGAAAACTAATAGCTTCTTTCTGTAAGCTAAAATTATCTTTCTTCCCTAAGAAGGACATTTTCTCACTTCTTCAGCTAAGTCTAGATCTCCCCCCATAGAAAAATACTAACACATTTAATGGTAGTGAACAATTTAAGTGTTATTGATACACACACAAGTTGCAGTTCTTGAGGTGTCCTGATATTTGATTTGTTACTTTCTGTGGTGAAGGTATAAGTAGGGTTATTTATAAGCTTGTTACCTTGTACAGTAGATATATGAGCAGGGAGAGTAATAGAAGTCCAGCTAGAACAGCCAGGATAATGATCCACACAGGAACATGGAACAGATTGTCCGGCTTGTTCCACATCACAGCCGTCACCACCTGAACAACAGGAAACCATAATATCCATGTGCAGATTTGTACCATGTTGCACTGACTTTCATATGGAAATAAGCTAGTTTACAAGCTCCTGAATTTTTAGGAAAATCCAATAAAACAATCCCATGTAGTTACCTTTTTGGATCCCGATGGCTTGTTTTTAGGAGGAATAGAATAAGGCATCTTGTCCACCTTGTACTGAACAGAGCACTCCAGAACAAACTGCTTATAGGGCCTCTGTGGACAGGCAGAACACAGTTGGAAAAAACAGATATTTTAATAAGGGTCTGATATTTGAAGGCTGCATATTTTGTGGCAAAAGTCAGTATTTTTAGGGATTGGGGTTTTTTTTTTTTTTGTTTATCCCCCAAAGTTATAGCTAAACACTGATTTTCCCCAAATTCTAAATCCCTTGAAGCAACACTTAGACTTTGGACACTGATCAGTTCTACAAAAGATAGTCATCTCTCCAACTACATTGTATCCATTCATCCTGTCAAAAATAAGTAACACTAACTGACCAAGATGTAGAGTCATTTTTTAATAGAATGCCAATGTTAACCGATACAGTATATGGGTAATGCCATGTATTGATTCAACCCAGAAGTGTCCCGATTCCATAAAACATACTAATGTTAACAAGGATGTGTGTAAATAATGGAAAACAAAAGTATCAGTATGTATGTAAAAATGATGGATACGAATGCTCCACAATGCAATGCACAAAGGGAAAAAAAGTATAGAAGCATAAAAGTGGGAAAAAGGAGAAACATTTTGCTTTCTCCTTACTAAGTTTAATCAACAGACACTTTCCTAAGATAGAGTTAGACTGACAGCCTTCAGTGCACATGATGAATCATTTGTTGGTGTATAATCATGAAGTACATTAATCTCTGCTAAAATAAAAGTATGCTATAAAATGAGTACATCATGTTGTATATACTGTATTGAAAAAGCATTTTGTGTGGCATTGGGATCTCTTTATATACAGTCTGTGGCT
This sequence comes from Thunnus thynnus, assembly GCF_963924715.1. Classification (NCBI taxonomy): domain Eukaryota; kingdom Metazoa; phylum Chordata; class Actinopteri; order Scombriformes; family Scombridae; genus Thunnus; species Thunnus thynnus. Next base: position 31,894,044 of record NC_089520.1, on the reverse strand, counting down.
GGGACAGACCATCTGTAATTGTTGTTTAGTGATCTACAACGAATGGCAGTATAAATTCTCTAATGTTATGTTGGTTTTCTTGCATCATCTGGGTTTTCCTGGAGTTTCTCTGTACTAACAGTATATAATCAACAGTACAAACAAGCACTGCAGAGCAGAGCAACATATAGTCTCACCTCAATGAAGGTTTCAGCCCAGAGTCTGGAGCGAACAGTCAGGATCGCACTGGCTCCTTTCTCCAGCAGCCCAACATTACACTGCAGCTGCCAGCACTCCACTGCAGAGCAGGTCTGTGATGGGACAGAATGTAGCATTCAACAATAATTTTTTTTTTTTTTCTAATGAGTGTACAGACTGCAGTGGCCTTGTAGTCCAGTATGATGTGTTTCAGCGTCTTGCATCTTTTCAAAGAATTTTAAGAATTTTACATATATTCTCCCTTTATTTTAAAGACTTGTATCCCTTCAATACAAATGACCCAGTCTAGTCTGTAGAGAAGTTCTCCTTTAAGGACATCACTGTCACAGTGATGTACCCAGCAGTAAATAGAAAGCAATATATCCTATATGCAATGGAACGTCTCCTATTCTGTGACATACATCCATATCCCTAACCCTAGAGACCTTTTTAAAAAGCAGAATAAATACAGACTTGCTCTCTGGTGTGATAGTTCAGTATTAGTTCCTATGCTGTTTTCTGTACAGCATCTTCCAGACATCACCAGTCAGTCAAATGGTTTTGGTAGCACTGTGACATGCACAAGACTGGATTACCAGCTGGGCAAAGCAGGGAACTGCCCCAGAGCCTCAAACGCTACAGGCTTCCTAGAAGTATAAAATGTAGTCTAGTGCAGCATCAGTACAAATATATATACTTAACCACACTTAATTACAACTTCATGTTATCTCACAATACAACTGTTAATACTATTAATTATGAGAGCACATGAAACTATAGTAAGTATACTTAAAGGACCAGTGTGTAGGATTTAGTGGCATCTAGAAGTAAGGTTGCAGATTGCAACCCCTCGCCTTCACCCCTCCTCTCCCCGCTGGCAACGAAACTTACGAAAAACATGAAAGGCACTCTCTAGGGCCAGTGTTTGGTTTGTCTGTTCTACTGTAGAAACATGACGATGCAACATGGCAGGATGCGTGGAAGAGAACCCACTAGCTATGTAGATACAAAGGGCTCATTCTAAGGTAACGAAAACACAACAATTCTTATTTTCAGGTGATTATTCACTAATTAACACATACTTATGAATATTATATTCCATTTCTGCCAAGTCTGTTTCGCTAGCTGCCACTAAATTCTACACACTGCACCTTTAAAATAAGTGCAATTAAGTATACTTTTTTGTTTTGCTCTTTATGTTGCATATACCCAAATTAATTTGGGTTTAATCAAATAATCTCATAGCAAATTGAGGCCAGGTAGTATTACAGCACACTGCACAGAGAGTGTGAGGAGTAGGTTAATCCAGCCATTGACATGTGCAGTATTCCTTGGACTTTCTGATGGAAATGAATTATCTGAAGGTATCTGAAGTATCATCTCGTTTTTTCAGTCCCGATAAGTATCACTGTTGTGACACATTAAACAGTTTCATATAAATGAACATCCTTTACACAGTTGCTCTTTTGTTACAGATGCTTATTTCTATAAAAATGTGTGTAAATGTCTTCAGAAGGGAGCTGCATACTATCCAAAACTCTATAAATACTTCAGCATCTTTACAAAATAAACTCCCTTAGCTTAGCAGTGATTTAGTAATTGTCATAATAACATTCAACATTCAAACAGTGGAGCATCGATGAAACATCTTCAACATGTGGTTGGATTTTCCAATTTAAAGGTTCATTTGAATAAAAGATGAGCTGTCAAACATTACAGTCAGTGACGCAAGTCATACGAAACAACCCAGTGAATCACAAACCAAATTAACTTTATCTCACAAACAATTACAGCAAGCAGCAGGAGATGTTGACCAGAGCTCAGTATATTTATTCCCATTTCCTCTGTTGAAAGAAATAATCTCATTATAATCACAATCGTCCTCAGTACAGAGGCCAGAGCTACCTCTTCCAACAATCTAACCGGACTATTATGGTTTAAATGTATTACATAAATGTGCAAAGCCCTCTCAGGAGTTACAGTACACTTCAGTACAATAAGAGCCGCACACTAATGAAAACCCATTGAGTTGAATAACCAACACAAGAGTCATTGATTTTATTTAAGAGCTTCTGTTGTGGTGCGTTTAGAGTTAACAGCTCTACAGACTCGCGTCACAGTGATTCCCTCCACATGCTGACTCAAGGAGGAAAGAGAAGGAGAAAAGCAAACACCTCCTGCCGTCTTACTGGGACAGATGGAGTCAACGGTTCTATCCGGATGAGAAACTAATGTTCTCAAGAAGTTAAAAAAGAACAGTAAATTTTGTCAGTTCACACTTCTAAATTGGCAAAGTTTGCCATCGGATGAGAAAACTGATATAAAAATAAGGCAGTCTTTGACTTCACCCTGCTCCCTGTCTTTATGTTAAGTGAGGCTAAACGACCATTTCTGGATGCATAAATCTCTCGTTTTAAATCAGAGTGAAGGTTAGGCAGTTAGCTCTGGGGAAGTTTAGACTCAAGGTTTATTGAAGGTTTATTGAGCAGCACTACAAAAGCTTGGCAGAGAATAAATATTCTCTTCTATTTGTCTTTGCTTTCCCTAAAAATTCCTTATAACTGGATTTCCTTTCCATTCCACGTCATCTCACCAGGTTTCCTTGTTCAGCCAGAGGATCTCTGTTCACCTCCCTCCTCTGGATGTGGTGTTCAGTGCTGGATTTCAGTGACGTGGGATTCTCTGTTGCTGGAGGCTGGAGCTGCATGCATAAAAACATTGTCAGGGTCATGAACAAACACAATCAGATGTTCATGGCCAAGAATAGACTGATGGTAAAAGCCTTGCAATGTTAACCCAGATGTTTGTGTGTGTGTGTCCTCACCTTGAGCTTTAGTGCATTAAAGGTGTGTTTGGAGGAGCAGCTGAGCGGCCCCTCAGTGATCATTTCCACAGGATAGAGCAGCTCATGGTCATGAGCCCTCAGAGGACATCTCACCTCTAATGTGGACTGGCTGACCACACTTGGACCGTTATTCACCAACTGAAAGAGAGAGATAGTTAGGACTTAGATGCTGTTTCCGCAAACAGCTGCTTGAGAAACCTTCATGAAGGACAGCTGCATTGCCCTCCTGATGCAGTTTATATGAAGACGAATTTTTTTACACTATAATGGATTTGTGTTTGCTTAATAATCACTGAATTAAATTTTAGTCCAACCATCACTGAAAACAACAGATATGGGATAAGAGTCTACAGTCATGCTTGTGGCTCTGATTTAGGCACAGCAGTGCTTTGAGCTAAATACTAACATTGGCGTGCTAACATGCTAACGATGACATAATGATGTTAAGCAGGTATGTTTACCATCTTCACCACCTTAATTTAGCCTGTTAGCATGCTAACATTGCTAATTAGCACTAGACAAGTACAGCTGAGGCTGACAGGAATGTTATTCGTATACAGGCATTTGGTCATAAACCAATATATTGGATACATTTTGACCCGATGGTGGTGCCAGATGAAAAGTCAGGAGATCACCAGTCATTAGGATTCATCATCTGGGAACTATGAATGTCTGTACCAAAGTACAAGGCAATCCATTCCATAGTTGTAGCAATATTGTAGTTTGGACCAGAGTGGTGGACTGACAGACAAATATTGCCATCTCTATTTTGTCAATGTCAAAAAAATGCATAAAACTACCACATCTCAAAGCACATAGAGAGAGTTTGTAATAAATCACAGCTTACCTCATAGACCTGCTGAAGCTCTGGGCCGACGTCCTGCTCTTCCATCAGAGTCTGACTAGCAGTCCAGTTGGGAGGGGGAAAGATGACTTTGTCTGGCCGAGAAACACTGCAAGAGACAAACGCAAACTTCAGCAGTTCACCTCGACAGGAAACACTTTGATAAGAATGTTTATATATTGTAATGATGTAGTGGTTGAGTTAGTATTGAAGCCTCACCCCTGCAGAATGACATCAGCCATCGCAGCCACTTCCAGCTCATACAACACCACTTCACTCTCTGAGTTATTTGCATTTTTACTACAAAATACACAACACAAAGACGAAAAGTTTGATGTTTCAGAAACATTTATTTATCACTCGTCAAAACCATGTAAAACTACCTTTAAAAATGAAATTGGTCTTAACCGAAAGAATGAACATTGATACTTAAAAATATCACAGATGTTAATGTTAACTTTTTAAATGTGATCTGAAATTGGATTTTAAGACATTTAAAAACCAAAATAAATTTAAAAAAAAATCTGTCTACATCAAACTTGAACTAAATTCAAAATATAACTGCACAGTGTGGGAACATCAAGAGATGTTCAAACATTTAAGGATTAGCAGGTATCACACACGAGTCTACCTCACAATACAGTACTTGGCTCTAAAGAGAGACCTACCTTCGTATTTGGAGCTCAAACTGTACAGTTTTGTGAGTATCCTTCAGTCTTGGCACAGTGAACCGGAGGCCAGCCCATAACTAGGAAATGACCCACAGAAAATGCACACAATTAATCAAAAGAACTTGAGAAACGAAAGGGCTGTCTTACATTTGATTTTGTTCTGTAATTTGCTCTTTCAGTTCTTTACCAGGCAGCCATTACTTTTCTATTTTGCCTTTATAGCTTTTAGCAGATCTAAAACGGTCTCTGCCATGTATATGAGTATTGAAGTCCAACTGATTTTATTAGTGGTGATAAAAGGTTGAAAAGCAGTTTTTGCTCTTAAAAGCACCAGAAGGAAAAAAAAAAATCTCATTATGACGAGACAATAAACAGTCAAACGGAACCTGGACTCTTACTTTGGTCTTAGATATCCCTCTACTTTTGGAAACAGATAATCCTCTTTCCACATCAAAGTTTGATGCCTGTTTCCTATGTTTTACCAGGTAAATGTAGAAACTATTTGAGTATGCTTGTGTATGAATAATGCAATGCAAGAACAATTTGACTTGACTTAATTGTACTGAAGCACAAAAACTGAAAAAAGGCCAAAGACAACATGTGGGCTTTGTTGGCTCTTACACTGGTACCCGGCTTCATGGGGTTTCCAAGATCACACAAAAGATAGCGGGTCTGGTTTTCTGCCTCATAGCTGCACGTCAGCTGAGTCAGGCTCTGGAAAAGACACAAAAACATCAAAACACTGTCTTCACCTCTTAGGTATTACGATTACTAGTCACTAATTACCTGCATCAATGACAGAAGTTAGTCTGTATTTTGTAGTTTTACTGAACTGAACTCACATAAAGTAAAATATTTATGATCTTTTTTATGCAGGATATAACAAAACATTTTTGGTGCCCAGACAGCTTTTATAACAAGGATTATATGATGTGTTTTCTGCCACTAGATGATTCCTCCTTATTTTTTTGTGTTTTTATTCTGCTCAGATGTTCGTGGGAACACACACAATGTGGGTTTTCCACATCAGTTGCTGCACAGCACTGCATTCAACTGCTACTTTGTTGGAAAATAAAACAAAAATCAAGTGAAAAGCAAACATGCAGTGTATTGTTATGAAAGCCAAAGATCTGTTATTTGTACTTAGGTTGCAGAATTAATAAAGGAATAAAATAATAATTGCTGGTATTCAGTATCAGGCACTGTGATGATGTGATTTGTGACCATGCAAAGATTCACATGATCTTCAACTCAATAATAAAACACACATCAAAATGCCCTGGTCCTCCTCACCACATTGTTGCGTGCTATCCCGCTGTAGTCGGCCTCCGGGGGAAGCACCACATAGAGCTCGGCCTCGTACGCCCCTCCCTCTCCCTCATTCCTGGCGTTGAAGGTCAGGCTCAAGGAGTTTTCATCACCCAGGTAAACCTCCGTTCTGTCACTGGGAGAGGAAAAGCAAAACGTCATCACTACTCTTCTTCTTGAATGTTTTACAGCCACAACTGATCCACACTTTAAAGGTTGTTGACATCTATTAAAACGGCCTTTCAGTTTTTTTGTATATACTGTAGCTGAAAGATAACTACAGAACCCAAACTGGACTGTGACATGTAACAACTAGAAATTTTGCATTATTTTTAATTCCATTTTTTTTAAACCATGTGGATAAGTAATAAAACCTCAAGAATTCATTTTTATAGATAAATAAAATGAATCTTGAGCCAGATTGTCATATTTGTGACGATTAAGCAACTTAATCCAGTAAAGAGTTAGTATATTACCATCCTCACTAGTATTATGTTTTAATGTTTTGGCTTGACTATGTCAATCACAAGTAGCACTTCTGCTGGGGACATAGATTAGAGGAGGTTTTTTAGAGATTTTCTTCCTGAAAAAAGCTGCCTGCTGCTGCTGGAAGTGAGGTTGGTAAGAGCGGTGAGACTGAACCAAAACAGCGAAGGTGAGTTCCTTAAAACCAAAATAATGAGATGAAAGACTCACAAATCCTCCACTGAGCTGAGAACTTGGGTGATTATTTTCTGTGAGTTCATCACTACAAGCAAAGCTATGTTGCACATAGTCATTTGATCTATTGCTAATATGAATACTGATAAGTGCAGCTTTAAAGCTACTGAAAACACCACTCAGTTGTAGACATGTCGTGTGTGGAGGGTTTGTTCCAAACACAGCAAGTGTGAAAGTAAGTTTTGAAACCAGAGATCTAAATCTATATAGTTCAATAACTTGATCAACACTCCTAACGTACACAGTGACTATTTTGTGCTTTGCAAGATTGCATTTTTACTTACTTCCATTCCTTATTTGAATGGTTACTTGAGCAAAGACCTTCGGATACATTTTTAATGGCAAGTTTTCATGGCATAGATAACAACTTCCTTCCTGAACAATTGTGTAGCAGCTGCAATCTTATCAACATCTTAAAGCTTTTATGTTTATATTTTTATGTAATTATAACATCTTCCAACATCTTCTGATAGCAAGGTTTTCTTTGTGGAAAAAAAGGAGACAATGCCGTTGTTGCAGTGATGGTGGTATATTCTGTCATATCTGTTGGAATGTGGAGTTAACACTACCACTAGGGGTCCCCAAAGTCAGAAATTTCAAACTCCTACACTTTAATTTGAACGCACATGTAAATAGGAGATTAAGAAAAGATTAAAAAATGTATAATGTTAATGCGCCTTGATGTATTGATGATGATTGATGTATTTTTTAAGTGAGTATATATTACACAGCCATTATTTTTTGTCACTCTTGAAAAGCACATTTATCAACTACAATTAAAATGACTGAAAACAGCAGCTTTCTTTTACAGCCTTCATACGCTGGCACAGTTCGTGCTGTCTCTGCTGCTGCGTTCTTTTTCACTCACTTGGTGCAGCGCATGACAAAAATGCCTAAGAAGCTATTGTAAAATGTAATGAAAAGCAGGGACCTGAAGTCTTTCCAGACAATGCATCTGTGTTTTAGAAAGTCCCCAAAGGCCATTTTCTCCTGCATATCTGTCCATGACCGACCTGGGAAATGACCCAAATCTGATCACTGTGATTTGTCTCAGGAAACTGACCCCCACCTTATTCTGTATGTTCACAGTGACGCCCCTGTGTGCAAACACACTTTCAGTGTAGTGATAAATCCTCTCGACGCCCTCCAACCCTCCCCCAACAGCTTCGTGCTAGTAAATTCATGTTTCTATTGAGCAGAAAGACGAGAAAGGAGTCTGGTTGAGGGTCAAATTTGGGGTTCCTCTTTCATTTCATGTTTCCTCCTCCCCTCCCCCCGTCTTCAGAGGGTCTGGACGCAGTGACCCCTCGCTAGGTAAGACATCCACCAGATGATTTTAATTAGGCCCAGGCAAGTTTAGTGAATGCAGAGGAAGCAACACTGATACCCTAACACCAACACTCAGCAGATGCTGAGAATGGACAGAAGTCTGCAGTGTATAGTTGAGATGTTGACTACAATGAGATTTAGTTGTTTAGTTTAGTTCGTTTGTTGGGAAAATACAACAGCGGATAATGAAGCTCAAAAAAATAAATGAAGGCAGAGAAAACAAGTCTAACACCAGTGACAGACCACTGCACTGTGAATGTTAAACATCCCACTGTTTGCGAACTCTTGGCGAGCGAGAAGAAATGCTGTGTCTTATAGTATGTCAGTGAAGGGAAATTCAGTTTAGTGAAAGTGCTGAATCATTGGAGTTTTGGTCCCCTGGCAACTACAAAAGCAGATCTTTGAGTTTTCATGGGAAACTTTTAGCACTGATTGTATTTCTGCAGCTAAGAGAAATCACATGGCCATGTAATGCAAAACACTCCTCAAAACAGAGCTGGCTAGGAGGAGAAAGTCTGAGCATGTGTCTGTGTTCGCTTTGTGAATGGACTGAAACATCGCCAAATATCTGGCTGATGTCTATTCACAAATAAAGACACATGATTAATTAACACTAATATGTGAGTGTGCCAAGAGTCAGGAATCCTTCTGCTAGGTCTGTATTCCAGTGCAGGCATGTTACGAACTTCAAAGAGCTTCCCATCATTGTGTCTGAAATGTTCTCACAGAACACGCATCATGTTTATTTTCCGCATCTAAAACTTTCCTTGTGTATCGTTCCAAAGCTTTGTGTCTTCGATTGTTCTGTTCTTGCTTTTTACAGGTACTCCACACTCAACACTTTACATTTAGGCACCGACCGTGACTGAGCGACCATGAGTTTAAAGGTACACTGTGGAGTTTTCTTGTAAACAGAGACAATTATGTTTACGTTCAGTGTCTCTCACTGCACCGTGTGTATCCTTAAAGCCTAGAATACATGTTGAATGTGTTTTCTACCTCATAAAACATTTGAAAAAACCATTGTTGGAATATATTGAAGCCCATTGTTTTCAACCATATTTGCTTACTTGCTTTTTCTTCTTCCCTGCACTTGCTGGAGTATTACTGGCTTTTTTTCTGCATCACAACCACCAACTTTCAATCAGTGGAATAACTTGAAACCATCAAGCAGGAATATGTACAGTGTTGTCCAACTATCTTGATTATCAGTTCATCGTTTCGAGTCATTTTTTTTAAAGAAAAGAATGTCCAAATTCTCTGGTTCCAGCTTTTCAAATGAGATTTTTTTCTGGTTTCTTCAGTCTTCTTTGACAGTAAATTGAATATCTTTGTGTTGTGGACAAAACAAGACATTTGAAGACACCACCTTGGGCTCTGAGATACAGTGATACATTTTGCCATTTTCTGACATTTTATGGAAACAACTAATCGATTAATCGGGAAAATAATCAACAGATTAATTGATAATTAAAATAATTGTTAGTTGCAGCCCTAAAAAACATTGCTTCATAGTTCTAACAGTGGTCAAAAACTCCACAAGATACACTGAACTGACTCTAAAAAAACATGTTTGAAAATTTACATTCAGCCTTCTTTTATTTTTTGGTAAGTGGCCATGATATAAATGTGATCATGCATTCAGAGCTGTCCAAAAAAACACTGAATCTGACGTTTGTTTTCACTCCACCTTATCTGTATTGTTTTAATACGTCATTCGTCACAAATCTGAAAATATCACTGTTTAAAATTCCATAAGGTATCACATCTACATTTGCGGTTCATCTATATGATTATATTTATTCTGTGTTGCTTGGTTCCGACCACTTTCAAGTGTAGTTAAATCTGCAGTAATCAATACTTTTATATTATCAATGGATTAAATGATTGTTTTGGTATTACAGCATGCAACATAACTGTTTTGGTTCACTCTCACCGCTCTCATTAACTTTGCTTCTAACAACAAGCAGCAGCAGAATAGAAAATAGAGCTAAAAGGAGAGTCAGAATTGGACTTCCATTAATCCGATGGTCAAAAACACAACAAATGAATGCTAAGGTTGCTCTATGTCAGCAGGATGCGTGAATAAGCAACTGTTTGGTAACTCGTTAGCCAAAACAACTTTATAAGGGGAAAATGGCAAAGAACCTCAGTTAATACTGCTGTGGCCAGTGTGGTCTGTGCTGCAGCAGCTTTTTTGTGTGCGGTTCCTGTAAGTAGTGTTGTTTACTTTGTCTGTTCAGCCAAGACAGCAATTGCAGCTCATGCTAACTATGCAGTTCTTCTTCTTCTGTTCAGTCCACACTAACCAGAAACATATAATGCATCACTTCATGTGTACCAGAGGAAAGACCCACCAGACACTCTGTGTTCCACATGGCAAATGTAAGAGCTTTCCTTAGTATAGGTTGAAACTACAATATGTTGTGTTATATTGGTCACAGAGAGGAAAAACTGTGGCAGATTAGCATTGCATGGCCCAAAGGTTTAAGATGTGTTTTTCAATCAGGTAAAGTAATCAAAAGGTGATTTCTTCTCACCCATTAACAGCCAACTTCAGGTCAGGGACGCAGATGTTGTCCTCTCCACAGTCGAGCTGAATCTGGGCCTGGAAAAGACAGTATAAGGATAAATGGAGGAAGAGGGAGGAGTGAGGGTTGGATATGATGGGTGAAAAAGAGAGAGGTATTCAGGGAACAGAGTACAAAGGTATGGAGAGAGAAAAGCTTTTGAGGAAGTGGATGTTTACAGAAGTCATACACCACTGGCGCCGGAATAGGGGGGAAAACAAGACTTCTTGTCCACCCATGTGATCACTTCTGCCAAAAATCAAAGATGGTGAATCCAAGATGGCAACGGTCAAATCACTAAATTCAAAGCTTCAAAATGGCAGTCCACAAACCAATGGGTGATGGCATGGTGACCACGTCCATATATTTTTTCTGGTCTATGGTTAGTAGGCATATTGGAAGACTCCATTTTAATAGGGAATGAATTTTGATTTTCAGTGTAACAGAGAGTGAAAAACATAAGGGTCTGTATCAACAGTAGCCAGGAGGCTCCTTTTGAGTTGAACCTTTTTAGCAGCTTGTTGGCGGACCACTGAGCTAAAAAAGCTGTTACCATTTTGATCTGGAAGTACCCTGAAGAGAAGTGGGAATGCATTTCTTACCATATTTTAGTTGTACATAAACAATAGGCTGAGCTGAGATTGAAAGGAAGTTGACTATTATGTCATCCAAAGCTGGTTGGCACCCACTTCAAAATTCATTGGGCACCACTGTCATACACTAGATTCACAATTTAATGGAAGGATGAGAAAATAGAGACTATACTACCCTCAATATATTCACAACACTGTAACAATATTTGCAACAACCAGATGCCAAAAAGTTGTGTGAAAGAAGAATTCTTTCATGTTTGCAGGATAAACGTAATATGTGCTTTAAATGTGGGAAAGAAGAAAGGGAAAGTTTAAGAGAATGTAAGGATGATTAATTCCATTTAAACAAGTATTACATTTCTGAGGAAAAGCCTCGATCAAAAGGAGTAAAAACCCCCAATTTTAAAGAGGATAGGGCTCATTCTGCTCTTCAGTCTTACGTGACAGATGACTGGTTAAAAACCACAGTAACAGATAGATGTGATTTGATTTGATGTATTGTCTTTTCCAGCATGCCCCTTGAGCTTTTTTTCCTTATTCTCTCTTCTCTCTTCTTCTGTCTCCACCATTCATTTTCCTCCTATGTAGCTCACTGAGCCGTACTGTCATTGTTGCCGTACCCTCATCTCTCCAACATATGGGACACATTAGATTCCAAAAGAATGCTACGGAGGACTACAGAGTGCAAAGAATCAGCCTGGCAATGGTTAACAATGTCTCAGTGGAGATCCTTCATTCAAGTTTCTGGTTTTACATTCACTCAGGATGCACAGCTATTGGTCATTTAACAGCAAACAGACATGAAGCGCACACGCTCTGTAATAGACTTACTAAGATCAAGTGATGAGTCCCAGCTTATCTTCCCCTCCATCTTAACACTTTTCATCTCTTTTTGACTTTCATCTCTTCATCTTCCCGTCGGTTTGATCTATGTGACCCATGTTTCCCTCCAGCTTTTAAAGGAATAGACCATGCTGTTGGCATGTTGTCCGACTTAAAGATGTGAAGCAATGAAAACACAGACATTAAAAGTACATGTGGTGGATCCTTGGCTGTGCTTCATGCTAAGACTATGTTCAGTGACTGTGGAGCACTAACAAATTAAGAATCTAAATTAAGTATTATAGCAATAATAAAATGCTTACAATAAACATCTGGGAACGGTTTTATCAAATGGTACCAGCAGAAACTCATTTTTAAAAAGAAGCATCAATGACTATAAAGGGAACTTGACTAATTTTACACATCAAAGTCTGTTTCCAGGTGTTGGAAAGTACTAGTGCATAATTATGTGCGAGTTGAATTTAATTTGTTGTTCCAGAGGGAGAAGTGCGAAATCTGATAAATTGCCTCGAATGATGTCACCAGAATATCACACCAGAATCTCCAAATGAACTGTCGTTGATCGAGTTGCGTTGTGGGTAATATAGGTGCCAAGTCTTGACAAGTAAGAAAAATCCTTAATAAAAAAAGATTCAAATTTGATGCAACTGAACCAGACATGTCTTTTTTTATTCCATGCATTCTTTTTCTTCTTCTTCTTCTTTTTTTTTTTTTTTTTTAAAAAAGGGTCAGCCACTTGGGGAATCAAAAATGCTCTGCCAGAAATACAAGTGAACTATGGTGGACTACCATATAGAGAGGTAATTACAGAATGCACATACATTGACTGGCTACTGCTTAAAGTCTCCATCCATTCAAAAGTATGTTTTTCTTCTTGTTCCTACAGTTGGATGTTTGAGCTTCACTGAGCAGAATGATGTATGTGCAGAGTTTGACTGTTGTCTGGCTGTTTTCACATTCATCTGCTGAAAATGGAAAGTTTCTCTGCGGTCAGTGAAAATCTGATTTTAAGTGGTCGGCCTCTGAGCATGACTTGTGACATCACAACTAGTTTGGAGCTAACCCTGGTCCAATATGGAACTTACATAAGTGTGATGTGGAAACTTGAAGACTTTGGTGCACAAACACTGAGAATGGACTTTACAGTGAAATACATCTGCATATTTGTACATTCTGGATTTTTTTTAATGAAGGAGAAGAGGTAGATGGCAGGATTTTAAAGGTGCAGTGTGTAGGATTTAGTGGCATCTAGCGGTGAGGTTGAAAAACAAGACAGGCCCTCTCTAGAGCCAGCATTTTGTTTGGTTTGTCCGTTCTGGGCTACTGTAGAAACATGGTGGTGCAACATGGCGGGCTCTGTGGTAGAGGACCTGCTCCCTATGTAGATATGAAGACCTCACTCTGAGGTAACACAAAACACAATGATTCTTATTTTCAGGCGATAATACAGTAATTTTTCATAACTTGCAACATACAGTTACATAAGAGTGCAAACCCTACCAGCCTGTCAGTGCTGATTATCTACAATGCTATAATGGACATGGACTGACACTGAAATGGTGTGAATTCACAGTAAGGCAGGCTAACCATGCTAGCATCTAGTGGAAACTAAAGTGTTAGCATGAAGCATCAGGGCCCACACTCTACTGGGATCATAGATGATTTTTGCATCTGTGTTCTCATCACTTAAGCTCACTGAGCAGTGGATCAAAAGTCTGTCAGTTCCTTTCATATGAGGATTTCATATGAGGAGAAGAGAGAGCGACAACAGGTTTGATTCATGGTGTTGCATTAAAGGTTTTTAGGCTGAAAAAAGTCGGGTGTATTCTGTTAAAAACAGCCAGTTACAAGCACATGATATACACACATCCCCTTATATCACTCACATAAACATGTGCACACTTTCAGGCTATGGTTCTTGCCTGGTGGAGGAGAGCACTGGCAACATACATAAACAAACCACAACCAGATGTCTGAGGGCCAAGCGCCGCCCCACCCAAACAGAGCTGTCAGTCCTCCCTCTGTGTTTTTGCAAAGCCATGACTCGCCAGTCCTCCATAAACCCTCCAACTCTAGGAAACAAAAAAAGAAAACTACCAATGGAGACCAGAGTGCAGTAATCAGCTCTTGCTCCATCAGCTCTGACCCTCAACCTCTAACCATATGGGGTTCAGCACTATAAAGGGGTCTTACATTTGATTTCAATTTTAAGATGGCAGCCTGTAACCTCCGTCTTTGCCATTCAAATAAATTTCCTGCGTGCAAAATGTAAACAGCAGGAGATGTGCTGTGGTTTTCAAGAGTGAACGTCTGTCGGTAAAGTATTGTGAAAATATTCATCAGGCCATGTGTTCTGCTCTCTCTCTGCTGGAAATCGTTGTGGTGACCATCTGTTTAGGTCATAAAATGCAAGGCGTGTGGCTGTATAAGTGGTTTGGTCTAGATGTTTAGTGTGGTAATGCAATATATAGATACACTTTACAGCTCGACACAGATACACTTCATATCCTCCTTCCAAGGAGAAATTAAATGGCACAGTTCCCCATGGATATCCAGGTTGGAAATTTGGGAAAGATTTCTCAACCCTGATGTTTCTGAAAAGGGCTTTTCCAACATCATGTTCAAGCAGCAAAACACTGTAAATTAAATAGATGAATCCACTGGCTGATTCATACTGAACTCATTCACTTTAGGTTGATTGAAGCCATCAATCAACAGATGTAATTATCACATTTAATGTGAAAGTTTTTCAGTCTCAAAACTTGGAATTGGACAGTTTTTTGGGGAAAAACTTTACATTTTTGTCTGACATTCACTGCTGGATGTGAAAGTGCTGTGTAGCAATTAAACCCAGCCGACATTACTCGTTGGGTTAAATCATGCATTCCATGCCGTGATTTCTTGCATTGTAATCAAATGAAATATAAATCTAAAGAAAATTTGAAACACATGAAATTTTGAACGCAGAATTTTGGCCGGGAAACACATAGGGCCCTATTATCCTCAGATAGGGTGCAGGTACAGATCCAAGTCTTAATTCCTGGCATGTGGGTGTGACCAACACACTTTTGCAATTTTCTCAACAATCAGCGTTGGCACACTCTGGGCTCGGCCAGGCACAAAGTGGAGGAGAGACTGAATACATTATTAGTGGGAGGAATGCATTATGTGCAGGTGGAGTCGAGACGGGCCTCAGTAATGACTGATCACATGAGCTCCTCTCATCCCCTTTAAACGCAGCAACTGGGGAAACAGGGGAGAGAGGCTGTGAAGCACCACAAGTTCCAAAATAAACATTCAGGACACCCCAAATATTAACATACATCAATCCACAGATGCTGACAATGGTAAAATGAAAATAAAGCTGCTGTGTTCTCATGTGTGCTGCCACTTATTTTGTGCAAACAATAAATATAGGATAATAAATACATTTCAACTCCACAGTTCTCCTCTGCATATTTAAAAGTCCTCATTTATGCTTTTAAGTTGTCTTCAGGACGCATCCTGAAGACAACTGCTTTACTTCAAATGATCTGTAAGTAACAGCTTTCTAGTCTGAAAATACTGGAAAATACAGAACATTAATTACTGTGTATCTTGACTGATCCTGAAGATTTAAATAATTAATGAAGTTTCCTCTGCTGTGTCATCCACATGTTAACTGATGCACAGCAAACATGGAAAAGATCCGACATTCTACAAGTTGTTGTGGGAAACTCATCCAACAGAGCATATTTCTGAACTCTGGGTCACTAGATTATGCTCATGAGGATGATATTATTGGTAAGAATCTTCCTTAAAAACAAACTTGTGTTTTGATTCTCATGTCAATCTGCAGTAGATGAAAGAACATGTAGCAAACTGAAAGGGGCAAAACTTAACATAAATGAAAGGAGTTCTGTGATTTTGGAGACGTCTGTGTGCCTCTTCCAGCTGAAGCCATGAAAATTGCCCTGCGTCTGCGTGTGTGATAAGAGGTGCTCTGAGCAGGTTTTATCGCAAACACAATTTCATGCCAAAATGACCCCCAGAATTGCACTGCATCATCTGCATAAACACAGCCTGAGCTGCGCCTCTCCTCCCATGTCAGCGCAATACACTTCTTTGGTGCCTGGAAATGACCAAACAGACACAGATACACAAAACATAGGCTTGCGCCTCAGGAAAATTGCATAAAGACTGCATTTGGACCGCCATAATTTCCTTTTATTGACAGTTGATATTGACCAGCTAACCTTGAGGTTTGCTTTTGGCAAAAACCTTTTAATTGTTTTTTCTAAGCTGACTACAGAAACACCCAGATACAGGTTGTAACTGAGAGCAGTTTACGATGTAGACTACTGTGTGACCATTTCTCTGCTATGATAATATGAGGTAAATATGACTTCATATGAGTTTATGTACATACCTTCTGTTCTATAAGCTGTTCTGTCTGATAATTCAGGATAGGTCTGAGACCATGTTGATCCGCTGGGGCTTGAGGATCCAGACTAAAGTTCAAGCTGATGTAAATGGGAGAGAGTTTATCCCGAAACTCCTCTTCACCCTGCAACAGACAGAGATGCATGAGTAACTGAAGAGGAAGTGAATGACACAAACCCACTGTCGTCTACAGGGACCAATAAACATTCATCTGGTGTATTCACGCTCTGTCGCCCATCTGTTACTGAGCATGTTCTATTTATAGTGACATAACTTTATTTATATATCATGTAGAGACAAGCTGAGAAAACACGTTGAAACATTTTTTGAAAGAATATTTGACACTACAAATTATTAATATTTTCATTGATTTACAGTGGTATATTTTCAAAAAAAAAGGCACAAAAACAAGTTGGAGAAAAATCACTTTACATGTAAATAGACTGTATTATATATTTTTATACAACCTTTACAGCTGTGTGATTATGACTTAAGATTTGTACATTTTTATGTGTCATCTCTCTTGTCATTTGGGTTCCTGGTACTTTGGTGAACTGACAAAATGATAAGTCTCTGAAAAAAAGAATACCATACATGGTAAAGACAAAAATGAATCCATAGAAAGTTGGCAAAAATGAATAAAACTTAATGGCTTAATGTGCTGATTTGTCAGTTCTTAAGATGAGAGGCAGAATATCTGAAATGGTTAGCAATTAGCCACAAGGGTAGAAATGTCTAGCTTTTTATAGCAGATTTGTGCGAAGCTCTGTTCCAAGTAAATGTACAAGTCACACTGTGTAAAATCAAAAGCAGATGTTACAACAATAGTGGCCTAAATGTAAGATTCAGCCTGTTTTAAATTTCTAAAGAAGTGACACGAATTCCATTGGACCCGCCATGATAATGTGGCCCCTTTAAAGAATAAAAAATGGTGTGCAAACAGATAAGTGTTGACTGACAGGCGAGTGGATGGTTGGCAGTTTCAAGTCAAACCATCTCTTATCCTGTCAAAGAGCAAAGGGCTCTGATCATTATGTCCTTACAGTGAACATCTACACATATGACTTAAGTGTTTTTGTCAGGCATACTCTTTGATCAGGTCACCACTGAGTGATGAGAAGATTGGTGCTGTAGTATTTTACTTCTGTGTTCAGTTATATGTACCTCCCAAAATAGTACTTCAAACGGCAACTTCAAACCCTGTCGATTAGGAAATGACTTTAACCTCCGTCCTACAAACTAGTTAATTGCCTTCACCTGGTGATGCAGGTGCAAAACACTCTCTGATTAGATGGCTCGGATGAAAACCAGCAGGGCTCTGACTCCTGAAGGCCAGGATAAAGAACCAGAAAATGTGTTGATGATATAAAAGGCATAGATCTAAGATGATCTGAAGAATAGTCAGTTCTTATTGCACAATATTTTTGAGTTTGTAAATGACCTGTCTTTGTAGGAAGGAAAAAAATCAGTTTATTTACAACCTGGGATTTATTCTCATATTTTGGCCCATTCATGTAAACTGTTTCTACAGTAAAGTGACACGAGTGAATACAGCTGTATGATGGAGTCCAAGCAGATACAAGATACAAGCAGATACAAGCTTTTAAACAGTTCAACTTTAAAAGTGCACAGTCAAGGTTTTTTTTTTTTGTTCTGTTTTATTTTTTTGTAAACACCAAAGTTATGTTTACATTCACTGTTTCTCACCAGAACCCATTGTTTGTACCCTTGACCCCTAACTGTATTTTCTTCCTCGTAAAACATTTGCAAAACTGACTTTGTGGCTATTTTGAAGCCTTCATTGTTTAAATCAATGTTTGCTAGCTGTCAGTCTTCTTCTTCTCTGCCTTTCATGGCTCATTGCTACATTCCTTGGTGTGTTACCTACACCAGCAGCCATTGTGCATTTGCGTGCTTGTGCACAAGATACCAAAAAAATTGAGGGCCCACTAATCAAAACATGGCTCCATAGCACTAGTAGGAGTCAAAATCTCCACAGGGTACCTTTAACACAGTTATCAAAAGCTGTTACTTGGTGGTCTAAACAAAACTGAACATTTATAGTTATTACAGAGCTATTGGGCTCAAACTGAAGTTTCAACATGATATGCAATGCTTGATGTTGGAAGTGCGGCTGAAAAGTCAAACAAAATGAGAAGTCTTGTAGACAACATCAATTGTCTGTGAACACCAGACCAGAAAGGCCCACAGGACTGACTGTCAAAGTCAATGACCAGAGAGAGATATGGTTGAAAGCTCCAAAAAGCTAGTAGGTGGACCTTTGAGCCAAGATTATTTAGATTACACACTGTTCCCAGAGGTCGAGAATGAACTTCCAAGATTTTTTGTTGCTGAGCAAAGCAGTTTGCTGTTTGTATTTCATTGGCCCTGCAGTGCTTTCCAGAGGAGAGCTCTTCTTCACAATCTCTACAATGATGGTGGTGAGTACAGTGTTACTATCTATAGGTACATTCATCTATAAAATATAATAACAAAATGATTTACCTCAAATACAACAATCTTAACTCTTTCAGTTTTTCACTAAAGGGGGTTTTAGCCACCCTAACTTCTCTTTAGGATGATTTATAGTGATGTTGATCCCTTAACTTTCATATAGCTCAATATTTTTATCTATTTTAATTTATCAAATACTTATGACATTCCCCAGTATGTTACTCAGTGCTTTGTGTTTACAGCTAATTGGTGACAATGGTATAACTGATAACCATCAGTATGTTAGCATTGTCCGTGTGAGCGTGTTAATATGCTAACGTTAGCATTTAGCTCAAAGCAATAAGTACAGCCTCACAGAGCCATTAGCATCTTGTTTAATTGTTGGAGAATATTTATCTTTTTCTACCTGATAGAAATGTGCCTATATGGTATTTAGTCATTGGCAACATTTCAAAAATTTACATCCAATCTGCTTGATGCTGATGAGTAAAAACAATTAGTGTGACTGACCCGGAGATAGATCTTGGTTTCATGGCACGAGCGTTCTCCGTTGGCAAGGCTGAAGTTCTTCACCAGACTGGGCTGCTGGCTGTCCAGGAACAGAGTCCTCCTGATGGACTCTTTCTGGTTCTGCTTCACACTGTCTAACTGAACCTCCACTACAAAGCCTTTAAAATACACACATATAAAGACACACACACACACACAAGGCAAGAAAAAAGTGAATATTCCCATCGTTTGTATCTATATGCCTGTATGAAACACAAAAATGCATGTTAATGTATGCGCACACACAGACACACATATCTGCACAGACATACTATATGCATGCCTCACCACATGCAAACACACACATATACAGTGGTAAACATTATTATGGTAAAGCGCCTTTATGTGCTGTACAGTATACAGAAACACACAGAGGGCATTGCTGTGGCCCACATGACGACAACTATGCAGAGAACACAGACAATACACACCCACGCACTTAAAATAAACACACACACACTTTTCTAAACTGCCAGAGCCCACCAAGTTATCCTGTATTTACATGATTGTTCTTTTATCTTGATCTTAACTGCCAAATTGACCACAGTGAGGTCCAGCATATTTGTGGCCACACAAAGAAAGCAAGGTAATAGGGACCATCTGTGTATGTGTGTGTGTGTGTGTGTGTGTGTGTGTGTGTGTGTGTGTGTGTGCCTCACCTAGATGAGAGGGGAGGTGCTTCCCATTAGCCAGCAGGCAGAAACCGATGCTTACACTGGAGGTTAGAGACAGACAAAAATATGGGAGAAAAAAAGACTTAACATGCATGCTCACTGAGCTTACAGAGATCTCTGGAGTCTTTTCACTGGTTTGTGAGACTTCCATGTGTCTTTTTTTTTATTCAAAGTATCAAATGCTTTAGAATATCAGTCGACAAACACATTTAAATACATGTGTGGTCGTATAAACGCTCACGTAAAGGGAGGGTACGCCTCATGCTGTGTTCGGAGTCTTTCCAATGCCAAACAATATCTCATCCATTTCAAGAAACTTTCAAACCTTTTCCAACTTTTTTTTTCATAACTTTTCACTCGACACTCTCTTCATCTTTTCATTTTCTATGGAGCTACTCCACCTTTCTGCCATTTCCTCTTTTTGTCTCCAAGGCAACTAAAACAGCAATAAACATGAAAACAAGACTCACTTCTATCACCCAATCGGGCAGATACTAAAACACCAGCCAGTTTGGCAAATGCCTCTAACAGCAGTCTAAAAATGTTTTAATACGATGGTTAAAACTTGTGGAAAGAGCTTCATTGAGATTAAAAGCTGGGTATATTTCCCCCTTTTTTTCCCTCTGATCTAAGAATACCGAACATGTAGTTCAGAGCAGCTTGGACAGGACACTGGCAAACATGAAGTCATTTGACATTCTCATGGGGTAAACTTTGGAAATTGAACTAAGATGTGCGTTACATAACATTTGCAAGACTTTCCATGTTCTGTTATTGTCAGAGAGCTCTTTAACCACTCTTAAGCTTTTTGTTAAACCATTAGAGATATTTCCGCTAGAATGAAACCAACCAAATGAAATCAAACCGTGTATAATCTTCCTATTAATATATTAGCTGGGCTGAACTTTTTAGGGGAAAAAAATGGGCATCCATACCAGGACACAGCAATGGTTTCATTCCCAGTGGACAGCTCACAAGTCTTCTCTTCCTGGTTGAACATGGTTGGCTGCACTGTGAGAGAGGCGCTTGCACTCACTATTGGCCGGGCTCTGAGTGAACACACAGAGCATAAAAGGATAAGAAGAAGAAATATTATCTATATTTCTATCATTACACTGCTAAGTGTTTAAACATACCTGTATAGCACGGCTTTGTCAGCCCCAAAAGCACCAACAATCAGATCTGCAAGAGGGGGAAGAGGTGTTAAATGAAGATGAGGAATAAAGAGTAAATAGAGATCTGGAGGTACACAGTTTCCTGCAGTACCTGGGTAGCCGTTTTGATCCAGATCTCTGTTGCCTCGGAGAGCAAAGCCAAAACTGGCTGGGAAAGAGCTGGAAGCCCATTGGCCAGCGAGAGTCTGAGTGGGCGTGTCCTTTAGTCCTCCAGCATGACCGTTATAAATGAGAACCAGTCCCTGCTGGTCGTCTCCTCCGTAAGGACAGCCGATAGCCATGTCTGATTGTAAAGAGCAACAACACAATGTGAAGAATCTCATATTTTCTCATAATCGATATATAACACCCATATATGAACGTCTGAATGAATATCAACATTCTAGATATGTAGCTGAAGCTTACATGCAGAGCAGCTTACAGTGAGTGCAGCACAATATGTTTAAATTCCAATATATTTATTGATTTATTGTATCTATAGCAATGTTATAGTAGGGTAGGTAGAACTAGCAGTGTGTTTGAGGGCCAATAAACAAGTTGTGATAGTTACTGGTTTTATTTTTTGGTGATTTGCTTTGTTTTATGGTGATTTACTTTATTAGACTTTGGCTGAATCATGATTGAATAAAATGCAGACTCTTCCAGTAAGTCAGTTAGTGTTGCCAAGTTCTCTTTCACCCTTGGAATAGCATCTGAACTAGCGATTGACAGAAAATAAAATCAAAAAAAAAGTTTGATCATCAAGTAAGATAAAATAAATAAAATGCAAAACGTTCCTTAGTTTCAGTTTCAGCTTTCAAGATGGGTTCTCAGAAACTGTGAAGGCAATTTTCACCATTTTCTATAATTTTACCCTTTTATTTATCCTTAAATAGGCTTAAAGAACCCTTCAAGACGTATGTTTTATGACATATAAAATACCCTGCTTGGAATCATTATTTTTGTGTCATAAAGTTGTTCCACAAAAATGTTTAATTAACTGGATAAAAGATGAAAGATCCAATATAAAAATCACAGCTATTGCTATGCAACATTTAACTCTTTAAGTTTCAGCCACACACTGTACTGTATCTATCACACCTACCATTGAATCCATCCTGGTTGAGGTCACCCAAGGGAGCCAGTGAGCTGCCAAACCGGCTGAATGCCTGCCGACCAAGGAGGTGGGACTGGCTGGGCTCCAGCAGCAGAGGGCCCCTCTGGAGGTACACATACACCTTACCCAGCTCTTCCAGACGCCCATTGGACCCTCGACGCATAAACATTGGAGCGCCCACCACCAGATCATCCAGACTGGGGAGGCAGGCAAAAGCAAGAAATTAAAAAATTGAGATGAAGGCAGAGGAAGTAGATAAAGAGGAGGAAGAGTTGACGTGTAAATATAGATACAAGACAAGAGATATTTAACTGTGATTAAAGGGCCAAAGTTTCTTCTTTAGCATTGCGGTTTCCACTTTTAGTATTTGCACTTCAGTAGCTTTAAGGTTGAAAAAACAGTATTATTCCACGCTGTACAGCAGTATCATAGTATATCTGTATCAGTTTGTTCAAGCTCTTCATGGAAGCTATATGATGTTTACACCTAGTGAAAGATCGAAACCCAAGACTCATCAAAAGGATTTCTTGCGTATCATTTTATACAAGTTCCCCCTTAAAGGACAAGTTCACAAATTTTCAGGTCTGTCTTAAAAACAGCAGTCAGGTGTGCATATGGACATTTTTTCATTGCTGTAATGACTTCTCCTGTTATTATTGGCCATTACGACATCCCTTCCAAACATACTTCCAATGGAAGTGGTGGGGGACAAAATCAGCAGCCATTGTGTTGTGCAAAAATGTATTCCAGACTTCATCTGATGCTAATATGAGGCTTCAATAGACACAGAGTTAATAGACGTAGAGCTAAACAAATGAAGAGGGTATCTATATTAATGTCAGATAAACATTTGAACACATTTTTGCACAGATTGAGGACTGTGGATTTTGTCCCCCATCACTTGTGTTGAAAGCTCATTAGGAAAAGATCTTGTTTTAATTAACAGGAGGAAAGATTACAGCGAGCAAAAACTGTTTCAATGTTCACTTGGGCACCTGACTATTGTTTTAAGACAGAATTGAAAGATTGTGAACCCATCCTTTAATTCAGCCACATATATTTAGTATTTTTGCCCAGCCATAAGTCAGTGGGGTTTAACAGGTTTACACTGAATCACATGTCTTGGTTGAAACAGGGGAAAGGAACAAGGGCAGCTGAGTAATTATTACTGTTATGACTATTCTGTTGAAAGATGAAACACTGATACTAAATCAATAGCAATTTAAAAGGACTCAATAACAACACATACATTACAACTACCAGCAAGCATTTTCAAATCAAATACATATTTAAATGGCTGCAATACATATACCAAACTAACTACAGTTTTAAAAGGATAAGCAAACAGGGCTTCACTTGAATAGCTAAACCGAAACTCTTACAACAGTGGTTCTCATGGAGCTGAGGTTGTGACTCTTCCAAGGTGAGGAAGTGAAATTTGCTAGGGAACTTAACACAGAGAGGAACTATCCACAGTCAGTTAAACTGTCATGAAAGAGCATGAGAAATTCACACTGTTGACCTCATTTTCAGTGACCTCACCTTTCATTTTTAGTCTCTTATTTGAGCTTATATTTATATCACTTTTCTCTCATTCCACCCACTCTGTCACCCTTTCCCCTTTTTTTACCATCATCTGTGTCACCATCACTCCATTCACTCACCCATCATTGTTGATGTCCGTGGCTGCCACTGCATAGCCAAAGTAGGACCCCATCTGGAACACATTACAAACAAGACCCGGTTAGCCTGTAATCACACCACGGTGCATAGATCCCTTTCTTTTCTTTCATTTTCTTTCTCCGTGTCCTCTCTTTTGTACCCTCCACCACCGCCCCCAGAAGCTTTCGTCTTCAATCTCTCAATCCCACAATCCCCTGGGGTCTCTTCTTCTCCCTTTTCATGGAGCTCAGTGTTAGGGCTTCTGTAAGCTCAAGGAGAGGTAGGGGGTCTAGGGATCGGGGATTTGAACTCCTTTAAATCTCACTCCAAGAAAATGCTCATGGGGCTCAGGTTTTTCCGGTTTAATTTCATACCATGTATGATAAATTAGGGTCATGTTACATCCTTGGGTGACTCTCGCTTCAAAGTGATTTGTAGCGTGGCTACATGGAAGTGTGTTTAGAGACCCTTGTGAAAAACAAGCCTGAATATAAGAGGATTGACTTCCTGCATCCCACATGCAAAAAAACTTTATCAACATAAATCAAGCTGAGGCTCAGTACAAAGTTCATATTCATATCCACAGTGATATCCAAGGAGCACTGCTTTGCCATACATTCATACTCTAAGAAACATGATCAACATGAGGTGAAATCAGCAAGTTAAGAGAGTTGACCACAGATGAACTTTCCAATTTCTTTTATCCTCTTATATGCAGATGTGACTAGTAATAGTAAAGTAGTTTTATCTGAAGGACAACAGGAATAATCTGTCACACTTTGCATGAGAGCATCTGTATCCATTGTTGGGTTGATGTTTACACTGAAGTCCTTTTATATTTATTAGCTTTTTTTCCTTTTTTCTATTAAAGCTGCCCTATTATTAACACTACAACTACCACAAATACTAATATTTGTCATACTGACAATTGTTCACAGGACATACCTAGCAAAAAATTCCTGACTAACCCACCGCACACTACCTGTACAGCACCAAACAGCAGACAGACAAAGTTAGCTACGAGCTAATGAACACAATGGAGCATCTAGCAGCTAAAGTTAGCTACTAAAAGCTGGCTGGTAAAGAAAGTCAAACTTCTTAGCCAGTTATTTCCTTCAATAGTTGGTGACCAAAACAGAGCTAAAGGAGAGTGAATATTAGCCTTACATTTGTAAGGTGGACAAAAAATACAACTTCAACAGAAAATTAATGTAACATGTGTGCCATATCAAAGGTGAAAATATGTCAATTTTGTGTTTACAGCTTGTTCTGCTGCTGAGAGTGGCTAAAAATAAACTACTGAAGCTTTAAATTTAGCTAACTATGCTAACAGAAACCACTGTAATATTATAAAAGGCAATACCAAAGCAGTAAAATTCCACATTTCCACATTTGGCAGTCACTATTGCAATGACCCAGGCACAAATTAAACAGTCCATGGTACAAATTTGTCCATTTCCATTAATATGTCATTGTGTCTAAATTTCATACTATATAATGTAAAATATACACTATATACTAGTGAGAGTCCACTATTTTGGAATAAATATACAAGAAATGAATGCACTGTATCATTCTATAATACCAGGAAATGGACCAGCATCCAACATTTGTTATTGAGAAACAATGCATAGATAAAATAATTGGAATAACTGGAAATGTCTTTGGCTTATCCAGTTGATTAAATAGCTTAAAAATCAAGATACTTCATGACATTAACGCAAAAGTTATCAAATCCAATAGAACCAGAGCAGTTGTACAGCTCATTGATTTGCTGCCTTGCCCACAATGGTCTGATACCACCAGAGATATTACAGGAAAAGTTATCATGGTATTTAGTGTGGCAAAATCTCTCATGATAAACACATTTCCATCGTCTCATGGGATATATATCATCATATTGCCCAACTCTAGTGCAACTAGGCCACCACATGGGTTGTTAAACCAGTGGAACATAGCTAAACAGAGAAAATTTTGTGGTTATCTGCATCTTCACATCTCTCTTTGTTTACTGGCATAACAAATGACAAAGTTTGAGGTTTCATTCACCAGATCATCAGAGCGTCTTGCCTCTGGTGTGTTTTTGCAGCTGACTTTGACTCCATAGTCCAAGCAACCACACAGGGACCAGCATTCACCCACAGAGAGCAAAGAGTCTATTAGCCAGGAGTTCACCTCAGATCATTCTCACTATGATTTAACAGTTTACTCAGCGTCCTCCACCCTGACACTGACACCTCTGAGCAGTCACTGATGACCTCCCATACTGACGACACACAGACACAGCCACACACACTCAGACACATGCTTTCTCATGCGAGCATGATCACATGCTCTTACATTTTGCAATATGTGCACAATGAAGCCTTGTGAAAGCACACAAGAAAGTAACAGACAAATAAGTTTCCCCATGATGTAGCTGTTAACCATACTGTGAATCTAATCTGTTGCACTTTATTTAGCACTTTAATTCGCACAGGAAGTTAAATTGGTGGTTAGCGGGAGACACGTCCCACCTTAAAATGCACAGCAGATGAGTCATTTATTTGCTCATAGGAAATTTTCCAAAAGTTTGTGACATTCCGTTTTAAAAATAATTCATCCGTGGGTTATATTTTAAGCAATATGACTATAAGCCCAGCTAGTGTCTCACTGACCAACGCTGCCACTCTTCCCCTTTAAAATGCACATACTGAGTCAGTACAGTGACAACATTAACACTATCCTGGCCTGCTGTTTCAGGGTTTGATTTACAGCTTTTGGAAACCATGAGCTGTGCATACTGTAAGCTCGACCTCTGACCCTGGTATAGGCCTCTCCACAGGGCGAATTCCTTCATCTTCAACCCTCCTTTACACATGCCACTTTAAATGTGTACCCACATATGAAAAGTACAGAAAATCTCCAGCCAGATGTGCACATACCTGCTCCCCTGTCAAGTTGAGCATGGACTTCAGATCCCTTCCATTTAATATGGACACCTATATTGAGACAGACAAAAGTCATTATTGATTATAAAATATGGTTCATAATCCAAAAAGTGCATAAATATATTAGATTATTCAACTAAAATGTATTCAGCTTTATCCATTAATACTGCAGGTCTTTGTATACCGCATGTACAGTTTATTCCTTTACTTTTATGCTTTGTACACTATTTTCACTGTAAAATGGTGTAAAATGAAAATGTGGGGAGTCCTTACTAAACCATACAGCATGAGGCCTTTTGGGACTCCTGTGATGAAATCTGCAACAGGGGCAAAAGGTTAGGAGGGGTCATTTCAAAACAAGACTGAGAACTAAGAACTGAAACTGAAACACTGATATATATATATGTGTGTATTTTTTTTTTATTCTTTGTGTTTCTAAATGTTCTTGCTCCCTAAAAGACTTAATAATCCCTTTACATCAAAACACAGCAGACCATCCACAATCATGTGTGTTGAGACTGAGCGGTTAGACAGAGCTGGGGCAGGGGTCAACAAACCCTGTACTCAGCCATGTGTTTTGGGAACTCTGCACTGTAAATATGACCCTCACCTTCATCATCATCCCCACTGAACTCGCCGCCAGCCACAGAGTAACCTGCAGGAAAGACACATGGAGAGTAGAGATACAGTTGGGTTTGAGAGTAATAATTCTATTTAATTACTTCAAAAAATATAGTATTATTATTAGTAGTAATGATATTAGTTGTAGCACTGGTGTATTTTAATTCATCATCATCTTACATAAAATGGGCCTCATGCAAGAACATTTTCATACTTTTGTCCTAAAACTCTCTTATTTTTTTTCTGTGAGGTTTGCTCATACGAGTGTTCCAAGTCAGATTCAACAAACTCTCTTAACTGCCTGAACTTGTCGTAAATCGCTCGTTTCAGCCTGTTGAATGTCATCTGTTCATAAGGAGATGCACATTCACAAGATCTGATCATTAGCATAATCCATGCCCCTAAAATTAAAAATAAGGCTCCATGTTTCCCTTTGTTTGTGGACAAGTTTCATTCACAAAAAAGTTTCCAAAGAGTAAAAACACAGCACTGCTTCAAGTCAAACATATCAACTTTAGGAGTGTAAGTAGAAGAGGACCCAAAACAGTAAGACAATATGAATCCAGGAGCCAACAATGTGTTATCAGATCAGTTCTGTACTGTGACAGAAATAAAGAGGAAATGCTTTGACATGAAGTTTGATGCCTAAAAATATCCATGACTAATATGAGAGGTGGTCATGTGACAGTCACAGAGAAATTAGATGAGAGAATATTACAGCCTACAGTAGGTGATGTTACACTGTCAGCTGCAACACGACATGATACTGGGCAGAGAGCTGTAGAGAGACATGAGGCAGCTGTTGGAGTGAGAGACGTTAAGCAACTACTGAAATGTAGGAGTTTCTGTGCCAAAATATGCCAATAAAAATCATAAAATCTAAAAAACCTTTTAGTAAATCAGCAGCTATGGTAATGATAATATGGTAAACAGAATATTAATTTTGCATGAAGTTTGTTTTAGTTATATCTTTACTTTCTTAATTTCTGTATCATATTTAAACTCCAAATTAATTCAGATTAGGACATTATAATTGTAAATGAAACAAGTGTTTGTCTCCTGTGAAGAAAGGCAGAGATGACCCATTCATGACACGTATGACAGCTCTGGACCACTCGTATATTTAGTTCATACCTAAGAGAAAATTTTAAGTACAAGAAACTTTATGAATGCCAAAAATGTTCTTAAATCATTCATACGTGTATCTTAAGAACAAATCTGTTTCTACAAGTGCTTCTTGCATGAGGCCCATTGTGTTTAGTTGGAGAAAACTAATATGACTACAACACCTACTAATATATAATAGGATAATAATAATATTATATTATTATAATTAAATTACAGTAATAGAAAATAACTGACATAAATTCTATAATAAGAAAAGAAGAAAAGAAAAACTAATTATAAAAATAATAAAAATCTAAATTCATGAAATAGTTGCTGCTACAATAGCAGAAGTAGTACTATTGGTGGTTAGCAGTGAAAACAAAAATAGCTCCGTCACACAGCACTGCATCACGTTTTATATTTGAACTGACAATAGCACACAATATAGCACTGTGGCGACTATGTGCAAGCAAACAGAAAACAACAGGTTTGGGTTAAGGCTCTGATGAGAACAGCATTAACACAATACCACGGTCATGTGATGCCTACCGTGGTGTTGAGCTCATTACCGTCATCGCTGCAAAACCGTTGCTTTTTCACCATGGTAAGAAAAAATCCATACAATCTTAGCCCTAGTTTGGGTATTTTGATGGAAATCATATGTTGCCAGTTTGTGTTGCCTTTAAGCCTCTGCTTGCAGATCCTAGAAGCAAAAGTTCTTTAAGCCCCACACTATGAAAGTTTGTAAGAAATATATGAAATACTGTTGATTTTGCTACTAACAGTGGGGCAAAAATGCAAAAAGTTGCACTAGAGGAAAGGCCATCAGGTTGTAATCATCAGTTTTTATCCCTTGGAGAGAATGATTGAAGTCAGCCTGTTCATTGGAAATCTGCCTAAAAGATTATGGCATGTTGTGAGTCATGTCATGAGTCATGTGTAAGATGATATTTTGGCCTGTATGCACCCAGAGTAAAGGTCAAAAGACAGTGAATATAGACAGCAAATTAACTGCAATCCAACTGTTATTTTTCAGTTTTCTGTGTACAGTACAAAGTTGACAATTTGACATGATGGTGGTGTTAGTGGAAAATGGAAGGGTGGTAGTTTAGGGAAAGTGTGTTGATTAGATTTTTACATTTCTGCCATCCAAGTGCAGATTTTTGCCTGCTGGTGGAACTAGAAGTAATGTCAGGAGGTTACCAAAATCATTCTAGCCCCCTGGAGAGATAGAGATTCATATCAAATTTAATGAAAATCCAGTCAGTTTTCAAGGTATTTATTTTTTCCTTAACCGCGACTTACTCCTGGTTAAAATGTTGACCTTGTTGTGGTGCCAGAAAAATGGTTAAAGGGTGGCTAAAAGCATCAGATAATATCCTCTGAGGAACGTGAATATCAATATCAAATTTCATGGCATGCTGTTTGTGACTCTGGACCAAATTGTTCAACAGACTGTCAGAAAAATTATCCATCTTGGATCAAGAGGCCCTGCTGCTGGTATAAAAATGTATAGAAACAGTAAACGTAGCTGTAGCAGTCTGATAATAGTGGCAACAGTAGTATCAGTAGTAGTATAAGTAGTATTTGTCATATTAGTAGCAGTAGTGTTAGGGTTAGTAGTAGTACATGCACGTAGTCATAATAATACATCAAATTTTAATAATTCTATTATCTAAGTGTGCTTCCTCACCCAGGTAACTGTCATCATAGCTCCCGTGCACCTGTCGTGTCTGAATCTGCCCGGCAACTGACAGCAGAAAGTAAGAGGGGTAGTAGGCCTTCACAATCTCCTCCGTGGTGGCTGAAATCAGCTGACCTATAGGATGGATGGGTAACAAAGGGTTAAAGGTCAGAGGTTAAAATAAGACATGTGACTTTTGAACTCTGGCTCCTGAGTGGTTACACTGTAGTTCATCCACTGACAAAGATGATGGATTGATTTGATCTTTCTCTCTCAGAGGGAAAATCCATTTGAAGATATCTCATAAAAATCCAATGCTGTTCCACATTCTTGTGAGCTCACCTTGCCAGTAAAAGCTGCCTGGTCCTCCAAGCACAACTCGTCCACTCTGCAACACACAACAGTAGCCAGAACTGAGGAATCTGTGTGTCACCAGTTCCATCATGAGTTTCAACAAACTCTGCAAGTCTGATGTTCACAGTGTAATCTCCACTGCTTACATCAGCCAAAACAGAGAAACTGTGACTATGTGGTTATACAGAAAACCAGCAAAAACTCCAGCAAATATTTCTCTTACCTTGGTGAAGTCAGCACTAAATCCCCCCTGACAATAGCCCTGTCCAGCAGGTCCATGTCTTTCTGCAGCGGAAAAGCACCAAAATATGGGAAACACTTAAACTTCAAAGAAACTTCAAACTTTTCTTGGAGATGAAACATTCAGTTCTGTTTAGGGCAGAATTCTCTAGTGTAATTTTCATCACAGTTCACTTGTACAATGACCCAAAACTGAATTCAAGACCATCACTTTGAAAACAATAGAAGGAAACACAGAAAAGATAAAGCCTTGGGGTGAGCAAATGTGTTGCAACAGCAATTTCTTTGATTTACAGGGGGTTCCAACAACATTATGTGATCCACTTTCTATAGCTTGTGGTAACTAGTCTTTGTGTATTTATTGTGTTGTTTTATGGTTTTTGCTATTCTGCTTGTAAAGCACTTCGGTCAACTGTTGTTTATAAATGTGCTTTATGAATAAATATGACATGACTTCACTATAGCTTCTCAGCTATTCAAATACATAGCTTAAGCTTCACCTGGTAACACTTGTAAATATCAGGTTATGTTAACGAGTTTAAAAAGCTGGCCTAAATTGTAGACAGTACTCTTCTTAAAGTCCCTCTCCACCCAAAAATGTGGGAAGGAAGGTCGTGTTCACATTTATCTGCTGAAGGTGGGAACTTCCTCTGTGTCACTAAGTTCAGGGCGTATACCCATGAGCAGGATTTGTGACATCACAACAAGTTTGTAGCCAATCATGGTCCAGCATTCAACTTACACAAGTGTGACATGGAAACTTGAAAGCCTCCAGTGCACAAACACTGACAATGGACTTTACAGTGAAGTAGGAGACATCTTGTATCCAGCTGTTAAACTTTTGAAATGAACAACATTTGCATTTTCATAGATTCTGGAGTTTTTCAATAGAGGAGAAGGAGGAAATGTAATTTTAAGAAATTCTAAGTAGCTAGTTGAACTTTTTTTGTGGAGAAACTTAGTATTTTATGTTTTAAAACATGTCTGTGGGTGTTTGCATTGGATTCTTAATATCCAATGCAAACACATTTTATGTTAGCTGTAAATAATTAACAACGGTAAACAAATCCCCTGGAGAATGGCTATTATTGCAGTAACTCACCAGTTCGGCAGGGAGCGTACTCCACAAATGTTTTGAGACCATCGTCAGAGAGGTAGCAGGTTCCTGTAACATCGGCGAAGGGTGTGTCGTGTTCGGTCCTCCAGTAATACCTGGGAGCACAGGCCTGGAAAGCACAGAGAAACAGCTCAATGACAAATGAGTCAATGATCATGTTTTTGAGCTCAGAAGCATTAAACTGACCCTTCACTGAACTCCTCCCTTGAATAATGATTGTGCAATCATAGTGGTCTAATGGGGAACGAGTAAGAACAGTACTGTGTATCAGTTAAACCGAAAACACAAGAGAAAGTGCAAGTTATAGATGAAGCAATGTGTGCTCTGAAGTAAGCTGCTAACATTAGCATGCCTGGAAAAAAAATCTTAATATCTACAGTAGGAAACCTTCTTCCATGGCCAAGGGGTAGCATAACATTAGCCAACTACAGTTTGGAATTACAGGTTGCCCTGCTCATGAATGGTACAGTATATCCATCTCATGGGCGCCAGTCTCAAATGTTTACTATGCATTAGCCGACTTCTAGGCAACAGCGGTGTGCTGTAACTCACTCAACACTTTGGGGAAATGCATCTGATGTCATTTCATCCTGCCATGTCATTTGCCATACTAATCAGTTAGTGCTCATTTTGTAACCTTTATCCTTGTAAAAGTGAGACATATTGTTTGAAAATGCATACAATAAATAGTAACCCTCAAACTGTGTCAATATCTGAGGCTAGGTTACAGTACCAGCACCAACTACCCTGCAATACAAGAACAATGCTGTTCCTGTATTACCATGTCTTCTACATGAATCATCAAGTGGTCCTGGAACCTATAACTTTTTTCTGTGTGATTGTAGCCATTATATTCAAATTGAAGAGCTTTTTCAGGGTCGTTGTTAGCATTCAGTGCTCTCTGACTGTGTTTGCCAGAAGTTGCCCAAGAGACAAAGATAATGTAAAGTTTAACACAGGCTATTCAACCTTTTCTGGACAGTAACAATGTTTTTTAGTACCAAACCCATGGTTAGAGACTTTGTATTACATTTTCAGTGCACAGAGGAAGCAGTCTTAGAAATGTTCTGCAATCTGGTCTGTACAGTACATCAAGCCATCCCACAAGAATTCCCAAAACCCCATATTGAAAAACTCTAGCTAGTGTGAAAAACTAAAACATAAGCATCACACCAACAAATGTTGGCATAGCATGTAATCATACAACTAAATGTAAGTAAATAATTCAAAGAGACCAAACATCATAGAACCATTCTTACCAGGACACTGTTGCCATGGGAACGCACAGTAGCTCCAAACCATTGATGGGACTTGAACTCAACCTGAGTGTTCACTTCATTTATAAAAAAATATCGATCACCTAGAAGATAGAAGAGAAAAATACATAAAAGCACATTTACACAGAGATATATGCAGCTCCTCTATGACTGAATAATTTATAGTTGCTACACTTTAGTCAGAAACTGGGTCGTGGAAGAAACTTCTGTTATGTCAGGAGTTTCTATTTTAACTTTGTCAAAGATCCTCCTGTCATCGGTGTTTGAGTTTTGTGCAGTCAGGGCTTCATTTGAGAGCGCTCCCCACATGTTCTTGGCTTTTTACATGGATATTTTATGGCCTTGTTCCCGGGGTCTGCAGTCTTAATCCATCCTCCATGCTATGGCACACATCAAACAGCTCAAAGGGACTTGGACCTCGTTGTTACTGTAACCCAAACGGCTGTACTTCATTGTCAAGGTTTGTTTTGAGAAGAGGCCCTGGCAGTGCTCAGGCAGTGATGAAGGTGGGGGTGGTGGAGTGCTAGGAGTGTGTGTGTATATGTGAGTGTGTGGTTGCTTGCCAAATTGCAAAAGGTTACTTTTGCAACTTCAGCAGCATTACACCTCCAGGACTTTTGCTTTCCACTTTAGGCTGGTCTAATAATTAATTGAGAAAAACAAGACAGCAATATTTCTACTGGAATTGCTATTCCTGGTCCACAAAACGAACTCTTGAGCCAGGTAGGTGAGCCAAGTTGCCTTTATGTCCTATGGAACACTGTAAAAACAAGTTTCTGACCTGGAAAAAGTGCTCACATCCTTATCCAAGTACTAAATAAAAGTTTGTGATGTTGAAAGTTGCTGTCAGAGCCTAATTTATTTTACATGCAGGATTTTTTGTCACACCTACAGTGAACACAAAAAGTAATCATCCAACATTTTTGCCATTCAGCATCCTTGAAAAGTCATTTGACAAAACCTGACACCCTCAATTTGCCCAAATGAGAAAGCTTGTCCCTGTTTAAGCACTAACAATTTTAAATCGTGCTACAATGTGCCTGTAACTATGTAAGCTTTACTGTGGTATATTTTCTGATATACAGTATGTGCCTGCTGTCTGTAGCAGAGCGGTGACATGAAACTCTTCTGGCTGCAACTCAGGATGCCTGTTTGGTTAATAGAGTCTGGGCTGTGTCCTCAAACACACCATGAATCCTGAGGCCTGTAATGGGAAATGCAAGACTACTGAATGTAAAAGCACGAGCATGTGTGTGTGTGTGTGTGTGTGTGTGTTAACATATGTGTGGTTTTCCTTGCCTCTTACTGAGACATATCACGTTTCGGAGGCTGTCTACAGAGGCAGTTTGTGTTTGTAAACAGTTTGTATGTGTGTATTTATGTAGGCAGAGTTTTCATAGTCACAGCTCCGAATCTATGTAAACCACCACTCCATATCAGCATTTGAAAGTGTACGATAAGTTAGACCCTGTGATCCTCAAACGCTGTTCCTTATCGCTTCCCGTTTTTCTGATTGAGGCGATTATTTTTCTGGCAGAGCTTGGGGCAGCCCAGATCCTCTGGGGTCCTTGTCCCCGTAATGACTCTGCCCTAATTAAAGAGTGCTCACAACACTGGGCCCGAGTCCAGCAGGAAATCAAAGCACTGCAAACACAGCTCATGCCCCAAAATGGAGACTTTACCGAGGGGTGGAGCAGAGGGAAACTTCAGCGACCATTAAAACACAGGAGAGACATCAAAGGCTGGTTTCAATCAAAACAGAGAACTGTTGGATTAGGAGCTTTGAGAAGGCAGCGAGCCGCACTCCTGACCTCAGGGTCAAGCACAGTGGCGTCTAACTCAGGATGCTACCTATAGCTTCTCTCAGCCACTTTTATGGCTGGTTAGACGCAGCTGAGAGTTTACTGCACAGCCCTGTCTCAACTGTTTCACAGTGCCGTTAAGGAAAGTGGCATTTTTACATCCTGGAACAATGTGAATTACCAGCTACTGCTGTGATTATGATGTAGGGAAAATTCTCTCCCTTGGATTTAGAATATTGAGCATGAATTTTCAATCATCACATTTATTTTTCTCGATATGGTTACAAAGAGGCTGATCGTCAATTTAGTTTTAACAAGGCACCCTACCTTGCTTGTCAAAGTTGATAATACTGCAGTTAGTTTGGCTCCAGGGGCACAAGTACACAGCTCCTCCTTCTGTGATGTCGGGCTGGCTGGTGTTGGCTTTTGGAGCGCCGATCAAAATGCTGATACTAGACAGCAGAAAGACAGAAAGAAAAAACAAAGTCTTACATTGCGGTGAAGAACCATGTCCAGGAAAAGTCAGAAATTATACCAAGAGACAGTTGTTTTGATCTTAAGTCAAATGCATTCAGGTTGTGTTACATTAAAGTTTTGGCGCACACACTGCTCATAAAGTAAGTATGAAATATGTGAAGAATATGATTTTTTTTAAAGGAGGGAAGGGGTGGGTGTTGAAAGGTAGACAGGCAGGGATCAGGGAAAGGCAGGGATCTGTAAGGTTTCCCTAGATATACCTTGGATTAGTTAATCAAAGCTGAAATAATGGAAGAGAAAAAACCAAACAATTAGTTAATTTTTCAGAAAAAGTAACACCAGGCACTACCATGAACAAGTTTCGAGAAGCAGTACCAAGGCTGACTTCTCCCTTATTGACCCATGCTCCTGTTTATTGGGGCATGTAAGGTAGAGTACAACTGTTTTGTAACGGTATTTAAAGAACATTTAAAGAGCAGTTTGCAGCTATTCCCTCAGCAATCGTATTTCTAGTGATCCCTATCATTATCACTAGCGGTCGGTCATTGAGGTCTGTCAGACGTAAGATACAGGAAAAACACTGTACTTCTAGTGTTGCTGCACGGAAGGTTTAACATTTATCTATGATCAACAAATGCAACTTACATAATATTACATCAAGTTTAGTCAAAGCTCTGCAAGCTCAGCGTGGGGTCTCTAATCATCTATCCTCTGTTACTGTTTGAATTAACAACCAGTGTAGCCAAAGGAGCTTTTTGTAGAAGCCCAAAACACTGTGTAGTTTTGACTTGATGCCAAGTAAAGCATTGTTTGTCATTAACAAAGCCCTACTGGTGTCAACTTCCTCAATGTCTCAGTATCTTGTCTTGTGCAATGAGTCCAACAGAAGCAGAATCATTTTGTGTGCTCCGTATAGGGTTACAGTTTGTAGTTGTTACACCGTGAGTAAGCTAACATTTTTTAATAGAACTAAACATGTATGTGTTCTGCTGTTTGGTGTTGGGCAGGTAGCATAAAGTGGATTTTACAGAGCTTCCTGCTGCAGCTGGAAATGAGATTAATGAGAGCAGTGAGAGTGAGTCACAAGAGTTAAGCTGCAAGTCAAAATCCAAACAGCAAGATGCAAAAAAAAGCCCATAGAGCTGAGAGAAACTGCAGAGTCGGGTGATAATTTTCTACAGGTTTTAACTTTCAACCTCTTTCACACTGTGTGTAGTTATTTAATCCATTGTTAATGTAAAAATATTGAATAGAGCAGCTTTAAATTTAGCTTGCCACACAGTTGCTATACTGAAACTACTACGAGAGCTGACTGGATGATTACAAGTCATAGTTGGCCTGTAAGAAGGATGAGTGGTGGTAACATGTTGATGCCAGAGAGCAACTGTAACTTATTTTAGCTTAATGAATGACAATCATCCGTCTGAACTGCTTTTTTGGTGATGGTTTTGGTTTGTTTAGTTTACATAGTCATCAAAACAAAGATGCAATAATTTTGGTCTTCGCCTTCAATGAAGAGAGGATGTTTGATGGGAAATGTAGTTGTGCAACTGCACATTAATCAGCGGTGGAAGGAACATTCAGGTCCTTTACTTAAGTAAAAGTACCAATACAGTAATGTAAAAATACTCCATTACAAGTAAAAGCCCTGCATGAAAAACCATACTTAGGTAACACTACATAAGTATTATCAACAGTAAAAGTAGTGGTTTGGTCCCTCTGACTGATATATTATTATATATGACATCATTAGATTATTAATAGTGAAGCATCAGTGTTAGAGCAGCATGTTACTGTTGTAGCTAATGGAGTTGGAGCCAGTTTCAACTACTTTATATATAGTTAGCTAGTTTAGTCCAGTGGTTCCCAACCTAGGGGTCGGGCCCCTCCAAAGGGTCACCAGGTAAATCTGAGGGGTCGTGAGATGATTAATGGGAGAGGAAGGAAGAATTTATTTATTTTTTTTGAAATATTGGATCATTTGAACATTTATTGAAATGAAAGCATGTGAGAAGTTTAGAGGGAAAAATCACTATTTGGTGGAGCTGTTAACAACTCATAGACATGTGAAATGTGACCCCGACTACACACTGCTTTCTGTAAGACGTCAAAAGCCAAAATGGTTGGAAACCACTGGTTTCATCTTTAACAATGTGTTGTATTTTAAAAACTTGTTATATTATCCATTGTGTCAAATCTTCATCTGAAAAGTAACTAAAGCTGTCAAATAAATGTAGTGGAGTAGAAAGTACAATATTTCCCTCTGAAATGTAGTGGAGTGGAAGTATAAAGTAGCATCACATGGAAATACTTAAGTACACTACAAGTACCTCAAAGTTGTACTTAAGCATAGTACTTGAGTAAATGTACTTAGTAACTTTCCACCTCTGACTACAAGTTTACAAACTTGTACAAAATGTGCGCAATGAAACTGCTATTTCCATGCTGCTAGTTAAGTAGGTGAGGTCGGTTTTAAGCATTTTATCTCCTAATAACGTTTTAAAAGAAAATGTGTAAGGACATGAAGAGTGGGAGATTAAACAAGAAGTATCTGGAGATATTTCTGCATGTTTTTGCTAGATGACAGTCTGAAAATGATTTAATGGCAAAAGTATATGAAGGAGATACAGCAAAACAGATGCTACAACCAAACACTATCTCTGCATGTGTTAGCATGGCTGTGTGTACGAATGAATAATACATGCACATGCAAATGTACATGTGTATTACAAACCAGCTGAGCTTTCAAGGTTTTCAGACAGCCATGCTTAAAAGGCCTGGCCCCGAGCGAATGGCACAACTTAAGACATTGGTGACTGATGACATTAGCAGAGATCAGACAGACTCTGTACACTCCCCCATCCCCAGTAATGTCTGGAGAGCACAAGAGGAATATTTACATGGCTGGATTAGCTTTCCTTATAAACCACTCACTCCACAGCCACTCAGCCGACCAGGGCGCGGGCTTTCAATGGCCTTTTCTTTCAAAGGTACGACTTTTAACCCGCCACTACCCCTTGTGATCTCTGCATGTGTGGAGTTGAAACATGCTCCCTGAGACAATTAAAAGCACTCTAATCACCCAAACACTAGCCTCATTAACAATATGATGTGTATCAGTGGGATGATGGATGTGTTTGTGGAGACATGAAACCAGGATTCCTTTCCTTTAACTCATGTTCACTATGAACATCTGCAAACAGGGAAGTAGCTTGGAGGCATGGCGAGGTCAAAGATGCAACATGTAATTTTTACTAAAGGATTTATGAGCCCCAGTGATTGCACTTACATGGCCACATTATTCTGAAACAGGTCATATGCTAATAATAGGTCTTACTCAGTTTAACTGTTCATCATGCATCATAACCTGCTCACCAATAAACGGTGGTTCCCAACCTGGGGTGCACAAACTGCAAGGGGATCGCAAACAATGATTAACAGGATAGAAAAGAAACAAAAACATTTCTTCCACACAAAATTATGTTTATTTTTTCAGACTTTCTCTATAAGTCCGTAACACTGAATAGTTTTACCCTTTGAGCCTCTAAGATTGTCACATTAAACATATGACAAGGGGTCACATGTAGACTTCTTTCCAGGCCAAAAAGGTTGGGAACCATAGATATTTAGTAATATGATCTTCCTGTATATTCAGTTATGAACACAATATATGTGCATGCAAACCAACAGAGTATCTGTATCCCAGTTAAGCCCCTTCAAGTTTCTCAAGATTTTATCTGGGTCGTTATAATAAACAAGATATGATGCTTATACGAGCCAGATCCCCAACACAAATATCTGCTTTATTTGGTTAACATGTAA
Source organism: Thunnus thynnus (assembly GCF_963924715.1). Taxonomy (NCBI): domain Eukaryota; kingdom Metazoa; phylum Chordata; class Actinopteri; order Scombriformes; family Scombridae; genus Thunnus; species Thunnus thynnus. The sequence continues at coordinate 31,854,681 of NC_089520.1, read as the reverse complement.
ATACATTAATTAAACTCATTCATGTGTGGGTGGCCAGAATTATCGGACATAAAACTCAATTAGTGTGTTTTCTTTCCTGCTGTCTCAACCACGAGATCGTGACTGAACCTCTGTGAGAAATAGAGAGGAGAGAGAGTAATAGGCTTGAATAACAACATAGCTGTCTTGAAGTGAATACATTCTGTAGTGTTGTACTCAAATGTACTCAGATTTATTATACAGATGAAATTGTGATATCACCTCTCTGCTCATGAAATGCTACTCAAAGCTATAATATAAAAAAAACATTTACTGCTGAGACAGTGTGAGGAAGATCTTGGAAAACAAACAAAAAGTAATACATCTTTCGATTTTTTTATTATAAAGTGTAATTGACATTGTGTACGTAAGTAGTATCTAATACATACTTTATACAATTAGTATGTTGTATGGAATTGGGACACAGCTTGAGTATTACAGCCCTCAGTCCACTTTTGGTCAAAGTTAAACAAAGCATGTAGCACTGACAGTTAAAATCAACAGAAAATGTCCTTTTCCCTCCAAATAATCATCTAGTCCCATATTTCCAGCCAAGTAAATGTGCTGAACTTTTCCAACATCTCTCATTTCTTGCTCAGTTTTGATTATTTCAAAATTGGTCAAACAGAACTGAAAAAGTTTTGGAAAATCCCTCATTACTGATAGCATACAAAGTTGCCCAGTGCAGCACTGTGCCACAAATCTGTCATTCCAAAGTGTCTCTGATTACAACCTAAAAACTTACACTGTACTAACAGAAAGCATAGTAGGCTTAAATAAATGGATGATATTTATTTACCACAGCACCTGATATGTATGAGGAGGCACAAGCTCTACCAGCACACTTGATGCCTGCCTGCTAGACCAGACTTAGTCACTCAAACTGGACATGTGTGCTGAGACAGAGATGGCATGGTAACAGGCGCAACTCTTAATAAGGTTCCCTACAGCCAAACAGTCTAGTAATTGTCAGAAAGCATGACAACCAGCAGAAACAACCCCATCAGCAGAATGAAAACATGTCCCTCATTTAGGAAAGCATCCCTTTCCTGCTGCGTTGTTTACCCGCCACGAAACGAGAGCAAAGAAAGAAAGAACATGTTCAACGACAATTGTGAGCAATTAAAATACGTGAATTAGGTCAGGAACAAAATTGTTCAGTGTAAGCCAAAGCACCAGAGGGATGAAAGGGGGCTTGGTCTTTACAAATTGGTCTAAATCAACATCTCTGTAATTACTCCACAACATGTCCTCTAACTGCCAGAGGCTTAGTTAAGAAAACTGAGAGAATCTTAGCCAATTTCCTCACAGGAAAATATCTGCATTCATTAAACCAACATCACTTTCCAAGTGTGAACCCTCGAGGATGTAGGCTAAATGAGGGAAAATGAGACACAGACAGTCGATAAGGTGTAACTGGGACTTACAACAGTTTAACCTTTTACAGGAACAGCTGTGTACATAACTTTCACAGGGATATATGAAACCGAATATCGGTTGCTACAAGCTGCTCGCCATCAGGTTATCATAGAGCAGATAAAAAAAGCTTAACAGCTGATATGTACAAGATTCCTGTTATCATGTATAGAGAGCTTATCCGATGATGTAACATCTTCTGGAGGAAAAGCGGCTGTGAACAGCTGGAGGGCGTTTTGGGTGAACAAACCAAAATGTATTTGGCTGTCATGATAGAAGTAAATATGTTGAGAGTGATCAATTATATTGTTTTATAGAATTTAAAGAATTTCAGTTGGTTAACAGAACTGTACTGTAGTTTCTGGTCAATGTTTTGAAGTGCTGAAAAAGGTCTTCATATGAATACCATGTAACTAAATACACAAAATAACTCATTCTGTATAACAGTGCTTTCCACAGTGTTCAATTTTTCATGTCAGCACATTAGCCTGCTTGCAAAGCATCATATTTTATGATCTTATCTCTTGCTTTTATCTCTCACAATCTGCAAAGTAACCACAGCTGATAAGTGGAATAAAATGTTTCATTTTCATTTGAAATTCTGTGGAATTTAAACGTAAATACTCAAAATACTAAGTTATAAATATTAAGTACTCCAAAATTCTATTCATGCATACTTGGTGTGTCTACATCTGATTTATGCTAACTGATAGCCATCATGTTGGTTGTTTGCTAATTGAGCCTGCTGGCTAGTTAGCTTACTGGCAGTTTGTTCAGTTTAAAGTGAGATTATTGTGTGTAATGCACATATGCAACAGCAGCACTAATAGAGAAGAGTCAAAAAGTCGGTGAACTGTCTCAAAAATTTAAGTGACACAATTTCATATTGTCTACCCAAAAACTGCTAACGCTAGCTCACTGACTACAATAAGCTTCATATCAGATCAAGTAAGCCATTAGCAAATTAAACTGAGTAAGGGTGTATTTTACAGCTCATCAATTCACATTTTATTTCTTTTTTCATAAATTACATACTAACAGGGGTTTTCTCTAAGTTTTATGTTTCAGAGTGGAAAACTGAAAGTTTTGTATCACAGCAGCCTACATTTAGAAACAATCTGTAAGAGACTGACTTTATCTTAACTATAATCAGCCCTGTAAACTATTATATCACTGTACTGACCTACACATCATCAAATTTTAGTTGTTTTTATTCCTGGTGTTACATTGTGTTTAGACACTGTTTGTATGCAACTAACAATGAAGCCACCAACCATGATTCATTTACTTCACATCTTTTGTATTATATTTGTTATATTGGTACTTTTGGATTATCTATGCATGTGTGTGTTCCACACTAGAGCCCAGAGGAGACGTTCATCAGTGAGTCAGCACAGGTTAACGGTACAAGTGTCCGTAAAGGAAGTCAAAGAACATGTTTGATCTTTGACTTTATCTCACTCAGCAGTTCCTCATTTGTCAACAGAAAACCAGCAGAAAGCCCTTCTGTCGCTGTAGCATATATTCACAAGATTAGTATATTTCTTACTTTGCACACACACACACACACACACACACACACTCAAACATACACACACACAGACGTGTATGTCTGTTTCCAATCATACTTCGGCTGGAATTCAGTGTGTGTGTGCGTGTGTGTGTGTGTGTGTGTGTGTGTGTGTGTGTATCTGTGTGTGTGTGTGTGGAGAGAGGGAGAGAGAGAGTGAAGATGTATATGTTTTATTTGATATAACTTATTATTATTAATAAGTTAACATATCCAAGCATTTCCACCACTGTATCATTATGGAATATATGAAAAAGACTACTATTAACTATAGGATGTTCAATAAATGATGATAAGATCATATGAATGATCAACTACCATGGCAAGATCACTTTAAACTGAATATTGACAACATACAAATACATGTTTTTATAGGGATATTCTACGAGTAGCCTATTGCGCAATATAAAAATATTAAGTAGGCTATGTCTGCAGAACTGACTCTTTAAGAGAGTAGACACAACTACAAAATTGTAGAAACGTTGTAATCCTAGGGAGTGATAAAATATCACAGGGCTACCATAAGAGAGGAAACATGTAAAGCTCACTGTGCAAAGTAGTCTAAACACCCTGTGAGATTATAGAAATATAGTGATTCCATAATGGGCAAGATTGTAGTCCCACTCAGTCACAAAGAGTATTATTAAGTCATTTTGAACTGTAGAGAATGCTGTTAACTTTCTCCCACTGACTTGGAAAATGCCAAAGTGAGGAATAACATCAAGCTTCGTGAAGATGCATGAAGACTTTACCTGGATGAGTTATTGAAGAACTCCACAGAATAGCCGAAATAACTCCCCTGTGGTCCGGTGAAAACGACGCGTTTCTCCGTGTCCAAGTTAAAAGCTGCGCAAAGCTGGAGCAGAACCGCCACCACTACAGGTACAACCAGCACGGTGTGATGACAACATTTTCCCCATGACCGGGTAAGTGGAAGTCCAGGAACGGTGCCCATCTCTTTTTTTGTGCGTCTCTTCTTTCATTGAATGGCTGCAGCGCAAAACGCATCATCCGTGCTGTTCCTTATGTAGGACAGTTTGGGTCGTAATCATAAATTGGTGTCTTGAATAGTTTCCTTCAGATCCAGTGTGCTTATCCTGAGAGTGAATGGTGAAAAGTGAAGAAAGGCAATACAGAGAGAGAGAGAGAAGGAGAAGGAGGGGGGAGGAATCATTGCAACCTCATTTGGGGTGGAGCTTTAAATATGACCAGACAGTCTCTACAGAAAAAAAGACTGTTGTAATTCTGTAAAACATGACGAGACACAGAATCACGAATATCACAACCAAATGGCCAAAAATTACAAATGAATATGATATAGTCAATATAAAGTCATCACTGAGTACAATAGACATATTGTAAATTATAATAGGAGTATTACATAATGTGCTATATTAATAGGAAGGTCTGTAAACTTTTGAGTACCATAGAATATATAATGAAATGCATACTGAGGAGAGAATTTATCCAGCTTCTTCCTCTAAATTTTGGTCAACATTGCACCAACACTGGGTTCACCAGTGCCCAGTTTTCACCCAGTCTTAGTGTTATTTTTGCTATATTACTGGGGTTATTTACCTAAACTAAAATATGGTGTGGTTTGTATTGTTTGATTATTATTAACATGTGTATTCTTTGCAGTTTTGAATGTCATATGCACATTGTTTTGTGCAACTAAATTTGTGACCTTTTTAAGCTAAAACTTTGTGGTGTTTAACACTGACTCAAAACAAGAGACTGGGAGTTATTTTATTTTGTGTGTGTGTGTGTGTGTGTCTGTGTGTGTGTGTGTGTGTGTGTGTGTTTTCATTGCACACATTTTGTAGCACAGTTGTAATTAATAACACCTACATGAATGAAGTAATGAGTGGTCCCGTTCCAGTGCTCTGATATTGTGCATGTGGGTGTTGCACCACAGTCTGTGACTTGATCGTGATTTTCAGCCATGATGCCACTGCTAATGTTTTAATTCTCTGTCACACAGGATTCTGTATTTTGATGTATTAACATTAAGATATGGTCACGCATTTTGACAGCTGTTAAGCAAATACTATGACCCTATAAAACTTTTTGCAGAGATGTCAGATTTCAGTAGCCTACACCAGCCTGCAAAGATGGAGACAAAATTGAAAAACACGCACACACAAAATACCGTCTTCCATCTCTGTCTCCTCACCAATGGCAGCAATAAAACTTCAGCAAACTGAAGGTATCCTGACAGAAACTGCCAAAGTTCGTAAACTCAAACTACCTTGGTGCATTGCTTAACGTCAGAAAGTTCTGCTTTTGTTCTATCATACTCAACACGTCAAGGCAGAAATCACTGTGACTAAAAACGGAAAACCCACAGACATCCATCTTCAAGTCTGTCTCTCAACACTCTGTTGGAACTAAACTTGCTATCATGGCAAACTGACAAGCAGGCAAGCGTATTGTACGTGATTATTTGTAGGTCTCCTTGTCAACATCTGTGTATGCGTGTGTGTGTGTGTGTGTGTGTGTAGCCTATAGGAAAAGAGGCCCCAGATTTGAAGAACTGTGAGTCATGATGTGTTACCTGCCAAAGGCAACAGAACTTGGACAAAGAAAGTTTTCTCTCTGTAAAAACACAGTTTCACATGGCACAGAGGCTGCACACTCTGCCTCGTAGCAACTGATAATTTAACAGTCAGCTCCTCTCATAAAGTAACAATAGGTGTAATAACGTGCTGGATCTTACTTTACTCAGCAGTTTATTTGATTAATAGGTAAACACTTTCAACTGATTTCAAAGGACACATCCTCACATTTTGACAGGTTATTATACGTAGAACAGAAGTTATTATAATATCAGTTATTACCTGTCACTGTAAAATCTAACCTATCAATTTAACACCAGTAAATTTCCTCATTACAAGACTTGTGTTCCCTCAGTTCAGCCTCCGTGGCAGTACTTCTCCCCAGGCTGTGTCCTGCCTCCATCAATCCCCACCAGTCCAGAGCGAGCTGGTGCCTGGGATTGCATTCTGATGAGAAGGACATCAAGCAATGTATGACCTTTATTGACCTCTATGGGCATGAAGTGTGAACTGCAACATAACATGTCACAACATTAAAAGTTCTTAGTACACCACCAGTTTTTCTAAGATAAGCAGATGTAATGTCACATTTACATAATGTAAGCCAGGACGGAAAGCAATCAGGCGCAAAATTGAAACAAACAAAACAGATTCAAACAAAACAAAACAAGATCACTATGAAGGTCCTCACTGGAAAACAACAAGACCAAAAGACATTAAGTCAAACACCAGACAACAGTTGACACACTTTTTTTTACGTGCTTTTAAAACATGTTTTGCAAGGAACATGGTAGCATATTCCAGTAAAACGTAGCTCTGTAGAAAATGTTCTCTGCATAGCACAGGTTCTAAGTGTAGGTACTACTACATGACCCTGTTACCTTTCTGGTAGTATGACCGTGTCTGTTATTGATATATGAAATCTTAGAGTGTAAGCTTTTAGGCTCGGACAAAGTACAGATATTACGAAGGAAAACTAGGAGACTATCCTCAACTTTCAGTCAGGAGAGAGCATCATGCATGCCCTCGACACTCGCCCTGGATGAACAGTGGAGAGCTAGACAAGCAGCTTTGTTCTGCACAAGTTGAAGCTTGTGCACATTTTTTTTTAGTCGCACTTGACCAACCTACCAAGCAATAGTCAAATGTGACAAAACCTGTGTGATGAGCCAGGAAATAAGCACACCCCCTGATGACTGACATTAATCTCCCCATTTCGGCTACAGTCTTATCAGCATGACCCAACCAGGGAAGCTCTTCATACAGGGTGACACCCAAAAGCTTAACTTCATGGACCTGCTCTAAAGCTAAACCTTTCATTGAGAGGGTGAGAAACAACTCACTCCTCAATACATACTGTGCACACTCTGAATCAAAACATGACCATGTGCGGGAGGAAGGATTATTGATTGTAATGTTATCAATACTTAGTCAGATGACTGAAAATACAGTTATAAACTTAAGTGTCTACTCCGTGAGTCCACAGCAGTAGCAGAGTTGCAGTACAGAGTAGCAGAGTAAGACATCTGTCCTCCCTCCTGCTCTCTGCTGTAACTGTTAGCAAGCAGCTGCTCTCATGTCTCCCCCGGTCTTGGTGCTTGTTTTCAGCAGAAAATCTCCCACTCTTTGCCTGCTCTTGGTGAAACTGTCCCTGGATGGAACATGGGTTGCTCCAGTTCTGGTTCTATGCAGCGATTGTCCTCCAGCTCGTCCCTGTGTGTGCTACAGACCAGTGTTGGCGCAGCCACACACACGCTCTCTCTTGACTGAACACTGAGCTATTTCTTATTTGATTTCACATTTTACAACATATTTAAATACTTTTTTATGATGAGCTTCTTAATGATGATGAACAAATATACAGCAGCATGATGAAAACATAGCATTGCTTACCACCTCTGTAGTTTGTTCTGTCATGAAAGATGAAACTAGTAGTGGAACATTTTCCTTGTTATTTTGAATTATTTAACTCATATTTTGTTAATTTTTCCCTATTCACTGTCAATTTTAGTTGACTCCAGAATTTGCGTGGACCATATAGTTTGGTATACATGTAGACAGTCATTTTGCAAGATTTTGAGTGTAAATTATACAGACTTCTTTCTTATTTTTCGAGTTTTAATATACCAAACTTGATAAAATCACTACAATAACCATCTCAATCATTTCCTCATGCCAAAATTATATAGAAAAATGGGGTCATGTGTCTCTGTATGATGTCTTGTTCAAAAGTTATGTCAATTTTCAATTTCTGCCAGAAATCCAAGATGGCCGCAAAGATGGCCTCCAAACAGACCCATGGGACAATATTTCGAGTTGGGAACATGAAAATTTGTTTACTAGACACCTTGAGGATTACAAAAAACTAAGTTAGAAAAATATATCAGTGGGGTGCATGGGAACCCCCCCTTCCTACTAGACTACATGATTTGAACCGAAGATAATACACTTTGTTTTAAATACACTTAGCACAAGCTTATTATTTTCCACCCAGTTTGACACACATTCAAGATCACTTTGCAGAACTTCCTTTAGTTCACTTTGACTATTGGTGGACTTATACAATGTAGGATTGTCTTATTTAAAACCAGGGGTAGGTCATTGGTAAAAATTGAGAATAGGAGAGGACCAAGGCAGCTACCTTGGGGAACCCCACACTCTAACTTTCCTGTGTACTTCAATGGGACAAAAGCTACTATTAAAGTACACATACTGCATTCTGTTAGACAGGTACCCTTTCATCCAGTTGACAGCATTTATACTGAAGCCATGAGCCGATATTTTTTTCCAAATTAGTTTATGATCAATAACATCGAAAGTAGCACTGAAGTCAAGCAAGACAGAACCAATAATATTTTTATTATCTATTTGACTCAGCCAATCATCTGTCATTTGTGTTAAGGCCGTACATGTTGAGTGGCCATCTTTGTATGCATGCTGAAACTCAGAATCAAGCCTGTTGACAGAGAAATAATTCAAAATTTGAGAGAAGACTAGTCTTTCCATAAGTTTGCTAAGAACAGGAAGAATACTAACTTGTCTTGACTTTGGCAACTTTCCATGCCTGAGGGAAAACACTTTCAGGCTATGATTAAAAATGTGACTTACCAGTTCAGCAATGTAATAAGCTATAATTCTTATTAATTTACCATCAATATTATCCAGTCCAGACTGTTGTCTGATGGTTTTTTACTGATTAGAAGTTTTTTTTACGTCCTCCAGTTGTACTTGTTTGAAGTTGAACTTGCAATCTTTCTTTTTCATGATAAATTCTTTAATTAGTTCTACAGATAGTTCATCATCAGAGTTATTCATATTTTGTCTTAGACTGTTGACTTTATTAATAAATAATAATTAAAATAGATGGCAATTTTGAGGGGTTTTATAATAAATATACCATCTGATTCAATAAAGGAAGGGTTCTGTACTTATGGCCTGTCTAATATACCATTTAAAATATTCCATAATTTCTTCCCATCATGCTTTCGTTCATAAATCTTGTTTTGATAGTGAGATTTTTTTTTCAGTCTATTCATTTTTGTGACTTTGTTTCTGAGGTCACAGTATTTATTCCATTTGATATAGTCCCACGATTTTATTGCAGCATGTTTAATTTCATCCTGGTGAGCCATGCATGTTTTCAATTCCTCATCCAGCCACGGGGCCAACATACTTCTCACAGTGAATTTTTTTGTTGGTGCATGCTTGTCAGCAACAGTCTGTGACAGATATGACTCCAGACATGTTAGAGCTCACTCTGGTGGGCACGTGCATTATCTGATTCAAATTGTATACATTCATTGCTACTAGTATTCTCTGTTTCAGAGCACAGGCCGAGGAAAGCCAGTCAAAGTTTAGGTCCCCCAGAAAGTATATCTCTCTATCTGCATCTGTAGCTTTATGAAGCATAGTACATATGTCATCAGTGTAGTAGAGCTTTGGGGTCTATAACAATAACCGATTAGTACTGGTTTCATGTGAGGTAGGTGAATTTGAGACCAACGGGCTTCTATAACAGGATTCATCAGATCATATCGGACCTTAACTGGGATGCAGTTTTGTACCTATATGGCAACACCTCCCCCATGCTTATTTCTGTTATGTCTGAAAATACTAAAACCAGACATGGCTACTTCAGAGTGGTTAAATGAGATATCCAAATGTGTTTCTGAAATTGTCATTACGTTTACATTATTGTTGTTAAGTGGTGTAGAGAGATCTTGAACTTCTGAATGCTTCAGACTACAGATGTTAGTGTGCCATCCTTAAACCTTTCTTAGATAAACCCAGAGACATTGTTCATACAGTCATATTAAAAACACTGCCAATCCGAATTAAAAGCAAAGCAGGTCCATTCAGTAAGCCAGAGTCGGACCCCTGGGCCGAATAACCAGTTTGTCATACCTCAGGCTGGCTTTGTCGCTTCTTTCTTTGGCAGCTCAGAGCTTAGGAGGAAGATCTCTCCTCATTTTTTTCACAATGTCTGAGAAGTCTTCATCGATTAAGATGTTAGTTCCTTTTAATTAAAGAACACGGTCTAGAGCTGCTCTATGGGAAAAGTGCTCTGAGATTTTCTTGTGATTTGGCATTATAAATAAAATTGACTTGAATCAACTTTTAGCCTTTTTGCAGCAGAGGGGATAGATTGTCTGTCTTTGAAACAAAGAAATTTAACGACAGTCGATCTGGGTCTGCCATGTTGTGGGAATTGGCCAACTCTGTGAGTGCGTTCAGTTTCCATGCACTCACTTTTCAGGCCCAGGTTTTTCTCCTGCATGGCTTTGATCTTCTTTTCAGAAGTTTCCCAGCTCTATCCCTGCTCATCAGCAATGCTGTCCACAAGTAAGTTATTCCTCTTCGATTGATTTTCCATGTAGTCAAGTTTAGACATAATCCCATCAAGTTCCTCCCACGACTTGTTGATCTCTACTTCCATGGCACAGTTTCTTTTCTGTGTCTTTTTCCACTGTTTTTAGATCATCAACAAAGCTCTACGTGAATTGCAGGCTTGTTTTCACCTCCTGGATATCTTTTATTACTCCATCAAGTCTTTTGTTAGTCCCATCAACTATAAATTGGATTAATGACTTGTTGCTGGAGTTAAAGCTCCTTGTAGAATTCCTTCTGCTGCTTAAAGTGATTTGATAGTTGACTCATGGTCAATTATCAATGATGATGTTAAACACTGGAAAAATGAACACTGCATTGTTAATTGGTTCTAAGACATTTTGCTTTACTTTAGACTTTTCTTCACTACAAATCATGTACCCGAATAAACAGTTCTGAAGCACTGACTTTCGTCCAGACAGCCACATTTTTGTACATTTTGAAAATGTAGCTATGTTTAAAATTGAGAAATAGATATTTTGTTATGGTTTTGTGATTTACTGCATGGTGAAACATCAAAAAGAGCAGCCTACTACTTTTGTGAAGCTGCATTCAAGTACTTGTGGTAAACTCTGACATCCATGAATTGGTTCCTGAAAGGAAAACGCAAATTGAACCTACTAGCTTTCTTCTAGCAAACTAGTAAAAAGTAATTAAACCCATGTAGCGTAGAGGATAAGAAACATATGCTCATTATACTAAAAAAAGAACATTGTAAAACAGTGATTTTATGCAATTTAAAGCTGCTCTAATCAATATTTTTCATAAGAACAATGGTTTAAATAACTTTACTGTTTTGGTTCACTCTCACCACTCTCATCAACATCCAGCAGCGTCAGGCAGCTGTTTTAAGCAAAAAGTTCTGATAACTTTAAACTACCTGCCCAACAGCAAAGTTAGCAACTAGCTAATTTATTGAGCATTTAGAAACTAATTGCTAAGATATTTTCTCTTTCAAGTTAGTGGAGACCAAAACAGAGTATTATACTGAACCTGAACTTACCTTCATCAGGTGGCAAAATATGCAACTGCATCCTAACACACGCCACAACAACTTTTTAAATAATATGTCAATGTAACAGCTTGTTCAACTGTCTCCAAGTGGCCAACAATAAATAAATGAACACATAATGCAGCTTTAAATCAAGAAAAAAATGTAATGTTCCTCTGATCTCAAAAACCTAATAACAAAAATTCACTTGTTTTTTCTGGGTAATTTTCAGTATTGCAACATCCTGTGCCTGTAACGCCCAACAACCAAAGTAACCACGAACTGCAGCAATATACTGTACACCATCTGAGCACTGTTTCTTTATGACTTCAAAACCCCGGCTGTGTGTTTAAATTTACTTATCAGATGCAAATATTTTCCCTGGTCCAAATCAAGCATCAGGTTTTTATTTCGGTAGGAAATTGGAAATGGAGACTCACCTCAGAGGAAGCTTGAGCTTTTACTGGTATGAATGACAGTGGAGCTAAGCATGGAGTCTGTGCATTTTTGGCTTTCTGTCTTTACTTGAGTGTGAACACTAACCGTAAAACTAAAGACAGTTATCACATTAAAGAAAGATCAATCAGACTCAAAGTAAATATTACAGTCTGATGCATGGACTCCTTACCTCAGTGATGAATGTGTTGTTTTACTTTTTTTCAAAGAAGGAAAGAGGGAAGAAGTGAACACATGAGACCTTTACAGATTTGGCTCAGGACTGTGGAAAAAAAGCAAACTACAAGGAGCGCGCTGAAACTGCAAAAGCTCAAAGACCTGCTGTGCTAGTTATATCTGCAGGCAAATTGGAAAAGCCTGAGAAAAGAAGCAAGCTGGAACACCTATTTCAGCGTTTCTGCAATTATTTTGCTATGTGGATGCTTGTAAAGTTTAAGGGGTTTCATTTTCCATTGGTCAACTCGGCAGCCGTGTGGGGGGATTTTATTTATGTCTTTTCACAGCCAAAATTATCCCCCGACCCCCACACACAGTCTGCATTATGTCAGAGTAAGGTGATAAGAGACATAACACACACTTACTAGGAGTGTCTGTATTCGGTCTCTGCATGCACTCTTCCCGCCACACACATACACACAAACACAAGGCTGCCAACACCCACAGGAAACCACAGAATAACCACAATTAAAACAACAACATGGCTGCTAACATGGGAGTTTTGGGGGGTTTTTGTATTTGCGAAAGTCAACAACTAGGTATTTAACAAGCCTGTCATAACCCACCTCTGGAAGATCAGGCACCCTGATATGACTTAATGGAACTATATTTCCTTTGCTGTAATCAAGAATCAATGTGTGATGATACGTCTTAAAGGACACTTGACCGAAGTACATTTTTAGCTAATTTAAAGTTGACATGTTCAGGGGGCAAATACAAAACTGATGTACTAAAGTAATAGTCTGTCATAAAGTATATCAACCAACAATATATCAAATTCATAAAGACTTTTCTATTTCTAGTTCTAAACTCTGGTATATGGGGTACAGTGGGTCCTTCTGGACAAGTGCTTCCAGTTTAGTTGGGTAGATAGCATGAGCAGTGATAGCCACGTGGATGAACAAACAAGCATAAATGATGGACTTTAAAGCAGCAATAATCAATATTTCTGTAATAACAATGGATCAAATTACTATGTGTAAAGTAAAAAGTGCTTCTTGTACTGACAAACTGAAATAGAATTACCACCATCCTCTGCAGCTCCCTTATGTGGCATCATAGTGTCTTTCAGCTCATTGTTTTGGTTTTAACTTAACTGTTTTGGTTCCCTTTCACTGTTCTCACCCAACCCCATTCAGCAGCAGCAGGCAGCTATTGGCTGCAGGCTCTGATAAACCCACTGTGCAGCCCGTCCAGCACCAAACAGCAGACAGACACAGTTAGCAACTAGCTGGTGAACATAAAGCATTTAGCAGCTAAAGAACCAAATATTTAGCCCAGAGGTTGGTGGAGACCAAAACAGAGCTAAAAGGAGGGTGAATATTGGACTTAAATTCCTCAAACACGACTCCAAATGAATATTAATGTAGCTCTGTGTCTGCTGGATGCATAAATAAGCAACTGACAAGTTTTCCATAACAACTTTGTATAGTGGTAATATGCTGTGTTTATAGCCTGTTGCACTGCCCCTGAGTGGCCAGAAAAATAGATTAATGCAGGTTTTAAGATCATCAGTTAAGATATTCTTCATTATTAGAAAAATACAACGCAGCAGTGTGAGAGCTAACAGTATTTCGGTCATTGCCTTTATCATTGCCTTTATTGTGGGTTGGAGGACTGTTCTTCAACTGAAGGACATGAGTTTAAACTCCTGTGTCCTGTGTCCTGTGTCACTGAGTAACACACTGACTCACGGCCAGCTCCAAGGATGTTTTTGTGTAGCTCAGCATGACCTCTGACCTTTCTCTGTCCTCTAATCTTCCTGAATAGGGGGTAAGAGGAAACAGAATATTGTTACAGGAAGAAATAAATATTAAAATTTTTTCAGAGAGTAACTTTCATGGTTTTTCACATAAACTGTTTGTCCTAGTGTCTCTGCAATCTCTCTGCTGTCTCAGTGCAAGTGCATGATCTGAAGTGTATGCATTTGCATACATAGCAGTAAAAGTTCTGATTGGTTCTCTGCATCATCTAGCATCTCATTTTTATCAGCGTCATCCAGAATGAATCGCGGGATGAGGAATGTAACTGAGCAGTGGTTAAAACTCCACAGCTCCCCTGTGAAACCTTATCCTAGTTTATCTATCATCTGCCTTGTCAACACAACACTACTTCTTAATGGACCTGAGCTAATACAGCAGTTAGCCCTGTGTAACCTACACGCCTATTCCCCAGAGGAGCCACGAGGAAAACTCACACCGCAAACAAGCAGAGCAGCACGAGGTCAGCAGAGAAGAAACAGGCCTCGGAGAGAGGTTCTCACACAAATAAAGGCCCTTCATTGAGAAAAAGACAAGTAACAATGCATTATATTCATATTGGAGTGGAGCCCAGAGTCTTCCACTGTGAATATCACCTTTCAATATTAACCTCTCAGTGATGGAGCCACTCTATAAATAACAGAATCAAAGTTACTGGATTTCTATCTAAAGCAGGAGACTTGTGTGTGGTTGATCTTTCAGTGTGTATTCCCACTGGTTGCTTGAAAAATAGTCCAATGAAAAGTGTCTACAGCTATGACAGGTTTCCCTGTCACTCCCTCAGTCACACAGCAAATTTTCACTTGACAGAATACACAGAAAGAGAGAATGAAGCCAGGAGCAGACTGTTTTTTTGTTAAGGAAGCTGAGAACGGAGTATGCCCAGAAAGGAAATGCAAGATAAATACTTCATTATTCTGTATTCGATAAGAACTAACAAGGAAATTTAAAAGCCTTAATCACTGTTATCAACCGGCAACCATGCCCACACCCGCCTGAAAAGCCTTTCCGTAAGTTAAAAGTATTATTTATTATGGCAAATATCTTAGTATTATGTTTAGCGAAATGTTCCAGCAAAGGGAAAATAACTCTCTGCTTTATTGGCAATAACAGTGTCTGTAAATCAGAGGATATGTAAGATGTAAACCACTTCATATCCAGATATTTCATTAAAAAAAACCAAAACTCTAACTTTGCGACTTAAACTAATCTCATGGTCTTCCTCCAGGAATGAGGAGTGAAGAGGATTCTACTCCAAGTCAAGCCAGTATTACACTAAATCCCTGTGTCACTGTGGTGACTTCATTTAGCAGGAATGGTGCAGATGAGGTTTACTCCAATAACAGAGATATTGACAGTCATGTATATTCTCATCTGGAACAGAAACATCAAAGTTATATTAGTACAAAGTCACTTTCACATTGCTTCCTTCAAATGTCCTATGCAGTTGCATCCATGAGTGAATAAGAATAATTCAATCTGTGTTGAAATATCTGAGGTTCAAAGATCATTCTTGACCTTGGAAACAGCAGCTAATAATTATCTATTTCTTTTATCTATTAATTGTTTTTCTGAAGTTCTCAATCACATCACATGATGCTAATTAGCACTGTATGCTGTTTGCAATAAGCATTCACTCAAGAGTGCAGTGATGTAAAGAACCATAGGAGTGGTAATTGTCTCCTCTTAGTCTTATTTTTCAGACTAAATGTGTGATACTGCCTTGTGTAAGTATTTAGGGTACATGCAGCTAAATGATGGCGGTGGGGGGGGGGGGGGTCACACTGACAGACGCAGCTGTTTGAACCTAACATAACCACACCAAACCCAAGCCTAAACCCAACCAGCAAATCACAGCAATCTGTCTGAAAATCCATGAAACACCCGTGTTACAGGACCACCTTGTTGATGAAGTTACTTGTATCCTTTTATAACTCCCACTTACGGTGTTGCCTCCTTAACAAGCTGTGTATATCTGTCTATGTCTGTGTATATCCTGATGATATGCACAAACTCCAATACACTTTAGTTTCTCATTTCCACACAATAGAACTGCCATACTAAGGGAAGTGAGCCCCGGTGGCTGAGTAGGATTATTATACAGGATAGACCTCTCTTCCATAAACTTCTCACAGTCAATCAATCCACGTATCTCAACTTCCAGGTCTTGACAATATTTTCACATTCCATTCTGTTGAATCACTGTAGTTGTTTCTCAAGCTCAGGCTGTTTATCTGCCAGCTTGCAGAAACAATTTCCTTTATTTACAATATGCAAATCCAATTTTGTGTTCTAGATTGGACATTCCCTGAACAAGTGGCAAGATTATGACCCTTGTTATGAAATTTGAGTAAAAAAGAGCCTTGAACTCTGCATGTCAAAGTATAACATCAGTTTTGTTTATGCTACGCAAGATTTTCTCTTAAAAATAGATAGGTAAAATGTGATTATTCACGTTCCTGCTGAGAGTTAGATGAGTGGATCGATTACATTCATGTTTGTCTATTAAATATGAAGTTACAGCTAGCAGCCAATTAGCTTAGCTTAGCATAAAAACAGGAAACGAGGGGAAATGGCTGGACTCCAGGAGGTCAATATGCTCAGCTAAGAAATAGTCCAGCCACAACTCCCAGTAAAAGAACAACTTGTCATTTTTTACTCTTGTTTTGGTTTTTGTACCAATTAAACAAACAAGCTGTAACATCTTAAGTGAGCTTTAGAGGTGCTGGTAGATGGATTTTGTTACCTTTGGACAAAGCCAGGCTAGCTGTTTCCCTTGTTTCCAGTCTTTATAAGCTAACTGGCTACAGCCTCATATTTAACAGACAAACATGAGTGGTATCAATCTTCTCATCTAACTCTCAGCAATAAAGTCACTTGGTGTATTTCCCAAAATGTTGAACTATTCCTCTAACTGTTAACTTTTAACTACATTTTTATCTAATATGTGTATGCAAGTAACCATCCTCCAAACACAAGCGCATGCCAGGATTTCATACCAGAACATCATCTTATCTTTCACTCAGACTTTATTAGGACATTTTACATAAGATAACAGCGTCAATATAAAAAGATTTTTTTGTTTCACAGTGTTTCAAGAAAGACTTTGGATATGCATTAAGATCAAAATACTGTAAAAATGTAAGCCAAACATATCTCACAAAATGTTCTAAAGCTCCATCATTTTTGTTCCACAAGTTGCAACATCATAGCATGTGAATAACCACGTGGGACTTTTGCTCATCTGTTTGTACAGCTTCTGCACCCAAAACATATGGGTTCACTCCCTCTATGCGTGGGTGGGTGTGTGTGTGTGTGTATGTGTGAGTCACAAATTGCTCGATGGAAGAAGAAAGTATTACAGACTGAGGAGTGACGATTGCCTCACTCTGCCTCAACAGGCTGGATGAGTTTTTCCGAGAAGATCCCAGAGTGATTTTCTAGATCCCTGTGCTGGTTCCAGCTCTCCTCCCTGATTCCCTTCACCATGCCTTCCTGCTGCGAGACACAAACATTAAAAACACATGTAAGATCTTAAGGAAGTAAATCCACCCTCAGATCAGATATTTTGTGAACGAGTATCACAATTTTCTTTTGTTGTGATTTCCTGCGTTCTAGGACACCGACACTGAAATCTGATGTTTAGCGGTGATATTTTGATTTTGACATTTGAAACATTTCCTGCTGTCGAGACAATTTATTTGCAGTGGAAATATCACAGTGGGACATCTATTTGGCTGGCTGTCCACAGGAAAAACTAGAAATTAATTACTCAACAAAAAAAAAATGAAAGCAGAAATGAGATGGAAAGTATATCCCCAAGATACAAAATACACAGAAATTAATCACACAGAAAAAACATTCCCATAATATACTGGTCTAAACAACTTATTTGGGGTGTAGAGAAGTGAAAAAGAGAGCAGACTTTACAGGAAAGATGTATTCTTCTATCTCAAGTGTCACAGGAAGAAAGATATACAAGTACACACACAAACCTCATGAGTGTCAACAAGCACCAGGATGATGTCTCCCTGTTCAAACTGGAGCAGGCCATCTTCAGATGCTGCATGGGACTCTAGCGCCACCCCCTGGTGTTAAACATAGATCACATCAATATAAACTAATACTAGGGATGATATTTAAAAGGCTTGGTTCAAACAAAATATTAAATAAACTTTTTTTTTCAAAAAAACACAACAAAAAAAACACAGCACACTGTCCACAGTTTTCATAGTGACTATTTCTTCATTAGAAAGTAGTTTGATTGAAAACACTTCACAGAGTGGTCTGTGGACTACATTTAACATTTTAACAGACCATGTACTACACTGTGTTGTAAATGCTACTTGAGCAAATTTTTCACTCTACTACAATATAAATCTTTAGGAGAACTGAATTCCATATAAGATAAAACATTAAAATATACAGTTTGTCCTTCAGTCAATTTAAAGTTAATATTATCCTGTAAATAATTTGAACTGCATATGAAAGAGGGCTATACAAATTAACTCAAACCCATGCTAGTCTAAGTCACTTTTGAATGAAGAAATAAATGAAAAGTTGAATTAAAAGCAGTAAAATACACTCTCTCAATTAAATACACTCGGGGGTTTTGTTGTTATAGCCTTACTTGGTCTGGTATGACCAGTGGCTTATGGTGGCTAATTTTAGCTCACGTTATCAAACTTAACTAGATATTTGTGTGTAACTGACAGTACTAGGTCAGATTGTTGATTTTATGACTGTGTTCTCTACTTGTCCTACTGTTATGCTATGTTTTAGCATTTACCATCATTCTGTATCATATCATCATTAGTGGTCACTGTTCATCAAAAGTTACATAGTCTCACTTTGAAGGAATAATGAAACATTTTGGGAAATACACTTGCTGTCTTTTAGAGGGCGAGATGAAAAAGTCAATATCAATCTCATGTTTGTGTGTCAGGGAGCAGGAACGGTAACGTGTTTTTCCTAGTTTATCATAAACTAGAAGCAGGAGGACACAAGCCAAGTTAATCCGGCTTTTCCAGTATCACCATCAGATCTCACTCCCATCCCGCCTCTCAGGCTTTATCATGTAACCTTTCTCTTTCTGCTTCATACAAGGTACAATGCAATATAATATGTTCAGTGTTTTCTTTACCTCCACAGTTCCCACACTTTTCACTGTACAACCAAAGTGCCATTTAATCCTCCAGTGATCCAATCTGAGCCTTGTTATGATTTCTTCCCTTCTGTTCCTTTCTTTATAGTTCTTTGTTATGACCGACTTTTGTATTTTGTGATACCCCTTTCCTTTCTGGTCTTCCTCCTACCTTTTCTACCATATCTCTGTTCCTTTCTTCTTAATCACTGCTTTTCCTTCTCCTATTCCAAAACTGGTACTGTTATTACTTTTACAATGCTCTTTTTGCTAGTTTATCGGCACACTCATTCTCTTTCAACCCCTCATATGCTGGTACCTAGAAGAACTGAACATCCATACCCCCTCTATGAATGCTTAGCAAACTATAATAAACATATTTCTCAAAATGTTAAACAATTTCCTAAAGAATAGTTGTGTACCTTGTATAGAAAGCCAGGTGGATTCTGGGAATCGGAGTCCTCTCCTGACTCTGCTGTCTCCTGGTTGCCAGATGCTGCTTCTGTCTCCTCCTGCTCCTCAGCAGGGAGGAGAGGGCCTTCATCTGTAGAGCGGAAGGATAGACGAGGGGCGGGAACTGGTCCAGGTTTGGGCTTGGCATCCTCTGATGGAGGATCACTCATGTTGTCCTGCTCAGGACTTTGAGGGGCTTCGCTATCTGCAGAATCAGGGGGACCGAACACTTCCTGACTTGCAGCCTCCGGCTTTGGGACGCCCACACCAGAGTCATCTGACTGGTTTGTAGCAAGCTCTGCATCAGCTGCCGCCGCCGCCGCCGCTGCCTCCTCTGGATTTTCACTCACTGTGCTGTCACTGTTCTCATTGTCACACACCGACTGCCTCTTGGGTGTGTTGATCCCGCTGGAGCTGAGATCGGAGTCTGAAGAGTTCACATCTTTGGATGAGACACCACTTTCTTCTGGTGAACTGGTTTCTTCAGAGATGCTCTGTGTTCTTTGACCAGGAGAAGAGGGCACATTGTCTTTTCCATTTTCAGTGGAGGAATGGATGGAGACGTGGTCAGCTGGGAAAGCTGTATTACAGGGGATGGGATTGGAGATGACGAGGGACTTTCTCTTCTTTGACTTGCTTGTTGCGCTGTGAGAAGTTGAAGTACAGTAGTTAATTTTGGACTCACAAAGTAACCTTAACCCTTCTATTGTGTTTGAAAAGGGTTTTCACCCTTAGTGTTTGCGGGTCAAATTTGACCCATGTTTGAATTCATTAACAAGCGTGTTTGATCTGCTAAGTGACATATTATTCATCCATAACTAATCGTTTTTAGTTTAAAATAGGCACAATTTTTCTAATTTATTGCTTATGGTGAACAGAACAGGCAGCTATATTATAAGACCATGAGAGGATCTGATAAACAAAATAATTCCCACAATAACTTGTTTATATTTTCTTATACATTAAAATAAGCAATTATTGTTACATTGGTTGTGTTATGGGTCAAAATTGACCACATATACTTGCCAATGAAAAAAGGAGAAAAGTCTAATTTCCAGAGACAACACTTTATTTTGGTCAAGCACACAAGTGTCATCCCCGGCATGGTGTGTGGGTGTGGGGGTGTGTGTGTGTGTGTGTGTGCGCTGTGCCAGGTGTGTGGTGAGACATCAGAAATATAGTGTGAGAAAACCACAGCCTATATATACTGCTATACAGATGGTGGAACAGGAAATGTGTATGTAAGTGGGTGTAAGTGTAAGTGTGTTTGTGGGGTGTAAGTGTAAGTGTGTTTGGAAGGGGGCTGCATGTCACTCTATAATTGAATTCAAGTCAAGACGCTTTCTTTGCATGAAACCTACTATTATTTTTGTTATTCATGGTGGTTTGTCAACATTTAATATGTATTTACCTGCATAAACAACCCATAATTACTACTGGGTCAAATTTGACCCATAACACAACAGATGTAACTTTTTTTTTTTTTTTTTTTAAATATAGGCATTGAAAAAATAAAGAAAAAGGATCAAAATGTGTTTTATTGTATTCAGTAGGCCATTGTAGAGAATGTAATGAAGCCTTGTTTTGATCAGAAAAAAATTAAAGTTTCACACTTTCACACATCTAAACTTGAAAACGGTTCAAATTTGATCCAAGCACAATAGGAGGGTTAAAAGAAGAACTTGTGTATGTTATAGGCTTAAGTACAAATATTACCTAAACTAGACAAGGTATTCCCTGTTGGGAGCACCATAACCACAGATGAGAAAACATGTGCAACATGGAGCCTTACCTGTTCAGACCCTTGATGATGAAAGCTTTCCCTGAATGTTGAGTCTCCAGTTTCTTCATCACATTGTACAGCTCATGGTTCAGCTGCAATTCAAAGTGCAACATAAACACACTAACTCACAACACAAATACCATATCTTACATCTCATTTAAAGATCCAGTTCTAAGAGTTTTCTTGGCATTTTTTACACCAATAAATACTTCACATTACTAGTATGAGAGTGAGCACATGAAAGGATCTGTGTCGTATCTTACCACGCTCATTTCCTTATAGAAGACATCTCTCAGGTTTGATATGTTTTGGAACACCGTCACATAGCAGCCTATCCGGCTACAGAGACAAAGAAAACTCTTTCAGTTCATCCACACGACCTTCTTGAATAAGTTACAAGTCAAGTACTCTGTTTTTTTTAGCTCTCTATGATCAGATCAGTTCTTACTTAAAATGACATTTAAGATCTCCTGAAGCAGATATTCAACCAAGATGACATAACAGAAAAGTTGTATGCAAACACGTCTCAGAAACTAAATATGACATTTCATACCAAAGAGTGTGTGTCTGTGTGTTCTCAGATTCAGTCTTATTTGGCAAGTGAACGCCATCCAAATGTAGCACAAATTTGAACCAAATTTTCAGAAAATTGGCAAAAGAAAATACAAATTAATGCACGTTTCCATCCACTACTGTTATGCACATATTAGGAGATGGGCTCATAAAAGGTAAACAGTTGGTGGCTTTAATACTCAAGTCGACTATCATTGACTCATTGCAGAGAAACAGGGCACAATGAGATGACATAACTGAAAGAGTGCCCGTCAGACCTCACCTCAAACAATCAAAAAATGATGTGGAAAATATGATGGAAATATGGAATCTGTTTGTTTCATGTATTAATTCGAGGAGCATAACAGTCTCCCCATCTGTCGACGCAGATCTGAGGTTTGGCTTTTCAAGTGTCTCTTCAAATTTCCAGCATTTCCACTCAACTTCTCACCTTTTATTTATACAAAAAGATATTTCACGTTTCATCCTCTCATTATCCCAAATTCCACTGAAAGATTCCTCTAAGTTTTATCTAAGACTGCGTTCATTTGCTATGGTCAACCATACCTTTGATAAAGGACAGGCAGCTCCTCTCTCAGCTCGTTATTTATTTCTTCAAAGACATTCTGGGCTTTGTTGAACTCTTCCTCTGCCTGTTACACAGCATTTGAAAGCAGAAGTTAGTTTTAAAAAAAACTTACATGAACCACTTTCTTATCAGCTGTGCTCTACCACTCTCTGTGCTCTGTAATACGATGCTACCTTAGTTATTTTGGCTTCATCTTTTTTCTTAGCACTCTGTAGTGCCTCCAGGTGGTGACGTGCTGAATCGTAGTCCACCAGCTTACGACCGCGTTTAGATACTCGTTCCTGAGAAACAGATGAAATTTTTTTCATTAAGCATATGTCCTGCCACCAGTCATGCAGGCAGTTCCAATCATTAAGAGGATGGATCATCCTTTCATGTGCCATCAAAAATCAGACTGGTGTTGTCTGAGAGACCCAAAAAGCCATTGTAGTATTTGTGTGTAGGAACTGATTCTAGTTAAAAAGCATCAGCTTACCTTGACCTCAGGGAACTGGCTTGTATAGTTCTCCATGGTGCGGACAATCTGGTCACTCATTTTCTCTTCATAGTCGTTCCACAGTAAGTCTTCACTCTGAGAGACACAGTTGGTATCACATCATTATAAAAAGCTTGACTGACTTAAACTAACAATATACAGCAACTGACCTATGAAGGAGATGGGTTATGATCCTGCTTTTTTGATCCTGTTTTTGAAGGCAACTTAAATGAATACCTCAACCACTACATTCATCAACACTAGTGTAATGGAGGAAATACTGTTCATAATAAGAAAGCCAGTTAGAAATATTAATATTTTATGACAATTTATTATTTGTCTAATTTTGTTTTTATTCAAAAACATGTCACTCTTTTATTCCATCTTTTACTTGTCCTTGCTGTAACCTAATAAGCTGTTAAATTATGCTGAAACTGTAATTCAGTTTAAGTATTATCAAAGGGAGGACATTAGGTCAAAACAAATTGATATTTTGAAAAAGAGGAACGTCTAACATATTTCTCACAAATTTGCCAAACTTCAAATATATGACAGTACTGTACCATTTAATCTGGAACATCTGGGTAGGATCTGTGTGTTTGCTTTGAACTGTTTGCTGGGATGTGCATAATAATAATAATAATAACCCCCCAAGTGAGCTAATAAATACAAAAACAAGCCCCCACAACATTTTTTTTGCAATTTGGCAAGCTGGAGCTAAATAATAATAGTGATGAAATTTTGTAGACAATGAAATCAATGACAATGAAAACAATCTGTCTCCAGTATAATGTGATAATGTGACTTTTTTGTATCTAAAGCTGCACTGATCTATAGTGTTATTTGAACAATGTTAAAATGACTACGTGTAATGTGAAAGAGGTTGCTCACAGTGACAAACCCACATTGAATTATTACCCAACTCTGCAGTTTCCCTCAGCTCTACAAACCACTTTAGCTTCTTTCAGCTCATTGTTTTTGGTTTTACAGGCCACAACTTTACTGTTTAGTTTCAGTCTAAGTTCTGTCTTCAGCCAAATTTCCAGCAGCAGCAGGCAGTTGTTAGGTTCAGCATAAAAACTATGATTAACCCACTGTACACAACCCGCCTACCATCAAATAGCAGACAGTCAGTAAGTAGCTGGTGAAAATAGTGAAGTATGAAGGAGCAGACCAACCCAGAGCTGAAAGTGACAGTGCATGAAGTGAATGACAAGTGACTCCAGATAAATGTTAATGTTGCTCCGTGTCTGCTGGATGTGTAAATGGGCAACTTTTTGCTAGCATGTTAACCATATCAACTTTATAAGGCCATTATATGTCAGACTTGCTTGTGATGTACCATTTGTTGTGGAGTTTCATCCCCAAGTGGCCAAAACACAACTGATTAATACTGTTTTAACTTTGTATGTACCTAATGAGAGCAAAATGTGGACCACTCTACTCTGGAAACAGAAGGTTCCGTAGTAACTTGGATCAAGCTTCCCAAATTTCCTGACAATAAGCCTGACTAACCACAATGAACTAGATTTTATCGACTGATCTGGCTTTGGGGGTTCAACCCTCAGGTATCTGTTCAAGCAAACAACACATCATGAACATACTTCTATAATGACAGCAAGGTCTTCCATTCC
This sequence comes from Thunnus thynnus, assembly GCF_963924715.1. Lineage (NCBI taxonomy): Eukaryota > Metazoa > Chordata > Actinopteri > Scombriformes > Scombridae > Thunnus > Thunnus thynnus. The sequence goes on along the minus strand of NC_089520.1, from coordinate 31,830,180 downwards.
GTTCCAGTCTGGTTCGTAGATGTCTCGCAATGTCTGGGACAGCCGCTTGGATGTCTCGTGCACGGCTGTTGAAAGGAACAGGAAATTGTAGGAGGACAAGAAAAAATGTAATGTAATCATAACCCCTGAAAGATCAACTTATCATCTAGAATCAGCAGCATACAGCACTGCAGTGGTATTGTTTTTAAGGTTTGCGGCTCTGTTGCTACACCCACAACGAGAAGGTCAGAACAACACTGGCTTCCTGACTGGAGCTCACAATGCAGGAGCAACAGCTGACAACACTAGAAAAGCAACGGTTCCTCGCACATGAATCATATACGCGATGCTGCGTCTGCTGTTTTCACTGTAGGATTTTATTTGTTCTTGTACAACATGGCAACGCAGACAGTATTGCAAAAGTTGACACAGGATCCAAGAATAGAGGAAAGTCACTTCCCTATTATTCACGAACTCTCCTGGGCAATGAGTGGCATTCTGCTAACACTGCGTTGTATGTCTGTATATGCTTTCCAAACCTACCTTTCACTGCTGCATAGTAGGCTTTGACATCTTTAAGCAACCTGCTTCCATCCATCTGTGTGCATAAGGAAAATACAGGGCAGAAAATAAGTCAAATACCAAGATGTTAAATTCAGTGACAGTGAGTGTGTGGTGTGATCTGAGCCATTTGTGCCTCATCATTTCCTCAAGATGATGAAATCAATGTGTGCTTCTTTTGGACTGCACATGCATTTTGTTTGCAATATATCCTTTTTCTGCATCTATTTCCAAGCTGCAAATAAACAACAAAATTATACAATCTGACCACAATGTGGAGTTGAAATTGAACAGCAATCACTACATTTGATGTGGTGATGGTAGTGGTGAAGTGAAAGCAGCGCGTCAGCTTCCTTCCTGTTGCTCCTCTGTCAGTTTCCCTCCGATATGTATTGCAGTTGCTGAACTTAACACAGGGAGAGCATTGAGCAACTAGAATCCTTCCAAAGACCAAGATTGGGTCAAGTTATAAGTTCATAAACATGTGAAAAGCCCTTTAAAATGGATATGTCATTTCTTTTAGTATCAAGGGTTATCGGTATGTCTGTAGAATAGATAAGACACTTAGAGATAATTGCATCGTGTTTCAACTATTTCCTGTTTTCATGGCCAAGCTGCTTGTCTGAACTTGTGGGTTGGTGTCTCAGTGCCATCACAGCCAAAACACAATACTGTCCTTTTTTAGACTTAGTGCCACATTTAACTAGAGATCTTTAGATCCTTGGTGAGGGCGATAAAATCAGTTATTTAACTATAAAAGTGGATTAAAGCAAAGACTTTGCAGAGTCTTGCATAGCAAAGGGGTAGAGAGACATTCTCATGTTAAAAAAGTAACGTGTTGGTGTACCTGTTGTTTGTTGAGGCTCTGGGAACATTGCTCAAACTGTTCGTCCTTGGTCTCCATGGTTTTGCCCAGTTTCTGAAGGACCTGAGACAGGACAACATAGAAAGAGTAAGAGTTTATTAGATCATAGGTTTCTAGCATTAAAAGAGTACTCCATCAATTTAGCATTGCACTCCTATAACACTGTTGGACTCACGATCAAAATTGATGCAGCAGAACCAAAGATTTTTTTTTTTTTTATTCCATGCATTCTTCTTGCTTGTCAAAACCTGGCGCCTACATTACCTAGAATGCAACTTGATTCGATTCACTCAACTGTACAGATAAAGTGCGTTATGCTGGTAGCGACTAACGTAGCCTCAAGCCGCTAACCTCAAGTAGAGATGAGGAGCGGGCTACAGAGGTCTGGTAACCTTTCTGATTTTTTTCATATTCAAACTTGTAGCCTTCAGCCCCAACTGACTCTGACTCAAGTGACATCACTTGACGCAATTTATCAGATTTCACACAGCTCCCTCTGGAGGCACAAAAGGATTTAGACTACTTTTTTCACATATGCAGTAGTGCTACTCCTCAACACCTGGAAACATACTGATATGAAAAATTAGTGGAGTTCCCCTTTAATGATTATAGTCTGACCACTACTGGATTTTTGAGGCTGATACTGATAGCAATGCTCTAAAGTTTTAAAAATTTGATAATGATACAGCCTCTGAATTTTTTTTAAATTTTTTTTTTTTACATGAACAAATAGTTTTGGGACCCTTTAAATTAACTTTTAAAGAATTGTGACCACATTTTGTATTAAAAAGCACATAAAATAAACTTGTCAGTGCTCTCTGGTGGACAAACACTGTTTCTAAATTACCTCAAACATATCTCTGGCATTTCTGTACTGCAACTTCTTATTACTTTCGCAAATACTGATATATCTGCAATCAGCTAATGACAGGATGACAGGATGCATCAGCATATATTGGACCAGGTGACTTATCAGTCTAGCACCCTTAATCATAACAGACTAATGCACCATGTACCACACTCCCATGCCTCACCTAAACTGAATACAAGTGATTAACCATTACAATGTCCTTCACAGTCTGTTGCATGCAGCTGTTTGAAAGACTGAATGACACATAGAACACGACCTTTAACTTTAAATCTGCAACAAAGACTCTCATTATTATTATATCCTATCATTTTCCATGCTTTTAAAAAGATCCCTGAATCACCAAAATAGCCTTTGGTCTTGCAGCTTCAGAGTATACAAACTCCAGATAGACATTGTAGGTGCTGTTTTAGAGGTGAGACAGCAAAATCAAACAAGTCCACCACAACTGAGAGAGAAAGGCTCAGCAAGTGAGAGGAAGTGCACAGTCAGGAAGTGGTAGCTGGTGTGTCCGTACACAGCTGTGCAGAACTGAACAACACCATGAGTGCTGCAACAGGGAAAGTCCAAGATATTGTTTTATTAATGCAATCAGGAAAACAGCCAAAGGGCAATCATTCAAATGTGGACAATTAAAAACATAAAACAGACCTTAAATTCTTGGACATTGAACAGCCTGCGTAGAACATTTGCCCTTTCTCTTATGGCCAGTATCATATGTTATATGTATGTTTAATTTTATCCCCTCACCTCAATGGCAGCATTTCATCATGAGTTAGAACTTGGTAGAGATCTATATAACGGTACTGTGATATAAATGAGGCAGAATGGGAAGGCAGTAGTGATTACAACATATTTCCTTAGAAAGACAGCCATGCTTGTGCATGCTCTCACGTGCCAATTTCAACTAAGGTAAATATTAAGATAAAAAATTACACTATTTTTCCTCTGACACACTCTTTATGACGTTGCTTGTCTCTACATGGAAGCCACATGCAATAAGACAAGCTACAATCCCTTCTGACATGTGTGGTGTTCCAAAGAAAAAGTTACTGAAGTAGTTCTGAGGAAGAGACTGGTTGCCATTACAGCTGGACTAGTAATGAGTCAATATCACCAAAGGATTTAAAGCTGGTTGACAAAGCCAGCTAGAATTATCTGTCTTATTGGTTACCAAACTGATAACAATGCCTCTAGTGAACAGTTAAGAAGTTAGATGGACCCAATGTAACTTTATAAACTTGGTTTCCCTGCTCACCTTCTCCTGAGCTCGATTCAAGGACTTCTGGACCCGTTTGGCGAAGAATCCGGCTCCGGCCTGGATGTTCGGGCCCACTTTATTCTCTGCCATCGTCAATTTTCTGTGTATCGTCTCCTCACTGAGCGCAATCCGCCGCCCGTCCGCTTCCTCTTGAGAAACTGCCTCACCGGGGCTGAACTCTAACTTCAATTCAAGGCGATGGAGGTGGAGCAACAATACAGATAGTAAGACACAGGGACCCACACACCCACAAACTTTTAAACAAGCAGTGTTCAACCCAGCGGGGAATACAGCCCTTCACATCATCATCACCACCATCATCATCACCATCAGCAGGTCTACTCTTGTTCAGACTTGTTAGAGGAGTTCTCGGGAACGTGTACTCATCTGTCGTGCAAACATCGTGTAGCCTACACTGTTGCAAAACTGCACCCCGCTCCCATCTGCCACCCTGCGAAGGTGGAAGTCACCTAACAACACTCACCTGAAAACTATGTGTGTAGATTGCGTTTCTCTGATGATGCGTGTCTGACTCAGTGACGTAGAAGGTGAGCCGTGGATTAGCGGCGGTGGCTGAAATGCTGCTTTCAAATGTGCCTCTAAAACTCCTGGGGGATTTTGGATTCAAAAGTTAGGGGACTGCACAGGGGTGTGTTTAGCCGCCATTGCCTTTCTTTCTGCTGAAAATTATCTACATGATGAAATACATACTTCCTCAATAGCAGCCTATTCGTGTTGTTCATATCTGTAGGGTACGATTTTTTTTTTTTTTTTTTACGACCAATATCATTATCACATAGTCTCATCAGCTGGTTGGTGAGCTGAGTAACGCTGTTTGCTGAGTTGGCCTCGGTTGACACATCTGCTCCTCACAATAGGCCTATGACTAACATGTTTGTTTATATTAATATGACTAACACGTATGTCCCACTCCAATATAGCTTTATATATTTGCATTTAGGCTATTTGTTAATGCAAATAGGAGTGGGAGAAGTCGCTCATTATTTTGGTGCAAGAAGAATGTAGATATGTTAAAATAAATACATTTTTTTTAAAAGTTAATTGAAAAAAGAATACAAAATGTATTCTTATATACGTCTATCTATTGATATCAGTGGCATTAACCCTTTCATGCATGAATTATGATAACCTCAGTCAGGATTTTTCTCCTAAGTGTTTTTATTCCCCTTTAGGCATGAAAAAAAATATTTGAACTTCATTTTTTTTAAACATGGGATGACACACTAGAGTCCACTGTAGTGGCTGATGTGCAACTATACCATCAAAACCCATGCACATCTAAGAAAACGGCTTTTGAATAGCTGTCCACTGTAGTGACCACTATGCATGAAAGGGTTAATCAGGGCCATAGCTCCCTTTAAGGACACTGATGTCATCTCCTCCATATTGTTTCTGGGAATTTGGGAGTTTTAAAGACCTGAAGAGGACATATATACTATTATTATTACAGGGTTGAATTTAATATTTCTGACTGAACAGTTGAAGCAAAATTATTTAATGGAAAATGTAATGTAAAGAAATTTCAACTATAAAAAATATACTGAAACTTTTGGTGGTCATTCACAATTTTCCCAGGGGGGTGGGGGTGGCACTTCAGTGGATTTGAACTCATGACCTCAGTACTTCTAAACTCCTGGCTATGGCCCTGCATTATTACTGTACAATACAGTACAATAACTCACAGGTGTCTAGGTGTGTGTGTCTTTATCTGTTTATTTTCCAGACTTTAATTATTTAAAGAACAAACAGAGCCGAGAGAAAAATATTAGATCAAATGTCACTGAGATCTCTTAAAGGGGCACTCAATTAATTTTACACATGTATCAGTTTACTTGTCACAAAGAGTACTATTCAGGCTGTGTGGCTCTGAAGGGAGCTTTCTAAAGTCTGAAATATAATCCTGATCATGTCATCAGGGTCATCTCAGTTCATGTCTGAAACTTCAGATTTCAAACAGAAAGTCTGTGTTACAGAATGGGTGCGTAGACTTTGACAGACATGAGCATTTTACACGGCAGGGAAGGTCAAACAAAAGATGCAGTATGTTGCATTATGGGAAGTGTAGGATTCAGTGTTTTCAGTGCTTGACCCCTGTAAGAGACAATTACGTCAGAATATCTCAGCCTGCTGCTTTGATTTTGACTATTCTCTTGTTGAGTCCCCCACATTTATGCAAGTGTATTACTAAATCCTTGACGAAACCCTTTTACTAAACAACTCATTCGACTATTTAAAGTGACACTATGAACAGAAAATATTGTGCAACAATACACTGACTCATTGATTTGAGGTTAAAATATTGCAAAGTCATTATGATTCAAAACTTTTCCCATCGCTAAAGCTCATTCAGGTGATAACTTAGTGGTCTGGGTCCTCATGTAATGTATCAGTACTTATCAGCTATATGTCTCGATCACATTAGGCCCACAGGCTGTTAACCCTGTCTGCTTAGTGCACCTGTTACTTGTCATACTTTCACCAGCAGATGGGGCTCGACACCAGACTATGTGCTCTAATCATTCAACGACCAACACGCAGACACGTAGCGGATAACTCTGAAGTGCCCAGGGCTACCACACTATCCACAATCGACTTTACATTCTTTATTTACAATATTAAACCTTAATACATCCATGTTATTCTTCGTTTCACATCTTTCTTAAGTTAGCTGTCTTCCAGACGCGCCTGTAGGCCCCCTCGCTTCTCTTATCATAGCCCCAATTAGTATAGGGTCTTTACATTTTATGTGAAACACGCGTTTAATTCGAAAATACTTTAATTTTCATGAGAATATTCTGGGTAATAATAGTTCTTCTGCTTTTACGGCATGTAAATAGGCGACTCTGTGACGTTTTTGTAGGTGGGTGCGTTTTGAAGCACCAGACTGACCGTGTGGGCGGAGTTATTCCTGCTGTCAATGATGTGCACTGGAATATGCGGTGTACATGGTGACTCAAATCTAGTGCACCACAAATTATCGAGGCTAGAAACGCTGAAAGACGTTTGGCGCGGTTGGTAGACGAGCTACTGACAGGAGAGGGAGAGGAGCCGAGGTCAGAGCTGCGGTCCTTCTGTTGTGTCGTATTTCCTCGTAGAGAAAGGACCACGGGTTACAGAGACAGTTGTACATTTACTGAGAGAGAGTTGGGGCGGTTTTATTTAGTTTCTTTTTCTCCATATTCACCAGTCAGCCGTCTAGCTAAGCTTTGCCCTGCGCAGGCTTAGGCGGAAACTGCTCGAAAATGCCTCCCATCGAAAATGACACCGGCAAGAATGAACTCAAGTCCCGGATACAGCAGCTTATTGACTCCAATCAAGTGATCGTGTTCAGTAAAAGCTACTGTCCGTTTTGTGTAAAGGTAAGGTACTTGTTTTGTCGAACGGGGGAGACGTTTGCTTAGGCGAGTCGGAAACTTCCAGCTTCTCCCGCGAAGTAACGTTGCATGGGCTCGGTCTAATTACTGGCTTGTCGGCGCTGCGGTAATGCAGCCAGTAACATCGGTTCGTTGGAGGCTGAATGTAAAGTGTCTTATAAAATCGGCCAAAAACAATGAAAATCAAGCCATTTCACAGAATTTACATTAGATCGATATTTGGTAGAGATCCATATCAAGTGTTAAGTCACCAGCGTGTTAGCCGGTTATCTAAATGTGGTCGCTCCGCTAAGAAAAGTTGCATAATTTGTAGGTAGGTAACTTAACTAATTAGACCTCAACTAATCAGGACTTGTTTCTTAGAAGTTCCCACTTTTATAACTTGATATATTGTATCTAAATTTCCTCAGACTTCCACCAGCATACACATTGAGGGCTTAGCTAACAATTAACCTGAAACTTATTGAATCAAAGCAATGTCTGGTGACTCATCTAAATGACGAACGTAGACTATATCAGTGTTCTGTGAAGCATGTATCCGTGCCGATAAATTAATAATACGTGAATCTTTGCGAACAGGAAAAGAGTGTATCATGTTATGTTATGTAACTTAGTAATATGTATGTATTTTTCACATGTCTCTTCTGTCTTTTGTAGGTGAAAGACCTGTTCAAAGAGCTGAAAGTCGAGTGTAACGTGGTGGAGTTGGATCTTCTAGGTAAAAGAGATGTTTTGTTCCGTTTGTTGTAGGGATGAAATGCTACATGCCATGGCTTATTTAGTTATGACTCACGAAATGTGTTGCAATATTCAGTGAGAGATTTTGCCATTAAGTAGAGTTACAAAAAAGTCTCTTACACAGTTTTGTATATCTTACAGGCGAATCAGGGAAGTAAGCCAACAAAAACAAACATCTCTGCCTTCTGTGGATGTGATTATTCTTGATCTGAACAAATAATGTTGTTGCACTTGTTGCTGCAACTGAGTGAAGATAAAACTGAAACATGCTCGGGGATAATGGAGAAACAGAGGATGATGTCAGATGAATAGCAGTCTGTAATGTGTTTACATTTTTCTGGGCGAATGCTAATCTTTTAATGTCTATTGTAATTGTTTACAAGTTGTAGCTTAATGGAGTTTAACCTGCACACTTTGCCTCTGATATGTACAGTGAGGTGTATGTGTTGTAATTCTGTGTCTGTTTCATGTAGTTTTAGCTTTGTCATTTCATGGAATTTTTTTTTTTCATCTGTGTTAGCAGTTTATCAACTTCTCTTCATCCCATCTTGTACTATTAGTTTAATTTCATGTGGTTTAATTTTTCATGGTTGAGTTTGAATGCACACAGATTTTGCCAACATTTGAAAAGCATTATAGTAGGGATGTTGTGTTACTCCAGACTGGGCTGTGCTCTTCCTTTGCGGCAGCACAAAACATGCTGAGTCACTCACTGTAGATATCTTGGCCTCATGCCATATCTCAGTAAACTCCAACCTCTCTGCTCGCTTTTGCCTACTTATTTTTGTCACAGTCTCAGCTGTTATGTTGAGGGTAGAATGCAGGGATTTTAATGATTAATCTATTAATGACTTAGAAATATAATTACCATTAATAATAAGATCAATCAGAATTTAAAAAAAAAAAAACAGAACATCACCTAAGAAAGTTCCTCATTAGTATGTAGCACTTACATACTAGACCATTAGCTCCAGGTAGATTCACGGTGCTTTAGGTGTGGGGAAGCACTTCAAGACACATTAAGCTTTTAGCTCACAACATTCAAATTTAGTAATACAAAGTCTTGCTGCTGAGTCTCTAGAGGAAAACAGCTGGCATCAACAGGTTTCCTGGCACTACCGGTGGTCACCAACTGTTCCAACATTACAGTTGAATCTTTACGACAGATGCTAGTCTAGACTACACCCTGGCAGTGGAAAATTGATTGGCTTGTATCTTTTTAAAATCGTGAGAGGACATAAAGATCCTGTTTACAGTTTTCTTTCCGTCTGAACTCAATGTACACATAATTTTTTGCATATTATTTGTGTATTTTCAGAAAGATGGGCCTTGTGGTAAAGATGAAAAACAGATACATTACCATATGAAAAGTAGATGTAGTGAAAGACTCGTTTATACTCGACAACTCTTCTAACTTGCACTATGTTAACCCTTCTGTTCAGAGGATGGAACCAACTACCAGGAAATGCTGCTGGAGATGACAGGGCAGAAAACCGTTCCCAACGTCTTCATCAACAAGACGCACCTCGGCGGCTGCGACAAAACCATGCAGGTAAGGAGCTTATGTCGTGACTCCATGTTTTTAAATGGGTTTTGTTCTTTGGTTGTATCTACATCACTGTGAATGTTGCATGTATCCTTAACAGCTCAAACAAACGCCTTGTCCAGACAAGCCCGTTTGGTTCAAGTGATATTTGAACCTCAACCCACTAGTTTTTCTTTATTTGCATAAAAATGACGAAGTGTAAAGCGTGTTCTTCCCTCTTAACAACAGAACAATAGAATACTCAATAGACCTTTGTCTCAGCGACACTGGAGGAAAAGCAAGGGGTGTAAACGAAATCGTTTAGGTGTGCCGTGAAGTCATGGCGGTGAGCCGTGCACGTTCCGTCTGAGCAAATATTAGAAACATGACAAAACGGCTAACAATGATAATGCTCTCTGAGGGAGCCTGATACAAGGAAGGAGAGTCGGTTTGTTTGAGGGAGGGTCTGTGCTGCTTGGTATGTAGCAACATGAGCAGGCAAACCTATGACACGGTAGGTATGACACAGACTTTTTTTATCAGCTTGATAATCAGACAGCAGACAGCAGCAGATTGTGTAGACGCTGTGAATTTCATCAGTACAATACCCTTTCCATCTGGATTCAACCACCACAAGCTGTGTGAAATATGTGTTTACTGCAGAGCTGAAACAATCAGTCAATTAATCAACAAGTCGGTCGATTAGAAAATTGAATGTTTTTTTTAGTTTTTGGGCTGTTGGTTGGACAAACAAGCTGTCACCTTGAGCTATGCAGAACTGTGATGGGACGTTTTTCTTTATTTTCTGACGTTTATAGACAAAACTAATCGATTAAACAAAGTAATCAGCAGATGATGATTAAAATAATTCTTAGTTGCTGTCCTTGTTGTATTGTTCACGATGCTGTTGGCACTCGTGGTAATTTGTGCACATGCCTCCTGGAGCTGTCATTCTCAGTCAGCATTAGTGCTATTTTCCCTTTTTTCTTTGCCTAATTGAAATGGAGTGAAATCTTTGCTAAATCAGCTCAGTGCTGGTCAGGTTTTAAAGTGCTCCCACCATGTATTCTCAGTATCAAAAGCCATTTTCTGCAAACTTTCTTGACTTTATTCCAACTGTCCGCTGGCTAATGCAGACTCATTGTTGACTGCATGTGACACAATGACTGGATACATCAGTCACTAGAGACTAGTGAGCCAAATCAAAGCCTGAACCGACAGAGCACGGCTAACTAGAAGCTACGTCAGGAGAAATGATGGATTTGTATCGATCGACATGCAGCGTGAATATCAGGCTCGTACTGGGACACTTGTGAACACTAACAGCTGTTATGAAAGCTCTACTGAAGATTTGAAACAGGCTATGCATATTATAGCTACATGATCTGCTTCCATACAGTTAGTGCTGCACTGATGCAACTTTGTGTTCATGTCTCTGTCAGGCCCATAAAGACGGCAGCCTGCAGCAGCTACTGGGCGGAGAAAACGAAGCCTACGACTACGACCTCATTGTCATCGGAGGAGGATCTGGAGGTCTGGCCTGCTCAAAGGTGACAGAATGAACTTTTAGCAAATTTCAGTGTCACAGGCTGAAACTTTATCATAGAGGCTGTTAGAGGTGTGAGTCTTCCCTTGTTGTTGAATGATTCAAATGCACAATGATTCTCAATGTATCACATCCTCAATATTCTATATTACTGCGCCTGGCTACTTTTTCATCAGTTAATACAAGCAGTGTAGGTTTAATATAAAACAGCTTTTCACTACCGCTATCTGTGTGAACCACCTCAGTACATAAACATTACTAAAACAAAACATAAATCCCTCTGCAGTTCATTACAAGTGTGCTGTAAGTTCTGAGACAAGTCACTTCCTGATTGTGGTAAACCTCACAAAGATGACTCTGCAACTGCTTAGTAGTTGACATGACCCCGGCTCGTGAGCCATGACAAAAAAAACAGGAGATAACATGGTTGTAAACAAAAGGGGTAAAAGTTTATCACTAAACATACAATAATGCAAAAAAAAACATACTAAATTTATGAGGTGTGTTATCACAGTAACACAGCTGAAGTGGTCTTCTTTTGTGGTAATCTAAGCCTTAACACTTGTCAAACACAGCTACGTGGACAGTAGTGATGCGGGTGCCGACAGGGTCGTAAAAATTAACATTCTGATTAATAGCAGATGTGTCGTAAAGTAGCATCTGATCTTTCAAATCGTTGAAGGAAACACTCATAAATCAACAGGGGCAGATTTAGTGATTTTGGGAAGCTCCAGGCAAACTATGTCTTGCTTTACAAAGTAAAGAAAAAAGCATTTTGATTTTTGGGAGGGTTTACATTCACTTTGGGACGGTTCCAGGACAGTGGTGAAAAGGTTAGTCTGGAGCCCTGAGCAGCGGGAAGCAAATTACGACCGAATAAGGCCACAGATTCTTATCTACGAAAGCTGCCGCAGACCGGAGGATTCTGTTCCCTCTCAAGAGCTGCAGAGTTGACAGCACCTCCTCGATCCTTGGCTGATTAGCTGGGCTCGCTGTAGTCTTTATGGTTGCAGACGTTAGCTTAGGGTGAAGACAGCTAATGTTCCTCAACTTCACTGTAAGTATTTGTGAGGCAGGTTTACACACAGCGTGCGTCTTGTCCGGTTCATGCTTCCCAGTAAGTTCATAAAATCTGAAAAGTGCCCAGATGTCCTCTTTCAAACACACTCTTTCCACATCTCTAGCAGCTGTTGCTCTGTTCTCTAATTTTGTGGTTGACATTTTGTCAGAGTGAAGCTACTGTTGTAACGCTGTATTCCTTAACTGTTGTTGTATTTGAGGCACGGGCTGCTTCTACTGGCACACAGATTGCACAAACATGAGGTGTTGCAGTAACATGACTCTGTTGACAATAGGAAGCCGCTATGTTGGGGAAGAAGGTCATGGTTCTGGACTTTGTTGTTCCGACACCAAAAGGAACCAGCTGGGGTAAGATGCTTCCACCTCAAGATAACCAGTTTAGATACAAGTGATGCAGTATTTATTTAAATCTCATTTCCTCTGGTAACTGACCGTTTCCACGTGTTCTTGGTGTGTTCTGCTGTGGGTGGCGATCAGGTCTGGGCGGAACATGCGTGAACGTCGGCTGCATTCCCAAAAAGCTGATGCACCAGACGGCCCTCCTGGGCACGGCCTTGCAGGACGCCCGCAAGTTCGGCTGGGAGTTCGACGAGACAGGTGAGGGCTCAGAGCAACGACCCAGGAGGTCTCGAAGGGGAGACATCACACCAGCTTGCCGCGGTAAATCAGAGGCAAGCCTTTTCAGAAACCATTTGTTATCATTCCACTGATTCCACTGATGGGTGTCCGTCTGTCCTCCAGTGAAACACAACTGGGAGACGATGAAGACAGCGGTGAACAACTACATCGGCTCGTTGAACTGGGGCTACAGGGTCGCGCTGAGAGACAAGAATGTCAACTATGTCAACGCCTATGCAGAGTTCATTGAACCACACAAAATCAAGGTAACTGCAGTTAGATACTTGTGACAAAAAGAAACCTGCTGCTTCGGTTTCAGTTTTAGTCGACTTGACAGAACATGCAACTTTTTATTTTGACACACCACAATGGTTTCAACCCTCACTCGGACCGTTCCAGAACCCACCACTAATCTGTATGGGTTGTGAAATAGTGTCTAGCCTGTTGTGGCAACCTATTTTTTGTTTTGTTTGTCTTGAATTGGCTCTACTAAACATTTACCCTCTTATTTTGTCCGTCTCTCAGAGTTGTTGTTGGCTTTCCTTCTTATGAATACATCCTTAGCTGCACACACAAAACAAATAGTGGCTGTTTCAAAACATCCTGCTCGTTATCATTGACTCATTGCCGTATTTTATGACAGGCAACAAACAAACGAGGGAAGGAGACATTTTACACAGCGGCTAAGTTTGTCTTAGCCACAGGCGAGAGGCCGCGCTACCTGGGCATCCCTGGAGACAAGGAGTACTGCATCACCAGGTGAGAGCACAGAGTCACGTCCTATCTAAAGACAGTCTGCGTGGTCAGACCTGTTCTAGTTTGTTTGGGCCGAATGTGATCTCTGAAAACACAAACACACCCTTTAATGGTCTGGACACTTGTACTCCACAGCTGGCTTTCCCTCAGGGGGGGCATCCATTAATCTCACAGCTGTCTAAATGTTATGGAAGGTTATCCTCAGGTGTTTGTTGTAATTACGCTGCTGTTTTGGAAACCTACAAATGGTCTCGTGCTGCTGACGTAGTCCCACAAATCCTCAAGTTGTTGTGTGACATAAGATGTAAGCAGCAGAATGTCTTGTTATCATTATTTTTAACCAGGAATTCTCTGCTTGTTGCATTTTATTTAGAAGCAAATGAACCGTTAAGTTGTTGTTAGCTGAATGGCACTACAGCTTCATGTTTAACCCCGCTCTGTCCACCAGCGACGACCTCTTCTCGCTGTCTTACTGCCCGGGAAAGACCCTGGTGATCGGGGCGTCTTACGTGGCTCTGGAGTGCGGGGGCTTCCTGGCCGGTCTGGGTCTCGACGTCACCGTCATGGTCCGTTCCATTCTGCTGAGGGGCTTCGACCAGGACATGGCCAACCGTGCCGGGGAGCACATGGAGGAGCACGGGGTCAAGTTCCTCCGCAAATTCATCCCTGTAAAGGTTAGTGTTGACTGGACTGCCTGACACACCATAGAAACTATACTGTGGCTGGTCATAAGCTGAACTTAAGCAGCATGTTTTTATCTTAATTTTTACCATTTTTAAGAATGATTTTTAATTTGTAACGGTTTCATTTTGCTTTAGAATGTTTGTAAAGGCAACATAAAGCCATTAGACTTTGATCTGTGTGTAATTTCACAGCACCAGATTTATTATCGTACAATCTTACATCATAAGTTTTATCTCTTCTTGGACGTCTGACAGAAGCACAAAGATTTTTTTTTTTTTTTTCGGTCCTCTTACTCTGTCTGCTGCGTCTGTGTGTGTCAGATAGAGGAGCTGGAAGCAGGCACTCCTGGCAAGCTGAAGGTGACAGCCAAGTCTACAGAAACTGATGAGATCCTGGAGGGAGAGTACAACACTGTACGTACTGATCACATCACCCCTACCCCTTAACTCTTCTATCTTTTACTGGTGTTACTGATTTAGAATACTATGAAAGTTATGTGTGATGTCTCGTACCGGGTCTATTTTTATTATTTTAACAGATAAGTGGCCAAATTTAGATCTGCTCTTTCTACATCTGTACATTTCATTTTGATCTCAACCATCAGATTTGATTTTGGTGTTTCAACACCTTTTTATTATTTCTTCGAGTTTATTCAACTTGTATTTTGTCTCAAGCTGAGATTTAGCCATTCTTGTGAAAATATATAACACCAGCAGGAACCACCTGAGGACGGAGGCCTTCCTTCAAACTAAACAGGCCGTTTCTTTATCCCTCAGGTGTTGATAGCGGTGGGCCGAGACGCATGCACAGACAAGATTGGCCTGGACAAGACAGGGGTCAAAGTCAACACCAAGTAAGTTTATTATGTCATTGTGATTTTTTTCTCTCTCTACATACGTCTGTTCCATCACATGTGGCGGCCTGTGCCTTTAAGACTGGCGGTACAGTCATGGTGATTCAGCAGTTATCGCCGTCCCATGGCTCTCTGCAGGGGTGGAGTGTGAGTGCGTTGGGGGATTTAGTAGGGGGAGAGAGCGTTGGGGTGGGGGTGGGGGGGCTGTCTTGTTAGTAAGATGAGAGAGCCTGTGAACAGGGTATCAGCAGGTTTTTTTAATAGCGGAATATAAATTATCTACATATAAGAGCTTTTCATCCTGGTGTCATTATGCTCCATTGTCTACGCTGATTTGATTCAACTCAATTTGGATCAATTTGGATCCTCATCAGTATATTTCCTCCTGTCCCTTTCTTTATGCCTGTTTAAAATTATACGGCTTAAGTTAGAAAACTAGTTGCAGTACTGAATTCAAATCCAGAAAAGAAGAAAAAGATCTTGTACGTTTTCATTTACTCCAATACTACAATCATGCCATTCCTTTGAGATGTCGTCTTTCCACTATTTTGTGAATGACTGAGTGGTTCAGCCATTGAGGCCAGCAGAGATTAAGACAGCATGAGGCGAGCTTAAAAGAGCGCTTTGAGTCATATGCCCCGGTCTTATGACCATAGTAGTATTTAGATGAAGCCGACACACAGCCAGAGGGCCACAAGGTTCAGGGGCCATCAGCAGGTTTGCTTGTTCTGCTGCTGTACAGTGTAGAATATAAATACCGTTACAGCTGCGTTTCTCCATTCTGCCCCAACATGAACTTAGACCCACTTCATTTGAGTTCTACCTTGTGACGAATAGACCGTGCTCTGCTGTGTTTATAGGGTTGTTGTGCTGCTGCTCTTTAAATATCAAGTTGACCCGTAGTCCCTTTTTGTTCTGAGTGTTTTACAGGCCTTCCAGAACATAAAACAAAAATTAATTGCTTTAATAAAAAGCCCAAAAAATGAAATATAGTATGGTTTGTTCTTACTGGCTGACCTCTCCTTACCACCTTCCAGGAATGGAAAAATTCCAGTCAACGATGAAGAGCAGACCAATGTGCCCCACATCTACGCCATTGGAGACATTCTGGAGGGCAAATGGGAGCTGACACCTGTAGCCATCCAGGCTGGCAGGCTGCTGGCACGACGCCTTTACGCGGGCTCAACACTCAAGGTACATAGCCATCTGGTTAGCATGTTAGATTAACATTTCAACAAGGAGGAAACATAGCACCATCAGAGCTGCTGGAGTATAGTATAGAACAAAACTGAGTATTCCTGTTAAATGATTCAAAATTGTATCATTTTACTATAGTTGTAATATTTCAGGGTGAAGTGTAGGGTATTTGATCTTATTTATAATAAAAAACAGGTTAGATAGACCACATTGAAAATACAGGCCTCAAAGTAACGCCTGAAGAAGTAGAAACCAGATTGCGAGGCTTGATAAAGATGGGTGGGGGTACAAGATTATCAGTAGGCTGCTGAACAGAAGCTAAAACACAGTTGCAGCAGTGGTTAGGAGGCACAGGAGGACCCATCTAACTATAAAGCAAGGAGTCTGTCTGTCTGTATGTATGTCCTTCACATATCTGTAGAACCGTTCATCTGATCTACTTCACACTTGGCGGGTGTATTGCTGAGGACCCAAGGAAGTGCAGTGTCGAGAGCGAGCTCATTATAACCAATGAAGTATTAAGAATTATTAAATTTTGACAAAGCATTTCTATTTTAACCGGCACAGCTGTTCTAACCTTTTACAGTACTTGTTCAGCAGCCCAGCAAACTCAGACCAATTGCATGTGTTGTAAATCATTTCACATGATGCTACTCATCCCAACAAATTCCGATAAGCACACAGGGGAGAGATGAGAGACTCTCAGTCGGAAAAATAAGCGAGTCACAGAAAGTTATTTCAAATGGCGTGCTCTAAAATAAGAAAAGTAGACAGCGAAAAAGAGCTTTTAATGGAGAGGGGACAGACTCTTACATATTATTGATTTCATACTGAATGGATACTTGGCTTTATTTTTGGCTTTAAATCTTTTTTTTTTTTTTTGGCCTGGCAGGGGTTCTCATTGTTATAATTGTAGCTGATTCAGTAAACGTTCATTGCATTCAGTAAAAGTTGAGTACAGTTAGACCTACAGTTATATCTGGCAGTCTCCATTAGGTTGGGCGAGTTCAAAGTTGTGAAAACAACAGGGGTGTTTTGAATACACCCCCGTTTTTCACAGGTAATTTTTTAGTCTGTCCCTCCTGCCACGTCATGGATTAATCCTGGAAGGCTATTGATGTAGCACTTTTGTCCTAATGAAAGTAACAGCAATTATTCAACCAATGAGAATTTGGTCGGATAAGAGCATTTCAACCAACCAATCGACAAAGAGACTACAGCCCTACTATTTACGCAGCCTTGCATTAAAAAACAGACAGAACAAGTGCATCTGACTTGGAACAATGATGATCTGTGGAAATCGGTGTTTCAGTGACCGCTCAGACAGTGTGAAGGACGTTGCATGAAGTCAGCCTCTACAGACGACATCCAAAAAGAAAACCATTGCTTACAAAACGGCACAAAACTGCACAATTAAACTTTGCCAAAGAACATGAAAAGTAGGCTGATGAATACTGGCAGCACATTCTTTGGTCAGATGGAACCAAAATAAATTAGTTTGGATCAGATGAGGTCCAGCGTATTTGGTGTGGACCTGGCCAGGACTCGCAGTGACTGCACAGTGCCAACAGTGAAACATGGAGGTGGGAGTGTGCTGATACAGGGCTTCATGCAAAAGGTGTAGGAGAGATGACATTTATAGTGCCACCTATAAATGTCAAGTTTGTCTACCCAAATACTGAATGAAGGTCGGCAGGAGAGGAATTTTCCAACATGACAATGATCCCAAACACTGCAAAAATCACACAAGAGTTTTTAAAGAAGGAAAAAGTGAAAAGTATGACCTGGCCAAGTATGTTCCCTGACCCGAATCCAACAGAACACAGGAAGGTAGCAGCAGCTGAAAAGAATCATCTGTGAAGAACGACAGAACATCTCTCCACAGGACGTCACAAACAGCCCCGACACACACACACGTTAATATAGTTTATTAAAACATTCAGCACCTGCTGAAACCCTCCTTACTTGATGTAAAAACTGCCACTCTTCAGTTATCATTGGAGTGTTGTGTGACATGTTACAGCAGTCTGCATGATTTCCCCTAACAAACTTGAACTGTCTGTGTTTGTGCAGTGCGACTACATCAACGTTCCCACCACAGTCTTCACCCCACTGGAGTACGGCTCCTGCGGCCTGTCAGAGGACAGAGCCATTGAGCTCTACGGGCAGGAGAACGTCGAGGTATCTCTCTCACACACACACACACACACACACACACACAGTCATATAAATAATTTACGATATATCTGGTTCACCTGACTCTGAACTTTGTGACCGTCTGGATTAAAGAGGAACTCCAGACAATAGGTTTTATTAGCCATCTGGGTTTCCAAAATCGATGGAAAGATGAATAAAATACCAACAAACACAATTATTTTCAGTATTTCTCCTTAATTTTACATTGTGTACATTTCTCAAAAACCTGTACATAGTTGAGTCACTTGGTTTTTGAATTTTGTCACCCACGCAAGCTGAGATGTGTTGCATCATGATGCATCTACACAGAAAGTGTAGATGCACAGATACACTTCTATTTTAATCAGGCCGCATAACAACTCACTCTATATGCACGTAACCACAACCAGAAGTCTACTTTTACACTGCGACTCTATTTGAATCAGTTTTAAGCACATAACTGCAGTGATTGTGTGTTGGGTGACCTACACTCTATACTGTGCCTGAAGGCCTCTTGTGTAGACATGGTGTTTGATCAATTAAAGAACCTGGATTAGTTTTGTCTGCAGTTTCTTTCACATTACTGCAGCCCGAATGTTGACTCTAAATAATGTAGTGATGCACACTTCCATTTGTTTGTGCATGCAGGCTGCTCAGGCTGCCATCCAGCAAATACATGGTGTATTATTACACAATGGCACAGTGATATGAGCTCCTCAGCAACACAGACAGACTTTGACTGCAGAGAGAGTACCTGACTTCCTCTTTAGTTTTAATTTCCTGAGCAAATTTGTGTCATTGAATGGGGCTGATGTTGAACCGATAATGTTGTTTATAAAATGCTGTCTGTTCCTGTTCACGCTGTAATATAAGTGTTCTCTATGTTCAGGTGTACCACAGTCTGTTCTGGCCTCTGGAGTTCACTGTGCCCGGCAGGGACAACAACAGGTGCTACTCCAAGCTCATCTGCAACAAACTGGACAATGTAAGACCATCACTGTTTTTATTCAGCTGTCTCACTTCCAGCAGCAGTGACTCAGCTCACTGAGCCTGTAGCATCCAACAAGCCTAACTCTGCACGTCCCTGGATTGACAGTGTTTGTGTTGTTGTTTGATGCCGTCACACTGTAGGACCGAGTCATCGGTTTCCACTACCTGGGTCCAAACGCTGGAGAGGTGACGCAGGGCTTCGGTACCGCCATGAAATGCGGTGCCACCAAGGAGCAGCTGGACGGCACCATCGGCATCCACCCGACCTGTGCTGAGGTAAGAAGACAAGTCGGATGTTATATGACCAAATTTAATCTTTATTTTATGTATTTTTTTTGCCTTGCATCCCTTAGTGGTCTGCAGTCGTTTATCAAATTCTTGCTTACAGTCAAATGTAGATTATTAAACATCTCCCAGTATAATAAAATATGTTTATCAAAATCCTGTTAAACTGAACAGACGTATTGAACTGTAACAGAAAGCTGTGTGTGTGTGTATGTGTGTGTAGATATGCTGTCAGGTCATTACAGCCTCATGCCTCTGGTAGACGGCTGCTTTTAAAGATTTGAGTTCAAAAACAATGAGATGAAAAACTCTGCTCATGGAGTAGTTTTTCCAAGGTCATGAACATTTGCACTCTTGCAGAAATATTTCCTGCTCCCTCATTTGCCTAGTTTTTCTCTCTAATTCAGTGTGAATGATCTGGCTGTGCCAGACACAGATTTAATCAGACCACATAAAACCTGTGCAGCCGCAGGCACCGGCTTAAAGTATTAACATGTCTGTTTTTACAGGCTTTTACCTTCTTTATCATGTGGTGGAAGATTTTTTTTTTTGTTAATTATTTTTAGTTGGTTGCAGGGCTTCAGCTGAATTAATATTTAAATTTTATTTTTTTATTTCTGCTGTCCATGATGTATTATTTGCATTAATTATCTAAAGTCCCAGCATTGCTCATTCATTATGTTAATGTATTATGGTGATAATTGCAGCACATTAAGCTGCTCAAGTGCATCTTGTTTGATGTTTTTACATTGCTTGTATTTCCATTTTGGAACAAAATTTATCCCACATGTCTTCATCTTAAATGAAGGCAGGACATGGTTAATGCAACCATGTCGTGTCCGTTCCAGCTTAATATTCTGGTCTTTTATTAAACCGATCCTCGTTTCCTAAAAGCATCATCAGGCTAAGATGATCTTAAATCCATCTGACGAACCTTCTTAAGCTTAAGAGGTGTTTCCCAAAGGCATCGTGACTGAGGATGCTCTTAGAAATGCCTTCAAATTGAATTTTAAAACATTTATTTGTGTAGTTAACAACATATAGGCTTTGTGATGTGTGTATTTTCAATATAAAGCCCAGCTTCCAGATAGTTGTATATGCAAAGTTAATTTAAAATGTATTCAATGTCATCTTCAGCACCACAAAGAGCCGATATTAAGAAGCTCTCAACTGCATGCACTTAAGCACTGCTTCAGGAAACATGTGTAGAAATGATATTAACCTCAGAGATGGATGGTTATCAGGAAACGAGGCCCAGGACATTTATAGTTGTAAACAGGAAACCACAACGAGTTTGACTTTTGTTTTTTGTTTAGTGTTCAGATAGTGTTACTGAATGTTAGATATGCTGCCTGACTCGTGTGTCTCCCCATCCTCTCAGGTCTTCACCACTTTGGATGTAACCAAGAGCTCCGGTGGAGACATCACCCAGGCCGGCTGCTGAGGTTAAACCCTGCTCGTTTAGCGGGCTGCTCTCGTATTAAACTCGCCTACCAACACCTCCCATCTTAGTTCCCAGTCAACCTCAAGCTCACCTTCACCTCCAGCCGCCTCAGTTTACAGGGCAGTTGTTTCTCAGGACAAACCTAACACGGCGGCCAGCGGCTCACTGGGAACTAGGAGGTGACCGAAGGAAGCCGGAGTGTCCGGCTCTGGCTGAGGTAGTCTGATACGAGGGCAGCCTGCTGAACAGCGGGGTTACTCTGCTGATATTCCTACTGGGCTCCACCAGCGTGTCCTTCTCAGAGGAGCACCAGCACACACACACTATACCGCTGAGTATGTATATGTGTGTGTGTGTCGGGGCTGTTTGTGACGTCCTGGCCCGTAACCCTAAATATTGAGGTGGGCTAGGATCGATGTCCCTCTGCAGAAGCACCTGATGGTGGCCCGAACCCTTCGTCCAACCCCCAACTCACCCCTGATATACATACAATTATAGAGACTGAAATTGACTTCAATAAGACAGATTGAAACCAAGGTTTGAATGGATGGATGTTCAGCTCTGAACTCTGATCCAGCTTGTGATGGAAATTATTTAAACTGGTGTGAGTGTGTAATAGATTAAGTGTCATCATGTCTCTTCTGTTGAGCTCTATCATTCCACACATTCCACCTACCAGGATTTTAAGATGAATTTGAGGTATATACTGTACATGTTGCTGTCAATATTTGTTGTGTGCGTGCGTGCGTGTGTGTGTGTGTGCGCGTGTGTGTGTGTGTGTGTGTGTGTGGAGGCACCAGGGTTTACCGCCTTACAGAGAACACACTTCACTAGCAAAGTGTTTTTTCTATACAAGTCTGGGCTGCAGAGGGATCAAGAGCCGGCAGACCTACACTTTTCAAACCTTCGGCGTGCTGCATCACATTAAAGATTGAATCCAATGGAAAATACAACCGGAATTGTACTGAATGTCATGTGTTCAAAAAAAAAAAAAAAACATTTTCTCAAGTTTTTACTCAATTAATTTAATGCCTGTTGGTTGCATCTTGCTGTTTGCCTCTGCTTTATGTGTATGTAAAAGATATATTCAGTCTACTAGAGGACAGTATTCTGGCTGCTGTCAGTGTGACATTGGTCATCTGTATAAATGACTTGTTTGTTGGTGTCAAACCACTGTAGATTACTTCTCTCATAAGATTTAATAAAGGATGGATTCACCCTCAGTTTTGTCAGCATTTTCTTTTTTTTGTATTTCAAGCTATCACTATAAACTTATAAGCCTGTCATTGTCAGCATCCGTGTATTTGTTTTTGTTGTTGTTTTTTAGGGTAGCATTGTGCAGAGTATTTATGCCTAGTTTTAGCCAAGTTGTTAGCATTGCTCTTCCCTTTTGATTAATGTACAATTTCAAAGATAACTATAGGTTTTGAATTTAGAGAACCGATAACATTTTTACTTTAACATCTGGTATTTTTAGCCTCGCTGATAGTGAAATGAAACTATCGACTGTAAATGTGTATCACAGGAACAGTTTACTTTAATGAGGAGTCATTATCAATGGTTGTATTTATAAAAAAATAGATTTATAGTTACTAACCTTTACAAGGGTTTAAACTTTATGTTCTGACTAGATTCTTATAAAAAGCAGGACTTAGAGGGTTTGTATAAAAACCCTAAAAGTAAAGTCTAGTGAAGTGGTTTTTCAGTGTATTTTCCTCCATGTTGGAAAGTAAGAACTACAATCATGTCTACTCACAATGTCCTCCTTTAAGCCAATAGCAGGCCTCCAAAGGTGCTGTGTCATGGCTGTGACAGCAGTCATCAGCACATTGTTTCATTGTAGCCAACATTATGTATCATAAGTAGCATATTATGAGTTATTTCCTCTATAGTTGCATTGACAATATCATAAACTATTTCAGATATTATTCATAAAGAATTAAATTAGTGAAAGAAGGATATATGAACAATATGAAGTGATAATCTGTGGACAGCATGTGAAATGTTTGCATTTTAATCAAATCATACATTTACATAGTACATTTATTATCAGTTCAACTCGTCATTTCTGTTTTGTTTAGCAACATAAGTCCACAGCTCAACCAGTATAATGATTTCACTTGTTATAGTTGATATAAATGTGGTGAATGTGAATCACAATGATGTGTGAACATTTGATTGTATTCACACTAAATCCATCATGTCATGAGCTCTTCCATGTTGTAAAGCTAGTGTGTGTATTGGAGCAGATCTTCTATCTTTTATCATTATTGTACATTTCAAAAACATGTCAAGTGGTGACTTCTAACTGATGTAGGAAACCTCTAAAGCTCTGAAAGCTTTGAGTCATTTAAGATCCTAATTTTCACCTGCTTTGGCCCTGGTCCCTGTGTTGTCTCAGGGTCCAGAGCTCCCAGCAGCCCTCATCCTCACCAGCTGCCACTCATGTCACGACAAGACGAGGGCGGGGGTGTGGGGGGGTATTTTGAATGTCGCTCAATCAGGTACAGTGGATCAAAATCATCCCGTTGAAGTGGGCAGCCTATTCACATCATCCACATCAGAGAGCAGTGCAGAAATAATAGCTTCATTTCCTTCGGCTGTCTGTGTTTCTGTGGGACTATTCAGCCTCCACATGTGGCGGTGTTGATCAATAGCCTCTGAGCTGGTGTGAAGCCTTTGTTGGCTTCACCGGCTCGCATCTGAAAGCGCTGTCACCTGCACGGGCTGCCATGACAACTCAAGCTTTGATGAGTTTTATATGGCTGATACCCTTGTTATTGAGGATAATCTTATCAGTGATATGAGCTAATTGATTCACTGGTGTTTGTTATTCCAGTAACACAGTAAAACAAGGGCCTGTTTATATGTGTGAGAGGCTGCGGAGGGGTTCAAAGTTGACGTCGGCTCCTGTTGTGTGTAATGCTTAGCTTACTCACTTTATACACACTTTACATCCTCATACATCCAAAGGAATGAAGAAGGAGTGGAGTATCAGTATTTCAGTTTGCCATCTCATCAGGTTGGTCTTTTAAAAACAGATGCGTGACTCATCCTGCCTGAGAATCCACATCATTTATTTCATGTCTCTAAAACCACCCAAACTCCTACTTGTGAGTCCACGTGACTTAATCGTGATATATGCCACAGTTTGTGGATTGGTTCCCCTTAATAAACCAAAACAATTATGCTGATCAGTTATTTTTTCCACTCTGGTTTAACCAAAAAGAACAAATGACAGATGTGATCTTACTGTCACATGACAAGGCTTTCTAACCTCCGTACTGGATATTGGCATAAAATGCAGCCATGTTTCTTTAACTGTATATAGGTTTTAATCACAGGATTTTAGTGTATAGTCAAACAGAGGAAGAAGGAGCTGCTTGAATATTATATTAAGTGAAAATGAGAACAAATGAATCTTAATTTACCTGTGAGTTTATACTCACCCCAGTTGTTTGTGCAATTATAGCGAAATGGTGTCTGTTACACGGTGGGTAAATTTACACACAGGTGTTATTATACGCCGGTTAAATTAAAATGGCGCTCCTGTATGTAATTAATGTTGGAGGAGTATAAATGAAGCAGATACTTTCCTTCATTTAATGTGGGAATGTTCTCTTGTTGGAAAAAAAGTAATCAGAGTATCAGAGTTGTTGCATAAACTGCGGCCAGAATCTTTCCAGCTGTGTTTATTAGGAGACAGATACATAAATCCAAACAACCATCTGGACTTGCACTTTCAGGTTTTATTGGTGTGTCAAGGGTTGTTTTTGGCCAGTAGGAGAGTCAGACAGAGCCTGGGTTTCACATCAACCATCTGTACAACCTCTGGTCGCAAATAATAATGAATTATTATAATTATCAATAGAATTTCTATGAGGTTTGGTTTCATTTTATTCAAAGAAGGAAAAACAGTGCATGATCCTGCTGTTGTTACTGTGCAAATGTCCTGCTCCATTTTTGTTGTATTTATGTTGTAATTTATTTGTGCTTCTTTATGTTTATTGGTATGTTTTATTAGCTGCTTCTGTTATGTTAACTCTTGTGATGTTATCTGTCCTTCACCGAGTTACTGATTTTGTCACCAAGCAACACCATCCTTTGCCATCCTTTACATATGATAATAAACAAAACAAAGGCATCTTTACAATGATATTGTAAAAATCATTCCTTGAACACAAAGCATCAAGAAGACAAAAGTTAGTCCACAAATTCTACTCAGCTGAAGATACTGTGGGAGTGATTTTCCCATGTAATCTGATATCAAGTTACTAAAACACAGTGTGTAGTTCAATCATGACATTGGAAATAGTTCTATTAATACTAACGAATAAATATTGATACAGTATAAAGCTAATAAGAGGATCTTGAGTTGGGATTGTTTGGACAAGCTACTGTCTCCGAGGTCGAGAATGAACCTCGGTGCTTAGTTTTAAACCCAACACAGACTAGTCCGCAGAGTGCTGTGGATCAAATCGTAACAACTGCTGAGCTCACATGTCAACAGATCTATCGCCATGACAACTGAGCAAAGTACATCAGCTGATGAAGACTGTGTGATGAGGTTACAAGCTCTGGAAAAAGCTAGTAAATGAGTTGAATTTGAGTTGGGATTGTTGCTGTTGTTGTCAGAGCTGTTGCTTTCTAGCTAATACTTTGCACATCATCAGTGTTGTTTGTACAGTATATGAGAGGGAAAGTGTCCTCAAAACATCCCATAATACATGTTCGAGATCTGATCCAAAATATTAGACCAAAACACGTCCAACAATAGTCAAGAGACAACAAGGGAGTAGTCCTCAATTTCTTCCCTTCGTGGTCCAGTTCAGTCATTTTTCATTGTATTTCCGAGAACATCTTGCAAGACCTGACCTGTGACTGTTGCAAAAATCTTTTTACTTAACCACCCTCCAATAAGGAAGTAACATTTGAGACAACTAATATTGGAACTAGAGTGAGAACAAACCACATTGGACTTCAGTCTGTCCTCTTCCTCTGCCATGTAATTTAAATCTCTTTGCTTTCCTCCATT
Organism: Thunnus thynnus; assembly: GCF_963924715.1. Taxonomy (NCBI): domain Eukaryota; kingdom Metazoa; phylum Chordata; class Actinopteri; order Scombriformes; family Scombridae; genus Thunnus; species Thunnus thynnus. Next base: position 31,804,325 of record NC_089520.1, on the reverse strand, counting down.
ATGGCTCACATAATCTCAGACTTTTGTCTTGTGTGTCTCTCATTTGAAAGAACGGGCAGTTTCCTTTGATTCTTGCTGCAGCTTTGTGGAGGATGTAGTTCAGGATAAAGTTTCCTTGAAAAACTGGAGGTTGCCAGAAGGAAATTCAAACCTGACACTATTCTGTGTAATCACTAAGAAGTCAAGAGTCATCCCTGTTTCACTATGACTTGCTGGTTTCAACACACCCCCCCTTATTGCCACCAGCCAGCACAAGACAATGGTGAAACCCACGCTTACGTAATCAAATCTCACATTTATTACAGCTGTCGACATATAAAATTTTCCTTTGCGTTGTGCTTGCTGGAAATGATTAACCTTGTTGAAGTCAGTCAGAGGGTCAGAATATAGGTTTGAATGTAATGACATGATACTCAATATGGTTACTTATTGATAGCATGTTAACTTCCTTCACCTGAGACTGAGTCATGCAGTCATTAGTGTCTTTACCTGAAAATGCTTCTCTTATTTCCTGTAAGAATCAATAAAGTGTGGGTGAATCCGAAAAAGCTTTTAAAATGTTTTAACCTTTTGATTCTCCATTTAGATCATAATAGGAGAAGAAAAGTCTACACTGACACCCAAACTCAAGGTGGTAAGACAACATGCTTCACTGTTCACTGGCAGCAATGTTCATGGAAATATTTAAATAAAAAATTAATCGACATTCATGAAAGATTCAATGAATAATTTAAGTGTATAAACAGCCAGTAACTTCTATCGTTTATAAGGAGGTTGGAGGACATGATTGGTTCCATCAGACTGATTTCATGACTTTTTTGTGCTTTCATTTTTTAAAGTCACCCTTCACTCACAAATGTGTTTTACTTCCTGTTCTTTCACCTGGATGTTTGAGTCTCACGTTCATCTGCTGAAGAGGGAAAGTTTGTCTGCGTTCACCTTAAATTTGAGTTGAAGGCGTGTACCTACCGGTAGGATTTGTGACATCAAGTTTGGAGCCAATGGTGGTCCAGTATTCACCTTACACAAGCGTGATGTGGAAACTTGAAGCCTCCAGTGCTCAAACACTAAGAACTGACTTTATGGTGAAGTAGGAGACATCTTGTGTCCAGCTGTACAACTTTTTGAAATGAATGAATTTTTCCAGTGAAGGAGAAGTAAGAGATGTCATTTTAAGGATTGTTAATTGAACTTCGGATACAAATAATTAGTCAAAGCAGAGTATTTTTACATGTCTGGGGGGGGATCTTTAAATATTCATGAAAATGTACATTTTCAGTCAATCAATCAATCAATCAATCAATCAAACTTTATTTGTATAGTACTTTTCATACAGGTTAGTGCAATTCAAAATGCTCCACAGAGCCAATAATAAGAACAACAGTAAAACAATCTAAGACTAATGCACATGAGAAATAAAAATGATGAAAATGTGATAAAACAAAAAAGATTTAAAAATTATAATAATAATAAAATTGAGTCATAAAAATTACATTAAAAAACTAGATAAAATAGATTATAAAACAGACAAAGACAAATAAAATCAATAACAGGGGTAAAGAATAAGATAAAATAAAATTTTACAACATGAATACATTAAAATAAGTGAATAAAGTAAATGTGTATAAATCCTTCTTAATAAAAAGTCAGGATAAAGAGGTAGTCTGTGGGTTTACACTTCCAGCTGTTGTCAGATCCTCATCAGACTGTTCCAGCAGCTCGGAGCATAAAAGCTAAAAGCTGCCTCACCAAAGGTTTTAGTCCTGCAGTTTGAAACAACTAACAGACTGGTGCCAGAGGACCTGAATGACCGTACTGGTTCATTGTAAACATGTGAGACATACAGGCTGGTGGAAGATCATCAAGATCTTTAAAAACAAGTAAAAGAATTTTAAAAATCAATACAGAAACTGACAGGCAACCCGTGTAAGGACTTTAAAACAGGTGTGATGTGTTCCCTGCTCCTGGTCCTGGTCAGCACTCGCAGGCTGTGGTTTTTGCAGGTTGAATATGTTTTTAAAAAGTGTGATAAGATAGATGTTTACAATAAAGCCTTAGTAAAAAGAGTACGGATGTTAAACTGATCAACGTATCTTTAGTTTAGTCTACTGTATTTTAACATCCGTCAGCCTCCACAAGTAGCTGAACAACAGCCCTCTTTGATATAATCTATCTTGGTTAAAATATGAGGAAGTTACAGTTTTGTTTGAATCTACAGGGACAGGTATGACATCATGCTGTTGATGTTATTTTGGGCCTTTCGTTCACTCACATGTTGCTTACAGTCATTGGCCTTTAGAGGGCAGCACAGTCTCACAAATGTCTGCATCCTGTTCTGGCCCAGTAAACATGATAATAGTGTTTGATGGCTGTATATTGTGTTACAATCTACCTCAAACTATAACATGTCACAGAAAAATGCTCTGCTCATAACTATCATTGTGTTTTGCATCACACTGAGTTCAAATGATTGCAGTTTATTTGATTCATTCACACACACATTGCATGTGATCAAAGCAAAATCATTAATATCTAAATATCTTTTTTTCCTTTGTATTGATAAGCATCCCTGCAGTCTGCTCCTATAGTAGATGATATTCCCTATAAACCAGTGCGTACCTCCTGCTCCTCCTCCACTGCTGCAGAAAATGTTCGTCATGAATCTTCAGGGCAGGTTATGCAGCAGGAGAGCAGGGCGTTCAGCGCAGCTCCCTGCAGCAGGGAGTTGAGTCTTGGACTTGTGACAGATACACAGAGGGAATGTACCTCTGCTCTCTCTATCTTACTTCACATACATGACATCAAGCTGCTGGACAGATGAGACAGAACAACCAAATGTTGGGAAACTGTTAAGTGATGTTCTCTGCTGTCCTGTTATTTCCCCCCATAGAATGACAATCTAACACCTAAATGGCATTTTGTGGTATCATTCACAAAGACAACAGTTAAAAGAAAGAGTAAAAGTCTAAAAGTAACTACAACAGGTCAATGATACTTTACTGTCCTGTCTGCTTTCCAGTAAACAGTATTAAACTGGAATGTAAACAGCTCAGTTTCCTGCCTTATCAAGGAGCACAGATAAAGAAAAGTTCAAGGATTCAATGTGGTAGTTAATTTGGCACAAGAATCCATTAGAGTAGAAACATTAACTCATTAAGAAAGTCAAATATTTGCTTAGATTCAGTGATGGAAAGATTACTCAGATGCTTTCCTTACAAGTCCAAGTAAATTCAAAAATTCAAAATTTTACTTTAGTAAAAATTCAGAAGCATCAACAAAATGAACTCAGTCATCACAAGTAAAAGTATCCATTATGCAAAAAAATGGGCTCTGTGAGTGTTTTTTTTTTTTGTTATTTTTGTGTTTAAAATCTTAACCTGTGAAGTAAATATAGCTGTCAAGTACATAACTGGAGTGTAGTGAATGGTAAAATATTTGCTACTCAAATATTACTAGAAAATTGCATTTCCTGCAGAAAATGAGTGTGAATGCTGACAGCTGAAATAAATCACAAAGCATTGCTGAAAATACAGAAATCTGAAATGGATTTTGTTGAAAAAGCTGAAAGCTGAAACGCATTGCCCTGTACTGCTGAAAAACCTGGAAATTGAAAAATATAAAAGGGGCAGATCTGGAAGCTGAACTGCATTACCTAAAGAAGCTAAGAGTTGAAATACAGTGCTAGAAAAGCTGGAAGCTAAACGTTAATACTGCCACAGCTGGAAGTTGAAATAAATAGTCTGAAAAGGCTCAAAGAAGAAATGCTTTGTATTAATATCACACAGATGAACTGAACTGCTGAACACTTTGGAACAGAAAAGGCCTGAAGAGCTGCGAGCTGCAAAACATTACTGAAAATGTAGAAATGTGAAATTAATTACTTATTTTGAAATTCCAGCCTTGTCTGTGACCCACCCTTTTACCATCTGGTATGTAAGATACAGTTGTACCATGGGGCTTTTATTTTGAAATTATGAAGAGAAGGGTAGTGATGAAGTGGAGGGTGGTGATGAAGAGGGGTGTTCTGATGAAGAGGAGTGTAGGCATGAAGAGGAGTGTAATGATGAAGAGGAACATTATTGAAAATGTAGAAATGTTAAATTAATTACTTATTTTGAAATTCCAGCCTTGTCTGTGACCCACCCTTTTACCATCTGGTAAGATACAGTTACACTATGGGGCTTTTATTTTGAAATGATGAAGAGAAGGGTAGTGATGAAGTGGAGTGTAATGATGAAGAGTATGAATCAGTAGATAAGAGTTGAAAATGGCTTTTTCGGGAATTTTCAATTTTGACAGAATGTTCAAATATCCAAATTTTGAACATTCCATTCATTGACTTATGTTTTCTTTTAAACTGTTGAAAAAAACGTAATGTTTTAAAAAGTAGAAAAGGTAGAAAAAAGAAAAGTCACAACATAAATGTCCGTAAAGAGCTGAACATTTTGATATTTGAATGGTTTCTGTATCTGAAAGTATGCAGAAGCTGTAGTCAAGCAAAAAAACATGCAGAAAAATAAATAGTTTAGAGGAACAACGCCTTATCAGCATTCACACTAATAAAGCTGAAGTATAAAGTAGCATACACTTCCCATTTGTACTGCAGGCTTTCTGTCTCCACAGCTTTGCTACATATATACATGTGGTCTCCTCATGACATCATCAGGGTTATTTTCAGCCTGAAGAAATCTGCATTCTCCACATCCCCAACAAACCCACTTTAAACATATACACCAAGTCAATTGTTTCTTGCTACATTTACAGATATTGCTCTTGTATTTTTTTTTTTGTGGGAAATGTGAAACCTTTGCTTTCATGCAGTTTCTTGGAAGTTATACTGACATTAGACTTCTTGTTTCTTCTCTTGGCTGGTTTGATTTGTTTTGATTTAATCACAAGATGGCTTAATTACTGAATGATGTAATTATCCTGCAATATGCTGTGTGTGCTGTTTGAAAATGTCAAAAGAAAAAGTGGTTTTCAACCCATTCTTCCTGTTTGGCCCCTGGTGAGGGAGTAAACTGCGGTGTTGCTTGTTTGAATAAAAAAGACGTTGATGAATCAGCGAGTCTGTGTGCGGTCCTTCTCGTTCAAGCAGTTAAGAGATCCGAGGCCACCGGCATAAATTTAACAGGGTTGAGGTGCTTCTTCATTTGAAGTGTGAAGAAACTCCTCATTCATCTGTTTTATACCTATGAGGAAACTGGGAGGATCTCAGTCTTTATTTGTTTGCCAAAGTCAACTCCACATCCTCCTTTAGCTTCAGTTTCTTCTGACGCACAACATCAAAGACTTGGATACTTAATTTCTCTGTTCAAATAGCAAAAGTCTGTCAACACAAGCAAAGAGCACAAAGAGTAAAAATAAGACTGCATCTAATCAATTGTTTTATTTGAATTTGTGGCTCATATGTGTGCCTCAGTCTTTTCTTATTGTTATTATTGAGTCTTACAGTTTTACTGAGTCTCTTGTTTACCTGTATGTTTACACAGTTGTTCTATTTCTATTCTGCAATTTAAAAAAAAAAAGGGAGAGAAAGAAAGCTCAGTCCAGAGCCACAGATGACTTTTTACAACTGTTTTACAGTTTGCCTCAAATGCTGTTGTATTATTTGATGATTTTATGAATTTGGCTACATGTTAGCAATAATATCCTCACGTTCTAGTCATCATTCGTTTGTTTCTGCTGCCACATTTCATGCTGGGTTCAGTTGAGAAAACTACTGCAGTAGCCAGAAGCTCCAGATCATTTTTTAAAGCAAGTCAATGTTCCAAAAGATTTTATAACCTAATTTATCGAACAGCAGAAAGTCCACAGAGCTCTGTGCTCTTTTCCATCAGTCCTCTCCTGACAAGCAGTTAGAGATGAATCGGGAGCATAATGTCTTGCTAAAGAGCTCACCAACAGTAGCTTTTCAGGAAAGTTACTCGCATTTTCCTCACAGACAAGATTCAAACTGGCAACGCTCTGTGCCAAGCCAGCTGCTGTAACCTTTGACCACATACTGACTCCCCTTTTCACCTCTTGTGTGATTGGTCAGCTGCAGGGGGAATGTGTGCAAGATCTCCAGCCAGTCCCAACCCACCGACGGTTACCCATCATTCCTTTCACAGAGAGTAAACACTGACAGGCTTCACACTGTCCTGCCATCAGGCCAGGGGTTTGATCAGTCGCGTGGCTCCTAACCAATCCTGACTTCTCCCAGGGATCTGATCCATGATGCTTTGGGAAGATGGACACAAGGAATGCAGGGAAGGTCAAAGGTCAAAAGTAGCCCTGCAGGAAGTCCTCCCTGCTCTAATTAGCTGAACCTGGGTTCCTTTCCTGGGTTGGATGGAGTGACAGGACACCAACTGGTTCATACCCTCTGGACCTGAAGGTTCAGGATGGGAGCAGTCCTATCACATGTCGGATTAAACTGCAGTCATGTGCTCTGTCCTGTGGAGGTTACACTCCCCATGATGTCTCCAGGAGATAGGATGTGTGTCAAAAGCATTTCTGTATTTGATTTGAGTACTTTTTTTTTTTTTTTTTTTTTATCCTAGTCACATCATTACTGACGCTGGATACATTGTGCAAGAGCCTAAGAGCCAAAGTGGATCAAGAGATTATGGTTTGGTTGAAATTTGATCCATCAGGCTCATCCCACATCCAGCAGTAGCTCTTCTCCTTCCTTTACCCTGACAAGAGTGAATGAGCAGAATATCCTGTGTAATGCAGGAATGCAGCTTATAGCAGAGACCCAGCATGGCTTCACAGAGGGACTGGGGTTAGACGTATGGAAGATTAAGCACTGCAGGCAAAATGTTTCAATGAATTGTTCCAGAAGTCATCTTTAAAGTGTCATGAGATTTATTACTTTATTTGTTAGAGGAAAGCAACAAGAATGCCTGCAGCACAAATTAATTCCATACTACACAATATATCATTTAATATTTTATATCATTATCCACAACAATGACTGAATTATCTTTGTAAAATGATGTTTTGGGCACATATATTAAGATGTACAGTATATTATACAGATTATGTGGATTAAACTGTGGTAAAATTATTGTAATGAACAGACAAAAAATAGAGATAAAAGTAATTGTTTTATTTCGGTATACTTTGTGCTTGCATGGTGTTGAGTAGTGAGTTTATAGTGACCTTTATCTTTTGTTTGTGTTCCAGTTGAGTGTGGTAGGGTGACATTGCATAACCACTGATGAGTTAGAAGTCCCCCCTAGGCTTAATGACAAATATATCATTAGAGATACAAAACATATCATCTGAGACATTGATTTAGCGGTGACTGATGAGAAGATGCTGAGAGGATGAGAGGTGAAATCAACAGCAGATGTCCTATTACAGACTAATCCATCAGTTTGACACATTTTTGTACACACGTGGATGTTTGCGGCACTAAAAGCTATGTGAAGACAACCGGAGACAGGACGGATATGTGTACATTTTGGCTTCAAAATAAAAGCAGGGAATGGCTTGACATGGAGAACCAAGTGAAACTTTTCAAATGAATATTTCCATTCTTACATAGTGTTTGGTGCACTGTTGTATATGTTGTATATAAAACAAGGATTTTTTTTTTAAATGGATGTGGATGTCTGTTACCCTTGTCGTTGAACAAATTGGTGTATCTACAGAGGGTCTGTTTTGTTTTGTTTTGTTTTGTTCTTTTAAAATGAGAATACTTGATAAAATTCGAGTTTCTTCTGCACTGATTTGGTCTGACACTGACATTTCTGTCAAGTGTCCTTGTTAGATTTATCATATTTAGTCAACCTCATCCTGTTTTTATTCAGCCAAGTTTTAGTTGGCTAAAAATCTGGGCATTTTAGTCTTAACTATTTTAGTGTAGTTGTAGTCAATGAAAACTGTTCACATTTTAGTCTTTTTAAACCATCAGATTATAATGAATATTTCAGTCAGTCTAATCTAGCAGGAAGCAATCATTTTTGTCATTTTAGTCAAATTTATTTCACATAAAATCGTATCTTATCATTATCTGATGAAAAACACAGGTTGACTGATTAAGAATGCAGCTTTGCAGAAAGTGTCTGGTCTGATGGGATCAATTTAAGGAATACATCCAGACATGGTTCTGATCTGCATATTTACTCTGAACCAACATGATTCAACAACTGAGGCCCAATAAAACTATTATAAAACAATGAGAGCTGCACAGACAACAAAACCATTTGAAACCATTTTTTGGTTGCCCAAAGTACAAACTGATCTTTCTGTTCTGAACATTGGAAATAAAAATAGTTATCCTGATGAAAAGAGTACTATCCTGAAGCGCTTATGAGAGTGGCACTTTGAAATGTCGAACCGGAACTCTCCTAGTCACAGCTGGACGGCGGCTTGCTGAGGCGCTGCGGACGTTTGGAGAGAGAGGGGTTAAACGATTGGAAAGACGCCGTGCGGGCATATAAACCCCCTCTTTCTCAAACACACCGGCCTCTGCTCGGACTGCGCCGACAGTAATGCCGCCTGTTCCACTTTCTCTGAACCTACACACAGTAACGTTACGGTAACGTTAAGACACGGCGGACCACCGGGGTCTGCCGCTCGTCTCTCGTTTGTCGTTTCTGCCCTTTCCATCTTCACCGCCGCGCCTTCCAGACTGGACATGTGAGGATGTACCACAGGAAGATAAGGAGCAGCAGAGGTCAGCGAGCCGGATCGATGCTCCTATCCGTGATAAAGTAGCTTAGACACCGCGGCGCCGTCAGAAGTAGAAGCGGCCTCTGGTCGCATGAACGCCGGCAGGACTCGGCTCGGCTGCTCGGTCCTTTCCACAGACTCAGGATGAGGAAACCCAAAGTCATTCGGATGGTTTTTGCCTTGAGTCTGGGATGCTTCATCATGGTCATCTTCTACTTCAACAGCAACCTGAGGCCAGGTGAGCAGAAATTTCAAAAAAAAAAAAAAAAGAAAGAAAGAAAAAATATGAAAAATTCAATTAATATTTTAAGATGATCACTACATTATTTATTTTTATTATCTGTTTCACAATATAATGTTCCAGCAAAAACGGTCATCTTGAACTTTATTAAATCCTATTGATATCTATAGAAGTACAACAGCTGTTATATAAACTGACTATTAAGACACACAAGGATGTGAAAACTGAAGTCCCATAAAACATAATGTAGTTTTTCTAGTATAATAGTGGACATATATTCATACGCACATGCATTCATTTAAAGCATATTCTGGAAAGTATATGTGTATTTTATGTATTGTGCATAAATCAAAATGAAAGCATATCTAATGTATAGGTTGTCCGTATATGGCCTGTTGGTTTGATGTTGATAGTAGCCTATACACTGCAGCAGGCCAGCTGGTCCCATTCTGTTTATATAAGCTTTGCTCATGTTATGTCCATGCGTCTTTAATAATCAAACACATTCATCACCTGCTACAGTTTTAAGTGCATGGATGTAGAAAGTTGTCTTGATCTGAATTCACAGCATATTAAAAAGATTTCTGTGTGTTATTGATTCTTTTCATACTGAGCCAACAGTAAGTCCTCCCTCCCAACCGTCATGTCTGTCTCTCTACACTCCCACCCTGTGTCTGTATATAACCCTGTCAACCACAGGTCTGTGTTGAGGAACAATTTAATTACCAAACTGGTTAGTGGAGTGTTTCCTCTGCTACGTGGAGGAAGGCTGGGAGAGGCTGCAGCTGGCTGGTAGCGGGGTTTGGCCCTCGCTGAGATCTGTTTCCACCTCTTCCAGGTCCCCTCTCTGCCACATACAATGGCCTCATTCAGACACGTCCAGCTATATCATGAGCCAAAAAAGCTTATATAGCCCATACTGTAAGGAGCATTTGGGTTTTTAAGAGAGAGTTAGTTAGTTCTGTATGTTTGTGATGTGTGACATGTGGCAAAGACTGTCTCTATGAAAGACGTGCCTCATGTGGAGACCAGGAGGAATCCATATTATCAGACTCCTGAAAAATATTTGGTTGCAATGTGCTGTTACACTGCTAAAGTAAATGTTCGGGGCTATTTGAATCTCTTGCATTCAAAGTTAAAGAAAACACCTTGTATCCTATAGATTATTGTACACTGCTCACCAGTTTATGTTTGATGCATTCCAGGAGTGTCTTTGATGTTTCATTTACAGTAGCTTGTTTGATGCCTTTTTCCCCGAATTGTTGTCCTCTGTTTGAAATAGTCCTTTCATCCATCTCTTTCTCTGTGATTCTGAGGGAGAAACTAAGTAAAAGTTGATGTTTTTAGACCTCAGTTTAATTGGTCTGCTGTTGTCAACATTTGTCCATTTATCATGTTAAATAAAGATATTTTGACTTATCATAGCAGGTGTAAAAAATTACATTAACGATGGCTGCATTCCTTTTGAAGTGTCAGTTTCACTAAGATGGACACTTTAACAGAAACATCGTTAATGTCATTAATTGCACCTGTGCTTTTCCTGCTATGACAAGTCAAAATGTCTGCCGTGACAGGGGGCTATTACGTACCAAAATGAACCCACTCTGAGTGTTGGTCAAACCAGGAAGGGACACAACAACATTCATTCATGTGTCCTCATGAACTAGTCGGTGCTGGAAGTCTGGTGACTGAGTGACAACTTGCTGGTTCTGAAGTGGCTACTTGCAGCTTGCTAACTTCCAGTTAGCCAACTACCAATTAGTAAGCTGCAGTAGCTAGCTTGTTCGCTAAGTGGACAATAAGCTAGCAGTTAACACAGTTAACTGAAGTTAACATATTTGTACCATCCACTTGTTTGTTATGACTGACTGCAGACCGTGCTGCATGTCTTTCATGGAGCTGATTGGTTTAATGAAATTAGCTGGAGAAACACAGCTATTATTGTAGCTTTCTCCATTTGGGAATTTCTGGTTCTCAGTTTCCTCAAAGGTCAGCTTTGAAGATGGCAAGTCCACTCATGCGATTCCTTCAAACCCTAATTTATACAGGTCCAAAATGTCAGTGTTTTATATGCGAGATCCAGTGCCTCCCAGCTGTAAGGTTTGTGATTTACCTGTTTTTTTTACTAACATCTGTATAGATAAGTGACATTTTTAACACCTGGTAGTTACCTTATGTGTACCTGGAAGATTAAAAAGTATAGGGTTGCCCTGGTAGCCTATTGGTTAAGACACATACTGCATAACTGCAGCGTCTGTGGTTTGATTCTGGCCACAGACCTTTACTACATTACCTTGCTCGCCCCGGTTTCCTGCCTCTCTAAACTCTGAACAACTGTCAAAGACTAAAATGTAGGGAAAATTATTGTAAATAGTATATCCACCAGCGGTAAGATTGGTGCCAAATCATCCCAGGCCAACACCAGAATATCTCTCATGAGAATGTTCAGTTTTGCACAATGTAAACATGGCTTAACATGTCACCCTGGGAGGTTGTTATTAATGTTAAAATCAGCAGCAGTGGCAACAAGTCAGAGTCTGCCGCTGGCCCTACTTCACATGGTGATATATTGCCCATATTCTGCTCATGGGTTAAATTAGATTGTTGTAATGTTTATTTCTGAGGCTTTATACACACAGCACTAAGAAATGTAGCAGTTTAAAATGAATATAAGCACTCTAAAAAAGCATGTGAAGGTCTAAGAGGTTGCCTTAGGTATTTTGGTGTCAAGTAGCTTTAACATACCTGGAATGTATCTCATGTTTCAGCCATTAAACTTGCCTGTCAGGTTTAAATTAATTTAAATTGGTTTCAGATATGCAGCCAGTCTGTCTTATTTGCATTTAGAACACTTTCATCTTCCCTCTTTTGCTCCATCTGGGGTAAAGGTCATATTGTTTTTACAAAGACTATATAAAGCTACAAGAGAGCAACCACATAAGAAAGGAATGCTCTCCCAAGTGAGGGTTACAGTGTGAAATTGTCTTGTTTTTGATTTGTACGCTTTTTGACACAGGTTTCACAGCACTAAATTTAGGATAATTACATAGAAGCAGAGTGGCTTCACAGCAAATGTTGTGTATGCTGCACAGTCATAGACCAAGTGGACAGAAATAGCAGTTGTGATGTCGGCAAACCTGAGTTTTAAAAATCTCAAAGGAGGTCAGTTTGAGCTGGATATCAGCAGAATTGTCTCAGCGCTGGCAGATTTATCACTTTTTTTGAGAACAACATGTTTTTTTTTGACTCTGTCCTGGAAGAAATGACTTGTCATGATAGGCTTTTATTGCAGTGTGTGGTGTCTTTACTACATGGGCAGCTGTGGTTACTCCAAAGAGATAAACACAGACACCAGAACAAAAGAACATTTATAGACGTAACAATGATTAATTACTTTTATGTGATTAATATGATCATTCTTTCAATTTACATAGGAGTCAACATTTTAATTTGTTGTTAATATTCTTTTTATTTTATCCTTAGTTGTGTCACACCTCGTAAAGTCAGTTTAGATATGAGCTCTACAAACTAATCATTCATTACAATTTGAGATATCACTGCCAACGATGGTTTACAGTCCATGTGATGAATTAATGATATGGACGCGATAAAGAGCTGCACGTGTAATGACAGCTGTTCTACTGTTGGAGAACCTCACCGGTGCAACACAATCAGTGAAGCGATACTTCTTTCCTGTTGGTTTCATCGACAGGTGTACAGACTGGTTGAGCAGGCTGCAAACTGATATGAAAACGGTTGGTTCAGGGTATTTCTTCATTCATTTATAGCTAATTGTGAGAGTGGAAATGAGGCTTGTGCACATGCGCAGAAAGAATACATATGCATATATCTGGCTTTGTTCATACACACAGTTTTAATCATGAATCTACACAGAGTTTTATGCATCTGGCCCCTGGACTGAAGATGAAGAAGGCTTTGTGGTGCAGAATGGTCTGGAATGTGGTATGTTATATTTTATAGCACTGTCAGGATATTGTCCCGCACATCCCGGTGGACATAAAACTCACTGATTTATATGTCGCCGGTAACATTTACAGATACAGATGTGAGTTGATGGCTATCAGGTACCTACTTCTAGCTATTTAATTACAAGCAGAACCTCAAACTGTGGTTTGGGCCTTGGGGCAGTTGTCATTATCCCTGTACTCCACCTCATACCTTCCTTGTCTGGGCTTGACTTAAGGCCATGAGTCATAAAAATTAACTGTTCAGCACTCCAGCTTCATAGGAACACCTGCAGTGCACTAAACAAATTAGCTCCAGGGTTTCTTTGGACATGGCATTGGAAGTCTTGAGGTTGGAAAGAGTCAGCACATTAGTAGTGCCTGTCCCTAAAACTGTCATAAAGGCTTATGGATGTGACAATTATCCAAAATCCAGAACAAATCATCCACAAAGGAACAGTCCGTGACCCAATATTGATATCCTGATATATGATATCGTGAAGTTGCCAGCTGAAATCAGTTGTGCCTCCAAACTGCTGTCAGATCCTTGGCAATCCAAGGCTCTCTGACGACAGCTCAGGGTGACCCTGCTGTTCCAACTCGTTCTCCTTCAGCCAGCTGTATATTCAGAGCTGCAGGAGCTGATTGCCCAGCAAGCATTTATTTCATTAAGGCCATCTGCTTCAGAGCAGAAATCCCAGAGTGATTAGATTGGGAAGTTTGTTCTTTTTCTGATGATATTGCTCAATAAGACCTCCACTCTATAGAATCCTTTTGTTTTTACTGGAGCCTGTTTGCATGCTAGTGGCAAACAGGCTGGTAGTGACTCCAGAGATGGTGATGGCAAGGTCAACGCTTCTAGCTGAAATATCTTGACAACCATTGAATGCACTGAAATTACATTTTCTACAGACATGCATGGTCCCCAGAGGATGAAATCTACTGACTTTAGTGTTCTCCTGATTTTTCTCCCAGCACCATCGTGAGTTTGGGACTTTTAGTTTTGTGTGAAATGTCTTGACAACTATCGCATGGATCGGTACAAAAGTTAGTACAGATATTCATGGATTCTATGTTATGACTCCTGATGACTTATGTGATCACCTGACTTCTCCTGTGACGTCACCATGAAGTTTATGTTTTTAACGTTTCAGAGTGAAAAGTCTCAACAATTATTGGATGGATTGCCATGAAATTTGGAACGGACATTTATGTTCCCTTCAGGATGAATTCAATTTTGGTGATCCCCTTACTTTTCATCTACCGCCATTGTCAAGTCAAAATTTCAATTTGTCCAGTACTTTGGTTTATGACCAAATACTTTCCCTATTGCTTTTGCTTTTCCCTGTTTGTCTCTATATTTCCACATTTATTTTCTTATCCTTTAACAGATTTATTTTTTTTTATGGCACTCCTGTGACTCCGTAGCTGTTCAGCGAACAAACATGGAAAGTTACAAAAATGGAACAGTATTCCCTGACTGAAACACATGACACACACGTGACAGTGTAAAATATGAAGGACTTGCAGCAGAGTGTGGCAGGCAATCAACTCTAGTTAATGATTTAAACATTGGAGAGGATCCAGAAGAGCAGAACATCTGGAAACCTAATGCTGAATACATCAGTGCACAGCATCTTATTTCCTGATATATATTTTTTTCATCATCATCCTGTTAGTTTGCAAACGAATATTTGCACTTCCAACTTTTAAATGCAGTAGTGCTGGAACATGCAACTGGATACTAAAATTAACCTTTCAGTGAGCCAGCTGTTTCACCCCACAAATGTACATCAGACCCTTGTTGCCCTGCATCTCTTAACAGGATCAGAATGATTCATATCTCACATCTGCATACATTCTTCTAAGACTCAATAAACTACACCAGCCACATGCCTCTGCATTTGCACTAACACCCTTTAAACACACACATTTGTGGCCTAAAAGGATCAGACTTTCCCTTGTACAGTGTGTCTCTCAGTAAAGCTGATCTTTGGCAGGAGAGGCCAAGGAGGGGGTGAGGGGGGCCCCAGTTTTCCCAGTGGGACCTAAACACAGAGCTCCGTTTATGGCCTGGACAGGAGGAGCACACATTGGCCTTTCTATATTTTGCATTGCCTAAGCCCTGGGTTCTGTATGAGCGGGGAGGAATGCAGGAGAGAAGGCCCTGCAGTTTTGGGTCTAGACAGGGTTAAACCAACAGGACTTCTGCTTCCCTTTAAATGGTCTTCAGGTGGAGTCAGTGAATCTCTTCAGTCGGTGGAAGAATTTCAACTAACAGCTGAGACAGTGTTTGGAAATGCATAGGATCCCACTCTCTGCATGCTGATATCCAGCTGTTCAGCTTCAACAATTCAAAAACTTTTTATTCCCAGATATTTTGCATCTGTTTTTAAATACAGATAAAAAAAAAAAAGGTTGATTCTAAATGTCCTTGCCCACTGATGTGATGCTGCATTAGCAGGGGAGTGATGACACACAATGCACTCTTTCAGCCCATCTCAGCTTGTTGCTGAAACACTCACAGTCTGCCAGGTATTTGCCAGTTCCTAAATTATTTGCCAGTTACCTTCTGCTGACTGAAAAAAAAGATGTCTTAGGGAGTGGTCATGTAGTAAATGTGTTCCTGAGTCATTGGTAGTTTTCATAAGAAAGTGTAATGTGTTTGGAGAACAGGTCAGATAAATCAGTGTACTGTAGATGAATGCTCCCCTCTCCTCAGTAGCTCACAGCAGAGGACAAAACCTTTATTCGGAAGCAGCAGCTCTGATTCTGTTCATTCCAGCAATAAGACATCATTTTGCATCTTGGCAGACGTGAATCCACTAAGAGAGAGGACGATGATGCATCTGTTGCAAGAATTTGCCTTAACTCAGACACTGTTATGTCACACTGAATGACAATTATTCACAGTGGTGATCCTGCATCGTTTGGTCCAGTTGAATTAGTCTCTGGTTGGTTTCCCCCTTGGTGAAATTTTTTTGGGCAGATATGAACACAGCAATCATACACAACCACACCAAGACCCTTTGAGGAAGTGGTTTCAGTCTGGTCACAAACAGATTCTGGAGAGATTTGTTTGTGGCGGGAACATGATCCAACCCCAATCTGACCCACCTACATGTTGTACTCTGCAAGTTTGAGCTGAACAACTCTTGTAGCCAGCCAGGTGCACTTTGCATCCCAAAATGTGGAAATTAAATCAACAGTTGCTAGCAGCTAGCGATCAAGGTCTGAGACTAGCAATTGCCTTCTTGATATTTGGGGAGATTGGACCTTCTTCAGCAACTTCCTCCTGTGTTTACAACCTCACTCCCATGTGCTTCTGTATGAAAAGAAGCCAAACCAAGCCAAAAACAAAATCATTTTAACAACTCATTCACTGATTCAGACCAGAGAAAACAAACTATTAGTTTGAAAATTAGTCACTTCATGCATCTTGGGCATATTTGATCTCAAAAAGCCAAATGAAAATGCATCCAAGAGGCATTTGAGAATGATCGAAATCACATTGTAGCCAGATGTTGAAAAAGTGAATGTAATCGTTACTCCTCCCAAGTGTAACTACGTCAGTAAGGAGTTTGAGGAGAGAGGGAGAGAGAGAATTTATCTGCATGGGTAAGGGAGTGGTGTAAACAGGAACAGTTTAAGAGAATAACTCCTCATTTGACTTCAGGAAACGCCGAAATTTGAGGATTGAGTCGACTAGTCTGTGTTGTCAGAAAGCCTGTAATAAAAGCAATGAGCAAACATGGACATTCCAAAAAGGATAATGTGGTTTATGTTGTTTCTTACATAAAGCAGATTTCAGTCCAGCAAACTCAGTTGTTGGAATTTCCTTGAAGGTGCCACCGAGTCGTTCACTAAATGGATGGATTACCTGTCTCGAACCAGTTAGAAGTGTGTGTATTACAGTATGTCTGGAAGGAGGCATCAATCCGAAAATGTGTGGCACTCTGTGGAAAGCAGTTAGCAGTGATTTTGAGTTGCCCACAGTGTGAGCTGTAGCTGGTGGGTAATTTTATACAAACCAGAGTTATGGTCCTTTAACACTGATAATTCAGTATAAAATTTCACTTTTGAGATCTGCTTTGTATCCGTCATGCATTCAATTCTTCCTCACAGTTTGCTCTTTGCTACACACTGAGCTCTGTACATGTGTCGCTGGCTGGCTCCACCATGAGTGTGTCACTGGGTTTACAGCTCATAAGCTGCTTGGCACCCATGACCAGTCCGATCACACCACAGTGTGGAAAGAGGTGCAAACACACACACACACACACACACAAACACACAAACAAACACACACAGACAGACAGACAGACAGACAGACAGACAGACAGACAGACAGACAGACATGGTTACTCACCTGAGGCCTGCACTAAGACGCAGGATTTGGGGTTAGCGAGGTAACTTCAGGTTTAACTTTGGGTTTTCAGGGTTACGACGGTGGTTCACTTCTTACTGGGCTACATCGCCATGGCAACTCGTGCTGAACAGCTAACCTGCTCCAAAGCAGGTTAACTTCAGAGGATTGGATCACAACCTGTCAGCACTGCAACCACTGACCAATGAGATCACTGGAAAAAAACACGTGGACAAAAGTCCTGAGTTTACAATAAAGTGATGAGTAAAAGAGAAAGAGAATGTATATTTTTATAGGTCAGTAGACAGATTTTATTGTTCCAGACTTTTTATTTCCACTCTGGTTTTAAAACAGAGCTTCGAACAAACAAAGAGATTGTTAACAACATTAAAAGCAAAATGATGATTTTAGCTGCATTTTAACTGTGCAAAGTTGATTTTATGTGGATGATTTTACACTCCAATTCCATCACCGCAGCTCAGAATAACATCAGACAACTGTTTGATGATAAGTGGAAATAAAAATAAAAGATTGTCTTTTATTAGAAAAAGAAATCCACACGCGGCTCAAATGATTATAAATGCAACATTTCTGTCAGATAGACCTCATCAGTGGTTAACTACTTTTCCACTCTTGCTTTGGTAGCAGAAACAGTCTGACATTACATTTAAGTTGATTTCTGTGACATATTCAGAACGTTTTCTTCATCATCCATCTGAATAGCAAAGAATACTCAATCTATTGTTAAGTCATATATAATAATACCTGGATGTATTTTAAATCTTATCCTACTTTTAATATGTAAGTATATTATTTCTAGTGTTTCTACATCTTCTATTGTATGATTACATTTCACTTCATTGAATATGACTTTTTGTCGTCCCTAAAACAGGTTTTCTGCAGGTACTTTGTATCACCGTTTCATCTCATATCATATTCAGTACTTCATTCATGATTCTGATGACGTCGCTCGTAATTAACAACCCCACCACTTTCACATGAACAAGCTTGTAGCTGGAAAACCCAGAGTGGACTGAACTGGTTGATAACCAGCTTCGTATTACTGGTTATCTGGACAGCTAATGTTAGTCACACTGAAACCAGATAATGAAAAGATATCCTGGGTATGTTGAACTTGCGTCATAGTAAAAACCTCTGAGTCTCCCTGAGAATTTACTGCCTGTCCGTTGGTCTGTTGTAGCCACTGTAATCATGTAATCGGTCTCACGAATGAATGCTAATTAGCATCAGTTAAACTGTACATGTAAATGCAGTTGCATACAGATGACAAATATTGTCCAAGCAATTCTGAAGCTTAACAACAGCATAAAATATAGAGAAAATATGGATCATGAAATAAAGCAGTTTGAAAGTATTATAAATTTACTTAAATGAATGGCTCCTCTGCATTAGTTTGAATGATGACACTGCTGATGGACAGTCTGAAGATCTATGAACTGAGCAGTTGAAACAAATGTCTTTAACTCAGCACATTGTCTTTGTCACCTGTCCTTGGCGGTTACTGGACTTAATCCTGTCAGACAGAAGGATTTATGAAGAGTTCAGAGATGAAGTATCTGCTGGGTTTCAGTCCCACTTTTTTGATTGAAGATGAAATTAAGTATTTTCATACAGACTTGGCTACTTATATTAGGATTACCAGATTTGTGCAATGTCCAGCGCGCAGATCAACAGAAATCCCTCTCCTATTATAATAAGTGATCACAAAATTCAATAAAGCTTCAAGAAGTTTATTTATGTCCACATCCATTTGTCTTTGAGCCTGTATTTTTTTTTTTTTTTACAGTTCTCATCAACAGCTGCTACATCTTCCTTTAAATCCCAGTGAAACATTAACATGGAGGATTAATCACCAAACGCTGGAAATAACAGGGTTCTGTTTGCAGATGTTTATTCCAGTGAAAACCATTTTCACAATTGGCGAGAAAATTGTTATCATTTCGTTGTTTATTCGTTGGCAATACATGTTGATCTCATCTTCAGTAAAGTCTCTGTTGTCCTGTGCGGTTGAAATGTTGCCTTCTTCTGTGATAAAAGCCACATGTTGACGTATGAAGCCAGCTGAATGTGCCAGTATAACATGATGATTGGTACTTGGTGTACTGCCTCTCTTCCATGTGTATTAAACACACGGAGCAGAACAAGCAAAGTTTCAACAGTGTGAGGTATTTAATGAAGGGACATCAATCAACCTGGAGGCTTTGTTTTTTTGTCCGTTGACCATGGAAGAAGGCAATTTAGTTAAATTAGCGTTTTATTTTTACTGGGTCATTGCTCAGCACTTCATGTTTCAATGAGGACATCTTGTAAAATTCTTTTTTTTTTTTTTTAATTTTTAAATCTTCAGGCAAATATGGAACCTGTAGACAAGATTTGTGGGAATAATTAACACGTTGGCTGTGTCATCAGTCTCATTACAATAAGCAAACAACTGTAAAAAGTTGGTTAAAAAAAAAAATCTTGACTAATGATTCAAGCTAACCTGCACGCGAAGACACCTGAATGATAAAAACTGTGAAAAAATGACATGTGCAGTAGTGTTTAGGTTTGAGGTGTTATCTAAATGTATAAAGCAGCTGTATCCACAAAGCTACAACACATGTAACACATGGTACACATCCCACTGCTGCTCCTCTCTTTACAACGCAGCTTCCTGTGTATTGATTTGACATCGCACACCTGTGGCTGGCAGCCACACAATGTGACGTGTCCAAGGATGAGGAATCCTTCTAAAAATCAAATAAACTGAGCTCCTGTGGAGATGTTCACAGCGCCTTGGCAATTTTTGAAAGACTCCCATTGTTCCAAAGTGTGTCAGTGAGTCAGAGCCTAGTTAATGGACTGTTAATGTGAGTCCGGTGCTCAACTCTGGCTACGCTGACTTCAAATGTAACTACAGAATGTCGAAGAGGAAAATCTGAGAAGCAACAAATAAAACCCTTCCTGTCTCACAAAGATGTGATTTTTTTTTTTTTTTTTTTTTTTTTTTTTCAAGGAAAAGTTCATTTTGCTTTTTTTACTCAGAGTTGCATCAGAAGATTGGTACAGCTCTCATATCTGTCTGTTTAAATATGAAGCCACAGCCTGGAGACGGTTGGATTAGCTTAGCATAAAGACTCCTGGAAGTCACTGCACCCAGCCAAGCAATACTCTTGTCATATAAATCTAGAAATTGTCAAATTTTTGCACATCAGATTTTGAATGGATTAAACAAACAAGATATAACCTGTTGATTAGTGAGCTTTAGAGGTGCTGTTAGGTGGATTTAGTTACCTTTGTCTCCCAGCTGTAGCTCCATATATAATGGACAGACAAGTGTAGTTCCGAAAAAAGATCGAACTATTCCTTAAATATAAAATAATGCACAAGAAATTTTTCTTTTCTTTTCTTCCTTGTTATGTGACATAACAAACAAGATTTTTACCTTTTTTAAGATTTTTTTCCAGTGGTCAGTCACAGTCTACAACAACATTCAGAGAGGTCATCGTCGCATTTAGTTTCATTTACATTTAAGGTGAACCAGATTTCAGTAGCTTTAAGTTGCAGTAAAGTTGCCACTGAATTCCATTACAAGCTGCAGTGCCACATCTCCTCTACAAGGGGCCACAGATTCACTAAATGATTGTGGCTTCAGGTAGTGAAACTGTGTACTGTGACTCTGACCCTGTGAAGCTGTGTAATGTGATGCCGGGGTGAAAGCTCATCCTTGTAAAACAATAGCTCAAGCTTGTACTCAGCAAGGCTTCTCAATATAACCAGACCTTGTCTGGGACTGTTTCTGCTTCCCTTCAGCCCACACAGTCTGACAAAAGTCACTTTTTAAATATAGAAAATTGTATGTTTTGGACTGCCAGAGCCTTTTTATGTACCATTACAAGAGCAGCGGAGCAGATTAAGCTGCAGCAATAACAAACCAATAAAATTCACATTTGTGTTCCCATGCAGAATTATTTTTGTCTCACAGCATTTCTCCACTTTGCTTTCTATATTTCTCTTCTTTAACATCTCTTTTCTAGTGTTAAAATATGTTGTATATTTTTACAACCTGTAGACTTGAAAAGTAGGTGGGTGTAAAAAGTTTGTACTTTCTACAGAAGAACAGGTCAGCTTGGATTCATGTCAGTTTGATTTCACTGCATTCAGTGGAAAAAAAGTGACAAAACATCTGTAGAAACTTGTCAAAGCACAGAGGTACTTACTCCTATGCTTTACTTGATATTTTTTTGTGGACTGCTTTGTTAACTTGAATATAAGTGCCATAGTTACAGTTGCTTTAACTCAACATAGTTTTTCCTTTTTTCAGTGCCCCATAAAAAGCTCTTCCAGTCATATTTCATGACACATGTGTTTTGTTTCCTCAGCCTCGGAGCCAGTTGGTGAAAGAAGCAGCGGGCAGAAGTCAAGGAGGAGTCCTCTACAGACGCTTTATGATGGTGACCAGGTCAGCCCCCCCTTGACCAGGCTGCAGTATTGCTTCTTATGAAGACAAGTCTGAAGCCTTTCTCCACACACTGATAAAGTCTTTATTCAGGCTCATTCATTTATTTTGTTTTTGCAAAACATGCACCTATTTTAGACTGCAGTCATCGTCATTTATGATTTCATGTCTGGCAAAGGCAATGATGGATGGACAGTTTCTGATCCTGTGTGTTGCTACCAGTGAAGCTTGAAGGACAGTGTGAGGAGAAGCCAGCACAATACCTGGCAGACAGCATTAACCACAATAAGCTTGGCCCAGTGTTTAGCGATAAGTAGAGGTTTGATTCTCTGATTTTATGATTTTCCAGCATTGTATAATCTAGGCAGATAGCCCAAGTACAATTTAGATCTCCAGCGGAAATTTTCTAGAAGTGACCATAATTCAAAAGTTTTATTCTATTTCAGAATGGCACGAGACCGGACCATTATATGATGAGGTTTTTCAATGAGGAGAATTCCTCTGTCAGTGGTGATATAGGAGAAGACACAACAAATGATGAACGACAGTAAAAGGCTAAAATAATACTGGAACAGTGTGGGTAAAATGTGTAAGATTATGTGCAAATATATCATACTACTGCTAAAGAAAGCTGCAGAAATATGAAATAAGTTGGACTAGAGAGGATATGTAATATACTGTCAGTGTATTCCAGTCACTGGTGTTTACAACAGCATGAATGCAGGTTGTACTCAGCATCACCTGAAAGGAGAGAAATTGTAATCATACATAGATCATATTTATCTGAACTGTTTCGGCTTGCTTAATATGTCATCTGTGTGACACAAACAAAAGTGATTCCTGATGTGGTTTCGGCCTTCCAGCTGAGCTCACTTGGCTCGATAATGTTACCATTTGTACATCTCACAAATTGAAACACATGTTTTTTTTCTTGTTTTTGTGATAAAGGGGTGATCTTAGACAATTACTTCATAATAACAAATAGAGGCTTCAGATCCTGTCTTTCAGATCTGTTATCTGTTATAAACCTCAGTTTTTGGCGTTTCCTGTGGTGGCAGAAATTGTGAATTGTTTCAAAATTACTTCAGAGTTAATGAAGTTTACAACCTTTTTCCATGAGGTTCACATTATTTGGTTTGTCCCGCGTTGCATTCATGGTCAACTGCGTCATTGTTTTTTCCAACTTACCTGTTGGACACTGTCTGCAACATGTGACTTGTTACTCTGAGCTGTTTGAACATTTAGTAATTACATACATCATTAAAGTCTATAACTTCATGGCTGGAGGAAAACTGGAACAAATGGAAACAGTTTCTTCATTGTCAGCTGGTGACCAATTACACAGCTATTAACCATCATTGGTTAGTGGACGTCTAGTCCCAGTGTAGATTACTGTTATTATCCAAATGCTGTGTCTGAGGGGTTTCACGCTGGGAATATTTTCACTTCACAGTGTGAGTGTTCTGGGTTTAAATCTCAGCTCTGGTCTTTTCTGTGATGAGTTTGCATGTTCCTTCTGTGCTCCTGTTATGTTCCCCTGCAGTACAAATGCAGCTCAAGACAAAAGTAGCGAGTGTGAGCACATCCAGTGTAGCTGTAGCTGTTCAAGGCTGAAGTGTTCCTCTGGACCAGATAAATACATAACTACTATCATTATTACTCATGTTAGTGCTGCCGCTGTTAATCTATTGATTTTTATGGTAAGAAAGTTCCTCCTCTAGGTGAAAAGTGAAGCATAATGATTACATGTCCAGCAAACTGATCTGACACTGACTGCAAATATATTTATGATAAAGTTCCAAGTAGGGCTGAGACTGACCATTATTTTCATTATCAATTGATCTGTCAGTTATTTTCTCGGTTAATTGATTAGTTGTTTGGTGTATAAAATGTCAGAAATGATGAAACATGTCGATCACTGTTTCCCAAAGGCCAAGATGACGTCTTCAAAAATCTTGTTTACAACAGTCTACAGCCTAAAGATATTCAGTTTACTGTCATAGAGAACTAAAGGAACCAGAAAATATCCACATTTGGGAATCAGATCTTTTTTTTTCTTAAAAATCACTTCAAACAACTAATTGATAATAAAAAATAGTTGGCAGTTAATTTAATAGGTGACAACTAATCGATTAATCGACTAATCTTTGCAGCTTTAGTTGTAAGTAAGCATGTGTTTAGGAAGTACAAAGGGGATTTGGGGTTAAATATAACCTACGTTGTAGCCTGTTTCCTAGATTATGTGGATATTTAATGTAAAAATGTAAGTTTTCTATCCAAGTACACAAAAGTGTCTTTGCATGTATTTTCGTGTCTGTGTGTGTTTATTTCAGAGCCAACAACTGGATGAGCACAATGGACAGTGCAATCGACTGTTCCATCCCTTAGTTACTGTTGCTACGCCTGTCAGACTTTCCATTCTTGCGCCACACATATGCAGTTTACAATGATAACAGAGGCAGATTTATCACTTGGAATTCTTTGTCATTTTTGAGACAACAGGTTGCAGACATCTTTTCAAACACACTGTATAATCCATTATTCACACTTTTTTGCTTTTGTGTTTTTAGTTTTGAAAAGATTTAAAAAAAAAAAAAAAAAAAAAAAAAAAAAAAAGACGCCACACTCCAAAAGGCTTTAAATGCAGAGTATTTCTCTTACTACAGCCCCGTGGAGAAACATGTAGAGAAATCCAAATCCTCACTAAATCCCCGGGTTTAGTGAATTGGTGTGATGGGGATTTTTCTTAATTGAGCCGCTGGCCCTCAAAATGTCGCTGTGTTGGATATGTTCCACTCCGCCAAGTGAACCTGAGTAGGAACAAGCAGGTATGAGAGATAAATAATAAATGAAATGTCTGCTGTCTGTATCTTAAATCAAAAATCCATCTGAGTTGCACCTCACAGAAATCTCTCCTTAGTAAGTCAGCGACTGATCGCACATCAACCCTGATCTTCTTCACGTCAACCACAGCTGCTTTGATGTTTTTCTCCAGCAGAAAAAAAGGGTCAGACATCTTTGTTGAATTACACTGCTGACATTTATTAAGGAGGATTCATGGATTTGTGCTGGCAGTGTCAGAATGCAGACACTCCACAGATCAGTGACTTTAGAGCTGCGTTTGATTGAGCAAGAGAGGAATTGTGATTACGGAGACGATTTTTATTTATCAGACAACCTCAACCCAAACTATTTAAAGAACTGTAAAACAATAGAGCTGCAGCGATTAGTTGATTAATCTATTAGTTGACAACTGTTTTGATAATAAATCATTTTAGCCATTATTTAAGAAAAAAAGCCAAAATTCTGTTTCCAGCTTCTCAAATGTGAATGTTTTCTGGTTTCTGTGAAAATAAAGTGAATATCTTTGGTTTGTGTCTGCTGGTTTAGACAAAACAAGACATGCTGAGGATGCTTTGGGAAACAGTGATTGACATTCTCCATTTTCTGACATTTTACAGACCAAACAACTATTCAGTTAATCTTGAAAATAATCAACACATTAATCAATAATGAAAATAATTGTAGTTGCAGTCCTGTATATATTATGAGTATGAATCTGATGAGCCACCTCAATCCAAACTATTTCAACTATTCTATTTTTTTTGTGTTTTGTGTATGTTTTAATCAATTTTTATTAAAAATCAAGCCAGAAATCCTCATTAGATCACTTTGTAGCATCTGATCGGCTTTTAGATGAAGAGTGTTACATGTTAACACTTTGTGTTTGAGTGTTGATGATGGACAGCTGTCCTCCATGGAACTAACATTACTCCTACCTGTCAGGAAATGTAATAACTGAACACTCAAGGACAAATCAGTGAATAGTGAGTAATAAGATGTGCACAACTGTCCAGCAGTCGTGCCTTTGCACTATATTCTTTCCACCCTGAATTTCTCACATTAGTAACAAATGCAATAGCGTGACTGTAAAGGGGATTTTCTCTGATAAACACCCCTGGGTGTGTTACTTTATCTCCCAATGAATCCATACATATTCATCTATGTGAAGGTTGGAGTTGTACTTGGAGACACAATGCTGTAAAAGCAATCCCGTAACAGCTGTTTCTAGTTAAATCTCCCTGTGAGGAGGAGAAGGGAGGTGGACATGCCAGAAAACAAACCAACTCCAGCAGACATCATTAACTTTTAATTGCTTGTGATATTTTCTTTGTTTCCTTCTACTTAAATGCTTCCCCCAACGGGAGGAAGCCACTAAGCCGAAAACTGGCAATGAACAGGATTAATGAGATCAATTTACCCATTTACATATGTAATTGCAGTGTAGGAACGCTTCTGTGTTCTGTTACTCGTGCATGTTGTATTCTTCTGATGTGCAGCAGGTAATTAGGGGAAAAAGTGATGCAAATGGGAGATAATGGCCCGCAGACTGACACTTGACAAAATCTGGAGACCACTGGTTTAATCTTTTGACCAGTGATCGGTAGTTTGGATTAGACTGATAAACAATATTATGTTATAATGAAGAAACAGTCATAGTAATTTACTTCTTCAAGATCCCCAGTTATTGTTTCTGGAAGCCCAAAATATTTTTAGATAAAACAAATTAGCTAGTCTGTTAGTCTAGAGGAAACTATGGTCTGTAGCCCGAACATCTTGCCTACAGGAAGATCATACACAGTCACAGATTTAGAAAAAACATACATTAAAAATTACATTAACATTATACATTAAAACAACTCTCAGTACTCCAACCAGATAATCTCACCTCAGCTGCTAAACTGGTGTTAAAATTAAAGCTGCATTACTTGATTTTGGCCACTTGGGGGTAGCAGATCAAGCTGTAAACACAACAACAATTATCACCTTATAAAGCTGATATGTTGAATGCATACGCAAACAATTCCCTATTTACTCAACCAGCAGACATGGAGCAACATTAGCATTTATTTGGAGTCACGTTTCTGGCCACTTTACAGATGTTGCCAATACTGACTCTCCTTTTAGCTCTGTTTTGGTCTCCACCAACTCCTGAGGAAAATATCTGCCTCTGAGCTAAAAGAGGCTAAAATTCTTTGGCGGTGGGTGATAATTCTCTGTGCAGTCCATCACTATGAATGATCCTCTTCACATTACACATACTCATTTGACTCATTGTTAATGTAAAATATTGACTAGTGCAGCTTTAAAACTTTTCTGTAACAACTGAGAAAGCATATACCTGACTTGAAAAGTACGTTGCCTCACGTGAACCACCTTTCTGCCCTAAAACACCATCTTAATTTATTAATCTAATTTCAAATCATAGTATAAAACAGTCTAGTTAAATCTGGTCTACTTAAACACAAAAAATGCAGTTTTTTACAACATTTGTCGTGTGCATATTTACCCAACACACTACGAAGACTTTGGTAATCTCTTGATGACATTTTTGTCTTGTGGTGCATCATGGTGGCTTATCTTAATGTCCTCACAGACAGTACTGAATCATGCATATGGTTCACATGAAGAGGTTCAAGTCTGAGATGGAAAGAAAGTGTTGTATATGTACAGTACACAAAATTCTGCGGAGAGGAGGGTCTGTGTTTGGCTCTACAGTCTTTGGCCCGTCCTTGATGCTCCGGTGTCTGCCAGTAAACACAGAGCGCCACACATACTGTCAAACTGAGAGTCTTAGGGCTCCGACCGCTGCAGTGGTGAGCCAAGCTGAGTAAATGAAAGAAGTAAATAAGGCGTTTGTGCCACAAGGAGGCCAAGCTGAACTGGATGACCCGAAATTTTATTAAGGCAGTATGCAGACGGTAGGGGATGGAGCGTGATTAAGACCTCCAGAGGAGTAGTATTTGTAAATATACCTTCTCACTCTCAGAGGACTCAGTATTGGTTATACAGCGCTTGCAGGGCATCTGCTCCACTTGGCTAACTGTAAAGTTACATATTCTGTTTAACTTTTCTCATTCTGGCCTCCTAGGTTGTATTTACTACAAATATAAATGTTGACATGTCATAAACGCTTTATAAGGTCTGTAGTCGTGCTCATATTTGTGTCGGGGCTACAACCGCCAGTGTCTCACTGAGATCACCGCTGTAGTTGAAGTGTTGAACTGTCTTTGGTTGTGAACAAACTGAAGGGTCTTCATGTTAATGCTGAGTTCACTAAAAAGTGTCTCAGGTTCACTCACATCAATAGTTTTATTGTTGTGCGTTGTTATATTTTAATAGCATTTTCCTCATAGTCTCACACTATAAATAATCAACTGGAGAATGATTTAAGGATAATTCCAGTTCATTACATTTTAGGTTTTATTCTCGTGGGTTTGGCCATCATTTCTTTAAGCTGCTTAGATCTGGTAACACGGCCACATCACTACATTAAAGTCTGATGGGGCAAGAAACACAAGCAGTCAATCCCACAGGATGTAAACAAGCCAACAGTTTGACCAGATTATTTATTTGGATCCAAAAATGTCAAACTGTTGTCTAATCAAATATATTTAGTGGACAGTGGGCAGGACTTCAACTAGAGCTTCAACTAATGATTATTTTAATATAATCAGAAGATTATTATTTGGTCTATTAAACATCAGAAAATAGTGAAAAATGCTCATCGCAATTTCCCAGTGCAAAACTCCAACATATTCAATTACAAGGAAATAAAACACAAAGTCTTCACATTTAAAATGCTGGCATTAGCTACGTTTGGCATTTCTGCTTGAAAAATAACTATTAATCTATTAGCAAAATAGTTGCAGTTAATTTTTGTCTCAGTGGAGTAACTGATTAATTAATTAACTCCAATCATTTCAGATCTAAAGTCAACACTTCCATTTGGAGGTAAAAGCCAAAGCCAACCCAAAAGGCCAATAATAGAAGAAGTAGATCAGTCTGTAAACTGTGATGGATGTTGGGTAATAATTACACTGTACTTTGTCTCTTTGTCTCTAAGCTTGGTTTACCTGAGGCTTTGTTTAGAACCTGTTTGTCTGACTGCTGGTGTTTTTTGCCCCATGATCTGATTTAGTACCTTGTAGTGATGTTGCCACATTCCCAGATCACAGCAGTTAACTTGTAAAGTACAATATTATCTCAGCTGATATGAATAATAGCCAAAACTATGAAAGTAAGATCCATGTTGTATAAAGTTGAATGATCCTTTAAAAGTTAAGCGTTAGTGAGAGCTTCTGGTTTTATTACTTATGAATAGTTCCTTTGTTTTAATTCTTCTTTTGTTTTCTCCTGTAGGTTGAGTCAGCAGTGCAGGTGGTCCATCAGGGCCGGCGGGAGTTGTTAGAAGAAGCCTGCCGCTCCTACACCCGCAAACGCAGAGTCCTCATCCCCGAGGACCTGAAACACGTCATCGTGGACGACCAGCACGGCTTGCTGTACTGCTACGTGCCCAAAGTGGCCTGCACCAACTGGAAGCGAGTGCTCATGGTTCTGACGGGCGGCGCCGGGTCCCATCGAGACCCACTGGAGATACCGGCCAACGAGGCCCACGTCCCAGGAAACCTCCGCACCCTGTCAGAGTACTCCACCTCCCAGATCAACCAGCGCCTACGCTCCTACCTGAAGTTCATCTTTGTACGTGAGCCCTTCGAACGGCTTGTATCCGCGTACCGCAACAAGTTCACACGGAGCTACAACACGGCTTTCCATAAACGATACGGCACAAAGATCGTGCGCCGGCACAGGCCGGACCCACAACCGGAAGCTCTGGAGAGAGGCAACGACGTCTCCTTTGAGGAGTTTGTGTATTACCTTGTAGACCCAGCCACCCAGCGAGAGGAGCCCTTCAACGAGCACTGGGAGCGGGTGCACTCGCTGTGCCACCCCTGCCTCATCCACTACGACGTGGTAGGGAAGTACGAGACGCTGGAGCAGGACTCCCGCTACGTGCTGCAGCTGGCCGGGGTGGAGGACCAGGTCAGCTTCCCCACCTCATCCAAGAGCACCAGAACCACAGGAGACATGGCAGCCCAGTTCTTCCACAACATCAGCCCCTTCTACCAGAAGAAGCTGTACAATCTCTACCGCATGGACTTCCTGCTCTTTAACTACTCAGTGCCAGCGTACCTCAAGTTTAGATGAGGCTGGAACGTCACTCATCCATGGACTCAACTTGAACTGGAGCCTGGACTCTGTAACAATACAGAGAGAGATGTTTCTCTCTCTGTAGGCCTTATTACAGACACCACAAATACTGTTTTTAAAAGAAAAAAAGGACCGAAAGATGTATTCTGATTAGAACTCTAAAATACATTCATTATTTTTACAGACACGACATCAGGCTAAAGAACTTCTGTGGAGAGGATCATCTCATCACAAGATGAATGTTGTTGCCCAAAGGAGGCAGATTATATTTTACTGTAAACA
Organism: Thunnus thynnus; assembly: GCF_963924715.1. NCBI lineage: Eukaryota > Metazoa > Chordata > Actinopteri > Scombriformes > Scombridae > Thunnus > Thunnus thynnus. The sequence continues at coordinate 31,774,293 of NC_089520.1, read as the reverse complement.
GTCAACCAGTCGGTCACTGTGTTGAATATGTGAAATCCCATTTAACTCCTGGTTTCATTTTTATTTTTGTCTGTTTCAATTTAATTTGCACGACAAATTTAATCTCTACATCCGGAGGAAGCTACAGTAGCACAACGAAAGTATTAACATTGCATTTGGACAGTGAATGTCTCCAAATGTACAGTATGTGCCTTTGATCGTGGGCCTCATTTTGACCCCGGAGGACAACGACAACTTTTGTAACTGTGACTGTGTTTTATTTTTGTACTGTAGGAAGAGACTGTTATGTAACTATGATATTGTCTTTTATTTATTGTGTTATTTCTGACTCTGCAAAGTCAGACAAACCAAAATAGATATAGTTCCTCTCACAATTTCCGAATAAATGCATTTCAGCAAGAATTTGTTATTGGTTTTGAATATTGGAGTTTTTAATATCCAGTAGTTTTGAAGGCAGCAATCCTGATTCTTTGCACGCTCCTGGACAGATTTCCTTCACAACACAGCAATCATGACTTACACATCAGTCCTTTATTTAAATGACAAATCATGATAGCACTACAGTACAAAGTCCTGTCAAGCTTGATGTCGCTGTGAAAATAGGATTCTCGCCATCTTTGTATGCTATTTCGAGAAACAGATCAGTAAAGACGAGCATCTTTCTAAAAGTGCATATCAAACAAGTGAGAAGGCCTCTTACAGAGAGATGCATACTAAATCATTTTGTACACAAAAATAGCATAAAGAGACATCTGTTCATACCTGGAACACATACTAACATTGAGACAGTTTGGTACAACAGACTAGATTCAGTGGCACAAGTAAAATATCATCCAGTAGAAATTTGGCAACACCAAATAGTTTTAACCCTTCATAGGAACACATAGAACTGAAGGCTTATCACGGTTTAAAGGCACAAATCTACATAAAATAAACACGATCAAATCTAACATTCATCCAGACAGTGCAGCATCTGATATATGTGAATATACATTTGCACTCGATGATATATTGTTATTGCCTTTATACAATCATTTAAGAGCTGACAATAGGTGTACAGATGTTGTTCTACGGTATTCACACTTTTTGCATCCAGTTTAGATGGATGTTTCTACAGAGCCAAGCTGGGTGGTGTTTATATTGAGGCAGATGAAACTTCAGGGAACAGTGCACGACTATCGTCCACAGTGAGCTGGCAAATAGGGAGAACAAAGTGCAATTACAGTCCAAACTTTCTTCACCTTGTTTTCTCTCCCTTCTGTTTCGGCATTCTTTTATCCCACAAGCTTTCAGCCGCTTGCATATAGACAGCAGTACATTCAGGGAGTCTGCGTCAAACTCCGGTCCGGGTGGAATTGATTGCCAGAATCAGCCTGAAGCTCAGAGCCAAGAAGGCAGTCCCTAACAGGTCACCCAGAGCTGTGAGGTAAGGGATGGAGAAGTTATCTGGGTCCAGTCCCCTTCGCCACAGCCACCGCACCATCAGGCTGGCCATGTAGAGCAGAATCAACACCTGGATAATGACAACACTAAGATAAGCTTCAAATGAATGTATCCCAGATTGGCAGAAAATTTGTAGAAGACTAAATTTGTATAGTAAGAGTACAGTTTTATTTTCAGGTAGAATGAGAATGAGGTCATCTGACCTGAAGCAGAGCTGCAGACAGGTAGCAGATGATGAAGGTGGGTGTCATGGTGGTGTGGCCTCCCTGCAGGAGGTGGATGGTGTACAGGAACAGGAGGTGACCCGGGACGACGAGGATGACAAGGACCCTGGCTGATTTGGAGTTCACATCTGGATAAATGCCGAAAGGAAAGAAACAAACTTTGTTTACCAGTGTGTCTAGCGTCTGTTAAAACTAATGTGTTCTCGTGTTTATCAAACAGACAGGAAGTGATTGCTGTGTTTTAGTTTCTGTCCTGGGATTTATTTATGATCGTTTAAGTGAATACCTATAAACAAACAAAATTGTGTTGGAGATGATTGATAGAACTTATCTCAAGCTGGTGGTATTATTAACTTAACCACATTTCCCATTAACTTTGTTTCTTCCTGTTACAACCAAAACTGTTTCATGATCTTTCCTCCTAATGTTAACAGAGTGGCGTAACAATGTTGGGAACAATTTGTCCACATCCGCCATCATGTGATTACTCAGCTTCATACAGCTTCAAATCCATTTTGTCCTTTTTGTGCTGTGAAAAAATCCATCACATTCCCCTCCAAATCCAACCAAATGTCACATATTTGACTTGGTAGTGATTTATTGATTGAACATTTTTGATAAAAGACTACACATTGCACCTTTAAATCATGTTTTTTTTTTTTTTCTGTATCTGACCTGAGGAGCAGAAGGTAGCACAGGGTCCAGGACAGTTCATGCTCATTTTAAATGGCAGAGCTCCAGGAGTGCTCCAGTAGTGGAGGTAAGTAGACATCCTGCTGGCTTGGATGGCCACCAGATTTCCCCCTACACCTACATAGACAAGGAGATTATTGACATAAATATTAGCAGTGTGGAGCATTGATTCATTCCATAATAAACTGTTAATAAGATGATGAAAGTGTGGAGGCTGGTTTTGTTTTTCAAGGCAGAATAAGTGACAAAACATGCTTTTCATTTATGTCTTTTAAAGTGTAATTGTTTGCCTTTACATCATGTTTTAATACCGTTCTGATTTCTCTCATATTGGGCAAACTTCATCACCATCATCAGTTGTTTAGACTTGTTCTCCCATCATATTTGACAGTCCAAAGCAGCCATTCAGGAGGCTGAGCAGTCACTATACAATACGAGTGTAAAAACACTTGAAGAAATGTACTTTGCTTGGAATCTATTCATCAGGTATTCGTGACTCACAGCGTCCCAGGGGACTTACTTGTCCTTCTGTTTGGAAAAGGCATTCTCACTGCTCTCCCTTCAGGCTGATTTCATTGGGAGCACAATAAAAGCTCCTGGCTTGCAGAGCTTTGCAGCACATGGATCATTTGGACAAAACAGGAGGAGTGTTTCTGGTCAACAGGGCAGGAGGGGAGAGCGTTGAATTGGAATGCAAATGCACTTCCTGTCCTGGGATGGCATTACATGCAGGAGGGGTTTTTGGTAGCACTGAGGCTGGCAGAGATGCTGCGGAAACGGGAACCAGTGAATGCATAGTTGGCATTCTGAGCAGGCTTGTGCTTTATGTAAAGACCATTGTTAATTCCTCCCTACTTAGTATGCCGCTTTGTGGGCAACAAGCTTCTGTCAGTGAGGATCTGGCAACTTTACGCCTCTCTGAGGTTTCTTTGACAGAGAGGAGGCTGCTCACTTTAATACCTCATGAATGATTAATCAAATTTAGAGCCATTTTAAAAGTCAAGCTCTCCCTTTTAACCATACCGCTGCTTCACTGTAAGGCTGTGGAGACACCAGGATTTATAAATAATGAGGATTAGCTGCTGGGCATCTGCATGTTCCAACAATTTCCACATGACATCAGCTGACAGAGGGGTTTTTATTGTAAATATTAAAGCTAATAATGAAGCTTTAATGTGACTCTTCAAAGATTAGGATTGTGGAAACACAATAACCTCAAATCCAAGCTCTGCTTACTCATTCAGGAAAACATGTCAGCCTTCATTTCTTTGGCTCTGTGCTTAGGGCATGTGGAAGGAATGCCAATAATTGTTTCAACACAATTAAAGAGATATGTTTAAAATAACATCTGTTTAAGGTTACATGTATCTGAGCTCCAGGCCTCGAAAATGAGAATCCTGTCCAACAAAGTGTCAACCGAATACTTAAACCATTTCAGTTTAATTTAATGTTGTTCCTAACTGCATAAGATTTAGTTTCACTCTTTGAAAACAAGGCACCAGCAAGTTTTAGCTGGAAGGTTTCATTTAAGTAGGGAAATATGAAAGGTTTCCCTCAAACAGCTAAAGAGCTCCATGTTTTCTGTCATCATGAGAACAGTTGGGTAAATTACAGACTGAAGACTCTTTTTTCAGCTGAAACGTTCACTTTTCTTTCCTATTTTTACATTTTATCACCTTTTGGACATGTAATATATTCTTCTTTTTTTTTACATCTGAAGAGCCTCTTTTTTGGGGCATTTTTACCCATACAATGGAACTAACACTTTATTTTTACCACCTTATATAGCATTTATATGCAGTTAAGTGGTTTATAACACACAATAAAGCAATATAATGTAATTAGTAGCAAATATAAGGACATTTGTTCATTAACAGATACAGATAATGAATGACAGTTGTAATAATATAAAATATGTCTTTGTTGACAAATACTGTGTGTTAATAAACACTTAAATATGTGCCTATGTCTGCTTATAACTACATTGTTATAAACCATTTATTACATGTTTGTACACTGCTTATAAATGCTAAAGAAGGGGACTACCATTTAATCTGCTGATGAGGGCCATGAGATGCAGCTGAAAGCCCTGGGAGAAATCTAGTAAGTGGATCTTGGGTGCTTTTTTGTCACACTACTGTTTTGAAGGTCAAGAATGAACCTTCATGCTCAACATGTCTTCATGAATTTTGAACACGTTTATGAACAGTCTGAAAGCTGCCTCTGAACATCGGACTGATTCATGTGTGTGATCATATCATCATATGAGATATTATATTGTGTTATCAAGCATTCACTGACTGTTTATACACCAGTTACGGATTCTTCATAGGAAACGTTCCATTTGTTGACAAAAATATAAATAAAATAAATACTTCAAGATGTCCTTTTATCTGCTTCTAATTACATTATAGTGTGTAATTAACATGTCATCAAGTGTTAGTGCTTATAGATGCTAAATGAGGAGGTTAAAGTGAAGTGTTACTGGTAAATCTGATGGCTGAGATTATTTTCTCATCTACTCACCGTTGATGACTGGAGTGAACACTGCCATGCCTTCAAAGTCTGGATTGCTCACTGTCTTATCCAGAATCAGACCACCAATACTGGGAAGAAGACAGCAGTACAAGAGTGAGGAAAAAAAGCTTTGATTTATTGCAATGAAAGAAACATGTTGTGTGACTTGAAACCATTAGTGATCAAAGGGGAAAAAAGCGTACAGTGTTGTGAAGTGACCTTCAGGAAGAGAGACATGAAAAGTTGGCTGACCTGCTGATGGACATGGCCAAGATGACCGGTTGCCAGCCTGACTTTAGGACCTCTCTGATAGATTGAGATCGACGGGCAATAATCACCCACACTGGGATAAGAAGCAGGAAGAAGCCACACACCACAGGAGGCAAATACCACAAGTCTGGAGAACAACATAAAACAGAATACATCTGTCATACAATACAATACAATTACTGAATTGGTGAAGAGAAATAGAAGAAAAGCAACAGCAAGAAAACAAAGTAAAAGCTTGAAAGATGGATCCAGCGTTGTATTGCAGCAAAAATGAAAGGCTGAACATTGCTGCCCTCTTCTGGCTGTATCCAATTCCATACTTGATACTTATTGTTTACAGTACTATATACTATTTTTTCTTTGTAGTTAGTATACAAAAAAATCAACATACTTGACCATTTCATTCTAACAGGAAATTATACAATGTAATAGTCAATACTTCACAAATAGTCTTTTTCCAACAATTTAATCATTAATTTTTGTTTTATGGGCCGTTTGCAAAGCTGCTTCATCCACAATTTGTTGAAATCTTCATAATCTCAACTCTAATCTGCATTAAACTGACTTGAATCAGGTTTACCCTCTTTGATCAATAAACCAGAGTCCTGACATGTCACATGTGTAGACATACTGTGTACCGAACCTCTGACCTCTGTAACAGAAGAAGAAGCTGCTGACCCCAGCGAGCAAAGACAGAGTGATGAGGTCTCCGAGGCTGGCGGCGATGGGCGTGGCTACGTTATCTGGGTTGATGCCAACTTTCCTGGAACCAATGATCACTGCCACCATCACCAAGCCTGCCAAAGCACAAGATGACAACTTGATATAGAAGTTAAAAAACACACTCATTTAATAAACTCTACTGTCTTCTATGTTGTATTGTGTGCATCTACTCTACTCTGTGTTCGCTCTGTGCAGCAGTCTTTTGTCTGACCTAGAGACAGCGCAGCGATGAAAGCAGTGGTGACGCTGCTGGCACACAGGATTAAAGCCTGGATAACATCAACTCTCCCCCTGGTTAGAACCCCGAGACCCACTGCTGCAACCGCTGCCAGGAAGCCCACGACTGTGGCCTGGACCTGGACATGGAGGACAAAGCAGAGAGACATGAATCCATAGTATATATATTATTATCTGTCTGCCAATCCATCTGTTTGTTCTTCTTTCTGTCTGTCTGTCTCAGAGAGGACAAGAGAAGAGTGAAAATAGAAAAGCAGGAGAAAATGTGGTGCAAGACACAACCAGTTCAACTGCTGTTCTAGAAATGGTCAGATTTGACTGGAGTGACCATACATGCAGATCCCAGAGGTCATCATCCAGCAGGCCTGTGCCTATACGATATAAAAACCTACTAGATACAGGAAGAATTATCTCTCTCCTCATTTAAATTCTGCCAAAGTGAAAGAAATGAACAATAAAAGTTATCAGAAAGAATCTCACCAGGAGAGCAGTAAAATACTGTACCTGATCTAATCTTACCTCCGCTCACTCGCAGTCTTTCTTTTGCAAAATTAAAATGATTCACAAGACTGCCTCCCCATTATATGACTTACTGCGCACCGCTGTGCTTTTACAAGTACTGCAGACAGATTAGATTGAGGCAATTTATTATGTTTTTATCTTAGAATTCTCCTTCTCTTCACAGCAGTGAATCTGCCTGTTCAGTTATACTTTTTCACCTTGGACTTATTAACACATTACATTCCCGTGCATGGATACACACACACACACACACACATGAATGCACATATTAATCACCTACTGTACTGTACTGCTCATTTCAGAATGGACAAAAAGCCAATTATTTACATGTGGAAACATAAAAGTTAGGAAGATAGATTTCTTTTCGTCTTGCTTGTTAAACTAAACTTTGACATTTTGTGCATCAAACTGCATTGTCAGGTCTTGGTTATGTTGTCTTGAAATATATTTACAACAGCACAAAATAATCCAATATACTGATAAAGCTCTTGTCTTCATTTGAGTTAAGACAACATATGAGAGCAGATGCTTTTTCCTTCACTTTTCCCTGTGTCTTTACCACTGTAAGACATTTTTAGAACATATAAGGTCTTAGATCAAAAAATGACAAATACAGCTGATTTGAAAAAGATATTGGTGAAATGTCTTAAAAGTAAAATACGGAATATACTACATGTACCCTGCTACGTGTATATTTTAACTCTTAATTAGACCATTTATTATTTTCTCTGTGTATTTAATAAGCTGAGAAGTGAAGTGTTCTGAAAGAGAGGACGATCTTATCTCGTCAGCAAAGCTTCTTGAGTTTAACAGATTGTCTTGAAGCCAGCAGAGAGAGACCAAAATGATGGAGTGTGTTATTAATAGGATGGAGTGTGTGTGGTGGAGCGGTGTGTCACCTGAATGAGAGCCAGATTACAGCACACCATCCTCCACTGCTGCTGCAGCTCATCCATCTGCCCTGTGTTGGCCTGTGGACACAAACGAGCTTATGTAATCATATTTCTCAAACAGTGGTATTTAGAATATCTTAAAAGTTGTTCAAAATATCTTTTTTTCATGTGTTACAAGTAGAAATGTAATGTTTTAGAAGTGTAGTCTAATCCCTGCTGCATAGTTCTTCATTTTTTCATGTAGACCTTTGATTCACTGATGTTAGAAAACTGAAAAACAGAATGATAGCCTCATATTTTTAAAGACATGTCACAAACTTACTAAGATCTGGTGAAAAATATATTCTATATTAAGAGTTCTACAGTTGCATACATTTAAAATAACTGTCGTCATGTGGTCTGAGTGCATGTGTGTGCTCTGCATGTCCGCGAGTGTGTTTCCACTCACTGCTGTTGACAGTCTGGATGCCAGTGTCATCTCCAGATTCCCCTTCAGCCCCACCAGGGCTGGCACCAAGATAAACACCTCTGAGATCTCCTTGAACACCTCCCAGTGCTGAAAAACACCACAGTGGCCTCTTAAAGTACAGTCTGTTCCCAGCCAACTGGACGTTATTCTAGTATTGTAAAGTACAACTTTTCCCTCAAGGAAATAAAAGTAAAATTCTTATTTTCAGTGCTGAGTAACTGTTGATTTAAATGCTGAAACATTGAAACATTTGCCAGCACGCTGCATGATCTCAAGGGGATTAAAACACTTTCATTCCACTATTTATTTATTGCATAAAAACACACTTCCAATGGCTACATCTACTCCCTCATATGCAGTGAATTGTTTGACCAGTGAGTGCTGAAGGATTTGTTAAGTGACTGTGTTTCCATTTATCTCCCGTGAAACCTGATCTGTTGGCTTTTTAGGTTTCAACTCGTGGCTAGCTGACCTGCTGCATAATTCAGACTGTAACTCATGTCGTGCTGCTGCTGGGATATTTACAACAGGGAGAGAGAACTATTAGGTAGCTCTGCTCTATTTGCTTCTTTTGATACTGTTTTGATACTGAATCTGCCTCGCTGTGAGAAGGCCAAATATTATCACACATGTAATTCTTCTGTATCATAGTTTCTAGCTAAAGGTTACTTGAAAGATTGCCTAATTGTAAAAAAAAAAAAAAAAAAAGGGAGTAATTTGCTATTTTGCCAAGGTCTTCTCTCATTTTTTTAAACTGCATTTTTTGCATTTCTCTTTGATTTTTGTACTATTTGCAAGGATCTTTCACAACTATTAGATGATATATTCACATTCATCCTTCATCTGCCTCCCTCAGCCTTCCAGCAACTCACCACTACTGTAGCTCAAGGATACATGAAACAATGAACCTACGGAAAACAGCGATGATAATGAAAAGTCAGAAACATGACCAAGCTTCGCCTGTCATATTCATAGTACGTGTTTATAATCAAATATACCTGTCCAGCATTTAGTGTTGTAAAAAAAACCCACTGATGTAACAAACTAATATTAGTACTATCGTATAATCACACACACACACACACACTTTGCTGCACTTTTTCCATACTTGCACTATATCCATGACTATCCCGGCTGCCACCATGCCCAGGCCAGACACCAGGTACGGCAGCAGCACCTGGGCTGCAATGATCCATGAGCTCTCTGGCAGGAAGCCGTGGGCCGAGCGGGTCAGTTTACAAGTGAAGCCCCTCAGCTTCTTCCCCTGGAAACACAGTTCCAGCGCCAGATGGGTCACCACCATGACTGATCCCAGTTAACCCATTTCTGTCCAGAAAGCCTCTAGCGTACGTGTTGTTAGGGAGGGACTGCTGGTCTGTGCCGCAAAAATCAGCCTCCAGGCTTTGTGTTTAATCAGTCAATGCCATGATCCGTTTCTGCTGAGGGGAACACTAGCCAGCGAGAGAAAAATGTTTCCTTTGTCAACTGTTACCAAGTTGTCCTCTCCTTGCTCAACTCTCAAAAGTCACAGGTGATGTTTGTGCAGTTTCTGGAATCAGTTATTCTTAAATTAGTTTGACCAAAAAATTAGTTTTGCCCTTCATCTGTCACACTGGCAGGACAGCCACGAGTACTTTTGCAAATGGTGAGCTAGACAGAGGAATGGAACCAGCTGCTTTCAGCCACTTGAATGGAGGACACACATGTATTAGACACACACACACATACACACACACACACACACACAGGTCCAACTGACAGCAGGTCTGTGAGGCCTCTTCTGACACTCTGCTACTGACAGACCTACATGACACACACGCACTCACTACAGCCACACACACACACACTCTTTCCCTCCTCATGCCTCACTCTTGAGCAGCCGGGCGGCCGAGGCAGAGCGCTGGAAGGCCGGTCTCTCTCGGGGCCTAAAGAGGGTCCAGGTCCTGTGGGACAAGGACATCCAGAAGGCCAGCAGCTTCTTCTCAGCCCTCCTGTGCTGCCGCTCCTTCTCCTTCTCCTCCGTCTCGCTCCACACCTCCCTCTCTTTCTCCTCGCTGTGCTGATGCCCTGCGTGAACTTGACCGCTCTGGAGCCCCTTCCTCATTTTGATCAGGGGGGGTACGCCTGGATGTCCGTCCAGGCTGCGAGGATGTGTGAAGGGACGCAGGTGGACGGTATGACGTCGAAGGCTTGTCTGAAGAGAGACGGCGATTGTCGTGCCGCTGCCAGGGCTTCCCTCTGATTCCAGACGGATAGATGAGTCGTGACGGTGCTCTGTGATGAAGGGAGGGACAAGACGGACAATGTTTGTGTGTGGGTGTGTGTGAGGATGGGGGGGGGGGGGGTGGTGATGCTGCCGCTGGGTGATGTCTGTGTATAAGCAAGGTGACCAGATTCTATCAGGACTCCTCAGTTTTTCTCTTGCTCCTGGTTTCTTTTTAGATCAGTTCAGAGGATGCTGCAGTTCTGCCCCCCACATCCCTCCCTCCCCCCCCCCCACCTCCTCGCCTCTTTGATAGCTCCTCCTTCCCCTGCTCTTCGATGTCCTCACTATAAGTGTGTGACGCACACTGAGCAGCAGCAGGTGCTGTACCTGTCACTGACACGTGGTGCTGCTGCTGCCTGGAAAGGACACAGTTTATCATCCATGATTGGATGAAACACAGACTGCCACTAACTGTCCCCCTGGACTTTTTCAGTCTCTCAGAGTTCATTACATCATTCATTTGTCCAATTTTCTCTTTCTGTCTTTCTTACATCAGCTGCTCCATGTTACATGCATATTTGCCATAGTCTGGCACACAGATAAAAGCCAATAGCATCTATGTACACCTACACTGCTGTTTGGTGTGATAGAAAGAAATAAGAAAAGTTCTGACTTTGTTCTTGTTTTTGGTCTCCCTTGCTCCTTTGTTCACACTATATGTAATCTATGTAAATACATGGGAGGAACATAAGCACACACACACACACACAAACACACACACTATGACAATGACTCAGCTGAAAAGTGTCCTTGGGACATGCCTTGGAATGGGTGCTGTGCTCTCTGCAGCTCCCCCTTCTGACTTCTGGCTGTAATTTGGGTTGTGAGGCACCTGCTGCAAGCATCTGTAGAATGAGCAGAGAGTTGTCTCTCCTCTTCTCAAAGCTCACTCTTTGTCATATTTTAGGAAAAACTAACAGTAAAAAACAACAGAGAATGAAAGGGGATGAGATGCCTCAGAGTTTCCAGGCAGAATATGAACACAGGCCATCACAGTCAACAGTACGCACAAGTGAGGCAACTCTCTCTAACTCCTGAAGCTGTCATTACTTCTCATTTAATGCTGCCAAATACGGTAGCAGCTAGCCAGTTACAACTTCTGTCAACACATCTCAATGTCAGTGATGATTCACCGCAGCAGTGAATTAGACATAAACAAGGAAGTGTGAATTGCCTTCTGTCCGTATGTGTGCCTCATTTTTCACCAGACAAAAGCTCTAATAGTAAATTTGAGATTTAGGTAAATTCACAACTACACATTCTGCCAACATGTCTCCTTACTTTGTTTATGGCTTTGTTTCCCAATTTCTGCATAGTAGCACACTGTACTGCAGTTCAGTGGTGGAAAGTAACTAAGTACATTTACTCAAGAACTGTAAGTACAATTTTCAGGTACAAATTCATGATACTTGACATTTCTATTCCACTACATTTTAAAGGGAAATATTGTACTTTTTAGTCAATTATATTTACTTGGCAGCTTTACTTATTAGTAACTTTTCAGATAAAATTTTTACATGAAATAACATATCGTAAAATTTTAAATTACACTGCATTGTAAAAGATGAAACCAGTAGTTCCTAAACTTTTTTTCTGAAATATTTAACAAAGCAAAGACTAGAGAAAAGTCCAAAGTGAATCCATATGTGTGTATCAGAACTTTGTTTTTTTTTCTTCTTTCCTCTCCCATTAATCATCTCACAACCCCTCCCAGGACCACTGGACTCAACTAACTGTATATAAAGTAGTGTAAACTAGCTCCACCTCCAGCAGCTACAACAGTAACATGCTGCTCTAACACTGATGCTTCACCATTAATGATATACTTTATTAAATGTATTTAATATATCAGTCACAAGGGCTGATTTTCTGGAAAAAAAAAAAAATTATTTCAATACTTTAAATGTAGCTGATAATAATACACTTTTACTTAAGTAGGATTTCAAATTCAGGACTTTCACTTGTAATATAATACTTTTACATTGTGGCACTGTTACTTTTATTGATGTAAAGAATCTGAGTACTTTTTCCACCACTCCACACATTCCCTCGTAAATGAATGTGAATCTGTACATTACTGCCAAGACCAGTTTATTTGTTCCCATGGAGCAAGGTCACTTTATAGACCCACTAGGTCACTGTGACCTCCAAACCCACACAGTTCAGTCTTCCCACCTCAGAGAGAAATAGACAAATATCAAGTCAGAGAGATGAAGGCACGTGGAGATAGATGTGGTTACCTTGTTGGACTTTACCAGCCTTCCTGGCACTTGATGGGAGAATTAATCGATCGTATTCTTGTTATTACGTATAAGTGGTTTCCTACTTAGCCTCTTACGAAAAAACCTTAGAAAACACTTTAGTGATTGCTTCAGATACCAGACACATGTAAGACTACTGTAGTGAAATAGTTCAAAGATGTCCAGGTTTTTGCCTTTAGTGTAGATTACAGCTGAAACAATTTGTTGATTTATTGATTAGTCAATTAGCAGAAAATCAGTTGGCTCAGTTCATTGCTTCAGTCATTTTTCAAGCAGAAATGTCAAACATTGAGCTTCTCCATGTGTGAGGATTTGATGCGTTTCTTTGTCATACAGGTAATTCAGTTGAATATGTTTAGGTTTTGGGCTGTTAGTAAGATAAAGTGAGGAATTTGAAGTTGGGCTGCAGCTAATAATTATTTTTGATTGATTGAGTATAATTGAACAAATAATAGAGAAATGCTCATCAGTTTCCTTGAGACAAAAAGTGACATTTTCAACCCCGAAAACTCAACAATATGCAGTTTACAATCATATAAAATAGAGAAAATCTGCTAATTCTAACATTTGAGAGGATGGAACCAGAGAATGTTTGGATTTTTGCTTGAAAAACACTTGACATGATTAATCAGTTATTTAAAAAGTTGCAGATTAATCTGCCAATCGATTTATTGAGTAGTTTACCAATCACTGCCACTCTCATTTAAAGAGAGAAATGAGAAATTATAATGGCATCTTCTCACAGTTTTCTGTATAGGTGTGACTGACCTGCACCTGGTCCAGCAGCATGCCGGCAGTCACCATGCCCAGCCCGGCCAGAAGGTAGGAAGGCAGCACTTGGAGGTAGATCAGCCTGGATGACTCTCTGGAAGAAATGTGGAGTTTCTCCTCCTCCATATTGTCAGGACTACTACTGCTGCTGCTGCTCAGATTCATGTCCGGTGTGCTCAGCTGCCAGCTTTCTGTGCTCATACAAACCAAACTGCTGCCAACTGAATGAGCCCAATACTGTTTGTCTTTCAATCTGTCACCCTGTCCTGCTTGATGTCAGTGACCACTGTCCTTATCTCTGTTATGCAGCTGATTATTGGTGACAGTTTAAGATTCTTTTGTTTAATTGTGACTAATTCCTAGTAGCTTGAAACTGCTCCTCCATGTCAGACATGTAAGGTCAACCCGACATGTAATATCCAATAACTTAGTCATTTTACTCGTTACCTGGTGTGTTCTTAGAAAAACTGATATAAAACAGAAGGAAAATATACTGCCATGTCCAGCTGGAATTGGAGCAGACTCTTGTTCATCCATCTGTCTTTTCCTCTCCCTCTTCAGCACTCTCTCTCTCTCTTGTCTCTGTCACACACATTTCTTCATCATCTCCACCTTTTTCTTCTCTTGTCACTCAATTTCTGACTTCTATCCTCTCTCAGAGGCTCTGTCTTCTTCCATCTCTCCTTGTGGGCTCTGTCCTACAGCGTTTAAAGTCCTCTAAAACACCACTTTTACAGCATAGAAGCACAAAATTAATGAGCTACAATTAAACAAAAACCCAATTGTAAGTAGCATAAATACTGTTCTCATTCCATTCCATGTTTCTCAATAGTCAGGTGTGTTATGTTCAGTGTGAAGGCTACGGTTCAAGATATCTATTTGCTGTTCAAATAAGAATTTAAACCAAAAAAAAAATACTGCAAGGCCAGAGCTGTTTTAGAGAATGATTTTAGAGTAGTGTCCCTACTAGGCCATTGACCACCACACCAAACCATAAAGCATTATATCACATTTAAAAGTTGAGGACAGTTGTCTTTAACACCTGCACCTGTGACCTGATTAATGATTATTCAACCACATGTGTTGTTTGCATATGTGAAAAGATCAGTGTGTGTGTGTGTGTGTGTGTGTGTGTGTGTGTGTGTGTGTAATCTTTCAGTACTGTGAATAGCGCAACTCGGCCAGATGTGCCGAAACACATAATGTAATTCTTGCAAGTCACTGTTTAATTCAGCTCTATGCTCAATATTGAATAGAAAATAATCACAACATGCAATAGCACAACGTGCTGTCATCATAAAAAATAAATTAGATACAGTAGGATATATTCCTACTTGTCAGACTAAGAAACCAGTCTGCCTTGGTGATGGACTTCTGACTTCTGTTTACACTTTCCTGTGCAGGGGTCATCCGCGGGGTGTCGCCCCTCTTTTACCCACATCTCTGCAAATCTGCGAGAACGGAATATTTGTATATCACATTTCAACAAGGCAATCCAAAGTTCTCTACATAAAACATGAAAGGCATCCAGATAGAATGTAAAACCAACACAAGGCTATATAAAAAGAGATTTAAATACAATTTACCCCATTTACTGCGTCATCACGTAGCCTTGACGCGGTGTCATCTCTATTATCAGGCGAGTGCTGACAATGGAAGTTAACTTATGTTTTTGTTGTTGTTTGCACTAATGACTGCTCTCACGTTGCAATGCTTTATTTAGATTTTTAATTGACCTATTTTTATCTTACATATTTGGTCTATGGGTGAAGCAGCATAAATCACTGTGAGGGGAATAAATTTCTTATCCCCACCGGAGATAAAAATAACTCAGCAGATATAAACCGGGGGGGCGTTGAATCGCACCCTGGTTATTTCATATCACCTTTTGTAGCTGACGACTGAGCCCTGAGCTAATTAATGAAAATGCAACAAAACTGATCATTTCAAAAGAAGAATCTCGGTCTAAAAACTAATCTAGGTCGCTAACTTTTCCGTTTGGTGCCATCCACGGTTGGTGCTGGGCCGCTAATGAACAGTGAGGTATGGAGGATCAATCCTGCCAGGAAAAGGAAAAAAATAAATAAATAAATACTCATGCTGGGCCAGATTCAGAATTTCGAGATACTAATTCAGAATTAAGATATAATAGGTCAAGTAATGAGATGAGAGGTTACCAAGTCAAAAATTATTCTATGCCAAGTCAATCTTATGAGATATTAAAGTTTGAGACACTAAGTCAGAATGTTTGGTTTAATAAATTCAAATTATGAGTTAGGCCTACCTGAAATAATGAAATAATAAATCAATCTCTTCCACATTGCAAGTAGTCCTCAATGTTAATAGCCTATAAAAAATATTAATTTATGCAGCTTAAGATGTATCTATCTCAAGGCTGTGTCAAGCTGTCCCTAAGGAGACAAAAGGCTACATTTTACAATTTAATATTCCCACAATATAATGCAAAACAATACAAAACAACACATAGACCCTCAAGCATTACCATACAGTATCACAATGTCAGCAACATTAACAAATTCTACATTTCACGCAGGTATGATTAATCACAGAGTTATTGGATTGCATAACATACAAGGGTTTTCTAAGTTTCTGGGCACTCTGCAAACAGTTCATCTACGGTGACAGTATTTTTCCCCCCACTTTAACCCTGTAAACAGCTGGTAATTCATGCCAGTAACTATAAAGAAGCCACTGCAGGCATTCTCAGAGAACAGCCCACCACTACCTGCTATAAATATTCACTCTACTCCTCCCAGCCCAGTTAAGGTCTCATGTTATATGTCAAGGGCTGAGCTCAAAGGGTGGGAGCCATAGATTGCAGTTTGTCCTCCAGATCTAATTGTTGTTGCAGTCACTGATGACTTCATAGTAAGGTTGCATTGCTGTCTTTGAACTAGATTAGCTGCTGTTGCTGTGTGGCAGTTGCTGCATTATTTTCTGCTCAAGATGTTGAGTTTGGCTTCTGGTGGGGTCATACAGGCATTTGCTGACAGAAGCAGACTCTTGTCTGTCATCTGGTTGCAGTGGGGTTCATATCAAAGTTTTCCAGACAGCGAACAAGGTCGATGCAAGAAACCAGCTGAACAACAACACAAGAAGTCACTGCTGTAAAGGTTTGATCCTTCTTGAACATGTTTAGCATGCAGCAACATTTGCAGTTTTAGATTTCTAAGCATGATGCATGATTTGTCATAAAAAATAGAGTTTGAAACAGGATATTTGCATGTGCAGTGTGAAAAACTGAACAATCAGGTTATGCATTCGTTGGTTTGTTTTTCAAGGTGTGTTTATTTGACAAACATGGATGGGGCTTATGAGAAATGGCAGCACAAAGGTCCTGGTGAGAAGAGTGGGACCCAGCTTCAGTTCATCAGAGGCTCCAGCAGTGTACCTGCCACTAAGACCACCACAATCCGTCTTCGGGATATGTATGATCCCAAGCCTCAAACTGCCAAAGCCCCAGTCCGGATCCGTCCTCCAGGTCCGAGACCTCCCCCTGTAAAGCAACCCGATTTGAAGCAAACCATGGCCACTAAGACCACCACCATCCGTCTTCGGGACGTTTATGATCCCAAGCCTCAAACTGCCAAAGCCCCAGTCCAGATCCGCCCTCCAAGTCCGAGACTTCCCCCTGCAAAGCAACCCGAATTGAAGCAAACCATGGTCAGCGAGCCTCCAACTAAGACGATCATGAGAAGACGAACTAAGTCTCTTCCTTCAACTGCAGAGAAGGAGAAAGACATCAGGAGCGTGCAGGTTCGCTTTGTGGACTCACTGGGGCTTGATTTAGAAGAAGTGAAGGTCTTCAAAGTTAAAGAGCACCCCCTGATACCCCAACATGTCATGTTCAGACTAATGATGAGCTCTGAACTGGCCTTCGGCAAGTCATTGGAGCTTTCCCTGCCTTACTTCAAACCTTGCTTTCCTGAAAATATGGGAGCTCAGCCAGACTTCCTGAAGCGTCTGCGCACCCAGAGTGTGTGCCTCGAGCAGGTCCTGTGTTCTGAGCTGGGGATAACAGGGACTATACAAGTACTAAATTTAGCTTTTGAGAAAGAGGTCACAGTGCATTACTCTTTCACCAACTGGAGAACACAATCAGATACAACAGCATTCTGGGCATCAAGTGGGTCCCGTGAAGAATGCGATGATCCAGAAACAGATATCTTCCGATTTCGTCTGCCTGTGCCACCTTTTATTTTGCAGCCAGGAGCCGTTTTGGAATTTGCCATCTGCTTTTCTGTAAATGGATCTAATTATTGGGACAACAATAATGGGCTCAATTACAAACTGTCATGC
Organism: Thunnus thynnus; assembly: GCF_963924715.1. Classification (NCBI taxonomy): domain Eukaryota; kingdom Metazoa; phylum Chordata; class Actinopteri; order Scombriformes; family Scombridae; genus Thunnus; species Thunnus thynnus. Next base: position 31,756,684 of record NC_089520.1, on the reverse strand, counting down.
CACAGCTACAAGGTGACTGTGCCAAGGGAGTGTGAAGATAGCATGCTGCATTTTACCTGAGTGGCCACATGAGGGAGCTATAACACCTACACATCGACATGGATGGCAACAAGCAACATGTTGTGCAGTAACTATTACCAATGTTTTGCTTAACTTATATTAAGAATGATGGATAATGATGATGGAATTTCACAAAGTAGATTAACTCAAGTACTATACTTAAGTACAATTAAATGTTTCCATTTTATGCTACTTTTTACTTCTATTCCAATACATTCACAAAAGTAAATTGTATGTAATAATAATTATAATAATAAAATAATAATTTTTCTTTACTAGATTTATCTGATAGCCACAGTTACTTGTTACTTTTTGGATTCAAATTTTACATGCAAAACAAATTATCAGTTTATAAATGAAGAATTGTTATACACAAAATTATATTAGTGGTTCAAATTAGCTCCACCTCAACCAGCTATTCAAATGCTGCTTAATTCTGTTTGCTGTGAAAGCTAATGCATCAGTAATAATCAAATAGTATAATGTACAACAAAATTACACTCACCTGCTACATATTGTACTTTTACTTTTGATTGTTACATTTTGCTGATAATACTTTGGCACTTTTACGTAAGTAACCTTTGGAATGCAGGACTTTTACCTGAAATGAAGAATTATAGTGTAGTATTGTTACATTAACTTAAGTAAAGGATCTAAATACTTCCTGCACCCCTGATTAGAAGATGCTCTATTCAGGAAACACTAGAAAAATTCTAGAAATACTAGAGCAGCCAAAGATTTGGGAAACATTAAAGGAGGCCAAGACTTTAGTTCAAAAGGGTAAATGCAGTTAATGAGTGCTGTTTTTTTAGGAGTGATTTGATCATTTAACAACATTGTTTTGCATCAAATATGTGAAGGGGAAGAGTTATAGAGAGTCATAAAAGGACATGGTGAAATTTGAAATATTCCAATTGTAAAAGTCATCAAATGAGGGTTTTTTTTTAAGGACATGGGGGGTTCCTAGTGTTGCAAAATGCATCTGCAAGAAAATACACAAATGATTTTTCTAAAGCTAACAAAGCTAATGCAATTCTTCATCACACAACAGATTCTAATGTATTGTAGTTTAATATAATATACTAGTATGGGCACAGTGAAACACCAACATCTGGTTAGCTTCACCACACATTTGTGGTTCGCCCTTACAGGGATTCACCATCAGTTTAGTACTGCACTTCCACAAAGATGGGGGAACAAAAGAATGGCCAAAATCAACAAAGTAGAGGCTGAGATATCCCGACTTTTAGTCTCTTGTATGAGTCAATGTTCAAAAACACAAGAACCTATATTTCCCATGACGCAACTCAAGAGAGATTTTCATTAAATTCCCCCCTACCACTTCTTTCAAACCCCACACCTCCAGAAAATTCTGAAGCCTGAGCCAATTTAACCTTGATGACATCACTTCAGAACAGGTAACTGAACTTCATGTGTGAAATTGGTGGAGTGCCCCTTTAAAATATTCCTGCTTGGTTTAATTCATGGACGGATTCCTGTGTTCTTGCTGGGCTTGTATTTAAATTAAATTCCTGCCACCTCTGTACAGACCTACAAAGGAATTTGTTCACTTTGCAATTCAACAGTCTGGTGACCCAATTCAATGAGTGATAATCTGAGTGAGACAAACTCATATCTGCTGTTATATACAAAGGTGACACATTGTTGATTTCATACAAGTTAGAGGACTTAATGATCTGTCAGCAGACTGAGCAGCTGTTTGTTGTCAGTGTTTACTTTCCACTATGACTAACAGGGCTTGACCCCATTCTTCCAGGAGCATGTTTTGTTATTGGAGCAGGATTACAGGGAGCAGAGTTAGCTCATCTGTTGCACTGTGACTGGCTCCCTTAGATCCCTTAGTCAGTATTGACCTTTCACCAAAAAGTTTCCACTGATACAAGAGCCCAAATTCCAGACCTGCCTGGCAGGCTGCGATGTGTGGCTCATAGGAGGCATTCTTCCATCTGCGTTAGTCACTGCAGCTGTATGGCATGCTTTAAACCTGATAGCAGCTATTTGAACACCGTCCTCTCCTCCCAAAAAAAAAGTAAGAGAGCATATCAAGCTTTTTATAAATCACCCATCAATCAGAGAAAACTAAAATGAGCAAGGGAATCGTTAAAGGCACAGTCTGTGATTCAAGTACACAGGCCCGTATTTTACAAATATGTGTAGATTTTAATTTTGAAGTTAAACTCCTTCAAGTATCAATGTAAATATAATTTACATTTATGTGGTGAAAAAAAAAACTACTGGGGAATTTTGTCGTTATTTGGATTACTTGATTTGTTAAAAATGTGCATTTACATGAGTGACTGACACGTTATTCTTGAGATAGCAGCTATATCAGTTGTTGCTCCAGGTATGCTTATTATTTTATGTGTAAATTTGGGGCAGTCAGTCAGATGTTACAGTAAAGAGGCACTAGATGACACCATTGCTCAAAGCTAAGATCCTACATCAGGGGTCCACAGATAGGTTCAACCATGGGCCAGTATTTTTTCAGCACTGTTTACTGGGAGGTTAAATCACGTCCCAATATGTTTTTAATATTTATTGATAATTTATTTCTTTTAATTCATTCAAGAATAAATCTGATTTATAAGATAGCTTTAGGTTTGTACCTGAATGAATATATCATCATTTCCAGTAGTGACAGCTAACAAAGTCACTCAGCTTATGTTTGATACTCATTTGGCAAAAAGAGCCTCTTAAACATGAACATGCTGTACATGAGACTAAAAATGCATTATCTTGTCCATACACATTAAACAGTGGGCTGCTTCATTTATGGTTGAAGCAAAGTGCTGTCATTGACACAAATCTGTTCTGGTCAAACAGGCCAAATCATGTTATGTACCTGTGTTAATCATCTCATAAGTTTATAAGATGTTATAAGGTCATATTTATTGGGATTTACATGAGCCTTCTGTTTGTTATTGACTTCAGGTTTATGAAGACTCATGTGCAAGATTTGATGTAATCTATAAAAGGAAAAATATTTTTGTTAGAGAGCCAAATTTGGGCCACAGGGCACTATTTAACTTCCATACATGTTCATTTGAAGCACCTTAAGAGCCTTTTGGTTTCACTTTTTTTTATTTCTAAATGCACCGTTATTTGACCTCCAAGCAATATAAACATTTTTTATTTAACATTTTCTCTTCCTTTTCCTCCTTCACTACTAGAGCGTATGACTCATATAATGATGGGACTCTAAAAGAGACAGTGTCATCTGTAAAATAAAAGACTACTGTGTGTGGTTTAATGCTTGAGTTGTTGGCTAGTTTGTTCCTCATCACATCTTCCCATCACTCATACCTAAGGGCATTCTGCAAAACTTAATCTGTAGTCAATCAATTTGTTAGAAATAAGATACAACTTTCTACAGTTGCTTTTCCTAAAGAAATATGTTCTGGGCTCTGAGTTATTATGATAAATAAGGCATTTCTCAGCAGTTAAATTCAAACTGCAGCACAGCCACAGTACAGCAAAAACAATCTTAGTGCTGAGGCTGTGGCATCTCGTCTACACTTGAAATGTTTCTTATAAACCTTTTACAGTTGCACCAGAAATACAAACAAACATCTCCCCTTTAGTCCTGCCTGGGTTTCTCCACTCTTACATGGTGCTTGCTAGCATGGACATTCTACACTAAGAGTTTTGGAGGTCAGGCCGGTTTTGTTGGGGCATACATCCATGCAGCCTAACAGCACCGTGCCTTTATTTGGGGCTGTCATCTTGCGCTTGTTGCCGGTAGTTATATAAGAAGCCTCCATATTAGGAGCCAACAATGATGTTCGGTCGTGACGTTTGCTGAGGGGACTGGCTGGGATTGAAATGTAAAAATTGAGGCATCATTATGGCTTCCAGTGATTATGAGTTACATCATTAAAACACCATTATGACCTGTGTGTTTTGGAATAAAAGAATCATGTCACTTGTTCTATTTGTTCATTGTGAGTCTCAAGCGTATCACTGATTTTCTCATATGAATGTTTATTTGGAGAGGCAACAATTTGTTAATATAAAAGCTAATGTGTAGATCAAAACAGCAGCCTCTGGGTGCTCAGTGTTGTTCAGTAACACTGACATTGTGTTCTGCTCTTATGCAATGCAGCTAAATGACTGACAGACAAAAAAGGAAATGGTCCAAAATATGATGTGATTTATAATCCAAAGCCTATTTTTAAACCAGAAATTCATCACGCTCACAGTTGGCTAAAAACTGCAGAGCACGGTCAGCAAGTGTGTTCGACCTTCTGAGGGAGACCCGGAAGTCAGGCTATCCCCCTCACACCCATGAGAGCATCCCTTCCTCCCACGCAGATCCACAGGTTCCCAGGCCTGTTCTGGGCCGGACCGGCCACTATCAGCTGTGGTAGCCGCTCATTTCATTACTCCAGACAGCGAGTGGTCCTGGAGTACAGTATGATTTAAACTGGAGCTGCCATCTGTTCCTCCACCAGTGCCAGGATGGAGGCTGTGACTCAGATAACATGCATGTTGATGTCAGAAATGAAGCTAAAAACTGCACCGTCCAATCTGAACATGCCTGACAGAGGCGTTCCCATACAAGGGTTGCTTTTATTTAAAAAAAAAAAATTAATATCAGGTAAGAGGCTTCTACCTTCTGAAAGAGGCTTTTCAGTGACCTTGCGTGCACCTACATCACCTATTGTTATAATGTCTTTGTCTGGGAATAATCAGGAGTTCAGGGAGAAATGTGACGCCAAATCTCAGTAAGCCAGACACAATGGCTTGTTTCTCTCATTGTTGTTACCCTGCCAGTGTGACATGACATAAAAGTTATTATATCAGCAACACACTTCAAACTGGACAAATGCAGTCAGGTGAACTTGTTTTCATGAGGGAATTTAGGCTCTCTAACCTGCTTAATGCTCTACAAATGATGCCAGAGAACAATACACGGCATAATGAAAAGCAGCTAATTGCTGCTTGATTTGACATAACAAGGTGAACTTCACTACAGTTTCATTAGCTGCTTACTAAAGCACACAAATGGGATTACAACCCATTTATGACATACAGTTGGCAATTATCACCCTAATTTCCAAATCACATTTTTAAATTCCACACATTATGGCGTGATAATCATATATGATTTGAAAAAGGCACAAAAATATCACTGCACACAAGACAAACAAAAGTTTCTTACAAATTGAAAACCTGTATTGTGCAGACAATAAATAGTGCTTACAAAGGGATTTTTGTCTCATACACAGACAAGGTTCCTGTTCAAGAACATTTACACTGTTGATATGAAACGCATCATCAACTGAATCAGTGAGACTCAGACACAGCACAGGGATGTGACTACTGATACTGGAGTGGGACTGGTTGACTCGGTCACATGCACGTTTCCTCCCTGTGGCATCGAAAAAAGGGCATCTTTCAAAAGAGTCTGTTTACAAAAAAAAAAAAAAAAAAGAAAACAATAAAAAGTCTTTGCTTGTCTATGGCGAATATATGACCTTGATTCTTCCTGCTCCTCTGACAAAGTGAAGTGAGGGTTAAGGAGATGTTCCTCTGAGCAGAAGTGGAGCTTGCTGCATGCGTCCCCGTCCACTCGCAGCTCCATCTCTAGAGACATAGCCTCTAAGGTTCGCTGGACCCAAATATCAGGACACCCACTGACTGTGGGCCAGGGCGCTGGAAGACTCCGTGCAAGGTCTTCACTGACAGAACCAAATATCAGCAACTCTTCACAGAAGAAACCTTGCTAAGGCCGGTGGAACCTGCGGAGGAGAAAAAAAAGGGGAAAGTGTGAACGTGAGCTAAAATATTCTCATTCATCAATCAAGAGTTCTATTATTAGCCCAGTGGACAGTGCTCTTAAAAGCAGCCAATGGTCTCTCTTCAAAAATTGGGTCTTGCGTAAGCACAACCCCGGCTAATTCAAGGATTTTTTTTTTTTTAGCTCCAGACAGCTACTGCCTTGACACAAGCGAAACGTAAGCTAAATATGTGCAGACATTCATTACAGTGGAGAGGTGGTGAAAAAAAAGGATGCAACTTTGTCATCTCAAGAGGGGTTGAATGCAGCTAAATTTGTCCCTACGCTGCAGGGTGTGTACTCACTGATGTGAAACCCGTCGGATAATGCACCTTTGAGTCTTTGCACAATGTCACACTGACCCTCTTAGACACATCATCTCCTGATGAACAAAGCCGACAAAAAGAGCAAACATAATAACGCGGGATCACGCTGACCTTGTCAGATGCTTGCTCGAAGAATGAACTTCCATCTCATTACTTTTGAACTCGTTTAGCTCCTTCCGTATCGCTGCCTGCGGGGAACAAAAGCAACATCAAGCAAGTGTAAGCCCAGGTGCAGCCCATCATACATAGATGCAGCCGCTCAGGTGCTGCAGCTCAAATCGTGATGTTATGAAAATGGAAAAACATCTGTTGTTTCTGTGCGGATTATGAAAGCTTAACTGGGTTTAATGAAAAGGAAATATTAACCCATCTTTAAACACAATCACAGCATACAAGCGACAAGGAGGTTATATTAGAAACATTACGATTTCACAACAGATGCCAGGATATGGATACTGACTCAAATCCTTATACTAGTATAATATTTTAAAAATCAGTGTAGCTGATCAGGATGCTGTTCTAAAACCACCAGAGAGGGTTTTTTTAGCTACCTTGTCAGCAGCTGACAGTCTGGTCCAGGGCTTGTCAGCTCTCCTGTCATAGTCCTGAGCTTTGGCCACTTCCACATAGTCACTGAAACGGATGAGGATCTTTCTGTCCCGCAGCTCGTCCACTGTCGGCCTCTGGTTCAGCTGGAAAATAAACATAACCGTCAGTGGTATCTCTCAGTCAGCTCATCCATGCATTCATTCAGCAAAGAGATCGCTGATAGAAACTAAATGTGAAAAACAACAGCGGGTTAAGGTATTAAGGTTCTGTTTTGACTGGTTGACAGTCCCCTGTGAGAGCTTGTGTTCTGCCCAAATATGGGATTAAATTGATGAAATTTTAGGGAAATTGCAGCCACCTACCTTTCTGTTGAGCCGCTGTTTGATTTCCCTCCTCTCCTCCTGTTCGGTCTGGTCATTTCTTTCTGTGGACACAAAAAAAAGACAAGTATTATAACAAACTGCAAGTGAACAGCATCAGTTATATTTCCCGTGTTGATGGAGATCAAATGGGAGTGACTTGAATCAGAAATATTTCGCTTTTGGGAGATGCTCAGTCACCGTACCACATGTCAGGTAAATACACTCTCACTGCTTTGATCATGGGACTGGACAGTAGACGGAGTGTGTGATTAACAGAGCTAATATGTCTGATCCTCCTCACAATCAATACTCCCAAGTGAGCCGGTCTGAGTAACACAGGACTCGTGGACTGACTCTGGATCAGCGTTGAGTTAGGGAGTGGGACAGGAGCAGATTAGAGCACTAATAGGATTTATCTTTATTAGATGCAGCAGAGAGATCACTAGATGTCACTTCATTTATTTTTAATCTCTCTCTTCATCCCCCCCCCCCAAAAAAAATATTTGAGCTGTTGAACTAGTTCGGCAGCTTAAAAGGAAGCTGGCACCTGTCGCCGTCTGAGTGCATTTCACTCTCCGGATGAAAGCAGTGCAACAGGAACACGTGATTTTTATTCATTATTTTTTTTTGCATTTTCACTAAAGGCTTTTAGTGAGACTTGAATGTGTGGTTGGGATATTTTGTTCAATGATGTGTTGAGGATCAGGTTCAGTGTCCTGTGTTTAGTGTGAACACATGTTCTTGTGCAGGGAGAGACGGGGGCCTGTGATGAAACAGACAGCTGCTCAGAGGATCACAGGTGGTCCGTCTCCACTGGGAGACACAGTTCAGGACAAATGTGAGACTTCATTCCTCACGTAGACGTTTCATAATTGTTCGGTATTTCCAGGACAGCCAGACTAGTTTACATTGTTTAAAGTGCAACAGTCTGACGCCTTCTCCCTGCAAGAACTATTCATCTGGATAAAACTGTGGCACTGCCTGAACAATGAACTACAGTAAGGATTCAAATATGAGTAAAGAGATACAAGAGTGTTAAAAGTGATACTAATAGGATTATAATCAATTTAGCACCTAATATGACTGAGTGAGTAAATAAATAAATACATATAAATACATATATATCATATTATGGTTTGGGGGATTTTAGGTCATCATTTCGTGAACAAAAAAAGTCATTTGACCATGATGTCTCTATTTGGATTTTCTTGCAAACATGTTAAATAGAATATAGCATCAACTATTGATTATCGATTTTTTTTTATTATTGATTGATCCTCTAATTATTTTCTCAATTAATTTGGTCTATAAAATATGAGAAGAATGTCCATCACAATGTTCCCGAGCCCAGAGTGACGTCTTCAAATGACTTTTTTAGTCTGATAAACAGTCTCGAACCCAAAGATATTCAGTTTGCAATGATATAAAACTGAAAATCCTCACATATGAGAAGGACTGAGAGAATGTTTGAAGTTTCTGCTTGAAAAATGACTCAAACTCTGAACTGATTATTAAAATAATTAAAATAGTTGCTATTTTTTTCAACCATTAATTGATTAATAGACTAATAGGCCTAATTTAAGTAAAAAGTAGGCTACTTACAAAACAACATAATAATCATATTTTTTTAAAGGCTTACAAGTAATCAAAGTAGTGTGAACATCTTGAGATACCCACTTAGCCCCCATCACAATAGTCTGAAGTCACTACACAGATATTAAAGATATACTTTAGAAAGAAACAAACTATAAAGTCAATACAAACTCAGAAAACGCCTGACAGGAATATTATATGAATTATTACGAAATATGTCAAATTTTTCACAGATTTCTCAAAGGAAAACCACAGATCAGCCTGTAGTGATGTTTATCTAACTGTTAGATGACACAGACTGTAGACTGTGTTTAGATTTTCCTCAGAGATAAACATGCTGGTGAAGATACTCACGCTTCAGGATGTTCCGGCTCTCCAGCTCCTCCACGGCCGGCCTCTGGCTCAGTCTCCTGCGGAAAAACACTAAAATTACGTTCTGGACCATTGTGATCCTGCGCTGCCGGGGTTTTCTCTCTTCAACCCCCCCTTTTGGCACAAAGTCTTTTCAGTCCAACACCTCTACTAGCACTTTGGATGCTTGAGCCGGTGTGCAGAGCGCCAAGATCCGCACATCCACAAAGCAAACACCGCGTCCCACCTCGAGTCCAAAGAGCGGCTTGTTTTGTAACAATTAAGGCTCCACATCGGGAAAGAAGTCAGGATGCGCGTTTTATATCGCGCGTCAAAGCCAGTTCAGTAAAGAAAGAGGGGAGACTTTCCCCGGAAAACAGCTTGGATTGAATGTTCCGGTGATGCCGGGATGGAAAGTTAAGAGAGCAGCGTTGGCTGGAGTCCCGGCGGAGCGGCGGCGGTGTGGAGGATGCTGAGCTCTGAGCTGAGAATGAGAGCTGCAGCACAGCCTGCCTCCTTTTACCACATGCACTACACTAATGTGAAGGGGTGGGACTGAGGAGGAGATTCCCTATGCACGCACACACGCACACGCGCACACACAAACACACACACACTGTGGTAGGAGAAAGCACAAGAGTGGGCAGGCTTGTAGGCGGGATAAACCCATCTAACTCAATTTTTCCTTCCATTATCAATCTTTATAGCACAATTCATAATGCTGTGGTAAACTGGAGGGTTTCTGAGAAAACAAACATAATGTCCGCATCACTGAGCAACAGATGTAAAGCATCAGATAATAGCAGAGCAACAGCAGCACAGCTATGGCCTAAATATTTAATAGCTCCTCTGTACAGTAAACTAGGGCTGCGACTACTGATTATGTTCATGATCTGTCAGTTTCTCAATTCAGTCTATAAATGTCTGAAAATACTGAGAGAAAAAAAATTACAATTTCCCAGAAGCTGATGTCTTCACATTTATCATTTTTTGAAGAATAAAAATGCCAAAAACATCCTGGCTGCAGATTCTCAAATGAGATGATTTCATGCTTTCTTCATCATACATTATAGGAAGCTGAATATCTTTGGGGTTTGGATTGTTATTCAGACATCTGAAGGCATCATTCTGAGAATTTGATGGGGCACTTTTCACTATTTGCTGACGTTTTTATAGACAATTAATCGATTAATCAAAAAAATAATCAGCAGATTAATCAATGATGAAAATAATTGTTGGTTGCATCTTTAATATTTATTTCACAATATAGAGAAAACCAAAAAATCCTCACATTTGAGAACCTTGAGCCAGCAAATATTTGGAATTTTTGAGACTGATCAAAATTTCTGACTTATCAACTAACTGTAACTTGTTATATGTAACATGATGGTATAAATGTCATGCGGACACATGAGCTGAAAACAAACAGGGGACACTGTCGCTGATACTCAGTCCTCTAAACTAGTATTTATGTGTTAGTGTTTAACAGGATGGTTTGGCAAAACCAGATTTAGCCTGTGTCACTCCTCAGCATTCCACATCACCCAAATTTTAGGATTCCACACATGACTTTCCAAGATTCCAAATCTCCACTCCTCCCCCATCCAGACTCACTGCCACTAAATTTGCCACACAGCTGTCAAGACAGCACCAGATTCCCAAAAGTCAGCCTTCTGTTGCATTATAGGATATTATATTGTGCTTAATCTTTTTTTTTTTAAAGTTAGGTTTCCTGGTCCCTGGACCAACTTGAAAAATCTCAGTAGAAGTAGAATGTTAAGCCCTTAAGCAAGGCACTTGTCAACTTATTAAAGCTGTCCAGAGCGCCAAAGGAAAAACAAATTGCAGCTTTACAGGCAGCTCCCTGATGTAACCACGTTCAGATGCACTAATGTGATGTGAAGTGTTGCTGAACACCGCATGTGTGCATAGAAAACCCCTCCCTGAATAAATGAGGTTAAACAAAGATAATTCATCACGACTCACTTGAGAAAAAGGTGAAGAGCTCATAAAATCCACTTAAATGATGAGCCAGAAAATGATCAGACCACAACGTAGTCACACTCTAACCGTTAGGAGCTGAAAGTATGATTCACGTCAGCAGCAGGGACAATGTACAGCAGACTAGATCAGAACATTAGATCAGATGTTGTTCTGACCAGCTCAGTAGCATAAAGTGCTGACCGAGTAATGGACATTACATTTACTGGGAACACTGTGTCTTCTTCGGAGCAGGACAACCCCCAACCTCCAAATTATCGAGGTGGACAGACCATTGTTAAGTCACGCAGCAGGGCAAGCTGGCATCATCTTTAAATTGTCAAAATGACCCCTGAAGCACTTACTGTCCCCTGCAAATGCTCTTCACAAGTCTGGTTAGAATAAAACTGAGTGGGATTCTGCCATCAAGGCATCTAAACTTTACAATAAGTTTGCATAAGTTTTAAGATTAAGTATCATCTTTCACACCACAAAATAATTCAGACACACTTAAGAATGTTATGATTATTTTCTATGTTTTATTAGAACTATTTTAATTAGGACTACCATTTTTACAGTATATGATACAGTCCTATCACCTGACAAGACTGGCAATATTAGATGACTCTGCAAAACATTTTTTTTTTTACGACCAATGCCCACGTTTTTAAAATTCTCACCTTCTACAATATCTGCACATGGAAACTATGGTATGGTTAAAGTTCAGGAAAAATTTTTAAGAGTTAAGAGTTTAAGTAAAGGTTATGTCTATGGTTAATAAAAGCCACAAACATTAAAGGTGCCCTGTGGACATTTCTTGTAAACAAACAAAGGTTCTGTTTACATTCAATGTTTCTCACCAAAAAATATGGTAAGTATCCTTGATGTCTAACCAACATGTTGAGTGCATCTCCTTCCTCAAAAGACATTTGCAGGAGTTGATTTTTTTAATACTTAAAGACCCGCATTATTTGCTAACTTGCAGTTTTATTCGTCACTGCCTTTGTTGGTGCTTTGATACATATCTTGGCTCGTTACCGCCACCAACTGTTGATCAGCAGAATAGCAAGAAACTGGCGGCAAACATACACCTGATACAAACCCAACTGGGATATGGTTATAAAAACATTGCTCGCTCGCGAACTAACAGAACTAACCAGAACAAAAGGTATGCTAGTAACACTGAGCTAGCTTTCTTCCAAAAGTCTTACCAATTAACAGTGGTTTGTAACTGTTCTGCTGATGGAGACATCATTTTGCTAACATATGTATATAATAACCTCATTTGTATTTGACTTCAAATCAAATAAACTCAAAGATGTCAAAGATAAAATGATGGAAAACCTTTTATAAGCCACAACAGTTTGTCAACAGCCCTGACAATAATGACACGGTGGATGGCACCTTGGGTGCAGATCTAAAATAAGCCTGCTGTCCTGTGATGACTTCAGCTGTGACTGGGACCAATGAGGGCTTATAAAACAGGACCACAGACATGGCAATATTGAAAGCTGAGGGGACTCGATGTGCTACAGTAAATGGAGCAGAGCCATGGTTGGATGTGTGGTCTGTAGCACAAAACATTCGGGTCAATAGCATTTGCCTCACTTCAGAGTGGATCAAGTCTGTACAGCTGTACACTTTAACACAAAAAGATGTATCACATATACTTTATATTAGAAGACTTGTTGTGGATTTAGGGCAAAAATCTAAAAACACTGCTATAGAAGCAAGAATGAGTCAGACTGTTTCTATTTTACCAAACAATCCTAATGGGCCTTTAGTCACAGCCTCCTGCAGCGATTTGCGCTTCACAAGTACTCACCCACTGCGCTTGATCAGAGTTTAAAGTTGCTCGTTTGTTGGAGAGCTCACCAGCATGTCAAAGAAATGAGCTGCCTGTAAGAGCAAGGGCTGATGGGAATGTCAGCCCATGAAAAGTGGAGGAGAACGGGATGAGTCAGGCGCCATGGGCTGGGCGGTGGCCTGCTACTGCCCACTGAGGTGTATCCTAATCCCTCGCTCCTTCCCTTCAGTGACAGAGCCCGAGGACAGGAGCGCCACGGTCGGATGTGGAGACTGAGTGAGCCCAGGACGGCCTTGGGGACAGGGGTGTGCAGGGGGCAGTTGCCGGGTAGTTGCCAGGAATAATTAAGGGAAACCTCTTTAACCGTAGCCTACCAGAACCTTAACGTTTATGTAACTTCGATGTCAGCACTTGGTTGTCTCTAAGTGTTGACCTGGATGTCTTCCACTGTTATAAGGTCATGGATATAATATATAAGACCGTGGCTTTGAGGAAAACAGTGCTTGGACAGAAATTTCCGGCATCACCTTGACACTCCACTGCACCTATCGTGCACTAATAAATCTCAACGGTTACAGAAATGCTCAGTAAATCGCTGAGCACTTTGAAACTACCTTTTATAACTCCCTCTCCTCAAAGGCCTGCTGTGCTATTGATGATAGATGAATGGGACGCATTCAAAGACTCAGACATGAAACCAAGAATCAATTCTTTATCTAGCCGTTTGTTTGTCTCCGAGGCTTTGCCCTTTAGCACGGGTCCACAGATCAAGCAGGGGATCATGTCTAGCTCTCGAACAACCTGCTGGGAGCACAGTGTGGAGGAGGCAACTTCAAATAGCATCGTCCCGCCTCAAACGCTATAGGTTACCACGCATAAGCTTTCAAAAAAGCGGACAAACTTCATCTGGCTCTGTAAGTGGAGCTACATGCCCAATACATGCAGCATTTTAAAGTAATAACTACAAATACTCAAACATCTGAGTCTGAGTTGAGTGTCTTATTATCCTATCAAAGTACCACAACTGTCCTGAAGTAACTGGGTAAATATTGATTACCTAAAACAACATCCATTAGTCAACATAGCAGATCTAAGCTATTTAAAAATCAATTTCTGATTCTGTTTGCATAATGAACCCTCTTACAGTCAACTGGGAAGCCAGAATCAATGCTGGAGATGGACAATGGCCAGACTGGCCCAACCTCCACCCTCTACCGTATCTGTTTATTTATAGCCTAAGAAATGTAGCAGCGGGTGGCAAGCAACAAAATTAGCCACAGATGTCACGGGTCACGTCTCTGATCACCGGTGATCTAACCCCCTTTTGGCACGAGGAGAAGGTTCGGTATGGAGAGAAAAACAACAGAGCTCACTGAGTGGGTGCAGAGACTTTGAGACTTTTGACATTTCAATTAGAGGGTACGTGCAGCGAGATCCCTAGAAAAAAAAGCCATTGTATAATGTAAATTACTGCATGTGGGACAGGGATGGTCTATTGTGGTGACAACATATAATTTGAGGTTTTCGCCTCATGCCATATATGTGCCGGCTGTGTCATCCGGTGCTTACGTCTCTCCAACTGCTTTACAATATCTGCCAACTCCATGTCCTGTAATTGGATTGATGCCCGGCTGTGATGCTGCTCGCTGTAAAGGCACAAATAGAAAGCGGACAGGCACATCCTGAGAGAAACGTTCCTCGTGTGAAACCGCAGAGGCAAAAACTACACACTGTCTTCATTCTTTCAACCCTCAGCTGACTGTAGACGTGTTCTCATGTAGAGAAATGAAGTGGCTAAGTCAGAGAGTCACCAACATACATACACTGAGCAAAATGTAACACTGCTCTTTATTTGGAGAATTAGTTACAAAAAGCAATGGGCTTGATATTTATAACCAACAACCAAGGGTGATAATCAGTCGTGTTGCTGCAAAATATTTTTTTCACACATACACAACAAAAATGATTTAAGATGATTAAACAATTAAAGACACACCAAACCACTTTTAACAGGCTGCAGATTTTCTATATGAGCCGTTCAGTCATTCTCTGATCAGTTCTACACCAGCTGAACTGTGCCACCTATAGGAAAGGTAAAGGGGCTGGTATACTACTTAAGATGTGCCTGTCGTATTGTCAAATATCTTCAGAACCCCCCTCCACACCTTTCTAATGGCAGATTAGTGGGGGGAGGGCTGTGCAGGGCCATTTCCATGACTTTCTGACACCAGTGAGCCAACATTCACACCCACTTATCGCAGTGATTGGTCAACTAAGCAGGGTTGAACTCCTCTCTCGAGCTCTCCTTTTTTCTTTCATGACGGCTATTTATGACGCTTTTCATGTGAACAAACGAGTGCAACTCCATGTCTGCTGTCCAGGAGAGACTGCCTGAAAATAGTGATAAACTGCGTCTCCCCCGTCGCCCTCCCCTCTCTGTGGAGGTCAGCTTTTCACTCCGCCTTTGAGTGAAACCGTTCGGAATAAATATAAAAGCATTTGATTTCCGAGGTCGTCGGACATCACATTATAAGAACCACTTCAGTGAGCAGCAGCAGTTCAGACTTGCAGATGTAGACATGTTAATGTTGCAACCTGCAGGTAAAGAAACTAATCGCTGCTATTTTAACAGCTGCACCACCTTCAGGAAATGACTGTTACAGCTACAGTTTGTCTTTTATAGCTGCTGTTTTGTTTTGTCTGTTTGAGGTTTTACATGATCTACAAAATCTACATACAAAACACTTACTAGATAGAATTAAATCATAAATACAGATGAATGAAAAATAATCAAAACAAAAATAAAATAAAATAAAATTATAATCACTGTGACAAACTGAATAATCAAACAGATATATTTAAATGACTGTGTTATTATAGGGATCCATTTATAATTTATATCAATATTTTTGCCTGACGCTTAAAGTAAAGATTTTTAAGGTGCTTTTAAGGTGAAATAATCAACCATACAAAAATAATTTTATAAAAGCCAAATATATAGTTCAAATATTCAGTAACAAAGAAAAACTTTGTCAACCTAATTGTCATTTATTACTTTGTGTTGGCCTATGCAATAACAAGATAATGTCATTTGTTGTTATTACAAGAATTTTTTCTTGTTAAAACAGAATAATTTGGTGCATAACAGTAACACAAAAAATCAATAACATGGGAATGATACTATTATAACATGAAATGGACTTTGTTAAAACAAGGAATAGCTTCCTTCTTTAGAAAGTAACCAGGATGTCAGAGTACACTCAATGAAACTCTCTGAACTCTCCTGCAGCAAATACACTTCAGTTAACAAAACCCTTTCGTTTTGTAAGTCAAACACACACTTACACACAAAAATGTGAACACAGCAGTTATATAAAAGAGAAAAAAAAGTAGTAACACTGTGTCGTTCTGTCTGCAGGTGGAGAAAGGGTCAAAATGACAGCAGCTATAACTTTCCGTCAGATGCTTAAATTACTTTTCTTGCTCATAGGTGGCGCGGTTTGGACTGCTGGTCTAAGCTGGTTTTTGCATCAATTGCACTGTGCATCCCTTGTAATTAATACAGTTTTGTGCTCCAAGTAAGCTTTGAAAAGTCTTTACTGTAACTAACATAACAGTGCTCTTCACTGTTGTGAAAGCCGAGCATTCAGACATTTCTGGATTTTGTGAAAGAGATCTCTTGCCTAGCTGAGTTTTCTTGCCTGCAGGAGAGAGAAAAAAGGGAGGGAAGCCCAAGAAGAGCATGCATTAATATTTCATCTCTTTTGAAAAGGATTATGAAACTGAAAATATTCTCTGCAGCTCCACATGGAAGAGCAGCCAGCCACCATCTGACAGCCTTGGTTGCTTGGAAACTGCTATTGTGTTGAATGCAGTTCACAGTAATATCATTTTAAAGGAGAGTGAATGAAAAAGAGATTAAAGATCATGCCTAAGGAGACAGTTCTTTTGAAGTGAAATGATCAATACAGCCTTATCCTCCTCTCAGTTGACACTTGTGTTTGTTTTAGGATTTTGTGGAGCATGCATTGGCCAAAAAAATGGATATCTGTTGCAACACAAAAAATATTTTCCACTAATTTTTCTACTTGCTCAGAGTTCAGAGTGACTCCCAATCCTGTGTGATTGGGATTTCTAAATGCTAATAATGCTGTCTTGCAGTCAGCTGCTGCATGGCCAATGCAATACTGGGTTATTTATAGCAGTCCTGGACAGCAGCTGCGGTTAGCTGCTCCATCCAGATTCACACGGTGACTTGAGGTGTCAGCAGAAATGGGTCTATGTGCCACAAATATCCAATTATTGGTTCCTCCATGGCTCCACAGACTGAAGCAAATACTGAATAAGCTCCTGTCATCATCATCATCAGTGCTGTGTGTCTTCCTTCCTCTGCCTTTCTCTTCCTTTACCATCGCTCCTGTCACTTTCTGCCATGTAATAGCCCAAAATGAATGCTGACATGCTGTGTTTCTGTTACACAGATATTGCACTAAGAAAACCTGGTAGCAGAAATAATCTTGTTTGGGAGTTACACCTTAATGAGCGTGGCTGAAGAGGTTTCTTGCTGCGCAAAATTAGCTAACAGCAAATTCAAATTGCAGAGAATGTGTAGTAAAAAATTAAGTAAAAACTGTTTAAAAATGTATTGATGATATGTTTCTAATTCATGAATTCATAAACATGGTTGTCATAATCTTGTTACATCATTCAGCTACAGTAAACAGTTTACCTGATACCTTTATTCTATATGTCTAGACTGAACTCGGAAGGTCAGACAAGCTAATCTGGTTAAACCTCTTTCACAAATGAAATCACCAACACTGCAGTGTGCAATTATATGTGTGAAACTGTGGCTTTTGTCCTTCAACCTTTGGACTCCAATATACACTATATGTGTGTACAACCTCAGGCACTCTTGCTTGTCTTGTATGCTGTCTTTGTCTATGTAGCTGTAATCCAGCTGTAATGGTGCAGACACAAAGAATCCTGTGAATGGAGCGACACTGAACGTTCCAGCTGGCGGTGATGTGGTGGGTGACGTACAGCGAGTTAGGCGGTGCTTGGTTTTGCTCCGCCGTTTTCAACATGGCAGCCGTGTCACAAACTTTCTCAGCATTTGAGGCTTCAAATAGGAAATGCAGTAACAGAATCTTGATTCATATTTTATCAGCATGGGCTAGTTTGATAGTTTGATCTGAATTTCGGCCACATTGCACTGGACGGACCTCATTTGCATAAAGTTGAGGTGGAGTCATGATTATGCAAATTCAGATATGGTTGGTCCGTCAACCTGCTATGCCGTATCCATCATGCACTGTGCGGCTGGATCTCCCACTCTCCAGATAAAAAGAATAAGATCCATCCACTTGACATCCATCAATGGATCCAGTGTGTCTGCACCATGAAGGTAGCAGCCTGACAGGGATTACATAGCTCATACCTGTTTATTTAGCATCTTGTTCTATAAGTGGTTGTCATGATTGAGAGCTTATAGTTGACAGCTACACTTAATTGTCAAATAAAATCTTTTCAGACATAGAATCCATTGCTTAAGTCATCTGTCTAAGTGATGGCTTTTCTTCACTCAGATGTAGATGTCCATTGCATAAAAATTCCTTACAGCTTTATTAAAGGGAACATATTGTGCTTTTTTGATTTTGTGTTATTTTTATACTGTTATGATGTCAGATGTCTGTATTCTACATGGCCAAAATTACAAAACTTGAGGTGAGCATTTATAAAAATGCTTCTTACAAGTCAAAAATCAGGGCTTTAGCCTGCTCTGAACGCTTTGTTTGAAATGTTACTTCAATTCCACAGGTTGTTGTTGTTGTTGTCCATTTGCATATTTCGGATCAGGTACTGGCCCAAACATGCACAGATGTAGCTGGAAGTCTGCTCAGGAGCAGCTTCCAAGATTTGGCCAATCAGAACAGAGTAGGCTCCTCGGGAGGGGGGCCTTAAAGAGACAGGAGCTAAAACGGCCTGTTTCAGACAGAGGCTGAACTGTGGGGCTGCATAAAGGGCCAGTATATGATAAATAAAGAGTTTTTTGAATTGTAAATCATGCAAAGATATTCCAGTAGAGTCCCAGAATATAAATATAGACCTCAAAATTTGCAGAATATGTCCCCTTTAAGACATGACAGAAACTTTTCTGTTACAGCTACAATGCTAATGTGATATTTGTCACCTGATACGTGGTAGGAAGCAGAAAGCAAAGAGCAGAGAGAGAGAGAAAAGCTGTGAGTTAAAGAGTAATAATATGATGGAAGAAAAGTGTACTCTGTTTTCTCAAACACTGCATTAAAAGTATTTTGCTGCTGCACCCTTAACTAATGATCATCGTGAGTGTGAGGGAAGCTCACCCCTCTTCTCACTGTGCATCCTGTCATGAATCTTCACATCAATTTTATCATTTGTTAGAAAATTTTGCTTCCTATTGTATATTGGCTGACATTGCAAACGTTTTGTGTAACATTTATGTAGCTAGTCTGGATGATAGTTGAAAACGTAGTGAGAGACTGCCAGTAAGATTACAGTTATGGTTGTATTGACATTAGAAGAATCTCCCCAATGGCTTAAAATGGGCTAATTCAGTGTTTTGGATGTAGTCAGTGTTTCAATTAGCAGCAAATATGCTATAGGTGCATATTATTTGTTACATTTTGCCTTATCACCCTGCTTTTGTCAGGGGGTTTCAGTTCAAAAAAGTTTAATTCACAGAGTAAGATCATTTCTGCCTGCAGTGCAGCTCTGCCGCCAAGAAATATCACTATAACTAAACCCTCTTTTATTTCAATGCTGCCAGCTCCAACTCCTCTCATCCCTCACTCCCTTTGCAGCCTTTCCTGCATGGTCACCCACACAGGGCCATCATACGGCAGGTAGAAGATGACAAACAATAGATCAAAAAAGCTGCCCCTCTACAATAGCAGCCACACATTTCTACTGGGAGTTCGAGGCACTGATGCTTCAGGGATTTTTACCAAGTCATCAGATGCATGATCACTACCTTCTCACAGCTTCACAGAGGATCAGGCAGACTGCAGCAAAATCTCAGCAGTGTTATAAAGGAAGGTCTTTACAGTGTCATATTTATATAATGATGTCCTCAGATGAGGCCACCAACAGAATATGCCTGCATTAAAGCTTTTTAAAACATAACAGAGGACAGGGATGGAGATGTAGATCGTTGCAGTAAACTGTGGCCAGCTCTCTAGAAGAGCCCCGCAGGCGAGTGGGGACGGTTCAATCAGAGGGGAAGGGGGGAGAGGAAAGGCAATCTCTCCATCACCCAGGAACAGGGAGGGGGGAAGGCAAGCTGAGCTGTGACGTAGATAGGACATTGATTATGTTTGCTGCAGCAGTATTTTGCCAGAGAGAGAGCTATATTTAGAAGCAGAGGGTTCCCTTCTGTTATCTCAGGCCAGCCCACTGCTCTGCATTCTGCTGCAGAGTGCCACGCTAAAGTAATGTAAATCAATGCAACATGCCACATCCTCTTCAGTATATATCAGTGGACGTGTTGCATCACTGCACAAATGAAAAGCACTGCACAGTGAGTTTTCATGAGGATTAGATATATACCAGTAAAGACTTATCTTTAATGCATTTTAGCATTTTAACAAAATTAGCAAAACTACTAGAGTATGGTATTTAAAATGATCATTTACTCTGCAGTTTGACTGACAAGGTACTCTCTGATTCTACTTATAATATAAGGTCCATATTTCTTTTTGTACTTTTGTGTTGAATGGACTTTAAGATCACAGCGTTTGTGCTCCAGAGAAATCATAGAACTGCAGTGCAGTAATGCAGAAATGTAAGTATCCTTAGTGAGGCTCTTTACAAGATCTCCTGCAAATTATAAGGATAATGCATCCCTTCAATAACCAGATGCTAAGGAGAAAGTGAATAGTGAGGTTCATCTCAGGTCAGTTTGCATCACTATATACTATATACAATATATGCCTGTATGTGGCAAATGATACATTGTTACATCTTTTTTTTTCAGTCTTTATCCTGCACCATACCATCTGAAAACAACATAAAAGCAAGAGAAAAAGAAGTACATAAAAAATGCATCAACTGTGTTCACATTAAAATCTATGTCCCAGTCGTGTTCCAACACTCTGCTTTACTATTTAAATGTAACAAATTCAACATTGTCCCATTCCTTTTTCTTTTAAAGGATAGGTTCACAATTTTTCTTCCTTCCTTCTTCCTTAAAACATCAGTCAGGAGCCCAAATGAACATTGAAACAGGTTTTTCTTGCCATAATCATTCCTCCTGTTCATACTTGCCATTAGAAGATCCTTTCATGATGCACTTACAATGTAAGTGATGGGGGACAAAATCCACAGTCCTCCTGAGCAAAAAATGTATTTAAAAGTTTATCTGAAGCTAATATGAAGCTCAAGTAGATATCTTTCAATGTTACAGTCTTTTAAGTCCCTCTTTTTGTTACTATACTTCCACAGCAGCTCAACAGGGAAACACTGTCTGAGGAAACACAAAGAGGGAATTTGATGCTAAAAAGACTGTAAAGTGTCAGATATCCACTTGATATGACTAACTCAGACTGCTGAAGCCTCATATAAGCTTCACATCAACTTTTAAATGCATTTTCGCAGTGAAAAAAATACAAACAGTGGATTTTGGCCTCCATTACTTACATTGAAAGCACATTTTAAGGAGATCTTTTAACAGCCAGTATGAACAGGAGGAATGATAACAGTGAGGAAAACCTCTTTCACTGTTCATATGGGCACCTAACTTGAAAAATTGTGAACCTATCCTTTAAAGCTCCTATGCGTAGGTTTTAAAATTTTCCACTGCTGGCACCCCAAAGTGGAAGTTTCAAAAAAGACACAGTGGCAAACAGCAATGCATTCTGCTACGATCGACCCATGAATCTGATTCGGGGAGATAAATTGAGAGGAAAGAAACACAGACTACAAACAAAAACTTATTCCATCACAATCATTTAAGGTGGCTTTAAAAATTCTACCTGTTCACTGTCGCGTGAAAGCAAAATGTATCGCCTCGTTTTCAGCCGATGCTGAGTCTGCACAGGGTATCTCGGGTGAAAGCCTCAGCATCACGTTGCCTGGCATGTCAGCTGCTGCTCTGCACAAGCATCAAGGTGAGAATTACTGATTGTTCTCTGTCCGCAGTAACGGCTGTTCTGTTCCTGATGTTGTACAAACAGCTGTGCCGCCCAAGGCCCTTCACAGTACTCAAACACTGCCATGAGTGCTTCAGACAGGACACGGCGTGCAAGCCACCTCCACAAACACTGCTCTGTTCAATTCAGCTCAACTCATTCAGTGCGACAGATTCATTATGATTCATTCAGTGTGTACACAATCACTGGTGCAGGATGGATGTTTAGAGAGTGTTCATGGGAGAGGGTCCCTTCGGCTTTTGTTGTTGCTGTGCGAGCTGCCAGGAGGGGCTCGTCATGTCCTCTGGCAGACCATGTGGTCAGCAGGACAGAGACACTGGCAGGCGAGCACATGGAGCCATCACCCCGGACAATGGCATGCCTCAGCTGTCCACAGCTCTGACTCAGTTGATGCGGACGAGTCTTGTAGGCCGGCCAGTCCTGCTGTCAGTCACAGTCAGAGCTCAGTGCTGCGGCACCAGGCAGCAAACACAGCGTCTGGCCCAGGACCCGGCTCCATGGTGACATCCACACAAAGTTTTTAGTGTTTGCATGGGGCACCTGCTGCACAGAATCATATACTGATTCAACTATCTGAATCTGTGTTTTAATCTGTGTCTTATCGAAGCTGATGAGTGTTTAACATTAAAAAAAACATTCCCGACTGCAGCTATAAATAGTATTTTGTTAGCTTTATTTTATGTGCTAAGTGCTGATTGCTCTGATTTTTGTTGCATTGCACTTCCCCCCACTTCTAAAACTGTGACTCCATTAGAGAAAAGTCTTTTTCTTGGATTTTTCTACAAATGTGTATTTCTTTTCATACTTTTTCACCCATGATGGCTATAGCTGCTCATGCTAACTATGCAGTTTATAGTCTTTTTTTTTTGCTGGTAACATAAAAAAAATCACTTTCTGCGTGTCTTTTTTCATGAACACCAGAGACCAGATGTATAAAACTCTGTGTAGATTCTGGACTATCACTCTAACAAAGGCAGAAATATGCATAGCTATTCTCTCCATCCCAATTACAAAGCGATGCATACGCATGGTTCTGTTTTATAAATCTCATACCACTGTGGAACTGGGCACACATGCACAAACCTGATTTCTATTCCCACATGTACCTGTAAACCATCAGTGGCAGTAATATCTCATTGATCATCAGAATGATCATCAATGATTTACTGCATCAGTGCTGTTATCTAACCAGTGCTTCACTATAAACAACATTAACACAAATAAATTACATGATGCCTCTAGTGCCAATTAAAACGATAACTTGATCACACAAACATAATTAAACATGTAGCTAATTATGTTTGTGCCTTTGCTGTTTTAAAAATTGCTAATCAGGGAAATGAGATTAAAACCTGAACAAACAATGTGTAATTATTTAGATTTTGCCTCTCACCCTATTTCTCACTCTCTGATTGCTCTAGAAAACCATGCACACCTCTGAATTATGTGTGAGGTGTGCACATTCTTAACACAGATACGCGTTTTTTTAATAAATACCGGTTTATATGTGTGACATTGCATATGCATGTTGTTTTGGTTATACATCTGGACATCGGTGTTTAGGACAGAAAATGGAAAATCTTCAGCCGACTTTTGAATTCTTTGCCACTGTGTTCTATCATTTGGCCAATCATCTTTCTGCATGTTTCATGGACCAATCGGTTGTTAGATGCTGCTCTTAAAGGATAAAGCTGGCGTCATTCTATATTTTTCTTATGCTGCAGTATACATTTGTTACTGATCAGACACCTCCCTGATGGTAATGCAAACATCTAAAGTAACAATATATACAGAACTTTTGCACAGTACTGTATACATTGTTTATTTTTAAAAAAAGGCTCAGTATTGTCCTAAAACAGCTGGGCACTGTCGTTTTTAGTGAATGCTACTCAAACAGGAGTACAGAGTGCATTTGTTGAGAGCTACTTTCAGCCACAGATTAATACACATTCTAGTGAGTATTTAAAGCAGCACGGCGGTGTATGTGGGACAGACACGAAATTATGTAATGAATTGATGAATGAACATGTCACCCAGCGCAACAATGTGGCTCATTGATGTGTTTTTAAATCATTTTTTGATAACAATGAAGCTTTTGATAACAACACAGAGGAATAAGATATATCAAGCTTTGGATAAACAGACTACAGTTGTTAGTAGGATCAGTTCAGTTTTGGTTTTGGTCATTTTATGGGATTTGTTGACAATAAAAAGTACAGAATACCATTTGTCCCAATGTCTTTCTCTGTTGCTGTCACAATAAATATTGTTAATCATTTTCAGTTAATCTCTCTTTATTTAAGTGCAGTTTGGCATTGACGCCTCAGTAAATTAATCACTACAGTAATGTAACAAAGTGAGTGAACTGTATGACCAGCAGGGAATGTGGCTCACAGCAGATCTGCTGCTGTGACCTCTGTCCTCAAACAACACTGTGTACACACTGTCCATGTCCCAGCATCCCACTGTCACCATTCCCCCTTATGACATATAATTGATCATTTCCTGTTTTCATTATGCAAGAATAACCAGTTGACTTTACATAAGCAGTCTGTTGTGTTCAGGGTGTAGCTTTGTCTCACTTTAATGTCCCTTTCAGACTACAGGCCAAAGTGCTCTGAAATCCTCTCTGGTAAGTTCAGTAATTAAGTTCATGATGCGTCATGCCTCTTGCTATTCTGCAATTACTTGCTAGAATTTGTCCATGTGCACATGAAGAAGCTCACATGGAGAAAAGCGTGTTTGGAACAGACTTGGTTTATGATAACATCACATATATCACACGCACACACACAGCTACTCCGGCTTTCCAGATTGACACGCAGCTGTGAAATGCCTTGGGCAAGGATGCAGGAAAAAGGCACATGGAGAAGCGTGATGTCAGGCTCAAAGAAACTCACAGGCAGTATTATTTAGCCTGTCTGAATGTTACCCTGCCTTACTCATCTCTCACAGTTAAATTACAAAGCGGAGAGCAAAAGGCTTAGCTGTAAATTAATTAGGCCTCATCAAACACTTGCTGCCCCGTTTCTCTCTCAGTGTGGTCGGACAGGAACGGAAACCATCTCTCTCTCTCTTTCTCTCTCTCTCTCGCTTTCTCAGCTCAAAGTCTTCATCTCTCTAATTAGCTGCTGTGACCTGTGATGGTACTGGGAATGTAATGAAACCACACCCAGGACACCCGGGGATCCAATCTCCCTGCAGTTCGCTGACTCCAATGGTGACCTTTCTGCTGCAGAAATAATGTAATGACTATGACATTATATGTATAATACTATTTCAGATAAATACAAACTGTTCTTACTTCTGCTATTATAACTAATATAAATGGCATATATTCTTATTCTGAACAATTTTAAACAAGAAATGGCAAAAATCCTGTATGCATCCAAAAAGAAGATGCTATAGAGCCTGGGGCGTGGCATTGGAATAACAAATGAATCACTTAATAAATGAATAAAAAACAAACAAAATTAAAATTAAATTAAAATCACATTTACATGATATATAAAATTTTAAAGTAAAGAAAAACAACTTTACATGTGTCAATTAATAATTTTATTTTTATATTCTGTGACTTGAAATGACTTAAAAATGGAACAAAAAAATGGAATTGTGGAATAACTAAAGAAAAGTACTTTACTTGACTATTTCCATTTTCTGCTACTTTATACTTCTACTCCACCACATTTGAGAGGGAAAAACTAGCTAGCTGCTAGTTTTGTTAGCATGGTGCATTTACAGTCTATAGCGATAATAATACTGTAATAATGCTAATTCTAATGCTAATTTTCACTAACGAAAAACAGGCTTAAAAAGATCAAAACAAAATGTGCTTACAGGAAAAACTGAACATCTGACTTCTTAGAGGGTCTTTTACTACAACCAAACACTGAGCAAGACTTTTTTAGGTGACCAAAATGTTACAAATAACTGTCATGAACTGAAAACATACTGAAATAGTGACGGCTAAGCCTATAGAGTATAGACCATGGTTACATTACCTAACCAATGTTGTAACCATGGTAGCGACTTATCAATCACAATGTAGCCACACCCTAAAGCATACCCTGCTTTATCATCTATTTTACTCTAAATGGGACCATAATTTACAAAATGAACATCACGCTGTAGACCATAAACTCATTAGGAAAGTGTGTACTGAGGTATTAAATCACAGACTTCCATACAATCGGACTTCTTTTTGCAGCTGGTGGAGTCGCCCCCTGATGGCCATTAGAAAGAATGCAGGTTTAAGGCATTTCTGCATTGGCTTCACTTTTCAGACCTGGAGCTAGCTGCTTGCTTAGGACCCCTTGCAAAAACAACAACAACATAAAATAAACATATATGAGCCATCAAAGAGACATTCCCCCTCTAACCTTCTCAAATGGTAATCTTTAAATAATTGTTTGAGGCCCAAAGAGGAGAAATTCTCCAATGTTAAAAACAACAGAGATTAGACAATAGTCCAAAAAAAGTCCAAATCAGATTTGTGTTTTCTTTCCTACCATGACTCATCACCCTTCAAATTTGTCTTGTGACCTTTTGGGGGGGCCTGACCCCTATGTTGAGAACCACTGGGCTAAACTTCCAAACTGTATCCAGTAATTGAAAGCAGGGCTTATACTTATATATACAGGGCTTATAGCAACGGATGTGAGTACTTCTTCCATCACTGTATGTATCCCAAATAACACTTTATTGTTTATTCCAAAATTTTCAATATCTGTGAGCATGAACAATCAAATGAAAGAAATCCTCTGTGATGTTAAGTCACTTTCTGGAGCTGCTCCATGGATGATGAAAGGCAGACTGACTTGAGCTTGTTTGACTTCTTACAATTCAATGACTTTGATTTAACAGTGATGAGTCTGACAACTCTGCACCACTCTAAGGCACTCTCTGTGGGAAAAAAAAATCACATGGGTATGTGCTACAAGGTCTCCTATTCATTGTCAGTGGTTGCATGTGGTTTACAGGCAGGCTCTATTGTAAACATCAGTACATTGTCATCCCTATGATTTCTGTTCAGTGAGCCCTCTAGTGATGACATTTATAGTGAGCCCTTCTGTCCCTGAGCAGAGAAAAAGAACTACAGACCAAATGAAGCTCAAACTTAACGGTCCTCAAAATGAATGTTTAACTGAATGAAAGCATGGATCTCTGAAAAGTGGACATCTATTGTTTGTGGACAGTGGAGATTCGGTAATGTCAGTAAAACATTATATATTCAAAATAATTTAGTGTTCCGTTTTGTTTTCACAAGATGCACTCCATATTACCTATATACCATTACAACAAGTCTGATGATTTGTTATCTGTATCTAATTAAGACTATTAAAAAAATACTTTATGACTTTCTTTTTTAATCACAACCTGTCCACTGTGTAGCACTATAAACGGACAGATATTAAAGCAAAATAGTTACACTTTAACTTGCATTCCATGTTGGAAGAAAGCATTTTATAACCTTGTCAGAAGGGAAGAAAAACAAAGGCACATGGGAGGATATTATTACTGCCAAGTTATCTTTCATCTGTGCACTTTGTGAATTCCTCCTCAAATCGAGGGAAGACAACAACCCGGAACAACTATTTTACAGGGAACTGAATGCACCTGATGTTCCTCCAAAAAGGCAGATTAGAGGACAACACAACTCCTGCTCCATTTATTTGACTTACAAGAGTGATTTCCCCCTAAACAAATCTTGACTACACTTACCAAACACAATGGCAGCAGCAGATGGGAAGTTTCTTTTAAACTGGTTTTACACTTTCATACCTACAAGGCTGCATGTAAGTATTGTTAAGCAGTATTTTTCCATCTACAGTCAACGTAAATCTATAGCAATTGATTTTTTGGCTACTTGGGGGGTAGTGCAACCAGATGTAAACACAACTCTGATATATTATCACCTCAATTTTGACATGGCAACCTTGTTAGCAAACAGTGGCAGACACAGAGCAACAATTGCAAGCAAATTTGGAGACACGTGCCTGGCCAATATCACTCTCCTTTTATCTCTATTTTGGTCTCCACCAACTCCTGAGGAAAATATCTGATAAATGCACCAATATCCCCCAACTTACTACTAACTTTGTCTGTCTACCATCTGGTGCTGGATAGGTAGTGAGGTTTTAGAGCCTTGTCACTGAAAACAGCTGCCTGCAGATGCTGATGAGAGCGGTGAGATAAAACCAAAACAATGAGCTGAAAGATGCTAAAATGATCTGTAAAGCTAATGGGAACTGCAGAGTTGGGTGAGGATTCTCTGTGTCTTCATCACTACAAGCAAACCCTTTCACATTACCCATTTTACCCATCGTTGATGCAAAAATGTGGATTAGAGCAGCTTTAAAGAAGTGTCATGCTGAATGGTAACAAATAGTATCCAGCAACAAGGACCATTAGAATACACCCCACAACAAACATGTCAATTGTAAACAGTAACAGAACATTACTGATGTGTCTGTAAAGCCTATGTAGCTATATTTTTCACAAAGGAGCATGATGTGTGAATGTGAAACTGAGCCAGAAAGTGGGTGCCCTTCTGCAGTGAGAGCAATTACAAAAACACTGTTGACACATGTTTATGTCATAGGCTCTGCCATAGTCTCCTCTGTCGCTACTGTTGCAGCTGTAAAACGGTGGATAAATTGTTTTGAGCGTCACACAACCCCCGCAAAATAACTCATTTCACTATCAGAATTTGATCCATTCGGCCCGCTAACATTTGGAGAGTTTAGAAGAGCTGCATGATTAAATTATTTTATCCACCTTCAAGTTAGCAGCAGGTTTATGATGCACTGTTGTCTATTAATATGATGCAATTATAATGAGTTTATTATGTTCTCATGATGCAAACTGACACATAAACAACGTTACCAGATGCACACGTGATGATTTCTGTTTGTCCAGAGTCTTAATCAAGTTGAATTCAGTCAAAGGCCTACCAGCTATTTTGAGCTGCGAGTCGTTTAAGGTAATAACGCGTTTGAAAACGCTAATTAGAAGTTTGAGATTTGTTTGTCACTGAGAAGAATACTTCTGTTTCACCAAAATTGGCAACAGAAAGCAAGTCTACCGCAAATTAAAGCACTCAGCTGCATTCAGCACATAGTAAAGTGTGAACATCTCGCTAACAGCCTGTTATCACAGTTGCCCGTTTTAGCAAAGGTATGAAAAACAACTAAATGTGTTAATAGTCTACAGAGGGGAAAGTGCTAACAGCTATAGTACAAAGCAGCTTCAACTCTCTAAGAGTCCAAAACAGTTGAACGGTCATTCACTGCTGCAGAGAGCTGCTGATTTACTGTCCTGCACCACACCTAACGCCCATCAGTTTTATTGAGGAAGGCAGCCATCTTGCTTTAGTATAAAGTTACTGTATGTCCAAACAATACATTTGGTGTTGTGACTACATTTTAAGAGGACTGAACTCTCCTCCTCCCACTCTGAACATAAGCCTCCAAGCACACCCTGCCACTGTATTGTTCACTAAAAAAACAACCTGATTTGATTGTTAATCCTATTAAAGTCACCATAATAACAGCATATTGCCTGTTACATAACACGACAAATATGATTATTTTCGGTGTTGCATTCCTCCTCTGCCTTTCAGAAAATCCTGTTCCACACTCTAAAAATCAGACCGCTTGACCCAGAAAAGCCACATCCAAGGAAAGCAGAGGAACAACAATTTACAAATCATTTGTTGTGACTATTAACGCCAAACTGATTCATGATAACATTTTCTGAAATGCACTGCGAATTACTTGACTGAAACTTAAACAACATGTATCACAATTTGAGTTTGAGAGATACAAAGAAGGGAAGCATCATACGTATCATGCATGAAGGGTTCATAGATGACATGAAGCACTGTGAGACAGAGATGCACTGATAGGAGTAAAGAAATGCTTTTTCCCTTCTTCTTATCATGCTAAATGCTTACTGCACTGTACTGTGATTTAACGGTGTGCTAATATTTAGCCTGCATCGATATAATGCAATACATTTCAACAGCACCATAGAATATAGCCTCCAGAATGACCATCAACACCTCTCCAAGTCAATATAAATGGATCAACTTTACAAAGGCAGGATTAATTGCAGTGCTGTTGTAATGGATTGAACTGGATTTAGCAAGGTGTAGGGCCTAGCTAATAACCTGGCAACACAATGTGAGGCAACTGTGCCCGGATTATGTGGTAGTGAACGCCTTTACCCATGACCCAGAAGAGGCTTTATGTGATTTTCTTTAGGCAAACATGAATCTTTATGATGTGAATTGGTAGCATACATATTAAAATGATATCCGTTCTACATAGATGGGACTTTTAAAACCATTGTTTTAGTTTTTGAAACCTGTACCGTACTGTTTGACTCAGTGTTACTATTCTCATCAACCCTGTTTCCAGCCACAGCGGGCAGCTGTTTTCAGCAAAATAGTTCCGAGCATCAAACAGCAGACGGACAAAGTTAGCAACTTGCTGGTGAACATATTGGAGCATTTAGCAGTTAAAGAGCCAGATGTTTCCTTTAGGAGATGATGGAAAGCAAACTAGAGCTAAAAAGAGAGTGAATATTGGACTTAAATTTGCTGGGTGGAAAGAAACATGACTCCAAATGAATGCTAATGTTGCTCCATGTCTTCTGGATGTGTAAACAGGCAACTGTTTGCTAACACGTTTGCCACATCGACTTCATAGTGTTTACAGCTTTCCCAGTGTGAGATGAGAAGATCAATATCAATCTATCAATCACAGGCAATGACTGATTTTTTGGCCACAGCGGAAACAGTCATTACCTTTTAAGTTAATATGGCAACTTGTTAGCAAACTGTTATTATTTACACATCCAGCAGTTAGGGAGCAACATTATCATTCATTTGGAGTCGTGTTTCTGTCCATCTGATGAATGCAAGTCCAATATCCATTCTTTTTTACCTCTGTTTTTGCTCTCTAACATCTTCTGAGGAAAATATCTAACCCTGTAGCTGCTAAATGCTGCACTATGTTCACCAGCTAGTCTACAGCTAACTGTGTCTGTTTGCTGTTTGGTGCTGAGCAGGCAGTGTACAGTGGCTTTTAAGAGTTTTTTCTCTGAAAACAGCTGCCTGCTCCGGCCAAAAACAAGAGTGAATCAAAACAGTAAAGTTGCAGCCGGACAGCTAAACAATAAGCTGAAACTCGCTATGAAGCTCCGTAAAGCCGAGCTGCAAAGTCGCTGATAATTCTCTGTAGGGTCATCACTATGAATAATGCCTCTAACATTACACTGTGTCATTTGATACATTGTTATTATAAAAACATTGATTATAGCCGCTTTAAGTACAGAGCTAAAATCAGTGGTTAGCCTAGCTTAGCATAAAGCCTGGAAAAATGGGAAAACAGCAGGCCTGGCTCTGTCCAAAGTGAAAAATATGCAGGCTACCAATGCCTATAGAGCTCACAAATTACCATGTTGTATCTCAGAAATATAAAAATGACCATTTGAGGTTTTAGGGGGAGTTTCCTGCTGGAACTGTTTATTTCTTGGCGAACAACAGCTGGCACGGTGACTTCCAGGAGTCTTGTTGTCACAGTCAGGTTGCCAGGTCTGGTGCTAACTGACTGTATCTGGAAACCAACACTATAGCCAGAGCCCCTGCACAAAAGCGCAAGACATATCTCCAACATGTAACTCCCCATAAGTCTCTTTGCTGCTAAACTGAATTAAATGGCAGATAAACTGAGCTTAGGTGGGTTTACCCTTCTGTCCGAGTCACAGTGAGAATAAAAGAATAAAAGCTTTTGTGATATGTTTTGGGACAGCATTTGTTAGTGGATGGTGGAAGGGAAAACAGACAAGCAGACAACAGTGATGTTGAGTGATGAAACAGACATACATGGGGTAGAGGAGGGTGAGGGGGGGGCTGATGGGGGGAGCTGATGGCGGGTTGATCTGGGTCCACACAGAGCGACTCACTTGGCCAGCTTCATCTCTATCTGCTGGCGGATTTCCTGCCGCTCCTGGTCGCTGCGGACGGGGAAGATGTTGCGGTCCTCCAGCTCCTGTTTGCTGGGTCTGTTCCGAAGCTTCACAGCCAGCAGCTCCTTTCTCATTCGGCGTGGGAGGGTCCCTGTTGTTGTTGGGCACAAATTAAGGTCAATAACGACACAGTGGCTTTCAAGCTGCCAGACATAGTTTTCCAGCTAAGCCCGCTGAACTGATTCTAATCACCACACAGTGTGCTTTTCAGCTTTCTCATAAGACCTGACATACAACTGTGTTAAATAACACCTTTTTAATTAAATACATACCTACATACTTATTTCAAAATGTTCAAATATGTACATAATTTTCTATCTTTATATAATGGGTTTAATGTTATTTGTGTATAAATATAAAAGTTCACCCTCCTTCGACCTTCTCATGTTTTATATTTATTGTACAATTTTGAATAACACTGGATGAATTGAGTCGATTTTTTGATACCGTTCAACAGAACATACTCAGAACAAAGATATAAATTGCACAAATATAGAACACACAAAAATGAATATATTTTACTGAAGTTAATATTTAGTAGCAGCACATCTGGCAGCAGTTACAGCCCTGAGTCTACGTGAATACAGTAAGTCTGCAATTTTCCCTCATTCTTCTTTGCAAAACTCTTCAAGCTCGGTCAAGTTGCATAAGGACCATGCAGTAAACGACAATTTTCAAGTTCAGCCACAGATTCGGGATTGGATTGAGGTCTGGACTTTGATTTGGCCATTCCAGGACATTAACAATGAAGTTTTTAAGCCATTCCTTTGTAGCTTTGTATTCGTGTTTGGGGTTAGTTGGCTGGAAAATACTGTAAATCTTCTCCCAAACTCCAGTTCTTTTGCAGACTGCAGCAAGCTTCACTCCAGGATGTCTTTGTTTTTGCTGCATTCCTGGTGCCCTCCACCTTCACCGAAGGCCTTCAAAGGCTGCTACCGCCATGCTGCATGATGAGGATGTTTAGTTTGATGGTAAATTGGAGACTCAGAGAATAGAATCTTCTTCCACTTTGTTTCAAACTTTCCTACAGGCTAGCCAACATATAATTTCTGATGTCAGTAGCTTTCTGTGTGACACACTGCTATAGAGCTTCAATAGGTGAAGTAACAGTATTGTCTGCACTGTGTCTCCTGTCTTAGCCACAGGACACTGCAGCTCATTCAGTGTCCCTCACTAGTTCCTTTCTTACACAGACACTCTTCTCCTCCTTTAGTGGCAAAGTGCTGCATTACAGCACATTAGTGTCTCCACCTGTCAATGAAACTGAGGGATGTCATACAGCCCCTTTCATTTGATCAACATGACCAGATTTTGGAAGTAAAAAGACAGTTTTCTTTACTATCACATGAGGCGATTTGTGATGCAGGCTTAGCTAGCAACTGACAGCTATCAACACCTGACAGTGGGAGCTACAGTAAATTAGCCTTGTTAGCGCAACTGATAAGTATTTTGTAAATGTAAAAATTTGAAAATAAAATCAACATTGATTCATGCTCAAATATGAGATAGATTCCTGTAAATTCATAAGATAAATCTCCATAACAGAATGTAAACATGTTGGATATCTATTAGTTTCATTCTGCTGCATCTCGCCACACATTTTCACTAATGTCTCTGCAGTCAGCAGATATTTGTATCACGTCACCCTTGTGCTGGTGGCGTGCACATCTGTCATGTCCGTCATAATTCCCCGTTCTACTCTTTTCACATTTTTCCCCCCCAGAGTCACAGACATGTTAACCGCAGGCGGCGGAGCACCACTGACCCACATGAATAGCCAAGAATTAGGCCACTGCAGCAGATGTTGACGGGCCGTTGAAACTTAACACCCGTAAGTCAGCTATCTGTCATAGCTGTAAATCTCCCTGTCATGCTCTCACTGTAAACAAACAGCAGAGATTATGCTGCTTCATTATCCACTGACAGGGTGCCCAGATTTTGTTGGCTTTGTACATTAAGAGGCAGATAATAGTAACACAAATTTTGAGCCACATGTCCGCTGTCAGCAGACCTACCAGAGATCACAGACTCGTTCCAGCTGTCCTGGTCGCTCAAATATTCGTCCAGACGCCAGTTCTCCTTGTTCTCATCAGACTCCTTCTTGCTCTCCGGCTCGCCGGCAGGTTCCCTCTCTGTGCTGGATGTGCGGGACAGGCGGCCATCCAGTCGACGTTTTGGAGATGAGCGCGCCTCCTTTGCCTGGAAACTGAGGTCACACATCACAAGACCAGACTGTTAATTACAGCTTAAGTAAAGACTTTTTTCCTGTTTAATACAGCCTTCAGGTCAGCACAACTGCCTCAAAGAACTTAGACGTGATTTCAAGATGCTGAATCTTAATTTTCTTGCTGTAAGTAAAGAGATGGTTTAGAGCTGTCTAAAATGTAAATCTCTGTGAGGTTTTTTGAACTAACAACCGACTGACTTTCATTCATCTTTGCTGAGTGTTAGCATTATACTACAAAAGTTAAGGCCCATCAGCTGGTGTCTGCTCATGTTCTCTGCAGTTTCCAAAATCCAGCAAAAAAAAAGACCAAATAACTACTTGCTGTATATTTATCTCTTTAGTTTGTTAGCACTTCTAAATCCACTGGCTTTGCTGTTGCAAGTTTACAAAAGCTCTAAAAAAGTCATCAAATCCACTTCTTACTGTACAAACAATGAATACAATCTGTAGGATTACAATGGTGACAAAATGGCTAAAATATCATTAGTATGTCAGGTGTTCTCTGGCACATACAGTAATTATATTGATTTTAGTATACAGATGCAAATTACAGATGGGGTTGAACAAATGTACATTACATGTACTCTAATAGATCTGTCAAACTTGTATATTCAGAGTATTCACAGACTAAGAAAATATTATACAGTGTCTTGGACAACAAAAACATCAACTGACAAGGTAGAAATAGATATATTTTATAAAATAATTCATCCAAAAAATAATCAACAGATTAATGGATAATGAAAAAAAATGTTATTTGCAGCCCTAGTCAGTAGTGTTATTTTGGGTGTGTGCTGCTGTTTGAAGAGTACATGCTGTTTATGGTCAATATTGTTGATATTTTTGTCCATATTTAGTGTGTAATATGCACACTTGTGGCTCTTGGGAATTGATGATTATATTCTGCAAACAGGAAATAGTCTAACAGGGATAAAAACAAATCATTTATTAAAGGAAGTGCTATTTTTTTCCAGTTTGTAAAAAAAAAAAAAATCTCCTGCAAATGTAATTTTCTTACTCATTATTACTAAGTATTTCAAGTCTGACCTGTCCTGTCTGTGTTTGGTGGCCAGGGCGCGGTGCAGTTCCTCAATGATGCAGCTAGGGGGCAGCTGAGGGTGTAGTGCCCCAAGGTGGGGGGACCCAGTCGGTGTGGAGATCCTGCCTCTCAACAGAGAGCCATGAGGGTCTTTGGGAAGTGTGAAGTTCCTGGGTAAGGTGGCTGGGGACTTTTTCACTGGCACTGGAGGAGCACCTGGGAAGGGAAATTATGAAAGTGAAACACTTCTGCAAACCAGTGAGGCTCACCATCACTTTTATCCTGCTAAACTCACCTTCAAGGCTGCCCAGTCTGGTGAGCAGTTTGACAGGCAGGTTGGGTGGAGGGGGGGTGCTAGCCCGTCTCTGAGGCTGGACCACTGCCACTTCCTGTTTCCCTTCAACGGCCTCCACCTTCCCCATCGACTGCTCGTCACTGGGGTCGCTCAGTGAGGTGTGGTCGTCTTCTCCATCTTCACTCTGATTGGGATCTCCCACTGCCTTTGAATCTTCAGTCACATCTTGTGCTGAAATGCAGCAACAGCAATGGTAATGCAAAGGTTTGGTTTGTTTCTGAGGTCTCTGTCTCCACCTGGTGGACTATCAGAGACATGTTGTTTCAAATTGCAGCAGATGCCAATAAAACTGCACCAGGAAAGATTTTCATGTAGAAGTTCAGCCATTTATCACCCATTTTATTATTTAAAATCAATCATTTGATCAGTCTAAATTTGATCCAAAAAAAAGTAAAAACTGAACTTAACACCTCTTCATTTACTCTGCCACCACCAGAGAAAAAAAATAAGTTTCCAGTTTCCTGACAAGGTTGTGTCCAAAATGATTTTTTCATTCACTTTTCACTGCACTAATTCTTACAAGACGTTTAGCTGCACAGTGGTGCAGTTGTGAGCACTGTTGTATTGAATCTATCAGCTATTTCTGTGCAGAGTTTGCATGTTCTCCACATGTCTGCTTGGGTTTCCTCTCACAGTCCAAAGACATGTGGTTTAGGTGTGAATGTGTTAATGGTAGGTTGGTAGGATAAGACCAGCCATCATGAAACTGAACAGGATAAGGGGTTATAGATAATAGATAGATGAATGTTTGGACAACACTACAAAATGGCAAACACTTTAAAGTGCATAGTGAATGATTTTGAACACAATCTGCATTACTTTCAGGTAGTTAAATCTGCATTCATTGATTTTATTTGGTCATTTTGGGGCAGCGCAACAAGCTGTAAATACAACATTGAAATATTGTCTCCAAATAAAGTTAAGATGGCTAACATGCTAGCCTATTTACACATCCAACAGACATGGAGCAACATTAGCATTCATTTGGAGTCGTGTCAGCTGCTAAATGCTCCACTATGTTCGCCAGCTAGTTGCTAACTTTGTCTGTCTGCCATTGGTGATGGGCAGGTAGTGTACAGTGGGTTTTTAGAGGTTTTTCATTAAAAATGCTGCCTTTTAGCTGGAAATTAGGTTGATGAGACTGAACCAAAGCAGTTAAGTTGCTGGCTGTAACTTAACTGCTGGCTGGCTAAAAGTTGCTAAAATGCCCTGCAGAGCTGAGGGGAGCCACAGAGTTTAGTCATGATTCTCTGTGGGTCACCATGAGTGACCCCTTTCACATTACACATGGTCATTTGACCTATTATTTATATATAAAATATTGATAAGTGCAGCTTTAAGTTTATCCAGTTATCTTTTTCTACAGTTAAAATATGTAATTGCATATTGCAGCTTTAACCCTTAAATCTAACATGTTTTGTGTACTCCTACATTTTCTATCAAGCCACAGTGCTGTATTCTACCTGTCGAGGCTTCTAAATCACTGCCCAGGTCTTCAGTGGTGCTGGCCAGAGGTGCCATGGGCTCCTCATCTCTGTCCTCACCGTCTGAGTGTGTCGGGGTGTCTGGATCTTCACTGTTACCCCCACAAGCAAGATCTGACTCTGCATACAGTGCACAGTGGAAGAGGACAGGAATGAGTCACCATAGCATTTGGGCATCATGTGGCTAAACAAGTGAACTGTAATCAGCCTGGAGTCGTGTGTGTGTGTGTTTTCATCTCTCATTTTGCACCTGTTTCCGTCTCCCCGGGGCTCCTCCTGACGAGGTCATCTCTCTTCTGTCGTACAGCTGCCTTCTTCTCCACCGCTAAACAACACAAACATTTATGGAAAAAGGTCCAGTGATAACATGGAAAATGAAAATATGTGTAACAGCATAGGTCTATTTTCTGTTCCCTGAGAGACTCCCACACCGCTCATGAATTGATGGAAGCACGAGTCTCTACGTCACACTCACTTGCCGAGGGCTTCAGCTTCTCATTTTTCTTTTTCCTCCATTTCCAGGGCTTGAAGATGCGTCCCAGGCTGGCCAGCTTGCTGTTGCGTCTGACGGGAGGCGTACGGACCCCTGAGACCACGCAACCCGAATGCAGCGTCCTCTGCTGGTCCATCACATCTGTAACACAAACACAGACAGAGCTGCTTTAAAATAGGCCGCAGACAACAAAATCCATCCTGAACACAGGCATTAGTGACATCAATCAGTGCTCCAGCATGCTGAGGACTGAGGGAATTTCTTAAAATCACTTCTAACACAATTGGCTGAATACTACTGACACCCCGTCATGTGAGAGCAGTGAATGTGGGTCACTGGCTGTAAATGCTGTATTGATTCCAGTCTAATTTCTGAGAAGAAGCGAGCGGTGGGGAGAAGACAGAGAATTGCTTTGTTTGTTTGTGACTCACATGGTTCCAGGGCAGCCAGACCTTCCTGGCCCCAAACATGCGGACAATGAAAGGCTTTTAAAAGACATCTTGAAAGACACACAGAGGATAAATAAAATCAGCTTCAGTACAACTGCCTGTTGTAAGGTCAATGCAGACATCTGCAGCCTGCAATCCCTGCTGATTTTACACTATTTTCGGCTGTGCACATCTTGTCGAGGTACACAGGAATCTGCTGCACAATTTGACATCATACAGTAGTGACAGAATTGTTCAAATCTTACGTGCTGCTTCTGAACACCCTGCTGTAATATAATAATATATGTTTAAAATGTGTTTTGAATCATTAACACACACACATAATACCTATAATAGTAATCTAATCACTCCTTAGTATAAGACTCTATGTTCTGTGTGTGTTGTTGTAGTGCTGAAACAATAAGTCCATTCATTTGGGGCTGCAACTAACTTTTGTTTTTCAGTATTTATCCAGATGATTTTCTCAATTTATCAATTAATCTTCCCAGAGCCCAAGTTGGCATACCTAAATGTCCAACTAACAGTCACATTTTAGATTGTAGACTTTAACTAATTCATTTTCTGACATTTTTTCTTGAAAAATTAACCAATTAAGCAATAAAGTCCTTTATAAAGGCAAGGGTACATGTCAAACATTCTTTGGTTCCACCACTTGGTTCTTGGTTTTTTTCTCTTTTCTGACAGAGTAAATTGAACATGCTTTGGGTTTTAGATTGTTGGTCAGACCAACAATCAATTGGATGATATAACATACAACTCTTTTCATTATTTTGTAGACCAAACAATCGATTGATTAATCCGAAGGACATGCAACAGATTAATCAATGATAAAGATAATCATTAGTTACAGCCCTTTATGTACCTTCAACTATGAATTACAGTAGTGTTAGCCATTATTTTCATTAGAGATTCATCTGTGGGTTATCTTGTTGATTAATCGAGCCAAATGCAACATCTTGATATGACTTGTTTTGTCCGACCAACAGTCTAAAACACAAAGATAGTCAGTTTACTAACATACAGGACAAATAAATTCTAAAATTCTTCACATTTCAGATGCTGGCACTAGAAATTGTTTTCAATGTTTGCTCTAAAAATGACTTGAACGATTAATCAATTGTAGTCGCGATACATTTTTTTATTGATCGACTACTTGATGAATCAACCAACTGTGAGCAGAAGCTGTGATTCCTCTCCATAGACAAAGACTGTTAATCAATGGCTATCCCTCTTAGCTGTCACTCTGACTTCTTGAAGCACTGTTAAGTCTGCAGGCGAAGCTGTAGAGAAGCGATCACAGTGACGGACAGATAGGCAGAAAACCACAGAGGCTGACTGAGCTGACTGAGAAAGAAAGAAAGAGAGAGAGAGAGAGAGAGAGAGAGAGAGAGTTCCTTGGAGAAAGGACAGAAATAGGCACTCCAACACAGTCTGGCTCCGACAACAAGCTGACACCTCAGGGAGCCTACAGCTGAGCCATGGGCTGTGCAGGGATTGCTCCATGAACGCTTTCATTTTCTGTCAGCAGCGTCTAAATCCACAACATCTGTTCATTTATCCCTTAAGAAATGAATTACATACACTTCCTCACTAGTACCAGTTACGTAACATGACAAAATGAAATGTATTGTGATTTATATGGAAATATTCCACAGGTGCAGACCATAAGCCTGGCAGTGATGCGATGGTGCCGCCAACTTTAACAGAAACCCAAGAAAAAGTGCAACATGTTCACAATGTGACATTAAAATAAGGTCAAAATCCAACTGATGTCAGAAAAACCGACAAAATGATGCAGCTAGCAGCAAGGGATGTCATCTAAACTTTCAATTGGGTGCTATATTTACACAGATTTCCAGCACAGATACAAGCCATCATCATGTCAGCAACTGCTCGACATCAAAATGTTCACACAGGCTGTTCACAGAGTTATGCAAGCTAGAAACTCTGTTCCAGCTGTTTCATCTGCCTACAGATGCTTCAGATTATTTTCACCCACCACGGACCTGTGACTGCTGCACAAGAGATAACATTACAAACATACAGACTCCACTACCAAGACAAGGCCAATCACAACAGAGTTTATTGATCCATGAACAAGCGGCGTATTTGGCGCCTCGGCTCTCACTGACACCCACAACTGCTTGACCGCTGACAATGAGAAGCAGGTCAGCGGCCCAAGTCATGTCTGCCCGCCTGGGATGTGGCGAAGAATTCAGGTCAAGCGTGTAGTAACTGTCGCAGCACACCCAGGGTCAGGCTGCCGTTGCCATGGTTACCACGCTGGATGCTGCAGAAAAGGCCCTCGGAGGCAGAGAATCACCACGGCATGAGGAATAGGGAGTTGCTGGGTGGATGGGAAGGCTGTTGCCACACAGAAAGACGGAGAGCTGCAGCCAATCGCGGCCCAGCGTGTAATGATGCATAATGTAAGTCAGGCAGCCTCTGTATTTTTAATTTGCAAGTTATGTTGAAATATTCATATAAGTGGTTATAAAGTAGGTGGTGAAAAATAACACGTCTTTCTGCAAATGCAGGAAAAGAAAAAAAAAAATTTGTCCTTTTGTGCCGCATAAATAAAATTGTCATAAATAATGATACTTTAAAGCTTGCATTAGCCTGAAGTAAATGTTTGCTACTGCAGATAATGAGCCTGCTGAAGATGCTAAACACAGAGCACCTGCTGGAAGTGTCACAACATCCTCATCACTCACATAACCTACTGTCATGAGTTTAGTGCTCCTGAGTGTTTTTAGAGTGAAATACAAACCAGATACTAAAATGAAGAAGAACTATAATAACTCTTCATGTTTTAAGCACATTATATAATAACTATGATTTATTAAAAGTCTCATAAAGGAATATTATAGCTTTATCACAGTGATATCACACTTTTAAGATAAATGAAGTACACTCACTATGGGAATATCATAATAATATTATAGTCATATCATAGGTAGAATAGCGCCACTGACTGCCATAACTACAAGTCCATACACGTAGATTACACGAATATTATTTTTGTAGTACATACATGGGATGTTTCCCATAAGTTTGCCCATAAGTCAGTGTAATATTGAGCGTAAAGCAAATTATGACACTTACATATGATAGGATACACAACTGTCCGTCCTTCTCCCACACTCGCTGTTCACATCATAGTAAGAGCCGGCGGGCTCACACTGACCGGAGACTGATGGTTTCCTAGCCGTGATGTACTTTAAGAAATAAACGGACGACTGAATGTGCTCTGTGTTACAATACCTGGTTTCAAACGGTGTAAAAAGCTAGTTTTTCCGGCGACCGGAGGGGTTGAAGTCAGCACAAACAAAGTATGAGCGACCGGGTTACATCTGCAGCTGCTACCATGTGGACCCCGCCCCTCTGGACGGGAGGAGGAGGGCAACTAAACTGGCACACACTCACTCATCCTCTACTACTGTGGGATACAATGTTACACACACACACACACACACACTAACACACACACACGGGTTAACAGCTGGTCCAGTGCATACACACAGAGGACAGCTTAAATATCTTCTGCAATGCAAGTTATCGCTGTAATGTTTTTGTATATATGTAAAGAGTTGTCAGTTTATTAAGTTCACCTGGCTCAATACTGAAAGGTGTTTC
Source organism: Thunnus thynnus (assembly GCF_963924715.1). Classification (NCBI taxonomy): domain Eukaryota; kingdom Metazoa; phylum Chordata; class Actinopteri; order Scombriformes; family Scombridae; genus Thunnus; species Thunnus thynnus. Next base: position 31,714,947 of record NC_089520.1, on the reverse strand, counting down.
CGGTATTGAGTCTACCCACACTGGTGGACAAAATATGAGAAACACCTCAAGTAGGTTAACACAGTAGAATTTAATGGTGCGTGGTAGTGAACATAAAGTTGAATCAACACCTCCAGTACTGGTAGCATGTTGTATTAGACTGCTTTAGTTTAGTTTTAGTTTTAGCTTTAGTTTTAGTTTTAGTTTTAGTTTTAGTTTTAGTTGACAGCTGAATATACCAGTGGTAGAAAGTAACTCAGTACATTTACTCAAGTACAATTTTGAGTTTCATTTCCCTTTCATGTTACTTTATACTTCCACTCCACTACATTTCAGATGGAAATAATGTACTTTCTACTCCACTGCATGTATCTGGCAGTTCTACTTACTTTTCAGATCAAGATTTTACATAAAAAACATATGATAAGCTTATAAAATACAATACATTGATAAAGTTTAAACCAGCGGTTCCCAACCCAAAAAATCTGTGTCTGGTTGGCTTCTTGTCATATTTCAGATGTTGTCAGAGTTGTCAGCCATTTCCCCTCTAAACTTCTCACATGGTTTCATTTAAACAACTGTTTGTGGTCAATTCATCCAATGTTTCACAAAAAAACAAAGTTTATAAAGAAGTCCAAAAAATGAATTCATATTTGTGTAGCAGAACTTTGTGTTCTCTTCATTCTTCTCACATTAATCATCACTCGATCCAACTGGCCAACTGGAGGGTCCCCTGGGTTGAGAACCACTGGATTAAACTATCAAACAAACTAGCACCAACATTACAGTACGTTTACTTTTGACACTTACACTTATCAGTAATTTTGCTGATAAAACTTTGCTAACAGTACTTTTATTTAAGTAGGATGTTGAATGCAGGACTTTAATGTAGACAAGAAGCTTGTTTTCAAGTCTTTTAATATGGATAAAAGTTATCTTAAAACTACATATTTGTTATTTTAAAGCCAACTTCAAAGCATATCTCTGTATCCTTTAGTCTACTGTATGTGAATGTATTATTTTATGCGTGGGGCAGTCTACTGGGTACTAAATAATAAATAATATCAGATACGTAGGAAAAAAACTAAATAAAAATAGGACAGCATAGCATTTTAGCTTATTTTGACATAATCAAAGTATCAGACAAGTTTCACATCATTGCCATCCATAAAGCCATGCTGCTAACATGGCTAAAAAAAATAACAGGAACAAATCAGGCAGCTACTTTGGGTCAGAAAATTATACCACTGAAAATATTACATGTGATAGAAGAAGAAATACACTTATACACTCAGGTAATTGCAAACTCCCTATTTAATAATGCAGGCACATAATCCCCTTGCAATAATACAGGAATAGGATTTCAGTTTTTATTACATACAATATTGTTGGTTTTTCCAGCAGCAAAATCAAAAAATTTAAATATATTTTTCCTCTATCCGCACGGGAAACTAATTATTAATTATTCAGACATCACTTGTGTGTAAACAAAGCATTTGCGGTTACAGATCGATTTTCTAGAGGACCACTTGAACATTAACAGTAGGAAGGGCTGAGCTGCATCAGAGATGATAAAAGTCAATGGCTGGATTTCTCCTCTGGGACACCCAAGCAGTAAGCAAACAATATAAACAAAGATGTAGGACACTCAGTGAACATGAATCTCATTCAATATTTACAAGATTTCATTTAATATGGTCGAGGACGGAAGGCGTGCCAAAAGGTAGTGCACACAAATTATAATCAGTTCATAAAAAAAAACTGACAAATGACCTCAGGCTTGCCAAGTGGAAGATGAAGGAATCTGGAGCGAGTGCAGTGATGCAGTTTTCATATAATATAAACAGAGCGGAAATATTCATCAAAGGCTTCAATGAGTGGAGCCAAAGAGACAGTTTTTTTGCATTAACTAAATAGACCATTTTCTTAGCAAACACTTCTTGTCATAGCAGGAAAAACACAGGTGTAATTAATAATGCTAATGATGGCTGCCTCCCACTAAGAGCGTGTGAGTTCCTGAGCCTGGTTTTGTCATTGTTATTAGTTACACCTGTACATATACACATGTACACATGTTCGTGTCACATCGTTAAGACTGTGATTGCGTGTAGCCAATTGGGAAAAACTGTTCACACCAGCCTCCTAGCTGTAATAACAAGTTTCACTTGTTAAAGAACTGCTAAAAACTAAATAACACAACAAAAGCCTAAGCAATTTAAATGGTGTGACTAAAAGGCAAGCAGTGCAGTGGGTATAAACATCTTAGAATAATGTGTTAATGCTCCCAAGTCGGAGTAACGGGAGGCTTTCCTGTTCTTCTCATTCTGCCAACATTGCCTGAATGCATGACAAGTACATGACAGGATACATGACAAGTTAAAGTGTCTGCACCTGAACACACCTAAATGAAATGCAGCCATAATAGACCCTTTTTTACAGCAGACATTTTGACTTATCAAAGCAGGAAAAGCACAGGTGTAAATAATAACATTAACAAGGACTCCATTCCATTAACTGTCCCGGTAAGCCATGTCAGTGAGTGAGTGTGCACAATACCAGAGCGCTGGAACTGACTCACCTAAATGAAACGCTGCCATCGTTAATGTTATTAATTTCACCTGTGCTTTTCCTGCTTTCAAAAATGTCTGTCGTGAAAAGTGTCTATTCATGTTTTTAATTGCACCTGTGTGTGACAACTCAGAGTCAACTGTGAGAGAAGTGGCATGATTTCTTTTTCCTGTCATTCATTGCTAACTGTAGTCTTGTACAAATAGTTTGAAACTGGAAATTCATGAGGGCTAACTAGCTAATTCAGATAACATCATCTGAATAAATTATACTTTTGCAATGAGAGTGTTACTGTAAAGTAAAGTAACTCTTTACTGGGCCTCAGTCACTTAGCAATAAAAACTGTGTTCTTTGGCTGTGTCAGTTGAGCTCTAAAAGTATATTCATATTGCCTTCTGTTCAACAAAACTGAACCAAACTCAGTTCTAAAAAAAGATGTGATGTCACAGTTCAGATGTTGGTAATACATAAATATTGCGCAGAGAAGTCACAAACTATAAAAGTGTATGAGAGCAATGAAACAAGAATAATGAATTCCCCATCTTCAAACACTGCATCAGTGTTTCTATTGGCTGAGCTGACAAGGGAATTGCACCGGAGTGGGCTTCAAATGAAGTGAATGGGAAACCTTTACAAAAATCTACAAAATCTGTTTAATATGAGGTCATATTTTACACCTTCACTTGCGATATACTGTAACTGATGGATAGTGACAGCATGTGAGTGTATGGCTTTTTGCATGTGTGTGCGCATGTGTTTATGGGGGAGGGAAAGGGGGGGTATAAGTGTTGTGTAGTCACAGGGGAGATGATAGAAAATGGAGAAACATGCTCTACATCAGCAGAATAGCAGCTCAAACCTGCAGTTATGGAGTGTCCATTTGTGGAACAATTTGCAGCAAAGCACTTTACAATTAATTGCAAACCTCAACTGCAAAGTGGTCACATTCTCAGTGATGGAAGAGCTTCTGTGTAACTGAATCAGAGGACAGTTATTGAAAGCCTGACAGTAAAACAATATTAATGATCTGAGATATTAGTCCGCAATTCCTTAAACCATTAAACCATTTACTGTATATAAAGATGGACTATGTGACAGCTCCCCATAAGTGAAGCCAAAACATCTCAATCGCCCCCTGGTGGCGGACATCAGTATAGGTCATAAGTCCCGCCCCCTCCATGTTAGCGGATAGGACATGAGCCAAACTAAAAAATCAAAGTAAATACATTTTTCCCAAAGATGGTTTCTGTCATTTTTGTTAGTTCTTATCACGTTGATGTTTGTTCAAGCGCTCATTTTTCTGATAAGTTTTTAATTAGTTATTTGACAATATATTAAGGGGGCATGATGTTATGATTGACAGCTATGACAGCCACTCTCAAACCTCCATCAGGCGCCGGGACAGCTGAGGGGGCCACTTGACTCTACTGCACAGACTCTGGCCCCAAATGACGTCACACAAGCAAGATGGCTGCTCCCGGAAAGGAGGTATTTTGGCTTTACTTTTGCGTAGCGGTAGGAAGTGGAGACACGTCGTCCATATTTATATACAGTCAATGATTACGACTGGTAGTTCTGTAGTGATGGTTTAAATTTCAGTACCATGCATTAAATATAAGAAAGATGAGATACTTGAAACGTTCATACAGCTGATGTAACATCCACCAAGAACCAAAGAAAACATTCCTTGTAATTATAGTTGAGACACTGAGCATCTAAAATTCAAAGTATCATCTGGCACACACGTTGAATAATGTCTGTGTTTAGCGACCACATATCCTTTTGAAAAATACCACAGAAGCATACAGTAACATTTGAAGATTAGGACACACTGATTGTTGTTGTATAAAGTTCCGCCTGTTCGTAAGAAATATCCTCTGATTCATCAAGTTATTTAATTGTTTGTTCAGTTCTGAATTCATTTACTTGCGTGTCATACCTGCATGTTTAAGTATGCTGCTTCCTCTGCTTGGAATCAATTGCAAAATTACCCGAATCTTCAGGAGCTGGTTTCACTGGTAATTCTAAATGACTTGAAGCCAGGCACATCTGGCTGCAGATGTTGTGACTGACTCATATTGCCCCCGTTTGATCCCTGAGGTTGATGACTTGCAACGAATGCTGATGAGTATTTTTAATGTTTTATGATTCTGTAATTCATTCTTCATTTTCATCGTAAATTGTTATGTTTTTTTATGTCTGCAACCCTGTTAATTATGCTGCCGCTTGTCTTTGCCAGGACGCTCTTGTAAAAGAGAATTTTAATCTCAATGAGACTCCTGGCTAGTGGAGACAATGAGATTCCTGGTTAAATAAAATAAGAAATAAAATAAAGTGTTTGTCCATTGCTGACATAATCATATTGTGATCCTTTTAGCTTTACTGCCTGTGGTTTCAGATCAGTTTTCCATGTTAGTATAATGTCATGACACAGCAAATGTAAAATCATCACGTATGGATGGATAGGTTGAATGTCTGTTGTGTTGTATCAATAAAATGCACAACAGTCATGTAGATATTAGTTGAAATCAAGCTGTAATCATATTTTAATATGTGCAGCCCTGTGGGTTACATTCAAATGAACATTAAAGCTTTGATCCACAGACTATTGCCCAGGATGTCAAGTCAGACTCAGAGCCACTACACAGACAGCAAGTGGGAGACTGACTGTTTCCATAAAATGCTTGTCTGACATTTATCACCTAAACAGGCTTTCAATGTGCCAATGCCGACACTTCAAAATATAAAACATTAATTTTACGTTCATAAAACCTTGCTGCTGCTCAACTCCAGTACTGCTCCCCTTTAAATCTGCTGAATCATTCATCAGGTACAGCTACAGCCTGCGCAGTCTACGAGCCAATGCGGTGTCACAGTGACAGATAGAAGACTGTAGCAGTGGGGAAGACACAGCCTTGACTGCGTGGAGTGTGTGAGCTGCAAACTAAATAGTCTCTGGGATTCCACTGAAGGGGATGTTTCAAGGTTGGGAGGAGGCCAGGTTTCTCAGGTCGGCCTTGGTGCTGACTGAGCTTAGCAAAAAGGATTTGTTTCAGGGCTGAAATGATCAATTAGTTTCAGTATCTGCAGATTTTTTTTTGACTTATTGTTTTCTTCTTTAATCTATAAAAGGTGTAGTGAATAGTGAAATGGCAATCGCAATTTAAACCCAAAGACATTCAATTTAAACCATATAAAACAGATACAAGCAGCAATTTCACACCTGAGTAGCCGGAACAGACAAATGTTTGGCATTTTTGCCTGACAAAAGACTTAAACAATTCATAGATAATCAAAATTGTTGGTGACCAACCTGAACCCTTTTACAATGAGTCCTCCAAACTACACAACAAAATGTATCCTTTTTCATTGCCTTAAAACCTATTACATATAACCATTAAAGTGCTTGTTGGATTGTCAAACAGAATTGGAAACCCTCTACCTCTACAGCTTTACAACGTTGGAATTGAAGCAGGCTGTGTTCAACAGTTTTTGTAACTTAATTTGTAACTGACAATTCAACAAGAACACCACTTCAAACAGTGACTGGCCAGGTGTCCTGAGGTGAGAAAGGAGGTGTGATTTCTCTTTCACGCTCTCTTTTTTTCATTCTCCACACAAACCAATGCAACACCATAATTGCATTCAAGGACTGTCCAAAAGTATACACTTTTATCCCCATTTCAACAATTATCATGTCTCTTCCTTTTCTATTACAGCCGGCTTTTCACCCTGTCTTCCATAATTTCCATTTGGAACACTTTTCCCCTCCAAAGTGGACTACTTCATATCAAGCACACCCCAGGTTTTACAAAAATAATTACTATCAGCACGTTTCTTAATCTGCCACTGCTATTGTCAAGGTTTTTTTAGGTGTAGGAATAAAAACTACTTGGTAACATGAGGAAATATACTTTCACTTTCCTGCCGTTAGATGAAAAGATTGATATAACTCCTGCGCTGGTACACTAAACTTTTTAGACTTTTAGCTTAGCTTAGGTTGTCTGGTGAGCTAACGGAGCCCAACCAGGAGATAGTAAAACATATAAACCCCCATAAAATTACTAGTGTACCAACCTGAGAGTGGTATTGATCTATTCATCAGCTCTCAGCAAGAAAGTGAATAAGTGCATTCCCCCAAATTTTGAACTATTCCTTTAAGTTTAGGAAAAGACTGTGGCTTGGGTTAAAAAACAAAAGTTACAATTAGCAAACAATCCTGGTTGTAGTTAAAATAAGAACTACTTAGTTAAGGATGGGGAAAGACTGCAATACTGCAGTCATGGTTAAAAGAAACCGATGTTTCCCATGTCAAAGTCACATGTTTTGTTGATCAACCCGTCCAACCCAAGCAGTAACTACCTCAGCTCGAGGCTGAAGCTGACTTTATCCTGAGGAGCGACATGACGCTCCCTGCCAGCACCGAGGCCGCAGACCTCATGCGCCGGGTCAGCCGCTCCACCTCCGCATGCTCCTCCGAGAGTCTTGCAATCATGGCGTGGGAGTCCAGGTGCAGATTGAGGTGGGGCATCTGCTGGCTGGGCTGCAGGACGCTCTTTGAGTGCGATAAATTTGGAATGAGCTGCAGTCAGTGGAACCGCTGTAAACACCCCCTTAGGACGTAACAGAAAACTGTTCACGTCAATTTATTTTGAAAAAGCAATTGCCAATGGGAAAACCCCAACACTTAGCCGGCCATCCAACGGTCATCACACTGTGAGTCAGTCAGTCAGTGACGGACAGACATTCCCGTGTGTTGGGCTGGCTCTGCCGTTGTGGTCCAGCCAAAAATTGTCTATTTACAGCCATTATTTGTAACAGATAAATGGCACATGTTTGTTTCACTGCCAGTCTATACACAGTGCGTGTGTGGGGGGTTTATTGTTCTTTTTGAGCAGGCATGATTTTAGATGATTTTTGAAATTGCGTGTTTTTCTTGTTGTAGGCATGAGTCATATCAGGACAGCAGTTTGGTGCTGATTAGTAGCTTTTGTTTTTATTTTTTAAGTCTTAATTCTGAAGGGAGATACACATGTTCAAATCCAGCACCCAGTTTCAGCAGACTAATTTTTGCAGCTGCTGCCCCCACCCATTCTCCTCCTCCGCCTCCTTCTTTTTACACTGCTGAGAGATTCAAGTCTGTCAAATGCTCTGGGCTTAAGCATTTGCTTTAATTACATCTGCCACAGAGAGGAAAGTATCTCTTTTTGTGATAAAGCCCTCGCTGGGCCTTTTCTATTCCCCATCTCTGTGGGATGCGGTGTAGATTTTGTAAAAAACAAATGACTCAAAATAACTCTACCGGGGTGGTCTATAGAGCCTCTGTTCTTGCCTTCCCAGGGCGTCCAAGTGATCATATCACAGCTCTGTTTCCATTTGTCCGGCCCTTCCTATCCCCTTGTTGTGGGATGAGGATGTCTGATGGATCAGCTGGATGCACTGGTGTGTTCTCATGTGCAACATATTGCTTTTACTCGGCTCTGAAAGGAATTAGGTCAGCACATGAAACATTCATAAAAGATACATTATGTGTAAATGGCTGACAGCTTAAGTCAAGTAGCTTCCCCCAACATGCCTAGCCCAGTCGCCGGGTAGATCTCAGCCTCTGCTTCCTGTCTCGACACGCATAGTTAACAGTTTTTCCTTCTTAAAATAAAGCATATTATAGCATGTGCACATCCACCCTCAGGAGCAGGCACTGTTACTACAAACATGTGACTGCAATTCCACCATATTAAATCCAACAAGGGTACAAAACAAAGAGGTAAACATGCACAACAACATCCATTTAAATGCACACAGGCAGTATTGCTATAGTACAAATCATGGGCATAGAAAGCACAATGGAGCATAAAAGCAAAGCTCTGTTGGGAATGAAAACAGTAAGTTGGTTGTGGATAGCATGCAGAGCTGTACACACAAGCCACAAGCCATTCATCTCTTTGGGCACGGCTTCACCACCACTCTGTTTTTAATTTTGCCTGTACTGAACTTGAACACACCAGAGCAGTATTTTTTAAGTCCTGCTGTATGTGTGATATCCTTGCTGTTTAGTTGTTGGGGGGAGGGGAGACGGTGTGTGTGTGTGTTTGTGTGTGTGGTGGGGGAGGGGGTAGCACAGTTTCACCATTCCTGTTTGTGCTACTGTTCAATCGAGTCTGTACATGGAGACAATGGCTATGTTCAGACTGCACTTTTGCCTGCCGTTCAGACTGCAGGCAAATGGTCCAAATCTGATTTTTTTTTATTCATATGTACTTAGATCTGATTTTTTCATGACCGTGTGAACGGCACAAATTACATGGAATCTGATCTTTTCAATTCTGATTTGTGCCACTTTCAGATGTGGTCCTAAATCAGATACAGGTGGGATTTTTTGCAATGCAACCTCAGTCTGAACAGTCGGAATATCGGAATTCATACGACTTTTACATTACTTGCCTGACCTGAGTGTCTTGCCACGAGAGACTTGTGGAGAGGTGCTGACAGACGTAGTGGAAAATAGCCCTTGACATCCTGAAATTTTTCAATGAAATCTATTTCTGTGAAGCCATTCATGTCGTGATCCCACCTGTACTGGCATTGACGCCGCATCCACACACACCTCCGTACAAAAGTAGCAGCCGTCGCTCCACAAAAAGCCTCATCCTCCTCCTCGTCTTTATCATCTGCTCACGAATTCGCTGGTTTCCACCGCACATCGACTTATAAATGAAACCGTAAACGCTGACTTGTGTGGCCTCCATGTTTACTTCTGTATGACAGTGTGCTGCATGTGACGTCTCTGTTATTGCTCTTTTGTGGATGCGGGTCAGTTCAGGTCCGTGACCAGTTCACACTGGAATCTGATATTGGCCAAATTTAAGAAATCGGATTTGAGAAATAAATCCGAATCAAGCACCAAGGCTTGCAGTGTGAAGGTAGCTAAAGAGTATCTATCTATATTCATCTTGTTCTCTGAAAGGGAAATCCCGCCTTGAAACAGAATTAGCACATTATTACGTTATTCCCTTGATGTTAATTACATCCCATGATATCAGACAAGTCACTCCTGATTCATGCAGATGGCCAAGTCACTTCAAGCTTAAAAAAATGTATGACATCTTAAAAATGGATCACATGGCTGTGTGGAATGTGAAAGGAGTTGCTCATAGTGACAATTATCACCCAACTCTGCAGTTCCTCTTAGGCTGCGTTCAGCTCAAAATCAGACCTGCATTAGAACAATGCGAGGGGAAGTGTTAGTGGGGGCGTGTTGTTTAAGGTACCGGTGAGACAATGAAGTGTTATTATGGATCTCACTGCTTTTGAAGTGCTAGGATTGGCCAAGTGTCCATGCTCACGCCACTAGCCTGCTATTAACTGTATGTTCAGTGGGTGTCTGGTGTTGAGTAATGGGAAACGTTAATTCTGAAGGACTATGAGTTAACAGTTTGAGTCAAGCACAGGAGCTGTATTATGTGTAGCTTAGAAAATAGTGATATGTGGCACTGAATTTTTATTTCTTCCTTGTTAGAACTGCTGCACTGAGGAGCTGCACCGTCGCACGCTGGCCAAAGTGCACCACAGAACGGATAGACATGTTGCCGAGGTCCGCCATTTGAAATGCAGTTTTGGGACGTTTTGGAGGTTTGCACTGTCCAAAAATAAAAAGAATCAGTGCTGGGAGCTGAGGGGAGAGCGGCTGGTGCTGGTGGACGGTGCAATCCTTTAAAACATCCTGAAACTGCGTTTCAAACAGCAGACCTCAGCAACAAGTCCATCTGTCCTGCAGTGCACTGTGGCCAGCGTGTGGCAGTGTGGCTCCTTGGTGCAGCGGCAGCAGTAATCCCAGGAAAAGAGATCTGACAAGGAAGACAGAAAAGGGCAAAACAGGATCCCTGAGCTCCCAGACAGCCACCTCGCCTCTAAAACAACCTAAAGCTGGTTTCTGTTAATTTATCCCCAGCGGGGGATATGGTGAAGAAGAGAGCGAGTGTGTTGGTGTGTTGTGCTAATTCTTGTCTCATTTGTGGTCTAAACAGTAAATTCATCAAAGTCAGTGCCCCAAGCTACACATAATATAGCATCTATGCTTGACTCAAACTGTTTACTCATAGTCCTTCAGAAATAACGTTTACCATTAGTCACCACAAGACACCCACTGAACCTATAGTTAATAGCAGGCTAGCGGCTTGAGCATGGACGCCAAAACACTGACCACAACACAAACACAACTGTTTGCAATACTCACAAACAGAATTTTACAACTCTGGAAAGTTATCACGGTGGCAAATGTTTTATCTTTCGTCGCTACAATCATGACATTAACAGTCAAATATTCTGTTCTTGTTACAAAGTAATCCAGCAGGAATGTGTGCTTGCATGTTTGGAAGTTTGCATGTTTGGAAGACGTACATTGCGTTGCAGCAAAAGTTGGGCCCTGTTCAACTGGATTTACAATGTCCCCTATTCAAATGACTGAGAGGGCTGTTTTTCCATGCAGAGCTAATGTTGGTTTGAACACTGCCTTAATTCTACGGGGCATCTTACGCCTGGGACACACTGGATGTGTGAACCTCAGCAGTGCGTGTGCGTCGCTTAACTGCTGCGTCTCACACGCTTGCAGCGTCCACACAGGAAGCGTGTCTGCAGCGGCGCTTCTGCCACTGGCAGCCCTATCTTTCTATCGTGTTCCCTGTCCCTGTCGGAGAAAATAGGCAAGACCTCGAATCTCTAGATGCGCGTGAGACGCTGTTCTAACCTGTTGACATGGGCACCAAAATGAAAAGCAAGAGGTTCCACGATGCGCATGCGCTGCTCACGCATCCAGTGTGTTCCAGGCGTTAGCATCTTTCAGTTTGTTGTTTTGGTTTTTATGGCTCACAAGTTTACCTTTTTGGCTCTCTCTCACTGCTATGATCAACCCACTGCAGAGGGCAGTTATTTTTAGCGAAAAAGCTCCAAAAACCCACAGTACACTACCTATACTGCACCAAACAGCACACAGACAACTAGCTGATGAACATAGCAAAGTACTATATAGAGCCAGATATTGCCCTCAGGAAGGTGGTGGAGACCAAAAACAGAGCTAAAAGGAGTGTGAATATTGGACTTACATTTGTCAGGTAGCCAAAAACATGACTCCAAATGAATGCTAATGTTGCTCCTTATCTGTTGGATACATACATAAGCAACTGAGCAATAGTCCACAGCCCTTCTTCTTGCTGCTCATAATCAAAACAGCCTTGTTTATACACAGGGCTGCAATTACATATAATAACAATTAATATTGTTTTATTACATTTTTTAGGGCAACTTCTGATATTTTTAGCTGTGCTATCGTTGTGGCTCTATGGATGGCAATGTCGGTTGGTCCTCCACTTTAGTCCAGACTGAAATATAACAACAACAACATAAACTATAAATCAACTCATAAACCATTATTGTTTTTAGGCACAATTAAGTAAATAAATTAAAATAAAAGAAGTTTAGTATTCTGCACCAGGATTACATACATGGTAGTGTAGAGAAGGCTAGAAAATATAATTAAACAGTTACATTTATAAATAAAACAGAATTTTGTGATTTTTTAAAAGTCCTCAAAATTTTTGGTTTGGTTGGGAGTGGTTAAACATTTTTGGTCAATGGATTTCTGCTGGTAGAATTTGAACTCCTCAGTATTTCTGAATCCTTGCTACAACCATGTACGTATCTACAGTATGAAAGTGTCCTACATAGTGGTGTTTGTGTCCTTTCAATACATTGGAGGACAGTGACGTCATGTTTTGTGCTGCCTGCTGCGCAGCTCTCAGGGGACCCAGAAGTCAGTGGGGCCTGGGGACATCTCTGTATAGTGCATAATGCCATGAGAGATGAGTTGGCACAAAAAAAAATGAGGTGCTTCTGAATTAGCCACCGTACCACTGAGTCTTGGCCAGCTAATAAAAAAGAATCAATGCTGCACCAAAGACTCAAGGGTAAAACTCACTGATGGAACAACCTATTACTGTCTCAGCAAAGTCACATTTTCATTTATAGCCTTAGATTAGAGTCACATCACTTCTGCAATGCTCCACATTAATCACTACCATGCTGTCCATGCTTAATCCTTCATTACTGCTTTCAAATGTTCCACTTTTGAAATAGACATGAGATCCCAAAAAATCAAAGGAGTTGCATCAGCTCTAAAAATACCCACAGAGGGGCATTAAGTTAAACAAAGTTTCGGTTTTTATGTTTATGTTTTTGTTTTCTATGTAAGTTTTTTGTTTTAAACTAGTCTTGATTGAATTTCAAATGATTTCAAAGCTTATTCTAATGCTGCTTGCACAGTGTTCATCCTTGTCTCACTCAAGTCTAATTCCAATTCATCTTAAACCTTGCAGTATAGTGTAGTGCTGAGTAATCCTGGGTGTCTGTCCATTCCCACTTTATATGCGGCATGACCTTGGACAAACCATTTGTCTCTATTCTTTGTGAGAGGTCAGGTGACTGCAGTACTGGACTCTCCTGACAGTGACTGCTCATTTATGCAACATCTTGGCATCTGCCATGTCGAGCCCTCTGGTGGCAGTTTCACCTACTGTATCACCTTTAAACTGCTCTTAACCCCACTTAGCAGCATTTTGGATCTCTGCTGCTGTATGTGCGTGTGTGTGTGTGTGCGTGTGCGTGTGAGAGAGAGAGACTCAGGTGTTTAAGATGCCTTTTAACAATTCTCCTGTCTCATCTCTGCTTGGTATTCTTGGTATTCTCCAGTCTCATCTCTGTTTGGTCCAACTGCAAACCTGACATTTTGGGACCCCAGGTCTGCATGCCAACGGGCAGAGAGTAGGGGTCCCCAAGCATGAAGTCTGTCACTTTCATAAGCAGTTTACAGAGTTTCTCCACTTTGGATTTTAAGTTGTGTTAACATAATGCAGTTTGTCAAGTAAAAAACTAGCTAAATATAAGTTCTTGTAGTGTGTTAGGTGTTGAGGAAACCAGATGCTAAATTACATATAGGTTATGTTTAGATGTTAGCTTGTTGGAGAAGCTAATATTTGTGTTAGTCCTATTATATAACCACATCAAACGTCAATTGAATCATGTGTCCCTTAACTCACTGCCTTCAAATATTTATACAGTACATAAAATACAAAAATTAAAAAACATATTTTCCAGTAATTTCTAACTTTCCACTCAGGATAAGAAGTTAATTATACCAATACTTGTAGACAAACACAATATCACCGTATACAACAAGCTAATCTCTAACAGCACATTAGCTAACTTTCGTCAAATGTTAGCATTAAGTTGGATTCTACTCTGTTCTTTTCACACCTCGCTAATGTTTAAATGATAATGTTAGATACAACTTCATAAAACACTGACAATAAAGTTATGTTTTACCAGTGATACTGAACATTCAGCTTTCTTTATGGCTTTCTTACAGGTTGGTTCACTTAGAGTATATTTTTAGTTATGCTAATGGTGTGGCTTTATGGATTGCAATGTGAGTCTGTCCGTCAGTCCACTACTTTGGTCCAGACTGAAAAACCTTACACGTATTAGATGCATTTCCATTGCCATGTAAACCTCAGGATGAATTATATGCTGTGCTCTCTTGACTTTTTGTCCAGCGCCACCATCAAGTGAAAATTTCATTCATCATTTATGACCAAATACCTGAAAAACTAATGACAGTCCCATGAGACCCAACTGTACTTTGTGTTTTGTGCTAATTAGCAAATATTAGCACGCTAACACATTAAACTAAGATGGTTAACATTGTTATCATTGTCATTGTGAGCATGTTAGCATGATAAAATTAGCATTTAGCTCAAAGCACCACTGTCCCAAAGAACAGCTTCACAAGGCTGTTAGCAAGGCTGTAGCCTAGACCCTTAAGTCCCTTTCACACATGCACTGCAACCCTGAACTTATCTAGACATTACCTGGAAGAGCTGTATGTGAGAATGCAAATGCCCAAATTAGTTGGACCAGACATTAAACAGACTTTACCCTGTCAACTCCCTCGTACAAAGTCTGTGTGATGTCCGATTGAGCCCATGTGTGAATGGAGCAGGTCATTGTCCGGGGAATTCACAGCGTGCGACTAGGCGTGTTGATGGCGTTTCTATCATGTGACTGGTGCGAAACCAGAAGAATATAAAGAGCTTGCCTGTATATGTCTAAATACATGTAGTATTAATATCAACGCAAAAACAGTCAGCACTACAGATGAGTCAGCAGCCTCGTCCACCATCTTTGCTGTAAACAAAACACTGTGATTTCCGCAGTGTACTTTTTTGTGTCATGTCCTGCCTCCTGCTTGCTCTACCCAGGTGCCGCCCCTCATCTAAACCAAACAGAGTATTTCTAGTAGGTGAGAACACACATCTTACACAGACAGTCTGTGTTACATGTGTGGAAGGGCAACTCCGGACAATGTCCAAACCTGATTCTCTGGACATTGTGCAGAGTTCATATGAGAAAACAGCCTTAGTCTTGTTAGTTTCAAAACTGTAACCCTTCTTCAGTTAAATTAAACATAAAAATAGAGGTCTGCAGATGGGCTCTTATCTGTACTTTGGTGATGTCCCAGGTTAAAATGTCAAGACCCTGAGCCTTGCCAATGCTGTCATGGTGCTTTAACAGACATTGTGAGAGTGCGAAATTTGTGCATTAGTGACAAAAATTAGACACTAGAATACATCTTTAGTGACCTCCAAGTCTATGGAGACAAAACTTTGTGACATGGCACATAGCCAAATGCTTTACAGCTGACATTTCCATAGAGACAACTGTGTACAATAGAAGTGACGTTGCTTTATTGCTTTTCTATTACCAGCTATGAACACCTTTCATCCCATCCCATCTAAAACTGCAGTTGCTGTGAAATGACTCATGTCTGCGATGCTGAGCTGAACATGTATGTAGGAGTGAGCTGCCAGGTGCCAGGTTTGCCATTCTCTCTATTCAATCTGCTGAATGTATAAGCTTTCTGATAAATAAAACATGGGGAACTCTGATTCAAATGAAAGGAATCCTAATCTCTTCATCAGGCCCCCTCCACCTCCTCTGACCGAATGTGAGGACTAAACCGAGGCCTATCAGTAGCTGAGAGGTGCGGGTGGGGCGGGGATGGCGGGGGGTGGGAGCGGTTGGAGGATGGCAGAGGAGTCCAGGGAGAAAGCCTTTGATGTTTGAGCAGCATGTCAGATTAGTACAACAGCACCAGCTCAAAAATGGAGATGAGAGTAGCAAGAGAAGAGACTCCTGCAGGCTAGAGGCAACACTAGGGACTGACAGTGCACCTCAATCATTTCTATATATGTAGATCAAAAAAGATACCCGCAGTTTGATGCGGTGTTCAAACTTTAGCCTGAACTGAAGCACTCCAACATCATCAGGATGTCAGTCAGCCTCACAACTTTACTGTAGAGTCTTTCTTGTTGCCAAAGTACATTTGATAAATATGCTAATTAAGAAACAAAACCATTTTGTGTGCTATTCATGTTGAATATTTCACGCTGTTTTTTTTGTTTTGTTTTGTTTTGACCATCATTTCTGTTGTTGAGAATTTGGTATTCACCTGGTTAATTGCTGAGATCTGGAACATGGTGACATCACTGCAACTCTAAGTCTGACGGGGGCAAAAAACACGAACAGTCAGACGATTATACAGGCTGTAAACAAGCCAACAGGTTAGCAAGTTTATCTTAACCACTTTATTTGGACATGAAACCGAAAGCGAGTGCACCTGAAACGCTGCTAATGTCTCGCTGGTAGTTAGGAAGTTAATAGTTTTACCGTTCACCTTGTTTTATCTTTTCCAAATAAGTTTATCTAACATGGGGCTTTGTTTACAACCTGTCAGATTGTCTTAATGCAAATCTTCACCTGTTCAACTTCTTTTTAGCTATGTCACCACATTCCGTTAGCAATTAGCTTGGTGAGTACAATCTTATCACAATGCATTAATTGATGGCCACTTAAGGGAAATGCAATAAGCTGTGACATAAACCAACATTAGCATTCACTTCAAGTTTCTGTTTACCCAGCAAATTGTATTCCAACGTTCTCTCTCCTTTTAGCCCTATTTTGGTCTCCAACAACTCCTGAGAAAAATATCTGTCGCTAGCTAGTCACTAACTTTGTCCGTTTGCTGTTTGTTGCGGCTACTCGCTGTGGTTGGAAACAGCACTGAAGAGAACAGTGAATTAAAACAGTAACGCTGCAGGCCGTAAAAAAAAACAAAACAATGAGCTGAATGATGCTAAAATGCTCCATAGAGCTGAGGGGAACTATAGAGTTGGGTGAAAATTCTTGGTTCTTCGCTAACCAATCCAGCCCTTTCACATTACACATAGTCATTTTTCAATTGTTAATATAAAAACATTGATTAGTGCTGCTTTAAGTTAATTTATCCAAGATTATACTTTGCTGAAAATGACATATTAAATATTAGATGTACAGTAGATTATAGCTGTGAGTGACCTGAAAGCCAAACCCATTAAATGGGTAAATATTGTATAATTATCATATAGTTATTGCTTGGTGAAACAACTGGGTACTATGTGCACAAACTAATATGGATACACCCATTTTGTGGTGCGTTTTTCAAAATCACACTTGTCTTCACTGCCAGCAGACTGTGAACGTTGGAAAAATTGGAGTCATTCTCTCTTTCTTTCTTTCTTTCTTCAAGTTCTGTGTGCAGGGCCGATAAGTGTCACATTGCCCCCGTGCCGTCTTTCTCCTGATGAAAGTAATGAATATCCCGTTTGCTGGCTACTGCATATGCCAAAATTTAAATGCAGCACGAGTTCCACCTTTGGGCTACAATGTTTTGGCTGCGCTTATTCTTCTGCATCATCTCCAGCCGAGCTAATGATGTAACCTGTATATGCTGAGCAAAGCGGCTGCTTATGACTGGCTCCAAATGAAAGAATCTGATATAAGTCTTATCCATAGCACAGTGTTTTGTGCTCAGTCTGCTGTCTCTATATATTAGGTGGCAGAGCACAGTATTATCAACCAGGCACTAAGGTGGTGAGTTCTGCGAAACATGAATTCATGTCCTCAGTGCTCTGTGTGCTTTATATGGCATCAAAATGAGCAGCATGAGAATCTGATTTGAAAGCATTAAGTGAACACTCACTCTCAGCACAAAGTGATTCTTCTGTTTTGGTTGTACCCAGAATTACTTCATTTTTTCTTACTTCATCATTAAAGCATCACAACGGAAAAAGAAGTCATTTGTATACGAAGTCCAGTCTATTGTATAGCTGATTCACTTTGACATTGCCCAGCTGGGTGCCATGATAATGCCACCATCAGAGATCCGTCACCCCCCTCCCCCCCTTTTCTCCCCTTTAATGGAGATGGTTCTTCAAGTGGCAGCATCAAAGCCGCAGTAGGGGTGCCAGGGCTACGAAAGGGTTAGCACTGAGCAGAGGGGGTGGAGGGGTGGAGGGGTGGGGGAGGACAGGCAGGTTTTCACTGCTGCATTGCCCAAGCCCTGCCTGCCTGACGCTGCACAGGAAATGTCAGCTCCGGATGAAGTCTGCTATGCCGCTCTAGGGGGATCTGGGTGAATTTGACGTTTCATTTAAGATGGTAATGAATGGTATATCACAGGGCAATCCAGCCTGTGCTGTCTCAAGAGTTACACACACACCAACGCTGTTATGTAACCATAACAACCATGACAACGTGACAAGTACTGGATGCGAAACTGAGGGCATAGATGCAACAATATCCGCCGTTGGCAAGAGAACTTGAAGATCCTCTCCGCAGTATTACTGTGGCCCTTATATCTAAAGATAGATGTCCCTGTGAAACGGCCTGATGTTCAAACAGACTGTAACATCACACACAAGAGAAAATGAAAGTGTAGTACAGCACATGTGCTTTAATATGAAGAGGAATACTGTCTCATATATTGTAATGTAACCCCCACACACATCAGACTATGTTTCAGTAACTGAGCCCCAACAGTTCTACAGTATCATCTTCTCTGTTCAACTCATCACTTTTTCTGCTGCCACTCTGTTGTGAAACCAGTTGAACCTACAGTACGTGGGTGATGATGGCTGGCAGACAGTTACGTCAAGGGCCCGCAAGTCAAAATGAGTGATTTATCATGTTTTCATATCGATCCACCGTTCAATACCTTTCAAAGCAGTATATTTTACGAGCGCTGCTTGGGAGCAATTGAACAGTGAACGCCTGTCCGGTGGAAATGTGAATCCCATCTCACATATAAACACGATTCACAGTTTAAGTGGCATTTCACTTTGAATGCTGTACATCACCGAGTGTATTGAACACACACACACACACATGCACACAAAAAACACGACCAGTTAGTGGAGCAGACAAACACCATGTCGGCTCACAGTTGGAGAGCCAAGTGCTGCCTTCTGCCATTTGGATCACCATGGAAACAGCCAAATACACAACCAGCACTCTCATCAGCTTCAGCTCAACATACTGCAGTCCATGTGTGATGGCAAGTTTTACACTCCATCTTCCCATGCTGCAAAACACTCGACTCATACATACAAAGATTGGATCGTAAAAAATACAAAGAGGACTTGCAGTTTTGGTGTGGTGATTTTCTTTGCACTGATTGCATCATCTGCAAGTAATTGATAACAGTTTTGTTTTGGGTTGCCAGTCACAGCTTGATGACACGGAGAGGAATGAACTGGGCAATGAGTGGGTGACAGCTTGATGGGGAAAACAGGAGGTTATACTGTATACCGCTGCCAGTATGGCTATTAAGCATATGGGTATGCAAATGACTAAAAATCAGCAAATCACTGCATGCCATTATTATGCTATAATGAATACACCACTGGAAAACGAGTCATTACAGTCATGACACCAGTTGGACAACATCTGCTGTGTTACATGACACATATTTTCCAGATTCATTATGTAAATGACATTATTATTAAAGCAGTTTCACATATAAGGCCGACAACACAGCAATGCAGTGAGTACATGTAGTAAATGACGCACGTTTACAACACAACCTTCGTTTGTTGCATACAAATTCAACGGGATCACCGCTGATCAGATCGACGCGCTGCAGGCGAGCCCCGACACCGCGATGTGTTTCCTATCCAACCACCTGCCAAGAGCACAAACTAATAAGCAGATGACAGATGTCTAACATGCCTTACAGGCCCCCCTCTCCTCCTTACCTGCTCTGTGCGCTTCACCCAAGCGGACCTCGGTGATGCTGCTCGGGTCACTCTGAGATCTTCCCCGCTGCAACACGCAGTCCTCATCCAGCCCGTCCGATGACGCCATGGTGAATAGAAAAGCACAATGCAAGACTGAGAGACGTAACCACCGTCTGCCAAGGTCACCGGCGGCATCAAGTGGTGGAGCAGACTTAATGTGGCTGGACTGCTGCTGCTGCTGCAGCTCCTGCAGGAGCGGTGCTGGGGAAATCCATTACGCGCGTAGCATCATGCCGCATTCGAGTGCTGCTCGTAAAGCCCCGTTTTAAAATATAAATTCGCCTTCACTTCACGTTTTTTGGGGGGGAGTTAAATAAATAAAACTAAAATGACCCGGTATTAGAGAGGAGCTTCCTATGTATGATGTCTGTGTAGCAGACAAAGATAATGTTCCAAAAGTTCTTATTAAGACACCCGCCGTTAACGCATCATCGTCATACCACACCAACTTAGACCAAACAAGGCTGTAAGCTGGCACCGTTCAACGGGTTTTACGGGGCTCATATGAGAGGACAACTTTTAGGTGTAATGCCCTGCAGCCCGTGAAGGCAGCGTTGGATTCATGGCCGTTTGGTAAATCTGAGGACTTTCTGACTTTTTCCCACTGAGCTGTGAGATGTGTAGGCTACTGAATAAAGCATGTAGGCATGTATCAGATATGATGGAGCTTGTTTAAAAGTGCAACTTATACCGCTGGCAATTATCAACACACAACACAGTGAAAGTGGGATTAATCAATTAGGCTACTTAAGTGTATGCACATTATAAATGAATAAGCGAAACTTTAATTTCACTTAGTGCAGATACCAGAGAGCCTCTATAGGACCCCTGGATGCCCTCACATCACACTTGTTTAGTAGGCCTATTGTGTGTTCGTAGGCTTGTAAAATATTGTAAAATATCATCTCTCAAACATATCACAAAGCATATTTTCTACAGAACAACAGAGATAGCTCATTACGACACAACATAATATTTCAACAACAAATCACCTGACTCTGCATGTACGGCGCGTTTTAGATCAATTATTTGGTTTTACTGCCTCGTTTAGTTTGGTTGGTTCATTTCCCCCCTTGGTGCAGTTCGTTTTCGCACTCGGTTGCAGACCAAAACAACCAGACCGAGACCTTGTTGAAGAGGTGGTCTCGGTCCGGTTTGTTAGGTCGGATCACGTTCATAGCACAAACGAACCGTACGATACGGTTCGTTGAACGTGATCCATTGAAACATTGCGTTTTTTAAACCAGCTCCCGTAGCCAGCTGCGCTGTTCATTATGTGTGTGCTTAAGATGTGTCCCAAAGAATGACAGTGTGCCCGTGATGGAGGGGTGGGGTCGGTTAGAGAGAGAGAGAGAGAGAGAGAGAGAGAGAGAGAGAGAGAGCGTGTTTGTGTTGGTTACTGTACACTGGTGTGTGTGTGTGTGTGTGTGTGTGTGTGTGTGTGTGTGTGTGTGAAACTGTAGCGGGGCAGCATTGTTCTCTAGATGTTGCCATGAAGTGTACATGTGCCGGTCTGCTGGTATATTATGACTTGGTATATGACCCAAACAATTATGAAGAAATGCCAATTCTGCCAATGGGAACTTTTCCCAACTTATATCCATGATTTTGGAATTTATAATTTATAATTTTAGTAATAATCAATAATCACATATCCACTTGATATGATTAACTCAGACTGCTGAAGCCTCATATAAGCTTCAGATGAACTTTTAAATGCATTTTTGCACAAAATGACTGTGTGAACACATTGTGGATTTTGGCCTCCATCACTTACATTGAAAGCACATTTAAAGGGGATTTTTTAATAGCCAGTATGAACAGGAGGAATGATTACAGTGAGCCTCTTTCACTGCTCATATGGACACCTGACTGTTGTTTTAAGACACACTTGAATTATCATCACTGTCATCATCAGTCACTTACCTTTTTCAGATGTGAGACAGGTGGTCGTGCTTGAAAGTTGACTAGAACTGCTTTGTCAGAGCTAGAGAAGAAAACTACAGGCCAGTGCTGCTGACCTCAGTCCAAGGGGCATATATTGGGAGGAGGAGGGAGCGGCAGATCAGGGGGCACAATGATGCTTGGTATGTAGATGTAGCGTGTTCTAAAATGGTAGCCATGCTCTTGCTTTGAAAAAGTTTTACCATGTTGAATATGTAGTCATCTGAAACAGCCTGTGCACTTTACTGAGTCTTGATCTCAATCAATATGAAAGAACTGCAGTTGTGTCGTTGCCGTGTTAAACAAATGGTTTATGTTACATTTAAATCACTAATGTTTAGGGAATGTTGAGTTCAACACTTCATTCTTGGAGGTTTTGTGGGGTTAAAACTGCATTTTAAATAGTTCCCACCCGGCTAGAAGATCGATTCTTTTTAATTTAATTATCAAATACAGTATAATGATTCTGTGCACACGAACACAGGGAGGGGATCAGGAAATGGGAAAAACAGAAGAGGGAGATAGAGAATGTTAGAGATGAAGAGCAGAATGAACAGAGAGGAAGAGAAACTGATGGGGAGAGAGATGAAGACGGAGAGACACATGACCCAATGCTGGACCCATTGTATGTTTGTTCTCTGTTCATATCAAATTACCATTTCACAATAACAGTTTTTTAGTCTTGTGTGGTCATTTACCTGCAGAAGTAGTAGGCTATGTATTTTTATTTGGGGACCCTGAACCAACACACTCCCAAAACTTCTTGCCACCCCATGAAAGATTTTCTTGATTTGCCACTGTTCTCAGATGTGCACATCTTAAAGTGAGATTTAAACAGACCTCTGGTGTCAAACTCTGCACATACATCATTGTGCACAGTGAAGCTCAAACATTCAAGTAAGGTAACAACAAGTCAAACACATTTTTGAGTGGAGGGGGGACTTTGGACATATCATTAATCCATCTGTTTAGCAGGGTAATATGAAACATTTGGTCACATTTACTGTGGTTGAAAATGTTCTCTATGTTATTGGGAAATGTTGCTTGTCTTGTCAGTTTGTTGGTTGCACCCATTTTGAATGAATAAAATTGGTTCAAAATTGGTAAAGCCAAATTTCACACTGTGTTTTGCATTTTCAACCCTTAAAATCAAGTCTAAACTCAGTACTTCACTCACTAACTGTAGCGGCTTCCCTGTTTCGCTGTGGTTGATTCAAATAAATGTCAGGCTAACAAACAATATTTACAACCTCTATGTTGTAAATACATTGACATATGTGTGGGGTTTTTTTTGTAATTATCTCTACAACTGTTGGATGGATTGCTATGACATTTGGTACAGACATTCTCCTCTGGATGAAGTAAAATAAATACATGTAAAAAAAAAACCAAAAAACAACAATTTTCATAATCCGTTAACCTTCAGGTGCAAAATTTGGTTTATGTCTAAAGACAGTTCCATCAGCTTCAGCTGTACTTTGTGTTTTTTGCTAATGCGCTTGAGTTAGCATGCTAACACACTAAACTAAGATGGTGAACATGGTAAACAATATATCTGCTAAACATCAGCATGTTAGCATTGTCATGGTTAGCATGTTAGCACGCTGGCACCACCCTGCCAAAGTAGCCTCACAGAGCTGTTTGCATGGCTATATACTCTTTAAAGTGTAAACAAGCTTAAACAGATTTTTAAAAACTTAAATATAGCATAAACTGTTTAATTTTATTTATCCTTTTTATCCTTCGTGTAGTCATACATTACAGGGTAAGGACTTATGGTACAATATCTGCTGCATCTCATACTTGTGAAAATTACACATCAATGAGGTGGCAGTGAAATGTTCTCCTGCTGAGATTTTGAATCATATTAAACATAATTATAATGATGAGCTTTGAGATGAGGACACCCCAAGAGGACATGCCACAAATGAAGACAAGGTGTTGACTTCGATCTTGCAATGTCTGCATCACAAGGCTTCACTGAGAATGTTCAGCTTTAAAACAATACAGTGAATTGTGTAAAGGTATTCACACACAATGAAAATGTGAGAAAAAACTTGTTCATGACTATAGATGAATGAGGCAAAATTTTACCAGCAACTAATGAACTATGTGCTGACTAAAACCATTTAAAAATCTGTGACTAATGCTAAAAAATCATCTGAAAATCCCTGTCAAAATGACTGAATGGTGTAAAACAAAACCAACTCTAACATCTGAGATTAAAAAGGCAACAGTCTGAACTGGTGCCTGAGCTTGTAACACGTTTCCTCATTGCTCTGAGGCATGATTCATGCTTTACATCCTATAGTCCCAACGGAGCAGCTTCTCTGAAATGACTCAGCAACTAAATGCATCTTATTTCAGAAAAGGATGCAAATTTGTTCCAGATGACCTAACAGGTAGAGGTTTTACATCTTAAAAGAATGTTGGAGATGTATCTTCGGGGTAAGCAATTAATGATTTATAGACATGCAGAAAGTTTTTGAAATTGATTCGGTGATGCAGTGGAAGCCTGTGCAAGGTGTTCTGAATATGCTGCAGTTTTGTTAAGGAAAGAGATCAATGCTGTTACTACTGATAAAGACATGTATATGTTTTTTTTTCTGCTTCAGATATAAGTTCTGCTAAACCTGTTATATTTTTAAGAGGGTAGAAATATTAAATGTGAAGTGTTTTCATAATTGATGCATATTTTTGTTTTAAGCTGAGCATTTGTATGCACACAGAGATGCATGCTGTAGACTGCATTAATGCTGTAATGCTTACAAGAATTTGTGAGTATGTTGTCTGATAGTACATATAAGCTATCCATTATTGCTGCTTTACTTTACTTTACTTCTCATGGTTGTGTGTGAGTATTCACTTAATGGAATAAAGTTGTGTGATAAAATGTAGTACCTTAACCCTAAACTGCCCAGTCCAGAGACTTCATAGGCAAAACCATAACCATCTAGTACACTTCAGTACAGGTCATTATCAATAGTAGTGTTACAATTGCATCTGTCTAACTACCTGCTGCTGTTTGAACATCAGCTGATAGGGACTCAGCCACCTTCTGTGCCACCTGCACGTCATTTAGATGGGGTTCCTTGCTCTTGCTGGTATGCAACATGGGGCACACCAGCACAGTAAAGAGCAGTGCACGCACTGACAACACGCGTGGGAGTCTAAGGCTTTCAGCTCAGTATATTTGTGTACTTGAATTATGCATTTCTATGGTTCCCTACCCACACACAGAGCTGGAAGCCCCATTCTCCCTTTTACCCCTTTATCTTTAGCACACCAAACCAAAACTGGAACCACTTTCTACCAAAGAAATAGCTCCTATATGAAAACCCTTTGATCGTGTGTTCTGTGGATTATCAGACTATATGGGGATGCTGTTTCTGGAAAGACATTTTGCTGATATATATTTTTTCAAATCTGTGAGCATCACAATATAATAAGCATAAGATTTCATTCACCTCATTCACTTTCTCACCTTAGGAGTAAAAGTGAAGGATTTTTACTTTAACTTTCATTTTGGTCTAAATTTATATTTTCAGCACTTCTAAGAATCAGACATAATAATGCTCTAAAGAGCCAACTAAGGAATAAAAAATTTCTTGGTACCACTTCCTGATAAGGCATCATGTATAAAGGGTTTATAAGAAATAATTAATAGCTTTATTAATGCTTAATAAATTATTTTCAAATGCTTTATAGAGCAGTTATAAGGCATTAATAAGAACAACTCTTGGGTTGCCAGGCTGGGGAAAATCCTCCTCCAGTGTGACACTTTTTAGCTAATCATTAGTAAATAGTCTATTAAAGGACAGGTTCACAGTTTTTCAAGTGTGTCTTAAAATAACAGTCAGGTGTCCATATGAACAGTGAAAGAGGCTCATTGTAATCATTCCTCCCATTTATACTGGCTAATAAAAGATCCCCTTTAAATGTGCTTTCAATGTAAGTGATGGGGGCCAAAATCCACAGTGTGTCCACACAGTCATTTTGTGCAAAAATGCATTTAAAAGTTGATGTGAAGCTTATATGAGGCTTCAGCAGTTTGAGTTAGTCACATCAAGTGGATAGCTGCCACATTTACAGTCTTTTAGCATCAAATTCCCTCTTTGTGTTTCCTGACAGTGTTTCCCTGTTGAGCTGCAGTGGAAGTACAGTAACAAAAAGAGGGACTTTGACACTAAAAAGACTGTAATGTTGAAAGATATCTACTAGACTTGAGTAATCTGAACAGAAGCTTCATATTAGCTTCAGATAAACTTTTAAATACATTTCTGCCCAGAAGGAGGACTGTGGATTTTGGCCCCCATCACTTACATTGTAAGTGCATTATGAATGATTATGGCAAGAAAAACCTATTTCATGTTCATTTGGGCTTTAAAGTATTTTCTCTTGTAAAATCGAAGAGTACTGTTTGAAAGCACTTATGATAAAGCATAAATGTGTTGCTTGTCCGAGTTTGTTTCAACGCTATGGTGAGATTTATAGTTTATTGGAAGTGTTTCAAACTGTACGTTTCGGTTTTTCAAGACAAAAAAACAGGATGAGGACTGACTGGTTGGTTGGGCAAATGTACAACCCCATTTCCGTTAATATTAAATAAAAACGAAGACATATGCAAATATTTTAGAACTACCTACCATGACACAGAGAATGACATATCTGGTTTGTTAAATTTCACTTTCAGCTATTTACAGGTGCAACACCGATCTAGTTTTGATAGACTAGAGTTAGTGTCAGTGTCTATGAAATATTATTCCTTGTTCCTTAATTTCAGCATTTCTGTCATTACAACACCCAAACGCAGCAAAAAAAGTATGGCATTTCTACTCGACGTTTGCAGTATTTTGAACAGGCATGACACAGTCACCTACTTTCTCATATCACTTCCGCCGCTTCCTTTCTTCGAGCGTCCTCAAATCACCATCGCAACCACAGCCCCATGTACGCGGATGTCACCAATTCAAACACCGGTTGAACCGAAACAACTCCCACAAAGCGGATGTAGTATCTACGTATTCATGTGTTTACAGAGGAAGCTGCTGAATGAACATGGCAGAAAGGGAAGTGGACGCTAGCCGTGATGCTAGTGAGTCAACACATATAAATGATCATTCAGGCGGTTCAGTGTCGCCGGAATCTCCTGAAGATGAAGGCTCGGACAGCCCCGCACCTACGTACACTCAGGACCTCCGGAGCGTCCTGGTCACCAGCGTTTTAAACCTGGAGACGCTCGACGTAGACTTGTACAGGTAGCTGGCTGAAGTCTATCACTTTACTTTGGCTT
This sequence comes from Thunnus thynnus, assembly GCF_963924715.1. Lineage (NCBI taxonomy): Eukaryota > Metazoa > Chordata > Actinopteri > Scombriformes > Scombridae > Thunnus > Thunnus thynnus. The sequence goes on along the minus strand of NC_089520.1, from coordinate 31,687,941 downwards.
AATAATGGTGACAGTTCATGAATTAATTCCCTCAGGTCAGGTGCTGTAAATGTTTTGTTCATCTTTTTGCACAGGTGCTTTCGAGGGATAAGTTAAATGTTATTGGAAATAATTGAGTCAGTTAGGTAGCTTGCTATTTTTGGTTCAACAAAATAAAATTAAAAATTAATAGAAATGAATATGGCCTTTAAATGTGTGCTTGAATTATATAAAATAAGGCCAGACTCATAAATTAAAGCTATTGTTAAATTGGCAGCACCTACAAACTGTTTTAGCATATTGTCACACAAGTTTTTGCAAGGAGAAAATGGTAAATTTCTTCTATGAAGTCCACCAAATGATTCACTGTCCTGCTGCTTTGTCCATTACTAGTGGTGGCAAGTAAGTAAGTAAGTAACATTTACACAGCTATACAATTTTCAGGCACTGAACTAGATTATTTCCACTTTATACCAACTAACAGTACTGGCGTCTGCACATATTTTTGTAAACAATCTGTTAATAGCAACAAGACTTTTCATATCAGTGCATCCCTCACTATTTTGTCTATTTGACTGCTGCATGTATGCAAATGATATACTGTTGTGTATGTTTGCAAATTATGTACAATAATTCATTGTGCACACATCTAGGCTGGCAAAGTGGTACTCAAAAAATGTGTCCAGGGTTGGCAGGTCTGTAATTACCTGAAAATAAGAATTGTCGTGTTTTCATTTCATTATTGTGTTATCATTTATCTTAGAATGAGCCCTTTATATCTACATAGGGAGCGGCTCCTCTTCCACGGAGCCCGCCATGTTGCACCGCCATGTTTCTACAGTAACCCAGGACCGACAAACCAAACACTGGTTCTAGAGAGGGCTGTACATGTTTTTTGCAAGTTTCGCGCCCACCGTAGGTTCTCCTACACGCTTGGAAGGGGAGGGGGAAGGGTATTCAGTTGGTTGCAATATGCAGCCTCACCGCTAGATACCACTAAATCCTGCTGTACAAGCCCCAACATCTACACACTGGTCCCTGAAGCGACAGTAGTTCCTTATATTCCTTAGTTGAAATATGTTCCAAAGCATATCCTACTGTGGAGAGGGGTTGTTAACTGGCCTTAACTGGCCTTGAAGCTATTTACTCGTAATGTGACTGCACTGTAAGAGATGCAGGACAAAATCCAAAGCCTTCCTTGTATGCAAAATTGCATTCCAAAGTTCAGCTGAAGCTAGCATTAGCTGCTACACTGGACATTTGTGAAGCCTATAATCTTCAGTTTTTGTGCACTGCCACTTATACAAATGATGGTAAGAGAATATCAAAAACACCTGTCATAACATCAGTGCCATTAACTACTGTCTCAAAAAAAAAACAACTCCCATATTCACTTCATAAAGGTAGACTCCATTATATGGCTGCTGTATTTGATAGCATTAAATTGGGTGCAGGGGAATCCAATAAACTCAAATACGCTGACCCTCCTCACTGTCAAAGCTACATGAGCATCATCTAGTGAGACTGCATTACATGTATTTCAGTTGTGTCTCTATGTTTCTCCAGAGGGACTCACCACTGGGTGCCCCGCAGTCAGCGTTTGTTTGGGGGTCAAATAGTCGGCCAGGCCCTGGTGGCTGCAGCCAAATCTGTCGACGATAATCTCTATGCACACTCTCTCCACTGCTACTTTGTACGAGCAGGTAAGATGAAGCATGATTTCCAATGTTGGCCAGAGCTAGTGCAACCCAAATATTAAAAATGAAACTCATTGTTATTGCAATGTAATGATCTTTGTTTGAAGTAATGGAACTAGAGAAAAACAGTAGTTACAGTTATGGTGACCCTTGTGGTTTTTCTTACAGTTAGCTTTATCAGCTTTTGTGAACTGCATCATGAATACCGAAAAAGAAATCTCAGTTGAAAGAGGAATACACAAATACAGACACTATAAACAGTCCATCATCTACCATAATTGGCCAAAGAGTGTCCCAGTTGCTGTTTGCCCACAGCTGTCTTTTGTTTTTATTATTTTTCAGGGGATCCTAAGGTTCCAGTGCTGTACCAGGTGGACCGCACAAGAGATGGTCGCAGTTTCACGGTACGCTCTGTGAAGGCCATCCAGCATGGAAAACCTATACTGATCTGCCAAGCGTCCTTTCACATGCTGCAGCCAAGCCCCCTGCAGCATCAGTTCACCATGCCAGTGGTGCCTCAGCCTGAAGACCTCCTCACTGTAGAACAGCTTATCCAGCTTTATCTCAGGTACAAAAGTACTAACACAACAAGGCATTTGTGTGCTTTGTATACTTAGTGGGTTAGATTAAAGGTTAATACATTGGGGTAACACAAAAAGAAAGGACCATTACAGAATTTGAAAGTGATTTTGATATTGTTTGTCAGTTCACCTCAATCACACAAATAACATTTTCACACTTGCCTCTGAGATTCAAATCATGCTTGGGTAGTTTTGGTTTTATCTGCAGGTGGTTTTTTTTTTTAGATATCCACATTTTACTTTTCTCCCATCACCCCAATACAATGGAGGTGAATGGAATTTTGTTTGCTTCACAGTGTTTCTTTCCAGAAATAATGTTCTAGTTGAACAGTGCACTGGAACTTTTTTCTACCAAAGAAATGGGAAAAATTGCAAAAACACAAGTAGTTAAATAAATGGAAAGATGTAGAATAAGTACAATAACTGTAACATACATACAGAGTGCGGTTTACTACACTGTGTATTTGTCATTTAAGATCTTCATTGAGCTACTACAGCACAGCCATGTAGAGACACCAATTTACACATTACTTAAGTGTTTACTAGATAAGAGATTTCTTAAGTTTTAATGGTGTCACTTGATTTAGTAAATATCTATTTTGAAATTCATGATCTGTATTCCTTTTCATTATTTTACAGTAAACCAGACGTGGAGGAGAATGCAAAACATGGCCTTAACAAACTGCTGGCTAATGAGGTCCCCATTGAAATAAAGCCAGTCAACCCAGAACAACTTTACAGGCCTGCTGCAACTGAGCCGAAGAAGCTGTTTTGGGTGCGAGCGCGAGGATATATTGGTAAAATACATTTGATGAAACTTCTGCACATATGTCCACATACTACATTGAATAGCATTTGATGCTACACTGTGTGATCATAGGATATCCCTGTAAAATGAATAACAAGATTTATAAAAACCTTTTTGCCCTTTCTTGATGTCAAATGAAACAGTATGCTCAAATTGTGAAAGTGTACCGTATCACTGCTGCAGCTAAAACTCAGATACTGCAAATAACACTATGATATATGTATATATTAGGGGTGTGTCCAAATACAAATACATTATTCGGCAAAGCACAGATAATGGGTTTTTTACAAATATTTGTTTCATACAAATATTTTTAAAAATATTTGTTAGTTAGAGGTCAGTCTGCAATGAGGTGATGAGTAAAAGTTTAGGTCAGTAGTCAGCGCAGTCTTCTATGATCTGGGAGACTCCAATTCAAGACCCAGTGTGGGGACCTCCTTCATAAGGGAGTTTATTTATGAACACTTATTGTAACACTTTAATTTTCTAAAATTAAAAGAGTAATAAAAACAAAAACAGGATTTTAAAGCCTCTTTCCACTTTCATTCGAATAAAAATACAAATAATTTTGCTGCCTCAACAAATACAGATACAAATACACTTTCTGCACATCCCTAATTTATATACATATATATATATATATATACTCAATGTACAGTCTATAGAAATTGAGCAAATTGGGAGGTTGTAAGCAAACAGTTTCAGTGCCATGCATATATAAAAATATAGCAATATGAAAATAAATGAGAATGTCAACACAAGTAAAAAATGAGATGTATAAGCAAGATTTGATGCATTTTATTTGTGTGTTTGTGTAGGTGAAGGCAACATGAAGCTGCATTGCTGTGTTGCGGCTTATGTATCCGACTTTGCATTTCTGGGCACTGCACTACTGCCTTTTCCCAACTACAAAGCCCAGTTCGCTGCCTCACTGGACCACGCCATGTGGTTCCACAGCACTTTCCGCAGTGATGAGTGGATGTTGTATGAGTGTGAGAGCCCGTGGGCAGGTTAGTATGTCGTTCACTTCCCATCTGCTGTACTTCGATTGTTCTCTCTGTCACAGAAAGTACTTACAAAGTAATGGGGGTCACGCATACTGTATGCACATGCAGTTTTTATATAATGTTTTGTTCGCTGATTAATTCAGCCACAGATGCTTTCACAGTGGTTTGTTGTTCATTGTCATTTTTGATGTAGGCGATTCATCTGGAATTTTGATTAAACATACAATTTTGATCATTTGCTAGAAAATAACCTTAAGAATATTGAGGATTTTCAATTGTTAGTGTGAATGCATTAATCATGAAATATTAATGACAATGAAAACCTTTTTTCCAATTTACAAATTGGATTACCCAAATCTCTGTATTTGTGCGATTGGTTTTAACTTTTAAACATATTTTTGTGCCTCTTGACTTTTATTTGCTTCATACTGACAGATCTTTGTATATTTCTGAATATTTTGTGTTTTTCTATACTACTTTTGTGGCTTATCATCTGTGAGCCATTTCAAAGCTTGGACACAAATGACACTTTGGTGCATCCCGTTTTAACCTAACATGTTGTGTTTATTGTGTCTTACAGGGAGCAGTAGGGGACTGGTTCAAGGGCGACTGTGGAGAAGAGACGGGGTGCTGGCTGCCTCGTGTTCCCAGGAGGGCGTCCTGAGAGTGAAACCAGTCCCAGAGCCCAGCAAACTATAGGCACATTCCTAAGCTCTTTCTAAGATGTATCATGTGTATACTCTAATCATAGAGATAATATTTAATTTTAAGATACAAAAATAGTAATATAACATGAGTTCATGATTGTTTTATTATGAACATGCAAACTTCTAATTTATTTCCTGACAATAAATAATACAGCGGTAATAAATGTTGTCATTTGTTTTGTCATTTGTTAGATGAGATGTGCATACACGTTCCTCATAGCCACTAATTACACAAAATGGTTTCAACTACTTAACATACAACTACTTCATTCATGATAATTTTTTAAATCTAATATGATAAAACCAATTACACTGCAAAAACTCATTTTATAGTGCCACAGTTTTAACATGCCACCTACCATCATGGTGAAATAAGAAAATATGAAGTTTGTTTTATTTTTAGAAAGCCATCACACAAATGCAATGTCAAAATTGACAGTAGTAGTATTAGTAGTAGTAGGGTAATAGCAAAAAGACATGACTAAAAAGCCATGCACTGTAAAATGGAATTGTAAATGTCTTGAGTTCCACAAAATAGAAACAAAGATGGCATAAAATGTGTATGACTGTCTAGCACATGCAACTGCTAAGACATGTCACAAGGGGTTTTCTCAATGTGAGGTACAGATCTGCCTGTTAAAAAGGAATAAAGCAGATGAATGAAATACAGAGCAGGACAGCTAGAGAATGGAACAGCCTGATCCACCAGCAGAAAATGGAGTAATTGTAACCATTTTACAGCAGGACAGCCTGATCCACTAGGAGGGAATGAAATAAGTAATATATTAAATTTTTGGAGCAGATCAGGATGAAAATGTACAGATAGATCTACCTGCAACATAAACCATAGCCATACTCTTTGCCACTGCAGCTGCGGGGGAGGGCTGGCATGTAAAGGAGTAGTTTAGAAAAAAAGAAAAGTGCATAATTTCCACTGGGCTCAACTAACCTCTAAGTTAATCATCTGAATCAGATATGATGAATATGATAATTCACTTCCAATGAGTGACACCAGTGCTCATGTGACATGTCCTACCTCACAGTGTGGTTATTGGACATCTGTTGCCATTGTTTACCTTTTGGGAATCATTATCGTAAAGATGGAAAATGTCCACAACCAACTAGCCTGAATCTGACATTCAAGTATGTTCTGCCTGGCATCAGGTAGAAAAAAGCTTTTATACTGTGAAAAAGATTTGTGTTAATCCCATTAGTAACATTGATTAAAGAAAAGATCAAACGTGAGGTCACAATGTATTAAGCTTGCAGTCAAAATTAACAAAGTGCTTGATGTTTAAATTTGGAAGTGTCCACTGAGGGCAGAGTCGGGAGTTCAATGAAGGTAAAGATGACTGCCTGACCTGATTGGCCCAATGTGTGTGTGATTTTTGCCATTTGACCATTGTTTGACATAACCAGAAACCATGATGACAGCATCAGTTGTCAACACTCTTGCAACAGTTTTACTGATGCAAGACATGTCACAGAGGACCAAGCCAACACCGGTTTCAGCCATTGATTTGGCTTCCTGTACTCTTTAGTAAAACAAAGAGTTTTTGGTAGGTGTCATCTTTGTCTTAATGAGTTACAAATGGAGAGTGTGCAAAACAAGGAACACTGACTGAAAAGTAAGACAAAATCCAAATTTTGCTAAATTGGGAGATGTCCTCTGGCTTTTCAGCAATTTGGAATATATTAGTTAACATTACTTAAATCTAAAGCAAAGCTAGAATTAAATCTAAAGCAAAGCTAGATTTAAGGAAACAATGTTGGTATTACTGCTTTAAAGGAGAATAAGAAGCATATTTTCATTCGAACAGTTAGAGAATCAGCTTTTCTAAGAGGGAGAGTCGCAAGTTCTCTGCATCTAAAATATCTCATTTAATAATAAAACATCAAACATTGTACAGTAAATCTAGAAAATGAGGCATCAGGTTTTGTCTCATAAGCACACAAAACAATATCTTGGTTTTCTGGTTCCTACATTTTAGCAAAGTTAAATCTTTAAAAGTTCCTTAAAGGCTAAAGTTGCAGGAATTACTATGGTTGCTGTACATGGGGGAAAAAACGCTAATACACACAAATTAAAGCAAGACATGCTGTCTAATCCCTAATTAAGTGGTTTTTAATCCTGGTCCACAGGGCACAGAGTGCTGCTGATTGTCCAGGTGTTAAAGAACATTCACCTTACATGCCCAATTTAAATGATCTCTTACTGCATAGCTACAATGATAAGCAACAGGGTTCCATGTGTAGAGGATCTGGACTGAAAACAATTGCCATCTTTAATCACAGACTCCTTTATCCCCTCCAAAACTTGACAGAGCTCGACAGTAGTCACCAGTCTGTAGATAAAGTTAAGGCACTAAAAAAACCCTATAGATAAAGAGGTCCAGCCTGTAATGGTTTCATAGGTTGTTAATGCTAGTTCGGAGTCCTCTTCTTTCTTAAATCCTTTGTCTCTAAATTAAATTTGAATCTATCTATCTTCTTTGAAGGTAGCAGCTACAGCAGGAATCGCCCTGGCAGGGACAAGTACAGGCCATTTATACACACTGAACACTGCCCCACTGTGGAGAACCTGTCCAGCAGGTGCAGCTGGCAAGACCGTAATGTGAGAGATGATGTATGGCCTTCATGATTTATCAGCATACAGACTCCAAACCAACACGTTCCAGTGGTTTTAAACAAGTGAACATCTAAGTAAACAGTGTAGGGATTGTTTCCCAAATGAAATATCTACTAGTCGCCCTGCAACGTGCAACATGACAGTGATCCTAAACATACAGCCGAAGCAACCAAGGAGTTCTGCAGCAGCAAAAAGTAAAGTATTCTTGGTCAAATCAGTCAACAGATGTGAATACAACTAATCATGTGTTTCTTCATAGGATTTTATGCAGAAGCTGGGTGGCACTGATGTTAATGGAAGGAAGATTTGTGTGGTAGAAGACAAACATTGGCAACATTGCTCTTATTCTGGGAGCTGATCCAGCTAGATGTGGCTGAAATGTTCATACCCTTATGTTACGTACATTGTGTGTGCATTTGCTCTTACATTTAAGGTTATGTTTAACCCACAGGTCTCGCAGCAGGCAGCGCTCTCGCAGCTTCAGCAGAAGTAGGACTTCTCGCAGCCGTTCCAGGTCTTGCTCACTGTAACCTTCTCTCACCACTTATTCATATGCATATTCATTCATATCTTACCCCTCAAATGACATTTCAACTGCTTCCATCTCTTATGCTTTAGATGACAATTCAACTGCTTCCAGTTCTAACATGCCAAACTGACATTTCAGCTGTTTTTGTCTCCTACTCTTCAAGTCACATTTCAGTGTGTTTCAATGCTTACACTTGATATATCTGTCTAGTACAAGACTGTTTGTGTGATACAGCAATCTGGCGTCTGGAAACCAGAGCCAGTCAGAGATGATGCTCATTTGTACATAACAACAGTTTGGCAGACAGATCAGGAGCATATTCACATGAATATTGAGTGTTGTGTGTAGGTGTTTCAGTTTGCCATTGCACCACACTGAAGGAGAGATCTTTCAATTGAACCTGCCTCAGTAGCCCTGTTTTATGTGTGTTTAGGCACAGTGATAAATGAATGACTTCTAGCAATGTTTTTGCATTAATTTACCATAAATTACATAGAGCATATTTTACATATTTGTCCTAATACTAAAACCCCCCAAAAACTTGATATTGTCCTTTAACAGAGTATGAAGTAGGGATTTTGCCACATGATGGTTGTAAAATAAAGAGAGTGGTCTGGCTAGACACGATAACAGAGGTATTAAACATGGAATCAAAACCAATAGTTAAGCTAACTTTTATTGTTGTCTGTTACATAAAACCATTAAATTAAATATGTATTTTGCTCCAAACCACTCCAGGACTCCCACAGATTCAAAGCTTATGAGGATAAGTGTTTGGACAGCTAATCAAATGAAACATGATCTTTTAACTGGTACATCTCCACAAGGGGCGCTGAATGGGGAATTTGAATGATTCAGCATGCCCAGAGCTGGACAGGGGGCCTGGAAGATGCCAGGGATTATAGAGTTTCACAGCTCTGACAAAGCTATTTTCAGGGGGGACAGAACTTCTAATAACTACTTTGGAAGGTTAGCCTTGTACACAAGAAGGTTTGATCATTAAATTGTTTGCAACATAATTGAAAGGGATGGAAAACAGAAACAATCAATTATGTCTTGGGCCAAAGAGGGCTTCAATGGGGGTCGTAGATTATGGCCTAATTTTCACTTTTTGTTAAGATTACTTGGATTTAAAAGGGCATTTTTGTTGACACCGGTTTAAGTTTGAGTCCCTTTACACCTTAAAATACGTTTCGTATCCAGATTGTATCAAGATATGATATAACCTGATTACATTTACACCTGGTATTAATATGTGTCTCCAGTGTCCACATTGAGATGTGATTGCTCTGTCCAGCTCAAACAACCAAATGTCACATCCTCCTCATCCCTTCACCAGGGCAAATCACGGGACGATCACCTAGCACTCCATCCAGTTCATTAAAAAAGGCACAAGTCACCCTGCCCCTGCCACTTTTGTTATTGTTGTCCCTTGTTTTTTCCCTGTACGACTTTTGGGACCACCTCCTTCACCACCTCCCGTAGGCCAAGCAGTTTGGAGCTGTGAGACAATTGCTGCTGCTCTGTCAGGCTGCTGGCGTACTGATTAGCCTGGCTGATGATCTTGGGATGTCTGTAGGTTACAGTCATTCAACATTTGTTTTAAAAACACTTCAGAACACCACAGAGACATCACAACCATTGTACTGTAACTGGTAATAAATTTGTGTCAAATAAGACACACTTAAACTGAGGAGAGATGGTCTGTTTAGAGTTGAGAAGCCTTCTGGCTTCAAACTCAACATCTCACATCTTCATGCTGGTGTTCACCTCAAACACCTGAAATAAGGAATGAGACATGATGATCAGATTTGACGTATTTAACTCAAAACTACTACTGTGAATTCTTTCCAGGATTCTGGTCTTACCAGTCTGAGAAAAGGCTCGACATCAGAGTCAAAATCCTCTAGTTCAAACTCCCAGAACCTTCAAACAGAAAGAAAACACAAGCTTCATCATTACTGTTCCTCTCTTCCTCATTAGAGACAGATTGGTGTGACAGGAGCAGAGGTCAGGTCAAGTGTACTGCTGGACTGTGTGTATGTGTGCATGTGTGTGTCTGTGTCAGTAACTCACTTCACTCTCAGTGTGCTCTTGCTCTCCTCCACTGGCAGGTTACTCATGTCTTCAGCAGTCACAGCAGATGGGAGCTGTTTTCTCTGCTGAAGTCTCAACAGTTCAGCCACCAGTGCAATCTAAAGACCATACAAGAGATCACATGTCTTCATGCTGAAGTTCAAGACACAGTTTATGAGATTTTACCCGATATTTTATATTAGTGTGGTCATTATATTGGGTCTTACCTGACACTTATAAGAGCCGGTATGCCAGACAACTTGCTGACCCCCGCTCATATATGGGTGTGTCAAACAACACCTGTGTAGGAAATAAGATAATATTGCTCATATAGTTTGTTATTCAGAGTTTTAACTACATCTGAAAATGTTCCAGTAACAAAAACTCTCACATACCCTGATGGATCTGTACATTCCTCCGCTCCCTTCAATGAACCCCCAGGGTATTTTATTACTGCCGTACATCTCGAAACGCAACAAGCTTGACTTTCAACACAACAATTTTATCTTCAACAACAGACATTTAAATATTAAATTTGAAACCCCAACAATAACACCACTCTTTCAAATGATCATGACAGGGCTTAAATCCATAGACTAGCTACTTTCTTCAAGAAACACACAGTTGGTGGATGTATATTGGCATAAAATAATACTTTTGAAGACACCTTAAAGTCAGCAAACAGTGTGCCTGTTGAGACTGTGAGATGTGGTTGAAAGATCTCTCAAAAAAAGCTAGGAGGTGGTCCTTGAGTTAAGTTTTTGTTGTTGTTTTGTCAAATCATGCAGCATTTTTTTATTTGTATCGCGCTTACTCCCAAATTTAATAATTTAGCCATTACAAGTCTGTTGAAATGTGTTTGGTAAATTTTTCCCATGAATACGGTGAGATTATCTTGAAAGCAGAAAAAAGCTTGCTAGTGGATTTTGTTTACCCCATGGATATATTATGTTTAGGGTTATTTTATATTTTACCCCACTGCTGCGTCACTCGGTTGCTATGCGGTTACCATGGTCACCACTCTCCCCCATAATGCATCACTGTTAGGAGAGCCTGGCAACGCTGATCTGTGAATGTACAATAATAACGTAGTGTCACAGGTGGGAATTTATGTTATAGGCGAACAGTTAATAGAGAACAGAAACATTAATGTCAAGCATCGGACACTAACGTGAGGTAATGGCACCCAGCTATTAGCTACGTGGCTAACAATAACGTCACATTCTGAATAACTTATAGCTAGCTCCTTAGCTATATTTGCTAACGGTATTCTAACGTACGACGATGGATGCTTAACTTGTTACTTAAGTGACCAACTAGTACAACGTTTCCAAGTTAATACTGGCTACGTATAGACTGGAATTTCAGTTACAAGCAGTGAATTGCCATGCTAAAATAATCCACAACTAGCTAAAATAGTAATAATGTGCTAAAAGACACTTCATAGCTAATCAAATAGGATCTAACGTTAACTACGAGTTAAACCCTGTTTGCAGGTGTACGGATGCTTCTAAAAGCCAACTGCAGTGAGTGAACCTAATAAAGAATGGAGAAGGAACAGCACAACACTGTGGTCTTCAATGCTTCAAAAAGAGAGCTGTTTACCACGAACAATGGATACAAATCCATGCAGAAGAGACTCCGGGCTCAATGGAAAATCCAAAGGTAATGTGTTTGTGGTTTAACACTGACCTGTCTGCGCTTTGTCTAGAGCTACTACTATATTTTTCATAATTTCGTAGCAATATTGAGAGATACCTCAGATGTTAAATAAATGCTGCCTCTTCTAGTATGAAGGATGAGCTGTCTATGGAGAAGCTGAAGGGTGTCAAGTTGTGGATAACTGCGGGCCCAAGGGAGAAGTTCACAGCATCAGAGGTAGTGTATCAAAAGCTATCATTTTACATCACCAAATTCATAAATAGCATTGTATGTATGCTTAAACTATGATCTGTTTATTTCCATGTAACAGCTCTTGGCATAGGAAGGGGTAGAAATAGCAAGCTTGCCAGTCACTATGTGCTTTGTTGCTTTTAAATTCTGCATTCAGGTTCTCACACAAGCATATTTCCACACTTTTGTCCCATTTGATTTCAGCTGGAGGTACTGAAGCACTACCTGGACAGTGGAGGAAATGTGCTTGTCATGCTCGGTGAAGGAGGGGAAATGAAATATGACACCAATATCAACTTCCTCCTTGAGGAGTTTGGAATAATGGTTAACAATGGTGCGTAGTGAAATCTGTGCAAATGCCACTTCAAATCATTTATGCAATTGTTGTGTATTGCAGTTTTATAGAAGCATATGTTCTCCATCAACACTACAGATGCAGTTGTGAGGAATGTGTACTACAAGTACTTCCATCCAAAGGAGGCGCTTGTGTCCAATGGTGTATTAAACCGGTTGGTTTGTTACAGTATCTATTGATTTTCTCACACACATAATTTATTTATGGTTTTGTTGTATACATATAAATATCAATTCATTTCAACAGTAGTTGTATTGGATTACCACTCTAAAATGAATTATCCTACACACTGATGCACATTAAAGCCAACATGTTCTGCCTCTTTTTTTGTTTAGAGAGATAAGTCGCGCTGCTGGCAAAGTGATCACAGGAATAACTGAAGATGAAAATGTTGGAAACAATGCACAGTAAATGATTTGGTTTTATATTCCTATTTACTACATTGACCGCTACATTTAGTGTTTTTGGAGGGGTTTTGAATGCAAAATTTTCTGTCTTTATTTGTGCAGGGCTCTCACATTTGTGTACCCATATGGTGCCACACTGAGTGTGATGAAACCTGCTGTTGCTGTTCTTTCAACTGGCTCAGTCTGCTTCCCCCTCAACAGGCCTGTCCTGGCTTTCTATCAAGGAAAGGTCAGAGGCACAAGATGGTTTTTTTCATACTTATTCTTAGGCAACAATACCTGTGCATGTATACTTGTGAGGTGATGTTGAAAGATGTCTCATGTCTTATTAAGGAGGCTGGAAAACTGGTAGTTCTGGGTTCCTGCCACATGTTCAGTGACCAATACATAGACAAAGAGGAGAACAGTAAAATCATGGTGAGTACAGCTGACATATAAAAATGTTTAAAAAGTATACTCTGCTATCTTGTGGAATTTGAAGTGGAGTATTTGTGCTCAACACTCTGTTGTACTTTTTCATTACAGGATGTTGTGCTCCAGTGGCTCATGACTGATAATATTCAGTTGAATCAGATTGATGCAGAAGACCCAGAGGTGAGGACGTTTACTTCACAGGAGAATGGCATCATTGATATTGTCTTTTAAATTAGCTGACATCCATCTTGTCCCTTTTTTTTTTGTGTCTCCTAGATCACAGATTACACCATGTTGCCAGACACAGGGTGCCTGTCAGAACATCTCAGAGTGTGCTTACAAGAGGGTGATGAAAACCCCAAGGACTTCACCTCTCTCTTTGACATGTCTTTGTTCAATTTGTCAACCGATACTTTACCCCAAGTCATCAGGTGAGAATGCAAAATATACCCGAGAACATTATCCGCACATCACTGCTCTTGTTTTTCTTCATAGCTAAAAAAAAATTTGTGTTGTAATGTTTTCTGCAGTGCTTACAAGCAGCTTAATGTCAAAGACGAGCCACTTCAGCTGATCACACCACAGTTTGAGACCCCTCTGCCTCAGCTCCAACCTGCTGTAAGTCCAGTGTTTTTCCATGCATACATTTCTAGAGTCATATGTAACTGCAATGTTATGGGAACAAACATTTTTGCTTTTATCTCCACAAATTTAAATCCACAAGTGTGGGCTTTCCTGTCTTTTAGGTCTTTCCACCTGCCTTAAGCGATTTGCCTCCACCCATGCTGGACCTGTTTGATCTAGATGAAACCTTCTCCTCTGAGAAAGTGCGCCTAGCTCAGCTCACAAATAAATGTAAGATCACTACTGTTCTTAGCAAAATTAAGTGGTTAGGTTTAGACCCTTGATAAGGCACAATTTATATTTTTTTAAACCGCTTCTGCTCCCAGGTACAGATGATGATCTTGAGTTCTATGTACGGAAATGTGGGGAAATTCTGGGGGTGACTCCCAAGTTGGATAAAGATCAGAGGGATGCCAAGCACATCTTGGAGCACATTTTCTTCCAGGTTGTAGAGTTCAAGAAACTCAATCAGGTGAGAGAACTTAGCTCTCCTACAAGTTAGTTTATTATGCATTGAAGGCCTTGTCTAATAACAAATTCCCCTCTTGCAGGAACATGATATTGATACTGAGGCACAGTTCACTCCGGGTCACTGATTGTTATTCAGCTCTACCTTTTCAATATACTGTACCATGACTAAGCAGATGTGAGTATATTCTGTAGTAAAAAGGACTGTTACATTGTTCTGGACTATAGTATCAACAGGGTACTGTGATGACTGAAATGTATGATTGTATATGGTAAACTGACATTTTTAATCTTTATACTTTTGTATTCCATTGTGTAGAATATGTAAAACTGTAAATACACCAGCAAATAAAGTCATACTTTTATTTAAATATTCAAATATTAAAAACATTTTGTTCAAGACAAAGAGCTGACTGCATGCATCCTCACACATGGATCCTGTAAAAAGACAAGAGAAATTTAACTCTAAAACATGGGTTTGCAGATTTTGCCAGAGAACACTAATGAATGAAGCATCTTACCTTTTAAACTTTTCTCTTTGACTCATCCTTGATGCATGATGGGTGCAGAGGCAGACAAGATAGTGTAACTTTCATGCCAAGTGTGCCTGTAGGGGGGGCACATCAGGGAGAAACTTCAGCTGGTGAATGTTGTGTAGACTGTTTGAGTTTTGGACTCCACATTGGCTCCTGAGTGCTCAGCTCCATGCAGGGTTTGGGGCTCTCTGATTTAATCAAAGACACATCCCAGGATATTTGAGAGGCTGCGAGATCACTGTACGACTGGTCAAAACAAGCAGACTTTTGCTTGGGAAGGAGGATGTGGGGAGTGGAGGACATTCCCTGTAAAGGCACAACCAAGTGATGACTGTCAGTCTCTTGAGGGTTCAAGCTGTTCAACGAAGACACCTGTGAGGGAGAAAGCGGGTCCGACGGCTTGCAGAGAGACGCCAGGATGGACAGCCTAGCGTCAGATCCATCAGCTACTGTGTCATTTGATGCTCTTGATGTGGACAGTTGTTCCAGTGACAAAGCAGACAGCAAGCTCTGTTCACCAAAAAACTTCTTGTCAAGCTCTGATGGAGAGGAACACTCAAAGCTATTCATATCTAGGAGGTAAAATGATACATAGCACTTTGAATCATATCAGCAGATCAGGCTTTAATGAATGAACTTACCTTCAGAATAAAACTTGTTTTCTTACCTTTAACAACAAACATGTTCTCCATTGTTTCTGTGAGCCAGTGAGTGCCAGCTGAACTCCAGGTGGGTTTTAAACTGTTGAAGCTGCGTGTTAATTGACCCAGCTGGAGGCCCAGCAAGTCATCAGTCAGGAGGAGGTGGGGCAGCATACAGGCTCTGCAGCTATGAGGGAAATCAGGTGCAGACACATATTAGTTGAAATTACATGTAGTTTTTTCTTTCTTTCTATTTTTATGTAAATTGAAGTTGTAATAAAAGGTGTTTTTATTGTTGATTTATTTGAACTTTTTAATTTTTATTTCCTAAGCCTTCAACTTACAATAATTTTCATTATGGTTTAGTTTATCGTTTGTTTTTTTAATTAATCATGATATTGATTAATTCGCCATTCATTCATATAATAGTGAAAGCTTAAAATGAGGACATGATTGTTTTTTAATAATTACGTTTTCACAATTATAAATAATTAAGATGAAGTCTAATAATAAATAGTGTAAGTTAACATTATAATCATCTGTTTTTGTTTTTTTGTTGCCTTTAATTAGTTTCCATTTTCCTCATATATTTCATTTCCCTCATATGTATATAATAATTAGAGCGGTATACAAGACAATGTACAGGATTTAGCTTGTCACTATATTGAATAGGTGTATGTTAGTTATTTGATAGTGGGGATATCATGAAAGCTTACGCCTGTTTGAATAGTTTGGTCTAAATTTGGTATTTGAAGGTTGCCCTACGTTAAACGTTTTACTTTGAAAGTCCTGCCGGAAGTGTTTTATCTTGCTACATGACCCTGTGCGCATGTGTAATGCGCCGCATACGTCACTATCTGGTTTGTACGCTGGGGAAGAGCGGGAGATAGAAATCCAGGAGCGCGGACAGACCGGCCGCCCCACTGTAGCTGGCTACAGGCTGCGACTTTTAACATTCAACACAGCAGCAGTGAGTCTCCACCACCGCGGACCTCTTCACAAAGACAATAAACACGCGGAATACAACCAGATAACACCGAATATACGCGCATATGACGTGCAGCAACGGCAGGACAAACCACAGTCTGAACGTAAACAACAGAAACAGAGGGAAATGTCCTGGTGGCCGCGCGGGTAAGATGCTGATATTTATTATCTGAATGAACTAGCATTAGCAGTACTGTTTTGACCACTAACAGATTAAATGTGAGCACTGAACACAGTTAAAACATTCAGATGAATAACGTACATTACATTTACATTTTGGCCTAACCCTGTAACTTTTGAGAACTTCACGGTCTCTCGTCTGTGCCGCCCTTTTCCGGACAGTCACAATTAACTGGGTTCAGTATTTGATTTCACTCCAGACACTCTTTC
Source organism: Thunnus thynnus (assembly GCF_963924715.1). Taxonomy (NCBI): domain Eukaryota; kingdom Metazoa; phylum Chordata; class Actinopteri; order Scombriformes; family Scombridae; genus Thunnus; species Thunnus thynnus. The sequence goes on along the minus strand of NC_089520.1, from coordinate 31,671,213 downwards.
TATTCATTCACGTCAACCATTTATTTACTCCAACTCTGTACTAACATCTTAACTGTGCTACATAGTAGTGTATGGCTATGAGATAGCAGCTAACCATACAGCTAAACCTGATTATCCAGTTGTCCTCTGCACACTACAAGGGCGGGCCAGTAGAGTTTCTGCATTCATTGTCACCTTTATTGGTGCTGTTTTGTTTCTTAGTGAGGATGGAGAGGAGGCCATGCATCAAGACACTGACTCTGATGTGGCAGAACAGAGAGACGGTGGGAAAGTGAAGGTGAAATGGACACAAGAAGAGGTGATTGTCATGACTTGTCCCAGTGATTTGCATGTCCTCTGGTCTGAATGCCTCCTGACACAGTCAAAGGAATCACTACTCTCTGGGAGACAGAATGTAAACATGTTTATTTGTTTGCTTACAGGATGACAAGCTCAAGGCTTTGGTTCAAAAAGTGGGGCAGAATGATTGGAAATATATTGCCAGCTTCATACCAGTAAGTTTGATTAACTTTTCTGTTGTTTTTAGTAAGCTGTAAGGGCCTCATTGGTTAATTGTTGACAGCAGAAATCTCATCAGTGTTTTGAAGTTTCTTCAATTGTTTTGTTCTGCTTAGAATCACACTGAACATCAGTGTCAGCACCGCTGGTTTAAGGTCCTGGATCCAGAACTGGTTAAAGGTCCTTGGACCAAAGAGGAAGATGAGAAGGTAGGCGACTCGTTAGCTAGCGATGCAAAGGGTTTGAAATTTGACTCATTAAGTACAGTATATCTAGTGTTATTAGTGAAAACAAGTTGTATTTCACATGCAAGCTAAATTTCCTCCTCATTCCTCAGGTAATAGAGCTTGTACATCGCTATGGCAACAAACAGTGGGCTGTGGTAGCCAAACATCTGAAGGGCAGGCTGGGGAAGCAGTGTAGAGAGCGCTGGCACAACCACCTCAATCCCAATGTGAAGAAGTCGTCATGGACAGCCGAGGAAGACCTCATCATCTACAAGGCTCACTGCCTGCTCGGAAACCGCTGGGCTGAGATTGCAAAGCTGCTCCCTGGAAGGTAAATACACAATGGTCAACTCATAGGATGAGTTTGATATTGTCAACATGTTTTTGTGTGTGTTTGTAATTAAAGCCTCACCTCCTCCAAAAGATTCATGTTATAATATTTATTCACAGGACGGATAATGCAGTGAAGAATCACTGGAATTCGACCATCAAACGCAAGTTAGAGATGGGCTTCTATGCCGGGGAGGTCTTTAAGCCAAATGAACTGGAAGAGCTGTTGGCCCGTGTTAACAAAGATATGCAGGTTGGTTATCCTACCCATGATGTTCTCCTCTAAGATGGATACACTATTGACTGTATGATAAAATTTGTCTTTTCTCATGACACAGATGCCCAGTTGCTCTCAAGATGGTGCAGACAAGGACCCAGAGCAGAAAACACAACCTTCAGTAAGTGACCGATCACATCGATTAAAAAAAAAAAAAAAAATCACGATTTAAAAACAGGGTGGTTTTAAATACTTTAAAGGTATACTATACAGGATTTGTTGGTTGGTGTTTGTACACACAGCATTCAAAGTTGGCTCCTCCTCCCCGGGTGTGTGAGAGAGAGAGAGAGAGCAGCGGTGGTTGAGCGAGCTAGAGAGTAAATGAAGAGAGCGAGCGACCCTGGCCTGAACAAAGCTGTGAATCAGATAAATAAAACGTCATTTTCTGATTGTTTCACACACCTCCACACAACCCTGCGGGAAAGTGCCGCATTGCTGGATTTGGTGTGAATGCAGAGCTTCATCCTGTCCACTGTGTGTGTGTGTGTGTGTGTGTGTGTGTGTGTGTGTGTGTGTGTGTGTGTGTGTGTGTGTGTGTGTAGCTCACACACTTCTAGTGGGCCATGAGTGATGTTTAAGAGAGATTGCTTTTGTCTGAGTCTATTAGTGTTTTTTAGGAAATTCCTGCATAGTATACCTTTTAATCTCTGTCAACTGATTTGTTATAAATAAAGTCCACAGAAAGATTATCTGTATTGCACAACAGTAATGATGTTTTCAATGTCAGTTAGTTATAGATGTCTTCTTCTTCCACCAGTTGCAGGAAACGCCAGTCTCAGCCTGTGTTAAAGCCAGCCCCAGCAAGCCAGGTCCTTCACAGTCTGTCCCCTCTCCAAAGGACAGTTTAAGCCCCAAGACTGAAGCAGACACCTCAGGAGAAATGAACGGTACCAGCTGGGTGGTGGACAGCTCCGGCTTTCTCTCCCCCACTGGCCCAGCACTGAAGGAAGTACTGGACATGGTGGATGGGGTAAGTGTCCCCAATAGCCAACAAGAGCTGGTACCCTCACCTTATTTTGATGTAGTTTTAGTCAAATTTTAGTCATTTTTGTTTGTTTTAGTCAACAGAAGACTCTTTACATTTCATCAGTGACATTGTAGTCTCATCTTTGTTTTGCCTTATTCATCTTTATGTCTGTCCATTTCCCATCATTTCTGTATTGATTTACCTTGAGAGGAGAAGCTACAATGTCTGATAGCCTTCGATATTTCTTCAACAAACATCTAGAGGAAGATTTAGATTGTTGACTGCTGATGATAATCCTGGAATTTACTCATTATTTCTGATAGTAACAGGCAAGATAGTTGTTTGAAAGTAATGTTAACGTTACACTCTGAATAAGAGATAGTTTTGGCAGCAGAGGACACTGTTACATTTTGTCATAGTTCTTGTTTTCAGAGGCTACTTACTTGGCTTTAGTCTCATTTTTGTCACCAGCAGATATTTTTTGCTTTCGTTAATCATTTGTGCTGTTTTTCATATTGATACGTTATTATACTTTTGAGTAATACTTGTGACTTATTGTGAATAATAAGCCTCTAATGACTAGTTAGTATTGATTTCAATAATAGGTATATTTTTAGTTGATCTTTTATGACCCTTTTTCGAGAAGTGACCAGATATATAACAATTTACTATTATCATTGTTATTATTATTTTATTTTTTCACACCGGATATATAACTGACAAATAAAGTGTTTCTTATGTACTCAGGACATCGATGGCTGGTGCAACCTGGCAGCCTTCGACCTGCCTGAAGACAGCCCGAGCCCAGAACGCCACCAGTTCCGTCTGGAAGGTAGCGCCTTGCAGGAGTTAAGCAAAGGTAGCAAGGGAGAACTCATCCCCATCTCTCCTGGAGGGGTCACACCGCCCTCCATACTGAACCGCCGCAGCCAGAGACGCATCGCCTGGTCTCCTGACGCCAATAACTTAATGACTCCCAAGAGCACCCCTGTCAAAATCTTGCCCTTTTCTCCATCTCAAGTGAGTCTTCTTAGTTAATTCTGTAGCACTGACTATGGCACTGCTCACAATGTTATAATGAAGAAGGAGTAACTTTAACTAACAAGCATTGTTTCAGTTCCTCAACATGTGGACCAAGCAGGACAGTCACGACCTGGAGAACCCGTCCCTCACGTCCACGCCGGTGTGTAGCCAGAAAGCCATCGTTACAACACCTCTACAGCGAGACAAGACCCCACTCACTCAGAAGGAAAACTCAGCGTAAGTAGTCCTTTACTCAGATCCGATGGTTAGCGTACAATCGGTATCATTTTGAGTCTCATTGTTCACATTTTGTTTTCATGCAGATTCGTCACACCCAACCACAAGTCGGAGCTCTGTACGACACCACGAACTCCCACGCCGTTCAAAAATGCCATGGAGAAGTACGGACCTCTGCAACCTCTGGTGAGTATCTGTCTCTTGACTGTCAGTAAAAAGCAATGAGTCATCAGCATTAACAGTGTCTTCTGATGTGTCGTCACAGCCTCAGACTCCTAACCTTGAAGACGACATAAACGAGGTCATCCTGAGAGAAGCCGGGATTGACTTGGTTGTTGTACGCACAACTCCACCTGAGCAAAGACGCAAAACAATGGTAACTATGAAACTTTAATACTTATAATACTTAATAACTATTCCTTTAACCCCTGTTAAAGGTATACTTTACCATTTAGACATATTACATATTAGATCATAGAGAGCCAAAGTAAACAGCAAAGTAAAATAGTTCTTTATTTAATATTTCTGTTTTGGTGGCCTTTAATTAACACCATGGAAGGAAGAAGAACAATATACACATATTAAATATAGAGCATTTGCTGTGTAAAATAGCACCTCTTCTTTTTTCCCTTACGTTTTTATTACTTTAGAATAGACTACGAGTGGATCATCAATAAGGGAGAAACAGTTACAGCAATCTATAACCTGCACACTGTCAACATGAGAAAACTTACTGGCAGCTCTAGTTTTTTGAATGCTAACAAATAAATTGCAGTTTAATCCCAAAAGATTTTATTCTGATAGCAAATACTGTAATAGATACTGATTTATCTTATATAGTATAGATAGTAAACCTCAGGAACAACACTCTGACCTCTGAAAGCAACCCTGAATGAGACATTGTACTGAACTACAAAAGCTAGCGTTACAGCAGCTAGCTCAGATGTGAAGTCAGGGTTCAGACTCTATAATGATACAAGCTAATGTTTTTAGCACGGTGTAATTTTAGTGTATGGTGTTGGCATATAAAAAAGAGCAGGCAAAATGTTCTTAGATGTGTAAATGATAGTTTGTGCTTGTGATCAAGTGCCTGTTGCAACTTGAGCATATGTCTGTTAAACTAATACTGTAGGTTGTCAGTAGAAGGTGTGTCTCAGAAAGTTAGACTGCTTGGGAACATTGAGTACTTGAGCTCCCCACTACTTCACGCTCACAACTTCACACCTTGGAGCGAGGCATTACAACAACAGTCTTCTGTTGGTCAGTAGGCAGCTGCGTGAGAGCAACTGAGTGTGAAATCTCTTGTTCATTCACTTCCCCCACCCAGATATTTAAAGTCTACCACTGTCCCCACCATTCAACAATGCTTTTGGCTGATGTTTTAGCTTCCACTCTAGAACCCCTAGCACAGACAGACAGAAATTGTACTTGACTGACAATCTTTCTGAACCTATTTACTCACATCCTGATGGTTTTTGTTGTTTTTATTCCCAGCATCGCCCTCCTATGAAGAAAGTGCGGAAGTCATTGGCCCTAGATGTCGTGGATTGCCAGGTGATGCCTACATCCAAACGCAAATCCAAGACTGAAGCCAAACACAGCATCAAGGTAAAGAGTGTATAAATGTGCTGTTAGTCTGTCTGTAGTTTTTACACATAATAATTCTCTGCTCTTTTTCCTTCTTTTTTTTGCTCACAGGAAGAACCTGTGATGGTTTCTCTGAACTCCTCGTCATTTTACAGTAAGGGGCATGAAAATATTTTGGATCAGGGCTTCCTTTTGGGACCTAGTGACAGTGCCATATTTCCCAGCACGGTGCCCCCAACTCCTGTAAGTTCCACTTTTATAACCCTAAAAGGAATCATCCTCATCAATGGAAAAGTATTTCACATAGCTCTTCTTTGACCTAATTCTATTGTGATGTTTTTTCTCTTCAGATGTCAAAAGAATGGGAGACGGTTGTGTGTGGACAAACGAAAGACCAGCTCATAATGACAGAGAAAGCAAGACGCTACCTTCGCTCGCTAAAATCACACGCTCCCAACAGAGCTCTGATTTTGTCCTGAGATGTCTCTCATCTTTACTTCAACATGTTACACACGGAACATTTTCTTGCTGTTGTTGTTTCTTCCTGACTTTCTGCTGTTGTACTTTGTGGTGAAGAAAAGTACATGTCCTGTAGATTTAATACAGTTTTTTGAACAAGTCATTAGTAATCAAAACCTTAACAGTATAGCTCTGTTAATAACTTTAGCAGGGACAATTTGAGAGAGAAAGGTGCTTTTAGATTTAGTCTCATTCCAAAGGCCTCACATGAGGCCTGAAAAACAAAGTATAAATTACATTTCATTGTATTATTGTCACTTAAACATATTTGAAAAGAACAATTAATGTAAAATTGAAAACAAATCACGGCTACTTTTGCTATCGGTGAAAGAGATGGTTTTACATTGCATAATGTGTCTGTGTAATTAAACAGTATTTTAAAGTTGTGGAGAGCACAAACACTCAGGTTGCACCTCCATATGTAAAAATCAGTTGTATAACTAATTCAGACAAGTTGATCAGTAATGCCTTTAGGGATGAGGGATCCATGTTGTTAAAATGTTGAGTGAACATTGTCTTGTATGATCTGTTTAGCATGTGTGTACAGTAATGATATGCAGGGTGAGGACCTGCCTCATACAGGAGTACAGTAGACATCCGACAGGTGAAATGTTGTGCTTGCAGGAATGGGTGGTGTACAGTTGATGGCAAGGGCGTACATAACATGTTATTGGCACTGTATGTAAATATTTGGTGTTGTATGTTTTTACTTCATCATACAAGTTTTTGCTAAGAATTTAAATAAAAGAATTGTATGTGTAATATGTATTTAATTCATGCTGCTGTGGTACAAAGCTATTTTTTATGGCTAGATTTTCTTTCTTTTTTTTCAGATTTTCCATTAACCTGCTTTTTCAGTACTTGTAAATAAGTCGGTACAGGGAGATAAGTTAGAAAATAACTATATGGAACCCTATGTTTTATTATTAACACGCTGTCTGTAGCCTACTTTTTTGGTTATAAATAAGCTCATTTTTTTAGCCAAGGAAGAAAATGCAATGAAAGGTGTTGTGTAGCCTTCTGGTCTAATTTGTGTCAGTTTAGAGGTCCTTGATGTGAAAAAGTTTAAGAACCACTGTTAAAGGATATTAAATATATTATTTGTTTATCATTACTAAAGGCCATATCATGGCCTGCATGTACAGTATTAGTGCATTACAACCATGGATGTATCAAAAGATCTTATGTTGATATAAGATCTTATATACATCCATGATTACCACAGCCATAAACATATATACATCTACGTACATATACATGTATGTCTATGACCACAGCTACCTTGGAAATAACTGCTGTCGTGCTTTCATTTTGAAATGCAGAATGCACAGCCGGATATTAATCCTCTGATGACGTCTGATGACAGCTCACACCGGAGCAAGGGACAGGGGATAAACAATTAGAGGTTCAAAGGGCTTTATTTAAATATTTAAACGAAACAGGTTTATTATCCAGAATACATCTCGTTTATAACGTTTTTTTCGTTGTTTGGTTTCGTTTTGTTTGTTTGTTAGTGTTTATTGTTTAAAGTCATGATGTTTCACACTCCGTTACAGTAGGTGGCGGCATACTTGTAGTCCGCCAGTAAAACCAAAGAAGAAGAAGACACCGGAAGCAAACGTCGGTTTTGGTGACGCTGCATTAGACTGCAAGACATGGACCGGTCTAGTAAGTGAATTACTAAATTAACAGTGAATACAATTTTATTTTTTCTGTGTGTTTTATGTGTTATACATCGTGTATGCTATTAGGGAGTTCCCTATTGTAGAATTTAGGGAAAGAAATTCATGCAGTGTGCTGCTTCCTACTGACGTTAGCAAGCTTGCCTCCTAGCTAATGAACGAGCCAGCGCTAACTCGATGAATGAATAAAACGTTATATCATCAGGAAAGAGATAGTGTGGTGTAAAAATATATTTTGTTGTTTTCAACCCACTGTGGTAAAAACACGTTCAGCCAGCTAGCAGCTCATTTTGTCTCCGTTGTACGTTATGTCCGCAGGGCTGCTCGGGTTGTTCATCCTCAGCCTGGCTCTCTCTGGAGCTCAGGCGCTCACACCCGCTCACTACCTCTCCCTGTCCGATGTGGCCCGACTGCAGAGCCTCCTTAGCCAGCAATTCACTGACCTGGAGTCTGCATACTATTCGGTTGTTGGTCTGACCAAGCTTGGAGCGACTGTTCCCGATCATAAGGTAAAAAAAAAAATGACTCGGTTATACGTGGTTATGCTGCGACAAGACTGAACATTTTACTTCCTGATCATTATTCTATTACCTCTGTGAATTACATCTGTATATTATATTTTATTATTACACTAGTGTTCCTTAAATTAATAAAGTATATATTTGTTTTTAGGAAGTATGCCAGTTTCTGAAATCCCAGCTTGACCCCACCAGTGTTGACTCACTCTTCTTTGCTGCTGAGACCAGTCAAGCCATATCAGGATGTGAGGTATGAACACACGCTCTTGCTCTTGTTATCTGCCCTGCTTTCATTCTTAATATTCAAAAATGTTGTTTGGAGGAGTATAAATTACAATAATCAGCAGACCAATTTCTGATAAATATAACAATATTTGAGTATTAAACCACATTATTGCATCCTGGTCATGTTAAAACAATCTTACACTTGATTGCAATGATAGTAAGAAAATATTAGAAGTTGGTTAGTTTGTCACTAACACTGTACTGACATGACAAAATGTACTATAATGCAAACCCCTGAATACCAGGTAATATGAGATTTTTTTTTCCACTCTTAGATCCCCGTGTCCAACGAAACCCGTGACATCCTTCTGGCAGCGGTTAGTGAAGACTCGACCATGACTCAGATTCAGCGGGCTGTGAGCGCTCTCGGCTCTTTGGGGCTTCCTCTGGCATCTAAGGAAGTTGTAGGTGCCCTGACAGCTCGTATCAACAAGGAGGACAATGTTATGGCGTAAGTTGGGTTGGTTTCGGGGTGCAGTAACATTCTGTGCTGGGGAGGGAGGTCCTGCAGTGCATCAATTTAATTTACAACAAATGTATGTTCTCTTTTGACAGTATCACCTCAGCTCTGCTAACTGCAGCACGCCTCTCCCAGCAGGCAGAACTTGGAGGAATACTGGAGGAAATTGAGGTGAGCTCTTTCACTTCCACTAGGTGGTGCTGTGTCACCGTTCTCTTCATATGAAGTCTGTGTTTTCTTTCCAACTCAGAGCAAGACACAATGGATTAATTTTTTTCTCACATTGTTTGCTTTTTTCCCCTCTCAGGATCTGACAGCTCGTTTGGATGATCTTGGTGGCATCTACCTCCAGTTTGAAGAGGGACTCGAGGCGACCGCCATGTTTGTGACTGCTGCTTATTCCCTGTCAGATCATGTGGATATGGAGCCCCCCCTCAAGGAGGTACGGTACCTTATCTGTCAGGTTTTATTCTAGCTTGTAGAATTTCTCTACATGTGTGTCTAAGATATATTCTCCCCACAGGACCAAGTCATCCAGCTGGTGAACTCCATCTTCAGCAAGAAATCCTGGGACTCTCTGGCTGAGGCATTCAGCGTGGCGAGCGCCGCCGCCGCCCTCTCCAGCAACCGCTTCCACGTGCCGGTCATCGTCAGCGCTCAGGGCCCGGCCACAGTGTCCCACAGCCAGCCAACTCTGCAGGTACAGATGTTGGATATCAGCTGAGCCGCTCTACTGTGTTTTTGATCCCCTCATTCATACTGACACTGTCTCTCTCTCTGATTCACAGCTCCTTGTTACTGATGTCATGTCTCAACCTCTGGCCTCAGCCAACGTGCTGGTGGAATCTGCGTACGCTGTGGCCTCCAAGAGCGTCATACTCAGCCAAGCACCTTTCACACTTAATGAGTATGTATCATAGAGAAATAAGTGCTGGCCTTAACCCACAACTTGAAAATGATCTGAACAGCATAGGGAAATATAAGCACAATGACCATTCATGACCTCATCGCTCAGCCTACATAACTTTCCTATTATATAAGTAATACAATCGCACAAATATGTCTTTGTGTAATCATTGATCTATTTCATTGACTGTGTAGAATATGTTTAACTAAACACATTCAGTTTCTTCACAAGATGTGTCTATTTATTCATTAATTTGTCAATCAATTGTGAGGAGTTGTGTAGGCAGTGTTTCCTAATGAGTAGTCTGGTTTTGGTTTGAACAGGTTGTATAATTCTTGTTTTTTCTTGCTTTTTCAGCGGTGTCTTTGAACTGAACTTCATGTCCAACCAGCCAGCCAGCGGATATTACCAGTTCACTGTTGCAGTAACTGGAGATAGCCGACTGGTCGCCAATCACGTTGAGGTGAGTTTTAAGTTGAATGGGTCACACATAATTTAAAGTATTCACAAGAAGTTCACTGGCTTCATCATCACAGTGATGGTAGTTAGGGATTTGTATGTTGCACTTATGTCCTGACTTGATGTGACTTTGTGTTTTTGTTCCTCCTCTGGTCACCTGTAGCTGAAAGTGAAGGTGTCCACTGAGGTGGCTGTTACTAACATGGACCTCTCTGTGGTGGATAAGGACCAGAGCATCGGCACAAAGACCACCAGGTTAGATACAAGTTTAATAAGAGAGACCTTTTTACTGAACCCTAGTTGCATTGCAGCAGAATACTAAATGTTGTTTTCTAATGATCCAGGGTGGACTATCCTTCCAAAGCCAAGAGCCCCTTCACAGCAGACAGCCACCAAAACTTTGCCATGTCCTTCCAGCTGGTTGACGTCAACACTGGAGTTGAACTTACCCCTCACCAGGTGTGTAATCAGTGTCTGGCATGAACACACGTCAGCTTGCGGGCAAAACGTGTCTGTTGCTGCTGACTTCATCTTTTATAATCACTTTTGCGCCCATCTAACCGTAATGTTATAAATCTAGTCGGCCAGAATCGTAAAAACAAGCCAGCCGCTGTGACCAGTTTGCATAAAAATTCTCAACCTTGTTTAAAATGAATTTACCCTCTCTGTCTCTGTCTCAGACTTTTGTGAGGCTGCACAATCAGAAAACCGGCCAAGAGGTCGTGTTCGTGGCCGAACCCGACAGCAAAAACCTGTACAAGTTTGAGTTGGACACAGCAGAGCGGAAATCCGAGTTCGACTCCATCTCCGGTACCTATTCCCTGCACCTCATCGTTGGCGATGCTACCTTAGAGAATCCCATCTTGTGGAATGTGGTGAGTGTCTGTTCAGATTGGTGGTGATAATCAGGATTATTTACTGATGTAACAAGTGAGCAGCCAGTGATATCGAGCTCTAAAGTTGAGTTGTATTCTTTTGAAAGGCCGATGTTGTGCTGAAGTTTGTCGATGAGGAGGCTCCAGCTACCATTCAGCCCAAGACTCTTTACATTCCCAAACCAGAGATCCAGGTAATACTCATGTAGTTCCTTATTTATATCACATTCACTGCAGGACAATGCACTAGCTGTCAGTTCAGCAGCATAAATCTTGTCTTATCTCCGCAGCACTTATTCAGAGAACCAGAGAAGAAACCTCCCACGGTGGTTTCCAACACCTTCACTGCACTCATCCTGTCCCCCTTCCTGCTTCTGCTCATTCTGGTAATAACGCACATTTTGTGTGAAATGTTTCCTGTTTTGTTCTCTTTATTTTTTACCATCAGTTAAGCAGCAAAACATCTTAAGACACACCTAATAACAAAGCGTTCTGCATTATTTAAAAACCTGTGTAAGAGAGCCCTCAGCTTTGTTACTACTGTTGCACAATGTTCCAGCTTTTTCCCCAGAAAAGCCCTTCAGCTCTTCAGTCAGCAGCCTTCATACACAGTGAACGAGGCTCCAGCAAGCCATGAATATAATGCTTGTTTTAATTTGACATCATAAAAGCTATGGTGTGTTTGTTTTCCCTGGCATTTGCAGTGCTGAGTAATAATTATTGTTGCAGTGGACTCTGATCAGTTCTTTGTTTGTGAGGTGGTAAACAATATTTCAGCCCTTTTGTTGGCAGCTCTCGCAGGGGATGAAAATAACATTGTCTTTTATTTCCCCCCCTCTCTCCTCTGTAGTGGATTAAGCTCGGAGCCAACATCTCCAACTTCAGCTTCTCTCCCAGCACTATTCTCTTCCATTTAGGACATGCAGGTTAGTCCCCGTCTTTGAAATCAAATGTTTATCCCAGATGTGATTGTTTTTTTTTTTTTTTAACAGCCTCTTCATCTACTACTCATCTGCTCTTGTTCAAGATGATAAATGAATCGCACTAATGACCGTGGGCGACATCGTGCATAATCATAATTCATTTTAGTGATGCATTATTCATGAAATTCCACACATTCAAATCTCAATATGAAATGTCCTCCCAACCCAGTGATGATCTAACAGCCTGACCCCTCCCTCTACAATCTGTACAACATGAAGTCAGCTGTGTGTATGTCACAGGCGTCATATGTGCACAGTAAACTCCACAAATGCAGGCAGCATATTTCATTGTAATACTCACATGGAACAATTAATACATATTTTTAAAAAAAAGGGTGAAGTCCATACAACGAAGAGTTTCAACATGTTGAAAAACAATATCAATTTGATTCCAAGGTCACGTAATATTCACTATTTCATCTGTGAGGCTGCTGAGGACCAAACCATCAATGTGAATATCATCTAGAAGTAAATTATGACTGTGTATGTGTGTGTGAGTGATTTCCATCATTTAGTTTGCAGCTGTGACACCAGTTAGTAATACTCTTCTCTGCTGAATTGAAAGATTTTTAAGAAGAATCATCATTTAACACTAATAGTTTAGAAAAATGTTCTCGTATTAGAAATCATTCAGAGTTGAGGAAGCATATTTCTAGAAACTGGTCTCCATTATTCCCAATACATGTAGGAAAATCAGCTCTTAGAATATAAAATAAGATGTAACAAAGAACTTTCTATATTGATATTGTTTATTTATTTATTGTTTATATCTCTGCTGGCTAAAGAGGGTGTTTTCTTATTTGGCACCGTTACCATATTTGAAAGTTTTTCCTGCAGATGAGGCATTCTGGGACAGCTAGCTTCCCTCCTCCATAGGAAACTGTAAGCTGAGTCGTTTTCATCGTACAGTCTGATTTTCTCATCTGGGAGCGTTGAGACGTGTCAGCATGTCCTTGAGCTCCGTTTAATCCGTTTGCTTGCTCCGATGGTTGCTATCGCTATCTGCTGTATACCTGGAAAACTCACATGCCAGAATGTGTGTTGTGTTACTATGGCAACCTGCAACCGTGAGCCGTCACCAGTCTTGGCTGTTGCCTAACTGCATATTTAACAGAGTTTTTAATATGTTGATTTCAATCAGTTTTTGCCTGTTTCTTCCTTTTTGATATGTTTGTAAATGTTATATTAATGTAATGTTTCATGAAAATGTCGCCTCATTTTTTTTATATGGGGTGAGATGTTTATAAAGAAACAATTTATAAAAATGAAACGTTAAAAAAAAAAAAAAAAAAAGTATCTTGCGGCACCTTTAGCCTGTCCTTAAAGCATGAGGAACCACTGACACACAGTATGTTTTAATAAACATGTATATCTTCATAGTCTGTTCAAAATTGACTTTAGAGCTACAACAACCAACTATTTTGATAATCAATTAATGATTTTGAGTCATTTTTAAAGAAAAAAAGCCAAATTCTCTGATTCCAGCTTCACAAATATGAATATTTTCTGGTTTCTTTATTCTTCTGTGACAGTAAACTGAATATTTTTGGGTTGTGGACTGTTGGTGGAAACAAAACAAGACATTTGAGGGAACAGTGATCGACATTTTTCACCGTTTTCTGACATTTTATGGACCAAACAACTAATCGATAAATCCAGTAAATAATCTACAGATGAATTGACAATGAAAATAATAGTTACCTGCGATCCTTATTGTGTAATTACCCAGCAGCTGTATTGTTTGGATATTAATGTTTGTTTTGTTTCATTTCAGCCTTGCTGGGCCTGATGTACGTCTACTGGACCCACCTGAACATGTTCCAGACTCTGAAGTACCTGGCGATTATCGGTGGCGTCACTTTCCTCGCCGGGAACCGCATGCTGGCCCAGAAAGCAGTGAAGAGGTACGTGTCCTGATGGTGCCTGGCACAAATAGTTCCTAGAGAGTCCTTAACCCCAGAGAGAGAAAGACGAGCCCCTTTCAGACAACGAGGACTCTGGTGCCTCGAGACCTCTCGGTAGTTCTTAGCCCCAAAGCTGAGGAAAGTGCCCATTCTACATCGAGCTCCTCAGCTGGTCCCCGGAGGCTGATTTGAATGCCAGGCTCTCTGCCAGGAGACAACCCTGCCAGCAAGATCCGCAAGAGTGATGATCTGAGTGGGCAATTTCTTCACACCATCAATATGTAGAGCTTTCAGAGGGCCAGAGTGAGCAATTTGTCGCCTGTGACACTGACTCAAGACATTACTCTGTAATTGTTCACTTCGGAATAACTGATGACTCTTCTTGCTCTTACCACAGCCCGTTTAACCCTTTTTGAGCAAGTAGAAAACTGCAATTAATGATGATCCCAAATGTCATATTTTCCAGTGAGGACTTTGTTTTTCTTCTTTCCTGCTAGTCTCTGTGTCCTTTTTTAACCTCCCATCTATCCACACCTCGCTGTCTCTTTACTCCTCTTTCAGGATTGCTGCAGAGCAAAGTAGTAGGTTGGCAAAGTATAGGAGCCTACGATAAAGCCCCCCCATTTGTAACAAATGAGTCGGTCGTGCTTCCAGGCTGAAGTAAGGGCATCCTCATAGATTGCATCCACAAGTGCATCTCCATAATGGCTGGCAGCGTGCATGGCTGTGTGATGGTGCTCACTCACATGTACTTGCCCCCCCCTCCCCTCCCCTCCCTTTCCCCCCTCTGATTTGCCTCTCACTCATCCCTCCATGATCATTACAACCATAGCCATGCCCGCACTGTGGTAATCCCTCCATCGTGGTCTAACACCCATGGTTCTGGTTGTACCATTGCGTTTGAGTGAAATGTTTGGTGTTCATGACACGCCTCATGGGAATTTTCTGCGTGTTCTTGCCAAATGACATCGTTTGTTGTGGAAGGGCGCATATTAAAATGCATGATCAGCCCCCTTTACATGACTTGTTACTGATCAAGTGTTAACTAATACTAGAGTGTGGTGTGCTGGTGAAGGGAAATGTGTTTTGAAATAACTAACATCCACTTTTTTTTTTTGTCTCTTCCACAGAATTGAGAAAAAATAAGGGCAAGAAAATTGAAAGAAGACACTGACGAAGCTCATTTTTTTTGTTTCCAAGGAGTCATTCAACGACTCATCAAATCGGACTTTACAAAAAAAAAAAAAATGGCATGGCAGTTCAAGAATCTAATCAACAGTTTATACATGCAGTTTGTCTGTATTGCCAAAAGGAAGAATTTAAGATATCACGGCGTCTCCGAGAGACTGGACAAACGCTCACTGACAGATGGTTCTACTGAGGGCTGTAAAGCTACTGATCATTGCACTTCATCTTCCTGTGAGATTTTGTTTTCTTATTGTCCAACATGCCAGTGTTTTCTAAGTGAGCGAGGGTTTTTATTTGTGGTTTCTTGATGGAATTTGGGTTGATTTGTGTGTTGGGTTTTTTTTTTTTTTTTTTTTTTCTTTCTTTTTTTTTTTTGTACATTCCTCTTTGTTGTCACTCAATGCCCTTCACCTCGTAACAGAAGTTGTTGCTCAGCATGTTTCGGCTGATAATAAATAAACCATTGGCGGTAGCACTGAACCATTCATCTTGACTCACTATGCCAGTGTGTTTGCCTGTGAATGTGATGTGTAGGAGGAGCGATGGTGTCCCGTTTGATACTGAGTTTGCGTCCCCCTGAAAATTTGTTAATAATAAAATACGGGCAATTTGAGGATATGCTGTTTTTGTAATGAAGAAGAGGAAATAAAGAAATTAAGGTGAATCTGGAGGTTTTTTGTCTTTCTTATGTAGAGAAAAACAGGAACACAGTGCAGTTTTAGAAGATTGTTTACCAGTAAAAGTTATAAAATCATGATCTTTTTTGTACACAATTATGTTTCCCTAAAAATGTTTCCTTGCTGAGCTGTGGTGGAGGGA
The DNA here is from genome assembly GCF_963924715.1 of Thunnus thynnus. Lineage (NCBI taxonomy): Eukaryota > Metazoa > Chordata > Actinopteri > Scombriformes > Scombridae > Thunnus > Thunnus thynnus. Next base: position 31,655,468 of record NC_089520.1, on the reverse strand, counting down.
TAATAGAGACAGAATATCATACATCATAGACTTCAATTTAGAAATGGAGAGAAAACAGTCCAGTGTAAAAATACATTCTTAGTCGCATTAGGAAGGCAAGAAGGATTAAAGAGACCAATAACTTGCACATATTAGTATGAGTATTAAGACTTTAAAGTCTGCATACACCTTTCCTGGCTGATTAGACCTGAACTTGTGTGGAGCTACTCTGGGGATTATGTGATGTCACTGAAGACTATGGAACTGTGGCCACGTGATAATCACAGGATAATGTTAAATGCAGTAATATAGCTAAATCTGCTAACATTAGCCACCATATGCTACTGGTCATACCAGACTAAGTATGTCTCAAAACCACTCAGTATATTATACTGAGTAAAAGTGTGTTTTACAGTTCATGAGTTCAACTCTTCATTTGTTTCTTTAAAAGTTACACAATCTTGCTTCAACACCACCTTTATCACAGCAGACATTTAGAATTTAGAATGATCATAGCAGGAAACAGCTGTAATTAATAAAACTAATTATGCTTTCTGTCCATGTAAACATCCCATTAAACCAGGTCAGTGAGCCAGCTGGTGCAACAATCTAAATGGAATGCAGCCATTATTTATGCTGTTGCCAAATTATGTGCAGTTAATCTGGAGCAAATTTTAAATATTTTACATACTATTGGCTGTTGTTTAATCTATATCAATACATCATGTTTTATGAGAAGACCATATGTTTTCAAGGCTGGATCAGTATTTAGGCAACTGAATCGGGGATCCACAGCTCATTTAATCAATTTCATCTGGCCCTGTAAATTCTGTATATAAAATCTTAATCTGCCAATAAACAGTAACTATATAATGGTGAAAAATTCAATATTTTCCTCTAGAATGTGGAAAAGTATAAAGTAGGATAAGATGGAAATACTATTACCTCAGAATTTTCAATCTTTCACACATTTTACTTTGTTACTTTCCACCACTGCATAGACCAGCATGACTCTCCACTCTTAAAAAATGACACTTTTTATCAAGATTTCATTAATACCATTAATCCATGTTGCTATTTCAGTGGCTACTTAAACAAAAGTTACATAGTGTTTCTGTGAACAAAAGACTGCACATCCTTAAAATCCTCAGTACCATTTTTTTCCACAGTCATGAACTGGGTTGTTGGGTTTCTTCACAGCTTTAATGGGAATTTTTAAAAAATGACAATATCATTTGCATCTGTAAAGAACAGGTTAGAGGAGGTATAAGAAAACAAGCAGTGATGGTTTTGAAAAGTGCAGTGGTGAGGAGTACTGGCTGCCTTCAGTTTGTCTTCTCAACTCAGCAGTCTGTAAAGAATAAAGACTCAGGTTAGTGAAATACTACAAGTCAGATTAGGGTTTAGGAATGTTTTTATTGGAGCTCTGATTTTCTGAGGCTGCATTGGATTTTAAGGTATTTATTTACCTGGGTCTCATGACATTCCCGTGCACTCCTCTGTATCTCTGATTGCTCTGGATGGATGTCACATCTTCTTTATACGTCCCTTCATAGATATCTGACTGACGCTTCACGTAACTCTCACTTTCATCTCTGTGGGGAAAAAACACACACCAGTCATTCAGGATTCATCGTGTTACACTGGGTACACTAAGAGCACTCAGTGTTGCTCCTGCTGGATTTACACACAATTGGAGTGACATCATTCCTCCTGTGCTACCTACCCAAGACGTTTGCCCATGATTGTCTGGAGGAACTTCCTGGCAGAGATTTGGCCCAGGACTTTCCTGTAACTGTTTGTAAAGATGGCATCAGCGTGGCGCGCTGAGCTAAAATTGGACAGTGGACAAAACCAAATTGATATCAGTTTAGTTATTATACAACAGTATTCTTGAACAGATGAAGGGACAGCAGCTTTATCTTTTTGTGCACATTCCACTTCAATCCATTCACAATTGTCCAGATTAAAGGGTCAGTTCACCCAAATTAAGATTTCTCACTTACCTCTTGCAGTACCCTGCAGTTTCAGTTTTATTTGCTTTTTGATTTTCTATCAAAGAAATGTTTCTGAAAGGACTTTTAAATATATATTTTCAGAGCTGTGAGCTTCACAAATGAAACTCCACTCACCTCCATGATTCTGTGGTGGAGGCAAAAATCTGAAAAACCAGAACTCTCTGCATTAGTAGATACTGTACCACTAGACGTAAATGAGATTTGTCTTTTGTGTAATTTGAGTGAACTGACCCTTTAAGCATCAGCCACTCAGTGCATAGTAACATGCTGACCGTAACTCTGCTCGCTCCCTACGAGGACCCGTGTCTTCCTCCAGCTGCTCTGCTGGATTCTTTAGAGAAGATGTCATCAGGATGGATGTGTCCCTCTGGCCAAACCTGAGAAATATCCCGATAAACTAAATAAACTTTGTATTCAAATACCTCCACACACTTAACCATACTAATATGTAAATGTATTCCATTTTTCACCCGGAGCAGAAACTGATTTCATTGTAACACAGAGTTTTAATGATTAAGATTAAGTAAATATCCTCAATCTAACTGCAAAATGCTCTAGTCTTTGTGAAATGACTGGCGCTGGACACTGTGATTAAGGTGCTGTATGAATATAACACGGTGACTAATCCAGACACTGTGACCCTTTTTAGCATAACAAGTGCAGAGGGCACAGCTATGACATGCAAAGTAAGCAGTGAAAGGTTTGGAACATCATACGCTACGAACATGGATGTGACTGTTTTTTTTTTAGCCCTGACAGAGCAAATCATTGTCTGTCAGGTCAGTGTTATGTTCTGTATCTTGTTACACATGTTGTAACTTTATGTATTCTATTTCACCCGATAAGGCTCTCTAACCATTTCAGCTGTTCTCTATGGAAAAAATCACTTTGTTCAGTATTCTGAGTGTCTACAAATCTGAACAGCTGAATGAACCCATCATAAACCATTTAAATAACTTCACTAATACTCCTGAAAATCAGTAATGGAAATGAACAAGACATGAACATTTTTAGTAAATCTGTCCGGACTTACCTAATGGATGGGTATAGCGGAGAGCCTGATAAAGACATGACCAGGCAACAAAACAGCAGCAGTGCAGCTTTCTCCATCATCACAGCTAGTCCTGGAGAAGAATGGACAGCTAGAATAAATGACAGGAGTAGAAATTACATTAAAAAAATGCTGAAACCACAGTTTCCCTCCAACCAGTCTCATCACTCTGCAGAAACGTCTGAAGTTGCAGCAGACAGAGATGTATCCGGCGATGGAAAATATCCAAACTTCACTGAACATGTTCCAAATGATCAAAGCACAGGTGTTAAATGTAGACACATATACACAATACATGTACACGGTGTTGTCAGAGTTACCTAGATATTGTGTGTGAACTCTGAGCGTCCCTGCAGTTCCTCTTTATTCGGTGCCTTTCACTCTCATCATCTCTCACTGTCAGGGAAGACTGGACAGACGCAGCGCTGGAACACTACTGTTTGTTATCCCTGCATCCATGGTCAGTTTATACTCAACCTGTAGCTTCCAGTCACTCCCACCTCACACATGATCACTCTCTCTCTCTCTTTCTCTCTCTCTCTCCTTAAGATGAGCTCTCTGCATGCTCTCTCTCTCTTTTTGTCTCCCTCTCTCTGTTCCTTAAATTTACATTTAAATTCCAGGTTTGGTCTATTGGCATTATAAAAAGTACCTGTATGAGTACAGTATGTTGCACAAGGTTTACAATATTTATTTCAAAATTGAATTAGAGAATGAACCCCTTGAGATGCACCATCTCATTTTTGAAAGGATCCTCGACCACAAAATTCAGAATATAAGAAAAAGAATAGATAACAAATATTTGCACAATGCTACATAGTATATTATAATGAAAAAAAGCAATTTGTTGCAAATAAATCAGAAAAAAATATTATATATGTGGAGATAAAAATAATGAGATGCATTACCATACCCTGTTTATACATCCATTACGCAAATTCTTCCAAAAATGGGATGCAGGGACATACTAGACTCTCATTTCAACATTCAAGATTGTGTTCAATGGAGTGAAAAAAGGAAAAACAAAAGCAAACTAATATTATTAAGCATTATATTTAGACATGTCTGATATTGTCAATTGGGTAAATGAGACTACAAACTATGGCTTGAAAAATTAGAATATAACTCAAACAAATAATTCTTAACAAATTCTTAACAAACATGAACAATGTTTCATTAGCAGTTAATTATTGCAGCAGGCTACAGACTGCATTGTTTGGGGGCGTTATGTTGTGTTCACTCTGCATGCACTCAGTGCCATAAATGTGGTTAATAGCAATCAGGATAAAACAGACATTAGCCTAATGTTCTGTCACTGTGATAACCTCTATGAGGTGAAGTTACTGAAATTAAACCATTTTTTATTTTATTGTTACGCCCAATCCCACCGTTTATACCATAACAAGAAAACTAAGCGTTATCTGTATCTCTAACCGGTAAGTGTTAGTGTTCAGGGCTGGATGAGATGTATTCACATGTTTCAAGTCGAGATTTTTTTTTAAATAGACGGACCGTAAAGTTGGACGTACTGGGGGGCTTTTTTGACTAACGGACAGTCGAGAAGCAAGAGGACTTTCTGTCGTGTACTTCCGTCCTTGCCGAGCAGGCCGCCGTTACGTACTGAACCATCCTTTTTTCTGACATGGCCATCAGAACTTAACCATACAATGTTTGTTTAACATCTTAGTAAATTTAGCAAAGACATTTCTAAAAATCATTAAAAGAAAAAAAGATATTTTTTTCTTTTGTTTTATGCACGTGCAGTTGAACTGGGTTTGACGTCGAGCACGAATATTCATGACAGCTGAATTATCTGCTATATTATCTCCTACAGAGCTCATTTTCTTTCTATCGAAGCCGAAATCAACGCCATTACTATTACTATTTATTATTACCGACCAATTTTGTAGTTTTTGACAGTTAAGTCTTTTTATTCCGGGTTTTTATGACGTTACTTTGGAAAGAGAGGATTGTCCTCTTGACATTCAGACATCTTGGGCACATGACATGAGTGCTTGAATGACATTTAACCAACAAGCTACCCGGAGTAGTTACAGTAGTGTTCAAACAGTAATTTAATCAGTAAGAAAACCAAACAACACGGTAGCTAGAGAGTGCTAGCAGCAGCTAACCACAGTGTATTGCTGCTGAGGTTAATAAGCGCTAAATCCGACAGTTATCAAGTGTTTGCTCTTGACATGAGTGCAGCTAGCTAACCAAACATGGACCACCTCAGGAGTTTAAAACCTCTGTTTTCTGCTCCCCAACACTTGATACCTGTCAGGTGTTTACAGCCCAGATATTGCTGTAATTTAGCAAAAACTGGTGTAACTTCAGGAGAGAAGAGGGCAACGCTAGATAAATTCAAGACTCAGATATCCTCTGGTCCAAGTTTTCAGGATTTTGTTAAAGGAATTTCAGTTAAGCAGACTTATGTTGCAGACGGAGAATACTCTGACAAACACAGTTATCTGTCTGAGGACTTGGAGATGGGGAATTCAAGGAAAGGTTAGTCTGCATGGCTGAAATCCATCAGCAAAGTTAATTTGGATAGTTTGGGATAAATGTTAAACTGGTGTTTTGTCTTGGTCCAGTGTATTTTGAAACCTATGGATGTCAGATGAATGTAAACGACACAGAGATAGCCTGGTCCATTCTTCAGAGGAAGGGATATCATCGCACAGTCCACTTAAATGAGGTACAGCTGAGCTCTTATTTATATTTTACCATTTTAATATCACATCTGTCAACACAGTTAACTTAAAATGTCTTTATTAATGCAGGCGGATGTTGTCCTTCTGGTAACATGCTCCATAAGGTAAAATAATATTGCAGACTCTAAAGAACTGTCCTCAAAATATCATTCTCTGTTTTTTTAGTTGCATTTGTATTATTGTACAACACATCTCACTAATGAAGTAACAAAGACACATAAACTCTTCTGTTAACAGAGAAAAAGCTGAACAAACTATTTGGAATAGATTACAACAACTGACAGCCATGAAGAAGAAGCGCTTAAAGACCCACACACCGATGAAAATTGGGATTTTAGGTAAGTAAGTTCACTACTGCACACTGCGTCTGTCTTACAGACGCTACAAAGATGTATGAATGGGTGTGTTTGTCCAGGTTGCATGGCAGAGAGGCTGAAGACGGAGCTTTTGGAGCGGGAGAAACTTGTAGATGTTCTTGCCGGTCCTGATGCCTACCGTGACCTTCCTCGCCTCTTGACTGTAGCTGACGGAGGTCAACAGGCAAGCAATGTGCTGCTGTCACTAGAGGAGACCTACGCTGACATCATGCCTGTGCACCATGCTCCTCAGGGACACAGTGCTTTTGTGTAAGTTGTTTTACTGAGCAACTATGGTTTTTGGAGGAGTTATTTGCCCCTCACACCACCTCCTGTTAGTCTCATTTTCTACAGCACTTTCTTCACATTTTCTGCATCCTTTGCCCTGGTAGGTCCATCATGCGAGGCTGTGACAACATGTGCAGTTACTGCATTGTTCCCTTCACCCGAGGGAGAGAGAGGAGTCGACCTGTCAGCTCCATTCTTGAGGAAGTTCGTATGCTCTCTGACCAGGCAAGTTATGGTAGTAATACTTGAGGTGGAAGGCAAGCTAGGTCATTGTTATAGCTGATGGGTTTTATTGTAAAGGGCTATTGCACAATAATATTTATCTAATTAGGGAACACACAACTGCTGCTTGAAATTCATAAGGCTATATCAGAAATCATAGATGATTCTGCCCTCAAAAATAAAGTGAGGTTAATCGCTAGTTTAAGTTCACTGAAAATGAACATTTATATCAGTGAGTAAGTAGTGTCCGGACTCCTTGACAAATGTGTGTGTGTTGTGTGTGTCTTGTCAGGGCGTGAAGGAGGTGACACTACTGGGTCAGAACGTGAACAGCTACAGAGACACGTCAGAAGAACAGTTCTGCAGCGCTGACCTTACCAAGCTGAGCCGCGGCTTTAAGACCGTTTACCGAACCAAACGGGGAGGTCTGCGCTTCTCTGACCTGCTGGACAGAGTGTCACAAATCGATCCTGATATGAGGATTAGATTCACTTCCCCACATCCCAAAGATTTTCCTGATGAGGTACATGATTCACGTTAACTCTTACACGGCAGGTTACGGACATGGCTTCTGAATACACCTACTCAAATATAGATGTTTGATTACATATGGCAAAAAAATGATCAAGTGTGATTTTACAACAAAGCAGTGCCTCTTTTTGTGTATCTGTATCTGCAGGTTTTGCATCTAATTGCGGAGCGAGGGAACATTTGTAAGCAGGTCCACCTTCCAGCCCAGAGTGGCAGCAGTCAGGTCCTAGAAGCCATGCGCCGTGGGTAAGAAACCACAAGACTTCTCTAAACTGTCAAGTGATGCAGTTGCAACAGGTTCTTAAAATGTCAGTAAGTGTTCAATATGAGTCTTTTCATTTACAATTTACAGCTACACAAGAGAGGCCTACCTTGATCTTGTGCAGAACGTTAAGAGAATTATCCCAGGTAGGGATCTAAATACTGCCACAATTATCCCCTAACTCAAGTAGTGTGGTCTGTGTTAACCAGGAATGACGTGTCTGTCTGTGTGTCAGAGGTGAGTCTCAGCAGTGACTTCATCTCAGGCTTCTGTGGTGAGACAGATGAGGACCACCAGCAGACTCTGTCTCTGATCAGGGAAGTGGGCTACAATGTGGGATTCCTTTTCGCCTACAGTATGAGAAAGGTGAGTCCTTGTGGAATTTTAATGTGTGTTACACCACAGAAATACTCTCTTATCAGGATTTTAGAATTAAATCTATACTGTTATTTTCCAAAGTGTTTTTTCCAGAAGTGATCTAGTTTTAAAATTTAGTTTCACCTGCTCTCATCTGGTTGTCCTGCTCAGAAAACCCAAGCCTTCCATCGGCTACAGGATGACGTGCCGGCAGAGGTGAAGCAGCGGAGGCTGCAGGAGTGTATCAGTGTGTTCAGAGAGGAAGCTGCCAGGGTCAACGCTGCTCTCATCGGCAGCACACAGCTTGTCCTGGTGGAGGGAGTAAGTACTGCATGCATGATGCATGGCACACAGGGTTCAACATTCAGGAATGTTAACATCCTGCTGTCACTTTTCATGGGATAAGTAGTTTAGAAAATGGATAAATGGATATTATACCTCACTTAATCACCCTAAACAGGAGCAGAGGACATAACAATAGTTTGTTATTTTCCCCTAAATCAGTGTTGGATCTTTTTCATCTGAACCTTTTGTACCAGGTTACTGTACCAGGCACCACTGTTCATTTCTGGTTTCCATTTTCACACAGGAAAGTAAAAGATCTGCCAAGGACCTGTGTGGTAGAACTGATGGCAACATGAAAGTGATTTTCCCCAAACAGGATGTTGCCGTTCAGCCTGCAGAGTCTAACACTGCACCCATCAGTGCTGGAGACTATGTGCTGGTGAAGGTGGGGTTTGGTTCATACAGATAGTGCAGCTGTAAACAGTCAACACAGTTTACAACACAGATATTGGTTACATACAATATACTTACACTCTATATCATTTTGAGTAAGGTATTTCAAAGTGGCTTTTTTACATGTTTTTTTGTTTTTTGATCAAAGGCTGCTCTGTTTTAAACACGGTCAAGAGTGTGAAAGCATTATCTGATATCTGGTATTTATTAATTCAGTTATTCATGTCTGTTTTCTTGATCTTTCGTGTAGATATTGTCAGCTAACTCCCAGAGCCTGAGAGGTGAAGCCCTCAGTCACAGCTCCCTGAGAGGCACCATGATGCACTATGAGACTCTACCTAGCCACCAACTTGATGAACACGTGGCCTCAGACACAACCATGATGAAGACATGCCCTTGATTGACACAGGTGACACCACAAGAAATAAACTCTTATTTTTAAAAAAAAATCTGGCACACCTCTTCTTGTCATCTGACTTTGAAGACATGTGGAGACTGTTTATACGGGGATTCTTGCATCTCACACAGTCACATTGGACTCAAGTTCATATCTGATGAAAGATGAGCTATGAAAACTGCATTGTGTTATTAATACAGTCAGTACTCACTATGTGTAATGTGTATGTACATATTAAACTGCTTAAGATACTGAAACATATTTAAACCATACCGTTCGTTTCATACATGCTACAGCTGTTTTATTTTGGTGTTAGCAGTGATACTTTATTGATGTCATTGCATTTTTTATTGGATTGCCCAAACTGCAGTAAAAATGTCGTGGATCAGCACATTTTTAGAATCACTCTGCGAGCTACAAAGTCAGAAAACTTTAAGAAAGAATTTGCCTCAAGTCAGCAGCAGAAAGTGCTGTGATCTGCTTTGGAAGGAGCATGTTATTTCGAAAAAGATGATTATGGTGACAACAGCAAAGTCCCATCCTGCAGACCGTCTCCTGTTATGACAGGACTTCTGTAACCCTGTTGGAAAAGTTCACTGCCCTCATCTACATTTTAGATGGAGAAAATAACATGACCTGAATTCATATTTTACTGATTTAACAAAAGAGAAACAATATAAAAAAAAAGCTATAAAAAAGCACAAATGCAAACTGGAGGACTGCGTTTCTCAAGCTTGTAGGAGAAGTTAATATTTGTACATCATTGAGTTCCTTTTTGAAATTTGGCAGGTAGTTGCGCTCTTGCTGTGGTCGTGCCTCCATAGCTGCATGCCCCAGTGTGGAAATGACTCCATGGAGTTCCCAAAAAAAGCTGTTCAACCTGAAAACTGCACATCTGTCCCAATCAGCATGTAGTCCTAAAAATAAAACACAACAGCAGCATTTAATAACAGGTTTGAGATGATGAGTTCTGTTGATCAATTAGATATCAACTGTGTTTGTATCAAGTACAAGGTATAAACATTCAGCTGGCTCAAAAACATGCAGTTCTGTAGAAAATATAATGTTTCTGACCTTCAGGATCTGAAGCTTAGTGTTCACAAGCTTCATCTTTCCAATTGCGGGAAGAGGGTATCCCTTTGCAAGTTGAACTATGAAGTAAAATTCATAAATTTAGATCATCTAGTTACGAAAATCAACATGGCAAACGTTATAGTGATATTATTAGCAGGGGTTTTATAATACATTTTAATTATATAACAATTCATTCAATACATAAAAAAGATGAATCATAACATAGTAAATATAACACAATATTAAAATAAACCTTGACAGGATGATCAGTCAATTTAAAAACTGTGCAATCTTTTTTTTATTACAATGAAAATGAAAACCTAAAATAAAATAGAATTATGGAGGCATAGAAACATACAGAGACACTAGCAATATGCAAGGAGGTTAAATAAATATGACTTTGATAAAACAAAGTTGTTTAAAAAGAACTTCTGAGTTTGTCTTTGTAATGTGCGAGGTTAAGATGTTCCATATTTACACATTAAACATCCACAGAGGTGTGTTTAAAGAAAGTCACATTCCCAATCTCCTCTGACTGGGGAGTAAGAACATCTAATAAACTAGTAGAGTTTTATTATAGAGTGTGTGATGTGACATAAAACGGTAAAGAAGCTTTGCATAAAAATTGAAGTCCATCGGAGTGTTGAGGAAGGCCTGTTAATGCATTACAGTAGTCTAGTTCAATTACAATGGCTGATTGCGCAGGACCTGCCTCCCACCAATCTGAGTCCATGTTAACATCCTAACAGCATGTGTTGTGATTGAAGATGAGTGAAAACTAGTTAGAAACCAAGCTGAGAAGCTGAAATTGCTAAAAGTAATGGACAAGTTTAAACGTCCAGACTGCTACTCCAAGTGGTAGCAGTATGAATGCAAACTTGACCAACTGCAGCATCATTGTGTCTTGTAGGACAAAGATATTATAACAATGTCTATTTTTTTCTATAATTGATAGTGCAGTAGGTCTGTGGTGGTACATGAGACAAAAAAGGTTGTGAACCACTGGTCTGTTCTGCTTGAAATGACATGAATGAGCTTTTCCGCATAATTACAGACCAGGAAGGGTTTAATTTTGTCAGTGTGTCCTAAAAGGGAAAATATGGTTTTGTAATGCTGCTGATGTTTGGTTTGAAACTTCAGTCAGTCTAAAAATGATGCCAAAATTCTTTACTTGGGATTTGATCTGTGCAGCTAGATTGCCTAACTTAAGGGAGAACTCATCACCTTTGGTGTTGGAGCCAAACCACAACATTTTCCATCTTGTCTTAGTTACTGCATTGTTGAAGGATAAGAAAGGATAAGAAAGCAGCAGCCCGCTAACAAAAACTTCCTTGAGAACTCACCATTCAGTCTGGGTATCACTACCACTTTCAGGACCAATTGCAGGATGCTGTCCAGGGATCTGACCTGTAGGTTAGGGTTAGGGTTAGTTTGTTAACTTGCTACTGATGGTACATACTGTGACTGGTGTTAGAGTGCAGCTCTCACCTGAAAGTCTCCCACATAACTTTTCCCCAGGGTCAGAGACATCCTGTGCAAATAAGGCAAAATTAGGACACAGGACCTTTTGTCCCCATTTTCTCTGAGAACAAGAATTGTTTTTTAGTGACTCACTTGTTGAGGGAAACAGCTCCAGCCACCCTCATTCCACTGACAAACACTCGGGTGCTGACACTAGTCTCCTGCAGAAAGACAATATGATCAGAAAGTTTCCTCTTAATGTTTTTCTAAACCACTCAAAGGCATTTTCATTGTTCTGAAAACCATGCCAACATACCAAGTTCAGGACAAAGAGAGGGGAAAGTGTGGTGTTGCGTTGGATAGCGTAGGCCGTCACGGTGCCAGTGGCTTGAACAGTCATGTTGTTGGGTTCAAAAGTGACGGCGGGACTTTTCACCGTCTTCACCAGCAGCTTCATCATCAGACCTGGGAAACGTTTGGCGATCTGAAAATGCACCAAGATATCAGCTGACAAATGGCCTTGGAGGTGTATGTTTTGTAATAAAAATTAGTGCGACGTGTGTAGTCCCGTCACCTGTGGGATGAGGGCTCCGAACGTTCTGGTATTGAGTCGGATGGGAGAGCTTTGCGGGATCTGTTGTGAGAGAAGGTGAGAAAGGTTGTGGATCAGCGCAAAATCGTAAAAGTAGACACATTAAGAGTCAGGAGGATGAACGCCCACCATGTCATCAGTAATGAACAGACTGAGGACTCCAGCTCTGTTGTAGACGAAGGCTGCAGAGTTGGTGGTGAAGGCAGACATGCCGATGTACAACATGTTGTCGATCTGGGGCGGCAGGGAAAAGGCTGCAGGGGAGAACGGAGGCTCCTGATGCTTCCCGATGTTGTAAAATTCACCCTAAAGGGAAGAAGAAGAAGAGACAGAGACAGAAAAACTATGACAATCTGTTTCTTTATAATCACAAAAAGCCTTCTGATGCTAAAATGTTGTATATTATAAATGTATAAAAGTCAAATTCTTTACCTTCAAGCTCAAGTCAATAGAAGATTTTGAAAGAGTGGGCGATGACACCATGGAATATTCAATCTCTGCATGCTTGTCCACCTTGGCTAGAACTGTAGTCAGATAGAAAGTAACTCATAAATATTCAATATTCAACATTCATGAAACCTCCAAATGTTTTACACAAGCACAGTGTTTTACCATTGAGAGTTTTCAATTGAGGGTTCAAATCGGACACTGCAGAAGCCACCAGAGGGCACATCTGCAACAATAAACAACAGAGAGACTCAATTTCCATACTGCAAAAGAAACTCTGTGTTAGACAATGATCACTGAGTAGGACAAAAACAAACTGTCCAAATGGGTAAAAACATTTCAGAATCAAATTGTTATCAGTGAACCAATGGCAGGGGAACGACTTCCTAAAAGTAATAAGTCCACAGCTACCACTATTTTTTGTCCATGATGTCTGACTTTATTTAATGTTATTTCAACCAAAGAGTAAATAAAGACACTGACTGACTCTGAGTTTTTTACTGCTATAAGTAGCTCCTAAGTCTGAGAGATGTAAGAGGAAGTCCAGAGGATTCTTCTGGACTTCCTCAGCTGCTGCAGGTAATTAGGCTCATTGTGTCTGCATTTTAAAGAAGCACAATGATAATGAACTTCTAAAAGCATATTTAGATGGTGGGCGAGTTGATAAGGATCCAGTCAGCTCACCAACCAATCAAAACAATCCAATAACACTAGAGATAACAGTTACTCTGCACAGTGGGGAAAAAACTGGAAAAATGCAGTTTGCAGCGCTGATTAATGTGGAATATCACGGCTGTCTGTCAGAAGTATGCATTATACCAAAAATGAACTCTTCAGAACCCAGGTAGTTTGAAGGTTCATTAATGACCAACTGCAATAAATACATAAATAAAGCTGATTTCATTGCCACTGCTGGATGAGCCAGTTTAACACTGTATGTAGAATTAGCCCTTCATGTTGTCAATTGGAAAATATATCAAGGTATCAACATGCAGATGGTGTTTGATGCCTTCCTTTCTTCCTTAACTTAAGTAAAAGTAACTCTATTACAAGTTAAAGTCCTGTATTTAAAATCCTACTTAAGTTAAAGTACAGAAGTATCAACTACATGTACTCAGTTAGCTAGTTTAGTCTAGTGGTTCCCAACCTAGGGGTCAGGTCCCTCCAAAGGCTCATCAGATAAATCGGAGGGGTCCTGAGATGATTAATGGGACAGGAATGAAAAAAAAAACAAAGCTCCGATACACAAATCTGGATTAATTTTTCACATTTTCTCTGATCTTTGCTTTTTTGAGAAGTATTTCAGAATTTTACCTCTTTGCGCCTCAAACAGTTATTCATTTGAAACCATGTGAGCAGTCTTAGAGCCATTTAGGTTAAAATGTAGGAAAATAAGAGTGTGTGAATATGATCATCAAAAACTGGCTCTCACCTGTTTTTGCATCGCACTGCGTAACGCCTTGTCAACGAATCTTTTGAAGAGATTGTACAGCCAGCTGAAACAAACAGTAACCGTAAGAATTAGGGAAGTACAGTACCAGTCAAAAGTTTGGACACACTCTCTCAATCAAGTGAATGGGAAGTTGTATCCAAACTTTTGACTGGTATTGTATGCAGGATGTCTAGCATGACAAGTAAAACTGGTAAGTCACATTCAATATTGCCTAAATCCATTTTCTCATATGAGTATATATGAGTGCAGTGCACAGCAGGGTTTATTTCACCTGGCTCCACCGCGGAATTTGACGCTCGCACTGCCGACAGTAGCTGCGCAGTTGACACTACTGACCGCAGGTCGGCCCGTCCCGTCACTCTTGATGGCAATAGTTGTGGTGATAGTGACTCCATTCACGTTCAAATCAAAAGAGCCCCTGTCCTTTCTGTTAAGAGAGAGGAGTCACTGCTGCAGCAGAGAATATATTTAAAAAAGAAAGTATAAGGGAAATATCTTTTCTCACTCACATTATTCTGAGGTATTTGACCCTCCAGTTTCCATGCAGACTGATGAAGGCGTTACCAATAGACAGTCTGACACCAGTCCCTGGCACTAGATCCACTGAAGACTTCGGTAATCCCACATTCACTATGCGCATACTGGAAGAAACAACATTCTTGTAAAGGCATTTGCTAAAAAAACACTTTTTACAAGAGAGGTGAATAAACGGGTGCCTTACTTTGACAAGCTGTACCGGACTTTGCCAATGGGAGACACTCTCTTTTTGCCTGAAACATCTGGGACTTTGATGCTTTTGAGCTTCTGCTGGATGGAAACCATCCCCAGTTGTCTCCCTAGCAAAAGGCAAGAAAGTTTGATGAAGAAATTCTGGGGAGATCAGTGTTTTCAACTGGAAGAGGAAACATTTGCTGCAAAGCTTACCATATTCAAGGCCTTTTTTTGTGAGTTTGACCTTTACTCCAGGATTGACGCTTAAAGTCGCAGGGATGAAAGCCACCAGAGCCAGCCAATAGCACAGCAACATCTTGGCTTTTGGGAGATAAAAAGGACAAGATCATCGTCAGTTTGTTCTCTTTCATGAATGTGACACCATGAATCAGGCAAATCTTCTGCTTTTTTGACATGTTTGCTGTTGTGCAAGGAATAAACGGCTAGCAATAAATCAAAGCTTCCTCTATTGTCAGTTGATTGCTCTCAAACCGTTGTCTGAATTGTGTAATTAATGTCAACAGTTCCAATTAATCAATCCGTTTTGAAATACTGAAGATCACCTTAAGGGCCACAGTGAAGTCCTTGAGTTTGGGATTCCTGCTTCAGTTCAGACTTGTGAAAGAGCTGACTGTCAGTGTTGTAGATAAAATCACATGACCACTGATAAGTCAGCAGGCAAGCCAGAGTTTTATTTAATTAGGCAGGGATAAAGGCCCAGTCCACCCAGTTTTTGTCCATTTGAATATGGATATTTGAATTCACGTAGTAAAGATGGAAAATGCTTTACTGCATTGCTCCTTCAAATGCAATGTCAAGACATTGCATTTCAAGACACAGTTGCAATATTTCACTATCACTGCCAATCAGGAGCTCCATCAGTCGTTCAAGAATGAAAAAATTCCAACTAATTCTATCTTGTGCTTTTTTTGGATGTGGCCTCTGAAAGAATCTAAGAACAGACTAAATAGGACACAGACTGAACTGACATAATCTGAGACATGTGACTAACCGTGCAAACTCTTAAGGATGTTTTGATGAGGAGCAGAAGTGCAGTAGAGCGGAGAAGCGTGTTATTTTCACATCCAAATTCTAGGTGTAAAACAGCGTAAAGGAGCTGCTTACCACAGAGACCCCATAATTCACCACTGTAAAACCAACCACCAAATACAAATTCCAAAACACTTACTAGTAACATCTTTCTTAACACTATTTTGAACATCTAAATGGCTTCTCAACAACAATCCGGTGTAAACCTGCACATGGATCAACCCTGTAAAAGCACTTCATGAAAAGACTAAGTGTATCGAATATTTTGCACTTTCATTGTACAAATATCTGCTTTATTGAGGTCAGCTCTGGCATACACAGAAGCACAGTCCTCCTCACCAGACTAACCAGAGTCAATGGGACATGTTACAGTTTATCCCTGCAGTCCACCTTTTGCAAAGAACATTTTCAAATATTACAATTCAATACATATTTTGAGGTTTATGTTGGAGCATCATTATAGAACTTTGAGAAGTCACTCTTACCTGAAGCAG
Source organism: Thunnus thynnus (assembly GCF_963924715.1). Classification (NCBI taxonomy): domain Eukaryota; kingdom Metazoa; phylum Chordata; class Actinopteri; order Scombriformes; family Scombridae; genus Thunnus; species Thunnus thynnus. The sequence continues at coordinate 31,639,273 of NC_089520.1, read as the reverse complement.
AAGCTTGTGAGTGTCAGATGGTTTCTCCTGATGTGTCTGTCAGTCTGACTGAGTACAAGAGGAAGGGAGGCACATGGTATATAATTCACTTACTCAATCAGGAAACTGAACATGGTGACGGGGACTATCCCTGATAAAGCAACAATGAAGAAACATGTTCTTATACATATTTGCTTAATGCCTTGCTGGCCTGATCTCCTATAGTCCCTCCAAAATCACAAAAGACCAACAGGGTTGGAGAAAATGGCTTACATATCTGAGTGTTTGCATGAAAAAGAGACTTTAAGTTTTAAAAGCATGACATGGTTTTGAACAAGGTCGTGCCTTTGCATATTTGTCCTGTGCTGTGGTATGTGGTAGTGCCAGTAAGTCTTTACTTCCTTGGATCAGTTTCAAAAGATTAGCACTAAGGAAAGCATGAAAGTTCATTCCCTATGCCAACTTTTAAATGATATGTTTGTATCAGTACTGCTATAATTCACTTTGTGGTATTAGAAAACAGCAATCGGATGACGTCTTCTCCTTATATTAAAGTGGAATAATGTGCAGTTTGTAGCCACAAATGTACAAATATTTTTGTCCAATATGGACACACCATCCCTGCCAGATATTAGACATGATTATGTGAGAGGAACTAGAAGCAGTAAACTATTTATTTATTTATTTGTTTGTTTGTCTGATCGGGGCAGAGCACATTAATGAACATCAGTATAAAATACAGGATGTAAAGCAAAAATGCTAATTTATATCTGTAGTCCCTAGGCAGGTAACAAAAACAGAAAGAGTAAAAATAACAATATGCAAATACAAATATTCAAATATATAAATACAGAAGTAGGAAAGGACAAAATAAAATTGCACACCTTGTCCGGTTAAAGGTGAACACAGTTGTGGTTTGCCTTGAGCCATTGTCTAAGATGAGTTTGGGATATGTGGGGCACTCCCGTATTGCAAGTGGTGGGCCATTCCAGTATTTACTTCCCTTTACTGACAGCACCGTTGGTCCAAATGTGGTGTGTCCACATGCCCCTGGTGCTATTGCCACTGTCTGCCCTCTGTTTAATGAATTCATTTAAAGGAGGTTTGGCAAGCCCATGCAAAGCCTTATACATAAAACAAGTGTATTTAATTTTTAAAAGTTCCCTAAGCTCAATAAATTATATTTTTCCAGAATGTTATAACGATGGAATGAGTTTATTTTTTTTAATCAAAAACTTTCATAGCTTTCTTGAAGAGTAATTCTATTGGTTTGTGTGTTTATCAGACTATTCCACTTCTATTTAACTGTGTAGCAGAATAAAATGAGCCCATGCAGTGTTTTATAACTTTATTATTTTTGTCTTTCAGTGTTTGCCATTACAACACACAAAGAAAAGTGGTAACGGAAAATAAGATTACACTCTCCCTCCTCCTCTCAACAGGGACAGAACAGAGTGTACTCATGTCATAGTGATTCTTGGGTACATTTGTTGTCATTATTATATTTATATTTTTTTCCATCAGTTGATTTTGATGTGAATGTGCTACATGTAGTGCAGTAAATGATCTTCTGTTTTGTAAATTAAACATAAACAACAGCATGGATATTACTGTGTTTTTTTTTTTTTTTTTTACAATTGGTTACATGCATACTTCAATACTGAGTCCACATCTTCAAAACTCATCACACAGTCAACTTTTCCAAAAAAACACTGCTGGGCACAGCAGTTCATTTTACACACAAAAGCAAATCCTTCCAGCAGACACTAACACAACAACTCATGTTCAATCAGAACATACTGAGATAAAAACACTAACAACAGGCAAAAAATGATGAAATGATCTTTTTCTGCCTTTGAAGTAGTAAATCACTTTGTGATCTCTAGTTTTTATTGTGTATATGTTGTTTCATTACAAAATACAGTCAAATTAGTAGCTCTCTATAGAACATACTACAGTGTATCTACAGGAACGAGTCATAGAAATGCAGCAGGAAAGGCTTTATTTCTGACAGTTTGTCTTGTTTTTGGTTGAATATAGATGTTTTTCAGTGTGGTTATGATTTGACAGATTGCTGTCCATGTGTTAGTTTCTGAACATAAACTGAAGTGTTTTGAAGTGAGTATGTTGTAAAATGGGTTTCAGATCCACAGAGTTTTGTTGGTTGTTTGTGTTGGAGTGAGCAAAGTACTCATGGAATTTGAAGGATGTAGTCATTGAATGCTTTTTGTGTGAAAGCAAATGTAAATGTCATCACAGTTTGGTCCAGGCGTGTAACTCGTCGTAAAAAATGGTGTACTCTGTCATTCATAGAGCATTATCGGAATGTTTTATTGTCAGAGCTATAAATGAGTAAATAGCTGACATGTTGACCCACAGACTAGATTTATTGATTTTCATCTTTAAACTTGTAGCTCAGGGTCAAAATACAACAGATTGGCCCTGACTCGGACTTTTACAGAGATACAGTCTAACTGAAATGACTGACTGTCTATGGATGGAAAGACTGCCTGATATTATATATGACCTCTGAGCTAGATTTGGGCAAGGAGGATTATAAATGTTTGTTGATAGTATAACCCTGTAAGACTATTTAGTTTATACTATAACCCTTTTTGTTTTCATTCAAGTGAACCAACTTTTTATGGGAAACCATAAAACCATTTGCTGTCTTTGCAGTTTTCATTTTTGCTGCTCAGTCAACACCACTTCAACTTTCAGAAGGAAGTTTACAGAAAGATTGTAGTTGTAGTTTACTGCTACCAGCTGACTCCTGTATGGCTTCAAAGCAGTGAGACTGAGTGATGTCATTATACAATTTTTCATTCACTGAATGTTCTAATCAAGTACCAATCACAAAATAAAAAAGTACTAATGTAAATTGTGTCTGCATCCTCAGGCCCGTTTAGAAATGTTAGAAGTTATCTGTCGACCATAATTGAGAGGAACAAATTCAAAATACTGAAAATTCAAAATACTAAAATAAGAACATATTCATTTTCAGGATAATTTTCATCATTTGCCATATTCTTTTATAAAAAAGATAAAAACAAATAAATAAGATATATCACACTCAGCTCACAATAATATCATGAAACATGGGTGCTGGATCCTTAAAGTAGTTAAAACTGACTTTTTAATTGCCAAACAGACGTTTCAGGCAAGACACCCTTCCTGCAATTTCACAATCAACAGACACAGATGAGGTAATAGATGTCCACAACTGGCACAACAGGTCTATCCCAGCAGGGGGAGCCACAATCACATGATGTAGGTCACTTAAACACAAAACTATTTATAAAAAATATAAACAAAACAAAACAAAAGATAACACAAATTGTGTTCAATTCATAAAAAACAAGCAAATTAAATCTCCTCATTCAACCAATTGGGAATGAGGATACCAAGGGCATGTATCCAACACACCTCCCTCTGAAGATGGATTCTTTCCCTGTCACCACCTCTCCATGCCATATTCACTGTCTTAATGCCCATGTAATGTAGTTCACTCAAATTATGGTTATGGCTATTAATGATTAATGATTTATCATCATGATTACGAATGGAGCAATTATGTTCACAGTTCTTGGTTTTTAACTCGCCTTTTGTTTTTCCAACATAATATAAATTACATGGACATTTTAACAGGTAAACCACATATTTAGTGTTACATATGATTCTGCCCCTAACCTTGATGTCAACACCAGACTTCAGATGGGTGAATTGATTACCTTTAATCATAGAATAACAGTGTATATAATTGTGAGTGGGCCTCTTAGGCAAATCTGACTTCACCAGGAGATCCCGCAAGTTGTTACAAAAATATCTAGGTGGAGTTTGAAATGTACTTGCAATTTGGGTCACTTTCCAATATGTGCCAATATTTACTCATTGCTTGTTTAACTGACTATAGGTAGATACCAATGCAAGACCATGAAGGGAGGTATCTCTAGAACTAGGTTTGAGTAGATCAGATTGCTGAATTTGGCATACCTTATTAAGATGACTGTTAATAATGCATCTCCATATCCCCTCACTTTAAAACTATCACAAAGATCTTTAACATGTGACTCAAAAGAATCATCAGAATTACAAATGTGTTTAATCCTCAGTAACTGATTATACAATAGACTTCTTTTTAATGCAGGTGAATGATAACTGCTAAATTGTAATCAGTTTCCTTTTTATATCCTTCAGTATGTAAAGAGGCTCCCACTTTTTACACCAAAAACATCCAAAAAAGAAATATGTCCAGATTACAACACAATATGAATTTGATGGATTCCTCTCTTGAATTTATGAAAGCATAGAATTATTTTAAATCTTTAGCATTACTGCTCCAGATAAAAAATACATCATCTATACACCTCCAATAACTTTTAAACTTGCGATTGTAAATAAAATTTAACTAACATTTCCCCACAAATAATAATTCAAAGGCACCAGTTAGCCCATAGCTGAGCCCTGATGTTGGAGATAGTATACTTCAAATAATTGTCAATACTTCCCTGCTTAAAGATAACAAAAACTTAGTAGGGGGATGCTATTCAGTTTCTTTAATCAAAGCTTAGCTCAAAGTTTCTGAACCATCTTTGGGAGGTATACTGGGGTACAAGCTAGAGACATCCATAATACATAGAATATCATTAGAGTTCACATGACAGTCTTTCAACTCATACTACAAATTATGCTCCTATGAACTTATTCTGTCTAAAATGGAATTATATTAAAAAGTTACATCCACTGACTTACTATTTTCCCATGACTTTCATTGTGAGAAATGCAATGAAATATGTGTTTTATGACCTTTTAGAGTCATAAGTATTTGATTTCATTTTGGCATCGGGCAATTCAAGTTCAATTCAAATTCCATTTTTTTCTGTGAGGAGTCACTAAATTGAAAAACAGGCTTGTGACTGAAAGTTGCTGGTTGATTACCTGGACCGGCAGGCTAAATCTGAGTGGGGGGAAGTGAAAGAACGGTGCTTGCTACTTCCTCATTACCACCACTGAGGTACCCTAGAACAAGGCCCCTAACCCCCAACTGCTCAAGTAAAGCCACTCAGCAGGTCAGACTGTGGCTGTACTGGAGAATGCATGTGAGTGTGATCAGGTCATCATGAACACATTTTGTGTGACAGCAATGGAAAAGCATTAAAGAGAAAGTTTTAAAAGAGATGTGAGGGGGCTTAAAAGACAGTTTGATGTAGCTGTTACCAAGACTTAATGAAATCTAGTGACATCTAGTGGCCTTAAGTACACAAAACATTTTATCCACAACTTCTAAAGACCTGAGAGAACATTGGTTTTCATAATTTGTCAATAGTGGTTCTTAAAGTAAGGTCCAGGGTACCGGGGAGTCTAAGGGTCATCATCCATTTAAACACAGTCAGCGGCAGAATTTCAGTCTTATTATTATTGGATCTCAGAGCTGCATTCAACATATTATTAGACCAACTGGAAAACTGGGTGGGACTTTCTGGCACAGTACTAAACTCAACTGAATCCTACTTAAAGGACAGGGATTACTTTGTGTCTATAGGTCTGAGTGACAAAAATGGTGTGGCATTCCCCAAGGCTCCATTCTGGGGCCTCTTCTGTTCAACATCTACATGCTTCCACTGGCACAGATTATGGAAAACAACAAATTATGTATAATTATGCAGATAACACACAAATTTAAAAATGTATTTTATTTAACTATATCACCAAGGGACTATAATCCCATACAAGCGCTGAGTAAGTGCATTGAACAAATCAATGATATGGATGTGCCAGAATTTTCTTCAATAAAACAAATATAAAACTGATGTAATTATTTCTGGAGCCAAGGAAGAACAATTAAAAGTCAGCACTCAGCGTCAATCGATAAAAACCAAGCCAGAAATCTTGGTGTAGTCATGGTCTCAGACCTGAATTTCAACAGCCACATTAAGATAATTACAAAGTCAGCCTACTATCACCTGAAGAATATATCAAGGATTAAAGGACTTATGTCTCAGCAGGATTTTGGGAAAACGTGTCCAAGCATTTATCTTCAGTGGACTCAACTACTGTAATGTTGTCTTCACAGGGCTCCCTAAAAAATCGATCAGACAGCTGCAGTTGATTAAGAACCCTGCTGCTCGAGTCCTCACTAAGACCAAGAAAGTGGATCATATCACTCCAGTTCTCAGATCTTTACACTGGCTGCCTGTCTGTTAAACAATTGATTTTAAAATACTGCTGTTAGTTTATAAAGCACTGAATGGTTTAGGGCCAAAATACATTTCTGATCTTCTGCTACGTTATGAACCATCCAGACCTCTCAGGTCGTCTGAGACAGGTCTGCTTTCTGTCTCCAGAGTCAAAACTACTAACTACTAAACATAGAGAGGCAGCTTTCAGTTTTTATGCTCCACATATCTGGAACAAACTCCTAGAAAACAGGTCTGCTACAACTCTCAGTTCTTTTAAATCAAGGCTAAAGACTTTTCTGTTTGCTGCTGCCTTTATTAAATCAAATTTGAGGCTTTTGATTAATATCTTACACTGCACTGTAACTTTTACTCTCCTGTTTTATCTGTCTTACTCTATTTTAACTTATTTTTATTTCCACTTTAACGTTTTTTAATTGTATTGAATGTCTTTTTATATTGCTTTGTGTTGCTTTTACATTCTGTCTTGATGCCTTTTATGTTTTATGTAAAGCACTTTGAATGCCTTGTTGTTGAAAAGTGCTAAACAAATAAACCTGCTTTGCCTTGCCTAAGGGTGTAAGAAAAACCATCCTGATAATCAGTTGCACTGTCACATGCTATTAATACACAAAAGGTTGAGTTTCTCTGTATAGAAATCTACTGCACTCTGATTGGGATTTTGATACTATTTTGACAGCATCCACTGTTAATTGCTTTTGTGTTTACTAATTATACTAACTACTACTTCTACTAATTTAATTGCTTCTCATAGAGCTGCTGGCAGGTCCAATGTGCAGCCAGATACAAACAAATAACTAACAGCGCACTATGACGATGTTTCCATGTTTCACAAGAGGAAGTTAATTCTTTGTGGGGACTGTGTGTGATATGATGCTGTGTTAACCTGGGAGGCAAATGTAGGCTAATTTACAACCAGCAGGGGGATGCTTCAAGGTCTTGCTCCAAAATTCACAGAAGAAGCAATCACACATGCTTCGTGCTCTGTTATGCATGTTTCTAAAAGAAAAAAAGTGTTTCTGTCAAAGTGAGTCATTCTTTTTAGTTTTTGTGAAATTAATTAGCTTAATTACTGTATTCAAGTTTAAGGGGCGAGCTGAATGTTGGCTAATTGCCAGGCAACTGTTGCTATGTCTGTTATATTCAAACCTGCTCTTTGACTAAAACAATTTGAATGAAGATGTAAAATCACACAGGTTTCACTTATGTCTGCTGATTAGACCTCTCAGGACTGTGTGGAAGTGTACAGACTTACAGAACTCATAGAAAAAAGAAAAAAAGAAAAATGTTAAATCATCATCATCAGTGGATGTAGTTGGGTCAGTTGGTAGTTTAGAATCTGTTTTAAATGATAACCATTTTTCTTTTCCGGGGGTGGAGTGGGGAGGTGTTGAAGGGCGCCGGTTCCCCTCAAGGCTGCATCCTTTCTCTACTTCTCTTCTCCCTTTATATCAACAGCTGTACCTCCAACTTGGAACTCAGCACTCTAAAGACAATGGAGATGGTTGTGCACTTCAGAAAAAACACAGCCCCACCGGCCCCCATCACCCTATGTGACTCCCCAGTCGACACTGTGGAGTCCTTCTGCTTCCTGGGCACCATCATCACCCAGGACCTCAAGTGGGGGCAGAACATCAACAGCCTCACCAAGAAGGCTCAGCAGAGGATGTACTTCCTACGGCTGCTGAAGAAGTTCAACCTGCAAAAGTCAGTGATGATACTAATAATACTCTTCCATCATTGAGTCTATCCTATTTTTCTTTTCATACTCTGAAAGGGAAAATCAATATGTAGGATGCATCATTGATGTGCAGCATATCTTCAATGTGTGGACGTCTGTAGTTGATGAGGTGAAAATTACTCATGACAGTCTCAAATAACTGCATCCTTATAGGGTCAGACCTCTTATGTAGTACTTATTTGATTATATAGCAATAATTTTTCGGTTTTATTCATTTATTTGTATATTTTTTAATGTAATGTATTTTGTTCGCTACAAGAACAATTTGCTACTAGATATTGTTTTGGTTTTGAGGTTATAGGGTAGAGAAGTGGTGGTGAGGGTGGAAGGTAGGGTGGTTATCAAATGCTGCCATGGTGGGAATTGAGTTAGTGGACCTACAACATATGCTGATACATGGCTGTGTGAAATTGTCTTGCTGCACCTTCATGATGTGTTTGTTTGAAGAGTAGCTTGGCACTGAGGTGTAGGTCAAGGATATATGTCTGCTGAACCCAACATTGCAGCTGGGTGTGGTCAGGTGCTGTGATGTAGCTTGGTACTATAGTGCCACAGTACAGTGGAAAATGCATGTTGTCAGTATTTGGCAGTGTAAGCAGGATAATTAGATCTTTTAAGAATGTAGTAAAAGCAATGAAATTTTGATCACAAAATACTTAATATTTGATGTATTTAAGATAAGATTAGGTTAAATTAAATTTCAGCAGTTGCCAAGAAATTTAGGCTGTTGCAGAAGTAGGGTTCAGCAAGAACCATGACAATATATCTGTGCCAATAGAGCAAAAAATAAGCAATAAAAGCAATAAAGTCCAATAAAACAACAAACTTATATACAAATATATGTTGGCAACAATTTGAACTTAAAAGAGATATGGATTATTAACATGAATTTGAATTTGTTGGTCAGATGTGTAAAATATGAGCTCTGTCCACCTGTTCACATGTTGTCAGGACATGGAACAAAAAGAAGAAGTGCCATATGTGACATTTGATGCACATATATGTCCATACATCCAGAAGTGTCATCATGAAACCAACTCATATAACTACAGGTGGATGTTTGTTTTCCAGAGTGACACCAGAGAGCATGTCAGTTCATTCACACAGACACTGCATCTGCAATCCCTCTCACTTGTTGGGGCCATTCGGACTCACAGCGTTGTGAAGCCTGATCTCGTACACCTTGAGGGGGGATGAAACAGAGGCTCAAGATGCTCTGCAGCTTACCACTGAGGAGGTGGAAGTGTAGTCCAAAGAGGAGTTCAGACAGAGTTCAGTTTCATCCTCATGCTCTCCTCTGCTAATGCCTCCAAGCTGTCCACACTTCCGACCTACAACAGAGAGAACCCTTTTCCTTTTTGTCTTTACCAGTGAGTTTAACTCATCCTGCCTGCCTGGAGCGTGTACACACCACCGCTATGAAGAACAAGGAGGTTTGTCCTGGCAAACAACTGAATTTTAAATATGGGTTCTGAATTTGTACGATCACTGAAATTCAATGTTGGTACAGCAATGTGACCTTTTAAATATTCTGTTGCAAGTTAATCATAAAAGTTTTAAATGTATGCCTTGTGCAATGTATTTTTTATAAACTTAAATCATTAAAAAAAAATTAAAATATGGATTGACATACATTTTGAATTTGTCACATACATTGTGGCTTTTTATTTCATTCCAGTTATAAAGGTCAAGCTGTTGTTCCTCCTGAATCAGTTCTGATGTTTTTTTTTTTTTCAAACATAGAGAGGTAGTGCACTCCTGCCTCCCTGAGGCTTAAGGCAGCATGGCACCAAACTGTATCAGTGTTCAAACCCAGGATATCAAACCTGCTTGAGTGGCAGCACCACTGCATAGGTTGAGATATACTGCTTGACTCAGCAGAGCTGTTGTGCCCCTTTAACAGCATAGTGTTTTGCTACAATGTGATTTAGAAAAAAAAAAGAAAAAGAAAAGAAAAGCAACCACAATTGCTGTCGGCTTTTCTAGGATCTGCTGAGAAAATCCCCCTAATATTTTGTTTTCATGGCCCTCAGGCCCCTCCACGCTGTTCTTAAAACAAAGATCCTTTTCATTTTGATAAGCCATACAACAAGAGGAGCATTTTAGTACATTTTTCATCTCCAAAATGATACTAGTGTTTAGTGTTTTTCAGTATTGCACTGTAAAACAGTAAAGGATTCCTGCATATACAGTAGGTAAGTTGAAATTTCAGTGTAATTGTATTTTGCTCAAAGTGGGGTGTGGAAATAGAGGCTAATCTGTGAGTGTGTGTGTGTGGTGCTCTCATTTCATTTGATGCCTGCCTGAATTTGCCTCATTCAGTACATACTAATAATAATAATAGTATATGAGAAAGCAAACTACAGAAATTATTAAAAAATGATTGATTGTTTCCAAAGTCCAATACTCAAACATGTGATATCATCAAAGTGTTGAATCTAAAGTTGCTGAGCACAGAAAGAATAAAAGGACTGTGGGACTATACTGATATACAGTATAGTCCTATATATGTAATATAGGGTTTGGCAGAGACTAGATGCAAAACTCATATTCCTAATAAGCTGTTGACTTGTGTACCCTGCTAAAATATTGACCAACAGGAGAAAAAATAGTAGACCATGGAAAATGATAAAAACAATTTTCTTGCTTTCCAGAAATCAATATATTAAAATAAATAAAGAGCGAGTTTATAGAGTGGAGTATATTTGTGCCTGTTTGAGGCAAGCTCCTGCTGCAGCGTGCTGCCAAACCAGCTGCAAATGTTGAATTGGGGGATTCATAAAATGAAATATTGGAAGCAGCTTATTTGGGCTGATATAAAAGTGCACACGCTAAAAATATTTAGCAATTGTAAGTTGGGTCACTTAGAAAAAACTTATTTTGCTGGGTATTTTTTCTTGCCATGAACCCATTTTGTTGTAAAGGTAAACCAAGGACATGAGACTCTGGAAATGCTCTGGCGGTCAAGTAATGGGCTGACACAGATGGCCTAAGCACCCTGTGGTCACACTGTGGGCAAATTCATTACTCTTTCCTTGAGGATGGAAGAGCTTCAAGGACATTCTTCCATTTATATCAGAACAGCAGAAAACATTTTTTTTCTAAACATAAGTAGCTTTTCTGTGCTGTGTGTTTACATTCAATTCACATAAAAAAAACCAACAAAAAACCCCCACAACTATATGGAACTGTGTCAGGCCAACAGTAAATGTTTGACCATGTATGACCAGTATAACATCTTCCCTGCAAGAATGTGATACAGAAAGACACATTTCCATGTTTGATTGCATGATCAATGTTTGATTAACAACTAGGTGTAGAGGTAAACACCGGTTAAATGAGGAGTTTCTAGTTGTACATCTCCTTTGGTAACCTCTTACATTAATGACTCCAAGTTACAATGAGAATTAATTTAAACTGTATCCTCAAATCATGCAGCGGGGCATCAGTAAACTACACACAGCAGGCTCATGATTACCACCCAGGTCTTTGATAGCTCCACAACAAAAAATACCAAAAGAACAGTTTGAACATGGATGAATCTGGCTTTCTCTAAGCAGGATGTCTGCTCACTGCTGTGCAGGAGACAGTTTGAATCGATAGTTAATGTTTCAAATCTTAATTACGTGTTTGTGTCAAAGACCGCCTATCACTCAATATGTAGATGTTGGTACATTTTCCTCTGCTTTAAGCCCAGTGTATGAACAAGCCTGATGAGGCCAGTGTATTCTTACATAACACGAAGAGTCTACAGTTATACTAGCAGCTCTGTGAGGCTGCAGCACTGCTTTGAGCCTAACGTCAGCATGCTAGCATGTTCAAAATGACGGAGTCATTCCTATGTTCCCAGGGTCATATGTTCCCCAGCTCTACAAAGCACATTATGGGAACCTGAAAAAGACGTTCCCCAGCACAGCTATATGGCTCTCAATATAATAGGCCAACACTTGAGAAAACTTATCAAATGGTTGAGGTCATAGAATCAACAAAGCTTAGTGCTTCTTTAGTTGAAAACTAGCCTACTATACATGTTTTTGAATCTAAAAAACATGACATCATGACATAAGGTTAGGGTTAGGCTTGCCTCCAGGACCCCTTGGGGCCCCATTGGAGGGCTCCAGGAAGCCCCTGATGGGTCTCTTTCCCCACTGGCCACCCCTCATGCCCCTGGCTTGCCTCCGTGTTAACAGAATATTGAACTGGGGAACATAGGACCCTGGGAAAATAGAATACACTCTCCATAATGACAATGCTAACATGCTGATGATTAGTGCGTTAGCATGCTAACATTTGCAAATTAGCAGTAAACACAAAGTTAAGCTGAGTATGATGGGATGTCGTTAGTTTTGCCGTTTTTACAATTTCTTTTACAATTCATCTTGAGGGGGACACAAATATCTGTACCAGATTTTATGGTAATCCATCTGAGACATTTTACTCAAAACCACAAAATGAGATATTTTGCTGGATGAGGGAAAATTTTGACCTGCTGGTGGTGCTGGATGAAAAGTCAGAGGATCACCAAAGTCATTAAGGTTCCTCCTTTGGGCATGATGAATATCTGTACCAAATTTCACGGCAATCCATCAAATAGTTGCAGAGACATTTCACAAAAAACCCCCCTCCAAATGTCAAACTTGCCTTGGTTAAGGTGCGTTCCACATAACTGCAAAATCCAAGCTGTTAACCTTTGTTGCGTGTCATACCCCTCTCTCTCTCCATGTTTCCGGTCTAGCTCTACACTGTGACTGTCACATAAAGGCAGAAAAGGCCATTAAAAAATCTTTAAAAAAAGATTCATGGTGGCGTAATGGTGGAAAATTCAGGGGAAGTTGGTAAGCTTCATCCTTTGAGGGCTATAAATATCTGTACAATGCATGACAATCCATCCAATAGTTACATATTTCCGTCAGGGCCAAGGTGGTGGACCAACAGACTGTTTAATTTCCCTTTGGGATTAATAAAGTATCTATCTATCTCTCTATCTATCTTACTACTATGGCTAAAAGGTGAGTTGAGATTTAACAAGAATGCCCTCAAAGACTTGCAGCATACTGCCATATCAATATTTCTTCCCGATACTGTCTTTATCATTGTACCACCTTATATCTTATTGCACATTCAGGTCAGTCAATGCTGAGATAATAATGAGTGCTCTTTAATAACGTACGACCCTGGTTACTTCTGTTCAGGGTTATTACCTTAATGGTATTCACATATAAAGAGAATGCTTTCACTGAGTGTGTTTTGAAGGGTATTAGTGCTGAATGTAGTGTATCTTTTATAATGCATATATGTGATATATTTAAAATGCATGTTGCCCTTGCTTTATGTAGGTTAGTTAATATTTTAACACTTGCTGTACACTTGCTGCCACATTAACATGAAACTAACTAACAAACTTTATCTGTATGTTTTTCTCTTGGCAGTGGTTATAATTCAGAATTAACCAGATGTGAGTAGCTCTCAGTTTCATCATTTGAAAACATCATGATTCATTCAAAAGGAAACTTTAACTGAGATGAGCCAAATCAAGGCTTTCTAATTCCAAATATTCAGACATCAGTAAAGGGCGTTGCAGGGACAGCAAATAGTGGAATTAAAAAAGTTGCTTTTCAGAATCATAAAAGAGCCTCTGCCTCATATTGACAGGCTTCCTCCCACTGAGGTTGTAAACTGGTCAGTGCATCAGCCAGAGGAGAACTGCAGTGAATATCAATCAGGCAACTCTGTGCCAGCAGAGTGATAGCTGACCACACAGAGAGAGACATAAAGAAAGAGAGACTGGTAGGGGGTGGATTGATTTTTATTTTTTTAACAATCGAAAACAGTTTGGAATAACCCTGCCCTGTACAGAATCGACTAACTTTCAGATTTGATAGTCTGCTATGTAAAGTTTTATAGCTAATACATAGATATATAAACAGTTATGCACATATAGATTAACATGGATTTTCTGGACAACTGTTATAAAGAATATTCTCAGTTTTAATCCACGATCTGGTTGCAAGGCTCCACATTATGTCCCCTCAGTTTATCTTTAGTCATTTAACCCAGAGAGCCTTCAGCTGGTATTTGGGACAGAGGCCCTCAGTAAGAACTGAACTGTCAGTGTTTGACAGTACATCTGTGCAGATGTACTTTATGAAACACAGTAAGCCCAGTGAGATTTACTGTATATTCCTTTCTGACCCTTAAAGAACATTTGAGCGAAGATATAATACCATTTTACACCTAAATTGAATGTTGAATTTATGAGCAGTAATATAATATAGTAATATAAATATATATATATAAAGTAATATATAGATAGATAGATAGATAGATGGATTCTTTATTGTCCTTCATGGAAATTTGTTACCACAGTCTCTACAGAGCCTCACATGAATACATAGATACATAAACACGGTGCTGATATACATAAGTTACAGTTACCAGGGTATTTTGTTTAGTAATGCTATGGCAGAGGGGGCAATACTCTTGCCATAACATTCCCTTTTCCAGGCCAGGGATCTGTATCTGTGACCAGATGGAAGCAATGTGAAGAATGGGTAGAGGGAGTACCTGGGGTCATGTACTATGTTGCGTGCTCTGTGTGCAATGACTTTGCTGTTGAGGTCTGAGAGGTTGGGGGTAGAGAGGCCAATAATTTTGGAGGCATTCTGTGTGATGTGCATGAGTTTGTTCCTATTGGAAGCAGTTAACATGGTGGAAAAACAGGGGGAACAGTAGAGGAGGATGGGTTGAATTATACTTTTAATAATGAATTAATTAGTACTTTATTTTAATAATAAATAATTACTTTTAATAATATGCAACCCAAAGTTCTCAGGGGTTTTGCTGCTATCGCCTCACTTGGTCTGGTATGACTAGTAGCTTATGGTGGTTATGGTCAGCTAATGTTAGTGAACTTTACGGAGATATTGCTGTTTAATTGACATTACTGAGTCAGTTTGTGGTATAGTAGTAATAAATATTTGTGATAAAATCCTTAAGCAAATACATTTTTGTCATGTGTGTTGGCTAAAGCCATTATTTTTATGTGATTGTAGAATAAATGGCAAAAATGCCATAAAAGTTTTAGATTGCTTGAAAATTGGACAAGTGTATGTGCTGGTTTATGCTTATTCATGTCAGCGGCCCCAGGTCAGATCTAGTTTAACACTACCACTGGGTAGCACCAAAGTCTGAAATTCTCAATTTCTACACATTTTGGCTTTAAAGGAGACCTATTGTGCTCATTTGCAGCTCTTTATTTTATTTTGGTACTCCACTAGAGTAGCTTTGCATGATTCACAGTTCAAAAAAATCCTTACTTATCTTATACTGATCCTTTATGCAGCTCCTCAGTTCAGCCTCTGTCTGAAACAGGCTGTTTTAGCTCCTGTCTCTTTAAGGCCCCCCTTCAGATGAGCCCATTGTCTTGATTGGTTAACTTCCAGAAGCTATGTCAAAGCCAACTCTCAGCTGCTTGGGAAGCTACGTAGACAAACCATGAAACAAACTATAGTTGTAGGATTTCACTTCTTTTTCTTGTTCTTTACTCAAAATATCACCTTCTCAAATACATCTGTACATGTTTGAATCGGAATCTGATCTGCGATATGTGAGTAAACAATGTAAACAACACATGGAAAAACCCTAGCGGCATCCTTAGCAACCAAGGCTATGGAATAGATGGCCATTTACATTTACAACTTTTAGAGGTGGCATGATTGCATAAAGTCAATACAAAGACATAAGTTGATACAAATAGACACAAATTCTCCCAAAGACACAACAGCCTGTGTTGAAAATGGTTCAACTTGCAACTAAAAAGCACTTACCTGCAGCTTTATGACTCCAATTCATAAATATAGAAAGACAACAGGAAAAGGAGAGATATGAGGAAAATACATTAAGAACACAAATTCCTGTTGAATTAAGAGATCATTTAAAACTGCATTAACTGATTTGTTTTTCAACTTAAAAATGCCTGTTGACTGCCACTCCAATGCAATTAAATTGTGAACTGGTAGAAAATAGGCTACATTCAGCTCTACTCCTACAGATATATTTTAAATATCCAAAGTATTTTACTTGTATCTTACTTAAAGCTGCATTACTGGCCACTTGGAGACAGTGGAACAAGCTAACAAACACAGCATTGACATTATCACCTTAAAAAATAGCTTATTTACACATCCAGCAGATATGGAGCCACATTAGTGTTCATTTAGAGTCCTGTTTGTGCCACCTGGTAAATGTAAGTCCAATATTTACTCTCCTTTTAGTCTTTTTGGACTCCACCAACACTTGACTGTCTGGCTCTTTCATATCTGTTAAATGCTTCACTGTGTTCACCAGCTAGTCACTAACTTTGTGTGCTGTTTGGTGCTGCATGGGCAGGTAGCGTACACTCAGCAGTGAGACTGAACCAAACAGTAAAGTTGTGGCCCATGAAACCAAAACAATGAGCTAAAAGACGCTGAAAAACTGTAGAGCTGAAGGGGATCTGCAGAGTCGGGTGTGAATTCGCTTTGTCACTCTGAGTGAACCCTTTCACATTTGTCCTTTGATCTATAATATAAAAATATTGATCTTAGTAGCTTTAAAGTCAGAGCTGTCACACAAACACATACACTTAGTTGGTGGGTATGTTGCTAATTTGCTTTAAAAATGTAAGGCGATAATTTGCATCATGTTCAGTCTGAATACACCTTTACAGATGTCCATAGATCTTCAGTGGCGTTAAAATCCAGCAGGCAGGTATTTCATACCAATAAAGGTACATTTGTAGCTCATGAAGTCTTGAAAGTGATGACTACATACAGTCGTATATACATATATAATCACTATACAGATTACAGTGAATTTTAAACTTCAATTTTCCCAAAATATCTCATGCTTTGCGTGTGACTCTCTGTAATGCTGACAGGGCCATTGAGCAAATGAATGTTTGCATGTGAAATGTTGTCAGATATTGTGTCCACTGAGTCCTGCTGAGGTCTGTGCTGACCTGAGCTGTGGTGGTGCAGCGGAGATGAGGGAGCCTCAGATCAATGGTTCAGTGTGTTGGGCATAAAAGGAGTAATGTGCCCAAGAGAGAAGGGCTGTCTGTGCCCCAGCGCCATGCAGCTGTGGGACCCGGGCACCCATCCATGCCCTCTGCTCCATACACTGTTAGTCCTCCCTCTATGGCCAAAACACTGAAAGCTGTAAAATTATTTCCATAGAGGATTGCACTGGAAGCACGTCTGCTACTGCAGTGCTATGTTATATAACATTTTAAAATATGTGTCAGATGTGTTTTAAGTCATTTTTATATGTGGTGTTATAAATGATTTTTGAGAGGAGTGAGCACCAGAGTAAATGACATATATCACCTGTGAGTCAGTTACTTTCTAACCTGTGTTTGACTTACTGCTCTGCACTGAAAAGGCTGAAACAGTGAAGCAGCACGAGAAAGGCCGGAGATGTATTTCTGTATTCAGGGTTTTTACAGTTCTTTCATCCATTTATCATGTGTTTGAAAGTTCAATGAGCTCTGAAATGTGTTTGAGTTTTTGCAGAATGGAAGGCAGAGCTGAGGCTTTCTTGTGACCACAGGGCTTCATGCTCAATAGCACACACATTAAGGCCTCTTAAGTCCACTGCAAGATATGTATGGTTTTTGATCTTAGATATTAGATTCTCTGCTATACACTATTTATCTCCTATGTTGATATAATGGTGCGTAAATGTTTTAAAAGACACTGACATAGATGTAAAACAAAATCTGTTCCTTGTTTCCTAGTTGAAGACAGCACAAACACGAACGGGGTCATGGTGAGTATGACATCAAATCCAACTTCCCTACGTCAACCATAGTGTTTCTGTCATCTATCCCACTAAAGGAAAGTTAAGGGACTCACAATAGACAGATTAAAATAAGAACTGTCAAAATCGATGCATCAGAGGAGGAGATAGCCTGACTTTAGTCTCTATGGATCAAACTCCAAAAATGCTGGATCCTACATTTCCCAGAATGCAACCCGATAGCAACTTTTTGTTAAACTCCGCCTGCTTGGTAAACAACCACATCTTAAAAAATGGTAAATGATACTGTGGCTTGTGTGCACTTCATCACTGATAAGTCAATGAATTTCCAGTTTGTAATAAGATGGTGTTAAAAGGTGATTCTGATATAAATGCTGTGTGCACTGACCCATTGGAAAGTACTTAAACTTAAACTTAAAGCTGCACCAATCAATACTATATTATATAAATGATGGATGAAAAGACTAAATGTAATGTAAAAATGGTTAATCATAGTGATGAACCCACAGACAATTATCTATTTTGAATAGTGACAACAATGAATGGAGCTGAAACCTACATCATACAGATGCTACTGTGAGGCCTTCATCATGAATAGACCGGACTGAAATTGGTTTTCAGTTAATGAAATGCCCCCCTTTAATTCAGTGTATTAAACTAGTCTCTGATTCAAATGAGGAAGCCACTAATAAACTTTAAATCAGAGGATAATTAGTACATTTATTACATACAGCATTACCGCTTAGTTCTTGATATGAGTCTGGGAGCAAATACAGACAAGAAGCACTAAGAAGGACGTTCAGTTCATTTAAAGCTTTTGTGCAGCAGAAGTTCAATCATAATTCTTTCTGGTTTATCTGTGAGCATTTCTTGGGAATGGAGCCGCATTTGAGGTTTTTGCCAATACATGAATCATCGAGCCACTTATTTTCATCCATCAGCCACTGAGTACACACAGGGTCAATAGCATCTGCAATTATATAAGCTGAACAGAGAGGAGTTACTCATGCATATAGACAGTTTCTCACTATAGCGTTGTTATTTACATTATATCTTTTTTCTTGTACCAAATACACTTTTGGAGAAACTGCAATGTAAAGTATGATATGTTTGAAATGTTAAATGTGGGTTTGCATAACTGTTTTAAGGAAATTATTTATATTGTATTTGTACCCCTGGTCAATTAATTCGACTTCTCTTAAAGCACTCAGCTCTGGTTTTTGCTGCTCTTCTTTTCTTTCAAACCATCCTCTACCTCTGATAAATTTAAAATATTTCGAGAATTCTTTTTTTGGTGCTTCATTATGTCCCCGGAGAGTAGTGATGTTGTTGGAGTCAGTGCCGGCAGGCTGTTTTTGTTATTATTGTGATGACCAGATGTGGGCAGGGGTCACAGATTCAGGATGCCACGGCTGGTTTCCTGTGCAGCTGCGAGGGAGCTGTGCTGCCGTCTGCAAGCGTTGGAGCTGTCCAGACACACATGCATGGTGGAGCATGACAGGCTGGTTCCCCTCTGACCCCCAATGTTCCACAGATACTGCATGTATGGTAAGGCTGCACATGACACAGCAATAAAAATGCAATGAAAGTTTAGCCCCCCAAAATAAATAGGAAATCAACACTCGGACATCTCTGAACAAACTCCTTATCATTCATGAACTTCTTCTTCTTCTGCAGTGGGTAGAGTGTGGAAAGACCATGGCCATGTAAATGTTAAATTTTAATTTCCTTAAAGGGGAACTCCACCAATTTTACACATCAAAGTGTGTTTACAGGTGTTGGGGAGTACTACTTTACATGTGAAAAAAGTTGTGTAAAGCCTTTTGTGTCTCCAGAGAGAGCTGAATGACATAAATAACACATTTGAGTGAGTGTCAGCTGGGACTGAAGACCAGCCCTACAAGTTTGAAAATGAAAAAAATCTGGGGGAGTAGTGTTAGAAAGAAATGAGGTTCAAGACCTCTGTTGCCTGCTCCTCATCTCTGCATTAGCCGCTAAACACACCTGAATCTGTGCTATTGAGTGAATTGCAATGTGGCTAATCTAGGCGCTAGTTTTTGACATGGAAGAAGAATGCACGGAATAAGCAAAAGGATATCTCTGGTTGTGCTACATCAATTTTAACAATGTAAAATTGTGCAATGATATCCGGAGTACTCTTGAACAAACAAAAAAAAAAATAGATTAAATATCAAAACACCCTGGGTCTCTTTAAAAATGTCTCAAAGGTTGTTATTCATTATCTATGAAACAGAGAGGATCGGGTGTGTAACATTCTTATCAGTCGAGGGCTTCCTCTGAATATCTAAAAAAAATTGTTTAAATGTTACCATCAATCATTTTGACAAAATACAGGTGTCACCCTCTTTTGTTGGATATCTGAAACTATGTACAAGCGTAAAGGCATCTTTACAAATAAAAACAATTTGTGAACACTTATTCACATTAATGTTTTGTTTGTTTTCCTTGTCATTTCTCATCTGACAGAGATTGCACTTGAAATTTAACCTTTCAAGTTTGTGTTTTAGCCGGAGCACCTTCCACTGTCACGGAAAAGGTCATGTGGTGGTGGAACAAATGAAGAGAAGGAAATAGCAGTGTCCTGGCCAACAGATAGCAGGGGGGGGACAGCGGGGAAAAAGGATCAGACAGGGAAGAGACAGGATGCTGCAGCTCTCCTCTGAGTCTTTTCAAAAACACTTTAAATCACTTGGACGGGCCCTCTTTATCATTTCACGCCAGACTTTGTCACATTGGGAGGAAAATTGCCTGGGATGTGACTCTTTTACATAAACAGATGGGCTAAGCACTAAATGGTAGCGGTGTGAATAATAGAAAAAATGGGATATCTTGCCAGGTGCTGGGCAAAACAGAGCTCTTTTATGAGCATTCTGCATTACTAAATAGTTACTATTCAAGTGGAGTAAATATACTGTAGAGATGATGCTATTCTAGGGTGGCACGGTGGCTCAGTGAGTAGCGCACAGCAAGAAGGACCCAGATTTGGTTCCTGCTCTGTGTGGACACCTAAAAAATGTGCCTTCAGGGAGAATGAAAAGTGGTGACTTTGTGAGACAGCCAAATTTGAATGCTTTTCAATTTGTACTTTATTTTGGCTATATCAGATGGTGCCATAAAAACAGACTCAGGAGAGATTGATAACATTTAACAAAGATCTCACTAACGGGAGGGACAAGGTCACTGTTGTGCAAAGTCACAAGTAATTCTCAAGTCTCGGATATGAAGTCTTGAATCAAGACCAACAAGTCCCAAGTCAGGTCCAATTCCTCAGCTTTGTGTTTGGTGATTGAATGACATTTTGAAATAAATTAACCAAGTCAATTTACTAAATGTACTTAGTTAATTACTTAAAATTACTACTTTAAGTAATGAACACCTTTTGAATTCGTATTTATTACTTTCAAACATTCTCTATAACATTTAATAGCAACAGCACCTCGGTATGCAATTGTAACTGTTATTGTACGGCTGCATCTCCCTCCTTAGACTACAAATGGGAGAGAGAGCTGGCTCATAAATATCAGAAATATCTTGGCAGTTAGAGATTGGTCTGGTTCATTCCTCATCAATATGCATCAGGCATGGGCTACTACAGTTTAAGAGTGCTTCATAGGCTCCATCTGGCTAGCAGCAAAATGGGAAAACTCTTTTGAGGGGTAGATGAGAATTATTTAAGATGCTGGTGTGATCTGAGCAACCACAGCCATATGTTTTAGACCATCCCTTTTTGGACAGGGGTTTTTGATATCCTCTCAAATATACTGTATGTGGCACAGTTATTGATCCGAACCCCCGATGACCCTGAAGTTTGTGGCCTTCTCCACACTGCTTGATCGACACCTGTTTCTTCTTAGATGGTAAAAAAATCTATCAAAACAAGTAACTGATATTAAAGTCAAAGTCAAGCTGCAAGCCTTTTTTGAGTTTGTCTAGTCTAAAGTTGATAGATTCATAACTCAAGTCTAAGTTTTATTGCACCTCTCGATTAATTATAGTTGATTGTATAACACAGTACCTGATTCCAAATATGAAATGTATGTGTGAAATATGTATATTTTTAATTTTCAAAAATCCATTTGAATGGTTAAAATTCTCCCTGTAAAGTCTTTTAGTTTATCAGACTTTTAAAGTTAATTTCAATTCTGTCAGTATATTTTATACACACTATAAGTCAGACTGAAGACTCTAAAGTGCCCATCAATATGAATAATCTGTCTCTTCATGTTAGTCATGTGGTGGAATAACCTGCCAATGTTTCTCAGCCTTCCACCAAGTGCATGCTGGGATAGAAAACTGTGCAGGTGGAAAGTGAGAAGAAGTGAATGAAATAATTATGATGTTCTGTCTTATTTAAAAACATCATTGGAATCAGCAACATATCCCAGAAAACTAGCATATTTGCTTCACAGTGAGGACTCATCCTGTCTTTGATTAGCAACCTGCAGCTAATGGCTGGTGCCAGTAGAATTCTAAAGGCTCATCTGAAGGATCTCACATGGATGATCTATCAGCTCTAATTTTTGGGAGCACTAGCCAGGCTGCCCTGGAGCTGTGCTGAAGGAGATGCATTAAAAGTGTAATAACAGCAGATGATGTATAACCAGGATTTGTGTGGTTTCACCAGTTTTGTTGTCTGCAGTGCGTCCACTGTCCTGCCAAGCGCGTGTTTGCCTGAAGCCAAAGAATTTCTGCTTCCATGGAGTCATAAACAGACAATTAGTTTACACTTTAGCATATTGAAGTGCAGTATAAAGAGTGGTGAGACTCTCTGCCTGCTGTTGATCACAAAAGAAATTTATAAATTTATGTGGGTTTTAGTAGCTTTTATTGATTCATCATGGTTTTAATAGTGTTTGAAAGACCAATTACAAGAATAAAGTTCAGACCATAGACTGTATATAAAGATAGGATGTAGTGATTATGTCACTTGTTGATTTGCACTGGAGCTGGTTTGAAGCCCAGAGTCCCAGCTCATGGTCGGCGCCATCTTTTCCATTTAGAGACAGGACCTTCCAAGTAAGGAGTGTAGGATGTTTCCTTTCACAGTCTGCAAACACCTCGCACCTAAGCTAATGCTAGCTTAGTGGGAACACTGAGCGCTTCACACTTGGGCTAACAAGCACAATTTAGCTATTTTTGCTAAATTGTGTTAACAAGGCAGGTATCATAATCAAGTAACATGATATGTAAGAATTATTAAGCAATTTACATTTATTAATCATTTTTTATTTCCAATGAGTGAACGGGTTGTAATGGAACTTAAAAAATGAGACCTTCCCTGACTTTGTCAGGTGGGTTTATCAGCCTGTGGACCAATTTCTATGTGAATGACCTAGGCTTGATTTTCCGCGAAAACCCAACAGATGTGATGTTTTTGCATAGCTGCCTCCACCTCCACGTCACCTGATGTCCTCCTCTCATCCTGTCATAATTACGACAGTCACTAGAAGGCGCTGTCACCTCTGAAACGACTAATTATTCCTCCTCTTGGGAGGACAGTCTCTGTATAACATCTAAAACACATTCTTGATTGAATTTGCTCAGAATAGTCATTTCAGAGCTGTATTATTTAAAAGATATAATAATTCGGGCAATTTGAGTCACATAAAAACGCTACATATGGTGGCTTTAACTTGGGAGTACAGAGTAAACATAGACCTGGCATGTTTACAGTGTTAGCCTAGCCTAGGCACAGACAATGGAAATGTGACATAGGCTACAATTGTATAATATCTGTACAATATTTTGTTAATGTTACACAGTATTCAAGAAAGACAGCATTTTGACAGCTTCCTCGTGAAGTGTGAGCTTCTTTCATATATATTTTATGTGGAAAGCAGAGCAGGGTGTAAATTAAACATTAAACACACCTCACATTTAAACCAGTGTCCAGCATGCAACCTGTAAAAGAGACATTACAGTAGCTGGTTGAAACCAAACCAGCAGCACTGAGTCATTTCTCCTGACCTGACACTCTGCTTACTCAGCCAGTTTGGATAATTAAATTGTGACCAAAGCACTGGCACCCACAGTGAACAAAGTACAGTACTAATGCATATTAATGTTCAATCACACATCAAAATGAAAATTTGCTTGTCTCTTTCCTCCCAAGCTTGGTCATCATTTCTCTGCATCTCCAGCTCCTCATTTGTACCCTTATGAAGAGTCACCTGTTGTTTCTCACTGCACAAGACATATAGAAATGCTTCAATATTAAACAGACTGGATTTGAAGTAGTTCTGACCTGTAATTTAAACAATATATATTTTAAGAGGAGCTTCGAAGCAGAGATCAATGGATTAGTTACTTAAGTATTTTCAATTTTGTTGGCTTGTAAAGCTGTTTATATTGTACATACAGATCCTGAAGCTTTAACAAAGAGCCAGAGCTAAACAGGAATGTAGCCACTTAAAGACACTTGGCTTTTGAATTCTTGTGCTGTTACTGTATGCACTTGAGGCAGAAGCACTATCAATAACACAAGTATCAAACACCAAGTCAAACACAAGTGGCCCTTGATAACCATAAAGCAGAAACATTAGTTTCGCCATGTACAGTATGTTTTAATGTTGAGATCGCAAATCAGAATTCCTCTTTTTTTAAATGGCAAATGCACTTTTACGTCTCATGCACCATCAGGCTCATCAAACATTTTACCCAACAACTCTCTCAGAGAGAAAGTCTTAATGATGCAACTCTGGGAAAATATATAAATATACATACAGGAAAACAATAAATGAGTGAATAAATGAGTGGAGAAACATAACAATGCAGATGCTTCCATATAGAGCACAAGGATTTAATGAGTATAAAAATAATGTGAATCATTTAATATGCTCACATCTCTATCTAATTGAAAGGTATTAATCTGAGATTTTGGATGAACTTGTAAGACAGCGCCTTCCATCACCATCATGAAAACATCAAATGAGGAAATATGTTTTAGAAGAATGCTGTTCATCCTTCCAGTAGAGTTCAGAGACTTGGAGAATACAGAAGCACTGAAGCTGTTGTGGAGGCTCATGGATTTACTTTATGGTGGTTTTTCACATTTGTCACCCATTATCATTATCATAACCTCATTTGGAGTCAGGTTTCTGGCCACCAGAAGAATGTAAGTCCAATATTCTCACTTCTTTCAGCTCTATTTTTGCTCTCTACCAATTCCACAGACTGATCTGGCTCTTTAGCTGCCAAATGCTCCACTATGCTCACCAGCTAGCCACTAGTTTGTCTGTCTGTGGTTCAGTGCTGGGTAGGAGACATAGTGGGTTTACCAGAGCTTTATTACTGCTGCCCGAAATGATGCTAATGAGAGCATTGAGAGTGAACCAAAACAGTAAATTTATGGGCTGAAAAACCAAAACAATGAGCTGAAAGACACTATAGAGCACCTTATCAAGCTGGGAGGAACTGCAGAGTTGGATCATAATTCTCCGTGCATTTGTCACTATAAGCCACCACTTTCACATGCAAGACATCATGTGATCCATTGTTAATATAAAACTCTTGATTACAGCTGCTTTAAACACATGAATTTAGGAATATCCAAAGCACAAAGATGAAATAATGAACATGTTAAAACTAGAGCTCTGAGACAGTGCGTCAAGATTAGATAATAAATCAGGATCCGTTTTAAGAACATGATTATGTCAGCTGATATTGTGCTTTATTGGTGAATATTCGCAAATAAACTGTCAGTGAATTTAGCACAAACTAGTTGATGGACAGTAAACTTGGAGGTTTTGGGGCCTGGGGCACATTGCCCTCTGCCAGCCTTGTAATCCAGTTCTGGCAATAGACATGCATATTGTTAGAAAGGAAAAAAGTCATTATGTTATCCTTTCCTACAGTGCTCACAGTGTCTAGTGAACTTCTATGACCTTGTAGTTATTGTTATTTTTATATCCTGTATAGGGGCCTTGGTAATATTACTGTATTTCTTTTATATTGTTATCTTTATTAGAATATCACAGCAGTATAACCTTGCTTTTGTGCTGACTGACAGTGATTAATCAAATCAGCAACAGCAACACCTCATCAGTGATTAATTATATCAAACTCAGCTTGCCTTCCAAAATAATACCCTGTTAATTTATCAGGCACAATTGGGAACTGATACCTCCTAATTATTGCTTTTCACAGGCGAGTTCCCATATTTCTGTTTACAACCGTGGTGACTCAGGGCGCACTGCCCTTTGTGCTGATGAATCCCATCATCTCTGTATGCAAAGGTGAAGGAATTAAGGCTGTGTTGTTGCTAGCAGCGGACTCAGTGATGAAATCAAAAGGATTGTGCCAATCCTGACGACACTGAAAGAAATAATAGCAGCTCTTCTGATACAGCGCCGAGGCTTTAAATATTTCATTAAAAGAAAAAGAGGGAATTTCTCTAAAAAATGTAACATCTTCACTTGCTGACTAACAATCCAAATATATTTTTATGGTATAGCTCTCATTTAATGTTGCTAAAATCACTGGCACACACATCAATGCAGCTGCTGTGGAAACAATAAGGGATTATGTCACTCTGCTGGCATTTTCCCGCATGTTTATTTAGATTTGTGTACTTGTTGACAGAGAGGGACATTTTTGGAGGAATGACACATGCGTTGTTGTTGGCTGTACGCGTTCCCCCTTGAACACACGGACTGTAGCCTCCCAGTGCGTGCGTGTGTGCGTGTCTTCCTCCCTCCTGCCTCCCTGCATCTGACAGTGTCCCTCCCTCTTTCTCTCTCCTCCTCCTCCTTCTCTCATTAGGCTTTTCACCGGCAAAACACCGACACACTCCCTTTCCCTCATACCGGGGAATAAACGCGGAGCGGCGGCAGGAACAGGATTGACCCCCGCGGTGCGCACCATCCATGGTCCTCCCCTGGATGTCTGTCTGACAGGAGGGTATGTTGAAATGATAATATTTTTCCCCCTGCCAGTTTGCTCATGTCGTTAAAAACCCGGGCTTGGTTGTGTTAAGTCTTCACAAACGATTTGTTGCATGTCGGGGCTTTAACGCTTCAGATGTCCCTCCCGTGTGTTTGACCATTTTACGCGTCATGTCAATGATTACGGTCTCTGTTATATTCTCTTTGTGCTTGCGGCTGCTGCAGTGAAAAGACATTTATTCACGCTGCTGATGTTCAATAGACCATCATTTTATAACGTGCATGGACTTTGCCCGCTTGCTTGCCGACCTCTACCGGGGGATGTATAATATTGTGGGAATGATCTTGGGAATAAGAAGAAGCAGGCGCAAGTTGTAGCTTCGTTTTGTGCCCACTGGCCCAGTCAGTGTTGACATTCAACCTGCGAACCTGCGAGCAGTGCAGTCAGATCCCTTCAGTGTTCCCTCTCTGCTGCCTGCATGGACTTTATACATGATGTTCTCACATCAAAGCACGGCCTTGCTTTTCATTGTTGATTTCTCATGTCATGCCTAAGTTGTACAGCTTCACAGATCAACTGTTTCAGTTTGTGTCTCAGCCTGTCAAGGCAAACTGGATCTACCAATGGCCTAGGCAGTGTATTCTGAAGCACATCCATCACTAATTGTGCAATAGCCACACTGACAGATGTGCACACACACACACAAACACACACACTGAGGACTTACACAATGTAACCATTGTCACACCCTTTCATTAACACCACTGGTTTGCCTAAACAAAGTGGTTGAGGTCACTTCTTTAAAACAAACTGCAGAGGATTTTTAGTTCATAGATTTTGACAACATTTTTCCTCACTATGTTCCAGTCTGTCATTGGGACAGTCTTTAGCTGAGCACCGTGGAGACGTTTTGGCTACAGAGGTGAAGCAGCACTCTGCCTGTTTTTTCCCTGCATGCTCAGGCAGGTCCATGTATGGAAATGGCCTCACCTTTGGTCCCTTGGCTTTCAGTTTTGTGGAATTACATACAGTATTGAAGATGAATGTTGCAGCAATGCTCAGGCTGGCTTCACCTTCAGGATGCTTTACTACAACTGTTCTCTGTTCTCACCTCCGGCAAATGTATTTCTCAGTCTTGTCGATTGAGTCATCTACAGTTTGATTATCTTTGATTCTGTTGCAGTGAATTAGCACTACAAAATGAAATCTCAAGGAAGGTCTATATCCTTAAAAGCTCTTTTGATTGTAGGATTTTTGACTCTTAAGAAGGTTTGGGCTTATTATATCACGTTTCTTATGGTGTTGGTTTCCAGTCCTAGCACTGGCTCACTTCCTCTGCAGAGTGCAGAACGGTCTGCTTCCCGTTGCTGTACAGGTTACAGGAGAAAGAGTATGATAGAGTATAATACTTTGTCATACTCTTCCTCTAGGCCGCACACACTGTCACCCTCAGCTTGCAGACCTGCTGTCACACAGCATCCATGTCGTTAACATCAGACACACTCCTGTGCCTGCTGTGTCAGCCTTGCATAGTCAGCGTGCCAGCCTGCCTCCCTCTGAGTATCACCTGATGCTTCTTCTCCCCCCCTAACTGCCAGGGAGTCATTACCTCATCCCAACACACTGTTTTCTCATCAGTATCTTGACATGAATTTGTGATCATACAGAGTTCAGACACATTGAAATGAATTAGACACAAAGATTCTAGGTGTTTTTTTTTTTTTTAATTGTATTTTAGCGTATGTGTGTACAAAGTACTGGTGTGTACATGTCAGTGTTTGTGCGTGAGTTCAGATGCCTGAGGGTGCTGCTGGGATTTCACAGCCCAGCATGCTGCCTACCACCATTTGCAATTCAAATGAGCATTTATGAGGGATCCAGTGAGGGTGAAGCAGCCTTCTTCTCCTCTGTGTCTCATTGGAGGCAATCATTCCTCACACTTGCAAGTTAACCCAACCATTTCTTATTGACTTTTCTGTCGGAAAAAGTGAGCTGTTAGTAGCTTCTCTGTATGAAACAGTATCATGGAGGAAGAATTTTGAAGTTGACCATCTTCCTTGAGTCACTGTTTGGTGACTGTTTATACCGTATATACTGTATATACTGTATATATTGTGTGCATAATTGTGTGGGGTCACCCTGTTGTTGCCAATGATGCAAAGGCATGCAACAGGTAGTATATGTATGTGTGCGTGTGTGTCCTGTGCTTGGCTGTCATTGCTGTTGGCTCAGCTGAATGTTCTTTGACCCGCCATGTTTTTGTAGCTTGGTGAGTGTGGTCACGTCTCTTCCTGCCTGCTGAACTCCAGTGACCAATCACACACACAAACACACAAAGACACACACACATGGGTTTATACTTGGCCCCTTATTGACATAATGCATTCCCATCATCACAACTACATACCCAATCACAGCTTTTGACCTAAACACATGTTATAATCATTAGAATTGTTGTTATATTAACCCCAATGTTTCATACTATCTATGGCTGATGTTTTCTCAACAACTTTATTGTGTTTGCATTCTATAGTTGCCTCTCTATATACTGCAGTTATTTTCACCAATGATGTTGGAGTCCGCCTTTCCTGTATAGCATTTAAATTGCCTACCCAAACACAAGGGATTCAAATGAAACAATGCATGCATGTATGTATGTGATGTGGAAGAAAAAAGCTGATGCATGTGCATGTTTCATGTATTCGAGAAGACAACATTCAGATTTACCATAATGGAAGACATGCTGACTGTATTCGTATTAAAAATACAGCACAATAAACCCTCTCAGCCCATGTTTTTCCCTCAGTGGTAGAAACATGTTTCATTTCTGAATGAACCTTTTTCATTAAAACACACTCGCTGTTATTATCAGAAACCAAATTAACCAGGGCTGAAATGTTAAAGGGCTGCTCCAGTGATTCACTGTTGCACTACCATAAAAATGGGATGACTTGCAAGAAACACATGAAAAAAAAAGAGGTGCAGCAGAGTCTGAAATATCCTGACTTTTAGTCACCAGTTTAAGTCAAGCTTCAAAAATGTACTGAATCCCCACAATGCAACTTTATAACATTTTTCAGAACTTCCCTGCTTGTCAAATGAGCTCATCTTTCAAACTACCTGCCACCAGTTTATAATACAGGTTTCTGTCAAATATTTATATAATAATGTAAGTCTTTAGTAAAACTCAAGATGACATCATCGAGGGTTTTTTCTGAAACTTTAGAAAGCTTCATACAGAGCCACACAGGATATTACACAGCTGTTTTCACAGGCTGAGTAGTACTCTGCATGATGAGTAAACTGACATTTATTTGTAAAATCATTGGAATGCCCCTTTAAGGATCATAACATTAAACTTCAGCTTAACCCACACACAGCCCTTGGAAGAAGTGTAATACCAAAATATCCTTACTTTCCAAAAATGTTCTCACTCTCAAGGTCTAAAACTCTTAACGGGTCATCATAAAGATACAAGTATGTGAGTATGGTCAGAAGAAAAACATGGATACTTTACACCTGACCTTGGTTGGTTCAATGCCAAGGTCTGTATTGAAATAAATATTTACAACAATCCATATGCAACTCATGCTTTGTTTACAAACAGTGTAAGTAATACTTGATACCTGATAAGTGATGAGCAACACTGTGTCATTGATTGCTAGCTGATACAGCTGTGATTGCAGTACTACAGGCGTAGTGGCAGAGTGCACTGCAGCTTTGTGCTTGTTTACCCAATATGCACAGCGACCTAATCTTGCTCTGTTTTACATGCTCTTTGATCAGCTTTGTTTGGAATAACCAAAAGAGGATAACACAACATTACCACAGCTGAATCCAGCAACAGTAATCACAGTGGTTGTGTGCTTTTGTTTTATGTGAACTGAATTAAGCCTCATCACGATGCTGCATCCACTGCAGTCTTGTCAAAATCTTGTTACGGAGCAGACTTGAACATCATATTGTTTCACTGTGTGATCTTAATAGTGTGTCAGGGTTTGCAGGCAACACGGTCAAATCCCCTCTTCCTCCTTCTATCGAGGGTCTCTTCTCAAACTAGTCGCAATCCTGTTGGTGTCTCTCTGATCAGGGCTTTATTTTTAGCCTTGGTTTTTACTCACATAGCTTTGGGCAATTTATTGCCTTCTTCAGATTGCATCATTCTTTCTGCACTCTGGATGTGCGAAGAGAGAAGGAGAAGCTATTTCATGTCATGAGACAGTATTATTTCACTATTCTATTTCCCACCTTCAGTCATATAGCTCTTCACAGCTGATGGGAAACATCACTTTGTTCTTCTGAAGGAGAGGCAGGGAGCTTTACCCCAAGCAGCAGCAGCAGTAGCTCAGCTTGCCTCAGCCTGATGATTGCAGTGAGTCAGCAGGTTGTCCATTTTCTTTCCCCCCCCGCCCCCGCCCTTCCTTTGCATACCTACACACTCATCTCCCTCGCTCCCTGTCGATGCCGCCTTCTATGAACAAATCCCCTGCCTCTCAAGGATGAGACTCATCATGTTGTTGTCTGACTTTGATCTGGTGCAACGATACTCATAATGCCTCTCATTTTTGCCTCTCAGCTGTAAGGCAGAATTTATGTTTCAGGCAAAGTTGGATCATGTGGGGAAAGGGAATAGTTGCTACTTCTTTTGGGCTGTTTATTCTGCCTTCGTTGTGGTCTGCTGTGGAAATACTTGTTTTCTCCAGCTATTTTGGCCTTTTCCAGCAAACCAAGCCAGCAGCCATTGTTTTCTTTTGGCCACTTTACACTTGGCAATCATTAATTAGAGCCTTCGCAGTCATCAGTTGTGGAGGAAAGCTAATTCCATTGTTGATCTGTGTGCATTTCCCTGATGATTACAGTGTTTGATTGCCTGAGTCGCACACAATGTAGAAAGCTGGTGAATTGAGGATAAATTGTCCGTACTACGGTCTGACCTTAGCTCAAACTACAGTATGTATAAATACATAAAACAAGACCCAAAAAGAGGATTAGGAGAGATTAAAATTGCAAAAAAAGAAAAATACGCAACAATACCATGTTTACATCTGCAGAGGAAAATCCAGAGTTCATTGGCACAAGATGATTTTTACATGATTGCGTTGCATGTCGCAGGCGTAGTGAAGTTGCTCAAGCTAAATGTGGCTTCTGTGGATGACGGTCCCGTGGTAGCTGTACTGTGATTAAAAACGGTTGCTGCTGCTTTGTGGTTAACGAGATATGCAGCTCTACTGAGGAGTTTGGGTACACTCTGACCTCTGCATTATATTTCCCTGGTAATTAGACTGAAAGATGATTGTGCACCAAATGCCCAGTGAAGCAGGTGGGTGTAGTCTGCAGGCAGACTGTGGCTGGCTGTCTGCTTGCTGGATATTTCTCAGTGATGAGAATGAGTGATGCGTTTGTTGAGGGCTGTGTTTGTTGCAGTGGTCTGAAGAGGACTGCATACACAGACTACTCCCAGTCCCTTTGGGCCTGTCGTGTGGCTTCTAAACTGGTCAGACAGGTTGGAAGGCAGATCCAGGAACAGCCACAGTCATTACAGGCACTCCACGTGTACACGTGCACACACGTACACTCATTATGTACACTCACACTGTGTGTGTTTACACTTCTCAGTTATAATCTGTGGACACACGTGACACACGTTTTGTGTGGTTTATGTGTGGTTTATGTGTTTTTCAATTTCCTTGTTGCTGTTTTTGGAGCCTAGTGGAGAATCATCTTTATTGTACACACACACGCACACACACACACACACACACACACAATCTGGACTATATGGCAAAACATAGAAGTTGTGTAAACACTCATTTTTTCCTCAAATCTCCCAGAGATATCATATTATTAGATCATCTATGTGAAAATAACTACAGATTTACTTTATACGATGGTGTTCAGAAGCCATATTAGTCATGTTGACTCTTTTCACACTTAGATAGTAAAGACTGGGAATGATCACACTGGATTTTATGCATGTCCATTTAAAGTAGTACACTTTAACATAGCTGCAAACCATTTTAAAATAGATACACCCTTCCCATCTTCCAGACAGTTCCACTTATATCAGTACACAATAAAACAATCAACTTGTAGAGTCTTAAAACTTTGTTGAGACAGATGGTCCATTGTGATAAATATTATGTTGAATTTTATAGTTGTTAGTTAATGTACAGTTGCATTATGCAGTTATAATAACAGATTTCACAAGTGCAACACATGCTGGCCGCATCGTGAAACGTTACATCGTTTATGTAAAATTGACGCTTGTAGCAGAGGACGCGTTATATGAACAAGTAGACAGAAGAAGGTAGAGTAGCCAGGATGTGCCAATCCATGGACCCAGTGTGAGAAAACTGCTGCTTTTCTGAAGAGTTCAAGTGCAAGAGTGCAAAAAAACTATCAAATTCCTCCATGGTTGCCTGTTTTCAGTTTTATATTCTGACAACATTGCTTGCTAGTTCAATTTTATCCTATTCTATTTGTGATATTGCTCTTAGATGGCTTGCAAGCCACACTTTCAGCTGGATTTTCATGCAACCATTATAGAACTTGGACTGAAAAATGAATCTAAAATACAAAAGCAATTCTTTAAAACACCAGAAGTAGTGCAAAGCATACATGACTTATAGTATCGTATGGGTGGGCATTGGTGTGATCCTTGTAGTTTTCTTTTTTTAGCTCAGAATATGTTAATTGTAATCTTCTAGGGCTGCACTGATATCCATCATAGCTGAATCAGCCGCACGCTCTGTTGTTCCTCTTTACTGCCTTGTTCTCTAGTGTGCCAATAAGTGTCCTCTCACCTCATTAATAAAGCTGTTGATTTATAATCATAGCAAGCCGTCTCATCACCAGCAAGCTTCTCTGTCAAATTATACACTGATTTTCTGGCTGCAAGGTTAGGTGGATTTGTTGAGAGTGTGTCAATACTAAAACAGCAGCAGTTTCTACAAAGCAGAGGAAATGCTGTTGTATTTTGGGGTGGTCCTCTCCCGCCTGAAACTGCTGTGTGCTTGCCTTTTGATCACTCATGCGTTTCGTGTTGTTATCCCACCCCACACAACATTCTCACTTCTCTTCCCCACCTGCACTCGAGAGTTGTAATGCCACTCCTCACTAACGGAAACCACACATTGTTTTGGTATCAGCTACTCCCTCTGTGATAGTTGCCCATTTTTTTCAACTGCAGGCTTTTCTCTAATTGTTCCATGTTTTTTTTTCTGCTGGCCAACATAAAATGTTTCACTCGGCACGTTCTGATCATTCATGGATTATCTGTCATGCATCGATTTTTTTTCTTGTTTTGTTTTTATGTTGGCAGCGATAATGAGAGGCTCCTTTATAATTCATGCCATGATTGATGTCCCTCTGGTAGCAGTTTTCATGCTACAGTCTCACTAGTCACTTACGCCAGCAGCTCAAAGTGCTGCCAAACAGTCCAGTCCACAGATTAAGATGCTTGGTGTTGGCTTTCAGCTGCCATTTAGCAAACCACACTTGTTGTTGTCTGTAGTAGTGGTTGGCAAATGACTGGAAGTTGCACAAAAACAGTTTAAAAGACAACTCTAAAATATTCTTGAGTGGTACTGATGTGCCTTTTCAGCCTTAGTCTCTCTGTGCCTGTCCCTGTCTGTACTTAAACAAATAGCATTGAGCTCCTTGTTCAGCATCTTTGCAAATCCTGTGACACTGACACCAGTAACACAGAAAGCTCCTGTAGCTTCCTTTCAGCCCCAGCACTGATCCTAATAAGGAGATGAATGGCTCTATACAAACAGTAGAGTGGAGCTGGGGACTGGATGTATGCCCACTGCCTCTCTCTTTCTCCATGTGCTGAGGGTAAAATGTGGGTTTCAGTCTTCTCTGATCTGTGTCTGGTCCTCTTGACCTGGTCAGCAGGATCCAGGACAGACAGAACAACCTCACAGCTCCTGGACTGGGCACAATTCATATACTGCTTAAAAAAGCCTGGAAGACACACAATGAACTTTGTATGTTTAAGAATTGAGTGTCAGTGCTAAAAAAGTCCACACAGGTGACCTTGTGGGAATGTCATCTCTGCAGGTGAATAACTCAGGTATGAGTGAGGAGCTAGAGGGGGCAGCTTTGGTCAATAATCGTCAATAACTATAATATTACCCCAATTTTTACCCCCAAATTGATTGACAGGACTACCAGGACTAACACTGGACAACAACAGTTCCTGATGCTGTAACAAGCCTGTTAAGTTCAGTGAAGCGTGTTAAAAACAGGAGCAACACAGGTCTATATTTTCATTAGTGTTTCATTTTCATTAGCAGTTCACAAACACACAGAATGCTGATTTTCACTGTCTAACTTAAGCTCTTTAACTATGTATGTGAATATATTTCAAATACTATGGTCAAATAATGTAAAAATACTGGTTAAAACAGCCCAAGGTGTAGCTAGATTAGATAGCTTCCTTGCTAACTGTACGTCAGTAAAGCTAGCAAAAACAGATCTGAATAAATGAATAAATCAGAGCACAACAATGCTCTTTAAGACATGTATACAACATACACAAGCTCATATCCATGAAATTCCAACCCGTGATATTTTTAGCTTCTGTCAATTTTGTGGTTTTATATGATGGGAGAGGTTAATTTCACCAAATCATTGAATCATTCAATCACCAAAATTTGATTGTATAAATCAGTCCCTCCAGGAAATTGTGATTTTGTGAGTGCAATAATTAACGCAAATTCAAGAAATCTCCACAATATTTGTGAGCGCTGCAATTTTGATACTTTTCTGTATGAAATGGCCAAATCAACAGACCCTTTGTAATTTGGACCAATTGTCGCATTTTGTAGTGTGGTAACTTACGTCATTACAGAGCCTAAATCATTTAGTAAGGATTCAGGCGCATTCAGGTGGAAGATGGACAAATCTCCCCTGCCAACAAAAATGGTGCCATAGGCTGAGCAAAACAATTCCCAAATGTTCCCAAATGAGGTTTGCATTAAGTTAGTCAGAAGAATAAAAGTTGATGCGTTGCTCAGACAGCGAAGATAGACACAATCTACCTCAAACATAAAAATGGGCACTTTGGAAATCAAACTATATGTTTATGTTAATGGATTTATTTGAATGGCATTAATGACAGATTTTTTTGGTGCTAATGTTGAGGTGAAGTTTATTGAATAAAGGCTTATAAATGGAACTCAAGTACAGTATTTTCTTTTTTATATAACTTTGAGTCCATGGTTCTCATGTTCAGAAAATAAAATAAAAGATTAGCACTGAAAACTGAAATATGGTTGTTTCTGTGAAGAATGTCATTACATATGACTTTTCATTGGTAATAGTTTTTAAAAAATTGCATTATATTCCTTTGCTTGCAAGTTTTCCCAATTCTCCCAATTTTACCGCAAAAAGAGCACATAAAACATCACATATTGCATTGCAGCTTTCGAGAAAAGCCGCTACAAAATCAAGCAATTTTGGCTGCAATAATCACATAAAAAAGCTAAATCCTGGAGGGACTAATTAATGTAGTGTATGTATATATCTCTGAGTGCAGGATGAGTCATCAAAAGTATTTTTAACGTGAAATGTAACATGATACACTAAGAGATTAACGCTTGGACAGATCATAAAAACTTTTTTCTTTATTTCACTGTGTCTTTAAAGCCCCAAATTGTGTACAGTGCACCAACTGCTGAGAAACATGCTTGCCAAAAAAAATACAGAGTTTGTGTTAAATGTGGATCACAGAGCTTTAAAAATGCGATTAGGGTAAATGATGGTCACACTCATAGGACTACAAGAATCTGTAAGAAAAGAGACTTACTTTCTCTAAACTCTGCTTTAACAGTGGGAAATAAGCAGTAGTCTCTTACACCCACAGTGTCGGTTTGATGCCAGTACCGCTGTTCTCAAGTACGTTTCAGAACTACTATGATTTTAAAAATAGAAAAAAAAGCTCCATTAAAGCTTGTCCAAAAGTCTAGAAGCATTTATGTAATGATTCACATTTGTTGATTTTTATGGAAATTACACCCCCTTTCAGCTCTTTGTTGCATTAATTTAAGAAAGAAACAAAATAAAATCGAAGTACTGGCTGCTAATACTTAATTTGTTTATGTTTTAATGTTTTCATAACCCTCTGTACTGAGTAGTGAATTAATAAAGTACTGCAGGGAAAGAGCATCATATTTTTAATATATGATATTGATATGTCTTGTGAAAAGGTTTGCAGATGATTTAGAAGACCTTGTGCTTGCACATGTACAACAAAATGAGTTTGGACCATTGTTGGAAGTAATTTGAGGGAAGTGAAATCCATGAACAGTGAAAGCCTCAGAATCCTTTTTGTCTCTGCTCTTATTTCTTTCTCTGAACAGAGAGTGGGAAGCTCTCACCATAAACATTTCCCTTGTAAAGTGGTTTGCATTGGCACATGTTATGTAACAGATAGGAAAATGTGGGAGTGAAATGGTGCACCGTCACAACATTGCTGGGATTATGTATTTTTTTTTTGCTGTTCCTTGGAAGCAGTTAGTTGTACCTTTTACCAGCATATCTGCACACTTGATCCTTTAATTGTACTCAAAGAAAATAAATAATTTGTGAGTTTCACCCAAAAAAAGAATAACTCTATTCCACAGGGCATGGTTTACACAGAATGTAACTGCTAGGAGCTGTTGGGATACAATGAACTAAAACCAAGTGTTAAATTTAATTTGACAACTCCCTATTAACTGCTTCTTTCACACTTAACAAAAGCAGTCCAGGCTAATATTTGTTTATAGTGTTGGACTGTGTTGAAGGATTGATAAGTCACTGCTTGTGGTCCCTTACTGTTCAGCCTGAGAGCAAATATGATTCCGCCTCTACAACTGAGTCATTGCTACTCACCATTACTCAAGAATGTTACTTTGTGAATAAATGGTGTGTTGACACCGCCCTTATTTTAGCCGTTGGCTGTCTGTGAGTTTCACTGATTATTTTCCAGGCCTGACTGGTCTGTAGCTGCAGCTGGCCATGATTCTCAGGTAGACTTGTCTCAGTTGCCCCAAAGTCAAAAAATTGAAAAGTGAAGGGCAACCTGGGTGTTTTACTGGACCACAAGAGGTTATAGATTATAGTTTGAAAATGGCAATGGCGCTTATTCACTTTCTTGTAGACAGCTAAATTAGATGATCAATACCACTTTCATTCAAGTAGGATAAATATGAAGCTACATCCAGCCGACAGTTAGCTTAGCTTAGGGGGATTTAGCTAACCAGGCCGTTTTTTCACTTCAGTTTTTTATTAAAGAAGCAACATATAACATGTTATTAGTTCGCATTAGAGGTGCTAGGGATGTGGGAACTGTCAGATAGAGCCATGTTGCTGTTTCCCTCTGTTTCCAGTCTTTATGCTAAGCTAACCTAACCAGCAGCTGGCTGTAGCCTTTAATTTACCACACAGACATGAGAGTGCTGCTAACCCTCTCATCAAGAAAGCGAATAATGATAATGTTTCATGAACATCTTCACAGGTTGCACAGCACTGTCAGCCGCTTCTGTGTTCCGATTGAAGTGAGGACTGTTCTCAAGTTTTTTTTGTTTACTGAATACAATTTGAAGCTGTAAATAGATGTTAATTCTTGCAAAATGAGAATCTAGTCAGTAATCCGCAGACTTTGTGCAGGTGCTCTTTCATCCGCCTCCACATAGTCTCGTAGTCATGATGGGTTGCGCTCTGCCATTAGGATTTTCAAATAGACAAACAAACAAAGCATATTAGATAACTCAAACACGGCCTCGATGACATGCTTGACATTTCACTGGGATCGATACGACCTCACTGTGGCTACAGCCACATGAGTACAATAACAACTGTACATGGATGGGTGGAGCAGGGCAGGACCATCAGCTTTCAATCCTTTGTGTTGCTTTGTGTCATGATTTAATTCTGTAACACTCTGCCTGAAAACCATATTCATAATTCATATGTATTACATTCATGTTTTTAATATTTCATGTTTGGGAGACCATTTCTCACTTATTGAAATACATCTTAGTTTGAAGTGTTCATATTCAGCTTCTCTGTGAAAAATGTACTATTAGTGATGCCGGGTAAAGCATCTTTCATCTAGAAGTTCCACTTTTCCAGAATCAATGTTTATGTAACCCTAATTCATATTCACATCCGGTCGTCAGACTGGGCTGTAGACTGGAAAAAGACACACTACTCCAGAGAATGAGAAGCAAGCAGACTACCAACTGAACATTTAGTCCATCCATAGTCATCTTGTATTGTGTGCTTGTCCTCAACTCACACTGACTCTCCTCCTGAATGTCCAACTCTCTAGTGCTGCAGGCTGCCTGTGGCTCCTCATTTTAGATTCATAGCCTTGGCAATGTCATCCAGGGTTAATGAGCTGCACCCCAGTAACTCTGGTTCATCGTCCTGTCCTATCAGCTACGAGTTTGCTTCCTTCCAGGAAACCGTTGCTCCACTTGGTTGTGACCATCCTCCACATACACTATTATCCCCTTTCACTAAACTAACTGCTGTAGGATTGTTCTTGATCTTCATACAAATTAAAAACATCTCATGTAGTTCCACTTTAGGCCAGACTGACTAACATAAAAGCACATTTCCCCTACACATTTCATTCAATTCATGCAACTGCAATCTGCGTGTATTTACTGAAGGTCTTAATTTAGTAAAGCTCATTATGTAGTCAACACCTGGGACTGCGCTCTGAGCCCAATCTCTGTGTGAAGGAGAGAACAGCAGCTCGGCTTCAGTGGTGGGATTTAAGATTACCAAGCTCAGAAAAGAAATGATAATGTAAGGTAGGGATACTAATCAAGTGTTTCAAGAGAGAACAGGTGGAGGGTGGAGATGGTGTTAATACAGTACAGCTAATTTCTCATTAGAAAACAAAGGTACATGCAGCCAGTTGCAAACTCTGTCTCATTAAAAGAGAGCAGTTTCAGCCCACAATGATTTCACAATTCATTGAATGTCGTATTTCAAATTAAATTTTAATAAACACAAAACAATTTGCAACTCCCTGCCCCTCTTTCATTTAGTGTTATGACATAGATATTGTGTCTGATCATTATTTTTTTTAAGTTTTTGACACAAAACTTGCCTTTACGTGAGACTTGGTAAATCCAGATCTTTTCATGATCCGCCCTCAAATTCAAATACCGTAGGGAGAAGTGCGATTCACTGCTGACATTCAGACATAGGCGGTGCCAGACATTATTTCTTGCTGGAGCTAGTTTGGGGCTTAATTATTTATTGGTGGCACTGCAGGAACTAAAATAGCATGTCACAGGTCTTCTCCCTGTGCTCTTCCACAGTATCTCGCCCTCTCCATGCCTGCCTCCAGTTTTCTCATTTTGTCTAATTTTCTGGTTTCTAATGACGAGGTAATTTGCTGCTGAAATGATTCACTTCTATACGCAGCTAGCATATCAAGGCAAACTGAATAACAGTTTACTTAATTAAATGCATCTCACATGACGTAAGCAATGTGTCTCGCCCATGTGATTCCACTGCATAGCGGAGGCAGGAGAAACAGCAGGGCTACTGTGGCACTAATGTAATTCTCGATGGGTCTATACTGCAAGCAGATTGCACCTCAGATATTAGATGATCTAACCTTTTAGGTTGGTGTGTCTGTTAAATGAATATGTAGGAACACAGGCACAGGAAGTGTCAGGAATGAGGTGCAAAATACTAAATCTGTCCCCTTGAATCATGACCCACTCTGTCATATCTTTCTCTTTTGCCTTCTCTGTAATATTGTCTTGATAAAAAACTCAATATACCACCTCTTAGCCTAAAATGTTAGATTGGATAAACTGAAGGAAATTTAAACACACAATTTTCTTCTTTTTCTTGCTTGAAACAGCCCTTCGTACCATATTATTCAGTGTTGTGGTGTATTTTCCACACAACATTCAAGAAAATCAGTTATCTTTGCCTCATGGGAATGAAATATTCTTCTGTTGAAGGCTAATCTGTGTTTGTTTCCACTGTAACTACGATTTGTTCCTGTTTGTGGTCAGTACAAAACAATTTGCAGTTCCTGGCTTTTGAAGGACCCAAAAGGCTTTGTGCCGATGCCTCTCTAGTCTTTGACTGGTAATTATAACTGCCACGTAGTCCTGACCTCAGCCAAGATGGCAACATACCGTCATTTAGTTTGTTCAATTGTGAACAAACAGCAAATTAAATGTCTCTTGTCCGATCTGGATGGGCTATGTGACATTTCAGTTGGATCAATGCAGCCTCACTGAGCCACAGGACCGTGAACTGTTTTCAGCTCAAACATGGAAGATGAATGAGCTCAGTCAGCAGGGCATCCACCTCACTGTGTTAGCTCATGTATGTCATTTATTCCTTTATCATTGCTCGTCATGCCCACATTCATAATTCATACATATTATACTTTCAGATTTTTCATATTTCATGGTTTTGGGTGGTGATCCATTCTTCAACAACTCCTGTCCACTATAGGTTTGTTGTGTTTGTATGAATATTTAATGTCTGGAGATGGAGAGTACATGGCTGCAGCACATTAAATGTTGTCATTCATATGATTGGTGATAGAGGGGAATGGCAGCATCCTATTAGTGCTGATTTGTTCTGTTCTTGCCTTCGAGCGGTGTTGAGTACAGAATTAATGGATGAGCTATTCATCTAATGCATATAATTATATCTGTGAATTTCTTGCTTCAGAAGTTTTTCAGAAAGTTGCAGTTTGTGTGTGTGTGTGTATGTGTGTGTGTGTGTGTGTGTGTGTGTGTGTGTGTGTGTTTGTGTGTGTGCAGCTGTGAGTATATGCTGTCAAAGATTATTGTTCCTCAAAATTGTTTTTCTCTTTTTGGAGAAATAAAACTGCCTCACTTTCAGATTGATCACCATGCAAAATAAAATGTAAAACATGAGGGGAGACTGAGAAAGAAGTTTAGTTATCCTTCAATACCAAATCAAAGGCCTGGGTAAAGAAAAGGTATCGATAGGGTTGCAGTGTTGTAAGTCGGACTCGAGTCTCGACTCGAACTTGCGCGCTGATGATTCGGACTCGGACTTGGACTCGTGTGCTGATGACTCGGACTTGGACTCAAGCATTGACTGCATTTGGACTCGGAAGTTGAAGACAAGGACTTGAACTTGTTAATTGATGAAGAAGTAATATATATATCAGATTTTTTGCCGTTCAAATTTTCACAT
The DNA here is from genome assembly GCF_963924715.1 of Thunnus thynnus. Lineage (NCBI taxonomy): Eukaryota > Metazoa > Chordata > Actinopteri > Scombriformes > Scombridae > Thunnus > Thunnus thynnus. Next base: position 31,597,447 of record NC_089520.1, on the reverse strand, counting down.
AGCCACACTATGGTTCACGTCACGCTGTACACTGTAGGGTTGCGCATGTGTAAAACATCTATTGTTATATTGTGGAAATTATGGCATTACAACATGCCTCAAAGAGGTTTTTTTCAGTGAAAAAGTCATCTGCCCTGCTTACTTGTGGAATAAAAGGAAAAAAAAGTTGTTGGGATAAATTCTACGGAGGACTTTATGTGGTATTGGTTTTATCTCATGTAACTGAACCATCAAGAATAAAGTTCAATCTAATACATCAGTGCCAATATCAACCCACAATATATTAATAACTAATATTTACAGACCACTTAGAATCAAGACTCATCACTTCTCTAAACGTTACCACCCAAAGGTTCTTATTCTTTTTGAAGAGAGCCAGGCAAGCTGCATTTCATTTGACAGGAGAACACTTCTTCTGGACACTTTTTATCTCTCATGTCTTTTAGTATTCTTCCCTCCTTCCCTCCCTCTCCTGTCTTTCCACTTCATGCCCTCTCCAGGCAGTATTGCACTTTGGTCGCCCCTCCAACCTTCCATGACTATCGTATTGATGTGATGTGGCCAGACTTGGCCAGACTTGGAGGGAATATTGATTAAACAGGGCGACAGGTTACCAGCCATCTCTTTTGTTTACCCAGCTGAACAGAAGTCGAAGAGCAGAGCAGAAGTCGAGAGCAGGAGGCAGAGTGAAGATCAATGTCAGATTCAGAGCAGGCTCTTTCTCACGCCGCATCAATCACAGGCCTGCCACTGAGTCATTCTTCATACTTACCTGATAGAATCTCAATTTAACCACCTTCTCAAGGTTATTAGAATTATTCCTCAACAGCTAGGGGTATGTAGGCTTCTATTCAAAATATAAAACTGCATCAAATTGTCAGTGGTGCCATCTTTTATGTATCAGAGCTGTTTATTAAGGTCAGACTGAGCTGAGGGCTGGTATATGATATTTGTGAATTGGAAAAAGTAAAGTTATACTTTTTCACCCCTGTGGGTGAATCCATCCTTTGCATTTGACCCGTTCTAACTTCTTAGGAGCAGAGGTCAGCTACTCCTGCCAGGGGATCAACTTTAATTCACAGCCTCAGCTGATAGAAATGGCAGGAGTATTTTTATTTTGAAACTTGACTTTAGGTGTAGGAGGAAACCGGAGCAGCCAGAGGAGACCCACACAGACATGTCGAGACCATGTCAACTCCAGACAAGAGCAGGGTGGACATTCTAACCCAGGAGCTTCTAACAGCTAACCACTAAGCCGCATGTCCACAAGTTAGCATATTTATTCTCTGTGTCTTTAGATTTCAATGCAACAGAGACGACCAGGATGATGCAAGGAGATGTAAATACCATAATTAGACACTGATAACAGCAGTAACTTGAAGATCTAAAAATCTGTTTGAATATGATACCACAAAAGACTAAAGAAACTGCGCATCATAGGTTGGGTGTTGCAGCTGATACCATGATATCCTAATGGACACTTGGTTGTAGAAAAGCTAACATGTACATTATAGAAGTACCTGGAGTCGGTAATGTCTAAGTTTCTGATGTCTAGATATTCAACGTAAGTATTTAGGTTTAAACTTAACACCATCTTGTTTGTTTGGAGCCAAAAAGTCAAACTTAAATTCAATTAAAGCTACACCAATCAACATGTTTAGCTATGCTAGCACTATGACTCTATGGATTTCAATGTTGGTTTGTTTGTAGATCCACCACTTTGGTTCCCTCAACAACTATCAGATGGATTGCCATGAAATGTTTAGTGCGACGATGAATCCTAATGACCTTGGTGATCCCCTTACCATTTGTGGTTCCCCTCAACTGTATGGAGCATTTTAGCATCTTTCAGATCATTATTGTCTTTTGAGGACCCACAACCTTATTCCAGCAGCAGCAGACAGCTGTTTTCTGAGAAAATGCTCTGATAAACCCACCGTACACTACTTGCCTACCACATAGTAGACACACAACATAAGTGATTAGTGGGTGAACATAGTGGAGGGTTTAGCTAAGACAGATTTATCTCTTAGTAGCTCAAAACAGAGCTAAGAGATATTGGATTTACATTCATCAGGTGGCTAGAAACACGACTTCAAAACATGACAGCCATATCAACTTTTTAAGGTCATGATGTGTCATATATGTCATATGTTCTGCCCCCAGTTGGCCAAAATACATCCAAACTGATTAGTGCTGCTTTAAATCCCCAGTTAAAGACACTGAGCTTTTATATCTTAATGAAATGATTTCTGACATGACTTGCATTAGAAGATTGCCCTGAGAACCTAGATTCTTGTGAAAAAATGTGTTGACTATATTTCTAAACAGGAGTTGAGGGTTTTTCATTTGACTTCAGTGCAGTCTCGGAGTCTTTTTGAAGCCAGCATCTTCAGTATCGTGGAAATGCATCTAAAGGCGCCACTACATTGGCTTTAACATTCAGCCATGTTGTTGACATTTGGGCTGACAAGTGAGCCCAAGACTGAATATATGAAATGGTGACAGTCACTTCCCAACCCTGACAGTGAAATTGTTGTATACTTTGCTTGTTGCAACAATTTGTCAACCATTTTGAAATGGAATTTAGTTTGAGATGTGCTGGACAGTTATTGATTTCATGTTTTCGGCTATTGCCTCTATTGGATTTTTGCACTCAGTATTGCATTCCTCTGTCCACAGCCTGACTGACATTTTCTTTAACTATCCAGTCTGCACATATTCACCCCAAGGCCTCTGAATGTGACTTTGAAAAGAAACTTAAGCTTGCAGAGCACTATTTGTTAACAGATTCAACTTGAAATACAACTGTTATCAAAGTAGTTTTGAAATTCTTTTTATTGTACGGCAAGGATTCAGTGTTTACTGTTCTTGTCTGACTAAAATCTTCTGAAACAGAATTCAGACCATCATGTGAAACTAAAACTAATAAAACCAACATTGTTTTTGATGGGTTGGCAGTCCATTAAAATGGATTGAGGCAGGTTTCTTCGCACATTTTACAGACTGCCAACCTTGCAGCTGGTTGGATATCCCTTCATATCACATTGTAATGATTTCTCTGGTCAGCCATTGGAAATACAAGCAGTTGTAATAACAGCCTGTTTAGGTGTAATTGTGAGCTAATGGTTCATAATTGTAAATATTAGACTGTACTTTAATGATGTTAGCTGTAATCAGGAAGAAATCATCATTATATTGCCATTGGATGACATGAAACACTGTTGTATTGGTCTAACCCTAATTTATATACTAATCATGCTGCTTTTCAGACTCTTTTTCATCACTGTGGCAGACAGTACCCGGAGAACCAGCCTGTCCTCACAAGAATAATACCAGTATAGGTCTAAAATTCAGGCCGGCAAAAATGTCCTATAGTTATGTTTATGCCATCTAGCGGCTGTAGTAATTATGACCTGGAGAAATGATGCAGTTCAGATGACGTCAATATAAGGTGACTTGATAAGACTTTTGCCTTATTAGGTGCAGGTGGGTTGGTTTGGTGGATGGTTAGATAGTTAGATCCTGTTTCCAACTGCAACATTTTTTAAAAAACCGTAATGTTGTGGTGTGTACTGTTGCCATGGCGACAAAGGCTGTGTAACTTTAAGGAAGTATGAACTATGTTTAAAGTGACCATCTTAACCCAAACCATAATCTTTCCCTAACCATAACCAAGTGTTTTTTGTGCCTAAACCTAACTAGACCTTAACCACAGTGGTGTCACACCATAAAACATCATTATTTTTTAACAGTGATTTGTAACGGTTTTGTATCCGTCCTATAGAGGGCGCTAAAAACACATATATATGTTGTTATGGAATTTTCCAACTTTAGGGGTTACAAAATATCCACAACATATGTCATTTTGGGAGTCATTGTAAATAGGCTTATTCTGTCATTTTGGTATGAGGATGTGTTGGTTGAACGATCAGGCAAAACCATTGTTTGGCGTTTAAATGTCCACTTAGGTGATTATATTTTGCATTTCTCTCAGCCAGTCTAAATAATCTGCAGCAAAAACACTGAAGGACCCAGTACTGAGTATCGTTTTGTCTGCATAGGGGTGTGTGTTTGTGTGTGTGTAAGAGAGTGAGTGTCCACTAGCTCTCAATCCCCTCCACAGACAACTCTAACAGGACAGATAGCCATTTACCTACGGAGTGCTGGCTCAGCACACTCAGCCTCTCTTATTTCAAGAGGCGGCAGCCTGCCAGCTATGTCATGAAAGGAAGACGGAGAGAATTGAAAGGTGTTTTTGTTTTGGTGTGCTGCTGCCTCCTCTTGCTGTACGAGTTCTACTATGTCCAGCTGACTTACAGTTAGCTTTTGTTCGCTGGTGTCCTACCTACTGCCTCTGTGTTAAATGGACTGATAGAGATGAGTGCTGAACAAGAATACAAGGTCATAGACTGAGCCAGCATTCAAGTGTGCTCCACCACTGATCTCTGATCCTGCTTGCTGGACATATTTTCCTCTCATGTCATAAATGTCATAAATATTATATGTGCCATCATGGAATCTTTAATACACATTTTTTTCTTTTTTATCTTCCTTTCTTACACACACACACACACACACACACACACACACACACACACACACACACACACACACACACACTTACCTACATGCTAAAAAAAGAAAATCTAAGCCAAACATGTTTTTTTGTTTGTTTGTTATACTGTTGTTCTTGTTGTTGTTGTTGTTATTGCTGCTGTTTTGCTTTTTTTCCTTCTTCTTCTTGTCATATGTGTCTTAATGTTGGTCACTTGTATTGCACTATAAACAAAAAAAACACAACCTTACATGTGGCAGAAGTGCAGTGCAATATTAATAAAAAACATTGACATCACATCATCTCATCACCAGTTAAGGAAGGAAAAATATCAAATCTAAAACGAGCCTAAAATTTTTCAGCTCAGTTTTCTGGACAACATCCACAGAGGATAGAGCCGGGGGGGAATGGTTTTGATCAAGGCCAAAATGTGGTTTGCAGCTCTGAGTGGTTACATGCTGATCCAATTGCCTGCAAATTAATCTTGTCGACACCTGTATCCCAAGCCTGCTATTCCCACAATGACTGAAGTGAAATTTGTGGGCTGGCTTTGAAAGACAGTGTTTTAAGTTCTGATTCGTCCCCTCATGTGACTTTGATTTGATTTAATTCTAACCTGTGTACCAAAAGCTTTGGACTTGTAGCACATTGATATGTTTGTTGAGTCTGAACATAGACATTTGTCAGTTTAAGCACTCATGGCAGTGAGCCATGTGTCTCTCCTGAAGGACATAGCAGCATGTAGTGGAGTCAGTTAGTCAAAGGCTATTGTTACCATCTTTTTGTTGCTTGTATATACCATCATGTCATGCCCAAAAACAGCATTCAAAGACTGGCACCACTTTCTAATGAGACACTCTTTATAAAGGATTAATGAATTACTTTATTAATGGTTAATAAACCATTTACTGATGCTTTATATGTCAGTTATAATCCATTATCCTCCAATTTTAGCTCTTTAGTTCATTAGGTAGATCCCTCCAATGGACCTTTTGACCTCTGACCTTCTGGAACAGAGCTGCAGGGCATTTGGACGACAGCCCGTTTATTAATTATGTATTAACATTTACAACTGCAGACTTGATGAGCTGTTGCAAAATCCATTTGTCAACAACTTACCATCAGTAATTACTTACAGATGACCTACTAATGTTTGCTGATGTCTTACTATAAAGTGAGAAACTCTTAATGACTTTGTTAACATTTATAACTGCAGGATGGATACTTTATTACCCTTTTTTAATGAATTTTTTTCACTACCTGGCAAAGCAAAAGTTGTCCTTATTAATGGCTTATAATTGATATATAAAGCATTATTATCCAATATAAAACCGTTTATATTTATATTTATTTTTTTATAAACCAAGAGCGTGCAGATGCACTGGTACAAACACATTAGACCTTTTGTTACTCCATGCATGCCTCTTTCAGACATGGTTGTCAGTTCACATATCTGATATGGGTTGTAGTTATAGATATGAACAGATACTCAAATAATCAGAGAACACTGAAATTTTAATACAGCTTTTATCTTAAGGCAAACTCAAAGTTTTGGTAAAAAGCTAGATAAAAAAAGCATGAAAAGATCCCCTTCCTTTAGCATTATCTGCATTTTCCCCTCTAGCCTCTTCTTCTTTAGAGGTGTCACAGGGCGGCTGTTCATGTCTTAAAGAGGGCACAGAAGTTGCCTTTAAGTGGAGGAATGCATTATTCAAGAGAGTGCACACGGGAATAAAGAGGGGAATCATAACTAGCAAAGAAGCTGTTGATATGAATATCCTCTGATAGCTCCTAATAAACAGAGGCAGACATCAGTATGAATGTAGAACATCACTGCACACATATGGGACTTGAACATCGGCGAGTTGCATCACATTATAAGAAGCTGTTTGTGCTGCGGAGTATTCTTGTAGATAATTTAGAGGGTTTGGTGATCGAGAGGAATTATGGGTAACATGCTTGCGGCACTCAGACCCTACTCTCTCCCTCAATTAGGCTGTTCATCCACTCAGGTTCCAGGTCACCCCTTGTTTAGCACAGATTGATAGATTTTATAACTGGCAGGTTTTTACTAAAGGTTCCAATTATACCCCCGGCTCAGGACAAGCATATTAAAGAGGAGATAATGTGTAAGGCTTTCTGTTATCGATCCGTGAGGGTCTCTGAGGTGACAAACAGTGCGGGGGAAGAACAGGGTGAGCCACACACACACACACACACTGATGTCAGGCTCAGATTTAAGCTGAGGGCACAGTTTGTGGTGAATTAGAGACAGAGCGCCCACCTAACACCCACCTTCAGATCAGCCTAATTGAGCAGAGTGTGATTTTTGGCTTCAGTAGACCTGGTGTTTTTTTTTTAAGACTTTTTTACAGAGCTGCGGCAGAGCTGTGTGTGTGTGTGTGTGTATGTGTGTAAGCACACTAAAAACACCACTGCTTAGATACACAGAGGGTGCCTTGCAGTTTCTGTCTCTTGGTCCTTTAAAGGTGTACATGAAATATCTAGCAGGTCTTTCATGTGGTGCATCTACAGTACAAGAGCTGAGAATCCAGAATTTATATTCACTTCACGTAAACCTTAAGCTGCATATTAAAACATTTTTCACTGACTTTGGAACATTTCAAATACAGTGGAAACTGCTTATAGTGATCACAGTTACAGTGATGAACCACTTATATGGATCAAAAAGCTTGGGAGAGAATCATTCCTATACAAATACTGTTTAAATAATGCGCTTATAGTAATCAAGTAGTCTGCTCACAGTGTCCATTTTGGGTCTTTTTAATTCTATTTTTTTTTACCGTACTCCTCTGATACAAGTATGATGGGTACTTAATAGCGGTGGTGACACCACTACTCGCGGTAACCTGTCTGCCTCTGACTGGTTACCTGAGGCTGGTGCTGCTTACACATTGAAATCATGACAGGAAAAGTCATTTTCTCTCAATGAAAAAGGTAGTCTCCTTTAAGCTTATGTCAAACTGCCAAAAACAAGCCAACGAGATGCAGCAGCAAAACAACAAGCATTTGAAACAGCTGTGCTGTATTTTGAAACAGTCAATAAAATTCAGTAAATAGCGAAGCTGCCCATTTCATTACTTTATACAATTAATATATTCCTGGAATAAAATTTAAAAAAATGTTTAGAATACTCATCCACTTATAGTGATCAATTTGACCTGGACAGATGTGATCACTATAAGTGATTTCCACTGTATTACATTTTGACATTTTTGTTGTTTTTGTCTGAACAATACAGACAGAAATGTACAAGACTTTGCATTGTCTCTTGTTGACTGCTGTAAGGCCATCTTGTTTCATCTCAGTTACCCGGATGTTTTCAGATTCTGATATTCATCTGTTTAACTTTAGTGACTACTACCAGTGTACGTCGTATAAGATCTTGTAACAATGCAAGGACCCACCTGGGCAAACCAATGTCAATATTCGACCAGCTTTTAGACCTATACACTGTCTTGCTTGAAAACAGGCTAGCACACTGTGGTCTCGTTATAAGGCTAATCGATCCATAGTTTTTATTTTAATTGTACATTATTGTGATAGAGAGCTGTAAGAGGTGCAAATTTTCATTGGCAACTAACAAATTTGCCAGCACTAACTGTGACCCTCAGATTTAGCCAGTTGTAGCTAATTAATGTTACTTCTGTGAGCTAACGTTAGCCAAGCTTCAAAATGAAACTCTGGCTGTCTGGTTAATATGCTTCCTGTATGGCAGTGTTTTATTTTCACTCGGCTAAAGATGGTTTTGTCAAGAAAGAAACACCAGTGTATCATTTATATGTTTGAAACGATAGACTATGTCTGTTCAAAATTAAAGATCTAGTGTTAGCTTCTAGTTTTCCAGACAGTGGGCTAGCAGCTAGCTCGTTAGTAGTTTGTGAGTGTTAATGACTAACAGCTGGTGGAAAGTGGACAGCAGTTGTACTGTAATCTCCCAGTTTATATCCTACTACTTCATTTGTCAATTTTGTAGAAAACGCTAAGCTAAGCTAAGTTACCAAGAAGTTGACTTTTCTTCAACTAACTAGTCTGAAAAAAAGATCTGACAACAAAAAGCTGTCATTTTATCTGATTCTTTTCATGCAGTAACAGGATATATTTGTGATTTTAATTGGTGCAAAGATGTCTTGTTTAATACTATGTAGAGCACCAATACAACAAGCCTTTTTTTTAACTGAAAAAAGACATTTAAATCACAGTTTTGCTCAGTAAAATTACAGTGATATATTTCCCTCCAATTGTTTAGCCCTGTCTCATTGTGTGCCAGAGTTTTATGGATTGGAATTTGTGTAATATACTTGCACCTATTTTATCCTCAGTGTGTTTACCTGCACAGTATGACACCTTTATGCTGTATGTTTTGTTTTCTGTTTTTACTTTATTATTGACTTTCATGCTGGATTTGTCACTCATTACAAATCACATCAGGAAGGAAGACAGGGCTGCTTGACAAGAAACGCACACACACACACACACACACACACACACACACACACACACACATATGCACACAGACTGATGCAGTAAGTTTCCTATGCTGCAGGAGCTCTTGGCATGCCCTTAGAGGGAGGATAGCAGAGACAGGATGAGTATTCATGCCTTCATAGAAACACGGTGCAGTGGCTTATGTGTGTGTGTGTGTGTAATTTGCAGCAACAAGGTCGTATCAGTCCAGGGGTGTGTGTATCCATATTGATGTGTGTGTTTGTTTCCTCAAGTGAACAAAGTCAGAATTAACCTGTTTTAGCTTCAGAACCTGGCTGTGCTGTGATTATATTGTACTGTGTGTGTGTGTGTGTGTGTGTGTGTGTGTGTGTGTGTGTGTGTGTGTCCAGTGGGAATGCTTCTTCATGGAGGCAGTGAGTAGTCTGCTGGGTGTCCCAGTGTGAACTCCAGTCAAACTCTCTGGAGTAACTCCACATTGTGTAACTGTGTCAGCCATGGACTGTTTCTCCCTCTGGGTTTACACTTAGAATGTTGTCTATCTCCTCCTGAGACTGAAAAGTGTGACACAACAGAGCACGTACGTAAAATAACACGTGGCAATGGGGGAGTGAAATCTGAAGATTATTTGGAAAGAGTCTGGCTGGCACTCGGGTAGAAGTATGTGCTGCGCCTGTCTCGGTGGTGAATGCAGGAAAGAGACTTAACGTGGCTCTGAAATCCTTCATAAAGGGATTGGGATCTGAGTTTTGGGGGGGATTCTGTCTGTTCCGTCTTCACTTGTCAAGCTGTAGCGGTTGCCGTGTGAACGTTTAACACTGAAGATCATGAGCAGAATCACTTCTCTTAGAAAATGTCCCACAGCTTGCCGAAGAATGCCTCTCTTACTCACGAATGCTGCAGTAGTGACTGTCTTTATTCTTGTGTAGAATCAAGGCTGCATCGGGGTTAAAGCTGAACAAAATAAGATTCAAGTGTCAGCCAAAGTGTTAATTCTGCAAACGAATTTGAGGAAATGTTGTGGTTCGGTTGGTGCATGAACCTTTTTAGGAAGGAATGAAATACCTTTCAAGGGTTTGAAAGATATATTGTTTCATTTCAGTATTTTAAACTAGAAAGCAGATTATCCACCGGGACAGTATCAAATGTCAGATTGTCAAAATATTAATGTTTTGTTAGGCTCATGTTCGAAACATGAAAAAACATTTTGTTCTTTCATCAGCATTGGCACATATTGTGTTTCCATCCAGCATATTTAAAACAAGACTCCCTGGAGTGTTGTGTGTTTTTTAACTACTTTGATTTTTTTCCCTCTCATTCTAAAGAATCCGACTCTTATAATGATTAGCTTTCATCCTCAATTGAAGTAACTGTTTAGATACTGACTTTGATGGTTGGACTGTTTTCACATTATATATATATGAGACTGAACAGAATCTTTCTTTTAGTGAAAAATCAAATTTTGACAACAACCTTTCCTCAGGACTAGAATCTGTTGTTTCCAGCGTGTCAGATTGTTGCTGTTGAGGTTGAACCTGCTCTGAGGTCAACATGGTCATAAATCTAAAGCTGAGATGTGAAAATCTTAAATCTAGAAACTGCAGGAGCTTGTGTTTAACAGGAAGGAGTGAAAACACTTCTTCACTGTCATAACAACAGCACTGTTGTACTTTTTCTCTCCCTGGTGCCCTCCATGAGCCACACGTCTCCTGTACTGCACACATTTTACACAGTCCTGATGAATACCCCTTTAATGTGCCAGCTGAAAACTGTACAAGGTCTATTTCCTTAAGAATCTGGATGAATGAGACAGTCTTGATATAGTATGCGGTCTTCTTACAAATCTTCATTTAACTTTTAAGACATTTGCAACACAAAAAGACTTCAAACTATCAGCACAATGCACTGAATTCTTTCTGTTTGTCTTAGTGTAATAAGTTATAATGAGGGTTGCTGGAGACTTTAAAGCCTTTTTTAGACTTTATTAGACTCTTGATTCGACTTGACTTGATGTATTCCTGACTAGAATACATCAAGTCAGTAGAAGCCTGAGTGCACCAGTAGTGCAGTTCCTTTGAATGTGAGAAGGCTGAAAACAAAACAGCCTCTGTCTTTCTCTCTTTTACAAACAGGCTGCATATTTGGAGAAGAAAATAAATAGGCTTTAGAGTCAATCTCATCTTCAATTTGGTTTTTTGGTGGTGAAGCAAAAAGAGATGAGAAGAAGCATCTCAATTAGATGTGGAACAGTCTCCTGGCTGCTCTTCAGTACAATACCCATTGTTTTGCACCTCAGAGGCAGTGTTGAGAAAAATCCCAAAATGCACAGTTTAGTCAACCGAAGCACATCTGCTCTGTCCCTGCAGCAGCAGCAGCAGCAGCAGATTAACTGAATCACAATATTCAATTAGTTGTTTAAGTCATTTATCTACTAAAAATACAAAAAAAACATATTTGCTTCTTAACAGTGAGGATTTTAGGCTTTTCTATTTTTTTGTCATTGCCATTTAGTAGCTAAATGAATTACCTATGAATTGATTCTGAAAATACCACTCGCAGCTTTAAAGTAGGATTAGCAGCTAATAGCCACATAAAAGACAAAACCACATTTCTTCTTTCAAAATAATGTACTCTCTCTGTGCATATTTGCCTGCTTAAAGTAACTGATCAACATGTAAACATGCATCTTCAGAGATCAATTCAAATTCACTCAACATGTCATTTTAACTCTTCAGTCAGAAAATATTCTTTTCAAACTATCCACAGGCACAGCTTGTGCGTCTCCTGTCCTCTGACTTTCAATGTGTTTCTGTCTAACCTTGTGGCATAAATGCTGAGCCCCCGCTGGCAGATTGCGCCACAGATGTTGCACAGCACTGCGGGCTGCTCAGAGCCCACTCTCTGCGTTGCTTTTTAAGGACAAGCAGCAGAGGACGCTTTGAGGAGGACAGATCGATGGCAGCAGCGAGTGTGCGTGTGGCAAATCTCATACCGCAGAAAACAAACAGAAGCTTGCACACATACCCAGCTACACTGACACACACACACACACACACACACTTTGTGCTCTCTCTTTATAAACCGCACATTTCAGCGGTTCACAGGGACATAGTTTGGATACATGGTTTGTTGAAGAACCAGATGGTGCTAGGTAATGTTTGATTAGAGTCTGGATTCAGCTTCTCTTTTTTAACTTATCCTGGGTGACTCTTACACAGCAGAATGCAAGAGATGATAATGTTGTTTCATGTTTCACTGGGGTGTGCAGTGTTGGCAATGATGTAGTAGTGCTGAAGAAAAGTTGGATAAAGCATCAAGAGGCCAAAACAACCAACAAGAGAAAAAAGTTTAAAGTAATAGCACTGAGATGGATATACTGTAACTTGCATCAGTTTGATGCAGATTAGTATTTCAACGTTTTTTACCAAAAGATATGCATATTTTTTAAAGCAGCAGATTGGTTATTAGAATCGGTTGGATTTATAAATCTGTGCTTCCTGCTGCAAGAGGCACTGATTACCACATTTACAGTAAACAAAGTCTTCTTATCTCAGCTCAGAGAAATCTTCTGGTAATACAAGAGGGGAAGAAAAACCACTACTCAACAAAAGATAATGTATCCTTATCTGTAGGCCCATTAAGTATATTACAGGAGTCGTTTTCACAAGACTGTTTTTTTGGCATGTGTTCCTTTATTGGACAGTGGGCAGTGAGGAGGCAGACAAGAAACGAGGGGAGAGAGAGATACATGCAACAAAGGTCCCTGGCTGGAATCAAATCAGAGACATTGTGGTTTTGTAGCATGCACAGTAATCATTTGGCTACCGTGCACTCCCAAAGGAATCATTTTTAAAAAGCTAGAAACAACATAATACGACATAATAAGCTCCACAGCTGTCAGAAAGCAGAGCAGGTAGAGGGTGGAGATGCTGTCGATACGGCTGATGCCTCACTAGAAGTAAAAGCAGCCAAATGCAAACTATAAAAGTCTTATCAAAAGAGTGCAGTCACATCCTGTAGTGATTTCACAGTTCACTGAACGTCATGTACACGTGTCATTTTAATTAACTCAAACAACAACTCCCTGTCTTCTGTTTGTTTCCTTTATTAAACATATTTAAATATTGTCTTCATTTGTTGTTACGGCTCTCATTTGTTTTCATTCAGAGTTTTTTCTTACTTAACTGATTCAGTGCAACTGCCGAGGCACATCTGTGGTGTGCTCAGTCTTTGTCTGCTGACATTTAGATATCTGTGAAAATATCACAATACCGAGTGTGTCACATCTGTGACAGTGTTTCCAGTTTTTTCCCCCACCTTTTTTATATTCAAAATGAGCACAAATAAAATCCCAGATTATTTTATTTTATTTTATTATTTACAACACTTTTTGTGGCCTGTATGCCTTGAGGTACACTTTCAAGGTTTATGCAAACTTTCAAAAAGCAGGTGAACTCTATCTGCAGGGTTTCTGCCAGAGGTTTGCAAACCTGGCGGCCTGCTGGGCCTGAGTTGACCCCCGCCGGGCCTAAGCATCGAGGAATTTTTAAAAAAATAATTATTTTAAGATGTTTTCTAAACTAAAATGTGTCATACAAGTAGTGTAGCTCCTTTAAGGAATAGCTCAGTGAATAGCGAGTATGTGGTTGAGAGAGAACATGTGTGTATGACGGTGAGGCTGTGGTGACACCGGTCTACGGCGCCCATAGATGCGGGGACGAGCAAGAGGACGACCACCGCTTAGGACAAGAACTGGAGCAACCCACCTGCCATCTGGTGAGAGACACACCGAGGGCAGGCTGAGCAGGCAGAGAGAGGGAGAGTTTCTGCCGAAAATAAACACAGAGACCCTGGGAGACATGAGAGCAGCTGCTCGCTAACAGCTCTGTGTGTTTACAGCAGAGAGCAGGAGGGAGGACAGACGTCTCACTCCGCTACTTTGTGCTGAGACTCTTCTGCTGCTCTGGATGGTCAGGGAGTAGACAGGCTCAGTTTGTAAGTAACGTGTGTTGGCCGACTATGTATTGATAACACGCTTAGTGTTCTAGAAATTAGTTTTTTTTATATGACAAACATGGGCGCTGATACACAAAAATGAACTAAATGGGTTTTTAAATAAGCAAAACGATAGTGGGGGTGGTGGGCAAGTAATGTAATAACACCGTTAACACCTTCCCCCCCTGCCCCCCGCCAGGCCTAACAGCTTATCAATACAACCTTAATATAAATGCTAAGGATGCTGAAGCCAATTTTAGGTCCTGACATTCTGATGATTCTTTTTAAGCTAGTCTCAGCCTCAGCGCATGATAATTACATGTCACTGTGACGGCTTCCACTGTTATTACAGAGTGCTGCTGCTGCATTGCACCTGCTGAGATCTATGCAGCTTTATCTGCGTGCTGTAATGGAGCTGTTAGCAGATAACACACTAACTGCTTATTATTCCAGGCCTATCAGATCACAAAGGGCATTGTGGGAGAAACAGAGAGAGAGAGAGAGAGAGAGAGCTGCTTCAAACTGGCCTCCTTCTAGGCCCCGTGTCTTCATCTGCAATCAAGATCATGAGCCGCCATCTGTTGTACATGTGAAGCGGGAGAGCTTTTGCTTGTTTTAGCGGCCTGGTGCAGTACAGTGTGGCAAAGGGTCTTCGGCCTGGTTATGAAGTAAAGCTCCTGGATCACAGAGACATTAATTAGTCCAACAGAACGAATTCTTCCTTTCACAGCTCAGCTCCCCTGCAGAGCGCTGCAGCCCGTCACATAGAATACCATATGGTATGGCCTTGTGCCACCTTCTCCCATGGGCACCGGGGGGAGCGAGCTTCAAATGGGCCATGACAGGGACAGTGGGTGATGCTGCAGGCTCTGTTACCATAGTGTCTTGTTTGAAATAATCTCTTGGTTGTGGATCAGTCCGGTAATTTGCGACAGAGACACCGCACACGTCGTCTCCTCTCCTGTCTTCCCTGTGTGTCCTCTCCTCTCACCATCGCAGCACTGCGGTATTTTGCATGCATGTGGAAGAGCCTTAGATAGCCATGCCACGGCTTCATTCTCTGCAGCCTGGCATGGAGAATGTGAATCAGCCTGTAGCCAAAATATTTTGGAGTGCACGCCGCTCTCCTCGGATGATGGAAAAGCTTAGGCCTGGGGTGTGTGTGTGTGTGTGTGTGGAGAAATGGTGGGGAGGTACGTAGACAAGCAAACAAACACTCACACACTGACTCATGTACTCCAGCCGCTGCTTCTTTGTGTGGCGATAGTCTGCACCTGCAGCACGCTAGCCATGCTGATGCACAGGCCCACAGTCGCTCTGCCTCCTCTCACTTTAAGTATCCCATCAGCCAACGGTGGCTGAGTGCCGCTCTAGCTAGCAGGGCAGCAGCAGGATGTGTTCATCTGGCAGAGAGTGCTGCCACTGGGAGCTAGCAGGAGGCCCATTTATGCCGGAATTGCATGTGTCCGGTAACCCTCTCAAGTTTTCTGAATGGCTCCCATCAGAGCACAATGCAGTGACGTTCTGATGAGGTTTTTTTTAATGAACGTCTGCTGCCATTAACATTTATGGAAATATTCTGAAGATGAAAGTAGCAGCTTTCATCTTTCCTTTTCATGCAACAAAGGTGGGAAAATTAGCTTTTTGATCTATGAATCATTGTCTCTCACAATAATTCATTTACCTCAGAAAGGTCACTGATGATTTTTTCTGTAATTCTCTTCAGTGAGGAGAGTACAGTGTAGATCTGACAAATTCTAGGAATTCTGCACTAATCACAAATTCAATGGGATGGTTAAAAAAAAATGCTGCAGGCTTGCTCATGGGAATCCCAACAGTAGCTCCTGTGTATAGCCAGTGTATTGCCAGCTGATCCATCTTGATCCCCTGAGATAAATACAGTAGAAGAGTGTGACTATAACTCAAGGCAACCTGTGAAGAGATGAGTCCTGCTGTGAGGGCTCCTGACACCCACCATTATCCTGTTGATTTATGGCATTCTCTACGACTTGTATGGCTGAAAGGAAATTGGAAAATCCACCTTCGAGGTGACTGTTGTATGTATAAATGGCAGCTCAGTGTTAGGAAGCAGTTAGTTGTGTCCTTCCCCCGGTAGATAACAGAGGCTGGTGGCTGTGTTGTCTTCTCTGGATTTATTCCCACAGAGGACAGCTCTTTCTGATGAACTCTGCTACAAGGGCATGCATATGCAAAACGCAGTTGAGCATGACCATTAGCATAATATTATGCATACGCAGGGTGACACATGGCTTCATTGTCACTTTTCTTGTGCGGGACAGACACAGCCCTGAAATCTTCTATAAATAAAACTCATATTTTTTAATTTAGTAGAAGAGCTGGGGACATAGATTGACCTTGAATACATAAAAAATGCATGAAGAAAACATCTCGAAAGACAAAAGTGTGTTCTTTTTTTTTTCTAGAAACACACTCTGCTGAAATGCACACCTTGTCTTTGGAAACTCACCAAAATGAGGCTCTCGTTTAAAGCAGAGCACATTTTAAAGAAACCCTGTGTGCAGATCAGTTTTCCACTAAAAAGGAAAACTAATCTGAGCCTTGCGCCATCCACGCTAACACTGTGGGAAACAAAGCAGGTATTGTGTCAGTGCTTACAACAGGGTCATGAGGCAAGACTTGCAACTTCCTGGTTGGAAGGGATGGATTTCACAACAGACACAGTTATTTATCTCACTGTTACTATGAACAGGAGAGATGCAGATTCCTCACTGATGTCTGCATGCTGCAGGAGATATGAACAGAGTAGTGACGTGAATGAATGATTATGCTGTGTGTTATTGTTGATTAACATTTAATCAAATTCTGATCAGAAATGTGATCCATTGGATTATGACAACTCAGTTAGTTACCAAAGTTTAAGAAAGAGAGGTGGAGCTCAAGCCCTTTCCAGACATGTGGTCTTCATCTATCTGTTATAGTAATAATTTTTTGTCATTTAGACACATAGTGGGTGTCATTTTTGTAAATGTTCATTATGGCTTTATTCAGGCATGACAGGACTGTTACAGAAAGAAGCACAATGAAAGTCATGACATCAAGGAACAAGTCTGAAATGAATTCTGTTGCATAATTATTTCATTTTATTTATTGATCTATAATGACAACACACATTTCTGAAAATGTGCCAGTGTTAGCCAGCCAGCTAATTTTCAACTGCAGTCCTTTAGCGAGATATTCTGACACCAGTTTAGCGACATGTTAATAATTGCACACGAGAGACAACAAGATGCTATAAAGGCAACAATAGTAACACAACAAGCATTCTCAAGACAGTGCCCCAGCCATGCAGAGAAACACCAAACAGCAAAACATTAATGCAGTAAAGCAACAGCAGAAACAATATCCACTATACAGTACAGATTAATTCAGTATCAATAAATTATTCTTTATATCAATTTGATATTGACAGCACAGAGATAACAAGAAAGATGGGGAGAGAGATGGGAAATGACATGCAACAAAGCTCCCTTTTTTCTTTTTTGAACCACAGGATTTTGTGGTTTTGTGCGCCTCAAACCCCAAACTACGGGGGCGCCCCACAAATCACTGTTTTTATATGAACAATAGGTCAAACGGCTATGGGAAAGTCATCGCTCGTGACAACAAGTTGTTGCTCACCACTTTCATTGAAAGCACATTTGAAAGGGATCTTTTAATAGCCAGTATAAACAAGAGGAATGATTACAGCAGGGAAAACCTCTGTCAGTCTTCATGTGGACACCAGACTGTTGTTTTAAGACAGACTTGAAAAACTGTGAGCTTATTCTTGTTAGGCTATAGCAGCACAAAGTTAAATACATGTATTATAAATATATATTTTATTAAATAAATGCATGTCTTAATAAGAGAGCTGTAATACATTTATCAATGAGAGTATGAATTCATTCTTTTGAAGCTTTTTGAAGCCGTTGGAAGCGTTACAAGGTCCTAGTGAGACTGCTGTCATGACTCATGTAAGAATAAATCAGACACTATTCAGACATGGGGACAACATGTGCAATTGTCATCACATTGAGATGGCGGCTTAGATTGTGGACTGCAATGTCAACAAGTACTCTTGCAATCATTGTCTGCATTCAAATTGATTGCAATGCTGTTGATTCATTTCTGCATAAAAATAAACATAACAAAAATGCACAATAAACAATGCAAAACAGTGCAGGAAAATTTTGAAAATCCAGAGGAGAAGAAAGGAGAAGAAAACTGAAAGAAGTGTTAGAATAAATATGGAATTTATACATAAGAACAAAAAGAAAAATAAATTAATCTAGACCTAATGCAGTAAGCGAAATCAAAGAGAAAGTGAGAGTGTGTTGCGTGGGAGGAAGTGTGTGTGTGTGTGTGTTTGTGTATTGCTTCAAAGGGAAAGGGAAAATGAGGGTGAGACTAACCACTCTTGTTACAGTGAATAGCAGGAATGGACCCAAATGCAGAGACCGAAGGAAACTCTTTATTTGGCGTGAGCCTCAAAACAAAAGCTAACAGAACAGGGAGCTCAGGCATCTAAACAGAACCAACAGAACAATATAAAAGTCACAGGAGACACTGAGAACAGGAACCAGGAACACAGACCAGACACACAGGAGACACTGAGACACAGGAATGATGAACACTGACCATAAACGCAGACAACTCGACCAAGACTGAACTGAAAGCTGGACTATAAATACACACTAAACTAATCAGGGAATGGGGAACAGGTGACTAGACACAAGGGCAGGCTGGGAGTGATTGGCTTAGGGAAACACAGGGAGCAGGGCAGGGCTGACGAGACCGATACAGGGCAGGTGTAGGGAAGATACAGAGCGGGGCAGAGCTCATGAGGGTAATGCAGGGCTGGTGAGAGGAGGAGCTCATGAATACAGGAGGAGAAAACACAGAGAAACCAGAAAACCAAAAACACAATACCCTAAGCTAACCAACAAAAGCAGTCCTTCAAACCCACCACCCAAATTATAACAAGCAAAACCATATTACCAGAAAGACTTGACAACAGAAGCGTAACACAGGGAACCCCAAAGAACACAAAAACGCAAAGAGTCCAAAAATCAAACAGAAAGTCCAGGCAGGATGTGACAATGTCTTGTTTGAAATTGTCAAGAGATGTGGATATATTGACAGCGTGACTTGAACTGTGGCACCATCAAGTTCGTCTTCATCTCGTGGAGAACAAATGGCAGCTTGTGTGGGAATATGGTGAGTTGTAGGACGCTGGCGTGTCTTGTGTTATAGGTTCGAACTTGTGAACTGAACAGAAAGCTTGAAAGGATAATGGAAGAGACTTTAACTGAGGTACAGTATGTATGTCTTCATAAATTACACATTTTGTCAGTCTGCCTGCTGACAGTAGGCTATGAAATGTGCAAATGATATATTAATATTTTCAGTATAAGAATGTGTTTGTCCAAACATCCTTATCTGTTTTTGTGATCAAATGACCTTTAAGTCAGCTACACTAAACACTGAAAATGACAAACTGCACTGACCTGTTTGTTGTTGTTTTTTTTGTCATCAGGGCTTTACTGAAAGGCAAAAACAGCTGTAATTGTGGTTCTAAGCAGGAAATAATTTTCCTGTTCAGAGATAATAGTGGTGAACAATCTGGTTTGGGAAGTGCAACCATTGTGACAGTCTCTCATTAACTGGAGCACAGCGGAGGCTTCACGCCGAGACAATTACACACTGGCCTTTGAGAATGTGACAACACTTTTTGACAGGAACTGATAAAACAGGAGGCATCTAGGCTTTCATCTCAAAGTATTTTGCCCAAGATTAATTTATATGCAACAGATTGTATGTATCTGATTGGACAAATGTGGATCAAACTGTTTTTTTTCATTGTCAGTACAAAGCAGATTCAAATTATTTCCATTTGGCAAAGAGAGTTTGATTTCTTGCCATGAAATAATAATTATTCAGACAAAATGGGCTTTGAGAAGAAACAACTACTGTTGGAAGACTGTTTTGGATGCGACAGACAATTGTAGCCTGGACACTCACAAGAGACAAAAGAGAATATCTCAAAAACAACTGAAGGGTAATGCCTTTAAGTAGCATGGCTCAGTGTGTCATACTTGTGATTGTTATAATGTAGCGCAGCTTTGACAATGCGCTTACAAGCCAACAAGCTTTGTCGTGCCACCATGTGTTTCCCTGCCCCCAAGGTTCATGATGATGCCTGTTCAACTGCCCATGTGCTCTCACACCCATGTCCTCATTTCCCTGCTTTAAACTCCCGTTAGCATGCTATGTTTCCCTTTAGCTACGCTGCTTTTGCTCATTTATCACAGTATCAGCTGTGAGAGGGGAGATGATGGAGGAGGTTTGAGGGTGGGGGGGGGGACTTTGCATTCGTAGTCCCTCTGGTGCTTCGCGTCTGGCAGCTTCAGGGACAGATCCGTCAGTGGCGAGGTGTCCCTCCTAGTGCATGCACCAGTGGTCTCCAGCGCAGCACGGGAAAGGTCAGCTTCCATTAGATGCACTGTGACAGAATGATGTCTCTGCAGCAGTTTATACCCGCCTGCTGTTGGCTCCCGGTAATTCTGCTCTCTATGTGCGACTATGTGTGTTCATATTCATCTAAAAATGGCCACCTTTAATTTAGCCAAGTGCCAAACTGTACCGCTTTACGCTCAGATTCCTATTCTGCTGCGAGGAAGCCAAACACGTGTTAGCACTACATGGAGGAAAAATTTTTCTCTTAGGGTGATTTCAGACGTGTTGCAGGAATGTGAAGCTTGAGGAGTCACGCAGTTGCTGCCGCTGTCTTTTACTTCAGCCTTGGTCTTTCCATTCAGGCCTCATCTGTCATCATCTATTGGTAGAGGCTCACCTAGGAAACTTAGCAGAGTAATGAGGTGGTACTACAGCTTCAAGAGGTATTAGGACTCCATCGTCATCTTAGGAACACAATACCACCAGAGTGGAAAAACACACAGCATACCATAATGCATTGGCGTTTTGTAAAAAAGCGCCCTGGGCGATACTTGAGTGGCTCCCATCAGTGTTACACTGTAGTTGTCAGTGTGTATGACAGGCCATGTGTTTATATGTGTTGTTGGTGAATGAGAGCAGTGTCCTTGAGCCTCTCATCCTTCTCTCTGACAGAACGACCTCTCACTGACATATCTACTGCAGTGTGCCGGAGATCAGTGCAGTCGAGACATGCCAGACAGAAGTGTTGCTGCTTTCTAGGAGGAAGTGCCAGAGTTGTTGACAACTTGATGAGGTGTTTAGATTTTATTGCCCAGCACAGTAGCAGCTGCCCGCTGATCTTAGAATATATTAGAACACATGTGAGACCAATACTATAGAGTTGCAAAATGGGATCAGTTGCTGGTTGTGGAAATATTTTTCCTAATGAAAATGTGTATTTGTGATCCCCTTACTTTTCCTTCAGTGCCACCATGAAGTTGAGATTTCTGGTGGCGTGAAATGTTTGGATTCATTGCCATGAAATTGGGTACAGTTATTCACGTTATCTTTGGTGATCCCCTGCACTTTCCAACTAGCGCCACCATCTGGTCAGAATTTTACCTGCACAGCACTTTGCTTTATGACTAGATACAAAACCAATGATATTCCCATCAGCCTCAGCTATGCTTTGTGTTTAGTGCAAATTAGCTAAATGTTAGCATGCTAGCTAGCTAAGCTAACTATATGGTGAATATGGTAAACATTATACCTGGCAAACATCAACATGTCATTGTCATTGTGAGGATGTTAGCATGTTAGCATGCGGTTGGCTCATGATAACCAGGTGCCTAAGACACTGAACCACATCAGAGCTGCAGCACATTTGTCATTGCATTCGGAACAAAACATTAGAGCATTTTTGTTAAATTCATCCAACACTGACCCAGAATCCAAAAATGAACTGATAGATACTGCTGAATGTAAAATCAGGTTTCTCCAAAACATAACTCATTTAATTTCAGTTCAGTTTGTCTCTCAAAGGGCAATTTGCGGCAAGTGAAGTACACATACACAATTAATTTACATACATAAAGACAATCTAAAAAATACAAATTGACAATGTTAGAAAGAGTTGAAATACACAAGGATTAATGGCAGTGGCTGGTGGTATAATGATTGTGTTAAAATTGCAGTGCATACAACAGAATTAAAAGCTTGGTGGTCTGATATTTTGTACCGAAAGTCTTCTCTCCCGAAGTTCTTGTGTACACAGTTGTGTGCCTAACTTTTTATCAAAGAAGCAGGTACCTTGTAATGCATTTTTCAGGAAGTGGCAACCTCCAGGGCTGAAAAATGAAGCCAATATGGAGGTGCCAAAAACTGCACTTCCTTGAATGGCCACTTGAGGCTGGCTCCATAAGCGAGTCAATCCCTATAGACCTCCATGTTAAAATGCCCAACTTTACAGCAGAAATAAACATGTTTACAGTCTGGTACAAAAAACAGTTTTGGTCTCTATAGCTAATTTCCCCTTTCATGACAACTATACGGGAGGTGAATTTTTTTATAACTCACCCGTTTAAATTTTATTAAGCCATAAAGCATAATTAAGGATGTGGTCGCTTTGAGTGACAGGTCACTAGCCGCTAGGTGGCTTGTTTCAGCAACCAGGCTTCATTCAGCCCACCTCAGCTCCAACTCTTTGCCCATTTTGGATTAGCTGGGGGTTAGGCGGAGTCAGGCACTGCCAAGATGGAGATGGCCGGAGCCGCCCACTTTGAGCTTCAAAACCTCTCTTCAGAAACCAATGGGTGACATCATGTTTCATGCCCATCCAAGCCTTCAAAGTGCTCCAACTGCCAGTCACCTGACGTTTTTGAAAATGACCAGGATCTTCAATTACAAAACTCTGGATTACTGAAATAACTCCCATCACAGCCTGTATAGGCTATTTATCACCACTATTGCTTCATGATAACAGTAATAGTGTAGATTCACTTTCAAATTTGACACTTTCCAAGATGAAATATGTTAATACAATAAAACAATTCAGCCATGAATGATAGCTGTAGCTGCAGACCCTACATGACTATATTGCAAACAGTTGAATCCATTCTGTTTGAAAAAACACTGTAATAATATTTTATGAAAAACGTCCACAAGCTAGTCAGGGTGTAGTAGGTATTGTGTTGTGTCTTTCTCTTTTGGCAGTGCGGTACTCTATATGATTACTCTGCATTTTGCACCAATGGATAAATGTGATTAAGACCACAGAGCAGGGCCATGGATTGTACAATGGATTAGAGTTGTGTGCTGGCCAAATAGTGATGACTGTGCTGCGTGAGATGAGGAGCAGGTTATGGTAGATGATAGAGGAGGGTTAGCAGCAGCGGCCTGCATCTCTGCCTCAACCTCTCCGTCTGTCCCCGGGTGTGACGAGAAATGGTGTGTGCAGCTCCTCCACCGCTAACCGGAGGGGAGGCTACTGCTTGACATTTTCTTTGAGTCACGATGCCGCATCAGCTCATTTCCTCCCTCTTGTCATTTCTTATCTTTTCCGTTTATCCTTGATCCCTCTGTCTTTTATGCTACCTCATCTTTTGGCCTCTCATCTTCCCTCCTTGTTCAGTTTGTCTTTCTGTTTTTCTGTCACTCCTCTGAGGAGAGAGACGATGGGCTGGGGAAAAAAAAAAAAAAAAAAAAGAGTACTCTATGCTGTTACCATGGCAACTGCATCTCGGAGCTGAGCCAGTACTCTTCCACAGACATGCGTGCTCCCTCTCTCATTCTCCCTCCACTCGCCTTACTTAGATTAAAGCGTACCTCTGATGAGGATGAGGAGAAAGAGGCAGGAGAGACAAGGGAGAAGGCTGTGCTTGTTAGGGAAGAGTAGTGTTTCATAACCCTCCAAGGAAACAATGTGTTTTTCTTTGTGATGAATTATTATTACTTATGGCACATATCAAAGAAAGAGATTGTCAGTGAACTATGCACAGTGTACAACACCAGAAACAAGCAGTGTATTCCTGCCCTGTAAAGTGCTTTCTTCTCCTCTGCAGAGCTCTCGGTCGCTGGGTTGACAGAGGCGATTGTGGGTAATGGTCTGTTACAGGAAATTAATGCATTTGCAGGGCTCTACTGCCTCATTCTGTGACATCAATCAGTGTTAATTTGGCAATTAATCTGATTTAATGAGAAGATGTCTCAATAAGGGA
Source organism: Thunnus thynnus (assembly GCF_963924715.1). NCBI lineage: Eukaryota > Metazoa > Chordata > Actinopteri > Scombriformes > Scombridae > Thunnus > Thunnus thynnus. Next base: position 31,573,255 of record NC_089520.1, on the reverse strand, counting down.
CCCCATTTACCACAACTAACTTTGGATTATTTGATTTGTATTCTCAATTTTATGCACTTGCATGCACGTGTGCGCATGTGTCCTCGTAGGGCCTTTTCATTATTGGCTGACATGTATGGTACAAATCTTTTATGACCACTTCAAAGCAACAGTAACTATCGATTTGTGTATGGTTAGAAAATGTGTCACGGTTGTCTGTACACTCGTTAATGTGTTCAGAACAGCAGTGAAAAATGTCCACGATGGGGAACAGAAATGCGTAGACTGCTGCTGCTTTCAGTTAATTTGTTGCAGTGAACACGGCACAGCTGAGACAGGTATATTTTCACAGACGGCTGTAGATGACTGCATTGTGCCGTGTAGCCCAGATGGATGTTAAGTGAGGGGGGGGGACGTCACCTTCTGTTTGACTTGGACAGAATGAGAAAATACCCACCTATAACGCACACAGGGGAGATGCTCCTTATTTTAAGCTTGACTGACTCGGACTGGGAAGCGAACGCGATAACAGAAAGACACGGAGTGTTTGCTTCCTGCGCCATCAGAACATGATATCTGACAGAGTTTTTCCACTCCAATCCGGGAGTTTATTTGGCAGTCATATGATGATTCAGCCAAGGAGGGAAAATTGATTGAGCAACTTATAGCTCAGTGCCCAGCTGGATCAGAAAGCAAGGGGGAAATGAGGCCCTGAGCGGACATACCAGTCCACGCTTCACTTTTGTCCCCAGGGAGGGGAATTCATTTCTGTCAAATCACTGTGATTGTAAGTAATGGGACAGTTGTGATAGCACAGCAGAGGAGGAGGAGGGGGAGGAGTGGGGGGAGGGGTTCACACTCCTTTAACCACTTGGTATAAGTCAAGACTTTCCCTGGCTGGGAGTCTCTGAACTGGTGTGAACTGGTTGTGTTCCTGCTTCAGTCGTCAGCCATGATTGCCTACAACCCCCAGATGCATTATGTCGATGTGATTTGCTGCTTGTGGGGGCAGAGAGACCTCCAGGGTCATAAAGAGACTGGATTATACACAAGGTCCTGAGGTATTGTCAGGGGAACGCTATAATACACTGGCATTATGTTGAGCAGATCTGATCCCGCTGAGGATATGCTCACGCATTATATGCCATGTCTTCCTTTTATAAGAGGTCAAAGAAGAACATGTTCCAGGGTCATAAGCATCTTTTTTTATCTGCTGTGGAATCTACTGAGTGTGTAACCTATAAAATATCCACCCTGGATCACAAAAACATCCACCCACAGAGTACCTAGTATTTTTGGGGCTTCTTTTTCTTTCTCTCTTGTATATAAGTAGACAAAAATAGACAACATCATGTCCACAATGGAGCAGGAAATGTTCAACTATCTCTACTATTTACAGTGAATTCCAGGTTTTTGTGTCTTTAGAATCAGACAGCAAAGCTTCTTCTTAAATTCCCCTCTTTGCACTGACATTCAACAATCATACAGGGAGAGATGCACTGAGGGGGAGGTTGAGCTTTGGGTTTCTCCCAAGCAGCGAGCAATGTAATGCTCACAATGTGATTTTTATTTTTGTGTCATAAAGTACCCAGCCCACGTGGGCTCATGAGACATAAAAATATACAGCTGCACTGATGAAACAACACTTAGAACATAAATTATTACACAACACTTGACACTGTGAACAAAGATGTTGTAAACATGTAAAAGGCATGTTTACTATACATACCTTTCTGAACTGACAAAACTGGCTGCACTCTACTTTGACTTCTGCTGCTGTTATTGTTCTCTCCACCCACGCCTATAAGCTACGACAAGCTCTAACTGATTTGCAGGAAAATGTAGAAATTGATAAAAGGGTGTCTTGCGGTTGTTCAAGCAGTCAGAAGTCATGAAATAATGTTCCATAAACCCTCCAATTACATATGTTCACATGCTATTTCTCTTAATATAAACATTTGGCACTCATCCAGTCTGCCTACAACAACACTGAGCTCTGCATCCTCGCTTTAAATCCCTTCACCTCCCCAGAATCCTTGTGCATTAGCATTTATCTGTTTAGTTGTTAACCGTGAATGTTTCTTTTTAATATGTGTTCATGTTCATTAAATGCTGTGTATCTCAAGCTTTGCTGGGGGGGAGGCGTTTGCAAGCTCAGGGACAGTCTCTGTCAGGCTTATTCAGATTTGTTTGAGAGCATCACATACTGTAAGCAGAGCCACAGAGCCAAACTTAAATCCAAATGGTTGTAATAAATGGTTAAAACCTTGTCGTAGGTGTACTGGCTGAACTGGAGTGGAAGCAGATGAGGCGGGCTGTGGGGAAGTGGCTGCACAGGAATGAAAATGACAACACTTGATCACAAAATAACTGAAATACTGATGATACCTAATCAACCCACAACAAAGCACCTGTCTACGCTGTAATGTTACACTGTATGCACCCTTTGTGTCATGGATTAATAATGGCAGCTTTGTATTGTAACGAAACGTGTGCTTTATCAGAGAAATCAAAGAAGACATTCAACTACATGATATGCCCTTCAGGCATCTACACAGTCCATTGAACCATACAGACAGTTTTTTTTGCTGTTACACCTTTGAGACTAAAGAAAGGCACTGTTGATTGTCATGAGTAGCGATGGTAGCACTCATGGCCTTATTCACTAATTAATTTTTTTGGTAATCATCATCTTAGTGCCAGAGCTTGTCTTGCTTAAATAAATGATCATTATCTGGCTCAGTGAGGGATTTTATAATTAAAGTAAATGTCCTTGACGACAAGGTGAATTAAGTCTGTGGAAATTGTGTTGCATCAAGAAGCTACAGCTTTCAGAATTTGTAATGAAAATGTGATCCTGGTATTGTTTTAGGGTGAAAGCATTTGTGTTTAGAATGTTTTTTCTGCAGCCGCAGCTCCCTGCTGTCATCTCATCTCTTTTGATACTGAAAACAAAAACATGTTTGGCATGACATTTTGAAGTGATAGCGCTACTCAGTTGAGACACTGTTTGAAATTATTTGCTGTGTTCTTGCTCCTGCGCAGGTTGGTGTTACATTGCTGAAGCAACAGAGGCAGGCACCGTCAGAGGTGAAGAGAGCACGATAGGAGTCCTCCCAGAAGGCAGGGGGCAGCGGCAGGCATGCAGGACTCAGCCTCGGACAGCAAGATGGCCAAACAGGTCGGCAGTGCCTAAATGCACTAATGGATAACTGCTGAAGCCACAGATTTCTCGGTGGTTGTGTAAAGTAAAAACACAGGAAATTACAGGAAATGTTAGCTTTTAATTTAAAAGCTACTGTAGGAGTTTAATTGACTTTCTAAAGTACCACTCCTGACCTGCTGTTCTCATGAGCCGAGCGAACCATTACACCGTAGAAGAAGTAGAGCTCATTTGTTCATATCGCCTCCTTGAAAATAGGCCTTTGGGCCTTGTAGATAATGAAGATGACACTGATTATGAAGATTCATTAACTTACAGTATTTCTTGATATTGCAACAGTTTTGCCTTGTCTGAAACAGCCTTTACATCTTTGTATTAAAGAATGTGGAGGCTATCTTTGAAATACAGTGACTGGGAGTTGGTGTAGTTTAAAGCAGATGTACAGTGTGCTTTATGTTTTTCAGTATTTTAATTAGCAGACTTCCATAGATTACACACAGTGCGTAAAATCCTACTAAAGCACCAATGCTGATTCTGCACCATTGATTTTCATTCAGGACACTACAACCAAACACTTTGATGTTTGTCCAGGAGGGATAATGTAATATGACACTGTTGGTACTTGAATGAATGCTAAAAGCATCTATTTGATAAAGAACTTGATTTTGTGGCACTGTGCTGATGTGGTACTTCAAAATATTTTAACTGTTAGAAATATTCATGCAAGTATCAAGGTTGAAAGATGAAATCCATCACTGTGTCATTTGACTGCCTTTGTTTTTTGTTGTTTTTCTTCATATATAAAGGAACAGAACTCCAAACATCTGGACGAACACAAAGAAACAGATGACATGTCTGAGAAGATGTCCCCAAACAAGAATCTCAAATCTCCTCAAAAAGGCTCCAAACGACTTAAAACCGCTCCCTTCAAAGTGACCCTGCTGGACTCATCCGAGTTCGAAGCAGAAGTTGAGGTATGCACGATGGAAAACATTTTGTGGAAACACGTTTTCTAGAATTAACCCGAACATGCTTTGAACAAAACTGTTGAAAAGCAACATTCTTTTTTTCCCCTTTGTTTTTATTTTCCTCTGTGGGCAGTTTCATGTGTTGTATAGTGCTGCAAAGAGCGGATAAAATAGGCAAAGAGAATAAAAGAGAGGGTGCCACGCTGAGAGCTCACCAGGGGGGCGAAGCCAAAGCAACGTTACACTGTCTTTAATACACACAGTGGCACAAAAATAGTGCAGTATGAAAGTCTTCATTCTACATAAGATCTCTGTTGTCATTACCATAGCAGTGTGAAATAGGATATTTCCCACTCGCTGTGAAAGGAAAGTAAAGGCATGCTTAAAAGAGGAGAAAAGAGATAGATGTAAGTTCATTTGTATAGATAAATGCACAGAAGAAAGTCAGTTGTAGCTTGCAGCAGCAGATACCTCTGGCAGAACAGGTCTATATATTCCTTCTAAAATAATATTTGGAGGATTGTGGCAGAAGGACTTCATATTCAATTACTTAACTGCTGAGATTTTGCAGTAATATTTTAAGCTATCTTTTGTTTAGGTTCAACTTTCAATTTAGCTTACTAAGAATGTATCTAGACATCCAAATCCAGGACATGATGCGTCTGTCTGGCACTGCTGCCTCTGTATCTGAGATGACAGAGTTAAATCAGGCTTCTGTCTGGATCAATTGGTGGCAGCCTGCCTGTGTCACACTCCAGTACCCTGCTTGTGCATATCTTCAACAAGACTAGACTGTCTGATGCTGCATTGGACTGGAGACATACTGTACATGCTCATAAGTAGGGCCGGATATCGAACCTTTTTGTGAAGTGTGTCCATTGCATTGAGTGTCAAAAAGTGTTGTTAAGTATTGACCCTCAATTAAAATGTGCAATTGACAAATCAATCCCACCACAAGGTCCATTAGTGGCTGTTCTGGAGCTTTCAATCCAATCATACGATCCCCATTTGAACATCTACAAATCCATTAAAACTGGGCAAACCCAATCAGCTGAGGAAGATTGTGTGACAAGTGTGATCAATCTTAGCTGTTCGCACCAATGAAATTTCCATCTTGACAAAATCGGTTGGTTGTAATTGCCTTCCAAAACATTCTATATGAGTGTTTTTTGATCTAGGGGCCCCTATTGGCAGGACGACTAAGTGTGCATAAGTGTGTTTGAAAACCGTTAAGAATTACTGCTACAAAAGTTTATTATATGCCATTTTTCTAAGATAGAAACCAATGTTGAGGTGAACAGCAGTTTCTGGTGTCAACAATGTTCCTTTTCTAATTATTGTGTATGGCAAATAAGACTATTTGAGCAAGTATGTGTCATGTGTCACTGCAATATTGGGTATGGTCACTGTTAAAATCATGTGGGCTTGGTTTAGGCAAACGACCAATGTTGTTTTTCTGATGAGGGCAGTTTTTTGAGTTAGCACTGAATGCTCAAATTCTTATGCTTGTTTATTCATTAGATATTTCTGATCTAGATCAGGAAATTGACAAAATAATGTCCCCCACAAGGTCCATTTACTATCTGTACTGGAGCTTTTCAAGCGTGACACACAATCTTCCTCAGCAGATGGAGATGCCCAGTTGTCATGGAATTCAAATTTCACTTTTTTTTTTTTTTTTTTGGGCTTAAAAGTTGAGATTGCAAGCTTGATCTTGACCTTGAAAATGTAGGAAAATTTTCTGTCTCAGACTATATTTTTTCTAGACAGAAGAAGTTCTTTACCTACTGTGAAGGGGTACTCCAGCAATTATGCATTGCTCGTTGATTAAGATGGTGGACTCGCTAGAGACAAGTTTAAAGAAGAATGGTCAAAATATTAGAGATATCCTGACATTTTGCCCCAAGCCTGGGTCAAGCTCCAGAAACACTGGATCCTACAATTCCCATAATTCAACACAATAGTGTCTTTCATTAATTATTTTCTCCGACTTTCAAAAGCATCTCCCCTCTGAACCGCAAAAGACATTATACAGGTTTTTTCATAGGTTGAGTAGCACTGCATGTGGGAAGTTAATTGAGCCTCATGCATAAAAACAGTGGAGTGCCCCTTTAACACTGAATCATTGAGCGGCGTAATATAAAGTGTTTTATTCAATAAAAAAAGTGGCTAAATCATGTTTATATTCCCCAAACTAAGGTTTTGGTGTTGAGTTGGTAAAGGCATTAAAATCTTGATGATACCCAGCGCTACTGATTGATCACAGGATGTTCCTTTTGTCCAATAAAAGCCATCAGGACAGATTGCTAATAGGGTGTTAGGAAATCTATAGTTATTACATGGTCACAGGCCAGGTGCAGCCAAGGAGAAAATAGAAGAGCAATGTTATTATGAGCCACCCCTTAGGATACTTATGCACAAGTACATGAAACTTTGTGGTGGTGGTGTTGGGGGGAGAGTGCTTTTTATGTGTGAGTGTGTGATGTAAGAATATCAGGAATGCTACGCCTGCACCAACCACTCTCTCAGCACTGTGAACATATTCTGAAATACCTTTGGGCTTTTTCTACACCGCAACAATAGTTTGCATTATGGTTATGAAAGCTTTTGTGTCTTAAGTGCTCTTCCCGAATATTCGCCCGACCCCACAGCGCTGCCAGTCATTGCCAGAGAGGGATGTACAAAGAAACCTCTTGTCAGCCCATGTTTTTAAAAATTTTTAGTTTAGTGAGAGCCTCAGACCTCCAGGTCATGGACGGACTCACTCTCGCTTCATGTCTTTAATTGCCGGGGTGGAACTTCTTGCCTGCCATTTCCGAACCTCCCTCGTGCTACAGGAGCTGGTAATAACAGCGTTGTGAAGAACGCAGGCCACACTTTGAGAGTGCTCTCCCTGGAGGAGGTGCCACATTCATGGGATAATTAAGTCTCTTGTCATGGATGCATGGCTGAGCCTCCCTGTGGTCCTTAAGCAGGAGAGCAGGCACCACGCCCTTACCCGATTCTCTCACATACACCCCCCCCTCCCCCTGCTCACTGAGGTGTAATCCGTCTGACTATGCATGGTCAAGCCTGGCTGGGCCGATGTGTAGAGCAGTGCTATTTTGAGTGTTTCATGCTTGTTAATTGTCTTTTTTACATTGCCAAGATTCTGTCTTGGGTGTCCTTTCAGGTAGCAATGCTAAGATCATAATTGTACAGCTGAATATTTAACTGCTCCAGAGCTGACAGTGAATAGACTCACCTCACTCATGGATTATTAAGATTCCACCTGCTGATTTCTTTAGTTAAGTTTCCTGGCTGCCTTCAAATAGCTTTCAAACAGCATGTGCTTTCTTTACATAGACGATGTAGTATTGGAGACCCACTGACTGACATGATAAGAGCTTCTTTAAGAGCTTAAGCACTTCCCAAGTGTTGCTCCACCATCCTTTCACCTATAATGAGGCAAAGGCAAAACACTTTTTCAAACCCTAGCCTTGAGATATTAAGAAACAAGACAATGGAGGGACAATACTGCATCTGTTTCCCTGGCAACTGCATGCTCCATCTTCTTGTCACCTCACAAACTACTGTAGGCTCCAGGGGAGGAGGTGCTGTATGTGTGAGAGTGTAATATTGTGCACGTGCAGCTCAGTGTTAGGTCTAAACATCAACATACTTCTTCCTCTGCTATATTCAGTAGCATATGAGCCCATGCATGAATTGATGATGTTTGAATATTTCATCTTGTGTTTTCCTTAGATGTATTAGAAATGAGCAAAAATTGATCCAGTGCTAATGAGCTACACTTTACCTGAAAAGTTTATATAACTTGATTTTGATTTATTTCAGTTATTCATTTCTCATGAGTAAATGCAGAATAGAAAAAAAAAGACTTGAAGTGCCTAAATATCAGCCACCATTGCCCATATCCCTCAGTTTGTTTTCATCTCCACTTCTCAGTTTTGGTAAACTATTTGCATCCAGGCTATATACCAAGTATATATATAATCTGGTTTAAGGCTCCTTCAGCACTGTGAGAAAGAATATTTTCGGTGCATCCTAATGTTAACAGGTCAAAATAATCCACATGAAAACTCTCCCTTGTATGTGAAAACATGAACTTGTCACTTGAATGTGAAAGAAAATGTTCCTGAAATGCTCACCTTGACCCCTATCAATAGTAGTACAGTACAAAGACCAGTCTTCCCCATGTTATGACCTAGCTCTTTGGCCACTACAAATGGGAGACACACCATGATAAAGTTTAACAAAAGAAGTTTTATTTAACCAAAACCAAAAAGAGTTAACTAAATATTTACAGTATGGAGTGTGTAAATGGTATCAGTAGTGTATATGATGCATAAGTGGAGAATGTGTGTGAGGGTTGAAAGCAAAGCAAAGAACTAAAGCAGGATAACCAAAACAAATGGGTGCCCGTGGGAGAGAGCAGAACTGCAGCAGCAGCAGAGCGGCAAAGAGTAGCAGTAAGTCAGAGAGAGAGAGAGAGCTACTCTGCAGCCAGGCTTAAATAACCTGGGAACACACCGGGGCCCTCGGGTGTTCCAGGTTCCTCTAACGATCCACCTGCAGGGTGAACAGAGAGACAGGTGAACCCCACAGCAGCACTACATGACACAGCAGGGGTCATCGAACCCAGCAATTCACAGTCCATTTTCCCTGTCAAGTTTTTGATGCACACTGACTGTGACATGACACCAAATGGCTGAGTTGTTTTATAATGTGTAGAACCAGAGAGAGAGTCTTGACAAGCACAGCTGTCTAATGGACGTCTGATGTTGGTGAGCCAAATTTTGCCAAATAAACTGAACTGCGGGTAGGAGACTCTTAGGCAGATATGGTACTTAAGAAACATAGTATAGAATCTGTCTTCTGCTTTGTTGTTTAGCTTTTTACCACAGCTGTGTGATGTATGTTTGTCTTTGCAGAAACACTCCAAAGGACAGACCCTGATGGACATGGTGTGTGAGCATCTCAACCTGCTTGAGAAGGACTACTATGGTTTGACTTTTGCCGACACAGACACACAAAAGGTCAGTGAATTTTGTACCACAATAACATTGTGGGACATTTCAGTGCATAAATACGGTGCTCACAGAATGATCTGTATTCTTCTCACTTGTTGGCTGGGTCGGCTCTCTGGGGTGCGCTATCCATCATTCAAAGATGAATGGAAAATGGAAATTTCCACGCTCAGTCTGGACAAAAGGCAATTGAAAAACTTGTGCAGTTTAAGAAAAGATGAAAAAAAAGCCTCATCTGCTGTTTGCAAAATGCATGTTATAAATTTAGTTATATAAATATTTCTCGGAGGCAGAGCTGTTCTGGAGCCAGAAATAATCTCATTGGTTGAGTTAAACCTCCGTGGACCAAAGCTGAGAGCCACACTTTATCATGAAAACAGATATAGAGACATAATAATAAAACTGACTTCAGTGACTTCTTTTTGTCTTTCTTTCTTTCATAACTATGACATGTTGGAGGGGGAGCAGGCTAGCTTACTAGCTTACCTTTAGCCTATAGCTATAGGCAGGTTTTAACTTGAAGGTCAGCCAAGCTAACTAGCTAATGTAACCAATATGGCTAAAATGTGTCCCCCCCCAGTTTTTAGCAAAGGTGTTGGACAGTTTACCCAAAAATTACAGAACAAAAACCCTCACTACTGGTGGTATATATCTGCATGCATTTATTTTATTTGAGATGCTCATATCAGAGAATGTCATTTGTGTTGCTCACAGCACTGAAATATTGCATTTTAATCCTGCATAAGTTATTTTTTGTGCACTTTGGCCTGTAAATACAGCAGTGACAAATTATCACCAATATATGGCAAAACTGTTATCAACCTACTATTTACCTGTCCAGCAGACCCAACATTAGCTTTTACTTGGATATACACCCCACTAAGAGTTGGGTGATAATTATGTGTGGGCCTATCACCACGAGTGACATCTTTTCACATTCATCTGGTCATCGTACTACATTGTTGATATAAAAATATTGATCAGTGCCACTATAAAAAACAGTGTCTTGAATATTCTGGAAAGTCTACAGACCTCACTTTGAACAGTGTTGATTAGAACTTAGATTAGAACTACTGAAGAAATATACCTACTGTACACGGAAACTGTCCTGACAGTTCTGGGCCAAATCTCAGAGACAGTTACTGGGCTCATTAAACCAAAAGTGTCTATATGACTACTAGAGATAAGTTAGAAATAATACTGTATTTCTTTGCTGAATTTACCCTTTAAGCTTCATAGCATTATCTTACTCCTTTCCTCCTATCTTGTATAGTTTAATCCAACTTTGTCTGAAACACTGTGGTTCTTTGGTCTGTCCTCTGAGGTTTAATTATTTCCGCTTCTGATAAATGTGTACATACATTAAACTCCAATCAGCTCACAAATAATTTTGACATTTCAAATAGGAGGTCTGAAGATGTGTCTCTGTGATCTTTGTTGACTTGTCAGTGTGCACAGACCAGGCTTATGATCATATAATTATGTAATTAACACTGAACTGATGGGTCCTCGCTGTCGGCTCACATGAGAGCTCTTTGGTAGATGTGGGTTTTAGGTTTTGACTGATGCGAGCCTGCCTAGGGGCAGGTATGTGATTGCACAACAGGCTACAGAGGAACCTCCTGCCTTTTTGAAGATAGGAAAGATGACAAGACTAAGTCCCTTTTAACATCTGGGGCATATCCTCTGTCACCATCATCAGCTTGTGCACACTTTGTCAGCTCACATGTTGTGACTTGATGCACGTGTGATGGCTGAGGCTTTGGATGGAACATGATCTTGGCCCATACAGACAAGTTTACTGGGGTGTCACAGAGGTAAACAGGCGCTGAAGTTCAAATATTTTCTCTCTTTGAGTGTAGGTAAGGCTACAGCTTAGATCAATATGACAGGCTCATCAAAGACAGGCTTATCAGAGCGCAGCTTGAGCTTACTGTCTGGGGTCATTGCTGATTGGTAGTCCAAACAAGCCTGAGAATTGAAATGTCATTTCAGATGCCCTTTTTCTCTCTCAGTTGGGAGAGAGTGGATTCAATCTTCTCTCTTCGGGAGAACATTTATTCTGTGTGATTGCTTTATGAACTAAGGTTGCAAAAGCAAGAGCTAAACCTTGAGCAGTCAGTGATTAAAAGTTCCTCCTGCTTTTCTGAGGAGAAAAGCAAAGCAGCAGCGAACGCCTTACTAATTGAGTGCTCTTTGGCCTTGGCTGATACAAGATAGATTCGGGGGGGCGATAAATGCCTGTGGCTCATTAAAGTCTTTAGCTGCCTGATTAAACACTGGAGTAGTATGTGTATTTGTGCCTGTGTACACAAGTGCATGTGTGTGTGAGGGTGCAGCTCAAATATGCCACAGATGCTTGCAGCTTGCCCACCATGGCCACAGGATTGCTCTGTGCTGTATCAACCTTTCATGCTCCTGATTCCACTCTGAATGATTTGATATCCGCTTCCCAACAGACTCAGACATTAACAAGCAGCTGCTGTGGTATTCAGTTTGGGGCAGATCACTGTCAGCTCTCTGCACCACAGGCAGCACAGAACTACTATATGTTGCATTCAGCAAACACCTGTTTATGTGTTTGTGTGTGTGAAAGGATCAAAGTGACAAATTATATTACCTCCCATAACTGTAAGTGAGTAGACTTATAGTCTTTTAGTTTTACTGATTTGTTTTGATTACATTTTATACATTACATTTTTGATTTGTACAGTAGTGAAATATCTCAACTATTTGACGCATAACATTTAGTACAGATATCCATGATGCTAATGGACCCTAATGACTCTGGTCTTACCCTGACCTTTCCTCTTTCACCATTAGCAAGATTAAAATTTTCACTTATTTGGGGAAATATCTCAACATCTACAAGATGGCACAAATTTCAGCACACGCATGTATCCTAATGACTGCTGTGATGTTTTGGAGGAGATGTTTTGACAGATATTGGATGTATTGCTGAGATTTGGCACAGACATTCATGGTCCTCAGAGGATGAATTGTAATAAGGCGCTCAAAGATGCTTTACAAAGAAACTAACTAAAACTAAGTTAAGTTATAAGTTTTTGTTCTCTTGCACAGAAGTTGATTTTTCTCAAGAAATCTTTAGGAACTGTTGATGGTGGTTGTTTGTAAGAATACTTCAGGGAAATATTTCATTAGTTGCTGTCAGTGTGTTGCTGCGCCTCTAAACAGCATGATTTACAGCTTCTGTTACAAGTGAGTCAATGTGCACTGCACCACTGATGAGATGCTCTAGCAACCGAATCAGGAACGGTGCCCCTACTGGCGAAATGGTTCACTCAGCGATCAGATGCGACATCAGATAGGTAACTGGCTGGCAGTGATTTAACAACACAATGAAGAAACAGATGCTTGAATTAAATCTGCTCTCTGCACGTTTGAACGGCTCAGCAGGGGAGGGCTCAGTTTCTTTATTTAACCATATGGAGAGGCTTTCATTAGGAACACTGACGGCAATTAGAGCAAAATGTGACACCAGGGTGCGCATTAGCCATGTTTCCAGTCTGCCCTGTGTGAATTCTGCCTTCTGTCTTTCAGAACTGGTTGGACCCCTCCAAGGAGATCAAAAAACAGATGCGCAGTGAGTTTCTTTTCCAAGTAGTTGAGATGATAAATATTTCAAAAATTAATTAGTAAAGTCATAAAATTTGATTTGTCTGATGCAAAGTCCTGTGTTAACCGGATAAATACAATTCCATCATTGACTTCTAATTACTTTTTTTTCCCCCTAAGACTAATATGTTAGTTAACCTCTCAGCTCTCATTGTAACCTCTCCACAGACTCTCCGTGGCACTTTGCCTTCGCTGTCAAGTTCTACCCTCCAGACCCCTCCCAGCTCACTGAGGATATTACCAGGTAGAATACATCTTTACCACACACACTCTTACAATATAAACAGTTGTAACTCCTCTGGCTGTGCTGTCAGAGTTAATCAAAGGAGAAATTACTTACATGTGTCAGTTCTGCAGATGATTTGCCTTTTATATGTTGCTAAAGATGTATTTACTTAAAAATATTGTAAAAATTTACATGGCATATTTGCCCCCATGTCAAAGCAAACCAAATCCCTCTCTCCTTTCGAGGATTAGACCTGGAATGCTACTAACTGCCATGGATTAACTGCGCTGAATACTTGTTGGAGCTTGCCTTGGCTCAGGCTTGTTTGACTGCCAACACCCTCCTCTCCCCCCCTTTTGTCTCATCTGACAGATACTACCTGTGTCTGCAGCTGAGGGATGACATGCTGTCAGGTCGACTGCCGTGCTCATTCGTCACTCACGCCCTCCTGGGCTCCTACACCGTTCAAGCCGAGCTGGGCGACTATGACCAGGACGACCATGGCTCCGACTATGTCAGCGATTTTCGCTTCGCCCCCAATCAGACTCGCGAGCTGGAGGAGAGGGTGATGGAGCTCCATCGAAACTACAAGTACTACTGGACTGTTTTTTAAATCAGATTTTCATCTTTCCACAAATCTCCTAGGATGATTGGCTGATGAGTTATCCCTTGTGTTGAAATACTCCATCTGATAGATGCCATCACATTGCTGTACCGTTTGTCATTGAGATGTTCACAGTATGAGTCTTGCCAGCATGAGAACACTCTCAGTTTGAGGGTCTTAAACACACTCTGATTTGGCATTGTTTGTTGGCATACACCCAACAGTAATGCTTGGAATTTAGAGTTGAATATATCAAACATATTACCAAGATAATTCTGCTCCCACTGTGCAAGATTATGGGTTTATTATTTAAGACGGCCTGTTGATGTTGGTTACAGATATTATTGTTATTCTGCCTACAGGGGTATGACTCCAGCAGAGGCTGAAATTAACTTCTTGGAGAATGCGAAGAAACTGTCCATGTATGGGGTAGACCTCCATCACGCTAAGGTTGGCTGTTTCTAAAGTTATTTTAATTTACATGAAAGTGAGTTTCAAGGATGTCCATGAATGATTTCTGCTTCTTTGCTGTCCCTTTTCCACTGCAGGATTCTGAAGGGATTGACATAATGCTGGGTGTCTGTGCCAATGGCCTGCTGATTTACCGTGATCGGCTGAGGATCAACCGCTTTGCCTGGCCAAAGATCCTTAAAATCTCCTATAAGAGGAGCAACTTCTACATCAAGATACGACCTGGAGAGGTACACAGTATGGTGAAGGATAATTAAAGGAGCAATCCATCTATTTTATTAATCAAAAGCCATTTAACAGCCATGGTCAGTGGTACTCAGCCTGTGAAAACAGTTGCGTAATGTCTTCTGAGGAGCTCTAGAGGAGCTTTAAGTCTGGGAAAATAAACCTGATGATGTCATAGTGATGTCATCATAATTATCTGGGCTTGAGTTTAGAGACTACAAATTTGTAACAGAAAGCCTGCATTACAATCTGTTTGTGTGTGTGGAGCTTTAAAGAGTGTTAACCAGGCAGGAAGGGTCTAGCAAAGAGATTCTATTGGGTTGCATTATGGGAAATACTAGATTCACTGTTTTTCGATCTTGACCCGTATTGGGAACTAAAAGTTAGAATATCTTAGCCTCTGCTGCTTTAATTTTGGCCATTATTTTCTTTAAAAGACATGTCTTCCAAGTTCCCCAGTTTTATTGAAATGTAATACTAACACACTGCTCTCTCAGAGGAATAATTTGACATTTTAGGAAATATACATTATCTTTTTTCTTGCTGAGAGTAAGATGAGGAGATGGATACCACTTTTAGTTCTTTATGGTAAATATGAAGCTACAGCCAGCAGCCTTAGTATAGAAGTTTTGTTTTACAGGTTCCTGGAGCCTCCGCTGGTTGCCTGGCATCTCACAGTGATGACTCCAGATCGAGAGTTGCTGCACCCAGCCAAGAAATAGCCCTGAATGAAATCCCCCTAAAACCACAACTTGTCATTTTTACACAATGTTTTTTGTACAGATTAAACAAAGGTCATAGAACATGTTCATTAGTGAGCTTTAGAGGTGCTGGTAGGTGGATTTTGTTACCTTTGGACTGAGCCAGGCTAGCTGTTTCCCCTTGCTTCCGGTCTTTATGCTAAGCTAAGCTAAGCTAACCATCTCCTGGCTCCAGTTTCATATTTAGCATACAGACATGGGAGTGGTATCGATCTTCTCATCGAACTCTCTGCGAGAAAGCGAATAAGCGTATTTCCGAAAATGTCTAACTATTCCTTTAAGACATGACCTCGGCGTTTTGAGAACATTAAAAGCTGATGCTCTGTTACAGCTGTTACTATTGAAAGCCACAGCACAAATGGGTGTGTGGTCAGTTGTGCTGAGCAGAAGGCTGTAAAATCCTCTGCCTTATACCTCCAGATTTTCTCCTCCAGACGGTCAGGGTCTATATTCTGGCCTTTCTCATTGTGCTGTGCAGTGCTGCAGCTTATCATCCATGCTGAGCCTCAGTGTGACAGACTGTCTGGGCCAGGCCCAGTCAAGTGACAGAGCTGCACAGTGAGCCTGTGATCGAGCCAAATAAAGAGCCCCTTTAACAGAGCTGCTGCAGCTGCAGCTATAGCCAGAATAGAGGGATAAAGAGTGTAAATATAGAGCCATGAAATACTTTTCCTCCTTTTTGCTCCCACTGTCTGAACATTGGATTTTATCCTTCCTCTGTCTTGATCTTGTTTGTTTTGTCCAGTCTGCAGTGGTGGGCTTATTGGAAAACACAATCCACATTCTAAATGTATTTGCTTATATTTTGTCTTATATATTGTGGTCAGTAGTATTAATTCCAGCACAAAGCAATGTCTGCTTTATTGACTGGGTTCAGTGTTCATGCTGGTATGAGATTTAGTATTTTTACTGCATTTTTTATAAATGTATCAGGTTGCCCTAAGCTGTGGTCCACTGTGAAATACTGAGGTGGCCTCCAGCAAAACAGAGGAACTTCACATTCTGCTGTGCTCACATTTTCTTCACATTTCTCCCTGTTGTCTCCCCCCTCTAGTACGAGCAGTTTGAAAGCACTATCGGTTTTAAGCTTCCCAACCACAGAGCTGCCAAGAGGCTGTGGAAGGTCTGCATTGAGCATCACACCTTCTTCCGGTAAGAATTGATCCACTTTCATGGTTGGAAGGTTTTCCATTCAGCACCTATCAGGGCAAACAAAACAGCTTCATCAGGTGCAACTACATTGAGTTCATAGCACCGTGCTTTGTTAAACTTACAGTAGTCTCTCTACAGCCCAGACGGTATTATGTTCAAGGCCACCTCGGCTTTACAAGCGATGTTGTAATGAATACTGATTCAGCTTTACAGGAATGTGTAGGGGGTATGACACAACAATGTACACATACAATGAATGAATGATATAACTGGCAAAGTAGCTGCTATGCTATGAGGCACTTACACTAGTGGATCTAGTTGATTTTTTTTCTTTTTCTTAGCCTTAAGGTGTTAAGTTTAAATTAATTTGCATTCTTTACCTGCTGAACATGGCTGGTCTAAACCCCAGAGGAAATCTTGATCACATATGTGGTGAGAAACAGCTGGCCAAAGATGGTTCTAATGTGATGGCTTCCTCTGGGAGCAGAGGTGGAAAATGTGCACTCAGAAGCTAGCTTGAAATAGACTTTCAGTGTAACATAATGGAAACAATTTCCAATTCCAGCATCAGCCCTACTGTCATTGTCTAGTTGCTTTTATTACATGGTCAAAAACGTTTGCTGATACCATTTTTTGTTTTCCCAGGTTGGTATCTCCAGAGCCTCCTCCTAAGGGCTTCTTAGTGATGGGTTCAAAGTTTCGATATAGTGGAAGGACACAGGCTCAAACCAGACAGGCCAGCGCTCTTATAGACCGGCCTGCTCCACACTTTGAGCGATCCACCAGCAAGAGGTACTTGCTCTCCAGGAGCTTGGATGGAGGTAAGAGCCCCATTAGATCTGTTTATGGAGGGTCTAAAGATTGTGTTTTCAAAAATGCAGCTCAGAGATGGAATAGTTTAAAGGAATAGTTGGAAAATAGGCTTTTTTGCTTTGTTGCCAAGAGTTGGATAAGAAGATCGATAGCACACTCATGTCTGTATGCTAAATATGTAGCTGGAGCCAGGAGATGGTTAGTTTAGCTTAGCATAAAGACTAGAAATGGTGGCAAAGAGGCGCTAGACAACATAACCCTGTTGTTTTTACACTTCATTTATGTACGTAAACAAACAAATTAGTGAGCTTTAAAGGTGCTGATAGGCAGATTTTTTTATCTTTTATCTTTATGCTAGTTAATAGTTAATATAGCTGGCTGCTGGCTGTAGCTTCATGTTTAACAGACAGATATCAATCTTCTCATGTAACTCTTAGCAAGAAAGCTAACAAGTGTATTTCCCAAAATGTCAAACCATTGCTTTTACAAAGCCATGTAAGTTGAATTCTTGTAATAATTGAGCTCTTGTTACCAGCAGAGTTTTCACGGCCGGTATCAGCCATGTGTGAGAACCACGATGGCCTCTCCCACCGCAGCATCAGTGAACAGCATCGTCTCCACAGCCCCTCTGTGGATGAGCAGGAGACAGAGCTGGAGCCGAGTTTGGAGCAGGATGAGGAGGACAAGGACCAAGAGCAGGACTATGACGGCAATGTCACTCCAAGCAAAAAGAAAGAAATCATGGTATCCTAGATTTCCTCACCAACTGTGACATTTCATGAATTTCCATCATTCCAAACATATAAAAAATGTAAAGATGCAAATGTGTGGATCATCCTTTTATGAGAATAGAGGTTTAGTCAACTTGAAGACATGGAGATGGCAGGGAGGATGGCAGGGACTGCAGGGGTGCTGATGTAAATAGGTGCAGTGCAAGCTTCTCAGGGCAGTTGAGGCTTATCCAGCATGGGCATAACGCTGTGGTGGCTTTGCTGGATTTAGCATTTACTAACTCTTCTCCTTTCACTCCTATTCACTCAGGCTTATATGCTTACACTGCACTGCCCATAAATCCTGCTAACAGCTTTACAGTTTTTAACCCTTTCTCATTATGCTGAGAAAGTCCTCTGTTCCTAACATCCTTTTTCTTTTTTAACTCTTGCTGGCCAAAAGGAGGAGGCTGGGTCACCAGTTGACAGTAAACAGGAGGTATTTGGTGTCTGGTGATTTGGTCTCTGTCTGTATACCTGTCTTTGTCCATCCACCTTTTTTTTTTTCTTGCTCCAAGTAGAACTATATCTGTCTAGTTATATCTCACTCTCTCTGCCTGTCCTCCACTGTATTTGTCTAAGTGTGGCAGTCAACACTTATCACAGAAAAAACAAAACTGCACCACATGAACAAGTGATGGCTGCAAAGGTTGTCTTGACATATTTGTCATATTTAAGCATCCCAGCAAACATTTGACAGACAGTGATTGGTACAATGGGGCCAACGTTCAGCTGAAGCTCAGTTTTCACAATCTGATATACTAAAAAAGCTTTAGACACTGCATTTATATAAGAGAGACTTCTGTCTTTATTCACAATTAATAAGAGCAGCTGTGACAACTACAACAACACTCAACTTTTATTTTGGTGCTATATTTGCATGCCATATCAATATCTGTTCAATTACAAAATGTCTACTGGGATGTATTTTCAATAATTTCCAAATGATCAACTTTGTCTTGGCATGGTAACAAATGGCCAAATCTAGCCTTCCAGTCTGTCTGTCTGCCTGTCTCCCTTATTGACCTTCCTTCTACCATCCTGTCTCTGCACCTTGTTCCTGCACTCTCTGACCCTGCACTCTTCACCTGTCGTGCTTGCCCATTCTCCTGCCCCAACTCAGCTCTCTCAGTTGGACCAGGAGACCACACCTCGGCACAAACAGGAGGTACAGGTTCCTGTCTTCAGCCCTTGTACTGTTGGTGTGTGTGCCGCTGTTCTTCAGGGGTTTTTACAGAGTGAGATTTGTCTGCATCTACAGCCTTGGATCAAGGAATGTTTTTGTATTTCTTTTGAAATGTTGAGGAGATTTAAAACATCTACCAGCCATGAGTAGAATACTTAATACTTAATATTTAGCTTTGAAAGTCTCAGGTGAAATACCTCTTTACTGTAGACATGAGACAGAAATGATCCCTTTTATTTCCCAAGTGCCTATAAAGCTATATTTTGGGATATTATACTCTCTATTCAGCGGTGGAAGAAGTACTCAGATCATTTACTTGAGTAAAAGTAATGGCAAAAAAATGTAAAAATACTCAATTACAAATTTAACTCTATTATTCTAAATACTACTATGAAGTACAGAAATATTATCAGCAAAATGTACTTAATGTATCAAAAGTAAAAGCACTTGTTCTGCAGAAAAATGTCCCCTGTGACTGAAAGATGCTGTTCAATGTGGATCTGAGTCTATCTACCTCTGGTTGTCTCTTTCCTTTGACTTTATTAGCATTCATGCAGCCTAGTAGTACCACTTGAAGTTATAAAATGCAACTGAACAGCAGTATTCACCACATTTGCTATAAAATGTGGGTTTGTGTGGCCAAACAAGGTCATAAAAAATATGATTCCAATTTGGACTTTATTTTAATGTGGACATTCTTTATTCTGTCTTCTATTTAGTTTTCTGTAAATAAGGGTCTGCTAAAACAAGACTATCAAAGTGGTTCATAGAAAACCTACAATACAAATCAAAGATGGTGAAGCTTGAAAACATGTGCTGCGTATTTTACACCTGAAAAGGAGTAAATAAGGAACCTTAAACAGTAAAAAAGACTGCAAATGACTGCGTTGTTATTCCCCTACTGATGACATTTTACATCATTATACAGTATTTTACATTTTTATATGTGAGAAGCTTAGGGGGGGAATGTCTCTTTGCTGGAAATGCATCGACATCTGAAACATGACATGGAGACACAACTAGATACTGCTCTTTGCCAAAAACCACTGGACCAACCATTGGTTTAATGTTTTGCAATGAACTGCATTTTATAAGCTTATTATATATTTTTTTGAATGAAGAATCCTAATATGTAAACTAACTAGTAACTACAGTTATCGGAAGGGTGTAGAGGAGTGAAAAGTACAATATCTAATAGGAGAGGCATAAAGTAGCAGAAAATGTCAATAATACTGTTATGTTCAATAATTGTACATAAATACAACACTTGAGGGAATGTACATAATTACTTTCCACCACACAAACAAAATAAATGTAGAATTTTAATTAGTAAACAAAGTTAATATAAGTTACATATTCATTTCTTCATTCATTTATTCTACTATGCAATAAGCGCCTTGATTGTCGTGTTCGTTCGTGTCTTAAAAACTAATTCTGTTGTAACTATACTTGTTCTTTGTTTTCTGTGGGCTTCAGTAGCATCTTAAATCTCATTTCTTCATGAGCTACAGCACAGAGCGGTAAAACACTAGCATAACCTCTAGTTAGCATAAGCAATTTACATTGTATCTTCTGTGTATATGCTTTATTATCTCATAGCCTGTTCAGTCGTGCATATCAGACAGCAACGTGTGATGTGTTGATGTGAGCACAGCTGATGAAAAATCCTGCTAATGCCCTTTGCTCTTTCTGTTTTTATTTTTCTTCTTCCATACATTTCCCTGCAGTTTCTGGATAAGTCGCAGGACGTCTTGCTGAAGCACCAGGCCAGTATCAACGAGCTGAAGAGAGCCCTGAGGGAGCCCAACAGCAAGCTGATGAACCGCGAGAAGCGTCTGTCAGCAACCTCCCCAACCGGCACACCAGAGAAAAAGGCTGTGAGTTGGGGATCAAGGAGGGGATGGGGGTTGGGGTCTGTTGGCTTTAAGGTACACTATGGTCAATATCTCATATCCAGCGAACTCTGATGCTTGACATTCCATTAAAGGGCATTGATGTTCCAGTCTGGCCGCTGTCATGTTGAATTCTTCTGACTGCTTGACTCGAGGCAAAACGAGTCATATTTATGTCACATGGAGACACTTGTCTTGCAGGTTTTTTGTGTTCTCTTATCATTATCTTTGAATATTTCAACCCTGAAGATATACTGCACCTGTAAGACTGTAAACAAAAGAACAAACAAACATGATTGGTGAAGAAAGTTCTGGTTACATAATTTTTTGTCCTACAGACAGTTCAAACAGGTATCTTCTGTGCAAAGATATTACTGCTCACAGGAACAAACATACCAGCCTGCAGTTTATTTTAAGATCTGTGTGTATAATGAAGGCATTCTGCCTATCTCTGGTGTACCAGAATAATTCAGACAATATCTCAGAGGTACTTGAAGATGACTGACAAGTAGCACAGAAGGAAGCATCTTGATGAGATTAGTTTCAAGATGTTTTTGATACTTACTCAATGTGAGGCACTTGAGAAATACAGTAATTATCAGTTATCTTTTTTCCTTGATTGCCTAACAGAGACAGAGTTTTCTTTATGCCAGATCACGGAAGCTCTTGAGCTTTGATCACATTTTGGTAATTACGCTATTGAAGATAGAGCAGTAAGATTGCAGTTTTCAGATATTATAGCTCTGTCTTTGCTGGTCCTCAGACAATTTCTCATCTGCTGTCTGGGACAAGCAGATTATGCCCATAGAATGTCAAACGTTGTCTGCGGCAGAAAATCTAATCTGCCGTGTGTCTTATTCCAGGAAAGAGGGGGGATTATTATTCTGTTTGACTGACAGTCGAAGGTTGAGAAAGTCTTGGTGCTCTTGAATGTTTCCAAGAGATTCAATGGAACTCAACCCTTTGATGTAGTTACAGAAAAAATATTTGCATTGCAAATGTCTGCTGATTTGGTATTGTGGATTTAGTGGCTGTCAGGTACACAGGATTACATGTTTTTAGTTTGAACTTCATTAAAAAGTTTCTTCGGAATAATTCCTGTTAGCACAGATTCTTTCTGCCTTTTCCATTTTCTGCCATTTGCCGTCTGTCTTGCATGAAATGGTTTGTTGTGCATCTTCCTACTCTCTCATTTCAAGTCTGAGCTCTAATGGCTGTTCTTCCTTCTTTTTTAAACTCTCTCCTCTGCCTCGTGTCGGCCAGTTGGTGGGCCGAGCGGTGGGAAAGGACCCTGTTAACAACCTTTCTGTTGAGGGTTTCGTCCAGAAGACTCTGGTGACTTCACCTGAGGTTGCACATCTCTCACTCTTCATCTTTCATAGATATAACATTTGTGGTTTGGTGAAATGTACTGCCCACTGTGCAATACTATCACTCATATGTCTTTGATCTCTTATTTAAGAAAATACGATGACATATCGTATAATTAATCCGTAAATACAAATGCATGGTTACCCAAACTTCACCATTCAAATGATTGTGGAGATTTCATTATCTGCAGCAGCTGTGCTTGGCATGTCTAACTGTGTTTAATCTATACCAACATGTAGGGCTCTGAGGAGTGGGTATTGATTGAAAAACAAGAAACTTATCAACAGGACCATGACTGGAAGGCAGAAGAAAAGAACAAATCTCTCACATCTGATTCCTCATGGGAGAAAAAGGAGCTGGAAAAAGAGATAGACGTTGCCAAGATGATACATATTGAGGTAACAGGGTCTGACAGAAAAGAAATGAAAAGCCATATTAATGAATTTCCGTCAACAAAGTTGTCCAGAGAGGCAGATGTATACTCTGAACCTTGGCCGACAAACAAAAGTCGTTTTGTGATTCAATTATCTGAGAATGCAGACTTGTTTCAAGACAAATCTCAAAGTACAGCATCTCAAGCCTCAGACCCTGAGGCAAACAATGATGAAGCCCCAGGCCCGCACCAGATAAAGGAATGCACATCTTCTAAACCAAGGAAAAAGAGAAGACCCCAGAGCTTAAACCTGGGAATGCCTGCAGAGCTCACCTACAGTAAAGGAGGCAGTGATTCATCTGGAGAAGAAAATGAGGGCTCAGAATCGGAGAAAATGTCTGAAACAGGAAATCATAGTGAATCATCCTCGCTGGTGATGATGAAAGATGATCAGGGATCAAGAAAGGATCAGTCTGTCAGCGTTTATGAAGACAGCAAACAGGAGGATATATCAATAGGAGAGAGTAGGGAGATCTCCATTCAAGGAACAGAACAGGTAAAGAGAAAAGTGAGTCAAGTTGGGGCAGCAGACATCGATTTAGGCTCAGTGAATGGACCTGGAAAGGTAGAACACGATAGTTCATTGGCAGGTGTTAAAGGGGAGTGTGTGATGAAGGTAAGAGGGAAGGGCCTTATTGACAATAAAGAGCTAGCAGAGGTAAAACTGCGACAGGTCAGAACACATGAGAGAAAGATCAGCAGTTCTGGGGGAGAGGATATTGAGGTTGTCCTGGGAGACAGAGGTCAGAGGACGTCTCTCAACCGGCTGTCGGGCAGCTACCAGTCGGAAATCACCAGGATTGTTCCTCTTAAGCCAGAACGGTCAAAGAGCATAGCGTGTAAGGATGAAAGGGACAGGTCAGGACAGGACGAGCCCACACGAGCCATCAGAAGAGAATACCGCTGGTCAGTCGGCTCTCCAGAGGGATCATCAGACATGAACTGGACTGACGTTTCCGCCTTCCATCCAGCATTCACAGCAGATCTGGAGGGCACCGCGAAAACAGAACAACCTGAAGATAGCTATCAGACTGGTAGAGGACCCACAGAGAGTCAATCGTTCGGCTCAAAGATTTCAGTGCTTCCCAAAATGGCTCCTCCAGCCCCGCCAGTGAAAACACAGAAGGCCAGGGAGTCTGGACTAATACTGCGGAACAGCCGAAATGCTGGCAGGGAGCCAAGCCTGGACGCAGCCAAGAAGAGACACTCGGTAACTCTGCTTGGCATCTGCTATTCAGTCATTGGAAATAAAGCATCGCATGAGCTTCAGACAGACTCGCACGCCATTTTTCTTTTTTTCTACGTTTTCAGTGACTTGAAACACTCATCCATCTTTACTGTACGTTCCTGTATGAAGAGCAGGCGGAGTGGTACTTTTACTCCGTCAGTGCATTTGCCCGTAAAAAGTTTGGACTTTTCCCTACATAGCAACCCAATTTATCCCCTCCCATTGTCCTAAACATGCAACACACTGTTTGGCAAATCTGAACAGTACAGCTCACCACTTACTGTGAAAGTAAAAAAAAAAAAAAAAAAGAAAAAAAAAATCAATATCTCATGTTTTGGTTGTTGGTTTGTCTTCACTCTTCTCTAACTTGTGAGCCTTAAATTGGCTTCCTGCTCACGTTGTTCCCTGTCAGAGTGTGGCAAGGAAAGAAAGGCTCACATATTATCATTGCTCTGATGATTTTTGCACATCTCCATGCCATTTTCAAAGTGGAAACACAAAACAAACAGTTTATTGCATACTAATGCTACAAATGTAATCACTCATTTGCGGAAGAAAGGGTGAAAAGTACTGTCATTCATTACTTTATCACAGACAGCTATTATCTCCCAAAATTGGAGATAAATGGAGTATAGAATTGGTTTGGGCACAGATCATTGAGAAACTACATCAAATTAATAAACTCACATCAACAGAATTCAAAAAATGCCCCTTGATTATTCAGAGTGGTAATAATGAATCATAAATCAGATGCTTTTTTTCCCCCTCAACCTCACCTGGATAGAAAGCCAAGCACTTTTTCACACATTGGTTCCTCCAACTGTGAAACCCCAGTAGGCAGTGAGCAGCCAGACACCACAATTCAGTGCCTGACAGTCAGATTTGCTGCTTTCATTTCACTGTTGGTATCATTAGGAGCTTGCACGCGTTTGGCACTGGAATGAAAGGAATTTCAAGTGAATAGACATGACAGCTTTCATCATTTCCAACCTTTTCATCTGAGTCAAGCGCTTGCATATATTGGATTAAACAGGCATGAGAAGAGGTGTTGCGTTAGCTCTGAGTGTGCAAACGACCTCACTGGTGAGTGACAATCATATCCAGATCAGATTGAACTCGGGGAGTGTGGGAAAATATTACGTGCTCTTCCAAACATGTGGACCCGCTCTCACAGTCATTTTGACAGGCTTTGAAATGCACCGTGGCACCTTTTTATTGGACTTTAACAATATTTTTTGAATGCTCACTTGTTGAAATTCAAGGTGCGTAGTGTTACATCAAGTTGTTCAATGAGTGGCTGCTGCTATGCTGAAAACCTGCTCATTATACAAACTGCATGATTCTCTTGTCCTGCCTCTGCTAATTCTAACAATGAAACTTGGCTGTAGATGTTGTTTTTGTTGTGGTAAGCTCACCTCCTTTCTGTCCTCTGAGTACGGCTCGAAATTTTAGCCTGAATCCATTTGGACCTGACTGGATCTGAACAGACCCAGTGGGCTTGGATTGGGTCTGGCTGAATTTCTCACCTAAACTTGGGTTTTGAGTCATTTAAAAGACATTAAAAATACTGATTTAGTAGGTACTTATTAGCAAACCACTTGCAGTTTTCGGCTATACTCAGATTTGGACTCTTAATCAGCAGTAAACCAGGATCCCAGTTTAGGTTTGGACTGAAATATTTTGAGCTCAGAACATACTGAACTCATATTTTCAGACCTCAGTCAAGCTCTGCTGTTAAGATTTGTGTCTGTGTGGTGGTCTGTCAGTCCACTTCAGCTTGTGCTAACCTTCAGATGCTCTCTGTGCTCTTTCCTCTGCTTCCCCCTGCAGGAGCCTGTCTCTACTCCTTCCATTTACGAAGCACCGTTTGCTGATTTCAAGGTTATTCATTTGTATTTAAACCCTCCTTCATATGCTACACCCATCATCTCTTTTCCTCTCCCTCGTGGGTAAACTGCATGTCTCCTAACTGACTGCATCACTTTCTTCTGATACATAAAAAAAAAAAATAGCCCAAAGCTGTAAAGGATGAAATGTATTACTTTTCACTGGCTACTCAGCTGCCTCCATCCATCACCATGATGAGAGCTTGAATTGAATGCGTGGGTTGATGACAGAATCCCTTGCACTTGGCTATTGCTGGCATGATCCAGTGTTTATTTTGATTTAATTAGCAATAGAACTTGTAATACACAATTAAAGTAATTACTTAAAATAATAAGTTAAATTATTTTAAATTGGCTGACAGGGGAGCTTCATTGTAATTCAACGGCTTAAACCAACTATTTTGCTTCCCAGCCCTCATCATTTTTTCCCCCTTGTTTTATTTGAATGCTTTTCGAGGCCTGTTGCCTACAAAGGTAGAGAGCAGTATCTCTGAAAAATGTAACATAATGGATAAGAAGATTTTAATGCCTTTATTTCATGCCTTTTTATGCTGATTATTCTACTCAATTGCCATAGAACCTATAATACCAAAAAATCCCGATACTGCATGGATGTTGACTTTGGATGAGTTTCAGAGAATGCTGTGAGAAACTGCAGTCCAAAAAAAAAAAGAGTTATTTCAGCTTTCTTGTCCATTTAAATAATTTAAGAACATAAACTTTATTTTGATTATTTACAGTCCATAGCTCATTGTGATTAAATGCATCTCAGTTTTGCTGTGGGTGTCTAGCTATTTTAGTTATTCAAAGGTGTCATAACCACACCAATCAAATTAATTCCACTAGTCAACAGAAGAGATTGCAACTGAGATCTGCTAAGCTAGTTACCATTTACTGTTATTTTCTCCATCATAACTGGATTTCAATACTGACTCATTTTAGTTATTTGAAATAAGAAATTGAATTGAAGATGTCAGTTCATCAGGGTGGAATAGATATATTTCAGTTACATAAAAATTAAGTAAGTAGTCAGTAAAGTAGTTTTAAATAAGTAAATTTAGCTTTAGCTAAGGTTAGCGATGGTTGGCTGCAGTGTGCAATTACTGCAGTTTGGTTTTTATCTTGGTTTTGTTGTAACTGCATATTTAAAAAGCACTATATTTCTATGGCATAATCATTTTTAATAGTAAAGCGGATGTCAAAAAGTCTTTTACCTTTGTAGGGTCCAGTAATTCACAAAATAGAAGCAACCCCTTGTCCAAACCCACAGGTTTGGAACCAGTGTTGTAATTCAAACCCATTCATCATCCTGCAGTTGTTCATTTTTGACACTGTTGCATGCTCTATGATTTTCTACTGTATGTTCATTATACATTCAACCCAGTCTCTTCAATCTGCATACCAATATCTTAACTTTACACTTTCAAAGTGCGTGCAGTGCATACACCAAAGTCCAATTTTACTTGCAGGTGATTCGCCAATCCTTCCCATCAACTTCTGTGGAGAGCACACCAGACCAGAGACCAGTCTCACATCAAAAGGTGTTATAGCTATGACGGTCTGTGTCCACATCATGTGACTGTCAAGTTTCTTTCATTGCAGCAAAAACAAAAAAAATGGCGGACATTCCTTATTCTCAGTGGAAAATGCAATATTTTAAGATAGTTTCAGCATTAACATGTGTTTTGATAACATTTCTAGTGAGATATGTGCATTTTACTTTCATAATCTTCGTTCAGTGAATGTATATGATGTTTAGTTTGTCAGTTATCATGGGACATTCTTGCAGGCTTTCTATTGTTGCTATCTATGGTGGTTGCTATGGATGCTGCTGTCACTGAAACCACATAGTTGCGTAATCATTGTCTTTGCATTGTGTAGTTATCAGAGCTGTTATGTTACTTGTGTTATTTTATTTAATGGTTTGATGATGTTCTTTCAATAAAAGCTTAGATTTTTGAGCACCCCTGGGATGACTTGAATTTGAAATTCAGAATTTGAAGCTTTGTGATTGGCTGACTGGAGGACTTACCACCCAGAAGTGTTTTCCTCACTGTCACTGTGTTATGGTTGTCTTTTAATTCTTCAATTCTCAGTAATAGTTTTGTTTTTGTTATCAAAACGCATTTTGATGTTGAAACTTTTTAAAATATTGCATTTTCTATTGAGAATGAAAAGAATGTCAGACATTTTTTTGCTTTTGCTGCAATGAAATAAATTTGACAGACCGAGACCGATGTAGCCATCACACGTTTTAATATGAGACTGGGGACGCATCTGCTCTGGGAATGCTGGGAAGGATTGGCGTATGCACTGCATGCAATTTGACAGTGTGAAGTCGTGTTATTTGTATGCAGATTGAAGAGACCGGGTTGATACACTGCATGTACAGTGGATTTGATTTTGGATCCTCCATGAATCCCGGCATACACACCACCTTCAAACATAAGGATGATACTTCCATCCCATTCCATGTCATCTACGTCATCAGTCTGAAGTTATGTAACCTCAGAGTGTGATCCTCTATCTGTACCTGCACCAGAAGGAGCTCAGTGACAGGAGGCCCCAGCAGAGCGTAGCCTCAGAGGAGGAGCAGGAGAGGGACACCGTGGCCTGCATGAGGGAAATCCACTTGGGCATCGAACGCAAGTGCTCCAGCATGACGGTCAGCTCCACATCCAGCCTAGAGGCTGAGGTCGACTTCACTGTCATCACAGATCTCCACTCCGGCATGGAGGACTTCTCTAAAGGCATGTCGGAGCTGGGAGAGAGGGATCGACATCCCGAAGTGGGCCGGGAGGACTTTGAGGAAACCTCCAGGTTCTACTCTGCGCGTCTAATGGGGTCCCGGGACAAGTCTCCCATAGAGGAGAAGCTTCCTGAGGAGGGCATGCATCATGAGGTAGAGAGATGAATGTATTCATCCTTCATCACCATCACCTACTGGATTCACCCTGCCTGGCTGGACTGAGTGCCATAACTACCAGCACATGCACTTCTTATTTTTTTACGCTTTCTTATTTTTTCTCATTGTGTTAGAATTTTGTTCATGTTTTATTTTGTTGTCCACATTTTAGTCTGTTTTGTTTTGTTAATTGATTCATTTAGTTTTTTGATGTATTCTTTTCTGAATGTTTAATTCATTTTATTTTAAATTGCTTAAATGTTTCTTTGAATTTCACTGTCGCTGCATCATAATTTGCATGCAGTCATCAAGCAAAACAACATAATAAAAGAATTGTATTTCAGACTTTGTTTTTTTTAAGCTTACAGAATTCAGATGCTTTGCTCTGAAAAATATGCTGCTCATAAACGATGTGTCATTTGTCCTACATCCTCAGGCGTCTTGTTGTGGTGCTTGCTGTTGTCTGACCATGCTGTTTGTGTTTTACACAGCCTCCAGTGGCAAAGAGAGACCCCAGTGCTGTGAGTATGGCCCAAATGCTCAAGAGGGCCGGCAGCAAGACAGAGACGCATACGAATGGATCAGAAGTCCACCCCAACATCATGAATGTCTCACCACAGGTAAAGCAACAACAAGAAGATTGAATCTGCAATGGCAAACATTACTGTATTGTCATGTATAATATGTTGCTGTGAATTTGTGGAATAGTTTGACATTTTGAGAAATACACTTATTTGCTGTCTTGCTGAGAGTTAGATGAGAAGATGGATAATCCTCTCATATCTATTCAATATAAAGCTACCGCCGACAGCATGTTAGCTTAGCATAAAGAAACTATAAAAATATTTTGGCTGGGTGCAGTGACTTCCTTGAGTTGCCTGGCAACTGGCAACTGTGGAAGTTACTGTTGTTTTTACAATTCGGTTTTTATATGAATTAAACAAAGAACATATTAACAGAACATGTTAATTAGTGAGCTAGGTGCTAGTAAGTGGATT
Source organism: Thunnus thynnus (assembly GCF_963924715.1). Classification (NCBI taxonomy): domain Eukaryota; kingdom Metazoa; phylum Chordata; class Actinopteri; order Scombriformes; family Scombridae; genus Thunnus; species Thunnus thynnus. The sequence continues at coordinate 31,543,561 of NC_089520.1, read as the reverse complement.
TTGTTACTTTTCCCCCTGTTTTCAGTCAATATGTCAAGCTAAGCTAAGTGGCTACTGACTATAGCTTCATATTTATCCCACAGACATGAGAGTGATATCAATCTACTCGTCTAACTCTCAGTGAAAGCGAATAAGTTAAAAGTCAAACAATTTTTTTAACGTTTTTTTTTTTTTTATATTTAATTGTTTTTACAATGTTGGATTTATCATATGCAGCTTTTCTTTGTGTCATATTTTATACATACTGCTGATACATTTTAAGCTACAGTTTTACAGGGTGAAGTTAGGACAATACTCACCATAGGATCAATCCCGTCAGTCACCCAACAAATCACCTAAACGAATAGCAATGAAGAATCAAATATTTTTGCAGAGCTCTGGAGTTGGTCTTGATTAGAAGAAGAGACATTTTCTTCTACAGTGAAAGCTGTATTCCCCAGACATAGATGACATAATAGCATTATTATGGAGTGATTAAAGTATTGACAGTGTATTAATGAGGATGATGAAACCAGGTGGGAATCCCATTCATCTCCAGAGGCAATTGAATGCAGGCTTCCTGTCCCATAGGTGATTTATTAAAATGCTGGGCTCTTCAGCCATTTAGCTAATGGTGTGGATGAACTCAGGCAGTAATGTGGAGAGGGTGCCTTTGAAGTGGCAGCTCAGTGTTCAGTCACATTTTCAAAGATGTCAGTGTAAGCCACGGTAGTGTGTATGTATCTGCAGCAAATGGAGGATGACATCATCTATAGGCAGGCAAAGATCTCCAGCACTGACATTGTTGTGCCAGCAGAGGGAGACATGTCATATCTGTTCCTCAACAGCACAAAGGCTCGGCCTGTGACTCTGTACCAGCTGTCTGCATGTCAGTGACGGGCTTTGAATTGGGTAGCATTGCCACCAGACTGTACGAAAGTGAATTTGTTCAGCTTGAGGATTGCCTTCATAAACAAGTCATCAAATATACACGTGCTGATATTGGTTTGATTATCAGTCACCGCTATGAAATACAATACAAAACCTTTGACAAGGTATTGAGGCAAAGCATTGTCACTGATTCATTTTAAATGCTAAAGAAATTTTTATTGCTTATCATTAAATCATAATTTTTAAAGATGATTAGTTGAATAAATGTATACAATACTAAAATAAAGCAGGAGTTTGTGGCTCAAATATACAGTATATAAATAATCATAGTACACAGCATTTTGTTGTTTTAAGGAGCATTACTCAACTTGTTTTTGCACTTGGAGACCTTTTAAAGTTGACAGTTGGTGAAGTGTTAGCACACAGTCGCCTACACATCCAGAAGACATGGAGCAACTGAAGAATTCATGTTTTTAGCAACCTGATAATTGAAAGTCCAATATTCCTGCTCCTTTTTGCTCTGGTTTGGCCTTATCCCTTGGCAGGAATCTGGCTCTTTAGCTGCTAAATACCCAGCTGTGTTCACCAGCTAGTTTTTGTTTGTCTGCAGTTTGGAGGTGAGCAGGTAGCACACAGAGGGTTTATCAGAGCACTTTGCTGAAAACAGCTACCTGTTCCTGCTGGAAACAATGTTGAGGAGAGCAGTGAGAATCAACCAAACAGTAAAGCTGAAGGAGAATTAAAACAGTGATTTGGTGTCACTTCAAGTGACATCTTTCACATTACACATAATCATTTGGCCCATTGTTAAGATAAAAATACCTAGTGCAGCTTTAAAGACTTTTGCAGGACAATAAAGAAGAAATAACACATTCTTCCTCGAACAAAAACAATTTTAAGCAATATAATGCACTATTGGAGTTTTGCTGCTTCTCGACCTTAGCTAGTCAGCACGACCAGTTGCTTATGGTGGCTAACGTTAGCTATCTAACGTTAGCAAGTTGGATAGATATGACTGTATAGACATTAATGAGTCAGTTTGTTGACCTCTGCATTTTAGCACATTACAGATAAATATTATATTATACAAATAATACCAAAAGTAAAACAAGAAGTAAACACCATACCTTCTCCGGAAATATGTTCGTTGTTTCCTGCTTGTGTCCCTTAAACCCTTTCAACTTCGGCTATATATTTTTTTGTGTGGCTCCTTTAATGATGTGTAACTTTATGCTGATTACCCATAGTAATGTTTCTCTATATGATCACCTAATGCATTTCTTTAATGTAGCTCACTGCACACAAGTATGTTTACAAGTAGTAGTATGTACAAGTAGTATTCTCTCTCTCCTTCAGAACTACGGAGTCGTCAGCCCGCGAGAGGCTCCTGCTGCCCCTAAAGAAAATGGCTCCCCTGTAAGTATCACATCAGTGTGGTGACTGTGTGTGTGTGTGTGTGTGTGTGTGTGTGTGTGTGTGTGTGTGTGTGTGTGTGTGTGTGTGTGTGGTGGCGGCGGCAGAGTAAAAAACTGCAGCCATTGTGCTGTTGCTGTCCCCTTTTTTAGACTTGACCTTTACTTCATATCCCTCTGAATAAATAGAAAAATAATTAACGTCAGAAAGACATCTGCATTGTCTGTGTCCTGTGTCTGCCAAATGTTCACAGGATGTGGCATTTGATGTCATGGTTATGACTCAGATTTGGGAAACTAGGCCAGTAGTTGTGGTTAGGAGCATTTAGATGAGTACATGAATTTTCCTAATGCTGGGGATAACTCTGACTACTCTGATTCTCTACTCTAATTTCTGTGCTAATTAGTAACTCTGAGCATAACTTTCTCAAACTCTTATTTTGTTACTGTCATTTTCCTGTAAATGTGTTATTTCATCGTTATTCATCATTCATATGTCATTGCACTTCTTCCTATTTTTAAAAGGGCATGGGGCTCACCTGATAATTTCGCAAAAGCAAGTATATCTGCAATAACCAAATGATACATAGTGTCCAACTGAAATTAGAGCATATCTGCTTCATGAATCACTTATCCTGTGTTCTCCTTTGATCAGAAACCAAAAGGGAGACATTTGTATTTTAAATTCTTTGATTTCATGATGGTGCCCCATAGTTATGCATTAATTGGGGAACATACTGTTCTGTTATCTGTCTACATAGCTGGAGACCTTATTTTGATACAGCAAATCAAATCAATCATAGACAGAGCAGACGGTCACACTAAGCCTGATAGCATCCTGCTACACAACACAAGAGCTACAGACTCTGAACAACAACCCACATGAGCTTTCCTGCTAAAGTCTCCTTCTTATCTAACTTACAAACATGAACACAAGTCTTGTCCTGCACCTTAGCTTGTTGGACGAGCCAAGATGCAGCACATTAAACAGCATGTAAATGTATCAGCAATTGTCACTTCGGTCCGGTTAGATGCTGGTTCAGTTGTTGCTCTTCAAAATCCCTGTTAGCGACACGCTGTCTGTTCATGACTTGTAGCTCCAGCAGTTTGTTGACTTTGTGTTTGTTCCCTACAGTGCAACACCAGCATACTGACAGCTGCTGTCAATCAAACAAGACACTGACATGCCCCTTCAGCCAGCTGAGACAAAAATACCTTGTTTCATCATTTTAATAATACAAAACTATTAGGAACACATTTAAAAACTACATTGGCATTATTTGTGACTGCAAAAAGGGATGAATAAATGTGATCTCAGGTAGACTTTAATATATAGATACTTCATTCTCTTTGATATGTTAACCTGTTCTCTGTGTATACTTTGTGTGTGTTACACACAAAACAGATGATAATTTGTGGTTTGAGAAGGCTGCCTCCACCATCCCTGGCCTGTTACCACTCCTGAACAATACCAATCTACCATTTAGCATTCTTAACAAAAACAAAATCCACCGAGTATAATGCCCAATAATGTGTCAGTTTCTACACATATATGATTTCTTTTGAATAATTCATGTTAGCAATATTCTCGTTTTCAAAAACAACATACAGTATGTTAAAGGGGTGCAATCATAATAAAGCCATTGCTCCATCATGGTTTTGTTTGGGAAGGAAGTGCACTAGTATTGCATGTTTTTTGTAATTTACTTTGTATAAAGGTTATTAGGGACACATCACACACACACACACACACACACACACACACACACACACACACACACACACACACACACACACACATACACACATAAAAAAAATGAACAAGGGGAGGACCCATCTTTAAAACAAACAACAACAAAATACATATATATGTACATATTAATATCAACCCACATTAATTGTGCACATGAAAGAAAAAAAAAATTGGATTTGATTCCTTAATGTAAGGATTTTATTATTATACAAAGTCAGGCCTCATTGTTGACGTATGGGTAAGCCATTTTGACCAATTTTTATCAAAGACATCAATTTGAATTCTTAGTTTAAATGTAATTCTCTCTATAGTGTATATATATTGTAAATTAGGTCAGTTCATTCACTTATGGTTGGTGTGTCCTTCTTAAGCCATTTTCTGCTCAAAGCCTTTTTTCAAAGCACTAACGGCACTCTAAACACGTATTTATCTCACTTTGCACAGTGAAGCTCTTCTATATCACCAAGGTACGTTATCCCAAAAGTCAAATTAATATTCTTATTAAAAACTGCTTCCAGGATATTGTGGACACTTCTCCAAAATGGAGCCACAGGGGGACAACAGTCAGATTAGAGTCGTTGATCTTTTGAATCACATTCTTCCAGCTAAATTGTCTCCAGGAGGGAGAGCTTGTCATCAACTATTGCTGTCTGCAGATCTTGTCCCATTCTCCCTGTGTTATTGTAAAATTACCATCTGCTTCCCAATATCGCTTTAATATTCAAAATACAGTTTTGAAGAGCAAAATATAATTTATAAATGACTTTTTGATAAGTAGCATGTTCGTGGGCGTTTTGAAAAATATCAAGGATATCTTCTCTCATTATGCTGTCATCTTTTGGAAGTTTCTTGCCAATAAAATCTCTAGTTTGTAAATATCTAAAGTGATCCTGATTCTGCAGATTAAAGTTGTCCTTCAGCTCCTAAAAGCTCAAAACCATACCTCGATTTAAGAGAGTAAAATACGCACTAAGACCATTTCCAGTCCAGCTTCTAAACCTTCTGTCATATTTATTGGACATGAAGTCAAAGGCAAACCACCTGAAGATTTCAACCCTGTCCCTCAGGTGGTGTCGTTTAATTATTTCAATCCATATCTTTTGGGAGCATGTTATCCAAGGGTAATTGGAATCTGAAAGTTGACTGGTTAATGAAGGGTCTCTAACTAATATGTTTACTGGTAGTCCCTTTTCCATTGAGCTTTCTATCTATTTCCATACATCTAAAGCTGGGTTTACACGAGCCAACTAGTGGCCTGTGTTCTGTTCTTTTAAGTTTAGTTTGAACTTGTGTGAGTCAGGCCTTTGAGTCTGTCATTTAAAAAGGTTCATACAACATAAAGGAGATTGAGACCCCTCACTGAGACAACAGTACATGTTGCTTACAAGCATGTGTGTGTGTGCTGGTGTTTGTGTCTGCAGTGTGCACTGCTGTGTGTGTGTGTGTGGTAGTGTGTGAACATGGCAGAATAACTCCCCTCTAATGAATGCTCTGTAGGTAAAAGCCGGCACCCAGGGCAGGGAGTCTGTTGTGTCCCCGCTGACCATCACCGCTGAGAGTGTCACCTCAGCAACCACAACCCAAGTTACCAAGGTAACTCCTTACCGGTTCCCATAGTTACAGTTTAATGATTGGAGCTTGGAGTCTGCCCACCACATCTTTATCTTATGATGCACACTTAAATATTTTTCATCACCCCTTGCTGACATGCTGAAAAGTAGACCACCACATAAAAATGAATAGACTGATAAACCTCTAGACGTAATTTTTCATCCTGTCGTCAAATAAATACTCTGCGTCTCTGTTGCTAAGAGCTACTGCATAAAACAACAGGATTCATTTTATCTCCACTCCATGTTTGTTGTTCTAAACCATAAGTATCTGCTGCGTCTTTACTGAGAAAATCATCTGGTGCACAAAAGATGCACTTAATGTTTGAGAAGACACAGAACTGATACAGAAACACAACAGGAACAAAGATAGAAGTAAAAAATATAATAAAACAATAGTTTTGATTGCCACTTGAGCTTGTCTCTCACTGTATGTACTCTGCAGACTGTGAAAGGAGGCTACTCAGAGACCAGAATTGAGAAAAGGATTATAATCACAGGAGATGATGATGTGGACCAACATCAGGTGAGAAGGAGTATTACTGAACACCTGCACTTTATGCTCAATAAGTCAGAAAGAACTGGAAGTTAATATGTGAAGTATATGACCCAGGCTTTGATGTTTCACGTCCTCAGGCCCTCGCCATGGCAATCCAAGAGGCCAAGCAGCAGCATCCTGACATGCTGGTGACAAAAGCAGTGGTTATCAGGGAAACAGAGTCTCCCACTGAGGAGCTGCAGCAGAAAGCAGAGGTACGTCATGACTGCAGGTTACAAGATTACTGAGCTTCCTGTTTAATGAACTGGGCTAATATGTATAAAACCACTCAAGCACATCAAAATTTGTAAATATTCCTCAGACTTGATCTTGGCTCCCAAATTATTTAAGAGCTCTAGAGGTCAATTAGCAGTGACTACTTTCCATATTTTGGAAATGAAAAGTTGATAAAAGATACAACTATACAACATGAAAAGGTTCATGACATGATGGATTTAGCGTGAATACAATCAAATGTTCTGATGTTTGTGTGATTCCTCCTAATGTTTACATTAACCACATTAAGTGTATAACTATGAAATGTGTAATAAATTATTATATCAGCTGAGCTGTGAAATACAAGAAGTTTGAAACTGTGAATAGCAAAACAGAGAAATGACAAATTGAGCTGATTAAACTTGCCAGTAAGCCAGTAAATTCATAATACCGCCACAGATGAGTATCACTTAGGATGGTCATTATATCCTTCGTTAACCCATTTAAAAGTTGTATGAATAATATCAAATATATTTATATTTTCTGCAGGGGAAAATATCTAAAATACTGTTATTGTTTTTTTTAAATTGTTTTTCTTCTTAAATGTTTGACTATACTTCAGCCTGCAAGAGCTGGATATAATGAATGACGTGTAATCTTAATCATGACAAGGACTGTATGAAGCTTTGATGACTGATGTGATGTGACACATGACGTTTAGAGGTCTCCCATTGGCTGGTGCAGTGCTAGAGTGAGGGCATTTTGGGTAGAAATGACTGTTTTGTTGAGTCACTGCAGTCAGCACTGAAGAGTCATACTTAAACTTTTACTTACTTTTACTTTTACTAAGAATTTGACTCTTGAGTCAATGCTAAGGACCATTCTTCAGACCATTTCTTTCAAGTTTTATACAAACAGATCTGTGTGTTGCTGTCTTATTGCAGTCCTGATTGGTCATGGTGGCTCCTGAGACGGGGGACAGGAGAGGATCCTCCAGCTGTGTGTCTCCTGCCCCGCCCCGCAGTATGCCACCAACCTGATAAGAGGACTCTCTACCCCCACTGTGTACACACCGACACGAGAACAGACTGCGCTCCATGAAGCAGTAGACCTCCACTTCTGTCCCTTTAGACAAACCAACTGTGACTCTAGCCTCTGACCCGACCCGGCCTCCCGTCCTGTCCCGGCCCATCCCAGCCCTCCACCTTCCTACGGAACAGGAAACGTCTTCTATCGGATGACTTACGTTTGGTTTATTCAGGTGGAGTTATGTAAGACTGAAAGTGAAACCCGGTCACAGCTGTTACTCTTTGAATTTACCTCCGTTAGAGTCATTTGTCTGAAACTTTACTTGTATATTATTTAACTCATTTAACACAATTTGACTCTTTTGAACCCCTGAGTATCATTTGATGCGTTTTTAACCCCAACCCCCCTCCAGGCCCAATACCCCCCCCCCCCCCCCCCCCCCCAAAAAAACAAAAAAAATCACTTCTTTATTTTTTAAGGTCCTAAACATCCTCCATGTGCTACTGTCATACATGAAATTAATATATAAGAGCAGAGAGGAGGGTTGGGTGAAAGGATGGGGACAATGCTGGTTGGGGTGGGGGAGGTTGGTGCCAAGTGGCAAGAGGCAGCCTTTTTGCTTGTTGCTGCCACCTCCTGGCCATGACACCTTCAGTATAATCAACAGCTGTCTTATTAGCTTTTTACATTTTTATCTATAGAGGATCTAATTTATGTTCAGTGTTTGCTTGTTTATGAAATATGTATAATATCAGATGATTATAATCTGCATGATTCAATTAAAACAAAAATAGCAGAGGGAATGAAAAAAGAAAAAAAAAATGTGGACACATCCACATCTGAAATCCCATGAGAACTGCGGAGATGATGAGACTGAGCACCTTTGGAGAAACTGTAAGGATCACTGGGCCAACAAGTGGTGGACACATCCTGATGTTGATGGACTCTACTGAAGAACAGACAGCAGACAGCTGGAACTCTGCTTTGGTCCCAGTCTCCAGCATACAAACATCACTGTCCTCGTCCCATCCACCCCCCCACACCCACCCCTACCCTCACTGTGACTGTTTTCATTTTATTGTCAGCTCGCCATCAACATAAAAGAAATGCTGGTCACACATTTTGGGCACAGATTTAGAATTTTTCCAAATTTAATATAAATAACCTTTTATCTAATAAGTTTCAGAAATGTGATGATATGTTGATGATCTTACTTGATTTTACTGACTTCCATCAGGAAACAGAGTTTGTATGTTATTCTTGTGATCTTTGACATTTCAGTCTTCAGGTGTGAACATGCTAGCATCTCTCTGTTGAGGTTGAAATGATCTGACTTGTGAAAGACCATCATTTTTTATCCTGTTACTTTGCTCAATGCTGCGTTTCACTGGAGATCTTACAAAGTTAATCAAAAAGATCTCAAAACTAGAAACCAGTTTTGCCAAATTGTGAAGCGGTGATGCAATGAAGAGAAATGCAGTAAATTGGTGGACTGGCCTTTGGTCATTTAGTTGGCTGTCAGTACTGACATCATATCCATTACTTTTACCAGCTGAAATTGAGTTTCTTTTTTGGCTACTTGGGGGCAGCGCAACAAGATGTAAACACAACATTGACATATAATCACCTAATAAAGCTGTCATGGCAAACTGTTAGCAAACAGTTGTCTATTTAGCATCCAGCAGATATGGAGCAACATTATCATTCATTTGAAGTCATATTTCTGGTGAATGTAAGTCCAGTACTCACTCTCCTGTTTTGCTCTCTATCAACTCCTGAGGGAAATATTTGACTCTTTAGCTGCTAAATGCTCCACTGTGTTCACCAGCTAGCTGCTAACTTTATTTGCAGTTTGGTGCTGAGCATGTAGTGCACATGGAGTTTATCAGAACTTTTTTTTTCCAGGAAACAGCTGCTGGCTATGGTTGGAAATGATGGTGAAAGCAGTGAGAGTGAACCAAAACATTAAAGTTGCAGGCTCGAAAACCAAAACAATGAGCTGAAAGACTGCAGAGTCAGGTGATGATTCTCTGTGGGTTTGTTACTATGAACAACACCTTGTACCTTACATGTAGTCTTTTGATTCATTTGTGATATAAAAAATCTAACTATAGCAGCTTTAAACAGCAATTTACAGCTCATATGTGCATGTTCACAAACACTGCCTGAAAGGTTCAAAACCACAAGATTAACATGGGTACTTTATTGTTTTCTGTTGGATTAACTCTTTAAGTTATGGTGTATGAGTCTGTAATTGTATTTATAGGAGTGGTGAATGTGAGGCCTGTGTTTTTCCTCCCTGTTTCCCTTCCAGACAAAGCCGAAAGTCATAGTGTGACATATTGAAACGCCGTCTATCCACAGAACCTGTTGGCTGTCACATAACATATATCCTGGATGACCTTTAATACTATACTATGCATTGCTTATCATACATAAGAATCCCTCTGATAGAGCCTGACCCATGTTAGCCTTGTTGCTGTCATTGTTAACTTCGTGCTACTGTTAACCAAAGCAGTGAAGCGCACTGCTTGTGAGATTTGCAATAAGCAGCCATTATTCTTATCCTCTGTCCTCTAAAGGGAGAAAACTGTGAACTCTCATGCGTAACAAAGCGTAACCAAAACCTATAACAAAGAGTTAGTGATATTCAAAGGAGCCTTCCAACACTTGTGACCATGGCTTTTGTCGCCCTTGTTGTCTAATCCGCCCATGCCCTGACTTGAACCTGTCGACCTGCTGTTGATATGTCTGTGGAAACGAGATTCCCAAACTGATGACTTGTATATTCTATTTTGCTCTATTTTTTATTTTATCTGGTCATATGACACTGGACTGTTGTGAAAGCACTTGCTTGCTATGATAGCAGCACATATACTGTAAACTGTTGGGAAAACTCAAATGACCTGTCTTTGCTGTAGTATTGGACACACTACTGATGGAAGAGAAACAACTGTAGGCATCAGGAGAGAGGTTGTGTACTGTGGGTGAGGTGGTGAGTTGAAGGATGGAAGGCCTGTATCTACATATAAATATCCATACTTCTGTGTATTATCCTGTAAAGTATGTAGAAATTGAAAGGAGCAAGGATGTGTTTTCAGTTTGCGGTTAAAAAGATGCAATAGAAATGTCACATGATTGGGTGCCTTATGTTTGGAGTTGTGCTTATGTGAGCAGGAGCCACAGTTATCTGTTCTCAGCTGAAAGTGCTGTTAATAACCATGAGGCAGATGTAGAAATGACCACTCCTCTGAGTCCAAGGTGAGAAGGAGCTGTCTTGAAAGTGAATTACTGCAATGTAAAGGATGTGACATTGAGCGCAGTAAAAAGGGAAAGTCTTTCTGAACGGGAACTGTTAGTCCTCAATGAGATGAAAACATTTATTGGTCCCATTAAAGTAGAAACCAGCATAGTACAGGTTATGGATATGAACTTTTTTGCCCCATGAAGAGCATCGAACTGCTCTGCTGTTTTGCCTCCACCTTCAATTCTCCACTGCCTTTTGCTCTACATTCCCCTAGTGCTCGGTGGTGTGTATTTGCTGTATTTGCTTTCAGTCTAAATGGAAAACATACATGCATAAATAAATGTCTCAGTATGATTCAAACACTGTCTCTGATTCTGAAAGGAGGGGAGAGGGATTTCACTTTGAAAAGTTACCCATAGTGAAGAAGTTGAACTTGAGATGTTTTCTTTTTGTTTACTTAATTATATGGCTTGAGAATTACAGACAATAATAATTCATCATATGTAATAAAGGGCTTTTTGTAATATCAGATGAATTGAGGTATTGTTATTGTAGTATAACAGGAAATGTAACTTGTTATGCATTGCCATCTTGTGGCCAAATTCAGTACATATGATGGGTGCAGACTAAAACTATTTGTGTGCTCTCAGCACCACCTAGTGCATTTTCTGACAATTTCACTCAATTTAAAGGACTTTACACTCAAATTAATAGACTATGCCATTGACAGTCAGCATGTATGTGTTATTCACACAGAAGATTTACTGCTACAACCTCCAGCCCTTAAGTACTCTGATTAAATAACCCTGATGATGTCATCAAGGGAGATTGCAGCTTTTTAACAAAAAGCCTGCGTTTCAAACGTAGGACATGGAGTGTGAGGGATGTGGGGATTTATCAAGCATGGCGTGTCTAGTACTGACAATCTATTGAGTTGCATTATAGGAAATGAAGGATCTGGCAGTAGGGTGAGCCATAGGGACTAAAAGTCAGGATATCTTGGCCTCTGCTGCTTTGATTTTGAGATGTTAATAAACAGTCTCTCCCCTTTTTAATGAAAGAGAATGATTTATTTTCTCCCCTTAGCTGTTTTATTGGTGTAATCTAGATTTCCAGTCATTCAATTCAATACTGTATTCTTAACAAATGCCATTAAAAACCTTTGCTGAGGCCAGAGGGAGAATATTTCTATATGTCAGTTCTCAAATGGGTCTATATGTATCGAGAGATGGACCAACAGAGCTTGACATTGTTCTATAAATCAATAATCTTTATTAACACAGTATAAACAATAAATAGCAACAGAGGAAACCCTCATGTAGAGCGTATATGGACAGTAGACCCAGTACATCTCAGAGGGGCTGACTGAGAAGCATAGACATGGGGCCAATGATGGTTCAGGTACAGTATACACAAACCAATCAGATGCATGAACCTTGCATGTTCCTAAAGCCATTCAGTCAGTTTGCAAATAGACAGAAGAGAGAGGACAAAGTACAGTCATGCTGAGCAACAGTTAGCTACAGTATGAAACAGAGTTATTACATAAAAACCAAGTAAATCATCTCTTTAGAAAGGTTCTTTTATATAAATGATTTGAAGTGTACAAAACAGTATATTACACATTTCGTGATGCATGATTCTGAGCAAGACCCAGTAGCCTACAGTACACTTCCCTTCAAAGTACTACAAACTACTTAACTGGATTACAAGCTACATACAGACTGCACTGTACCTCTGTACCACAGCAGTCCCACATGGCATCAGGAGACTATGGGAAAAAAGGAAAAGATCAGCAGCATCATCTTTTATTAAGAATACACACCTATAAAAATGCACCAGGCCTCATATATTGCCAATATCCCATCCAAAACAGCAGAATGCCATTCAAACTAACCTCAGTAACCTCAGCATTGACACAAAGGATGCTGGGCCCCCCAATCCTGACAACATACAGAATCTATCAACACAGCAGCATGTAAACATCACCGCGGCTGCTTCATAGTTCTACGTTTCTAATGTTTTCGATATACATATGATAAGTTAAGGCTCTTTAAGGACCTGAGGATTTTGAACATATGATGAGGCACACAGAAGGCAAAGAATAGCTCTACACACAGGGCTAACTGAAAGAATGAGGAGCATGAGACAGCCACAAGGGTCCGGTCACCAGTGCAGTTCAACGGCCAAGGCAGAGGAACCCAGGGGAGACGCTCTCCAAAACAGCATGCTGCTATTACTGGTAACAAGGTCGGCAACTATCACATGGATAGCTTTAAGGACTTCATCGACTTTTTGGGAATTCCTGGTCTTCTTACCCCAGAGGAATGGCACCAAAATCGTGGCATGCTAACGCTAAAGCATCCAGCGTGTTGATGGCTAGGTTTGAAAAAGTTTGAACCTATTTTAGGACCGCACGGGTTACAATATGTATGCTGAAAGAGTCACTGGCTCTGAAATGATGCCTTCCTTCTTTGTTCTGTGTAAGATGAGAGTTCAGCCAAAGCTTCAGCAGTCTGAGTTAGCCGAATCAAGAAGCAGGTATCTTTTTCTTGGTAGTCATGTGTAGGTTTATTGATGGTGTTTTGTCTCAACAGTAAACCTACATTCAACCAGGATGTATCCTGTGACTGCAGCTCAGAAAGGAAACACTACAGGAAATATTTTACTAAAAAGAATGTAACTTTGGGAAATACCCACTTGAACTGGCTAACTCAGACTGCTGATATAAGCTTAAACTGAACTTTTGATGACCTTTTTGCACAAAATGAGGACCATGGATTTTTTTCCTCATCTTTCACGGTGTAGTCATGCTACAAACAGCCAGTATGGACAGAATGGCATGTGAGTATTGTATTAAGATAGACTTGAAAAAATCCTGGACCAATCCTTAATGTAGTTGGCGCCAATGAACATTATCTGATGAAAGTTATACTTACTTACTTGTGCTCTTCGCCCCCTCCACCTGTCACGGTCTTTAGCAACTAATTATGCCTCACCCCATAAGAGACCCATCTCCAGCAATTCTATAGTGTTCGCCAGGTGATCTTTGGTTGGCATTGTATCCGTTTTCCTGATTGTGTCCATTTGAGAGTCACTTTTGGGATTTGCTCTGGGGGCATTCATAGTATGTGTCCAAGTCATCATCATCTCATCATAAATGGTATTTAATTTCTGAGATCACATCTTGGCAGCCAGTCTTTATGTAGAGCTCCTTATTTGGGCCAGAATATATGTCAAATATTTCACAGGCAGTCATTGTGAAATGAGCTGACTTTGTTCATGTTGCATTTGGTTATTCGCCAGCACTCAGCCCCATATAGTAGAACTGGCTTGACCAAGGAGTTATACGAGTGAATTTTGGTTTTGAGGCTGTAGGTGTTGGATTTACAGATGTTATGGAGTCTTGCGTAGGTGCTGCGAGCTGGATATCTTTTTGGGCTCCATTGTCCTGACTAATCAGACTTCCCATTTGGTGGTGTTGATGATGAGGCCTGTTTGTTGAGCATACTTGATGAGTCGATCAGTTTTTTCTTGCAAATGTTTGACATTTGTGGAAAGGACAGCAAGATCATCAGCAAAGTCAAGAACTTCAAGCTGGCTAGAGAGGGTCTTCTGGGTGCCTCGATGTCTGTCAGCAGTTGTTTTTCACATAATCCAATAGATGACAGTCAAGAAGAGACTGGAGGAGAGAATCCAGCCTTGGTGTACTCCAGATTGTACAGGGAATCACTCGGAGATGGTATTGCCAAGTATGACACTGCATTCAAAGTCGTCATAAAACTTCCCCATTAGTGAGACTATGTTATGAGGGATGAAAGTTATAATTGTTTTTTATTCTGCATTTTCTATTGACATTTTAAGAGAAAATCTTAGTTTCCTCTTTAATGAAATCCACCTTGAATCAAATTTAGCTGGCATCACCCAGTTTGCTAGCGCTAACACTTTAGCAGTATGGTAAAGCATTAGTGTGCTGTCTTGACAGATGATTTTAGATGCTAATCCTCTCTTCACATACTGGGTAAGAAACCCAGTAATGACAAACCAACATGTCGATGCAGCCCTTTGAGTGAAACATTTTTGAAATATTGCAGAAACAGAAACACAGATATGTAACAGATGACGGTTAATCGTTGATTCAATTGAAAAAAATGACTGATCTGTTAGAACCAAAGTTACAAGACTCATCTTATTTTAGAAGACAAAAGGTTCGCTGTCAAAATTTGATGTTATTTCGCCATGCACTTAATTGTTCTCGCCCCAATAAGCCCAGACCGACTTCAAATTGATTAAGAAAAAAAATCTATAAAAGCTCAACATGTCATACAAAAAGATGCATATAGGACATTTTTCTCTTTATTTTTCCTATGAAAGCTGCTTTGGTAACAACATAGTAACGACATCGGTCAATCTCCTTTACTTAGCCTGGGTGCTGAAGGGGACTCCTTCCCTGTCATCTCACTGGCGTGTTTTTTTTTTGTATTTTTTTTTTAAATTTTCTTCAGCGTCTTCCTTCTGCCTCTAAAATCAAAATGAATGGGTCTAGTTACACCAGAGTGGGCTGTGTTTGCGTTCCGCCGTAGAGCTGTCTCCACATCAGATGCAACGTCTGCTGGGAGCCGTTTGTCATAAAGATGTCCGTGCTGTGAAAGACAGTGCTATTGTACTGAGGGCTGATAGAGTGGAGACCTTGGATGCTGAGCCGACTGCGTTGGGGCCTGAAAAGGTATTGAAAAGAATGAGGCTGTCAGTCTGTTGTTTGCTGTGAAAAAAACCCCCAAAAAACCCCTGACGTTTTGGCATTTAATTTTTTAATCAACCGCCTCTCCAGTCTGCTTTAGTAATTACGAGCTTAAAACATTAATTTCTAAAAATACTTGAGAGTTGTTATGTGAGCAGTGGAATGAGACATTGGAAGTGTTCTAAATGAATTGCTCAACTTTTCATGCAACACTTGCATTATGGTGTCAAGTAGAAGCCATAATGCACAAATGTCTCATGTAGCACTTTATTTTCCCACTCTCTCTGTTCCTTTGGAGATGATGATAGCTAATCTGTTCTGGCAAGACAACAGCAGAGGACTGGATTATTCAGCTCCCTCAGCTCATAGGGAGGCACTAACTAGCTCTCCACTGACCTGGTATCCTTGGGATGGTGATCTGTCTGCTACTGCTGCCTTCCCCTCCCTCTCCAAATGGCTTGATCTGGATGATATAATCCTCATCAGTGGGCAGGGCGAGCTCTACAGAGGTTGTGTTGGTCTCCATGACGTTAGGGCGGCTGTGACGGTTTTTCTTGTACAGCACCTAGGGAAAGATTACACGAGTCAAGTCAAAAGTCAATTGCAGAAACAACAAATCAACCCAGTATCATGGCAATTTGTGAAATAGTCACGAAATTTCATCAATAGATTCGTGTACACGGGCACGAATTTTCCATTTTTTTTCATGGCACTCAGCACGACTTCCTAATTTATTTCAGATCATTTTTTTTTCTTTTTTAAACTTTCTTTCTTTTGGTCAGGACTCAGGAGCACAGAAGCTGTATTTTTTCTCTCATTTGTTATGCTTTTTTTCTCTACATTACTCAACATTTAATCACAAGATTTTATCCTCGTTTTTATTTCTTTATTTTAATTTTATCAGTTCAGTCAGTAGTCCATATCAGAGGTGGTGGACCAGAGGACCCGCTGCAGGGAAGTATTTTCCTTACTGCCAATTTTAATGATATCTTTAACATTTCTCAACACAAAAACACGAAATGTCCTTGATAACTCAAAAATATGATAGGTTAATGTTATGGCCATTATTTCACCTTCAATTCTGAGAAATCAAGTTTTTTTTTTGTCAGTTTTGGATAGGGGAAGTGGCTACATTACCCATGAGCCTCATTGACTGTTGCTATGCATAACATAACAACATAACATATATTCAGTATAACATTTTATAGTATTGCAGATTGGTGGTTACAACCTGGAACAAAATACTGCACTGCATATTGAAATGTAAAGAAAATAACTCTATGATAAAATCGATCAGCCATAAACTGTGCAGGAAACAGAATTTTAAGTTTTGCAACTGGCTGATTTCTTGAGGCAGTGCAGTTTGGGACTCATAGTTGACTTAGGCTATCTCCAAGTGTTTTCATGTACACAGTACCCTAGACTTTTTCAACAAACCTGAATTATTTCAACGTAGTTTATTATATCCCTGAGTGGGCTAAACAAACATGTGGAGGCTATAATAACAAAATTAATTGCTCTCTGAAGGGTTGCAGAACTCCCACCGACAGTGAACACAACTCGAAAACTCATTCTACAATACCAGCTGACCTATCCCAGATGAACTGACATCCTCATGATTTTTTCACCCTGATTATGGAGATGCAGTATAATGTATGTTTTGGCTGTAAAGATACAGTTTTTTATAACTATAATTATGATGCTACTCTGGAAACTGGAGGAATTACAATTATGCTGGCTGATTTGTACACTTCATGACAAGTTCTACGGTGTGTCTCTGATGGGAATTGTAGTTTTTATATACACTGATATATTTCCCATAATTAGAAGTTGGCAGTATTAAACTGCTGGTACCCCAGGTGATTTTGGGGGTTGGTGGAAACATTGGTGGTATAAGATTTTAAAAATCTAATCATTAAATGTGTGAAAATTGCTCTTTTCCATATTTGACAGTGCCCTCAGTTGTTGCTGACAGCTGAGGTCAAGAGCTTTCTATAACAGCTGGTCCTATGTCTGTAACCCCTTGCGTTGCTGAGTGATAAGCCTTTAAACATGCACTGGTTTCAAGGTTCAGAGGTCAATATTTCAAAGCAGGAGCCATGCATCATCTTCATACTGACATAATGTTACTCTCCAGGTTGAGACCTTTCCACTGATGTATTTGGTTTAGTCCTATGATAAAGTTTTAATCTTCACATTTCATTGACATGACTTTGACCAGACATAGCTTCACAGAAGCCTTTGAAAGTTCAATAGGCCTACATATTTCATTTTATTACTTATTCATTTATTTTGTCTGTTTTTGTGGAAATAGTGACAAAAATCCTCCACGGGAAAGCTGTTTGACTTGGCCTACTTTTAACCTTATTTTCATGATGAGATGCAAGATTTATCTATATTTTCAGCCCCAAGGAGAGAATCCTTGTGGAATCTGGTGAAAGATGCTACTGCGGGTAACTTAAAATAATGTTTAGTATGCAATATGCACACAATAAGCAAACCTTTTCTGGTTATATCGGAATACTGCATGCTTGGAAGCCCCTTTGACCCTCTGGCTCTGGTGACCTCACAGAGCACACAGGCTATAAACGACAACATTACAAACAACTTCACTAGCTTAACTATCACTTTATGGGCTGAGGACCCTCAGTTATATGGGATACCCCTTTACCCTTTTATAAACATGTGGAACACAATATGTGCAATGAATATACAAATGTACTTCTTACATCTTGTCTCATAAGCAACATACTACATTTATTTGTAACCTTGCAACATATATTTGTATATAATTTTTCTCTAAGTGTAACTGATAATTGTGTGCAAATAAACAAAAGCAAGCAGTATGAATTATTGAATTATGAACTTTACTTTTCTTATTTATTATTATGAACTTTATTATCCTCCTTTACCTATACCATGGCCACTTGTCAACAACATATTATTAAATATGAATCATCAGTATCAGTGTTATGATCACTTTAATTATTGTTAAGGGAAGAAAGCAGGCTGCAAAGATGTCTACGCATATAAGCATGTCCAGCAGGCTTCTTACAGGAATGAATAGGCTATTCACACAACCCTGGAGATTTTTGTTTGATTTTGTAACTTTATGATTCTTGGTTTTGGGATTTTATGTCATCATGACATACAGTAGCCCATTCAATCAGAATCTGTTTTATCAGTCAATGCAAGCATACAATGAATGTGTCTTGGCGTTGGCTCCCACAAATGCAACACAGAATAATAAAAATAGACAAAAGTAAGGTAATAATAATGCTTTCGCTATCCAAAACTGACAACCCCCCCAAAAAAAACAACTTGATTTCTCAGAATCGAAGGTGAAATATTTCAAATGGATGGTCATAACATTGTTGAGTTATCAAGGACACTTTCTTGTTTTTGTGTGGAGAAATGTTGAGCATATCATTAAAATTGACAGTAAGAAAATATTTCCCAGCAGCAGATCCTCTGGTCCATCCACTGACTGTACCAATAAAATTAAAATAAAGAAATAAAAACAAGGATAAAATGTTGTGATTAAATGTTGAGTAATGTAGCAGTTATAGTTAAAAAAAAAAAAAAAAAAGAATTACAAATGAGAAAAAAACAATTCAGCTTCTGTGCTCTTGAGTCCTGACTCACAGAAAAAAAAAAACGTGGTGCAGGCATGAAAAAATACTTTGAAATACATTAGTTTGAAAGTTGTGCTGAGTGACATGAAAAAAATGGAAAATTTGTGTCCATGCACACGAATCCATAGATGAAATTTCATGACGTTTTCACTAACTGCTGTGATACTGGGTTGAACAAACACAATTTTCAGATAAAACCAAGCGACTGGGCGCTTACTTTGTAACCAGTGACCTCTGACTCATTCTCCAAGGCTTTGACCTGCTCCCAGTTCAATATAATCTTGGAGTTTGATGTGTTCCACATAACTTTAACTGGTGGCTGACTGGGTGCTGAGGGGAGAAAAACACATTAGTCACCTCATACAAAAGCTGAACACTGGCAGAACGTGATCAGTAGTTATAATTAGATGTGATACTTACGTGGTTTTTTGGTGGTAATGTTGACAGTGGAGCTGGGGGGCCCCGTTCCTGCGGTGTTATACGCCCTCACTGAGATGTAATATGTAGTGCTGCCTTTCACCCCGCGAATAATAGTGGATGTTTGATTTCCTACAGTCCTTTGCACGCTGGCTGTGTCTTCCCTTTCACTTCTACTCCAGTACCTCAGCTGAAAAGCAACAGGGCAGAACCTCAGACGTGAACGCGGCAAACACGACAGACACCTTAAAAGCTTTCCGTTACACCCTGTCAATGAAGTGCAAACTGGAAACAGGGAGATGTGAACTCAACTGGATGGAAGATGTGAACCTTTAGCAGCGTGTCACCATGTACCTTTTGCTCTTGC
Source organism: Thunnus thynnus (assembly GCF_963924715.1). NCBI lineage: Eukaryota > Metazoa > Chordata > Actinopteri > Scombriformes > Scombridae > Thunnus > Thunnus thynnus. The sequence goes on along the minus strand of NC_089520.1, from coordinate 31,523,726 downwards.
TCTGTAAGAGCTACGTGTCTCACTTGTGCTTATCAGACACGTCATAGTTTAAGTTATGTGATTTAGAATAAGGAGGTCACATATGCAAAAGGAAGAAAAAAAAAAGGAAAACGAAGAAGAGGAAGAAAATCCTCAAAAATCCCCTGCCATCAACTTCCACTGATAACAGATTTTCTTTGTCACCCTGCTTGTCAGGGCTGAAATAGCTGGCACGCTTGACAGCACAAATATAATTTGTCTTTCCTCCCAGGAACGGTTTGCTCAGGCCCTGCTCCTCTGTTGACTTTGAGTGGTCAACAATTTATAATTCTCCCATTTTATGCAATCCGTGGATGAAAACAGCGTCTTTGTTCAAGGAGTGTAATGGTACGCGTATTCATCCCGAACCGTCACGGTGCGGATGTTACGGTTCACTGCATGCAGTCATATGAAGAATATGCTCTGTGACCCAAACAATTACTGTCAACATAGTTTAATAATCCATTTACTCTGATGTGCTGAACAATAATTCTAGAGCACAAGTTCCACCCAAAACATTTTGGCTTTGCACCACTTAACTGTAGCATAGTCACAAGGTGTGTTCCTATCGCCTAGTAGTTCCCTGCGAAGTGGACTGCACAGTGTATTCAGCCATGTTAAGAAAGATTCCGAACCGTAGGCAGCAAAAAATGCTCAGTTGAAAGGGAACTGTGAACGGTGTAGGCAGGAAGTGAACAACAGTTCATCAGTTTGCTGGAAGTTGACAAGCAAGATTACCCATCAGTCACTGAGCCTCGCTGGAGCGCCAAAAACAAATAATGGAACTTCCAAAGGAGTTTACTGTTGGTGTAATATAAAGAATGCCAGACAGTGAGAAGGAGCTGAGGCGCTGCATTTTTGCTCGTTTTACCTTAGAAGTGCAAGGTTGCCAACCTGAGACCTGACATTCATTTCATACACCATTCATAATTATCAAGGATGACATAATATTAATTATTTATATATATATATATATATTCACAAGTTACATACATTTCAATAGAACAAGTTTTGTAATGGTATCAGTTTTTGTTTCAATACCTATTCAATATTTTATTTAAGGGGTGTAAAAGCAGCTGGTTTTGTTAACATTACCAGGGTAACGCACGGATGTGATGTCTGCATTGGTGACGCTGCAGGGTGTTCCGAATGGAGGAATTTTGTTGAGGGAAAGTAAAAGTATTGGTTCGGTCCCTCTGACTGATATATTATTATATATGACATCATTAGATTAATAATACTGAAGCATCAGTGTTAGAGCAGCATGTTACAGTTGTAGCTGTTGGAGGTAGAGCTAGTTTCAACCACTTTATATACAGTTTGTTCAAATCTTGGATTTTAATAATGAGTGGAATTAAAATGACAAGAACTAACTGAGCGCAAAGCCAGTTTTGAAACTGCTTTGTTGTGTGGATTAGAAGCTAAACGTTCTATCCCTTAGAGTATTGCATCAGTACGCTAATCAGGGTGGTTACAGTACTTAGGTAACCAACAAGAGAAACACAACTAAACCCGCAGGCATGGGACTAGGCTGGACCATTATGCATGCAGCAAGCTATTATCTCCTATGCCCAAGGTGCATGAGCCTGAAACACTTATCAATAATAGAAGAGAACAAGATTCAACAGCATTAGCTGCCTTGTGTTTCTGCGCACACACACACACACACACACACACGCACACACACACACACACACACACACACACACACAAACACACAGATTTGCATCCAGTGGAAGCACATACAAACAAGGTATTTCATTGCAGCTCACCTCATAGCCCAGAACTCTTTTCTTGCTGGCATTCCAGGGCAGAGCTTTCCACAAAACTTCAATCTCAGATGCAGAGAGGCTCTTGGCGCGTATCCTTGTGGGCGCTCGGCCAGGCTCTAGAGTTAATGTATAAAGACTCTGAATGATTTTAGAAGTAACACGGAGCTTTGATGACCCCTCAAAGTGGGAACATCAAAACTGTTTCAAAGCTATTTCTTTCATGAGAACAACAGAGGGAGGGAAGTATGGGGAAGACATCTGCAAGAGCTGATAGAAGAACGCTGGCTGCAGGATCACTGCTGCTGCTGTTCAGACCCTGAATGGATCATGTACACATGCATTAATTGTAGCCGAGCCAGTAGAGCTATTCATGTTGTGTATAAGACCATGCGTACCTTCCTCAGCAGAGTAGATAGTGGTAACAGGTCCAAAAGGGCCTTCCCCCTCATTGTTGTAAACCCCGACCTTCACGTGGAAAGGCGAGAAGGGCTGAATACTCTCGTTTTTGAAAACGTATCTGGATGCCTCGGGGGACGGTACTGCAGCCTGCATCCAGCCTGTGGCACCGTGGGGTCGAAAAGCCACAACGTAGCCGAACCCTGGTCCATTCTGCAGCTCCTCTGGGACAGGCTGCAGAAAAAAAACAAGGTCTAAACACCGGCAAACTAAAAAAATACCTGATTTTAATGCCGTTTTTTGCATAAAATCAATTGATATCTATCAATTTAAAACTCCCACTTCATCTTAGTTAATAAATGAACCTTGAGTGAGACATCAAGAGCAAAGACAGGCTTTCAATGCTTTGCTTAAAATATAACATTCTGTGCACACACGAATTATTACCGGAAACATCCATTACACAGTACAGTGCACTCAGCATGATACCATAAACTCAGCTGTTGTCCAGACTGATAACATGCCTCATGCATTTATAGCTGCTGACTTCATTCTAGTGGATAAACCAGCCTTCTTCACTCCCGTCCACTAAAAGATACATGCTGATATAAAAAGCACTTAATTTCTTCTTTCTTTTTTATTTTTTAGCCCTGCTTAGGATAGTGATATCAGTCTTATGCTTTGGTGCAGATATCTCCTCTCCTCCCACCTTTAGGCCAAATTTCTTTTAATAAAATTAAGACTGGATGCAAGACTGGGCGTGACGTTTGCATGCTTTTCCCTTTAGAGTCAGACGCAATGTGAGCAAGATAATACGTTGGCATTGTGTTTGTCTGCCAGTCATAAATGGACCTTTATCCAGTTTTATGCCACATTTTTACGATAAACTTTTTAGATCTTGGTCATTTTCAAGTATATCTTTATACCAGACGAGGGATTTTAGTCATTGGACATCTGGATAATCAGTAATCAGAAAAACAAGCTGAGCAAACGTTATCAACAGCTCAGCTCACACAGAACCCCTCCCGGATGTCCAGTGTCTGCCGAACAACCTCAGGGAAACACTGATTTTTAACGTGAAACTGCTTTGTTCAGTGTTTTTACCGGTTGTAATCCCTGTGTTCGTTTGTTTTGGAGAGGAACGTCTGGATCTTAAGTTGTCAGAAACAAGCTGAGCAAACTTTGGCGGCAGCTCGGCTCGCAGCCCCTCCTTACATCCTGTGTCTGCTGAACAGTGTCGCAGAAGCACTGATTTTTAAATGAAACTGTTTTATTTAGCGTTTTACTAGTTCTAATCACTGGATCTGTTTGTTTTGGAGAGGAGGAGACCTCTGCAGATAATTCGGCTCCTGGTAAAAACCTCATGAACGATCAACACTGAAGGTAATCCTAACCGGGAGAAGCTGACTGCAATGATGCCAATGGTGGTTGTTTAACAATGAAGACAACATGTCTCATGATCCCGCGCTATTTCATAACGTCATCAAACTCCGTCTTTTGTATTGTTTTGATTGAGAGACCCCTAGTGGCAGAGATTACATATTGTGCATTTAAACTTGGCTCTTTGTTAAAGCAACTACACAAATAGAAATTTAGAGCATTGTCCAAGCAAAAGTTAAAATTAAAAATGCAAAACTCCGTCCCTATTTTTATATTAAAAGGAAAAATGCCTCAGGATTTTTCAGGGCTGAGGCAAAACAGCGGCTTTGTGAAGCAGAAGTTAGACTTTAATTGAACTCTTGCATATTGAAACATCAACGCTGATTCTGTGAAACGTTTCACAGCAGGGACTGATGATTTTGAGCAGCCTGAATCAATATAAGCTTTTCGAGCTAGCTTGATATGTGAGGGCTTTGTAGAAATAAAGAAAAAATAAAGAATGAAAGTAAAGGAAAACAATCTGAAAAAAGTTGGGACTTTGAAGGAACCATTCAGTTTAATTATCTTATTGAAACCTCAAAAGCATTTTTCTCTCCCCCAGGGTGACAGCAGCAGTTATTGCCTCTGTTCTTAAAAATGAAATGCCATACATTAAGCCGTTCAGCTGTTATTAATGAAACAGAGGCCCAGATCCACAGAGAATAATGACGACTGGCTCCCTCCTCCATGGGTGAGGGGGTTCTGAGCGGGCTTGCTTACCTCCCATGTGATGACTAATTCGGAGCGACTGCCACCGCCTCCACTCACATTAGCTGGTGTGACCTTCGGAGCTGGAGGAACAAGACAGATCAGCTTAGCCCTGCTGACTTCACACGACGGTGAAAAGGCACATGTAATCATTTTCCATGTTGCTACTCCCATACAACAGAGAAAGGTAACTTTCGGACAGATTTGAACTTCGACATCCAGAAATCCTGTAAGATATCAGCAGACTTCTCACAGCTGAGTTGTGTTTGCAGACACAGCCAGTCTGTGATGTGATTTTATACCAGATGATGCATAAAAGATCTAACCTCGGCGAGTCCAGCTCCCTTTGGGTAGATTTTTGTTTTTCTCTTCAGCTGAAATTTGAATAGAATATCATTTTCCTGTGGCACTACGATAAGGTTGTTGAAGACAAACATTTTGAGGAATCCGCTTACTCACTTTCTTGATGACAGACAAGTGAAAAGATCAATGCCACTCATGTATCTGCATGCTAAATATGAAGCCACAGCTCAGAGTCTGTTAGCTTATCTTGGCATGAAGACTGGAAACAGCCTGACTCTGTCCTGAGACAAGAAAATCCACCAACAGCACCTCTAAAACTTACTAATTGATGTTATACTTCTTCGTTTAATCTGTACAAGTGTTTTATGTGGGGGTTATATGCTAGAAATTGTCCATAACTTGTTTTTTTGTACAAATTAAAAGAAACAAGATATAACAGCTAGCCCAGGCTACCTCCCCCAGTCTTCATGCTAAGTCTTCCAGTCTTTTTGCTAAGCTAAGCTAACGTACTTCTGGCTCAAGATTCATATTTGAGGTACAGATGTGAGAGTGGTATCCAAGTGTATTTCCCCAAATGTAGAACTATTCCCTTTACTAAAATTATGTTGAGAGGGAAAAAACAAACATGTCATACATTTTTGGAAGAGGCATAAAGTTTGTTCTGCTCATGCAATACATACAGGTCCCCTTTGTCCTTGCTTGTTTGGATGGCTTGCTGGGCTCGCCGGTCCCAATGGTGTTGCTTGCCAGGACTCGAAACTCATACTCCACCCAAGGGCTCAGGTCTATTACTGTAGCTGTCAGCCGGTGGCCCCCCACCACCTCAGGAACTGGAATAAAACACACAGTAGCCCGTTCAGTATCAAGGAACTTTGAATGTGTGCGTGTGTTTGTGTACATGTGTGTGTGTCAGCTTAGCATCAGCAGCAGACTGTCCTCTAGGCTGATAGGCCTGGCAGGACTCCACCACAGGTACATGGGACAGGTGTAATCCCTCACAAGGACACATAGTGCACAGACTAACTCAAAAAACAAGAAAACAATACAAAAGAATCTCATTCAAAGAAACACACTATAAACGTACTACTTTGGCAATAATTATTTAATCGTTTAATGCAACATGTGTGTTAACTGCAGTTATAGCAAAGCATCAAAATCACTGTGAAGAACTGAATATGAGAAAATAGAAGTGCTCCCACTAGAAATGGCAAAAAGTCAATTTCTCCTTTTGCAGAAGGAGCTCGGCCTACCTGCAAGGTCATAATGTAATTCTGCTGCAAATATATGACCCTGATTTAGTAAATCAATGAGGCCAGTAAAACTATCTTGTCCTTAATTCACAAAAATATCAATAGAGCAAGGTATACTGTACAGCATTAATGCACATTATACCAATCATGCGTGAATGCTAAGGGCCCCATAAAAGAGGATGTGGGGAAAAATTGCGCTCTGCACATCGGTGCTATCACTTAACTACACGATCAAATTACAGCCTTGGCAACAAGCTTCATCTTCAGGACGAGATCCATGTTTCAGGGTTCCCAGGAGTCAGATAAAATGGTGGTCAATGGTCATGCTACAATTGTGCACCATTTGGTGCTGGGGTAAAAATTACATCTCCAATATTCTCACAGGCGAGGCAGAATGAAGAGCGGCCCCCTCCATGTGATTGGAGGAGGCCACGGCTGGTTGGAGAGAGCTTACCTGTGGTGACAGCCTGCCACCCGAGGGAAAATGGTGTCCTGGCCTGGATGGTGTATGCTGTAATTGGACTGTGATTATCAGGACCAGGCCTCCAGGACAGAGAGGCTGTGGTATCAGTGATTTCTTCTACATGGATGCTGGTGGGGGGCCCTGGGGGACCTGATAGATGGCATAGCCAGGCAGGAAAAAGGAGAGAAAGATAGAGAGACAGACAGAAGGTAGAAAGAGGGGGGTGGGATGTAAATCAGGGAGAGATGGAAAGATGGTAGACAGAGTTGTGGTGGTTTTAGCACCTACGGCTACTGTAGCGAAGTCAGTTCAATGTGAAATGCTATTCTGTCTACTTAGACAGTAAATTTCCTTCTTTAAAGAGAGAAATTCCTATCTGCCTCCCTTTTCACTCTCTCCCTTCATTTCCTCATCAGTAAACCAGCCTCAGTAAACATGAATCACTACACACCTCCACCTTCTTCAGCAGCAGATGAATTATTTAACTGTTCTGAAATCTAAAACACAGGTAGTTGATGGAACTGGTCAGTAGTCATTTTGAATTGAAGCGTGTCCGTTTGTATTGAAAGCGAAGGCGCAATGGATGTTCACTGTTGTGACTTACCTCTGACAACCAAGTCAACAGCAATGGAAATGCTGTCCACCTTCGTCTGCACGGCGCATGTATATTTCCCTGCGTGCCTCAGCTGGATGTTTCGAACCATAATGTCTCCTGCTGAATGCTGCTGTCATTCATCACATGCACAATCAGGCAAGCACACACAGACACACACACACACACAGTTCTATAAGCAACATGGTAAGCCTCCAGCTTTTGTAAATTGAAGAACAATACTGACTTTCCAGTCACATGGGAACAGAAAGCTCATTCTTGTGTACGTGTATCTTGAAAAGTAAAACTCCTCCTGTAGCCTTTTCTTCCATATTCTAAAATTACACAGAAATACCTCTCTATAATGGACACACTCCATGTGTTTATTGTATCACTATAATTACTGAAATGTACTTGCACAAATAGCTTGATTTTGATTGTGGTATAGAGCAGTTTCCGTTTTAAGGAGCAGCCTAATGGCTAGTCTAATAGTTAGTTCTTTAAGGGAGCCTTTTATTCCATCTCTAATTGCCACTTCCACAGTAGAGCAGAGCAGGTTTTGTAATAAATTGGACATGGTGGAAAGATGTAGCACAGTGGTGGTAAGAATTCTATAGAGTGGCTGCTAGCTTAATCAATGCAAGTGTAGATATACAGCAATTTATTAGGAAGATGAGAACATAAATTATGTTTTAAAAAGCACCTAAATCATAAGAAAAAACAGAAGAGACACCTCAGCACTGTATTTGTTTCTTAACACCTGCATTGTTTTAAGGAGTCTTGAATTTAGAAAAAATTAAAAATGAGCCTGCGTATCACATGTTGTGATGTAAGCTGCAAACCTTTTAAAGTACACAGCGACTGACGAAGACTGGTTGCGGGGCGTGTATGTAAATTTCATTTTAAAATAAACCACAGGCAGCAATTTTCTGGCCATAAATAATACACTTGATACAAACATTCCATCTGCACTGCGGCTGAATTTATTATGACCCTGCTAAAAGAAGAAGAAGTATAATATTGATGTACCAATGAATCTTCAGTCACCTCTTGACCTGTATTCAATGAAATCTCTGAAGGGGTTGGAAAAAAAAAAAATCAATGTCTTTTATGTAGCAGATTTTTATAAGCGCACAGTGGCATTAACACTATTCTCCAACATACTACAATAGGGTTTGTTTCTTAATGATTCATTATGTAGTCAGGGCCATCTAAAAAACATGGTGTAAAGCAGTGATAATAGACGGGTTTCTAAGTGACATCATTGTGAGATGCGCACACACGGGGGTTTGAAAACAATCTGGAATGACAGAGAGTTCATGGGGAGATCAGTATGAGGTGTTGCACGAATAGCAAAAGTGATGCATGGAAAATGCTTGTGATCTCCTTTTTAGCTCACAGTGCATAATTAGCGATTTGCATGTCGTGATCTGGTCAGAGCTCTGGTTTTTAATGAGGTAATGGATAGTTGCTAACAGAAACTGGTGAGGAATAAACGCCTGCTTTAAGGTAAGGTAGCTTACACTGTTACTGTGCATTTAAGGCTGATCATTGCAAGTGTTTGTCATGCTCTGTGATCAATGCTTAGGTGATCAGTTTAGATAGATCAATGTGGGACTTAGTGACAGCTGACAGAAGTCCAGACTGATGGCTTTAGATGGAAAATGCATCACACTTACAAAAAAATCATAAACAGCTGCTTAGATCCTGACTGGCTGATAAATAATGAAATCCTGTATTGATACAGTACAGTGTGAAATATTGCCTGTATACGCTACAGGCATCAAAAATTTTATTTTGCACTATATAACACATCTGGCATATATCTTGTGTCTTGCATATTATATATCCAGAATGAGTGCGCAAATTGCAATAATTTCACATATGGTAATGTTACTTCTATTTCTTAAGCCAACATGACTAATGTGAGGGTGGGCCTCTGTGCTTTTACTTTGTGCTGTCTGTTGATGCGTCTTCATCACTCCTACGAGCTGTCATTTCTCCCCATGTGTCATGTTAGCTAGCTAGAGCTGACAGATGTCTATCAAACTGCTGCTTTTAGTAAAAAAGTTTTAGAAATGGGAGAACAACCACATACAAATTTACCTCTAAACAGCAATTTCACTGCTTTCAGCTAGTTGCTCCATTTCTAAATACTGAAAATATCCATTTAAGCTATCATGACATTGAGGCAGGATGTTTTCTACTCCTTCTGAAAAGGAAACTCGTCCATACAGCTCTCACAACATGATAACTTGTTTATAAATCAGAGGCCTGACAAACTCGCAGGTTCTCAGAAACCATGAGAGATTATGGACTTACGCCGCCCACTTTTTCAAAAAATCCACCGTGGCCTGCAAAGTGGATGAGCTGCTCGTTGAAGAACCAGGTGAACTTGAGCTCCAGAGATGGGTCGTGGCTTACTTGACAGGGCAGGACCACACTCTCCCCCACGGTGACGTCCAGTGTGGACGGCAGGGTAGTGATGATGGTCGGCTCTGAAACACACAGTCACATCCGTGCATGTTTGATCAAACACATGGCTCTGTTCCCCTTTTCCAGGCATTACGTGTAAGTCAGTACAGGAAATGGCTTTGCAAAAAGCCAAGCCCTTCCATCATCCTTATGGATATGTCAGACTCAGTTAATAGAAGGATATACGGGACAGAGCACACAGCAAACTAGGGCACACAGCTACAATAACTGGTATTAGTTTCGGCCTGAGCTTGTCTCTGTGGGGACTCGGAGACGTGTCTCTCCTGCATCCTGAGAAGTCTCCATGTGTCACTGTCAGCTCAGCCTTCAGCCTGGAACTCCCCAAGATTGGCCAGAAATTCCCAAAACGCAGCGCTAGGAAAACAGTAAACACTAGTGAGCACTTCTTCCAGTCGTAGCCACTCTCTTTTCAAGCCTGCAGTGCATTACAATGGCATCACATGGGAATAAGGCAAGCGTCCCTTATCTGCACTTGTGTGTGAGCAGCGGAGGAGGGAGGTGGAAGGACATGAGAGAGGCGGGATGAGAGGGAAAGGCTTTGTTCTGAGAGTGTACAACACCTGTCTCCCTCTTGGGGGTGCTGTGATTACTTGGTTGAAATTGCCACTCTGAGCACACAGACTAAATTAACCATGGCAAATGATCCCTGGACAGGCATAGATTCATGTAGAAAGTGCCGGCAGTGCAGTCTTCATCCAGAGTGAATTCGATACCTTCATTGCATTGGCCCGTTCCCTCCCCTCCCCTCCCTGACACACACACCACTACCACCACCACGCACTCCCAATGTGATTTATCTAGTCGTTTTCTGATATCAGGCCAGAATGCTATCAGCTGGTAGGTTTTGTCATACACACAATGAAAGTGTGTCTGAGAGCCCTAGTCCTGTATTGCTGGGGCTAAATGGTGAGTGATGGTGGCGCTGTAAAAATGTTGTAATAACACACAGGAGGTATTCAAGGGACTGTATCTACTCTGTTTCTGAAGACTGGCTACACCTTGTAGAACAAGGGCAGGAAGGAAATAGGACATCTAAAAAATTTAAAAGGTAAGAAACACTCTAAAAGAAAGTGTCAGGACTATTTTGCAGTGGTTTTCATGGTATGACTCTAAATGGCATGAGGAGAACGGAATAGATGAAAACAAAAGGCTCAGAAAGGATCTGCAGGGAAATACTTACATGGGTCCACAGTCAAGAATATTTTACACCTCTATCTCTGCAACATGGTAACATACTGTAAACATTTATTTGCTATATTATTTCTCCAGTGGGGTTGCTGCTTTTGCCTCTTTCCTAACATGAACTTGTCTCCTTGCGGTTTGTGCTGCCTGGTCTCTTATTGCCTCCAGGGATTCACTGTGACAATGACGGTGGGAATATGCTCCCTTATTACTCTCCTCTGTCATCATTTGTGACAGATTATATGGACAACCAAGGTTGGTTACACAACCACACACTGGGCTCTTGAGCATAATTTGATTGATTTCTATCTTGTATGATGCCTTGTTACCTACTGCCACTGTAAATGAGAGGATAGTAACCCACTCACTTAGCAGGGTCAATCAGAGACATGATAGAGAGCACCTCACAAAGTGCTGCTGAGGTGGCTCAAACTGGTGCTGACGTGTTTCCGTTTGGACTTGAGATGCTGAAAATTTTAATCAGCATGTGAAAAGTGTTCTTTCAACATCTGTTACATGTCACAGTGAATGTCACATGAATTAAGGAACTTAAATTAATTAAACATGTATGTTAAACCTATATGTCTCATAATGTGTACTGAATAATAACTTTTTAAAAAATGTAAAAGCAGCCCGGTAGCCTACTGGTTAAGACATACCACACAATTGCTTTGTTTTTATGTCAAACCCCTCTCTCTATCCATGTTTCCTGTCTCTCTTTTCACTTTCAATCATCAAATAAAGGCAAAAATGCCAAAAATACAATCTTCGAAAAAATAAAAGACAATACATGTGCTAATGGTTCACTAACTGAGTGAGGCTGCAGCATTCATGTTTGTAGCCTTACTCTTTAGAAGCCATTTACATTGTCTGTCATGAATAGAATGAACTAAAAGAATTAGCTGTCCACAAAAACCTACCTAGGAAGGAGGAATTTGAAACTTTGAGTGGTTGTGCTTCATCGCATTTCACATTTGTGCAGATCATAAAAAATGAAAAACAAGCAAAAAGTGTTTTTTGATGAAAACATCATTTGGAGAATAGGTTATGTCTGTGCAAATCCCATTTATGAACTTCAAAGGACAGAACTCCCCATGCACAGCCAGTATTTTCAGTCAGGTGCTGGTCGGTAGCAGGAACATATAAGGTGAAAATCATGATTTTGCTGTTGGCGAGACTTAACCAATCGCATGAGAACAACTAGTCATCATTCTGACCTGCCACTGCTGTGGTCAGAGTCTAGTTATGTTTTGGTAGTTAAAACTACTTGGTTAATGTTTGGGAAAGACCGTGGTTGATGAAGATACTGTTGCAATGTTGGAAAGGTTTTACACAAATCCCATGAAAGGACCATTACCAACATGTATAATACTGTCAGACTTCTTGGAAAGCAGCCCATTTGTTCCTAACATGGAAATCTTAAAAAACAAAAAACCTTTCATTTCTAAAAAGGCTGAACAATTTGCTTGCAGCTGGGCACTGTAGCTTTTTAGCAAACATTACTCAAACAGGAGTAAATGGTGTGTTTGTTAGGGGTGTTTCTTTGCTGCTGATTTGGACCACTTGTGAGTATTTACTGCAGGGCAGTGTATGTGGGACTGAATCTAATTAACTACAGTGTCCATGCTAATGAATGAACATGTCACTCTGCAGTGGTGTGGCTCATTTGTGTTTTTTGGACAACAGGAGGAATAAGAGGGCTTTGATACACAGACAATACTTGTTAGCACAAGTTAGTAAGTAAGTTGTTAGTAAGATCATTTCATTGTTGGTTTTGGTGTTTTTATGAGATATCACACAATCACAAAATATCACATAAAAAGTCACATGCTTTTCTAAGCCAACCATCCGTGCTGACCTACTCCCTAAAGGCATTATATGATGGTATATATAACAATGTCGTAATAGTTTCACTTTTACTACTTACTAGGTCAAAAATTACCCTCACAACTGCAAGAAATCGTTTGTCAGGAACATGTAAACATAGAAATTTTTTTTAGTCAAAATGTGAATTGTGGATATCTGCAATGACAATTTTACTAGTCACAATATATTTTGGATATTCAAAATTACATTATGGATATCTGGAATGGTTTTTCATTTTGGATACCTGAAATTAAAATGATGACTAGTAACAATTGGATTGTAGATATCTGAAATGGGAGTTTCATTTGTGACAGTTTGTCCTAGGAAGAATGTCATTGTGGATATCTGAAATCTTCATTTTGACTAGGAAGAACTGAATTACGGATATCTGCAATATATTTCTAGTCTAGCTACTAAATGTTAAAACGGCCACTTATACTTTTTAAGGATTTTAAGGTATCTTAAATTTAGTTTTGACTAGTACAATCAAAGTTGTAGATATCTTGAAATACAATTTCTACTAGTAAGAATGTTATTGTGGATATCTTTAATTACCATTCTGACTAGTGAGAATACAATTTTGACAAGGAGAAATACTATTATGTATAGCTAAAATGTAATTACAGATAGGTTTGTGGTTCGATTAAATGTTAAAACAGCTTGCCATAGGTGATGAGCTACAGCCAATGAGAGTGCAAGACACAGGTTGATATTGTGTTATTTCCTGTGTCACTTCTGTGTTTTTTTGTGACAAAACATAGTTTGGAGACCAGACAGACTTGTTGGGGATTCCTCCTAATGAAAGATCTTGTAATGTGTGACCCCGTCGCAGATCAGTAATGTAGTGTGCAAATCACAATGACTTTGAAATTCCTGATGTGAGTGATGTGAGCTTGAATAATGCATCGAGGAGAGCATTGAAGAGCCAAGAACCATGTGATCCAGGGATTTTGAAAACAAATTTACGGGAGCAAAGCCTCACCCCAATCTTTCAAACTGAGATGCACACAGATGATCCAACAGCATACAGGTTCAAGACAAACACAAACTTCTGTGGGAAATGGTTTTTCCACAGGTAGGTCAAAAGCCTTTTCATAAAAGGATCTACAAAATCTGACAGTACACATCAGGTGAAGGTTCACACCATGTATTCAAATCAGTGGTGGCTGGTGACTCAAAAAATTGGGGAGAATGGCTTAAAAACTAACCCACGGCATCATGTTATTTTACACTAGTTGGCAATTTATCTCTACTGTCTTATGTTAAAGTTATGTTACATACAGCAACATCTTTATAGCATAACCTGTTGAATTACAGCAACCCATAATCAAACAGAATGTAACATGGAATCTTATAAAAGACCAAATCATACTATGTCATTGTCCCCCACCCGATGAAACCAAAGGGAGGACAATTTTACATGTCATTCACTGAATGGCATGTAAAACAGTTTGCTTTCAGAAACAAAAACCCCTGAGTGGTGCAAAGGCAGGGTCTTTTAAGACATTTATATATGTTTCTAAACAAAGAAGCAATCATTTTAGCCCTGAAGTGGTTCAGATGTGTCATTTTACCAACAAAGTTACACAAAGTTAACTTCAAATTTATAGTATTGTTCTATTGTGACACCAGATTTATGTTCTCATCGAAAACAGACAACATATCACATGATTTACATGTGTTTCCTGTGTATTTTCTTAGTATACAGAATTAAAGTACCAATGAGTACATAATATGATACAGGTACAGATCAGTGCTGAATACCAGAAAGACTGAACACTAAAACATTCACAAATCTAAAAGTGTAAGTTCACATAAAAAGTATTAATGCATGTATCAAATACATGACTTACACACTCTTATCTATATGCACAACATACAAAAAATAGCTTACAAAGCTGACATGTTAAAACTGTTGTTGTTATTCTAGTTACTTTTAGTATTTAAAAAGTCTTATTCTAGTTACTTTAAGTTTATTGCTCAAGCTCAGCTTTAAAAAGAACAAGAATGAAGAAATTCTCACAAGCATGGTCATTCACAAATCACACATCAACAGGTGACCGAACAACCACTCAACTGAAAAACTAGATAAATTCCAAATGAATCAGGTTCTTTCCATGTGAGTCCAGACAGCTCACTGTAACTCTTCAGTAGCTTCAGTGTCCAGGCAAGCTACCTACAGCACATTATATGATGTGACATTATATGCTTTCTTGTTAAGGAGATACATTCAAATAACAGCCACAGAAAGACATTTCACCATCCGAGAAGAAATTAGTGACCAAAGGGACAGAGAGAGAGAGAAGCTGTATCTGACTGATGTTATCTGATATTTCTTCTTTTTTCATGGAGATGAAGTATCCATGTCATAACTTCCTATTGCATTTGTGGCTGTTGGTCTTCTTGTTTGTTAACAGAGCTTTGTTGCTGCTGGTTAACCAATCTGTTGTTGTTTCAATCTTGTTTCATTTAAATTATGTTGTTAACTTTCTATTGTTCAAGAGAGGAGTTCATTTAAGAGCAGCACCACATTGGGCTGCACTCCACCGTAGACCAGCCATGGGTCCAGCCCAGACAGCTGAGGCAACGAGGCTTCGCCAGCAGAGTGGAGCTCTCCATCTGCTCCCCGGTGGTGTCCTCCTAGTCCAAATCCATTCTCCCCGTTAGCTTAACAACAGCCCTCAACAGTCCTTGACGACTGCTACAACAAGCTAACTGTTGTGTTGGCTAATGCAAGGAGCTATCTACTGCTCGATTTTAAAAAAAGGGAAGGGTAAATCAGTTAAAACAGGAAATTTGGACTCTGTTGAAAAGGCCTAAATGATTTATTTTTTTTAGTGATGTCTTTAAAAGTAGTTTACAATTTGCACATTGTAATTTCTTTTGTAATATGCTACTGTATGAATCTATCTATCACTTTACCACATGCAGTGGTAGAGAATTAAAGATGAAATTGATGAAACTGTCATTGGACCAATGTCAAGTCATTATTGTATTCTGGTTATTGATTGGTTAGGATGTCCTCCATTGCAGCATCATTTTACGTGTTTTAGCCAATCATAGATTAACGTGAAAAAAAAAAGAAGTATGTTAAATTGATATAAGAAATCCTGCCCTAAGGAGGACAGCAGGAGCCTGTCCTCCTCTGCTCTCCTCTCATGCCTCATACTGACACTTGCCTGCCCTGCAGGTGTCGTTGAAGCATTTTGATCAGAATTTTAATAGTGGATTTCTTCCAAGGAAGAGAGAAGAAATATTTTATAGATGATACTGAGATTTTGGTTTATATCAAACAATTACTGTTTTTTTTATATTTTGATCTCCCTCTTGCCTCTAAAAAAACAGAGAAGGAGCAACTTCCTCTGCCTCTATTGATGAGACTTCTCTGATTCAAAGGTAAATTACTGTAACATTATGCATTGTATTCCACACAGCTGACAAAGCCCTTCAATCCTCAGTGTAATCTCTCAGGTCATTTTGGAACAAAACTGCTTGGACCGTTATAAAAAGAGATCATTCCACTCTGTTGCTTTTCAAACAAGAAGAATGCTTTCATCATCACATCACAAACTCCTCTGACATGCTTTTTTTGAATGCCACTTATTTTTCAAAGGACAAATCAAAGGTTTCTCAAGGACGAACTGCAATTGGGGGAAAAACTTGTGTATGTCGCTCAACAGATACATATGAGATGCTGTATTTATATGCTCTGCAGTGGCACATCCACCCCCGAGCTTGTCTGCCACCATCTTCCAGGAAAAGCCAGGGACCTCACTCTGGATTATTACAACTGCTTCAGTCTGAGAGGACCATAACATGAGCATGGCACCGCTTGGAGAAGGGGATAATCACAGGATGCACCATTTCAGTGATCCTGTTCGCCTTGGCCATGAACATGCTGGTTAAGTCAGCAGCATGGAGTGTAGAGGCCCCAGACCAAGTCTGGAGTCCGACAGCCCCCCATCAGAGCCATTCTTCATTTCCTGTGGCCCCTACCAGCCTATGAGGTCCTACTGACAACTGTCGAGGGCTAAAAAAGAAAGGTCAGTCATTTCTTCCACAAATGGCTGGGCCTGCCACTAAGCCTGGGCAGCATCACCTTGTACGGCCAGAAGAACTACGGCTCCCATTAAGCAGTCTGAATGAGGAGTTTATGGTCACCCATGCAAGAGAGGTGCTGCAATATAGACTCTACTGACACCAGAATCTCCAAGGCCACCATTGAAGTGAGGACTGGGAGGAAGTGGAGGGCCCAGGAGGCAGTGGACCAGGCAGAATCATGACTGCAGCACAGTGTTCTGGTTGGATCAGTGGTGGTTGAATGTGTAGGGCTTGGCATCATTCCAAGAACTTGTTACAACAAAGCCAGAGGCAAAGATAGGCGTCACTTGGTCCAACAGGAGATGTGAGCAAGAGTGGAGGAAGTACGAGGAAGTAAGATCCCTTGGCCTGAGCTCTGGAAGGCAGAGCTGCCCAGAATCAAGTTTTTGATCCAGTCAGTGTATGACATTATTCACAGCTCAACCAACCTGTATTGTTGGGGGTTGGCTGAGACTCCACCATGTCCCTTGTGTCAGAGATAAGGATCACTCGAACACATCCTCAGCTGCTGCCTGAAGGCTCTGGGAGAGGGACTTTATCGTTGACATCATCACTAGGTCCTGAAGGCAGAAGCCAATTTCATCGGCACAAGGCCAAAACAAGCCCTGTGCATCATCAGCCAAGCCAAACAATGGCGCCCGGCAAGACAAGCCATTGCATTTATCAAGGCAGGGGAGAAACCACAGGCTCAGGCAAGGGTGTTGGGCAGGCTACTCGTCACTGCAGGTGTCAACTTTCAACTGCTTCATCAGCTGAAAGTCGACCTGGGAAAGCAGCTTGTTCCAAGAAACCATCGCAGTGACAACACTAAGGCCAGACCTTAGTGTTGTCACTGGTCCTGATGTCTGAAACATCGAGGCAAGTGGTCCTGCTGGAGCTGACTGTTCCCTGGGAAGATCAGATGGAGGAGGCCTACGAGAGGCTTCCAGATGGCTATGGATCAAGAGGGGGATCCTTGGATTACACAGGCCACTTGGACACAAACTAGGGCCTTACCAACCCTGGCTGGGTCGCCTGGGCGATGGTGTATGATTGTTGAAAGACCTGAACACCTATTGACCCCAGTTTACATCACTGATGATGTGACCAAGTACATCGTAAGATGTATGTAATAGCCAGCAAGCTGCTGGTGATCATTGACAGATGGCTGCTCATTATTTTTCTATATAGCTTTTAAGAATCACACATTGCATTCTTTCACATAGTTGCTGGCATTCAACACGGACAGAAGAGTTTGGTATAAAACTGGAATGTTTTTTAGGTCCATTTTTCCCCTCCAGTGTGTAAGGGGAGGAAACTGGTCAGATGATTTATCTTCTGCCTTACACCTTAAAAAAGCCAAAAAGTGAGTAAAGCATTGATGAGTGTCATCTTTCTAAATTGAGGTCCAATCTTACATGATCCCAGAGAATCTCTTTCATAGCAGCTCTGTGAGATTGTAATTGTGAGCTAAATGCTAATATCAGAATGCTAACATGTTCACAAAAGCCAGTTTCCATCCAAATGTAGTTCGAATTTTAACCAATTTCCAAAAAAATTGCAAAGGAAAGTGTGAATCAATGTACATTTCAGTCCACTACTGTTATGTCAATATTAGGACTTGTGCTCATCAAAGCAGATCACAGTGGAAGTCAAAAGCAAAAGTTGGTGGTGCTAATTCTTCAGTCCAGTGCTATTTCACAATTACAAAAGAGGATGCAACAAGATGACGTAATTAAAAGGCTGCCAGTCAAACCTCTAATACTGGAAAACCAGGAAGAAAACGTGATGGATAAATGGTATTTATATGTGCTTCATGTATCATTTTGAGATACGTAACAGATTTTTTTGTCTAACACAATTTATCATCTTTTTAGTGGAGCAGAAAGTTAAGTCACATTCCTCATGTCTATTTTTTATTCACCCAGTCTATTTCCATTGCACTTTATTGCATTTTCTTTTAGACTTTCTTTCCAATTTCCAGCATTTCCACTCTGGTTTCTTTATGTATGAATTGAAAATGTGTATAAAAACAGCTGGATGGAAACACACTCAATGAAAACTCAAACATACTGATGTTTAGCACATATGTTTATTAGGTTCACCAGCTTAATTTAGCATGTTAGCATGCTAACATTTGCTAATTTGCACTAAACACTAAGCATAGCTAAGGCTGATAGGAATATCATTAGTTCTGGAGTATTAAGTCATAAATCAAATTATTGGACAAATCAAATTGACCTGATGATTAGGGGTGCAACGGATCACAAAACCCACGGTTCAGATCGTGTCACTGTTTTGAGTTATGGATCGGATCATTTTCGGATCAGTAAAATAAAAGAAAAAAGAAAAAGAAAAAAAAGGGAGACAACTATAACTTTGCTTTCCATTTATTCTGTAAAACACTTAAAGCAAGGAAGTTTTGCCCACGGTCTTAAATGAAAACGACATTCAAGATGTTTAAATAAAATCTTAAAATATATAAAATATTCAATACTCTATTATCAAATTAAAGTGCAATATGAGGCATGATACTGCCCTCCTTTAAACATGGTAGTGAATGAAACAATATTCTGTGCCCACATTATCAAAACTTAATGATAACTTAACAGCTAAACATGAACACATCTTGTCTTGCAGCTTAGTTTGTTGAACAAGCTACCAAACTAAAATTCACCAGGGAAAAGTGCACCGCTAATTTCAGTTAGCAGCTATATCGCTAATTAGCTGCTCAGCTGCAGCACATTAAACAGCATGTAAACATACGTGCAGATGTCACTTCGGACCCGTTAAATGCTGGTTTGGTCGTTAATCTTCAAAATCCCTGTTAGCAACACACTGTCTTTCCATGACTTGTACTTACAACAGTTTGTTTACTTTGTCTCCAATGACACATTAAATTTTGCAGTTAATCTGTGGTTCACATGTGTGCCAAACTGTAGGGGGGGGGGACATGGATGCATTTATAAAATTTCATGGCAACATATCTAATAGTTGTTGAGATATTTCAGTGTGGATAAAAGTGGTGGACCGACTGACTGACAACAAAGACATTGCCATCCCTAGAGCCATGTTAGTAACATGGCTAAAAAGGGCCGAATACAGCAGAATCACTGAACATGATAGTGACCGCTTAGACAAAATATTTCATTTTTGCTTTCTAAACACCTCCAAAGGAAAGGGGTGTAATGATGTGTCAGTGTTGATGGATTGCGTTCTAGGTTTACAGAGGCAAACAGAAGTGAACACAGTATGATCTCAGAAGTTTTGAGTTCACTGACCATCTGTAATGATCGGAGGCAACCCTAATTGCAACGGCTCATCTCCAGTGTAATCAAAATTCACAGTGCACCTCTATAATCAAGTGCAATTAATCTGCTAATATCCCCCCAGTGTTGGAATAATGGGGACATTAACAGGGCTCATCTGTTGTGTCTGCTCCTGCGCTGTTTGCTAGGTGGCTTATTCACAGCAGGAGACGCTGAATGCTTTTTGACAGGTATTTTTCAGCATTCATATCACCAAAGTCAATTTGAATAAACTACTGTCATCTCCTATAATGGCTGCTCCCACAACACAAATTTCTCCCCGCTAAACAGGTTTCCAATCCTCAATCAAATAGTGCATGTAAATTACCCCATCCCATTTTCCAAACAATATTGATTGTGACAGAGAGGCATAAGATCATATACAGGAACATTTGTATATCAGCTGCAGAAAACAGCTTTAACATATGATGATGGAAGGGAAGCGGGTGAGAGAGGGTGTCAAATAAAACCCGTATTCCCTTTCACAAGAATAATAAGTGGATAACGGCGCCGTCTTTTTATGCTGAGAGGACATACGCAGCGTTTCCTTCCAGCTTGATTGGAAAATCACATATAGGCTATCAACCTGAACCTACAGTGAGAGCGGCAGGTTTTACCGACGACCCCCCCACACCACCCCCCTGTGCATACCGACTGTCTGGGGGGTTCTCTTCTATTTTCATTTCACAGTGTGTGATAAATGGGTAAATGGACAATGTGGAGTGTAATTGACACAGTGTAGCAATGCTGTGCTTTTCATTTATGCCTCAAAGTCAAGCTCCATGCTTACAATTTCACAACAATTAACACATACAGGTGCAAAAATACAATTACACTTACATTTTACATTGTTAATTTTTTTCACTTAAATTATGCAAAGGTTACTGATTATTTTTGAAGAAAGGCAGAGTCAATGGGAGGCAGAGTGTGGCATCAGCGTAAATCAGCAGCAAGGTGCACTCTAAGCTCTCCCCACATCCTTGACTGCTGCTGACTTTCAAGCATTCATAATATATGAAATCTGTCTTTTATAATTCAACAGAAAAAGGAAACATGCCTTGATAGTGATTTACAGAAGATAGAGCTGGTCCAGAGTGTTAAAAAAAGTCCATTATGTGATGTGTTCTCTGGTAAAAAGAGACTTACTGTATAGATAGAGGACATTCCTCTTGCTGTTATTCACATTGGCATTAATCAATGTTTTTCAAATTTTTCAATGAAACACTAGCCTGTAGGGCAAAAGTCAATTAATCTAGGTTTCTATGGCAACTACTTAGCAAAATTGGGGGTGGATAGGGATCCAACTGATATTTTAGCAGACCCCTGTGCTGTTGACATGGCATTACAAAGGATTTTACAGATTGCCAACTTAAAGAAGAGAGACAATTGAATGGATTGAACCATGGAGCAAAAATCATAAACTACAGAGGAAGAATGAGAGGCTTTGTCTTCTAGACTTTATAATAAATGAGTTCTCTTCTGAGAGTGGTGGAAAACACAGCAGTTTTCATCATATAGTCTGAGGGATTGAGAGACACCACTTTTTTTGGTTTTTTTTTTTAGGGTTTTTTTTGGACCTGTGTAGTTCATCCTCTACCAGATGAAAGGTTTATACCGGCACAGGCAAACGATTAGTGTGCGCTGCATGACCACATGTGGTTATACTGAACTGTATTTTCTCTCAGGTAGTTGAATAACAGTTCTGAGTGAATTTGCAGAGCACGATCCTGCCCACAGGGTTTGCCTTATCTCAGAACATGCTGCTTGTAGTGAAACTCAAGAAATGCAATGGCAGCTGTCTGGTTTGTCTAAAAATTTGATGCAAAGATTTCAATAGTCTGCTGAAATATACTTGTAAATCAGA
The DNA here is from genome assembly GCF_963924715.1 of Thunnus thynnus. NCBI lineage: Eukaryota > Metazoa > Chordata > Actinopteri > Scombriformes > Scombridae > Thunnus > Thunnus thynnus. The sequence goes on along the minus strand of NC_089520.1, from coordinate 31,502,009 downwards.
ACCAAACCTTTTGAAATATGAGGCATGAACTTTTCTCCCTAAGGCCAATATAGTGAAGATCAATAATTCTATAAATCTACACAAGCAAGCCGACAAGGAAGGTCAAGGCAGAACAAATAACAATAACACAAATGAACCAGGCAACCTCTTTGAAAAGGGGGTCACAGTGAGGGTATAGTTCACTGAATATGTCAGCAAATCCCCCAGGAACCAGAGAAGGTGAGAACACTATCCCCTGTGGAAATAGGACAGAAAAACAGCAGTGTGCACAGAATAAAGCCACTCAATGCACAGCACTTTATACCCAGCTCACATTCATTTTTAATGAAGTATAATAAGTCACAGCACCAGAGCAGAAATGCAATCCCCAGCCCAGATGATCTAACAACACTGGGCCTTTTTCACACAGCATATCCTCTGACAGTACTGGAGGCACCAAGGCAATGAGCTGAATGTTTTCAACACCCCTGCAAACAGACGTGGCAACCGAGGTGTCTCTGTCTCTCTAGTAATGACAGCTCAGAAAAAAAGCCCTGCTCCTCGTGACTTATCAAAAGAGAGAGAGGGCGAGGTGGTTGGATGTTTCAAAAATCAGTGTCCTTCTTCACTACTTTGGTCATTTTTTATTTATGAAATCGAATACTTCAAGTTAGTTTTCAAGAGGCAGAATGAAATATCAGGCGACTCTAGCGTGCTGTCAGAGTGAAAAACATGCGTTTGAAAAAGGTGTCCAGTGTATTATTGGTCTTGTTGACTGAATTGCAAAAGAGACATTGATGAAATGTAAAGATGGAAAAGGACAGACCTTTAACTGTGACGCTTCCTGTGCTGCTTGCCACGCCAAACTGGTTTCTCGCCACACAGGTGTAGAGGCTTGCGTCAGATTTGGTTACGTTCCATATGCGAAGGTTACCGTTGTCCAGAATGGAAACCCTGTGGTTAAAAACAAGCAAATATTGTGTTAAAAAAGCTTTTATTTTACTGGCATGAGATCAGCCTGCACTATTATTAACACATGCTGCGATGCACACATTGTAAAAATGTAACAGTGTGGCATAGGGTTGACACACAGTAGCAGTAAAGATAAGTGACTAACACTGGGCAGAGAACATTTCTCAGTGTCTTTAATTAAGTTCTGCTTCTTTGCAGATGACAACAATGAGAAATAGGATTGTATTTTCGGGGGTGATTAATTCAGCACATGACTTCAAGAAATCTAGGACAACAGTGGCTTCATGCCCTTTATACAATGGCCACAAGTGCTTCAAAAAGGTCAAAAGGCCTTAACAGAACTTGACATTTTCTAAATAACAAGCAAAAATGGAAATTGTGCCCTTGAAAGCTAGGTACTGTGGGAAATCAAGGGTGGACCAACTCATCAGAGCACGCCGAATTTTAATTATCTGAAATGCTCTGCTGAATCTGCAAAACTGTAAATATGAAACGGCGTCAGCCTGACTGAGGGAGGGGAAAATGATGTGTGGCCGGTAAATTGCTCTGTTCACCTACGAACACAGTCAAAGGAGTCAGAAGAAAGTAAACAGGCTCATTCACTGTTAGACAGCAGTGAGGGTTTACACATTGTGGAATCAACTAAAGGGGAGAGTTTCCTTTAGTGAGGGTTCTTTACTTAAACAAACATATGTGTGCTATTCCATTCATATGCAGGCATACACACAGACACTTAACGCTGCAACAATCAATATTTTTTTTATACTAACAAGTGGTTAAATGCACATGTGTAATGTGAAAGTGGTTGCTTGTAGTAATGAACCCACTGAGAATTATTAGCTGACTCTGCAGTTTCCTTCAGCTCTACGGAGTGTTTTGGTTTTGGGTTTATGGCCCGCAACTTTACAATTCTGTTTTACTGTCTCTGCTCTCATCAAGCCTGTTTTCTAACCAACAACAATACTCTGATAAACCCACTGACTGGCAGACAAAGTCAGTGAGCAGTTGTTTAACACAGAGGAGCATTTAGCAGCTTAAGAGTCAGACCCTTTTATCAGTAGACCAAAACAGAGTTAAAAGGAGAATGAAAATTGGACTTAGATTCATTATGTGGCAAGAAACACAATTTCAAAAAAATACCAATGTTACTCCACAGCTACTGGATGTGTAAATAGGCAGCTGTTTGCTCACACGGTTGCTACAATAACTTCATACAGTGATACTATGTCAATGTTGTGTTTACAGTTTGTTATCCTGCCCCCAAGTGCCCAAAAAGAAATCAATTAACGAAGGTTTAAGATCCCTCTAAGCCTCTAAGCACATTTACCTTACTTTTACCAGCAGTTTAAAAATAGAAGGTCTAGCTAGTCTAGCTGTAGTCAACGGATGCCTTTTTGTTTCAGATGTGAAATATTTAAGCTTTTAAGGTTTTTACTCTTTTGTAAACCAATCTCAAATTTCAAAATCAAAAGTCCAAAATCAAAATTCCAAAATCACAGTTCACCCCATCAGTGTTGACTATTTCTTTATATTTATTGCTTTTGCTATAAAGCACCAATCATCTATCTGTAATTACTCTATTCAAATAATTACTACATGACTGCATTAAACCTGTTATCATATTTTTGGGAAACTTGGTGGAGATGAGCTGTAAGCACAACTGTCACATAACATATCATCACCTTTTAAACTGATATGACAAACTTGTCAGCAAACAGTTGCCAATTTAAACATCCATCAGATACTCAGCAACATTAGCATTCATTAGCTCTACTTTGGTCTTGTGGGAAACATCTGGCTCTTCAGCAACAAAAAACACTCCACTTTGTTCACCAGCTAGCTGCTAACTTTACAGTGTCTGCTGTTTAGTGCTGGGCAGGTAGTGTGCAATGGCTTTTTGCTGAAAACAGCTGCCTGTGCTATGAAAGAGATGAGAGTGATCCAAACAGTAAAGTTATTGGCTGCAAGCTCAGTGGAAATGCAGTAGGGTGATAATTCTCTGAGGGTTTGTCCCTACAAGTGACCGCTTTTACTTACCAGTATGTGATGTCATGTGATCCACCTTAATATAAAACAACTGATTATAGCTGCTTTAAGGTTCCCAGAAAAGCATTTTTTAACCAGTGCCAGATTTTTATAATCATACAAGAAAGTAATGGTAAGATTTACACACACTCTTCGGCTGGCAGATAGTTGGCTATTACTTTGACCCTCTATATTTACTGCTTTAACTGTAAAGCACCAATTAAAACCGTCTGTCACTACTGTACTCAAATACTTAGTGCATGACTGCATTAATTAACAGTGCAACAGGACTAAAGATCCAAAGCAACAGAGCATGTGCAACAGCGCTGCTGCTCCCTTAAATCAGCTAAAACTCATTCCTGCTCTGCTTTTGATCAGTTCAAAACAGCTATGTGACAGTAAAAGATAACACAGTCGGGTGCGAGAGTATTTTAACAGCCATGCTAGAAGTCTAAATGACACATGACAAAAAAAACAATTCATCAGCTTCCACTCTTATGTGAGAGCAGTTTGTTTTCTTGTTTGCACCAGTGATATGTTTAACTGGATGTACTTGTGTAATGTGGTTGATACTGTGTGACACAGTGTTATATTTTACCCCCCTGCTTCATTGTCTTCGTTGGGTCTTTTTCAAGTGTTGGATGTGATAAGAAAGTGCAGAGACACTTAGTGAAAGAGAATCTACTTCTAAAACCACACAGTCCTGCTGAGTGGAGGCTTCTTGGTTTATATCAGACTGAGAGAAAAGTGCTGAATGCAAAGCAGCTGACAATGACCATCAGTTACATGAGGGGCATATCGCAGTGTGGAATGGCCCACACTTAATGGCATCAAACCTGGAGGCCAATACATTTGAGGAAAATGGCCTATTAAATGGCACCATGGTGGTACAACTGACCATAAACCTGAGCAGAGTAAGCACAATAAAAACAAATACTATACATTAATTGCACTGCATTGCTGGCTCTCTGATGACTCAGGTTATTTAAAGGAAAATGTGGACTAAAGGCTTTACCGCATGCACATCTACTATCAATTAACTAGTGGACTTTTTGTAATCAGTGAGAGTAAAAACAAATGGGAAAACATATCATTTTAACTAGAACAAGCTCTGACCTAATTCAACTCAACCACCACAAGGCTCACAGCAATATCTCAACATAACTAAATACCTGCATTTGTGCACAGCGCTGTGTATATCCACAATCCCCTTATCCTCAGGGACAAAACAGCTATCATGTGACTCGTGCACCATGCATCTTGTAAGAGGAGGCTCTGCGGAGAGCGAACAAGTGGTGCTGCATGTGAGCACAATGGCTCTTACAGAGAGTTAAATCCTCAGTAGCCCTCCTGTAGAGCCAAGACTGTTCTTGGCCATTCACCGCATCGTCTACCTTTTTTTAAAAGCTTTATATGAAGACTGGGGAGGCACTTTCCTTTCAGCGATGTTACAGAGAGAGGAGCAGACCGGCTGTTTGCATAAGTGTTCATCATTTCAGTTTGAAGCTAATGGAAGAGCAGATGAGGTCAAATACAGTGGAAGTCAACCGAAGCACAGCGGTGGTGAATAAGAGATGGAGGCTTACTATTAACACGTTTCAGTTTTGCTCCTGCCTTCTCTCTCCTCTGCCACGGCCCAGACAACATGTCTGTGCGATGTGCCCATTATGTGAGGAGACATTTCCCACCTCCATCCCGAGAGAAGCCAGCGGAGGGGGCAGGTATCAATAATTCACAGGTGAGATGAACACAAGTGCCACTCCTTTCATCCCTGCCTCACACAGGTTTAATGGACACGGCAATAATTCTCCTAAAGGAGGCGATTATTTTGAACACGGTGGGATGTCCAAATGCACTCGTGTAATCCTGAAAAACACAGGTGTGTATTTTGGGTGAGATCAAGCCTCTGAGGACAGGGGCTATACAGTGTTGATCCTCCCCGCTCTGTGACAAGATGAAAGAGACAAATAACATCAGTCACAGAGCAGCTATCACGGGCACTGTGAAGTGGAAATCGCAGGGAAGAGCCAGCTCCAAAGTAAAAACCTGTTTTTGTTATTTCCTTACTTTCTCTTTGAGACGCTGTTAACAGATTCAGGCGTTGCTTTTTGTAAGCTTCTTCACAATCAAAAAGGCACTTGAAAATCTTGTTTTGATGTTTCATTCAGACATATTTTGTCTTTGATCTGTTTGATAAATTCTACATTGTGAGAGGAAACTGTCACAGTCCAAATAATGAGTCACAAAAAAGGCAAGGAAATTCTGCGTCGAGAGCAGCGGCTTTGAACTATGTCTGGGCCTGGAATGTAAAGTGAGTTTCTAATAGCAGCAGCAGGAGCCTCGTGCTCAAATGGTGAAATCGTGTTAGCTCGCTTTCTACATAAACACACTAACTCGCTAACGCCGCTGAAGAATCGGAGTGTACTCATAAAAATTCAGCATGCAAACAAAATGCATAATCACAGATCAGATTGTGATTTGAGAGTTCCAAAAAGGACCGTTCATGAATACTTAGTGACTCGGAGACGCCATGGCTGATTGGTAGCATGACTGCAGGGTGGAGGCCTGTATGCGTCTCTACTTAATTAACAGGGTAAATAAAACAGGCTTGTGAAAATAGGGGTTAAGATTCTATCAGTGGAATTACTCAGCCATGAGACCACAGGAAGAGAGATCGTCACAAGCTTACGGTGATTTCACCAAATAATTAGTCTCAGCTAAGGCCTTCTATACACAAAGATTACTGCCTCAGTGCACACACCGCTTGCTCGACTCGCCACTGCAGCAGCCATTCACTTCCAAATACCAGTTAACTAAATGGATAAAGTAAGTATGAAAAAAGCACTGCAGGGGAAGTGTTTGATATTGTGTTTGCCGGCCGCGGCAAGCTCACAGATAAGGTGAGGTGTGTCTGAGTTACCGTTTCCGACCCCCATTGACCATCATCGACCTACCTGCAGGTGATGTTTCTAATCATAATTGTATCAAAACGTCAGTGTTGCTAACAGTGCTGGGGGCTGTAATGTGGTGAGTGTGCGGAGAAAGAGGCGAGGTCACCATATCCTCTGAGACGGGACAAGGGGTGGGACCTAACTTCAGGTGTTGATCTATGCTCTTGGCTGCTTTAAAAACCCTGAAGTGTATAGGGGGTGGGGCTGTCTGAGATAAATTGAAAGGCTGTCTCTCCTAAGGTTCCCCGCAGTGTGCTGTGCTGGAGAGAAAAGGCCTTGTCAGCTGCATAAATCAAGCCCAGCTGTGCAGCGTAGACCCGAAACGCTAAAACCTGCAGAGTGCAATGCAACTGCGGTACAACTTCTCAGATGTCTGCTTTATGCAGCATTATGACTAAAAGAATATGCGTTGTTTTCTTGTGAAGTTGTCAACATCAAGGTTAACGGTCAATTAGAGACCACAAAGCAGGTGTGCTCTTGATTTTTTGTTGTTCTTTCAGTTGACAAAGCGATTGGCTGACACTGGTGAAACAGGGACACCTGGGCATTTACTTCTGACAATTCTTCGATACAGGTGTAATTGATATTGATTTTTGCTGTACTCAGACGTGTACCAATGACTCTCATCTTGTCACACGGATCATTAGCTGCAGCAAATGATCCCAGCATTACCACATGGCTGTATGATAGGAGATGATTAACTCTGAGGTGATTTCAAATGTAAGGCTGTGCCTAGCTAAATTTAAACGCTACAATCCAACAAACCCCTGACCATAACTCTGGTGCATGAATGACATGAATGCTTAGTTCTGGTCATAGACTATATTTTCCTTGTCATTTCTTTTTGTTTTTCTGCCATGCTAGCAACAAGGCTCGAGGGATTGCATTGTAGGTAGGTGAACCCACCACTTTGGTCCAGACTGAAATATCTCAACAAATATTGGAAGGGTCACCATGAAATTTAGACATTCATGGTCCCCAGAGGAGGAATCCTCAAGACTTTGGTGCTTCCTTGACTTTTCATTTAGCACCACCATGAGGTTGACATTTTTAGTTGAGTGAAATATGTCAAAAACTATTGGATGAATTGCCATTCCTGGTCACCATAGGACAAATTGTAATGACTTTGGTAATCAGGAGTTTTGACTTAGTGCCATCATAAAATGTTAAAATGTCTATTTGTCCAATATTTTGGTTAAATACCAAATACCTGCAAAACAAATGACATTCCCATCAGCCTCAGTTGTACTTTGTGTTTATTGCCAGTTAGCAAATGTAAGCATGCTAACACACTAAACTAACATGGTAAGCATTATATCTGCTAACATGTCAACATTGTCATTGTGAACTTGTCAGCATGCCAACATTATTATTTAGCTCAAAGCACCATTGTGCCCAAGTACTGTACAACCTCACAGGGATGCTAGCATGGCTGTGGACCAAATCTGACCAAACTCTTGACAGCTGTTTCTCTAATAATGCCCACTGTATTGTGTTACCTGGATGTGTATCTCTTTAACACAGTCAAGAACAGGGCCGCTGAACACTTAAACACATTTGACCCCAAAATTATTAAAAGTGTGTCATGACACTATTTAGCTTTAAATTTAGCCCTGACCTGATAGCTATGATTATTCATTTTTCACAAATATGTAGACAGGAAGCTGCTGGCAACGAACATCGAAGACCAAAAGAAGAGCTACATAAATGACAAGTGTACAATAAAACTAAATGAGACATTGTACGGACAATGTATTGAACATTCTGACTTTAACTTTGGAGTATCCATGATGCTGCAGGAAAGTTTTGGAGAGTTGTGCATCTTTGTAAGAATGATGACAGTTGGTAGGAGGGAGAAATAAGTACAGGTAAAAAAAAAAAAAAAAAAGCGAGGAGTTGTGCTTTAAATATGCCAGTGAGTCAGAGCTCAGCCTGATCATATTAAAATGCCTGGTAGCCAAAAAAAGGAGCACACATAACTCCCTCAGTGTTAGAAGTTATCAGGCAGCTCAATTACAATTTACTCTACCAGGCTTTGAGCTGTAAGAAAGTACTGTGCTTTGCAGACAATTACCATTTGTCATGTAGAAAATGCCCATCTGACAGGGATCTTTTGGAGGTTTCAATCAAAACTCAACAACAATATAACAACTGCGTTTTGTGACCACCGTTGCAGGGAGCTCTTGCTTCAAGACAGCGCAAATGATTAAGAATGATTGACACAGAATAAGCACTCATTCTTCAACTCTCAACAAAGGCAAGCCCTGCAACTGGAAGCAGGGTTATGAGCTCTTTTTCTATTCAGCTACATTACCAGTGGAGTAAGTTGCAGGCAATACTTGAAATAACTTTCCTTTTGGTTCACTGTGTATTGACACTTGTCTCCAGGGCACTGGCTAACATTAAAGCTTCTTTCGCAATATTGTTGCTTTATAAAAACACGGCCAGGGGACAGGGGTGCTGGGCTGCAATGCAAGTATTAATCTCTTACTCTATGAAATGCACACCAGTGTGTATTACCATAATGTAAGCAGGGAAATGGCAAGTTCTTCCCCATAGCCTCAACAGCTAAGATGAATTTATTTTTTCTCTCTTTTTTTGTATTTTCTTTTGATAAATAGAGCAGGAATTGTACACTTACTTATAATACTAACAGTTTTAGGTACAGTTTGTTAGACCATTTGAATATTGGATGCTCCATTCCAGGAATTGGTGGCTAGATTTATTTATTAAATGACAAAAGTTAAGCCTCAATATTCATAATGTTGAGATAAATGAAATTAAATGTACAACACATTTTTGTACCTGGTCTCCCTTCAACAATAAAGGGAGAAACTGCTTACATAATGTCCCCAGGCATGAAAATATTGTCAACTTGTTATCAATGCCTATAATGAAAAAATAACAATAAAAAAAACACACTCTGATTCTCTTTCTCTCTCTCTCTCTCTCACACACACACACACACACACACACACAAGTGCACACAGTCTACTGTCTAAGGATCTCAGTGAAAATGAACTTTCTCAAAATAAATGTGTAAAAGTGTCCATTTTTTATAGGAAGGTGTCTTAATGAAGCAGGCTGATTGAGGACGTCTTAATTCTCGCCTGTAGAACATGATGTGATTGTGTTTGTAATTGCATTGTGGGGAGGGGGAGTTTATCAGCCTGGGCCGCAGAGGGGTTTGTGTATGTACTTCCAGAGGATTCCTTTAATCACAAATTGCTCTCTTGGTTTATTCCCTTCCAGAGATATTCATCTCTCCTCGTGTGCTGAGGTATCCCTTCAGGAATAAAGAGCACACACATGTTCCACAGGAAATTGTCAGAGGAACCAAGATGGATTACTCATGCTGCGCTGGCGGATTCTCACTTTGAAAAATGATATCAGCCACAGTCTCCCAGATAAAAATAATCCCGGCTAGCAGTACATGGGATGCAGACGGGTAAAGAGACTTCTGACCTAATCTCAGCAAACATCTCAGAATTCACTTTATCTGTGGTATGATATTTTTTTGAGTTTAGTCAGTCAGCACCAGATTCTTTGCAGAAACATGTGTTAGAAGCCCCCACCCCCTCATCCATTGAAAAAGGAAAAACTGCTAATTTAGCAAAATGGTGCAGATAGATGATTGAAATTTTATGGCATCGTATGATCTGAAGCTTTAATGGCTCAAAGGTTATACTCTGAGTGATGCAGTGGGACCTACAGTCATATGGCTGGAAAGTGAATTGATCTACTAATTTGATGGTCTCTAAATACAACAACAAAATCAATTAATGCCCATAATCTTGACTGAAAAGCAAAGGCCGATGTACAGTCTGCCCATCAAGTATGTGCCCCTCAACGTAAATCACACCAAATGTCAAAGAGTCATCTGAGGCATGTTGAATTGTTAAGTAATAAATTCATGGCAAAAACATGAAAGTGTATTCACACATTATATAGTCAACTGTTCTCAGTGTGTCAGTTCAACGTCATTGAGCAGAGTTAAGAACTACAGTTTTTCTGGCTAATTTTAGAACACCACTGACAACTGGATGACTTTGTCACTACATATACTGTAGCAAGAGGTACAGAAGAATTTTTATTGTTTGAACAAAATGCTACTGTAATGTATTTAAAAGAAAATCTGTAGCTTTGTAAAGACAAACTATGGTTCCCAAGCTCAGCATTTATCTACAATGACTATTTGCTAAGCTCTGCACCCTTAGTTACTGTTGCCTGTCAAGCTTTCCATTCTCGCACAGTATATGTGCAGTTCACAATGATAATTGGGGCAGACTTACCACTTGAAATTCTCGTTAATATTTGGAACAACAGGCCCTTGATTTCAGACAGAGGTAGACAAAAACAAGGTTGTCATTTCTAGCTAGTGGTCGTCAATTTTGCCAGCTGGAATGGATCTTCTATTGTGAATGGGCCTTTTTTTTAAACAATCCATAACCCCACAACATAATGTAATATGAAATACTCCTTGGCATTGACAGTAACACAAAACAAGGTTACTATAGTAGGTAATAAGCCTTCTACTTAGGCATACTAACATACAACAAACAACATACTGTTTAATTCTTCATTACACTTTTGTGTATGAAAAAACACACTTGTGTTTTTGGTTTTGCAAAGGCTAAAAAAACCCTCCACCCTTGAAACTCTTTATGTACAGAGTATCTGCAGCCCCATGCACACAGTTCCAACAATTGGAGAAATACAAAGCTTGAAAGGCCTACGCGCCTAGTTACGGTTGCTAAGCTAATGTTGCTAATCTTCTATTGTGCAGCCCACTTGAAATGATGTTGCTAATGGGAAAGGCAAATGCCTTTAATCCACCCTTTCTAGACCACAGTGAGCAATGTGAAGATCATGGGCCACTCTCATCTAATCCAAATTTATCTGATGATCACAGCGTGTCAAACACATGGTGCAGTGCCCCCGCTTACAGCCACAAATATATCAAACTAGTGATTCATATTCATCTGCAGTGAAGTGACTTTTGGGGCAGCCAATGGCCAAAGGTTGGACACACAGCATGAAAAAAGACAAGGCAGAAGACATCTTGGAATGTCATTACTGAGTTTTGATAGAAATACGATCAAGCCATATCTGAGCGGGCTAGTTAGCCTGCCTGTAGCTGCACATCCATGTTCAAATTACTCATACAGTACTTGCCTGCTGATTTCCCAGTATCATGAATGCAATGGTCATGATGAATAATAAAAAAATTACACTTTTTTGTCAATAACACACTCTATTATTACTTTGATTACTAAGCTAGCCATTTACCTAAAAATCCCCTCCAAAAGAAATGTAGGACTTTGGCTCTGCCCACTGAGGTTTAAACCAACCAACGAGATTATTTCTGCCTCCTGAGCAGCTCTAACTCTGAGACATGTTTGGATAAATAAAACATTTAATCTGCTATGCGGATGTGTGTGTGCTAGCAGGCACCTCTGAACAGTGTTGGTTGTTGTCTGCAGCTGCCAGGATCAGCAAAGCACTAATCCTCGGTTTGCTCCCATTCTCAGGCGAGGGGGACCGCACTCCTTCATGTGGCTTTTTTAGCTACAGCCAGGGTGGAGAGGTGTAGGCAAAGACAAAATGAAAAGCACCAGTCAGCTGTCCACAGCAGCCTTGTCAGGTAGTAAACCTTTCCTCAAGGCAAAGTAATGAAACAAGTCCTTCTGGGCACATAAGCTCTCTGTATTCAGGCCTGGCACTGCTCACTCACACTGCTAACCTCCACAGAGAGCCAGAACTCCACTTCACAAGCAGATGTTCAATTAGAGTCAAATGAGGAAATTAGAGATCTGATGAGCAAAAAATGTGAAGTGACATTTAAACATGACAAACAATGTTTTTAATAAGTATAACAGCATGCAGCCTACGAATTAGGAGACTGAAATAGTGCTGGGCCATCCGTTCACACAGATCATTTAATCACCACCTTTATTAATACACCTGTTTCCATGCAGCACTGATTAATTTTAAGTCTTCATAAAAATTAAGCCCTGAGACATTTGATGAGACTCTTTATTAAAATCTCCTTGAAACAGAACAAAGGCATCATGGAAAGATAGCAAGATATGCGATAAGTAAATTAATGCAAAGTTCACTGCTATGTCTCTTTCGCAGTTTTGGTGTTCTCCTGACACTTATTCTTTCTGGAGTGCGTCTGGCAGAGCAGATGGGCCTATAAATGGAGATCACTCTGCGAGACATCTCTTCATTTACGTGACAGCCATGCTTATTTGCTTTGCCAATGTAGGAGGGATGCATAATATGCAAGAAGAACAGTGTACCACTGGGTCATGACTACAGATAGGATCTGGCCAATCCAGCTATAGCAAGTGTTGCTCTCGCTACAGACTAATGGACTAATCAACATCCAGGCCACATACACATCCTCCTGTGTCTTCTCACTTAAACTCAGTGAGCCACTCAAAAACGTGTCATGTTAAGCTTGCACCTACAGCTCAGACATTAACACACACTACTTAAAGCTGTAAACACACCTAGCAGATGATTTCAAGGCATGAAATGCGTCATATAGGGAGAGAGATTTCTCATGCTCACTGAATCATGAGCCACACTTGCTCTTCAATGTGCGTGTCAATAGTTTGGCATAAGTAAAAGGCAGAATTAAAGAGGTCTCACGTCACACGAACGTATGAGCTCAATTTGTGACAAGTGATAAAAATTATGAGAGGAAGCGGGGGTTGATATGTGGGTCAACTTTCTCAACGAGATCACGATCTCATAGTGTTTTCTTCTTGACAAGGCTGGAGGTTAATTTGGACATGTTAAACATGGAATTACTGTGCAATCAGATATGTGGCTCAAAAAATGATAGTTGTTTTTATGTTTTGAGCCATTTTGTGCTTTTATTTCATTTTTAACAGTCTTTCAAGCCTGGTTTGGCTTTATTTCTGTTTCATACAGATTTACAAATACCAATATGATGTCAAAAAATGATTAATTTTATATATAAAATTATGCATCTGCTGTAATTTTTCTAAGTACTTCAGTTTCTTTAAAGCAAAAATACACATCCCACATTGTTAGGACACAAAAAACTAACAAAGCTGAATATAGGTAGAATAGTCAGGTTTACTATATTCGACATGTGGTAACATATTGCATCGTTGATAAATTAAACTCAGACAGAAATCTGTTGCAGCCAAAATTTTTAGAATTGAGGCAAAATATGTGAACCATGGCTAAGTTTATGTTACGTAGCATATGATAAATTTACCTAATGTTGACTTAATTTCTACTTTAATTTCTACTAATTTCACTATATAACCAACTTTCATTTTATTTTGAGGAAGTCTTGTGGACACATCGTATCACAGCAACTCTTCTGGCCAGTGATGCCAAAAATTCCTGCCATCTAGCCAGAGGATAGTCATGTGAACATTTCTAGCCTTCAGCCTGCTAATTGTAGTGTTTTCTATAACCCATGGCTATCCCATCTGAATAAACTGTGATTTACTTGCAATGTGTGATAAAGATGCAGCTTGTTTGTACTGAGCCACCATGAATGTACTTACAGAATAAGGCAGCGCTGATTTAGATGCTTTAAACCACTAAGGAGGGGAGCGTTTTCCAACAAGATTAGAATTCTGTCTTATCATTGCACGACCAAACCGACCAATAAAGCCACTAAGACAATGGTTGCTGTGAGATTTCTTACTAGCAATGAATATTTTATGTTCAGTGTTATTAAATGTATCAAGACCTAACCTTATCTATTTAATAGAAGCAAGTCAAATTGATGTTATTGTAGAAAATACATACAGATTTTGCATTTGTACTCGAAATACAGGAAAAGCTCTGACTGATATGTGAATCTTAACATGTCCAGTGTCTTGGAGATATGTAGCTTCACCTTCCTTCCAGTAGCATCCTTCCTTTATGTTTCTTTGTGTGTGCAGTGGGACTGTACATTTGTAGTTGTTTGAAACCACTAATCTGGGGTAAAAAGGAGCTGATAAAACTTTGATCAGATGTTACCTTGGCAACAAGCTTCCTGTACTCACCTTGTTCAAAGATGTCACTCAAATTGTTACATCGCCAAGTGCACAATGTGTGCTACAGCAAACACTGGTGCACACTTTCAAATATTTCAATATTTCAGTAGGTATTTAATAGTATCTAATAATAATTTCTGGCATGAAATCAGTAGAGAAATTGAGAATATTTGGGATAGAGCTTTTTTATATCACCTTCTAAAAGACATAAAAAACACAGAGATCCACAGCTGATATCTGTAGAATATTGTAAATAGTGGTGCCAAATAAACCATTACAGTACCTTAAAGAACCATCAGGACCATTTTCAGCAATCAGAGAACAATTTCTTTCTCCCATTCAAGTCTGATCATCAGAGCAGACGGTTTCACAGACTGCAGCAGAGACACCTCAGCGCATCCGCAGCTGTTTTAGGCAAACTGAAATGTTTGATATTTTTATTTTAATCTGGAGAAGTGAATATAAAACGAAAAAATGGTACCATGGTCTTCCTAAATTGTGTTCCTTTTGCCTTTCTGAATATCACAATTGATATGATCAGTAGTTGGCTCAGAGAATGTTAATTTCATTCATTGTTAAACCTGAAAAACCCTTTAAATGTCTTTAAACCAATATTTAGCAATGTATTAGGGATTTTAAACAAATTAATCAAACTATATAACTAATTTTTGATGTATTATATGTGGGCTAAGTCCTGCACTTATGGACACAACAGGAGACGAGGTGGCATTTTGACTTGGCAGCAGTTTGCCAGGTGCCCTTTGTTCTTGGAGTACCACTCCCCTCAGCAATTATAATACACATAAAGGACTAAAATTACCCTCCCTGGGAATCCAGCCACCAGTAGGGTCCATATTTATTTCCCAGTCTAAATATGTTTTTTGAGAGGTGTGATGCCTAACCCAGAAAAAAATCACACAGCACAATAACAGAAAATAAAATTTTAGCATAAAGCATCTGCATCACATTGCCATATCTCAAACCTATTTTAGATGTATGACCTTTTGGACTGAGCTTACTAAAAGGAATTGCCATGGGTACCTGGGCATGCTGAACTTCTGACTGTCCATCAGCTCCTTGGGGAGGAAAGGAATGGAGTGGCAAGAGGGGTGTGTGTGTGTGTGTGGGGGGGCTGTATGAATAATATTGAGTAAAAAGATAAAACTTCATTTGCAATCTGCACCGAAACACACACAAGGCACCATGTATCCACTCTGTGCAGTTGAAGAGACACGCTGCTGCATCAGGGCGCCGTGGAAACAAAAGTGGGGGGATTTGTCCCAGCCACACCCAAAGCACTTTAATGCCTCCCCCCAGGCGTAAACACCTTCTTCAAAGGATTGAAAGATCCAGCACAAATATTTGCATGACTGCCAAAGCCGATAGAGATAAATACTCAAGGTCTTTAAAAGATGGTGTTTAATTCAGGAGGGCAGAACATCAGGACGTCAGCATATCCTGCGGTGGCTCGTGAGAGGACAGTTGATTGAGTGTGCCTGGTGTGAGGGGCCTAACAAACTTGATTTCTCCCTGTTAGTGACATATTGAAATGGCATGTTTTTTAGGCTGCTCTCTGTGGCTGACACGGCCAACTTACACACTCATCAGCAAGACCTGTTCTGCTCTGCGCTCTCAGCTGCTTTGTTCCAGCTGATGTCATCTAAACCTCGTCCCTGCAGGGTTGTCTGGGGTAGATAAGACATCCCCTCCCTCCACTGGTCTCCTGTAGAAAAAAGGGGGCTGCTGCTATGAAGATGGATTACCCAGCTGGTGACACTAGTTCCCTTTCCGCTGGAGCCACTATGGAGTGCTAACGCAATTAAGGCAATTAATCTTCAACAAAAGGGGTTCACAGCTACCTCTTATGATTTCGCACCTCTCCGTACAGGTACATAACCAAACAAGCCTGCTCCGACATGCACACATACTGTACATGCATGCAAACACAGTTCTTTGCTATACAGAAAAACATAAATACAATTAACTAGGAAGAATTATAGCATGCATGCCTAACACACAGTTCATGTGTGAAACCAGGATGTTGTTTGCTCCATTATTTGGGGTTCACTCATTTGTGTCAGTGGCCTGCTTTCACTTACGTTTTATGATTTTACAACCAACCAGCAGGATAAGACTAAATATTGTAGTCGACCTACAGAAAAGACAGCTATTATTGGGCATCCATTTAAAGAACAAGTGCTCTAATGATCACCGGAACAGATGCTAAACATTTTTATTGTGTAACATACAGCACAAGGTTGTATGTGTGTATGTCACACATGAGAGGGAAGGGAGATAACAGGAAAGAGAGTAAGGGGGAGCCAGCACATTTAAAAGGCTCTGGCATGTGTTTTCAAGCTCTGTAAAACATTACTCTACTTCCAAGCTGGCAATACAGTTCGGCACCATGGCAAAAATGTCCTTTTAATGTAACGCATCTGGGACTGTTGAATTTTACGTTCAAATCTGTGCTTCTTCTTAATTTTGGAGCAGCAGCACAGGTGGTCTGAGCCAAATATCATTTATTTTAGGGATGAATGATATAGGATTTTTGGTCAATATCCAATATGTCGATATTTTCCAACTCATTTTGGCCGATGGCTGATATATGCATAAATTTTTTCCACCTGAAGTTCAGGAGCTCAGCATTAAAACTTTAATAATCCTGCCAAGTGGGTCAAACAGTAGAGTTTTCTTTGAGTTTATTATACCGACAGGATTAATGGGTAGGATTTAATCTCTGGTCCACAGTCTGGAGCAGAAGGTGGCGGTTATATACCTAATACGCTGGTTGCCAACTGCTGTTAAAGAAGAAGAAGGAGAATACGTTTTTTCAAACAGAGTGGTACATCCTGTCAGCCGAGGTGTTTCCTATCTGTGCAGCCGAACACAGCAGCTCCTCCACGGACTGTTTCACCCTGATGTTCCTAGTACTTCCTCCACAGGCTCCACTTCACTCAGCTGCCCGACAGACCCGCTGCTTCTTCCAACTTTAACCTGAATAACAAACCGGGGCTCAGTGCTCCTGTTGGATCCACATGGTGAGCCGGTGCTAGCTGGGAGGCTAGCGGAGCGTTAGCTGCAGCATGGCCGGAGGGAAGCACAGACGACTAGCCCTGGCTCTCCGAGTGGATCCAACCGGAGCGCCGAACCCCGGTTTGTTATTCAGGTTAAAGTGGGAAGAAGCAGTGGGTCTGTGGGACAGCTGAGTGAAGTGGAGCCTGCGGAGGAAACACCAGGAACATCAGGGCGAAACAGTCCGCAGAGGGAAGCACAGCCGGAGCCGATATTTCATTTTAAAACCTTTATCGGCCGATACCGATGACATGCTGATATTATCGTGCATCCCTAATTTATTTAGAGTAAAGACATTAAAACATATTTCTGAATATCAAACATAAAACAGAACTACCAGAATGAAGACAGTGTTGAAGAATTACATCTGCTAATTGTCCATTATCATGGTACTCCAAGTGCTCTAAAGGACTAAGTTAAGCGAATCCATCTTTCAGCTACAGCAGCAACGATAAGAATTCCCTAATTTTAAATATTCAACAGTAATTTATACTTCAATGGTTTAAATCTTTAATGATTCATTATTTATCACAGCAGTTGGTCATTGTGTAAATTATAGTTAGGAATAAGTGAGAATACTGACGCACAAGTATATGCAGTGATAGAATTTCAGGAAAACAAAGCATCTCTTTCACACTGCTACAGATACTGCCATTTCATTTATCACTTACGACATCAATTTGTGTTATGCCAAAGAGAAATATGTAATAAATTTTAAACTGAGTTCACAATGGTCCAGGTGCTGTGAGGTTGAAATGTGTGATGGAAGTGGCACAGGGCGAGTGAAGGGCACCAGCAGCGAAACCACTATGCAAATTCCCCACCACTTTGTTTGACAAGCAACAACACTGCTTTGTATATATGCAAAGCCTGGCAAGACACTGTGCACACAGTCCTGCTGTCAGAGCAGAGTCATGCTAGAGTGGTGACACCCAATGGGTGACCCCTATCTGCAATTAGGCTTCTGGGCCAGACTTCGCACTTCATTCAGACAGACACGCACTAACACTGGCAAAAGTTATCACATATAGCACACATCACATCTCAGGGGTCAACCGTGGCAGGACACCAAGATCACCCTCTGTTCCTCAAAAACTTGTCTGAAGTTGAATAATTTGATTTCAGGAGCCTTTATCATCCCTGCTGAGGTGAAAAGTACTTGATTAGCACTTTGAATTTACTCAGCAGCCGGTCTGTTTGGCCATGACTAAAGATAAAACACAGCAAACCCCATTAACCATTACTCAGTGAGGCTCCATGCAGCTTTTTCTCTTTGCTGTTCTGCAAGTGTTCTCACCACATCCAAGGACTGCATCAAAATCTCTCCATGGACATACAGTAACAAAATATATCACAGTAACTGGAGCCTTTTGGTGCACCATGATACAGTATTTTTGAATCCATAAAACTTCTCAATTATCTAATCTTGTGATAAAATAGATGATTACATAAAACAATAATTTTAAGTTATTATGGATTTTACAATATATCTTATTGGGGTGATGTAATATTTCACTCTATACTGACCATTTTAAATTTGCCTGTTTGAAATACTTGCTTAAAAACAAGTGTAATACACCTTTACAATGTACAGTATGTTTTAAAGGGGTACTCCAGCGATTTAATATTTCACTTTCATGAAGTTGGGGGACTCAAAAAAGAAAAATTACAAAAAGAATGGTCTAAATTGAAGTGCCAGAAGCTGAGATATCCTGATTTTTGGTATCTAGTATGTGTCACGCACCAAAATTCCCCTGAATCCTACATCTCCCATAATGCAATGTGGTAGCACCATTCTGTTTTGAATTTTAAGTCTCAAGTCCAAACTGTGCTATCCCTGGTGACATCATTAAACCCTAATGACAAACATAAAGTTTTCTCAAACTTTGGAAAGCGCCCTCCAGAGACACAGAAGACGGTAGGGGGGGGGGGGGTCAAATATGTGGAGTGCTCCTTTAATGCTTTGAGAACACAGAAGTAATGGTCTTTGTCAAAGGGTTTGAGACAAGCAGGCTCTGAAAACACACTAATGCACCAATGATTGACATTTTTTTCATATCATATGTGCGACTCGTCCAATATTGCAACCAGCTGGGCAACACTGCGTTCGAGATGACTTATAATGAATAATTAAAATGTGAACAAGATGTTACATCTGGAGGGAGCGAGTGTTGCTAAGCATAAGATCTGTCTATATTAATACACAGGACCACAGCCTCCAGGGATCCGTACCTGGCTAAAAATAATGAGAGCACACAGAGGGAAAAGTCCAGCAGTTCTCACAGTGGGCTAAAGCAGAACAAAATGTCTGTGTGTTTTGTTACCTGTTACTTTCTCGGAGTGGTTCGCTGCCCTTCCGCCATGAGATCACACCCCAAGGAGACATCTTGGGCTTGCACTCGATGAGCACATCTCCTCCTACCTTCACCAGTGTCTGACTCCTCAGTTGGCTGTGAGAGAAATCTGGGGCAACAGCTGAGACAAGAGCAGCATATTAAAGGCACTGTTTGCATCTCTTTTCCTCCAATTTTTCTCTGATTATTTATCTCAAATTGAATTTATTACTGATAATTTCTTCAACATTTTGAAAAATGAGTTCATAAATACATTGCGTTATCGCCATGGTTAATTTAAAGACACTAGATTAGATTCTTTATAATGTGAATAATTAGCAATCAGAAAGCTAAACAGTAAAGCCCATGACTGATGTGGAGTTACTGTAACTTATTATAATTCTCAGTTAGGCTTCAAGTGAGTCTACATCATATTTTCACAGCAGAGACAGAAATGTCATGTTCTAAAACTTTTAACTTAAGCCACATAACTTTAAAAATATGTGCCCTTTTCAAAAGGTGTGCAATTGCCAGACAGTGTCCCTGGCATCTTTTCCTTTTGAATCTCCACCTTGAGTTTGACTAGTGCACACTACTGCGTTGAGCCTGATTCCAATCAGCAACATGGTCAAGATGAGACATGCTGGAGGATGAATATAGTGAATGAGAGCTGCTGCCAGCTCAGAGCGGAGAGTGACAGGCTTGACAGGACAGATGGGCGAGGCTGGTGAACAGAGCAGCTCTGGCATACGTCACTGTCAGACGGACACATTCATCTTATAATTAATGCTTTTCAATTAGTGGCCAATAAGAGAGAGGCCGCAGGTCATCCGGCACTATTGAGCAGAGGAAGAAGATGGAGCAAACTTGGAAACAAATACAAACAAATGTATGCCTGCGCACATGTCTCCATGCCAACGCACATACCGTATGCACGCATGCGTGAGTGCACACACACAGACACACGAAACACATCCACACACTAAGCCAACGTCTTACCTATAACTCGGAGCTCTGCATTGGAGTAGACCTCGCCATGTTTATTCCCGGCCACACACTGGTACATTCCTGTGTCTGACAGGGTCAGGCGAGTGATTGACAATGCTCCATTGCCAACCTGTATCCGCTCCTATGGACATAGAGACACATGTCTTTAATATGCTCTACTCTCACTGCTCATCTACATAAAAACAGCCAGCCAGTGGGCCAGTGAATTATGGTCTGGAAGTGACAGACGTGGCAATAAATCTAGGTTTTCATCACTAATGGAGGGAAAGGCTTGGGTGGATGGAGGCAGGCTAGCAGAAAATGACCCTAATCAATCTGCATGTTTATGAGAGTGAAATAAAACCATGCCCTATTTATATCTCCGACTGCACCACAGGGCCTGTTTCCCCTTCAGCAGGAGGAGAGGATAAGAGGGGAAGGAATATCTTAACATCTGAGGGTATACTGCATTGTGAAAATTGCTTTTCTGATAAGTATGCCCTATACATACTAAGTGCTGTGTACATGGTCATGCTGTACCTCCTCTTCATCTGTTTGGACTGTCGGTTTTTTTTGCCTGCCTGCAGGAGGACTCTTGCTCGTCACTGAGCCATCAAATTAAGATCTATCTAAGGACGGCTGGGCATGATGAACTAAAAACTCAGTGGGATCAGTGCATCTGTTGGACATTTAATCCTCAATATATGTTCATCTCTGTGAACTCAGGTTCTCCCTCAACTCCTTCTCTATACAGTATTAAATCCTTGAGCAGTTTTCATACATCTCCGTGCAGCCGTGTCAGGTTCCGCCTCCTCATGCCCTTCAGCTCCTGTGTTTTCCGCGGGCTCACCCATAATGTCATTAGAGCCCATTTCCATAGGGATGTCTGAGCGGCCTGAACTCCAGTCGCGGGGGATTAAGGTACTGTCACATGAAAAGAGAGACTGTCCTCACTGAAAGATCACAAACTAATCCTGTGTTTGAGCAGGTTGTGACTGAATTTCCATAACGCTCTGCGGCTCGGGATGTGCAGGGGGCGAATATCCCTGCTGGCAAGGGAGGCAAATGGTGGCATATATCAGTCTATGCATGGAAAGCACTCCCGTTTACGGCTGCTATTAATTAAGCATGACGTTCCTCTCAAATCAGCAGTTTTTCATGCAGGGACTTGGGGGGACCATCTGTACGCCTTATGCTGAATGGAAATGATTGGCAATGTCATTTGCCAACAACACTGGGTTGATTCTTTTGATATAAAACTGCAAAAACACATAAAGAATGGATGGCATGAAGGAATGACTTTTATGGTTTAGAAAAGTGAGCTGCTTCCATTTGATTGCTGGTAACAGATATGTTCTTCAGAATGACTAATTACTAGAAGCCTTTGTTGAGATGATGCAAAACAGATGTGAAATTTAAAAGAAGAAATACGCTACACTTTATAATATATCATAACAATATCAAACTACTACTATGGATTTAAGGAAAAGGGGGGAAATCTTTTTATTCAAATGCAATTTGAAAAAAACAAAACAAAAAGGAACACATGGGTAACATGAAATTGATTTTGATCTTACAACTTCGATCTCATAAACAGTGAAGGGAAAATGTCACTACAGGGCTTAACAACAAGAAATGATGCTGTGCTCACCAGAGTAGAACTGTGAAAGAAATCTGCTAATTATATTCACAGATATTTGATTAATCTACTGTATATGCCTGAGAAACTACAAGTAGACGTGAACTAAGCTCAACAGTAGCAGGAACAAAAGCTCTTAACTCAGTCTGTTTCCTTCGGTTGAGCTTGAATGAAAGAGGAGAGAAAGGGAATTCAAACCACCTCCCCTCTCCTAATCAGGATGTGGTGGATTTTTGCCAAAATGATTTTCATTCCTGAAAATTCAAAGAATTTTTTTAAGAGGTCTAGCAAGAATAACCTCAGTTCAAGTATGCCACAGTAAGCCATGTCTATGGTGGTCCCATACTCCTCTAAATGGACTAAATCCTGTTTCACGGTGGAGTTTCCCTTTAATTGCACAGCCACTTAATCCTGCAGCCATTGTCAATAAAGCAGCAGAGAGTGAGGTCCTCAAGGTGAAAGCAGCCACAAGAAATGGAGCATTCCAATAAACTATCTCTCTATTTTGATGTAGGGCGGTGATACACAGCACCATCATGGAAGACCATGAGTCTTATCATTTGTAAGGGCTGCGTCTGAAACAGCAGTATGTTAACTGTCTGTCCAACAAAGAGACCAGCACCTTTAAAACCAGTCTGAGAGTTACGATTATTACAGGGAAACACTAAAAATAGTTGGGGTTCTTAAATATTTTAAATGGCTGACACTGAATAATTGAATGCACATATACTCAGCTGTATACAGTATATACGACCCTCTAGAAATCCACTGTGCTATGTAGTCAATGACTTATGTGTTGTTATGTTATTTTCATTAATGGATTGCTCTGTCTCTCCTCTTCAAAGTTAGAAAACTGTCGGCAGAAATAAGTTTGTTGAGATATTCCAGTGAACGACACAATCAGAAAGCTCTAATTGATTCACCGTAATAAATAACAACAAATGGCGCTTCCTCTTCCCACTGCTCCTTACATCATTGACCTTTCCCTTCCTCCACTCATTAAGCCACTGTGGTTAATGGTGGCATTTCAAACAATGTAACACCTTTGCTGATTAATCCGTTCTCCTACGCATTCTGAATATATCCATTTATTTCATCTTTGTTAAGGGGAAATCTGCTGCACAAAAATCAACACAGTCATTGTAACCTTCAATCATAATCATGCATTCAGTGCTATGAATCCAGATGGCTGAGTGTGATGAGGTGTGTTAGTATTTTCACCTATTTTGGAGGGTTTTTTTTTTAAAGCAGTTGTGCTTTCATTTAAAAGGGACATATTATGCTTTTTCTGGTTTTCTGTTATTTATGTACTGTTATGATATCAGATATGCCAAACATGGTCAGAGTTCCAAAATTTGACTTAACATATATAAAGATGCTCCCTGCCAGTCAAAATCCAGGGCTTCAATGTGATCTGAATACTCATATTCAGATACTCCAATGTTTTTTTCGACCTTGCCAACGAGCTGATGTCGGCTTGTCTAGCTTGTCCATTAATGGCCGTTTGTTCTGTAGCCTTGGTTGCTAAGGTTGTTTGCTAAGGTTTTTCCATGTGTTGTTCTCATATTTTGAATCGGGTTTTGGCTCAAACATGTACGGATGTATTTGAGAAGTTGACCTTTTGACTAAAGAACAAGAAAAAGTAGTCAAATCCTACTACTATAATTTGTTTCATGGTTTGTTTATGTAGCCTCCCAAACTGGCGGGTGTCTGCTGAGGGGCAGCTTCCAAGAGCTGGCCAATCAGAACATAGTGGGCTCATCTGGGGGGGGGGGGGGGGGGGGTCTTAAAGAGACAGGAGCATGTTTCTGACAGAGGGTGAACTGAGGGGCTGCATAAAGGGTCAGGATGAGTTAAATATCCAGTAGAGCCCCAGATTAAAAATATAGACCTGCATTATATGCCCCCTTTAAATGTATTCAGTTCAAATAGAAGTATAGGAGTGAGGTCTCATGAACAAAATGAAAAAAATAGATCATATGGACTGTGAATGGCCCATTAGAATGCTCACAATATTTATTATTTTATGAAACAACCAATAACGACAAAAAACTGCTTTTTTCCCAAACATAAAAAGAGATGCTCTGTCTTATTTTCTAGTGTTACCTTATAAAAGGTTTTGATAAAAATGTTAGCCATAGGTTAAACAGATTGTTGCTTATTTTTTCCTGGATAGCAAGCCAAATCTGTTTTTATGAGAAAGAGGCTTTGCTGTGCAGAGTGTTGCCTCTAGTAATGTAGCGACAGACTGGGTTCATTCCAGCGACATGTATAACATTCAAGTACTGATCGATATCCTCTGGTGTGTTTGTCTCCTTTTTTGCATAATGAAGCAAATTAACATAATGCCTGTTTATTTATCAGGTGCAAGCTGTGCCTGAGTATCCAATCAATCTTACCCCAACAACCTGGCGAAAGGATCCAATATGATAATCCAATACAATGAAGGAATATTGAATCATATTTTTGCAAATGCCAACAACAGTGTTCTGCTGCAGTTAAAGTTAGATGTACAAGAAAGCTAGCTGGAGCCACAACAGCCTCATCTTTCATCACAGTACCCATACTGGGAATTCAGAGGGGGCAGAGGGCTAAAATGGATGTGCAGTGTATGTATAAAGAATCTCACTTTTTCCTCTTTAGCGGCACAGGATTAATAACTGCATGTTGAATCTCTCTTTGCCGAAGAAAGATTTAACAGAAGATTATGGTAGCACTTATAACGCTATACTTTCCAGACTAGCATGAAATATTGGCCTGTTTACAGTTTGGTCTTTTAGAAAAGCAAAGCACAGTGGACATACTCTAATTCCTTTGAAATAAATGCTGTTTTGCAGAACTGAATCACATAATGTATTGCTGCACAGGAGGAGCTGTGTTGTAATGAAGAAGACAATAATGCATGGTAATTAGTCAGTAAAGCCAGAACAAGCAGCACAATAGAGCTTTCAAAATACAGTACATGGTTGCTCACATTCTTCATTCAGCGGCACAGAGTGTGGGAGAAACATCTGTGCCAAAGCTGTTGCGTAAGTCTAACTTTGGAAGCAGAATGTCATCTTCTAAAGAGATGCATTCGCTTGGCGGATCTCACCTCTGCGGACTCCAGGTTCTCTCCATTTTTCATCCACCTGTAGGAAGGCTTCGGCTTCCCCGTGGCTTTACATTCCCACACCACCGAGTCATCAATGAGCTTTTGGACATCTTGGGGTTTCTCAATGAGATGAGGAGGAGCTGGAAAATGTTAAAAAAAATGATGAAAATAGTAAAATTATGTGGCTACTGTATAATGAAATTAGCAACAGCATAGTTTCT
This sequence comes from Thunnus thynnus, assembly GCF_963924715.1. Lineage (NCBI taxonomy): Eukaryota > Metazoa > Chordata > Actinopteri > Scombriformes > Scombridae > Thunnus > Thunnus thynnus. The sequence continues at coordinate 31,476,697 of NC_089520.1, read as the reverse complement.
GCTGGGGTCGAGATGAAAGAAGAGAGGAGTTGGTAACAATATTGATACGGTAATGTGATTCGTATTGAACCATTACCAGCTGGTCATAATTTAGTTGTAGTAGCTGTCCTCTTGTCTTGCATTGAAAGACCCATCAATTATTTTAGGAATGATAGCAGGTTCCCGCCCTCTGTGTTGAATTTTGGTGATGGGACTCATTTATTACCTTTCATTTACGCTGAATTATCACTGAAGTACTTCTTCTATGGTTTCTTTTAGTTTCCTAGTGTGCTTAGACTGGAACTAAAGTGATGAAAACCGGATCCATATACATTAGGGTGGCTACTGGTGCCATAAAACCCCTCCATTCAATACAAACTGAGTAAATGATGGTATAATTATACAGGAAGAGAATTGATTCTTGCTGTGTCATGCAAGTAACTCAAGGCTAGTTAATGATTAAGAAAAAAACAAACATAAAAGTAGATCTGTAAAGTTCTCTCTGTGTAATGCTCTGTACATTCTGGTTGATGTGTAGGTCAAGCTACTATCATCTTATATCACACAAGGCCAGTGTCAGGACAAGAGTAATGGCTGACCACACTTTCCCATTCCACAGACCTCACCTAATGCCACTCTCAAGGACTGACCTTTGTGGAGGCTTTTCGGTAACAGTACAAATCCTGCTCTAATTGGCTGGTGCAATACAGTATTTTGCCTTTGAGAGAAGCAGGATAAACACGGTGAGAAATTCAATAATGGCAAATGCATCCCTGCACGATCTCTGTGCATTACAACTTCACAATGTAGCCGATGTGTGAGTGTGTGTGTGTGTGTGCTGTATGTGGGTGTTCAGAGACAAAGAAAAAAGACAAATAAAAGAGGTGCATGTAGAGACAGGAGGGGGGTATTTGTGCAGTCTTGTGTATTTATGTCGGAGTCCTGCAAAGACTCCACATCAAAATCCGTTCAGTATCAAAGAAATGTATGTATTTGTGGATCTTGCGTCGTACTATAGGCCTTTAAGATCTCTTGGCAGCCGAGGCTGCTGCACAAGGTTGGCTGAGGTCATTAACTGTTAACTTGTATTGAGGCTGTTCTTTTGCCATCTGTGGAAATGGTTCAAGACTTACAATTTCCTTTGACTGAAAGCTACTGAAAAATGAATCTTCTGTTATTTATCCAGCAACAGAGAAGAGACATTTATGTAACAGCTATGCTAACCTCCCTGTTATTCTCTCAATGGATATATTTTTTACATCAATTTCAGATTTATTTCCAGTACTTGTACCTGCAGAAGCCTATGCAGTATGTGCTTTGAAAAGAACTCACTTGGAGAGATGGTAGAAACTTACTCTGTAAGACTCCACCATCACCAGTCATTCAGCATCACATCCATTCACGCTACCGCAATCCTCCATCAGAGCCTGGCTGAGCTGCCCCGCCCACTGCACCTTTCAGGCCTGCATTGTTGTTGTTGTTTTTTTTTTTTCTCCTCACTGTCAGGGTTCCTCACTCTATCCCTCACCCGCTGCAAACGTATCGACTCTCAGTCAACGCTTACCAAATGAAAGCAGGCAGCCCATCTCTGCCTGAACTGGGCCAAGCGCGTATACAATCGAGCCAAATGTCAAGTGGCAAAAGCAGAGGAAAGATGGGAATTTATCTTATCAGTGAAATCACTGTGAGATAATGCAGCGGTGAGTCTATAGAAACACAAATGTGAATACAGCTAACCTGTCACAGCTTTGCATTTACTTTCCTGCTGGGTAATATCAACATCAACAGGCGGGCAAAGGCCCATTTCTTTTCCAAGCTTTACTTTCAGAGATGGAAATTTGACAAACCACTTGTCTTTGGCTTCAATTTGTCATTAAAAACTGCTTTCAATAGAGAATTATGACTAATATGGAGAAAGATGGTGACTAAATGCATCCAAAGTGAAAAGAGCTTTTGCATTAAGATATAATTAATCTAATCTCACCTCGAGCATAAAACCACAAATTTGGTTCTTAAGCCTCAATACAGTTAATGAATTCCTGTTTCTTTAAATACATTTTCTATTTTATGAATACACTTCTTTAAAGTGACAAGATGAATGAATACATTTCTTTAAAGTGACAAAGACAAGATGAAGTGATGGAAAAATCTAAAATTTAAAAACACTGTTGTAAATTGGAAATACAGCTCCTTCATATCCGTTAGGTCAACTTGTATTAGTGGGGTTCAAGACAGAAAGAACAATGTTTTTTGCATCTAACATTGACCTTAAAAGGGTGAGAATGTTTTAACAATGACCATAAAGCCACCATAAAGCAACCCTTCATTTCTTCCTGTCTTAACACAAAGCCCGGCTCTTCCCACTGTAGCTTGCTTGGATGTACAAGAAATACCCTTATCGATTCCCCCATTGGCTTACACTGCTGACGAATGTCTCAAAGGCTTAATTCAAAGGTAGTTCAAAATAAGATTACTGATTTTTATCACCTGGCTGCAGACAGCATGAGAGAGAGAGTCGGGGGGGTCAGAGAGAGAGACTGACAAAACACGTCAAAAATAAGAGAGGACCGGCAGCTCTAAAGGACAAATCAAGACTTGGTGGATCACGGCATGCTCCTGGGCTGTTGTAGTGAATGAGGCTGAGAGTTTCCAGGGCTGTTGTAAATAATGGCAAATTGTTTAATGCCCCAAATGAGTTATTTCTGACAGCTGACACAGCATGACTTGAAAGGGAGAAAATCAGAAGGAAGAAAACAAAGAGCGGTCAAGGTTGGAGGAAAATCCATAGATTGTTCAAAGAGCAAGCTAACTGCTCGAAGAAGAATTCTGGTTAAAAATATTGTTCAAATATAAATGTCATGGTGTTTTTTTATCCATAAATTCCTGACCTCTTGTAATTAATGCACATGGAAAGTTACCAGGCTGGGTAAACAGCTCTAGTACAGAGATTTTGTTAATTATCATAGAGGTTAATTTTCCGACTTTGATTATTTATATGGATCGATGAATAGGATTTGTGATATCAATATCTCGTTTCCTACTTATTACCTTTCTCCCTGGGATTCAGTCTAGTGTTAATAAGTCACAAAACTCCACCAATTAAAGAATATCAGACACTGATTGCACACAGAATCAGTGTCTGTTTCCCAAAATCTTTAAAGTTTTTGGGAAAACATCAAAAGTTATTTGTTGTTATCTGATGTGTTTCTGGAGCTGTTTCACAATCATCCACAATTAATTTGAAATTTTCCAGCTGTGAGCAGCTCCTCTATTATCTATGTGTGCATTGTGGGAGAATAGAGTACATCATGTATGCTGATTGTTTTGTGAATACTGACAAAATGAAATGCTCATGTAGTATGGAACTCACTCTCATATGTTTCAGGAACAAATGCCATTTAATTATCACAATGAATACTCCAAAATACTACTAATATTATTATTATTTTGGAGTATTTTAGAATAAAATTTTTCAATTAAATTATACACAAACCATAAACAGTTATTGTTTTCCAGGTTTCTTGTATAAAACAAAGGAATAAAAATCATAATTAAACATTGAGATGGTTGGATGTGATATTTTTGCACATGGCATCAGTAAGGAAACAATCCCTGAGGTCTGATAGCCTGCAGATGTGTTGACTTTTTAACTTAATTAATTTAAACATTAGCCAAGATCAATCTATTTGGGATTCGTAATAATTATTTAATTGCTAAAGTAATAGCACAGTTTACTAAAATTCAAATCAATAGTATTCACTATATAAAACAATAAAAAAGCCACACTGACTGCAGATACCATCATGTTTACACTGATGAATTAATGAATAGCAAGCGTTTTTTTTTCATTTTGTGAGAACAGCTGGCGGAAGTTGAATTTTGAAATGAAGTGGACTACACATTCCAGCCAGCGGTTATACCGACTGCTAAGTATTTGAACTCAATAGGTGTGAGTCCAACAATGGTTGGATCTACTAACGCCCTTCCTGTTGATCCAGATGCTGCAGTGCAGATTACGTCCCTGACATACAGTATGTGCCACTAGTCTATGTATAGTACATTTAACGGCTTTGATCTCCAGTCAAGTTGGATGTCAATCATGATGCCATCTGGTGGAACCCAATACAAGGCTCACCAACAAGGTCGTATCCAAGGGCTCAGCCTCATCCGCGTCGCTCCTTTAATCTGGATCAAAATATTAGAGGCATCATGGCTGACAGCCTTTAATCATTTTGATGTGCTGTTAAAACGAGCCTCCCTCCTCATGTATACCACATGAGCCTCTGCCGATCACCGCTGACTGCTTTAGAAGACTAGTTGTGTCTGCTCTCGCTGCCTCTCTCAGTCTGAGCAGGGCTGACAGATGTGGTGCATGCTGGTCAAATATTCATGCATGATAGGATCACCTACCGTAGAAAGAGAGCTTTCCTTTCACTGTGTTCATTCCCCTGGAGTTTTCCGCCACACACTCATATGTGCCGGCGTCCTCCTGTTGGAAATATGGGATTTCCAGGACACCGCTGGCTTTCCTCATGTCCACTTTCCTGGGGAAAGGTACACTGTCCACTCTCCTCCAGTTTATAGAGGGCACCGGGCTGGTGAGAAGAGACAGAGAGAAGTTTACCCCTTCTGAGGTCACAGCTTTCAATTTTTGTGAATGACTTATTTCTCATGAGTGGACAAATTCTGCCACATGTACAGATTCTTATCTTTTGAAGGGTTTTTCAAGGCACAAAATAGAGAAAGAGCAGTCATTTTTACTCAAACTTATACAGTTTTATGGATAATTGTTTGACACACAAAGAATTAAAACAAAACTGCCACACATAAACTTTCAGTGCATTTACCAGACTTTAGTCAGAAACTGATAAAGTGGAATTATAGTTGAATTTGTGCTGCAAAATACTGATCCCATGCACTAATGATAAAGACAGTAATTTTAGATGGTGAATAATGCAGAACCCAATTAGTAGCAAACAAACATCCCTTAAAAGAGCTTTTAAATGCCTTAATTACATCATTATCTATACACATACAACCCAACATTAACTCAAGGTCTTTCAATTATTTGAATTTAATGCCTCAGAATTGCCTTAATTTGCAAGTTGTGGGGACATGGTGCTTAAATTAACCTTCAATTATCCTTAAATCCTTAAAATGCAACTGATATAGGAGCACAACATTTAGAGCGTTTCTTTGGTCTTTTAAGGATCAAAGTTACTTTGGTCACACCACGATAATATTCATATGAAAGGCTTAAGGGGCTTATATGGGGTTTCATTCCCTGGTGAATGTATGTAAAACTGCAAGAATTACCTCAGACTCCAAAGAGTTAAGTACAACTTAGGCATATTACCTACTCCTGTACTCTGGGCGCCAGTGCACTGTGTTACAAAACCTGTTATTTTAACTGAAGATTCTTACATCACAACATGTGCCCTTTAATTTCTCAGATGCAAAGCCTAGCTTGAAACACTTGAGGATTGCAGCAAGGTGGTGAAACACATGAAAAAAAAAAAAATATCCCAGCGCTTTTCTAGTAATATTTTTCCTTTTATATGCTAGTGAGTGTGCTGATCCTGACTACGAGTGGGCTTACTTTCCCAGAGCGAAGCATTCCAGCTTTACAGTGGATCCTTTGGCAACATGAACAACCTCTGGAAACTGAACTTCAATCTTTGGCTCATATTCACCCATCACACCTGAAAGAGAAATGCAAATGAGTGCTAGTGTTAGTGAGAAAAAAAAAATAAGAAAAAAGTTGTGTTTTTGATTTGTAACTCAAGTTAAACAACTCTGGCAAAAAAGAAAAAAAAAAAAAAACAAGTTGTGGTTTCTGCTGTTACTACTCAACCACTGAAAAACCCTTTTCAAGTACAGCCCTCTTTTACTATAAGCTGAAATGTTTTTCAACTTCCAACGCTGTGCGATCTGAGCGGCAGAAACACACTCTGCTCTCAGCGCTGTCACAGAATGCTCTCCCATTGAAAATAATGAGAAAAAGAAGCCAAACACACAGCTCTCCAGTGGACATGCAACACACTGATGTTGAATGGAAAAACAACTTTGAGAATTCATAGACGGTTTGAGCTTTTACATCCAGATGAGTTTCATCTTGTTGTAGTGCTAACAGCTATGAACCAGAAAATGGGCACATAAAATCCCCCTGGGTGCTGCCACTGTGTCTACAAAGCATCCCATTCACTGTCGGTGAAGCAGCTCTGGTGGATTATAATATTGCTGCTGTGCATGCTAAAAATCTCTGGATAAAGGAGAAGACAGGAATGTGGGCTCTCTGGCGTTGTAGCTTAGGGAGAGACTTATTCATAGATCAAGACTGGAGTGTCTTGTATATTTATTATTATTATTATTTATTATCTTCTTCCCTTTAAATGACACTAAGGTAAATTATATTAATTCATTTGTAATTGGGTGAAATTTCATTTTTCCTGGCTGTGCCAATTCTCAGCCTGGCTGCACAATCACAGTATTTTAAGCCACTCTCATCTACCGGTGTAACAATAGGCCCCCCCCCCCCCCCCCCCCCCCCCCGGCTGTAATTCAAGGCAATGTTGCACAAATAGCTCTAGAGATGGAGGAAACAGGCCAATTTCATCTCGTTGATTTGGTGAGGCATGTGTTATCAGGATGGTTCCCTGAGTGACTGTGAAAGCTAATTCAGATCCTTATCACAACTGTCTCATACTGGAATGTAACCACAGCGCTATCACCCATGTTCAAGCAGACAGGTGGAAGTGGATGGGTAATTGTCTCATACCATAACCTTTTGTAGGGGACACCTGTTTAATACACCCCCTGCCTGAGCCCCTATGACCGTGAGGTAAGGCTGATGTTTTGCTGCTAGTCGCGGCGCCTTGGTGAAATAAAGGTATAATGAAAAAAGAAAGGGAGGGAAAGGGAGTGCTCTGGAATAGCTAGAAAAAGCAATTCCTCAAATCACACCAGTTATTCGCAATTGTGTCACTCAATGATGGTGATGAAAGACATTTTGAGAATATTTATATTCATTTCCACAGAATACTCCAAACCTGCCATTCATTCACAATTTAATTGTCTATATATGTGACAACTATTACAGTGTTGACAGCGCAGTTGTCTGCATTCAAAATGTATTGTTTCAATAAATTGCATTTGGTATTGTTTGAACATTTAGTCAAGTAGATACAGTTTGTTTTATGTCAGATACTCAGGCTGTGATTTAAAAGGATTTCAACTAGTAACTTCTCAAAACCGCCTCATCTATTATTTTCATTTTGTTACAAATTCAGCCTCTGGTCTCCAAAGTTGCAAGCTGAGCCCTATATTACTACAACAGAGCTACACAACTGCATTACAAAAGTTAACTGGGGAAATGCTGTGATTTGAGTGAAGTGTTTTGTCATATCCTGCATTATTTCCTGTGCCAACATTTCATTCAAGAGTGGCTGCCAAGATCCTGTGATACTACTACTACTAATAACACTTTATTTTTATTTCCCCTATTTAACACTTATTATTAGTATATAAAGAATTAATAACTCACTAGTGTAGTTGTAAGTCAATAAGAAGACATTTTTAATATTCATCTTTGTAATTGTCAACAACTATATCCCTTATAACGCCTCATACTCTGCATCCATAACTGGTGTATAAACAGTTGATAACATATTGTAACATATAACACATATGATATGTCTTCACTTTAGTTTAACACATCATTACATCATCAACAGTTTTAATTCACCACTGAATAATTCATAAATGTGTATAAACATTTAATCAATATATAACACTGTAAGATTGGTTCATGTGTGTAATATATATCATCATATGTAATAATAATAATGCTGTGCTATCAAGCACTCATGAACTGTTTATAAGCCAGTAATGGATGCTTCATATGAGGAGTTACAATTGTTAATAAATATATTAATAAACACTTTTAAAATGTCCTTAAATATGCTCAATACTACGTTGTAATGAGTTATAATGTCTATATAATGCTTATGAATGTTAAGAAGGGGGTATTAACCCATAAAACACCCATAAAAATATAAAAGACATTTCTAGTAAAAATTACATTTAACTTCATATTTCTTCTGCTGCATTAGATATGGTAAAAGAACACGATCCTGGAACGAAAGCCTACAATTAGATGACTTGCTGACAATGACCTTTCCTCTGGAGTGCCTTGATAAGGCCAGCCTAAAGCATCGGATCCACATGTTAAAGGACATGCTGAAATTAGCAAAGAAAGAGATAATTAACCTTTGAATTTCATTTGTATTCCTTAAAACCACTTGTCCTACTTTCAGGTACAAATAAAACAAGGGTGGATTTTTGTTTCTCGTGACCAGGACCAGTCCTCATTTTAAGCAGGGTTGTATTAAATAAACCCAGTGATTTTAGCCTGTGTTGACAGGAGAGGAGCTGCATTTTCAGTACTATTGAAAGTGTGAATCAAAACAGAAGTAAAACACCATCCTATGAAATTATGTGGAGAGAAAACAAAAACAGACGAGCTGTGATGAGAGGTAATTATATATATATATATATAAATATATATATAAATAATAGACTAGATGGCGACTAATTATATAGTGAGGGGGTGTAATTTATTTAGCCACACTATGTGGTCCAGACTGAAATATCTAAACAACTACTGGATGGATGGCCATGAAATTTTATGCCGACATTCACAGTCCCCTTGAATCATCAGGGGATGCCCTGACTTTTTCTCTAGTGCCACTTGACGATAATTTGACTGACTGCCATTAAATTTGTTACAGATATTCATGGTGCCCAGAGGATGAATGCTAATGACTTTGATGATCTCCCAACTTTTTGTCCAGAGCAATCATCACATCAAAGTTTACACTTATCCAGTGAAATGTATCAACATCTACTGATTGGATTGGCACAAATGTTTGTACAGACGTTCATGGTTCCCAGATGCTGTACCCTAATGACTTGATCCCCTGACCTTTCCTCTATAGCTAATAACTGATTGCCATGATATTAATGATTGCCATCAGTACAGTCATGTTTGTACCAATATCATGCCATGAATGACTTTTTATCTAGCTATTTTTTTCCTCAACATTTTAATTTATGACCAAATAAAAAATTACATGACAAACTGACCTAATTAAAAAATGTCACACTATACTAACACGCTAAACTAAGATGGTTAACATGGTAAACATTACACCTGCTAAACATCAGCATGTTAGCATTGTCATTGTGACCATAAGCTGTTCAGTGTTTATCATAATTATCTTGCTTACACAATAGTCACGTACAAAATTATATGCAAATACCAAACTATATTTATATGTGTACATATGTATGAAATTTTGCTAATAAAGTTTTGTGACTGCATTCTTTTGTCAACTATTGAATAAACATACTTTACTACTCCAACAGGTTTGTGCTATAAGGAATAATAGATAATAATAGAATGAAGAGGCTACGGGTTATCTGAAAATAATGCACATCTGACCAATTATGAGGGTTAAATATAGGCCTATAACATTTGAGAAAGGAAAATTAACAGCCCTGTGACTGGATACTCAAATTAGCAGATTCTACGACAAAACAGCTTGATGTGCAGCCCTGCAATCAACAGACTTACGCTCTAATTAGATTACTGATGCTCATGTTAACATGCTAGTGGGTTAGTGCAGTAAGTGTGTTCTATAAGCAGAGCTCACCATCACTGCGGAGCACTAGTGGAGTGGGTGGGCCCTGGACTCGGGTCTTCGTGACGGTGTTAGTCACCACACAGGTGTAGTTGCCCACATCTGAGGACTCCACTTTGGCGATGTACAGATTCCCTGTCTCCTGCGAGATGAAGCGGCGAGTGTCCTGGTTCACATATGTCGGGTACTCGTTAAAGATCCAGGAAAATACCAGATCTGTGGATCAAGGAGAAAAAGAGAATTCTCATTTTTAATGAAACCAAAAATGTTTTTTTTCTTATTTTTTTGGGAGGGGTCATAAAACAGGGTGGAGAGCTGTGAGATATTTTGGTTGTATGGTGAGTGATAAGTTTTAACCTCCTGAGGGTATTTGTAATTGATGATAGGATCTGCGGGAGGTTGCAGACAAATATAATTATCTGGACTCACTTCAAATGGCCTTTTTTCATGTGGATAATGGGGATTTGGTTGACACTAATAAGAAGCATTGGTAGCACTTTACAATAAGGTACACAACATTTTGAGAATTAATGAACAAACAATAAACAAAGCAGGACCTAGCAGCTAATTAATGAACAAGTCATTTCTAAATAGCTCAGACTCAGATTTTTGTCTCCTCAAATAACTACTCCGACGAATAGCTAGCATCCTCAACAAATACATAAATGAACTGAGATATCATTTACAATAAAATGTACATATTATACCATCATATTGTTAGCTAACACATGCTAGCCAGCTAATGGGTAAACTGATATATATTGTAGTGAGCTGTTGTTTGTTAGTTCCATCACTCACAAATGACATTACGTCCTCCTTCCTTTCTACAACTTCCATTTCCAGCAACTTTTCTAGCTTCTAATTTTTTAAAAACTGGGACAGTGCACACTGCTAACAATTTAAAATTAGCTTAACTCAGCACTAAGCTAACGCTACACAGCTAAACCTATGACTGATACTGAGAAAACAGTAGCACAGAACTGTGTTTCATTAATGTCCAGGGAAATGGAAAGGCTACTGACTGTAATAGCATCTAGGTGTATCCAATACCACTAATGATGACTCTGTTCCATTTAGGTGTCCTACAAAGCCATTCCAGTGAGACAGCAACCGTCTTGTCAAACGGCTCAAAAACATTAGCGTAGATTAGTGCAAAGATTTCTGTGGATGTTATAGTTTTATAGGTAAATTTATTTATATCTTTCTAAATTTTGTTGTGATGTACAAAACAAATAAGGAGTTAGTCACTTCCTGCCATCATCTTTATTTGGTTATGAAAAAGTCACAACTTGGGAAACAAGTTACAAATCTTTGTTGTGCAGTAGACCTAGATGAATATTTTTATTCCAGCTTGATAAAGTCCTTGAGTTATCTGGAATTTTTTTTTGTATTTATTTATTTGTTTATTTTTTGGCAGGCAGATCAAATGCTCTGTCTGTTCTGTCTTAGCACCATGATGAGTTGTTACACTAGTAACAGAAAAATAGTAACTAATGATGACAAAGTAAGGATTAGTTATTGGTTATGTGCCATCAGCAGCTGATTCACCGTTCATCAGGAATGATTTGTTATATAATTGGTTAGTAGGCTTACAGATCTATCATACAACTTGTCAACAGATACAGGCTCATTAATGTGACATCCAACAGCTTGCTCTCATCTAACTTATTATCTGCTATCAAATCCTTAGTTTGAAGTTATTTAGGAAGTACTGGTACATATTCAGCAATTTGCACAATTTTACCATTGTGTAAATTGCAAAACATTTAATACCCATTATATGTTACAGGTGTGCATGATGACCTGATTCACTTGAGCAGATAATGATCTATAAAGGGGAAGGGGAACACATTCAAACCCCGAATCATTACTCTGGTTGATCCACAGCTGCTTATTTGACACTCTAGTGAATTCTACTTTTCATAATCCAAAACGGGTTCATTTTTGTTGTTTCAAACTTTTTCCATTTGACAGGAGTTGTACAGACATGCTGTTACAATAACAGTTGTGATGCAAAATGTTTGTATTCATGAGTGCGCCAGCATTTCTTTAAAGACATCTCAACCGTATTGGAGAAACTAGCCAACGGTGTTACTCATCACTAACAGGAAGCAGGCATCATGTTGGTGGGTACCTGTCAGACTTCTAAAATCAATAAACATTGCTGGAGTTTAAATGTCAGCCTTTCCCCAAAACCACATCATTGTGTTGGAGTATTTCAAAATGAGCAAAACAAACATTTTGTAGTCATGAGATCCATGTGAAAATGCACATTTGCCAACTACAGCTAACTGAGCTCATTGTAATGCTCGCATACTTTGTGCAAGTTCAGTAAGAAGACAGATCATGACAGAAGATTTAGTTCTTGCAGTTATCTGGTTCATTGAGCTTAAAGCATGACATCTTGAGCATTAAATAAACTCATAATAATTATGTAATTGTAATAATAATTAATGACTGTTACAGTAAATTAAATTAGTTAGTTATTGGACCATTAACCTGGTCAATAATCCCATTTTCAAGTGAACCAGTGTTTAAAGTGAAATAAATGTTCACCAAAAAAACCTGAATGAGGCTCCTTAAGAGCACGATATAATTAATACAACATTCAAAACCAAAACAAAACATTTAAATCACTACTTCATTATATTATTATCACCAGTAAAAAGCAGCAGTACTGTAATTCAACCACAGACATCACTGCCCTGAATTTCATAGAGAAATGAGAAACACAATGCAGAAAGGACTGTCAGCAGCTACTGTATAACATCCAAAATCGATCTACTAGAGGGAAACAAATGAATTCTAACCACATTTTACAACCTGCAATTTCAAAAAATTAGCGTATACACATACTGTATGCTGGATGAGTTCACAATATTGATGTCACCTCATCAAATCTTAGTGTTGTGATGTCACCTGCTGCTCTGGAGTTCTGCAACAGGTGTACAGTAACTGACAGGAACCTGCTGAGCTTAATCAAACCCTACCACTTGTTAGTGGACTAGCAATTAAACAAAACAGACTTGGAGGAACCCTTCCCTTTGCCCGCCCTAGCTGCTTGGCCATTTATCACAGCATGATGCCATACTCCTGCTGGCTTAGAGGAGCAGGTACTGTACATAAGGCAAAGGAGGCGGCCAATCAGCATCATTTGGGGTTTGGGTTTAGAGTTTGGCTGTGCGTGTGGAGCTGCCGGAGCTGTGATGGCTCAGTAGAGGTCTGTGGGGACAAGGTACACTTCAAGGCAGGATAAGGCATGTTGTTTATATGTGTTTCCTCTCCAGTGCTTTTGGACTATGGCTGCACCTGCTCTTGTTCTATGTTTAAAACCCATAAGACTGCATGGCACAACAGGCGCTGCTGAATACCACGGAGAGCGAAAACATAATGAGATGTCTCACACAGCTGGCCAAACGGTCTTCAAAAAAAATCATCCAGGGCATTGATTTCATGGGTTACACAAGGCTCCCTGGTATAAAAACGGGACATCTCCAAGACAAATTGTTGAAGAAATCCAGCTGCCAAGGGAGACAGCATTACAATCACTGCCATGGTAACAGGAAATCAGCCTTATTTTTACTGTGACAACAGCCTTTGCACATGAGCTCAAATTAGCAATTTAAGTTAGTGTAAAGTCTGAAAAATTGATGTAGAACATGCCTTTTCAAATCTGAAAATATACAATAATCTTGATATAGCACTATGTGTAAAACAAACACTAGACTGGACACACTACTGGAGTCTATGGCTTCTTCTGGTCTGTCAAAAAATTATTATTATTTCCGAAACATTATCCATTGGCAAGAAATTTGCAGGAGTCCTCAAAGAGCTGAGGGTGGTTCCCTCTAGATTAAAGATCACTTTGCAGGAGTCACAATGAATAAAGCTGCTTCGGTCACATAAGGAGATGTAGTAGCAGCTTCAAAGGAGAGGCCTCGCTGAATATTCAAAGCCTGAACAAGACGTGCAAGTCAAACATGCCCTGTCTCCTTGCACAGTTAAGATCACACTCAGACTGATTTGTGCTATTATAATGTAAAGATGGAGCAGCGAGACAAAGACGGTGGGCCGTAACCCCAAAGTAGTCCTATCATCCTGCATGATGGCCGGAAAAGGAAAATACTTAGTCAACTTGCGGCACCTGTGGTGGACAGTATACACATGTATATACTCAGCTCAAATGTTACTTCACAGTGTGTGCAGGTAGTTTCATGAAGACAAATTAAAATGAATACATTCTTAAAATATTCAGTGTCAGCAACATGCAACTTTTATTATGGCATATTTGAATCACTCTACACTTTAACTTTTTTATACTCTGCTTTTGTAGTTATGCTCTACTTACACATTAAAAGAGTAAAGGGGGATTTAGAAGAGTACCCGTTTAATGTAGTGGTGGAAAATAACTAACTGCATTTAGTTTACTTATTACAGCTCAGTTAAACTGAACAAACCCTCTCACTGTGTCAATTAGCAAAAAAAACAAACCTCTGATGTATGTGTTAGCTTAGCTCATCAATATACACCAACAGAGCAGAGTTGGAAAGTACAATTTTAAGGTATATGTACTTAATTTAATTTTGAATTAATTTAGTTAATTTGGGGGACTTGCGAGACAGGGACTGAAAAAAAAACAAAAAACAAACCCTGACCAGAATTATCTCTCTGTGTTAACTTTTGAAAGTTTGTTCCAGAGCCACAGAAGACAGTAAACAATACTCTCTATGATGAGTAAACTAATTTAAGTGTCCAATAATGGCATGAGTGCCTCTTGAATTCCAGTATGTACTTATTCTTATATTTAATTATCATTTTGTACATGTCCATTTACCTTTCTGTTGCCATATACTGTAAGTTGTGTACTGTGAAACAAGTAAATTTGTTGGCTTCATCCAGGAAAGACATTTATCAGAGGATGGATGAAGGATGGGCACTGCCACTTAACGCTGTGGTTTAAATCAACTCTCTACATTTCTGTCTAATTTGCTGTAGAGGTTTCTCCTGTTTAGTAAATATGGCATTACCAATGTCAACCATGAAACGATGAACATGTGCACTGTGTCTTTAGCTAACAGCTAATTTGAGGTAGATAAACAAAATGCAGCAGAAGACAACGGAACAAACCCATTTTAGTAAATGATTGCAGATGTTTCGACTGGCAGGCCTCATGTATCTGTTACAGTCAGTGACGTCAGCCAGTAGTTGAAAGCCCATCCATGTTTTTTTTCCCTTGTAATGTGATTAATTTCTACACAATGCAGGCCCTGGCCTGCTTCCCTTCCTCCTGCTGCAGCCCCAGAGCACAGCCAGCCACTGACACTGTCCCTAGGGGGCCTGCCCCTACTGCTAAAAGAAATACATATTCATTTGGACACAGACAATATTTATGTCAAGAATGAACAATAACAAAAAGATGTTTTGTTTTTTTTTTACAAACAAAGCAGCCATCTGTCAATACAAAGGGATGTCTGCAGCTTTACTGGTGCATCAAGATGGTTTGGCATTATAATATATTATCAGCATCAGCTGCCTCATCATTTGATATTAATAATACATGCGAGAGCACACTGTGACAACAATATGCATTTTTAATCACCCAATTACAAAGCAGTGGGATGTGGGCATGCTGCAAAATGCACAAATTTACAACAAAACGGTGCACACTTGTCCTTTCCCCAGACTGAATAATTCTCTGATTACAGGCGTCAGTAGTGTGGTCATGAGTAGGAGGGGCTGCTGGGTAGAGTTAAGCTGGGTAAAACACACTGATCTGGTACAACATGAACTACTTTTTCTAAAATACTTCCGGAGCCATGCAGCCTAACAACATGGACACAGACTGCTCATGAGAAAAGTCAACTGAGAGAGCAAACTCAGAATTTGGTCCTATTAAAATCTACACATTCACTGACTTAGGAGAACATCTTTGAAAGGCTTGCCTCTTCGCACCGAAAGAGTGAAACAGAGAAAGAAACTCAGACTTTGCTTCCTCAGTTTAACTACTGTCATCCCACATCATGTTACTGAGTGCAGCACTCCCATAACTGCCCCAGGCTCCAAGAATCCTCTGTTCCACTGTTTCCTTTACAGGACCGGACAGGATGCACATGCTCCGTGTTCTCAAAGCCTCGGGTGGAAGCAACTCACAGCAACACTCACAATCTAAAAAAAAAAAAAAAAGTACTCTCAGAACAAACGCACAAAAGTGATTTCAGTCCTGAGTGCCCCTTAAAGGTCTCTCCCCATTTGTAAATAGAGGTCAGCAGCATTAGGTCCACGACTATACACAGTGATCGTGTGGTACAAAGAGCGCGGCTGGGTCACACTGGCCCATTAATGTAGTTGGCTTTGAAAAAGACAGAAGCTGACAGCCTCTCAGCTCCTCTTGCTACCTCTGACCCACAGTGACAGACAGGGGGCAACTGCACTGCACATTTGGGAGAGACAAACACTTTTGAGGCAGCTTAGTTTTAAAAAAAATATGACTCGCGCTGTAACCAGGTTGTGTTAATCCATTCTCCTCCCTTGGACTCTGCAGTAAGTAATTACCATATATTTCTGGCACGCTCTGACACTGGCCTGTCAGATGGAGAGTGAGTGTGTGGATTTGGGGTGGAGGCAGCACCCTGCTCTGCCTTTGTGTTCATATCCGGCCTGGCAGGGTGTGTCATGCCTGATCTCCACTCAGCCTCTTCTTCCTGTCTCTCTGCTGCTGACTGTAAGAGCAGGTGGGATCTCTGATGACACTGGTCACATTAGGTGGGATCACATAACTGCTCTTGCTGGTTAAAACTATAAAACTAAAATACAGATATGAGTTTTTGTAAGATGCTGAGATAAATGGCTTATAGGCTGCACCGTAAAAAAAAACAACTAATTTTTCTACAAAAAAAAAAAAAAAAGATTTGAAAGATGTCAAAATCATTAAAATTGGTGGTTGATGTCTTATTAAATGCTTCATAAACAATGGCCTGAAGAAGGCTGTTATTGGTTGTGGTGCAAACTTCACTTACCCCCCAGTGGTTCAGTCATTACAAACATTGTTCAAATCAATAGAACTTATTATTTTGCTGTCTAGTGGAGATCTCAACATTCCCAAAGTTGCTAAATATGGCTACATGTTAGTGACATGTGTATAAAATGACATCCAGAATATTTCACTTTGATGGAATGATGGAGCAAAAAACTAGAAGTCATCATAGAGGTTCAATGAAGAGTTGGAACAAGTTGATACAAAATATAAATGGGTTGTAGGACATATAGATGACATCTTCTATCACAATGTATGTAATTTTATATATCTGTATATTGTATGCATAATAGATCTTTTGGAAAATTAACTTAAAAATTGCAATGTCTGTCACTGGCTAATCCAGCAAATTAAATACCCGACATGTCAAACTACTTTGTTGCATTGATTCAATAATATCAAAATCCAGTATTGGCACAAAGAAGTCCTGCACATTCATTTCCCACAATGTCCTCATACACCCACACGTGTTGAAGGGATCTAGCCTTCAGCATTTTTATTGCAGAGTTTATTTGTCTCATGGTATTCTACTGTATGTATTATCATAGTGCTGCCTCTGATGTGACTGTAGTTGTAAAACACTTTTTTAAAGCTTAAAGCTACTCAAGGGGAAACAAAGGAAAAACTCTATATATGAAGAAGTTAATGTGTTATATTTTTCCTTTTCACATACTGTACATATTAATTACATCAACACCAATAAACTGTTAATTGGTTGTGGTGGGTGGATGGGCACTAGGGGTATAAAATCTAATTTTTATAAGTTACATATTTTCTCTAGCAGATGTCAATGTTTTGCTTTTCTTGTCCGCAGCTGATTGAATAAAATGTGACACTCACAGTTATTTTTACATTAATGTTCCCAGCATTGACATCTCTCTAATCTGTGCTACGTGTTATGAGTGATGTAGGTGTGTGGTAGGTGAAACAGTATGTGTTTATTAAATTGAAGATACATTTTTGAGAAACATGTCTGTATTATCAGGCTGGTGATGTAACTTGGTTACATCATATTTCATATTTCATTGTAATGTGGTTACAATAAAATATGAAATGAAATACAAAACTCCCCAAACTTAATAATTACATTTTTGAATCCTGAAAACAGAAATCAATTAAATTATGATCAAATGTAAATTATGTGGAGAATCTTTGTTATCACATCAAATTAAGAATCAAAATGTTTGAACCAAGACAAGTAAAGCAGCTGAAAATCTGCCTTTTTATGTAAAAATGGTTCAACGATTAACAATTCTGCTTAAAAGAAACTAATTTCTGTTAATTAAAATCTGTCTGGCACTTCAACCTCTATGACGTATGTCCAGTGCCGACTGACATTTACTTTAAAATAGAACATAAAGGAAGACATCAGGGACATGTGCCTCTGAGAAATCAAAATGTTATGACTGTAACTTTAGCTCCCTAAAGGGGAGAAAAGAGATTGCAACATACAGGCCACATCCATCTGATGCAGCTTTAGCGCAGGCCATGGCTTGCATCATTCTTTCAACAGGTAAAACTGAGCGCACTGGGACAAATGGGACAACACAAATCCTCAATGGTCCTGCACACGTGAGACAGCCGGTTACAGTGATTAAGCTGCTTTACTGCTACAGGTCAAGTCAATAACCTTATTTTACCATGAGGAAAAATAATACGCACAATCACAATGAATTATAAAAGATTTATAAGAGTGATTACATTATATTACATCATTACCCTTTAAAGGTCGTTTTGTTTTATTTTGATGCCATATTTGGTGCTTAGTGGTTGCCGCCGCACTTTGGCATTTGTCGGTGAAACATTACTGGTTTGGTTGCCGAATGATAAAAGCCAAGATAGCAAGCATCCACAATATAAGTAAACATGGTTCGTTGAGTGCAAAGCTCACACAGATTGAGAACGGTGAGAAATTCTACAATAAGTGAGCTGAACTGCAACGGTGAACGCAGTAACACGGCTGTAAAGGTTGCTTAGCTATGCGGCGTTATGAATCCAACTTAAAACTGCAGCCCAGTGCTCTGCTAAGCAAGCTAGGTGCTGTGGACGAAGCTGTCATGTTTTCGACAATTGTTATTTTCCCCCTTGCACAGCAGGTGACAGCGTATTTCTCTTGGGATGAAATCCCCACAGGCACGCAGGGATTTGTGTTTATGTAGCGGCACCGGGAGCCCGAGGACATGACGTGTGACTGCAGCCTAGCAGAGAGGATGGAGGTGCTTACACACCGCCGACCGTAAAGAAAAGGAAACAGGGATGTTTGAATTAAGTTCCTTACATGTATACACAAGTGTGGGTTCAGATCTCTACATGAATACGCACATGTGGATTCAGATGAACATATATGTGAACCTGCGCTCCACATCCTTTGCTTCTTCCTCTCTTTTCAACTTCCCCCACACGCAAGCTTGCACACACTTCAAATGCGACAATAAAAACAGCTATGTGTACTGTAAACTTTAAGGAGCTTAAAGGGAGATTTAGAAAGCGTGTCACTCACACATGTCTTCTGGGAAATGTGCACGCGCTACACTCAGACTCCTCTGCGACCTTTTCATACGTGATTAGAAACTCCAATCAACTGAGCGTGTGTCACTCTCTGAAAAGACAGCATATCCCATTTCATGCTGCTGTCTTGTTGCTGGCTGCTTGTCACCAGTTTCTCTCCACTAAAGGTAACTGTGCTACATTATGTCAAAACTGCACAGGTTTTGGAGGAAAGGCTCTGTGAGCTCGGCATGGATGGTGTGACAGTGACATCTGATATTATTTCAGAGAGCTCGAGTCCCCAGACACAAGACGAGGGGGGAATATGAGTGAATACGGGATTGTGAAAGGAGATTATTCGTGCAGATTGTGAAATGTGTCGTCTGCTAATCAGATTAAGAGCAGAATAAACCCTGATGAAAAAAGGACTAAATATGAGTCTACAATGTCATCAACAAACATCACTGGAGTAAAGATGTTCTTTCTCATAGTGAAGAGGTTAGAACTTGAAAACATACAGTGCCGAGCTTTAAAAGAGAACTCTTCATTTTTTTCTTTGACATTGGAAGTCACAGTTTGCAGGATATTCAAGTGGTTTAAGTCACTGAATGCTGTTGCTAGGTGACCGACAACAAAAATGAATGTTGCTTTTGTCCCTTTTTTTCTTTTTTACAAATGACTAATTTAGTCTTTTTTATTTCCACATTATTTTGGGGAATTAGAAAAGAGTAGGCAACAAAAAGCTGATAAAAAGGGCTCTGACACCTTTTTGAAATGATAAACTTACTCTCACAACTGTGGGTTGTTCAAACTGAGCTCTTTTAGCTTCAGCCCACTCGAAGGCACCAACAGTACAGGGATTTGCACCACTTCTGTTAAATGTGGTTCTTTAGTAATCCTGTACAATATAGCATTTTCACTGTTTACGTGATTGTTCTGAGGATTTTAAAGCCTCAGAATTTAGACAGGTGACAGATTAAAGGAAAAACCTGAATAAAGGCAGCATTGTAAAGCAATAAAATATATTACATTTGTTATATTGCAGACCAGAGAGTTACATAGAGTGAAATTTAGGGAATATCTTTTGGAAGAATGCTGGTTACAAAAAATATTTTTCTACAGCTGCTGATAGAAATCTAGGGAGAAGCACTCTGTCCTTCATCTTGAAATATGGAAATGTGTCCACTGCACTTTCTTAGTAACTCATTTCACTAAGTCGCCTAATTACCAAGTTCCAATTTTGTGTGCATGAAAAATAAAATGCCAAAATATGGAATTTATTATTGATTATGCCAACTACGTTTATGCAAGGGAAGAAGTGTTTTATTTAATTCAGCAGGAGTGCCAAAAAGAAGGTAACATGGAATGCTACAGGGAAACACTATAAATAAGTACAGAGTTATTTAAAAAAAAAAAACAAAAAAAAAAACTGGAGCGCTAGTTCACTTGCCGTACCCGCCCACTTTTCAGGCCCTGTATAAAATTCCTATAACATCCATATAGCTTTATATAGCTTTCCTTACCTAGGGTTATGGTTACCCAGCTACATAGGATTACACTCTACAGTCAATTTATATATTTTGACTTGTGTGTAATTTCTAATGTCACTATAATATTTTTAAATATTTCTTTGTAATCAGTATTGTATTTACCTTGTGACCATTTATCTGTTTTTATGAAAAATATACTATTTATTATTGCAGCTACTCAACAGTGAGTTCATGATATTTCTCTCCATAATATCAATAATATCAGAGGCTCTTCAGGTTACGGAGGAGAATAGGTGCAATATTCATAACATACACACATCAGGACAATAGCCCGGCGATGTGTGTCGGTGCAAACAAGAGAACACATCACACTGCAGAGGTATTAGCTGCCGTTACCACCAGTTTAATGCCGTGAAACTAGAGGTCACCATGTTG
Source organism: Thunnus thynnus (assembly GCF_963924715.1). Lineage (NCBI taxonomy): Eukaryota > Metazoa > Chordata > Actinopteri > Scombriformes > Scombridae > Thunnus > Thunnus thynnus. The sequence continues at coordinate 31,455,572 of NC_089520.1, read as the reverse complement.
TTGTTTTTTTCTTGAATTTGTCACTCATCTCTATGTTGCAAACTATCAAATAACTTGACTAATAATTTTGAGCGGTAGTATCTTTCTTGCAGCACAGTGACACATACCCGGCTTAAGATACACACATCCACTGCACACACACTCATGCACACCACCATATGATAGGTAATCCTGGGTTATACAGCAGATGTGCACTCTCCCTACTAGCACGAAACACATTCTTGTACTTCCATACTCCCTTGAAATTTCTCTCCCTCTGTCACCATCCCCACCCATTTGCCCATGCTCTTTCTTCTGTCCGAACACGTCTTAATGCATGGACGCGCACATGCTGCATATGCAGCGGGCAGGACAGCTGTCTGCCATGCATAATGTGTCCTCTGAGAGCCCCCTCTGGCAGGTGGAAACCCACCAGAGTCTTTGACATACAGAGAGGGTCCCACCACTATGGGAAGGTCTGCTAACATATGGTACTGAATAGCGATGCGCAAAGGTTTTCCTTGAATGTGCCACCCACATGCAGAATTTGATTAAAATGCAATGAGGTCCTCATGAGGTGGCTTAGGTGGCCTGGCAGTCATTATTGTCTTGTTATTGGCTGTCAGGCTGTTGATGCCTTACTGAGATACATCTCCTTGCCAAAGGAATGTCATGAAATATGAGTGCAGCTGAATGAACATATGACACATTTTCTCCAAGTCTAAGCATGCAGTGGAGCACCACAAGCACTGAATATGTATCACCATCTTTTTTTCATGTTTTTATTTTCCCAGATATAGTAAGGTATTCAGGGTTTGGGGCCGGGTTGCTGTGCTTTATTATACCTGCTAAAAAGCAACAAGATGCAACATGAAACTGTCAAATATTCTCTATTCAGAAGCAAGGAAATTGGCTTGTGAATTGGACTTTGTAATGGCCGTCACCCATGAACTGCCCCTGGCAGGAAAGTCTTCTCCTCGGGTCAAATAGCCCTCAGAATCAAGAATACTACATTTCATGCATAGAATATTGAATTCTATTATCATCATCAGCATCACTTCTCATTCTCCTTTTTCATTCCCAGATTTTCTACATTTCCTCACATCCTGGCTGCATTCTCTTATATCATGTCGTTGTAGTTGGCGTTTTCCTCATTTGTCATTCTTGTTTCAGTGAATTTATGTGAAAACATACAACACTGCATATCTTCTGACAGGCCAAAAAGATCTGCAATAAAATAATAACACAACTGAGATTGATGACAGTACTGCTTCCTGACTTCTTGCCCCCAGTAGAGGATGGAGAAAACCTTTTCACTGAGGAGCGACAGTCTGTATAGTACAGTTATAATCACACAGGCTGTAAAATCTGTTCACTGTTAAAGAGCCACGCTGTATCACTGGTTTTGTAAGCTTAACCATTTACAATATATCATGTACATCATAGCTAACCATTTAGCAAACAATCCATCTACATTTTGAAGATGTAATTGAATTTACTCTCTTGGCTTTCATTTATTTCTATGCAATATAAAAATCAGCATCAATTAGCAGGAACTAGCACTCTCTGCCCACGTTACATTATTCTTGCTTGGAAATGTAGTTTAAGTGCAGGTTGATTTGAAAAGTCTGCACACTGCTCATTAGATATAATATAACTGACAAAATTTAATACAGACTTGACATTCACCGTAATGGATTACACAATTCACGAAAAGTTTCAGGAGGCTGAAAATTGATTTTCATATCTCACAGTAATGAAGTGAAACCAGTGGCTGAACAGAGGGAAAAATATATCAAAAAATATAAAATTGCATAGCATGCGTATATGCTGTATGGTCAGAAGAAATGTAATTTATAAACAATTTGTAGTTAAAGGAAAAGGATGGTGTACATTTCTTAAGAAATTCCATGAAATGACCAACCATGTGTTAGTCCTTCTCTCAATAATTTGACTTCCCTAACATCTCTGTGGCACTCTGCCCTAAGGGTCACAAATTCTTTCAGGTCACATCGTTTTATTTCTGAAAAAGGCTTAGTGATTTCCTAAAACTGCTGGGCACTGTAGTTGTTAGCAAATGTTACTTAAACAGGAATATATAGAGGATTTGTTGGGGTCTATTTTCAGCAGCAGGACAGTGTTCATGGGAATGAAGGAACATGTCATCCAGGGCAAGGCCGTTGCTGCTTGATGTGTTTTTAATAGTCTTTCGATAACAATGGAGCTCTGTGGCATACATAAGCTATATTAGGCTTTCACTTCACAGAGCATACTTGTTAGTAGGAATGCACTATTCGTTATGGAATTTGTTGATGAATATTGCGAGTCTGAAACTTTGAAGAGCTAAAACTTGCAAACACTCTAGTATGGTCCTTTCATAACTGCAACTCAACAACAGAAATCCAAGCATTTCAAAAGGCTGTGTTCACAAAGCAGTAGAAACGCTGCCTGCTCCTGACATTTATGAAAGTACCCACTAAAAATAAAATGTTAAATAACAGAAGCATCAAATGCACTCACAGCAAATGTGATGAAACAGATTGGCAATTGGCCGATTTATGCCATTTATACCAGTAAACACGGCATTGATTACTTTCAAAGGATGAGCAATCACCAAATTTAATTCAGTTTGGGAAGATGTTGCAGGTCCCGGATGGCAGGGCAAGCAACCAGACATAAATGATCTGTTAGGCAGGAGAAATGATGAGAGAGAAGTATTTGTTGTTGTCAGACGGGACGCTCTCGGCAGAATTTATTAAGAACATATTCCATATCCAAGTCTTATATCTCCATTTTCACAGATCAGCTCAAAGCATTAAGAACAGACCACTATTCTACCACTAACAGAAAGATACTCTGTTCAACCCATGTATCTTCATACCAAATAAATTCACATGTATACTTTAAAACATGTATGCAATGAAAACTGACTTTTAACTTCAGTCATACTTCTTTCAGGGATGTCCACCTATTGTACATAGCATTTTATCATCATCAGTAATCTACACTACTTTAATATACCTTGTGTTACAGTGCTGTGCGGTATACCAATTCATCCAGTATACTGGTTTTTAATTTCCCATATGATTACATTTTTCATGTACTGCCATACCTGTGCATAGCTGAAATAATTGCTGTAACTCTTCAATAGGCGGCAAAATATATAACTGCTGCGAAGAGTGCTACAGTTGGGACAAGCTATGTAGAGTGTATTGAGAGGGGACCCTTACCAACTGCATAACCCTCTTACTAACCCTGACAGAGTGATGCAGGACCCCGACACCAAGTGGAGGAGTCTTGAATAACCTTGAAGGGACGTAGTCCTCTAGAGTCTATTTAGAAATAACAGACTGTAGAATGGCGTAATTGACCAATCAGAATCGAGTATTCAACAATGCTGTGTAACAACAATTAATAACCCACAACTAACTCTCTTCAACAGGGCAAAACACCATGGTTCACAACAATTTGTGACACATAAACAATTTGTAACACTAATAATTGTACACTTACAAGATGACACTGCTGAATGGCATGCTGAGTACAGCTCACTAGCTAGCCAGGTAGCTCCATTACTGAGATTCCTGAGATTCACATCGAGATTTGGGCAAATGAGGCCTCACGTATAACGACGTACTCCCTGTGTGGATCCAACCGGAGCACCGAGCCCCGGTTTGTTATTCAAGCAGCAGGTTTGTCGGGCAGCTGAGTGAAGTGAAGCCTGTGGAGGAAGTACCGGGACGTCAGGGTGAGCAGTCCACTGAGGAGCTGCTGTGTTCGGTTGCACAGATAGGAAACTGGCAGGATGTACCACTCTGTTTGTTTCTTCTTCTTCTTTTTGGTTTATAACGGCAGTTGGCAACCAGCGTATTAGGTGCATTATCGCCACCTTCTGCTTCAGCATGTGGGCCAGAGATTAAATCCCATCCATTCATCCTGTCTGTCTAATAAACTCAAAGAAAATGCTAATGCTCGACCCACTTGGCAGGTTCATTAAGGTTTTAATACTGAGCCCCTGAACTCCAGTCTTCTAAGTTCTTCCTTCATAAATTGTCTTTTTTTTGATCATACTTAGTACAATCTATGACTGCACATGTAAAAGTCTCCTCAGCCAGGTGGAAAAAACATGTGTGCATATATTGGTATTGGCATCGGCAATCAACAAAAATGAAATGGAAAATATTGGCATATCAGATATTGGCAAAAAATCCAATATTGTGCATCCCTGATTGCAATAACATAACACATTACAGTAGCATATTAAACTCATTATAATAATTAATAATTGAGTTTCTTACAGTGCCAAAAGCAGGGACTGAGGTGGGAATTCACTACATAAACACTGCATACCGTCTGTTGTCATATTAGCGTTAGCTTCATGCTAGCCTTCTATCGACATTAGTGTGGGCTACACTACAGTCTATTCAAATGTTTACAACATTTATAAGCAGATAAAAGTTATGTTTTCCTACTGAGACTTTTACCTAACGTCATTACAGTAAGTTTTTCTAACATTCAGTGGGCTGTTGCATTAAACTAACCTGTTAAACGGGAGAAATGATGAGAGAGAAGCATCTGTTGTTGTTGTCAGACAAGACACTCTCAGCAGAATGATGAGAAGCTAGCAGTCCCTGAGCAAAGGCATTTCCTGAGTTGCAAACACTCTGCTACTGCCTTATACTGGCCTGGACAGG